>NC_055991.1:72616111-74033203 GCF_018446385.1 Zingiber officinale
TCTACACGGCCGTGTGAGATTTCCAGAGACCAAGCAGGCTGTGGCCGTGTCCAGAGAGCAGAAGGGTTCTGGCCGTGTGGAGTCACACGGCCGTGCAGCTTTGGCAGAGAGGGAACTGGACATGGCCGTGTGAATCTCACACGGCCGTGTCACGGGGCCGTGTGGCGCCCGATTCCCTCCTCTATTTAAACCCTTCTTCATGAATTGAAAGGGGATCTCTCCCCCTTTGGGAGAAAGCAAGATTTGGTGGTTTCCTCCCATTCTTGGGAGGATTTCTGGGCGATTCTAAGGGAGATCTCGACGATTTCGACTCCGGAGCGAGGATTGGATCCGAAGACAAGGCTTCTTCGTAGATAAGTTTTCTCTTTCCCCCTCTTCTTGTTTTCTTGGATTGGGGATTCAAGGAATGCTTGTAATCTCTATTTCTTCGGATTTTCTTCCTCGATTCATGGAGTAGATCTTGTATTCTAGGATTAAGGGAGTATTTGTATGATGGATTGATGTAATCTCTTATGTATTTGCCATTTTCTTGTTTCAATGACATTATCTTGCTTGTATCAATTAGATCTTGAATGATTGATGGTGATTTGTGCTTAATTCTCATTCTTGATTGATTGTTTGGATTTCTTATGGACTTTGTAAAGATAAACTCTCACTCGATCATCCGAGGGATCCACGTGACAGGTGCAAGCCCGTGTAAGGACGTTTGAGAGATAATCTTGAAGAGGAAATAGGGATATTCAAGAGAGTAGGATGAATTTTATGATTAGCTTCTTGTATCTTGATAGATTAATGAGTCGTGGGCTTCTACGTTGATATCCGAGGAAGGCATAGTAATAGGTGCACTTCTGTGTAAGGACAACATAGGTACATGTCTAATTAATCCTATTTAGATACATTTCTCAGTCCTTAGCCGGTTGTCTATTGCAAGAGGGAACCGGCAACTTTCTACATGTTTGGCAATTGAGGGATAAGAATTGGTGAACCATTTACATTCAAGAAATCTTACAAAGAAACCGAAACTCCTAGAATCTTCCTTTATCATAACCCAAAACACTAAACTCTTGTTTGTTGATCTTTAATATTAGATTTGTTTACCTTTACTTTGCTTTTGAAACGATTGGATAGTTGTTTAGCTAATTCGCATTGAGACATTTCTAGTGCTTATTCCAGTCCCTGTGGATACGATAATCTTTTATATTACTTGCGACATTTCCGTACACTTGCGGAGAGTAACACCTTGTACCACAGATAAAGCTAAGGAATGAATGAACTAAGGGAGTAGCAGGAGGGGCAAGAAGAATGTGTGTGGTAGTGGCTCGGCTAAAAGAGAAAGACCTGCTTTTATTTAATAAGAATTATGCTTAGCTTATGTTATTGTTTCATGACTCCATGACATTTAATCATGCTTACTGGTATTATGATTTAAAATCATGTTAAGCATGCTATGTGACCTTATATGCTAGGTAGTTAGTAATGGTGATTTGAAAAGAAAAGAAAGGTTTTAAAAGAGAAATTTTATAGACAAGACTTCCGCTGTTTTAACAAAAAAAAAAGAAAAAAAAACTTATTAGTATGCAAGTAAGTAAGTAAGTAAGTAAGTAAGTAAAGTAACCCCCGTCCCTTGAGCAGGAGGGGCGGGGCGTTACACGGAGGGGCAATCTTATTCCCGCCTATCAACGCATGGGTGAGTAAAACTCAATTAGATTTAGTATAACTAGTTAAATCAAGTTTAACTATAGGCATTTTTCCAATTGTTGATAGATAGGACAAAATCATGTTTATATTAACTCTTGAGCGTATTAGCCAAAGCTAACTCGAGTTTTAATATAAATGCGGATCTTGATCCTATAAACAAGAGTTGCATAGAGATGTAATTGGTAATTAGTTACCTACCGATCATACTAAGTCTTGGGCATTTTAGCCAAAGCTAACTCAGGGCATAGTATGATGTGGATCTTGTCCCACATGAATTATAGAATTCAGTGAGAGCGTCATTTAATTAAAGGCCTAATTAGATGATTAATTGGAATATGATATTTATTTTTCTGTATTTTTTTTTCTGTTGTAGATTACCATGACGTCAAACACGAACACCTTCTCTCTGCGTTCTGTCCTTGACAAGGACAAACTCAACGGAGCAAATTTCCTGGATTGGTACAGGAATCTGAGAATAGTTCTCACCCAATAACGTAAACTGTACGTTCTAGAGCAGCCTATTCTGGAGGCTCCTCCTGCCAATGCCACGCGAGCAGACAAAGATGCTTACAAGAAGCATCAAGATGACGTATTAGATGTATCATGTCTAATGCTCGCGACCATGAACTCTGAGCTTCAGAAGCAACATGAGTTAATGGGTGCTTATGATATGGTTGAACATCTTCGTCAACTATATCAAGGATAAGCACGACATGAGAAATTTGAGATCTCAAGGGCACTATTTCAGTGCAAGATGTTAGATGGGGCTCCCGTAGGTCCATATGTACTCAAGATGATTGGGTACATAGAGAATCTACAGAGGTTGGGATTCCCACTTAGCCAAGAGCTGGCCACTGACCTGATCTTGTAGTCTTTGCCAGAGAGCTACAGTCAATTTGTCATGAACTACAACATGAACGAAATTATGAAGCCTCTGCCCGAACTACTTAGTATGTTACGAACTGCTGAGCTCAACCTTAAGAAGGTTATGCCCAACTCTATTCTGATGGTTCAGAAACACAAGGGCAAGGGCAAGCCTAAAGGCAAGGGAAAGTTCCAAGCCAAGGGCAAAGTCAAAGCACTGAAAACCAAAGGAGGGGTCGCCAATGATGCTACCTGCTTCCACTGCGGTCAGACCGGGCACTGGAAGAGGAACTGCAAAGTTTACCTAGAAGATCTTAAGAAGAAGAGAAGTGAGACTTCCACTTCAGGTATATATGTTATAGAAGTCAATCTATCTATTTCTTTATCATGGGTATTAGATACCGGATGTTCTTCTCACATTTGTTCTAATGTACAGGCGCTGAGAAATAGTAGGGCATTGGCGAAGGGCGAGGTGGACCTACGCGTAGGCAATGGAGCATGGGTTGCTGCTGTTGCTGTAGGGACTTATTTTCTATCTCTGCCCTCTGGGCTTGTATTAGAGTTGGATGATTGTTGTTATGTGCCTACTTTGACTAAGAACATTATATCAGTTTCTTGTTTGGACAAGAAAGAGTTTTCATTTATAATAAAGAACAAATGTTGTTCAGTTTATTTAAATGATATGTTCTATTGTAGTACACCTCTGATAAATAGACTCTATATTCTAGACCTTGAGAGCCCTATCTATAACATAAATACCAAGAGGTTCAAGTCAAATGACATGAACCAAAGCTATCTTTAGCACTATCGCTTAGATCATATAAATGACAAACGCTTATCCCAGCTCCATAAAGATGGTGTTGGTGCGGGAAGCATCCGACGATCGAACCTAAGTTTTGATAACGGCAAAGGATTCAAAGTTAAGGTGCTTTGTTATCTGACAGCTTTTGCTGAGTGTTTCAAGAAAGTCCAAACTGCGGTTAGACAAGGTAAAACCCTAGGGGGTGGTAACCCTAGGTCATAGGGGGTGGTAACCCTATGCGGAAAGTCTTGGCAGGTCGATGACTTCAGGCAAAAGTCCTAGGGGGTGGTAACCCTAGGTGGACAGTCCTGGTGTCGCTAACCAGGTGAAAGTCTGAACTGGCCGGTGAAGCGGATGCTCAGCAGAAAGTCCGGAAGCATCGAGTGCCGAGCAAAAGTCCAGTCGATCTGGAGGATCGTACTGGCAGAGTAGAAAGGATCCTACCACAGTAGGCGTCGGGTCGACCTAGGGTTTCCGGTAGGAAACCTGAAGTCAGACTCGGACAGTCAAGAGACTGTTAAATATTTCAATAGTTATATCATTGTTGTGTGCTAACTTTGTGCTGCAGGGTATTTTTGGGATTAACATATCTTGCAGGGACCAAAGTGCAAAAAAAAGACCTCGGATGAACAGTGCCGAGGCGCCTCCATGGAGCTTGGAGGCGCCTCGGGTGCGAGCCAGGAAAAGGCCAGCGCAGCAGACTGGAGGCGCCTTGAATGGAGTTCAAGGCGCCTTAGACCGGAGGTTGAAGGCGCCTTGGATAGGCTGAAGGCGCCTTGAACCAGATAGAGTTCGACCAGGTCCGTGCTGATCCACGCGGGTGACTCGGCTCGTTCAAGGCGCCTTGGTGAACAGTATAAGGCACCTTGAACCCCCTTTATAAGGGGTCTCGACCAGCAGCTTCAAATAACAAGTTTCAAGTGATCTTACTGCTACAAGCTGCTCACGAGACGATTCCAAAGTGCTGTTGCGAGACATCGACGACCCGGAGCTCTGAATCTTCAGATTACGATATTGTCGTTGGTATAACTGTATTATTTTTAATACTTAACTATAATACTTGTACTCTTGTCGAGCTTATAGTTGTTGCCCACGGAAAGCGATCAAGGATCGCGGGCCTTCGAGTAGGAGTCGTCACAGGCTCCGAACGAAGTAAAAATCCCTTGTCTCTCTGTGTTATTTTATTCCGCTGCATTAACTCTTACGTTTTACGATTCCGATAATCGAACGATTATAGCCACGAGCGCTATTCACCCCCCCTCTAGCGCGTCTCGATCCAACAATTGGTATCAGAGCGGGGTCGTTTTGAATTGGTGCAACCACCTTTCAAAACAAATTTTTCGCAGTTTTTTTTCGTTTTCGGAGTCGAATTAGAATTTAGCCTTATAGCTATATTCTAATTTTTGTTTCCCTCGAATCGACTTTTGCTCGAAGTAGGTGCAACACCACTCGAGTTCGTTTTTATTATTCTTTATTCCAGCACTACTAATCCAAGACTTAGTCTTGGAACATATTCTGTTGTTTTCTTTTGTTACATATTATAAATGGCCCAACAAGAGGGTTTCAGCACTGTATGTCCCCCGCTATTCTCCGGAGAGGATTTTGGCTACTGGAAGGGAAGAATGGAAACGTATCTAAAGATACAATTCGAAACGTGGATGATCATAAAGACGGGATTGAAACTGCCAATCGATGACAACGGCAAAACTACACCCTGCGAGAAGTGGGACGCTTCTCTAATAAAAAAGGTGGAAGCCGACGCCAAAGCTACCTGCACCCTCCAGTGTGGTCTTACCAAGGAAGAACTCAACAGAGTTGGCCCGTTCTCCTCTGCAAAGGAGCTCTGGGAAAAGCTCATCGAACTCCATGAAGGCACTGACGACACCAAGGTAAGTAAAAGAGATCTTTTGCTTAATAAATTATATAATCTAAAAATGCAGGAAGGCGAAACGGCGAGTTCTCTTCACGCGAGAATACAAGACATCCTTAACTCTCTTCACGGAATTGGCCAGAAGATAGAAAATCGGGACGTAATAAGGTATGCCCTAAACTCGTTTCCAAGGAATACATTGTGGGCATCAATGGTAGATGCCTACAAAGTTTCCAAGGATTTATCTTCTTTAAAACTAGATGAACTTTTTAGTGAATTTGAACTTCATGAGCAGACTAATGCACAGCCTACCGAGAAAGGTATTGCGTTGGTTGCAGGTACAAGCCGAACCCGGGAACCGAGACCACGACGGAGAACCGAACCAGCATCGGAAGCTGAACCAGACTCTGACGATGAAGAAGGTGACATTACAACCGAGCTGGTAAACCTCGTGAAGAAGCTCTACAAGACGAAAGGATTCGACAAAAGAGATCTAAAGAAGGCAGTAAAATCAAAGGAAGGCCCACAAAATACAAAGATGAAGTTTGAAGTTACATGCTACGGGTGTAATAAAAAAGGGCACATCAAATCCAACTGCCCTAACCTGAAGGAGGTCAAAAAGCAAAGAAGGAAAAAGGTCCTTAAGGCAACATGGGACGAATCTTCATCGGAGGAGGACGACGACGAGCTCGAACAAACGAGTCTACTCGCATTAATGGCCCGGGACCAAGTCGTTGAATATGGATGCGAGAGCGAGTCTGTGGCAGAGTCCGAGCAAAGCCACGGATCCGTATCCGTTTCCGAAGGACCAGACCCCGCTGTAAGTATCTCCCGGTTGAACATTTTAGTTAGCTATTTATTGCGCAAATTAGCTAAGTCAAACCTGAAAGTTAAGTCACTTCTAAAGGAAGTAAGTGTCCTTAAAGAAGTGGCTGACACCAAACCCTCACCTGACCAGAGTCAGACTGAATTTCCAACTCAAGTTCAAAAACTTGAGGAAGAAAATTCAAGTCTAACAAATCAGGTTAAAGATTTAGAAAATACCTTAGAACGGTTTACTTTGGGCTCCAAGAATTTGGACTTGATTCTTGGGACACAAAGAGCCGTCTACAACAGAACTGGGCTGGGATACAAAAGTAAATATAGATCTTATTTATCATTAATAAACAAACAAAGTATTAAATCAGTCCAAGCATGGGTCTCCAAGTCTAACTTGGTCAATCAAGTTGGACTTGGCCAATACTGGGTTCCGAAGGATCAAATATACTACCTCGATAGACCATATCGAGGCCATGATCCAGGGGGAGCAAAAAGAAAAACAATCCTAAAAATTTAAAATTCTAAATTCTAAATTGAAATTAAAGTTAAATTCAAAATTCGAAATTAAAATTAAAATTAAATTCAAAATTCAAAATTCGAAATTGAAATAAAAAATAAAATTCAAAATTCGAATTTAAAATTAAAATTAAATTCAAAATTCAAAATTAAAATTAAAATTAAATTCAAAATTCAAAATTCGAAATTAAAATTAAAATTCAAAATTCGAAATTGAAATTAAAAATAAAATTCAAAATTCGAAATTGAAATTAAAAATTAAATTCAAAATTCAAAATTAAATTATAAATTCAAAATTAAAATCAACTTCAAAATTTAAAATTAAGTTATAAATTCAAGATTTGAAATTAAATTAAATGGAGGATCCAGACTCGCTGGCACCCCCAACTAAACTACCCGGCAGGGTAACTGAACCTAATCTACCCGAAATGGGTAAAACAAGAGTAGATTACTCGGCAGGGTAATTAAGGTTAGATTAAAAGGCAAGGATTAACTTGACCCACAGTACTAGTGAAGTTTTTGGATGATAGTACGTTAGGGAAACTTGAGAATCGCATGTCTAGGAAGATATGACTTCGACCTGGTGCATTTGGCCAAGTGGAACTGACCGAAGCTACCCTTAAATGGATCCTAACTAGTTAGACCAAGGTTTAGTACTAAGCTCAATGGGTAGGACTATTTGGAAAACCTCGAAGGCATGGTTACTTTAATGAGTTCCTTGTGACTCACCATAGCCTAGAAGTTTATCCAAAGAATGCTTACTTGTTGAACCTAAAGCTAAACCTGAATCTAATACAAAGTTAACCCAAACCTTAAAATTGAATTATAATTCATCTCACAACAATTATAGGATTACCTGATTGAAAATTTAGGTCGGGTGAGATGATTAAGAAATTTAAAATTTAAAAAAAAACTTATTTTAAAAAAAACTTAAATTTCAAAATTATTTTAAAAAAACTTAAATTTCAAAATAATTTTTAAAACTTAATTCAAAATTATTTTAAAAAAAAAAAACTTAAATTTCAAAATTATTTTAAGAACTTAAATTTCAAAATTATTTTAAAAACTTAAATTTCAAAATTATTTTAAAAACTTAAATTTCAAAATTATTTTAAAACTTAATTCAAAATTATTTTAAAAACTTAATTCAAAATTATTTTAAAAACTTAAATTTCAAAATTATTTTAAAAACTTCAAAATTATTTTTAAACTTAATTCAAAATTATTTTTAAAACTCAATTTCAAAATTATTTTAAAACTCAATTTCAAAATTAGTTTAAACTCAATTTCAAAATTCCTTAAAAAAAAAAAAAAAAAAAAAATCGCGTGGAGCTTCTCGGAGGCGCCTCCCATCAAAAGGAGGCGCCCTAGCAAGCGGCGGGAAAATTCCCGCCGCTTCGTCTTAAGGCGCCTCGGATCAACCCAAGGCGCCTCCAACGTATATAAGGCGCCTTAAACCTTGTTTTAAGGCGCCTTCAACACTTTATATCAAAACGAACAGAAGCTTTTCTGTTAGTTTTCTGCCGACGCCGAGCACGCGATACTCGTGCGTTTTCTTCCCAACCAAGGCGCCTTTTACCTGTTTAATCTTCCTCAATACGTAACAATGCCTCCTAGGTATAATCCTAATCCCTTCCGATCAAGTTTTCCTTAGAATTTTTGCTTATTTCTGTCAATTTTTGGTAAAATCGTTAAAAATAGGAAACGCCGACATGTTGATCTTAATCCAGCTAGAATTCCATCAGCAGATATCAGATTCCTGACTATACATCTTAGGGATACCTTTGCTAATTACATCTTCGAACCTATCAAACCTAGATATGTAAACAAGACTTTTTATACCCAGTATTGTCAACCAACTATTCAAATGATAGAGCACTATCAACTGGATCAATTGGTTTACTGCATCGATACAGTAAACTAGGAGTTATGTGCACAGTTTTATCACAACCTTGAGAGGGTTGATGATAATAGGTACAGTACCAGAGTTTCTGGCGTGGACATTGAGCTTACTCCCACTCTGCTACGCACCACCCTAGGACTTAGGGTTTCTGAGTCTACCTTTCTATTCTACCCTAGTAGGGATCTGCCATTTGGCGATCCTTACTCCCACATTACGTTAGATACTATCTATACGTATTTCTTCGGGGGAGCGAGACCTGCTGACTTGACTGAGTTCAGGTCAGTTACTCTTCGGGTTCAGGACTACGTGATGTATAGGGTCCTGACAGCATGTATTATGTCGATCTCATCTCGGGATGTCCCGAAGATGAGATCTTCACACTCATTCTTCTTGTACGCCCTGTGTCATCGACTTGATATCGATATTGCCCTGCATATGTTCCAGAACATTATCTGTGCATCTGGGACAGTCACCTCCAAGATAGTCCATATGCCCTATTGTCATATTCTGACACGTTTCTTTTCGACCATAGAGGGTATAGATGTGACCAGAGGAATAGTCATTCCTCTTACTATATATGATGAGCTAGGATCTCGTAGTTGTAGACTAGCCAGTGCCGATATCACAGCTGATGGAGTTCTAGCGTGGACAGGACAACCACAGCAGGCAGCTGCCCCTATCGCTCCAGCAGCCGAGGATATACCAGGCGAGGAAGAGGAGTGGGCTGATTTCTTAGCTGAGGATCTTTTCGCGGATCCCTCCCCGTCTGCCAGACCATCCACCTCAGCTGGACCTTCGACCTCTTCCTCACTCTCCGTCGAGGACAGACTTGCTAGACTCGAGGTCGAGTCTATTCAGACACGACGGATAGTTCTCACCCTTCGATCCGAGATGGCTGCCGGGTTTACCTCCCTCCGAGACGAGATACGACGTCTGGGCCAGCCAGCACTTGCGCAGCCCCATGCACCACCTCCCGCTGATGCTCCTCGAGTCGATGATCCTACTCGTTGATTTGACCATTTTATGCATTGTATTAAGGACTTTTGACTATGAAACTAACACTTCACTGTTTATCTGTTTTGTTAGACCCTCTTGATGTGATATCTACTTATTTGCATGCTCCCAGTCAACAGTTTACTTAGTTTCAAATGATCTAGAGATTACTTATTTTTTTTCAAATTCTAGGAAAAATAATGATTTCGAAATTCCAATTTCTTAGAATTTTCTAAAATTCGGATGACGCCTAGGTTTCCCCCTAGAAATCATGTTCCTCTAGCTTTAAGCCAGAGCATCTCACAAACACCTAGGTCTACCTTGCTTGTGTTTTGAAAAACTTAGAACGGCGTGAGATGTATAGGGTATTGCCTGGACTCAAGAATGCTTATATCTGTGCATCAATATGAGTCTGGGCGTTAAATATGCAATAAACATTAATCAAGTTAAGTTCTCCAGCTCTAGTCAAGTCTACCTGGATCAAAATAACTCAACTTGACTAACCATGTGAAAGCTACTACCCTCTAGGCAATCAGCAAGTAGCTAAAGGTTAGACAATTGGGAAAAGTGTGTTTCAATTTTTTGTTTAAGCATGATTGTACTTTAAGGTTCTAATCAAATTACTTTACCTGATTATTTTAAGGCTCTGATACTTAATCAAATTGAACTCAATAATTTAATTTGACTCATGCTTGGACTAGAAAACAAACTACTGCTACTCCCTCTGTCCTAAAACTAAATATTTTTCTTTAATATCAAATTTTCTTCAAAATGAGTATTCAAAACTTAATTACAGTTTTTTTTTAAAAAAAAAATTTCAAATATTTTCAAATCTAGTCAACTTTTTATAACGTTTTAAAGTTATTTTTTTTCAAGTGACCTCATATTTTCAAGTGACCTCATATTTTATAACTTCTAAGCAAATCCTTTTATTGAAAATTCAAATACTCATATTTTCAAACTTAGTTAATTTTAAGACTATTTTAACTAGACTTAGTTAGATTGTACTCTAGCTATTTGGCAAAATATTTTCTCAATACAAATCATTTCGAAGCTGAATATTCCAAATTTGGCATATTCCAAATTTTATCCCTCTTTGAAAATTTTCCTTCAGAAAAATACAAATCTACTTTCAAACTGGTTTGTTTTTGATATATGGCAAAGGGGGAGAGTAGGTAAATTAAAGTTAAAGGAAAATTCAAAGTATTTAATAAAAGGAGGGCTTTTATTAAGGGGGAGTCTAATATTACAAAGTTAAAAGTTTCCAGCTTAACTGTTATTGCATTTGAAGTTTATTTACTTAAGCTTGGTTAACTTTATGCAGTTATTACATATGTTGTTTTTCTTAACTTTGAATTACGTGTTGCCATAATCAAAATGGGGGAGATTGTTGGTGCGGGAAGCATCCGACGATCGAACCTAAGTTTTGATAATGGCAAAGGATTCAAAGTTAAGGTGCTTTGCTATCTGACAGCTTTTGCTGAGTATTTCAGGAAAGTCCTAACTGCGGTTAGGCAAGGTAAAACCCTAGGGGGTGGTAACCCTAGGTCATAGGGGGTGGTAACCCTATGCGGAAAGTCTTGGCAGGTCGATGGCTTCAGGCAAAAGTCCTAGGGGGTGGTAACCCTAGGTGGAAAGTCCTGGTGTCGCTAACCAGGTGAAAGTCTGAACTGGCCGGTGAAGCGGATGCTCAGCAGAAAGTCCAGAAGCATCGAGTGCCGAGCAAAAGTCCAGTCGATCTGGAGGATCGTACTGGCAACAGGTAAATCTCCCGGTAGGCGTCGGGTCGACCTAGGGTTTCCGGTAGGAAACCTGAAGTCGACTCGGACGATCAAGAGACTGTTAAATATTTCAATAGTTATATCATTGGTGTGTGCTAGCTTTGTGCTGCAGGGTATTTTTGGGATTAACATATCTTGCAGGGACCAAAGTGCAAAAAAAAGACCTCGGATGAACAGTGCCGAGGCGCCTCCATGGAGCTTGGAGGCGCCTCGGGTGCGAGCCCGGAAAAGGCCAGCGCAGCAGACTGGAGGCGCCTTGAATGGAGTTCAAGGCGCCTTGAACCAGATAGAGTTCGACCAGGTCTGTGCTGATCCACGCGGGTGACTCGGCTCGTTCAAGGCGCCTTGGTGAACAGTATAAGGCGCCTTGAACCCCCTTTATAAGGGGTCTCGACCAGCAGCTTCAAATAACAACTTTCAAGTGATCTTACTGCTACAAGCTTCTCACGAGACGATTCCAAAGTGCTGTTGCGAGACATCGACGACCCGGAGCTCTGAATCTTCAGATTACGATATTGTCGTCGGTATAACTGTATTCTTTTTAATACTTAACTGTAATACTTGTACTCTTGTCGAGCTTATAGTTGTTGCTCACGGAAAGCGATCAAGGATCGCGGGCCTTCGAGTAGGAGTCGTCACAGGCTCCGAACGAAGTAAAAATCCCTTGTCTCTCTGTGTTATTTTATTCCGCTGCATTAACTCTTACGTTTTACGATTCCGATAATCGAACGATTATAGCCACGAGCGCTATTCACCCCCCCTCTAGCGCGTCTCGATCCAACAGATGGTTTGCTGGACTCATTTGATTTTGAATCATATGAGACATGCGAGTCATGCCTTCTAGGCAAGATGACCAAGACTCCCTTTAGTGGACACAGTGAGAGAGCGACTGACTTATTAAGTCTTATACATAGTGATGTATGTGGCCCTTTCAATGTCACTGCTAGAGGTGGTTATAGGTACTTCATTACATTTACTGATGACTTCAGTAGATATGGTTATGTGTACCTGATGACACATAAGTTAGAATCCTTTGAAAAGTTCAAAAATTCAAGAATGAAGTACAAAATCAGCTTGGCAAGAGTATTAAGATACTTCGATCAGATCGAGGTGGTGAATACCTTAGCCATGAGTTTCGTGACTATCTAGCTGAGTGTGGGATTCTATCCCAACTCACTCCTCCTGGAACACCACAGTGGAATGGTGTATCCGAAAGGAGGAATGATACCTTATTAGATATGGTACGGTCTATGATGAGCCACACATATCTTCCTACATTCCTTTGGGGCTAAGCTCTAGACACGACTGCCTTTATACTCAACCGAGTTCCATCCAAGGCTGTAATAAAGACACCATATAGGATATGGACTGAGATAGATGCCCAGGTGTCTTTTATGAGGATTTGGGGTTGTGAGGCTTACGTTAGACGTCAAGTCTCAGACAAACTGGGACCTAAATCCGACATGTGCTATTTTATCGGATATCCCAAGGAAACTAAGGGATATTACTTCTATATTCCCAGTCAATACAAGGTAGTTGTGGCTAAGACTGGGGTATTTCTAGAAATAAATTTTGTTTCTAGAAAGACTAGTGGGAGTACGTTCGATCTTGAAGAAGTTCAAGATGCGAACAATAGCATTGAAGCCTAGATGGAAGTTGAACTGGAACCACAAAGTGTTGTGGATGATGTTGTTCCACAAGGAGTTGAGGAACAACAACCAGTTCAAGTAGACATACCTCTTCGCAGGTCTGATAGGGTACGTCGTCAGCTTGAGAGATACTCATTTCTCTTGTCTGACCATGATGACGTTGTGCTCATAGAGGATGAGCCCACCTCCTATCAGGAAGCTGTGATGAGACCAGATTCTGAGAAATGGCTAGAAGCCATGAGATCCGAGATGGAATCCATGTACACTAACCAAGTATGGAGTTTGGTTGATCCACCTGAGGGCGTAAAACCCATAGGGTGTAAGTGGGTCTTTAAGAGAAAGACTGACATGGATGGACTTAACTATAAGGGTCGCTTGGTAGCTAAAGGTTTCAAGAAGATTCATAGTATTGACTATGATGAAACCTTTTCTCCAGTAGCGATGTTTAAGTCCATTCGGATCATGCTTGCTATTGCAGCATACCATGACTCTGAGATATGGCAGATGGATGTCAAAACCGCATTTCTGAATGGACACCTGCTCAAGGATGTGTACATGACACAACCTGAGGGTTTTGTAGATCTACAGCATACTAGCAGAGTATGCAAGCTGCATAGGTCCATTTATGGACTAAAGCAAGCTTCTCGGAGCTGGAATCTTCGATTCGATGATGCAATCAAACAGTTTGATTTCATCAAGAATGAAGATGAACCTTGTGTCTACAAGAAGGTTGTAGGGGACATAGTTGTCTTCCTTATATCGTATGTGGATGACATACTACTCATTGGAAAAGACATCCTTTTGCTACAGTCTGTCAAGACTTGGCTAGGGACTTGTTTCTCAATGAAGGACTTAGGTGAAACATCCCGCATTCTAGGCATACAGATCTATAGAGATAGATCTAAGAGATTGCTTGGCCTAAGTCAGAGTACATATATTGACAAGGTAATCCTACGGTTTGCCATGCAGAACTCCAAGAAGGGATTTCTACCGATGTCACATGGCGTGAGTCTTTCGAAGACTCAAGGTCCCTCTTCTAGAGAGGAGAGACTGCATGGATTAGATCCCTTATGCCTCAACCATAGGATCTATCATGTACGCCATGCTATGTACTCGTCCTGACTTCTTGTATGCTTTGAGTATAACGAGCAGATACCAGTCAAACCCAGGTGAAAGTCACTGGATAGAGGTCAAGAATATTCTTAAGTACTTAAGAAGAACTAAAGAATATTTCTTGATATATGGAGGCGATGACGAGCTAGCTGTAAAGGGTTACAGTGATGCCAACTTCCAGACCGACCAGGATGATTATGGATCGCAGTCAGGGTTCGTGTTTTGCATTAATGATGGTGCTGTGAGCTGGAAGAGTTTGAAGCAGGACATAGTAGCTGATTCTACAACAGAGGCCGAGTATATTGCTGCATTAGAGGCAGCAAAGGAGGCAGTTTGGATCCGCAAGTTCATCACCGAGCTTGGGGTGGTTCCTAGCACAGCTGATCCCATAGAGCTCTATTGTGACAACAATGGAGCAATAGCACAGGCTAAGGAACCTCACACACACCAGCGGACCAAACACATACTAGGACGCTTCCATCTCAATCGAGAGATTATCGAGAGAGGAGATGTGAAGATTTGTAGAGTACCCACAGAGGCTAACATCACAAATCCCTTGACCAAGGCTTTGGCACAGAGAAAGCATGATGGTCACACTAGGTCATTAGGCCTTAGAGTCTACACTGATTGACACTAGTGCTAGTGGGAGATTGTTAGTTAGAGCCCTAGAGCCAATCATTTGATGATTTTTGTATGGACTCGTTGTATCATATTCTTGTATATAAATAAAGGCATTTGTTTTTGGTTATTATACTTGTATTGGTGCCAAATAACTAAGTATAATAACATCCTTGAGTAGAAGGTTCTTACCTATATCAATCGATTGGTTGAATCAATAGTGAGATGATATAGGGAACACTACTCTTAATCATTCCTAGTCGAGTATTAACATTCAGGGACAATGTTAATGCGACGAGACTAACATGGAGATTAACTCGATGACTTGATCTCACAAGTCATGGATATAGAGATATCAAGTTGACACATGGGTATGCATTGGAGAATGTATACTGAATGACCCGCCATGAGAAAGTATCATGGATAGGTATATGAGTGTCATATACTTTCTCATGTGGCTATTAGTATGACTACTAGTCCTTGGACCTGAAGTCACCATGGTTCCCTATATAAGGAGTTACATACTTTGACTTCGTCAAACGTCACCCGTAACTGGGTGGACTATAAAGGCGATTACTGGGTATGTAACAAATTATGCAGAGGGATGTGAGTGATGTAGATGGGATCTATCCCTCCTATATGACGGGAGAGATATCAATATTCTTGATAGAGTGAGACCACTAAGTGTATGGCCATGCCCAAATGAGTCAATATGAGATGTTGAGCTCATTTGATTGAGTGAGTCTACTTGGAGCTCAAGATTTAGATTGATTAGAGGATGACACGGTCTATGCCTCACATTGATCAATCTAGATGTCAAGGATAGAAGAACACTTGTCATATATTGTGAAGAGTCACAATTAGTAGTCACAAGGTGATGTTGGATCTCAACATTCTTGTAACTTGGGTAGTAATGATGTGTTGCTAGATACCGCTCATTACTTATGCTCCTAAATGAGTTTAGGAGCATTGCCAACGTTCTAAGAACCTATAGGGTCACACACAAAGAGCAATTAGATGGAGATTAGGTTCATTTGATGAACCTAAAGGATTAGGTTCATGTGATGAACCAAATTGGATTAAGAGTAATCCAAATTAGGCTAATTGAGTTGGACTCAATTTGGTTCATGTATTAAATGAGTCTAATTTGGACTTAGACTCATTGAATCAATTTAATTCAATGAATAGAGATTCATTAAAATTAAAATTGACTTGAACCAATGTTTAGATTAGATCAACCAAGGGAGAGAAGTGGTCAAGTTTGACTTGACTTAAGTAGGACGATGAAGAGTCAAGTTTTGACTTGACTTTGGCTTGACCAATGCCACATCATCAAGGCTTCTTCATTTGGTCAAGTTTGACTTGACCAAATGCCACCTCATGGAGGAGATCAAGAGACTTGACTCTTGATATTCCATGGGGGTTACAAGCCTTGAAGTGGCCGGTCACTTAAAGATGAAATTGAGTGCATTTTGTGTGCTAATTGATTTCATCTTCTTCCTCCTCTCAAGCTCTCATCTTCTTCTCCCTCTCCTCCACCTCCTTGGCCAACTTCTAAGGGTGTTAGCACACCTTTTAGTTGTTTTCTCCATCTTCCGTTCGTGTGGATACACATAGAGAAGTATCTACTTTGATACTTTCGAGATCCGGCGAACCTTAGACGAGCGGGATTACGCGAATGGCTTCGCATCAAGGGTAACCTCTTAATCTTGTCGATCTAAAGTAGATCTAGGCATAGAAAACTCGTACGTGAAAGTTTTACGTAATTTTATTTCTTCACACGGATCCGTGGCATGGGGGGTTCGGGGTTTCCGCAACGCAAAAAGCGGTTTTTGCGGCCCGAAAAATCCCACAGGAACGTCTTGTTAGATAATACACATATAAATTGTAAGGAGTTAGGGAGCTAAACATGCAAAAGCGCAGCGGAAAACATCTAGTTCCTTTCCAGAAAATCCATGTGAAAGGAAACCATAAACTAAGTACTAATTTTCTACATGAGAAAGTTATACCTTTGTTGCATGCCTTTCGCAATCTTAATAGAAACGTTTCTTTAGATGCGGATCTTAGCACGATCAAGTGGTCGCACCTCTATGATATCCACATAAACAAGTCTTGTTTGTCTCACAAACTCACAAAGTGGAGAATGAAACAACCAAAGGTTGTGCTAGCAACCCTTCTTGGAAGTTTCGACAAGTGGAAGAGAGGAAGAGGAAGAAGAGCAAGAACACCAAAAATTCATCCTGAAAATGAATCCAAAAACTTCCTTTTATAGATTCATGAAATTACCTCATGCCTTAATGTCAATTGCCTTGATTGACATTAATATTTGTCTTCATCCAATGAATCCAATGCATCCTATGCATGAGCAATTCAAATAGTTCACTCTTCATCCAATGAATCCAATGCATGAGTAATTCAAGTTGTACGCTCCTCTTTCTTCATGAATTCAAATTCTTGAAATCATATAATGAGTCCAACTCATTAATCATCAAATAATTCATGAAATCATATAATGAGTCCAACTCTTTAATCATCAATCCAATTGATTCAATGAGTCTAATTTTAATTAGACTTAATCCAATAGTTGGATTTAATTGAGTCTTACTCAATGAGTCCAATTTGAATTAGACTTAATCTAATGATTCATCATATGAATCCATCTCCATTGACTTGTTCTTTGTGTGTGACCCAATAGGTTCTCATAACGTTGGCAATGTATGCAAATCAACATTTAAATACATAAGCAATGAGTGGTATCTAGCAAGGCATCATTGCTACCCAAGTGATGAGAATGTCGAGATCCGACTTAACCTTTCCGTGGCTATTATCTTGTATGACTCAATCCTTCTATCCTTGATATCTAGATTGATCAATGAGGCATAGACCATGTCATCCTCTTATCAATCTTTATATTTCTTGATCTCTAAGTAGACACACGCAATTAAATAAGCTCAATATCGTATATTGACTTATTTAAGTATGGTCATGCATTCTTATGTCCTACTAATCAAGGGACCCATAGATATCACTTTCATCATATGGAAGGGATAGATCCCATCTACATCACTCACATCCCTCCGCATAACTTATTGCATACCCAGTGATCGACTTTATGGTCCACCCTATTACGGGTGATGTTTGTCGATTCCAAAGTATACAACTCCTTATGTAGGGAACCGTAGTGACTTTAGGTCTAAGGACTATTCATACCAATAGTCACATGAGAATGTTTATGACACTCATATAACAATCTATGAGACATTCTCATAGCGGGTCATTCAGTATATATTCTCTAATATATACTCATGTGTCAACCTGATATCTAATATCCATGATTTGTGAGATTAAGTCATCCGTTGACCTACATGCTAGTCTCAACGCATTAATATTGTTCTTACATATTAATGCTTGACTAGGAATAGTTAAGAGTAGTGTTCTATGTATATCTACAATATCTCACTATCAATTCAACCAATTGATATGTTGTAGATTAGAACGTCCTACTGTAGGACATTATTATACTTATTTATTCGGCACTGAATTGAAGTAAATATAATAACCAACTTTACCTTTATTAATATTGAAATATGATACAAAAGGAGCCCTTTACAATCATCTCATAATTGGTACTAGGGCTAATACTAACAATCTCCCACTAGCACTAGTGTCAATCACTGAAATATCAAATACCCAGTGACCTAGTATGACCATCATGCTTCCTCTGTGCCAAAGCCTTGGTCAAGGGATCCACAATGTTAGCATCGGTCGGTACTCTACATATATTCACATCTTCTCTATCGATGATCTCTCGAATGAGATGGAATCGCCGTAGTATATGTTTAGATCTTTGATGAGAGCGAGGTTCCTTAGCCTGTGCAATAGCCCCATTATTATCACAATAGAGGTCTATTAGGTTTGCTATACTAGGAAAAACACCAAGCTCAGTAATGAACTTCCTGATCCAAACAGCCTCCTTTGCTGCAGCTGAAGCAGCAATGTACTCGGCCTCTGTTGTAGAATCAGCGACTATGTCTTGCTTTGAACTCTTCCAGCTCACAACACCATCATTTAAGCAAAATACATATCCTGACTGTGATCTATAATCATCCTTGTTAGTTTGGAAGCTAGCATCGGTGTAACCCTTTACAATAAGCACTTCATCGCCTCCAAAGATCAAGAAATAATCTTGAGTCCTTCTCAAGTACTTAAGAATATTCTTGACTGCTGTCCAGTGGCCTTCACCTGGATCTGACTGGTATCTGCTTATCATGCTTAACGCATACGAGACATCTGAGTGAGTACAAAGCATGATGTACATGATAAACCCTATTGCGGATGCATAAGGAATCTGATCCATGTAGTCCATTTCTTCCTTAGAAGAGAGGCATTGAGTCTTCGAAAGACTCACACCATGTGACATAGATAGGAATCCCTTCTTGAAATTCTCCATGGAAAAATGTTTAAGCACCTTGTCAATATATGTACTCTGACTTAGACCAAGCAATCTTTTAGATCTATCTCTATATATCTTAAGGCTTAAAATGCAGGCTGCTTCACCTAAGTCTTTCATTGAAAAATAATTCCCAAGCCAAGTCTTCACTTATTGAAGAGTAGGGATATTATTTCCAATGAGAAGTATGTCATCTACATACAATATGAGAAAGAAGACTGTGCTCCCACCAACCTTCTTGTAGACACAAGGTTCATCTTCATTCTTAATGAAACCAAACGTTTTGATTGCATCATCGAATCGAAGATTCCAACTTCTAGAAGCTTGCTTTAATCCATAAATAGATCTTTGCAACTTACACACCTTTCCAACATTCTTTGGATCTATAAAATCCTCAAGTTGTGTCATGTACACATCCTCAAGTAGATTTTAGTTAAGAAATGCAGTTTTGACATCCATCTGCCAGATCTCGTTATCATAATAAGCTGCAATAGCAAGCATGATCCGAATGGACTTGAGCATCACAACTGGTGAAAATGTTTCATCATAGTCTATACCATGAATCTGCTTGAATCCTTTAGCCACCAATCCACCTTTATAGGTATGCATATGACCATCCATGCCTATCTTCACTTTGAAGACCCACTTACACCCAATGGGTTTGATCCCTTCAGGTGGATCAACCAAAGTCCATACTTGGTTAGTGTACATGGATTCCATTTCGGATCTCATGGCCTCTAGCCATTTCTTAGAATCTGGGCCCTGTACAGCTTCCTGATAAGATGTAGGCTCATTGAGACCAATAAGCTTTACATCACCATAGTCAGACAAGAGAAAAGAATATCTCTCAGGTTGACGACAGGTCCTATCAAATCTGCCTAGAGCTTGTTCTACTTGAACAGGTTGTTGCTCTACAACTTCTTATAGTGTAACAAAATCATGATCCACAACATCTCGTGGTACCTGTTCAGTTTCCATCAAGGTGTCAGTGCTAGTATGTGTATCTTGAATTTCTTCAAGATCAATAGTACTCCCACTAGTCCTTCTAGAAATAAATTCCCTTTCTAAAAAGACACCAGTTCTGGCAACAAACAATTTGCCTTGCGTGGGATTATAGAAGTAATATCCCTTTGTTTCCTTGGGATATCCTACAAAATAACACTTGTCTGATTTGGGTCCTAGTTTATCAGACACTTGTCGTCGAACATAAGCCTCACATCTCCAAATCTTCATAAAAGACATCTTGGGACTCTTCCCAGTCCATATCGTATATGGTGTCTTTATGACAACCTTATATGGAACGTGGTTAAGTGTGAAAGCGGGCCGTCTCTAGAGCATGTCCCCAGAACGAAGCAGGAAGTTCTGTTTGACTCATCATCGTTCATACCATATCTAATAAAGTATGATTTCTCCATTCTGATACACCATTCTATTGTGGTGTTCCAGGTGGAGTGAGTTGAGATATTATCCCACACTCAACGAGATGGTCATGAAACTCTTGGCTAAGATATTCCCCACCTCGATATGATCGAAGCATCTTAATATTCTTACCAAGTTGATTTTATACTTCATTCTTGAATTCTTTGAACTTTTCAAAGGATTCTGACTTATGTCGCATTAGATACACATAGTCATATCTACTGAAATCATCAGTAAAAGTAATGAAGTAATTGTAGCCTCCTCTAGCTGCTATTCTGAAAGGGCCACATACATCTGTATGTATGAGTCCTAACAAGTCAATAGCTCTTTCGTTATGTCCACTAAATAGAGTTTTTGTCATCTTGCCTTGAAGATAAGATTCACATATCTCTTATGATTCAAAATCAAATGAGTTCAAAAGTCCATCCTTATGGAGTTAGGATATGCGGCTCTCATTTATGTGACCCAAGCAACAATGCCAGAGATATGTTTTGTTCAAATCGTTAGACTTGAACCGTTTGGTATTTATGTTATAGATTGGGTTGTCAAAGTCTAAAATATAGAGCCCATTCACAAGATGTGCACTACAATAGAACATTTCATTGAAATAAACGGAACAACATTTGTCCTTTATTACAAATGAGAATCCTTTCTTGTCCAAACAAGAAACGGAGATGATGTTCTTAGTTAAGGCAGGTACATAACAACACTCTTCAAGTTCTAAAACAAGTCTAGTGGGCAAAGATAAGGAATATGTTCCTACAGCTATAGCAGCAACTCTTGCGACATTGCCTACTCGTAGGTCCACTTCACCCTTTGTCAATCTTCTACTATTTCTCAAGCCCTGCACATTAGTACAAATGTGAGATGCACATCTGGTATCTAATACCCATGAAGAAGAAATAGATAGATTGACTTCTATAACATGTATACCTGAGGTAGAGGTTTCACTTCTCTTCATTTTCACTTCCTCTAGGTATAATTTGCAGTTCCTCTTCCAATGTCTGGTCTCACCACAGTGGAAGTAGGTTCCTTCCTTAGCCACCCCACCTTTGGGTTCCAATGCATGAGCTTTGCCCTTGCCTTTGGCTTGGGTCTTACCCTTACCTTTGGGCTTCCATTTGCTTTTGCCCTTTGGCACCATTAAAATGGTGCTAGGCTTTGCCTTCTTAAGGTTGAGTTCAACAGTTCTTAACATGCTCAACATCTCAGGCAATGGTTTGTTAATTTCATTCATGTTATAGTTCATGACAAATTGACTATAGTTTTCAGGTAATGATTGCAGAATTAGGTCAGTGGCCAATTCTTGGCCTAGTGGAAATCCTAGTCTTTGTAGGTTCTCCACATACCCGATCATTTTGAGCACATAAGGCCCTACGGGACTTCCTTCTTGCATTCTACATTGAAATAGAGCTTTAAAGATCTCAAATCTCTCATTCCTTGCTTGTCCTTGATATAGTTGTCTAAGGTGTTCAACCATATCATAAGCGTCCATGTTCTCATGTTGCTTCTGAAGCTCAGAGTTCATGGTAGTGAGCATAAGGCATGATACTGTTAGAGTGTATACTAAAAGCCTAGCTTTTTGTAAATATTTATTTTGAATTAAAGAATCACATTGGTCAAATGTCTACATTTATATGCTAAGTGTAGTCGTTCAATTAATTTATATTGTAGATAACATGGTGTATAGTGTCACACACAGAAGATCATGTTATCAATTCCTTATAAATTATAAACAGTAGCTCACGACTAAGATGGAAAGGAATAAACCATTGGAATATTGGTAGTGTAATTTGGTATTAGTTTATCTTAACTATAAAATTACACTAGTACACTTTGAGTGTATTGAGCAGGACCATTTAAGTTAAGTTCTTTTTATACTGACTGAATAAAAGAACAAGACCTTTGTTATTATGGAAGTGTGTGCTCTTAATCCTGATATAATAACAAGCACATATATCTAGTATTTATTTCTTTGACTTATCAAATGGTGCGATTTAGTTCTATAAATCAATAGGCCTGATAAGTTGGGAAATGATATTATTTATAGTGTGTGTTGTTGATTATAGAAGGAAACTGTGTCCTAGTAATCTAGGTTGATGATTTCCCCAAGAGAAGCTCATAAAGATTGTCATGTAAACCCTGCAGGTGAACTTAGTCCGACATGACGATAAGGTTGAGTGGTACTACTCTTGGAGCTCTATACTAATTAAGTGAGTTGTCAATAAGTCATTTAATTAGTGGGCATTCTATATCTTAAACATAGGGAGACTAACACACTCATGATAAGAAGCAGCCCAAAATGTAATTTGGGATTGATGCGGTAGTTCAATAATAATTCTTTAGTGGTATGAATTATTATTGATGAAATTAAGTTGGGTGTTCGGGGCGAACACGGGAATCTTAATTTCATCGGGAGACCAAAACTAATTTCTCCTCTCGGTCCCTATCATAGCCTCTTATTTATAAAGTATTATACCAACCTATACCCACCTTCTTACCCACCTTAAGGTGGTCGACCAAGCCAAGCTTGGAGCCCAAGCTAAGTTTGGAGCCCAAGCTAGGGCCGGCCAAACCAAGGTGAGTTGGTTTCATTAGGTGGCCGGCCCTAGCTTGAACCCAAGCTTGGTGTGCCCGGCTACATTAAATTAAAAAGGATTTTATTTTTTTAAAAATCTTCTTACGTGGAAGCCATTGTTTTAAAATAGAGTTTAAAATTTAAATATTTTCTTTTATAGTTTTCTACAAAAGATTAAGTGAAAGATTTGATATCTTTCCTTATTTGTAATTTAAAGGGAAATTTTTAATTTTAGATAAAACTTTCTTTTTTTGTAACCATCCTCATGATTTAAAAGAGAGTTTTAAAATTAAATCTTTCCTTTTATAATTTCTACAAAAGATTAAGAAAAGATTTGATATCTTTCCTTATTTGTAGATAGAAAGGAGGATTTTAATTTTAGAGAAATCTTTCCTTTTGTAAATCATCCACATGTTTTAATAGAGAGATTTTAATTTATAAAATTTTCCTTTTATGACCAACCATGAAGGGAATTTTTTAAAGAGAAATTTTTATTTAAAATTTCCGGAAACAAATTTGAAAGTTTTAATTTGTGTTTAAAACTTTCCTTGTTTGGAGGGATTAAGGTGGTTGGCCATATAAAGTTTGAAAGGGAAATTTTATTAAACTTTTCTTTCATTGGCAAAGAGAATAAGGAAGTTTTAATAAAACTTTCCTTATTTGCCAAGAACAAGGAATATAAAAGAGAGGGTAGAGGTGCCTCACCTTATAACAATATCTCTTCTATTAGTTCCTCTCTTCCTTGGTTGGTGGCCGACCCCTCTCTTCCTCTCCATCTCCTATTCTTCTTCCTTGGCTCGCGGCATCTTCATCTCAAGGAGTTTTTGTTGGTGGCCGGATATTGTTAGAGGAAGAAGGAGAGATAGGAGGCTTTCTTTCTAGCATCCCTTGGAGCTTGGTGGTGGTGGTTGAACGTCATCTTCTCTTGGAGTTCTTGTGGTGGCCGAAACTTGTTGGAGAAGAAGGAAGCTTGGGTGGTTCTCGTCTCGGTAGATCGTCACCCACACGACGTCCGAGATAAGAAGAGGAATACGATAGAAGATCAAGAGGTTGTTGCTTACAAAGAAAGGTATAACTAGTAATTCTATTCCGCATCATGCTAGTTTTCTTTGTATAGATTTTGAAATACCAAACACAAGAGGCATATGATTCTAGGTTTTGAATTTGTGATTCGAGTTTGTGTTCTTTTGTTTTTTTTTGATCTTGTGATTTGATTGTTCCTTTTGGTTAAACCTAGGGTTACTACAAGGAAATTCAATATTAAATTTCGTCGAAAGGCTTTATCTAGGAAGTGGTGGATGCTCCCATACCCAAGAAGGCCTAGTGCCTCACCATGTTTAACCTGAAAGCCAATCTCTAAAATTAATTTTAATTGAATTTGTAACATGGGTGGATTTGGACCAATATTGTTAAGTATCGTTTGCAATCCAAGTCTAAACCTCTAAGAACAGATAAATTAAATTTGAAATCAATAATGTTAAGTTCTGCTTGCGATTCCTAATTTAATTTCTAAAGAACATAATAGGTTGTTAGGAATAGTTCAGGATTTGTACAAAATTTTTGTACAGGAGAACCGGTACGATATTCTGAGTATCAACCAACAATTGCTATCAGAGATAGGGTTTGCCTCTGTGTGTTTGGTTTTCAGTTTAATTATGCACATGTCATACATAATTTATCTAGGATAATAGTAGGATGTGCTAACTCTGTGGTTGCAGGCTCCAACTATTATAGCTTATAGATATTGTGTGTGATTGGACCCTTGGACATGTCAAGGGCATTTTTGTGTGTGCATGATTGTATGTATTAAATACAGCAGGAGCTGTATTAGTTTTAGGATTTTATATTTTTGTTTCGATCTAGATTACATGTACATTCCTTTGTGAATATAGGATCGATAAATGTAAAATTCTATTTTTGTCGCGGATCGTATCCTTACGAGGCGTGGTACTTTTTGAGAACTAGAGACGCAGCGAAAAAAGAAGCAAGATGGATGCGACGATTGGACCCGATTGCGATGGCAGTAGCTAGGGTTGATTGCACACGGAGGGCAGTGATGGAAAAGGCCATAATAGTTGGAAAATTATTTTTCCATATTTGTTTCTTTATTTGCTGTGATGTGTGCTTGCATAGTTAAAATTTCTCACCTTAAATAACTAAGTGGGAGAGAGATTAGTAAATAAATTTCACGGTCTCCATTACTGGTTTGTAAGTGATGCAACAAACTTGCGTATTGGCTCTGAGTGCCTCCCTCCATAACGGATGAGTTTGTTTGTGGATCACTAGATCAAACTTCCTTTATGGATGGTTATAGGAAATTATTTAGGATGTGTGTGATCTTCTCCAACTGAAGGGGCACAATTCTATTTAATAGACTAAGTATCAAGTAATGGTATACACTTAGGCACATTTAATAGTATCATCCCCAACGGAGTCATTACCATTATTTGTGTGACCAAAAGAATACCAACTATTAATTTTATTTGTCATAAAGTTACGATGACAAGATAATAAAATTAATGGGTAAGACCCTCCTCTTACAAATGTTGAATTTGTATATGTCCACACTAACGTGGCATGCAAAATTTACGGTGTTTTGAGGTGTTGGTAAATTTAAATAGTATTGTTTGAGGAATCAATATTATTCTAAATTTAGAGTCCTGACCAAAAGTTTATTTTGTGATTCTTAGGATGACTTTTAACCCACTGGCTATTATTCTAAAAGAGAACAAACTTATTGGTTCCAACTATATATATTGAAAAAGAAACCTGGACATTATCCTAACTGCTGAAGGCTATAAGTTTATACTGTTAGAGACCTGCTCTGATGCACCTAATAGCGATTCTAGTGAGGAGGAGATTGAGTATCATAAGAAATGGGTAAAAGTAGATGAGATGACGCGGTGTTACATTTTGGCTTCAATGTCAAATGTGCTGTAACATTAGCATCAGGACTTACCAACTGCTTATGATATGATGAACAATCTCAAAGAACTCTTCGGACACCAGAATCGAGCTGCTAGGCAAGAGGTAATGAGAAAGTTAATGACAACCACCATGTCAGAGGGGACACCCGTAAGGGATCATATCCTCAAGATGATGACTTATTTGAACGAAATATAGATCCTTGGAGCTGAAATCAATGGGGAAACCCAGATCGATATTATTCTCCAAACGCTACCTAGAAGTTTTGAGCAGTTCCGCCTGAACTATAACATGAACAAAAGGGCTTATACGTTGGTGGAACTTTTGACAGAACTTTAGGCAGCAGAAGGTATATTTCGTCATAATTCTCAGATACACTTTGCTGAAAATGTTTTTACTTCTAATTCGAAAGGCAAGAAGAAGAAGAAATAGGCTGGCTCAGCAAAGAAGGTGAAAAGATCTCTAGGTACTGGACCTAAAGCTGGAGTGAAGAAGCCAAAGGGAAAGTGCTTCATCTACAAGCGGACTGGACATTGGAAGGTAAACTGTTCTCGTAGGAATCAGAACAATAGAGGTATATCTTATTCTCTTGTAGTTGAAATATGTTTAGCGGTGTTATCTACCAGTACCTGGTGTGTAGATGCAGGAGCCACTGATCATGTCTGCAATACATTGCAAGGGTTCCAGAAAACCCGACGACTATATGAGGGAGAGATAATAGTCTACATGGGCAATGTAACAAAAGTGGCGGCTGTTGTAGTGGGAGACGTCTACTTATCATTTGATAGGAATAGAAGTTTGGTTTTGAGAAATTATCTTTATGTACCAACTTTTAGAAAAAATTTAATTTCAATTTCTAAATTGTTTGTGGATGGATATTCTGTTTCTTTTTATGACAAAGTAGTTATCAAGAAGAATAGGGTTATTATCTGTTCTGGTACATTAGTAGGCAATTTGTATACTTTAAATCCAATTTCTCCCACAAAGCAACAAATGGAAATTAATAACTCATCTTCTAATTCTAATAAGAGAAAGGAACCTTCGGAAATGAACTAAACATATCTTTGGCGTCTAAGTCTTGGTCATATTAACTTAAGTAGGATTCAAAGGCTAATAGCCGATGAACTCTTGGGTTCATTAGTGTTGGAAAACTTTCCAACTTGTGAATCTTGCTTGGAAGGTAAAATGACCAAGAGACCTTTTAAGGCCAAGGGGTATAAAGCCAAAGATACGTTAGAACTGGTTTATTCTGATTTGTGTGGTCCTATGTCTATCCAGGCAAGAGATGATTACGAATATTTTATCTTTTTATAGACAATTATTTGAGATACGGATACATTTACTTGATGCGCCGCAAGTCTGAGTGCTTTGATAAGTTAAAAAAGTACAAGGCTAATGTGGAGAAACGTCATGGTAAAAGTATCAAGACACTACGGTCTGATCGTGGTGGCGAATATCTCTTTGGAGAATTTAGGAATTATTTATCAGAGGCTGAGATTCAATCACAATTGTCTGCACCTGGTACACCCCAACAAAATGGTGTGATAGAACGAAGGAATAAGACTCTTATGGAAAAGGTTAGATCGATGATGAGTTATTCAGAATTACCAAATTCATTTTGGGGATATGCTATGGAAACAGCAGTATACATTTTGAATATGGTACCTTCTAAAACAGTACCCTCTACTCCCATGGAATTGTGGAATGGACGTAAGCCTAGTCTGAGTCATATCCGGATATGGGGTAGTCCAGCACATGTGCTGAAGGGAGTTACTTACAAGTTGGAATCACGTACAGAAGTTTGTCTGTTTGTGGGATATCCTAAGGGAATGAAAGGTGGTTTGTTTTATAATCCTAAAAATCAGAAGATCATTGTAAGCACCAATGCTCGATATGTTTGGTTAGCAGAAGATCACTGAGTTATTGTACTTACTACCCCTTATTTTTCCTTTGACTTTCAGGTTAGCATATAGAAGATATGTTATGTCACTTAGAAGTCCTGCCTACCGATTCCACTCCAATTTGGATTCCCCTTTGAGTTGTTTATGTTGTTTTTTATAGTTTGACATTTGCAGATTTCTTTCTATATCGGTTTTGAGGTTTGTTATAATAATATGACTTTTATTTTGTAGTATGATCTCATATACATAAATACATACATACATACATGGATGCATTGACATTGTATCTGGTTGATTTTATATCACATTGGCGTTGTATTGACTTGAAATGGTTTAATATCAATTATTTCATATATTATTACTAGGGATATCGCCTGATTTGGCAGACAAGCATACCCTTGGGATGTGACATCTCTTCCCTACTTTGGATCTTAACATTCTGTTGTCTCTTTTGAGTGTGCATAGAAAGGAGCCAAAAGGAGAGCCAGGTGGCATCATCTCTCCCTAGCAAAGTCTTCTCCAAGTCAATAGCAGTGCTACCTTTCCTAGCATGCTATCTCCGTAGTTTTCAGACTAGATTAAATTTGGTGCCTTTTGAGGAACTTTCTCCTAAATATGAAACATAGAGATGGAAGAAATTGGACAATTCACCACCATCATCCTATGTCAAGAGGATTTTTAGTTATTGGTAACCGCTCGATAGCAGTAAGCAGTTGTCGATGGTACTTTGTCGCATGATTCGACCGCGTCTAGGATGGTCCTCACACTAAAAGAGGGACTCGAGTAGAAGGCCTAACTAGTTTTCAGCTAGTTCCTCCACTAGAGGCTAGCTCCGTACAATCACCTATACCACCAATCAATCTACCACCTGTGCCACCATCTCTGATAGCACATCACCTGGTACTATTCTACACTCCTTTCAAGGAGATGGATCGACAAGAAAGGCCCCAAGTATTGTCTTTTGGGGATGCACCTATTGGGGATTTGTGTAAGGGGAAAGCCTTGAGGGTCAGTGGCTCTCCCGAGTGGATAAGAATTTCATTCTCCCATGAAATATTGGAAGACAAGCTACCAAAATACTATCGACCCTTGGCGATAGGGGAATATGGAGGGTGAACTGATCTAGAAGATTACTTCCTTAAGTTTGAAAATGTGACCCTTCTCCATCAGGACATGGATGGCATGAAGTGCAGAGTGTTCCTCACCACACTCTCTGTAATGCCCCGCCCCTTCCTGCTTAAGCTGACGGGGGTTACTTATCTTTTCTTCTTAAAACAGCGGAAGTCTTATCTATAGCATATATATATATATATATATATATATATATATATATTTAAACCTTTCTTTTATTTTTTTTTAACACATCATCATCAACTACCTATCATATGAGTCACATAACATGCTTAACCTAACTTAAACCATAATACTAAAGAGCATGATGAAGTGTCATAGAGTTGTAAAGGAAACAACATGAACATAATTCTTATTAATTAAAAGCAGGTTTTCCTCTTTAGCCAAGTCACTACTACACACGTCCTTCTTGCCCCCTCCTGCTGCTCCCTTAGTACATCCATTCTTTGCCCTTATATGTGGTACAAGGAAAGTAAGCTGTGAGCACTCAAGGCTCAGTAAGATTCTTTCCTACTCACAAAAACCGTATAGCATAAATAAAGTTTCAATGCATAAAGCGTAAAGACAACTCATCATATCATGTATAGAAGCATCATATCATAACATAATCATATGGTATCATGACATATCCTCATAGAGTCATAAAGTGCATTCTATCAGAACATGATCATGATCATAGCATATCAAAACGTAATCATAAGGTTCATCCTAACATAACATAACATAATCATAGGCATCATGGTATATCGTAACATAATCATAATGTGTTATGCAAGATGACTTTCAAAAACATGATTCATGCAAATGTATATGCAACATGTCCTTTGAAAACTTATTTCATACATACTTAAACATAATCATAACATAGTTAGGGTCCCGGCTTGTACCACATACATAAATGCGCGCGTCCTATGTAGGTCCAAGGTAGCAAGTCTTGAACCCTACAAGGCATACATACTAGGCCCGTTTCTTAGTCCATCGACCTAGGGGCACTTAGGAGCCCATCCCTAACGAGGTCCGTTTCTTAGTCCATCGACCCCGGGGCGCTTATGGAGCCCACCCTTGGTACAAGCCATATAATGTAAAGTAGCATGTCATACATATCGTGGTTCTTATCATTTCTTGCACATCATATTTCTTATCATATCATACCATATAGAATTTTGGGCACACAGCTCATCATAATGGTATGTAAAATTTGGGCACACAGCACATCATAAATACATGCATCGTTTGGGCACACAGCTCATCATAAATAGCATGTAAACTTGGGCACACAGCTCATCACATATATCATGCATAAATTGGGCACACAACTCATCATAAATAGCATGTAAACTTGGGCACACAGCTCATCACATATATCATGCATAAATTGGGCACACAACTCATCATAAATAACATACAGCATAGCATAAGAGTTTCCATCATGTATAGATCATAAGTGTGCATAATTAAACATAGAAGCATAGCAATCTCATAAACATGGTATACAAGGTACATGGGAAACATAATTAGCTTTCAAACCCTAATGTCTTATAATGGCCGAAACCTATAAATTAGGTTTTAGGTAAAAACCTCCATACCAACATGTGAACCCCAAACAAGTATTATTCCATATACCATAAGAAAACATCATGAGCATGTTTAGGTAGAGTTCTAGGTTTCTTAAGCTTACAACTTATCATGGCCGAATCTTATCAAGCATACATTGGGTTAAAAATTTATCCTTCAAGCTTGTGAACCCTAAACAACTTCCATAGCAAACATTTCAAGGAAATAACATGAGCATAGTTAAGTTAGGTTCTAAGTTTCCTAGGCCCTTAAGCATGATATGGCCGAAACTTGTAGGACTTAAAGCTAGGGTTCAAGTGTCCTAAAAGCATGAGAACCTTAAACAACTTTTATAGCAATTACATCAAGGAATAACATGAGCATAGTTGAGTTAGGTTCTAAGTTTCCTAAGCCCTTAAACATGATGTGGCCGAAACTTGTAGGACTTAAAGCTAGGGTTCAAGTGTCCTAAAAGCATGAGAACCTTAAACAACTTTCATAGCAAATATTTCAAGGAATAACATGAGCATAGTTGAGTTAGGTTCTAAGTTTCCTAGACCCTTAACCATGATGTGGCCGAAACTTGTAGGACTTAAAGTTAGGGTTCAAGTGTCCTAAAAGCATAAGAACCTTAAACAACTTTTATAGAAAATATTTCAAGGAATAACATGAGCATAGTTGAGTTAGGTTCTAAGTTTCCTAAGCCCTTAAACATGATGTGGCCAAAACTTGTAGGACTTAAAGCTAGGGTTCAAGTGTCCTAAAAGCATGAGAACCTTAAACAACTTTCATAGCAAATATTTCAAGGAATAACATGAGCATAGTTGAGTTAGGTTCTAAGTTTCCTAGGCCCTAAATCATGATGTGGCCGAAACTTATCAAGCATATAACCAAATTTCCATGCAACAAATAAACATAAAACATTTTCATATCATTTCATCAAGAAGGTCATGAGTATCTTAGACTTGTTTAAATTCTCCTAGGTTTCAAATCTAAACATGGACGAACCTTCTTAGACATGAAATAGAGTTCAACTTAACATACAATCATGGGCATATCATAATAGATTCATATCTTATCTTAGGAAAAACATGGCATGCTTAGTTTTAAGTTAAAGCTCTTCTAAGCCCTTAGTTCTATCATGGCCGAATATTCATGAGCTTGAGATGAAGTTCCAATCCACATAACAAGTAGGAGAAAATGTTAACAATACCATTATCATAGGGCATCTATCATAAGAACAAAGGAGCATGTTTTAATTTGAGGCTTAAACTTACCTAATCCTTTTATTCTTGTTTGGCCGAAAATCTAGGACCATGGATCTAAGTTCTACTAAACATTCTAACATAGAAACATGGGATAAATCCCTACCATAAATTACATATTTCAAGAACATATCAAGCATGTCAAAATTTAGATCTTTATAATTCCTAGGTCCTTCCTTTGGTCTTATCTTGGCCGAAATTCTTCATGAGGTTTGCTTAGATTTTTATGTAACCGAATCTTCATAGAACAAACAAGAGCTATTGTACCACAGGTGAGGGAAATTTACATCCTTTCGCTTGTGGTTTTCCTTAGAGAGAAAAGTGTTCTAAGTGCCAAGGAAGGAGGAAGCTTCTTCTTCTTGTACCTCCTTTTGTTTCCTTTGCTTGGAAGGGCTAGAACTTGAAGGTTTCTTCTCGGAAATTAGCTTTCTTGGAGAAGAACTTAACTTAGCTATTGGAATGAGGAGAGGGAAGGGTTTCTTGGTTCGGTGAAGAATGAAGAAGGGAGAAGGAGGAAGAAAGAAAAGGACTTACTCTCTTGTTTTTCCTTCTCCTAAATCTATTTATTCCTTTGTTAAATGAAACATGTCTTCATTCATTCCCTTAACTCTTCTTCTCCATTATTCCTTTAATTCCTATGAAAATTGAGAGAGGGAGGGAAGTAAGCAATTCCTCTTTTGCTTGCTCCTTTTCTTAACCAAGAGGAAAAGAAGGTAAGCCACTTGGTTTTCTCTTGCTCTTTTGTTTAGTTTTCTTTTATTTCCTTCTCACCTTTAATTAAATTTCTCATCTCTTTCCATCCAAATATTACTCCTTATCCTAGTGGTTATCATGCATCAATTTATCTCCATCATATGTGGGAGGTTCAAGGTTCAATCCTTGACCTCACCTCTTCTTATTCTATATTTTTGTTCTTATTTTCCCTTTTTCTCTTATTCTTTTCATTTCTATGCTCTAAGGAAAAATAATACTCATATACCTATCTTATAATTTCATGGGTGTTACACTCTCTGGCTCAATACAGAGATCGTTCAAACAACTTCCGATCGAATCCATCTATTGTTTTAAGGATTTTCCCAAGGCTTTCCTCCACTATTTCCCAGCAGCTGCCATTACCATAAAACCACCTAAACATCTTATTGCTCAAGCAAAGACCTAAGACAACGCGAAGGGCCTACATCAAAAAGTTTAACCAGGTGATCATAGATGTTCCCTGGGACACCCCTGAGATTTTAATAAGTGCCTTTCTCAAGAGCTCATAAGGCACCACCTCCTCTTCTTTATAATCCTTGGTGAATGCAAAAAAGGAAAGTTTTAAAACAAAAATAAAACTTCCTTTAATTCTTTTATCATGGCCGACCATAACCCTCTTCATCAAACAAAGAAAGATTTTAAACAAAAATTAAAATATCTCTTTTAAAATCCCTTTTGTGAATAACTATAAAAAGAATGTTTTATAAAATTAAAATCTCTCTTATAAATCCTTTTTTGGATGTCTATAAAAGAAAAGATTTCAATAATTAAAATCTCTTTTTTAAATCCCTTTTATGGATCTCTATAAAAGGAAAGATTTAATAAAATAAAAACTCCTTTTATTTCCTTTTGTGACCGATCTAAACAAGGAAATTTTTATAATTAAAATCATCCTTTTAAATCATTTTAATGGATCTCTATAAAAGGAAAGATTTTATAAAAAAATAAAACTTGCTTTTCTATGTGTGGCCGACCCCTTGCTTGGGCACCAAGCAAAGCTTGGCTGACCCTAGCTTGGGCTCCAAGCTTGGCTTGGCCGACCCCTTGTTTAGACACCAAGCAAGGCTTGGACAGCCCTAGCTTAGGCTTTAAGAAGCTAGGCTTCAGGTGGATATAAGGCTTTATATGAGAGGCTACATTAGGGACCTAGAGGAGGAATTGACTTTGGTCTCTCGATGAGCTTGAGCTTCCCGTATTCGCCCCGAACACTCAACTCAAGTTCATCAATAATAACTCATACCACTAAAGAGTTATCATTGAACTACCGCACCATTCCCAAATTATATTATGGGCTCCTTCTTATCATGAATGTGTTAAACTCCTTGTATTTAAGATATCTAATGTCCATTAATTAAATGAGTTACTGACACTCACTTAATTATAATATCTATCTCCAAGAGAAGTATCACTCAACTTTATTGTCATGCAGGACTAAGTTCACCTGCAGGGTTTACATGACAATCCTTATGGGTTCCTCAAGGGGGCATCATCAACCTAGATAACTAGGATGCAGTTTCCTTCTATAATCAACAACACACCATATAAATAATATTATTTTCCAACTTATCGGGCCTATTGATTTAATGAACTAAATCTCACCCATTGATAAATCAAAGAAATGAATACTAAATATATGTGTTTGTCATTATATCGGGAATAAGAGTATGTACTTCCATAATAACAAAGGTCCTATTCCTTTATGCAATCAGTATAAAAAGAACAACCTCAAATGGTCCTGCTCAATACACTGTACTAGTGTAATTTTATAGTCAAGATAAACTAATACTAAATCACACTACGACCGTTCTAATGGTTTGCCCCTATCCTTTTTGGTCATGAGCTACTATTTATAATTTATAAGGAATTGATAACATGATCTTCTGTGTGACACCACACACCATGTTATCTATAATATAAATTAAATGAATAACTATATTTAACATAAATGAAGATATTTGACCAACGTGATTCTTATTTCAAAATAAATGTTTATACAAAAGCTAAGCTTTTAGTATACATTCTAACAATATCCCACTTATACTAAAAGACTATACTGTCATATATGTTGCCATATATCTGATTCCCATCCCCTCAACATGCCCATTAAAAGCTCTCGTCGGAAGGGCCTTAGTGAAAGGGTCTGCCAGGTTATCTGCTGATGTAATCTTGGCGACAACAACTTCTCCTCGCTTTACGATGTCTCATATCAGGTGGTACTTGCGCTCAATGTGATTACTTGCCTTATGGTCTCGTGGTTCCTTCAAGTTTGCTACTGGACCACTATTATCACAATAAACTGTGATAATTTTGGGCAAACCAGGAATCTCATCTAAGTCCATTAAAAAGTTCCTAAGCCATATAACTTCTTTGGTTGCCTCAGAAGCTGCTATATACTCTGCTTCCATGGTGGAGTCTGAAACACACTTTTGCTTAATACTCCTCCATGCTATGGCTCCACCTCCCAAAGTAAACACTTAACCTGAGGTTGACTTACTATTGTCCCTATCTGATTGGAAGTCAGAATCCGTGTAACATACAGGGAGCAAGTCATCTGTCTGGTAAACTAGTATATAATCTCTAGTCCTTCTCAGGTACTTTAATATATACTTTATGGCAGTCCCTGTCCTGGATTACTTTGATAACTGCTAACCATGCCTACGACAAAACATATATCTAGTCTTATACATAGCATTGCATACATTAGGCTTCCTACAGCCGAAGCATTAGGAACTGCCTTCATCTCCTCTATTTCCTTTGGTGTCTTAGGAGACATCTCTTTAGAAAAAGGTACTCCATGCCAAAAAGTAAGAAACCTTTCTTGGAGTTCTGCATACTAAAATGAGCAAGGATAGTATCGATGTACGAAACTTGAGATAAGCATAGCATCTTTTTCTTACGATCCCTTATTACTTTGATCCCAAGAATATGTCCACATTCTCCCAAGTCCTTCATATCAAACTGTTTGGACAACCATACCCTTACGTCTGATAATACTTTGACATTGTTGCCAATGAACAAAATATCATCTACATATAGTACAAGAAATACCACCACGTTTCTGTCACTCTTCTTGTATACACAAGACTCATCCGAACACTGAATAAATCCATAAGACTGGATCACTTCATTAAATTGAATGTTCCAAGATCTTAAAGCTTGCTTCAGTCCATAAATAGATCGATTGAGCTTACATACGAGATGCTCTTTGTCCTTTGCAATGAATCCCTCTGGTTGCTTCATATGGATGTTTTCTTCAAGACTTCCATTAAGAAAAGTTGTCTTGACATCCATTTGCCAAATCTCATAATCCATATGAGCATCAATCGATAAAAGAATCCAGATAGACTTAAGCATGGCTACCGGTGAAAAAGTTTGCTCATAATCGATTCCCTCTTTCTGAGTATACCCTTTCACAACAAACCTTGCTTTAAAAGTTTCCACCTTCCCGTCTGCCCCTCTTTTCCTTTTGTAGACCCACTTACATCCAATGGCTTTTACACCATTTAGTGGTTGTACCAGCTCCCAGACTTTATTAGAATACATAGATTCTATTTCAGAGTTCATTGCACTTTGCCAAGATGCTGCACCTTTATCTTGGAGTGATTCGTCATATGTCGAGAGATCAAGTTCATGTTTACCAGGGATCAAGTCCGAAGACTCTCCCAAAAATATGAATCTTTCAGGTTGACGAACAACCCTCCCACTACGATGTGGCACTGCTTGTAATTGTGCATCATTTGTAACACGTGTTGCAGTTTCTTGTGGTATCTCATTTTGTACTGTTGGTACTAGATTAGACCTGTCCTCTCTAATTTCTTCAAGAATAATTTTACTCATGGGCTTATGGTTCATTACATAGTCATCTTCTAAAAATCGGGAATTGATGCTAACTTTCGTTCTGATCTTTAGGACTATAGAACAAACTACCTTTCGTTCCTTTAGGATATCCCACAAATAAGTGGACTTTTGTACGTGATTCTAACTTATCAACGTCTCCCTTCAGCACATGTGATGGACTTCCCCAAATCCGAACATGTCTTAGACTAGGCTTACGCTCATTCCACAGTTCTGTGGGGGTAGAGGATACTGATTTAGAAGGTACTAAGTTTAGAATATACGCTGTCGTTTCTAGAGCATATCCCCAAAACGAATTTGGTAATTCAGAATATCTTATCATCGATCTAACCATTTCCATAAGAGTCTTATTCCTTCGTTCTGCCACACTATTCTGTTGGGGTGTACCAGGTGCAGACAATTGGGATTGAATCCCGGCCTCTGATAAGTAATTCCTAAACTCTCCAGAGAGGTACTCGCCACCACTATCAGACCGTAGTGTCTTGATACTTTTACCATGACGCTTCTCCACATCGACCTTGTATTCTTTGAACTTATCAAAGCACTCAGACTTGTGGTGCATCAAGTAAATGTTCCCATATCTTGAATAGTCATCTATAAAAGAGACAAAATATTCAAAACCACCTCTCGCCTGGATAGTCATAGGTCCACACAAATCAGAATGAACTAGTTCCAACACATCTTTGGCTCTATACCCCTTTGCCTTAAAAGGTCTCTTGGTCATTTTCCCTTCCAAGCAAGACTCGCAGGTTGGAAAGTTTTCCACCACCAATGAACCCAAAAGTCCATCAGCTATTAGCTTTTGAATCCTACTTAAGTTAATATGACCAAGCCTTAGATGCCAAAGATATCTTTGATTCATTTCCAAAGATTGCTTTCTCTGATTAGAATTAGAAGATGTGTTATTAATTTTTGTTTGTTGCATCGTGGGAGTTATTAGATTTAGAGTATACAAATTGTCAACCATCGTACCAGAACAGATAACTACCCTATTTTTCTTTACAACCACTTTGTCATCAAAAGAAACAGAATAGCCATTCATAAACAGTTTAGAAACTGAAATTAAATTCTTTCTAAAACTTGGTACATAAAGATAATTTCTCAAAATCAAAGTTTTACTCCTATCAAAAGATAATTAAACACCTCCCACTACAACAGTCGCCACTTTCGTAGCATTGCCCATGTAGACGGTTATCTCTCCTTCATATAGTCGTTGAGTTTCCTGGAACCCCTGCAATGAATTGCAGACATCATCAATAGCTCCCGTATCTACACACTAGGTACTAGTAGATAACACTGCTAATCATGTTTCAACTACTAGAGAATAAGATATACCTTTATTGTTCTCCTTCCTACGAGGACAACCCGCCTTCCAATGTCCAAACTGCTTGCATATGAAGCACTTGCCCTTCGACTTCTTCATACCTGCTTTCAGTCCAGTCCCTAGAGATCGATTCATTTTCTTTGCTGAACCAACTTGTTTCTTTTTCTTCTTCTTGCCTTTCGACTTAGAAGTAGAATCGTTTTCAGCAAAATAAATTTGAGAACTTTGATGAAATAACCCTTCTGCTGCTTGAAGTTCTGTCAGAAGTTCTGCCAATGAATAAATCCTTTTGTTCATGTTATAGTTCAGGCGGAACTGCTCAAAACTTTTAGGTAGCGTTTGGAGAATAATATTGACCTGGGTTTTCCCATCGATTTCTGCTTCAAGGATTTGTATCTCATTCAAAGAAGCCATCATTTTGAGGATATGATCCCTTACGGGTGTCCCCTCAGTCATGGTGGTTGTCATTAAGTTTCTCATAGCCTGTTGCCTAGTAGCCCGATTCTAGTGTCTGGAGAGTTCCTTGAGATTGTTCATCATGTCATAGGCATTAGGCATGGCCTGACGTTGATGTTGCAGCACATTTGACGTAGAAGCCAAGATGTAACACCACACCATCTCATTTGCCTTGCTCCATTTTCTATGACTCTCAATCTCCTCTTCACTAGAATCACTATTAGGCACATTAGGACAGACCTCTAGAAGTACAAACTTATAGTCTTCAGCAATTAGGACAATGTCCATGTTTCGCTTCCAATCAATGTAATTGGGACCAGTAAATTTGTTCTCTTTTAATATAACAGCAAGTGGCTTGAAGGTCATCCTAAGAATCACAAAATAAATTTTGGTCAAAACTTAAGAATTTAAAATAATATTGATTCCTCAAACAATATCATTTAAACTCACCAACACCTCAAAATACCATGAATTTGTATGCCACGATAGTGTGGACGTATACAAATGTAACACCCACTAAGCTTTTAAGATAAGCATATGAATGTAGGATTTTTGCCTTAGAAAAATAATAAGAAGTGGGTTAAAGCAAAAAGAAATAAAATGAAACAAAAAGAAGAGGAGGTCAAGGATTGAACCTTGAACCTCTTATATTATAATTCATAGGATTAATTAGTAGAAACCAATTGGGATAGAGAGAAGATATTGATAGCAATGGAGGGAACTCATGATAAGGGTGAGAGTAAAAGTTAGCCAAAAGAAAACAAGAAAAGAGCAAGAGAAAGGCAACTTGCCTTCCTTCTTTCTCTCCCTCTTTCTTTCTTCATTTTGCCGAAAATTTAAGAGGAACATTAAGGGGATTCATTCCCCCTTGTTTCATCATGAATGATGAGAACAAATAATTAAAAAAAATAAAAAGAAAAAAAAATGAAAAAAAGGGCTAAGGGAGAAGGAAAGCAAAAACCAAATTTGCTACCTCTTCCCCCTTAACATAAAAGAGAATATGTAAAGAGAAGATTTTATTTTCTCTCATTTCTCTCATTCTCCCCTCTCCCTCACCGAACCCTCAGTCCCCTCTCCTCCATCTTCGGCCCCAAGCCAAGGTTTTCTCCTAAGAAAGCATAAGATACAAGGAGGACTTAGCAAGGGAATCAAGGGAAAGGAACTAGAAGAAGAGGCTACTTCTTCCATCACCACACCTTAGATCCACAAGCGAAAAGGATGTAAGCTTCCCCTCACCTATGGTACAAGGCTTTTTATGTGATTTTCGGATTTTATGAGGATTAGAAAACCTAGAAAAGAATTTAAGAAAATTTGGCCAAAGAAGAGTTTTCAAATCTAGGAAGGTTTAAACAAGTCCTCATTTCATGATATTTTTCTATGCTATGTAGGAAGGTTTTTCCTTCATGTTTTTATACCTATATGATGCTTGATCAGAGGAGTACCTAACCCTAGAATTTTGGCCAATAATATTTTCAAAAGGTTAGAGAAATCATTGTTTAACCAAACTAGTACAAGATTTCCCCAATGAACTACTAAGGGTCTTTTATTGGTTTTCTTGCTTGAAAGTTACTTGGAACCAAAAGAAATCCACTCATATGTTTCGGCCAAGAAAAGGGATTAGGGTTAGGAAGACCTTTAAATTTAAGTAATCATGTTTGTATGATAGAATATAGAGTTCTCTTAAAGAATTGCATGTTGAATATTGCTAGAAATTCATGAACTCTTATTTTAGATTTTTGGCCATGATAAGATGGATAGCTTAGAAAAGCTTAAACAAAATTTTAACATGCTCAAGACCTCTGTAATATTATGATATGGAAGTTGTTTGATGCTCTTATGCTTAATTAGAGTATAGAAAATTTAGTTACATGATATATGACATGTAAGATCACAAGGGTCCTAGCTTGTTTATGAACCAACTTTGTATATGATGTTCTTAGTAATTTTTACCATGAAACTTACTTAGGTTTTCCATGATTTAGGCCACTTAAAACCTAGTTTAGTGATTGGTAGGTTTCGGCCATGAGGAAAAATAAAAGAAAAAGGGAAGGAAACCTAGGAAGCCTAAGACACAATTCACATGTATGTTTATTATGCTTGTCTTTATATATGCTATGAAACTTGTAAGACTTCTTATGCTTTTAGGCTATTTGAAGCAAGTTTATACACTGATGAGTCTCGGTCAAGTAGGGTTTAAAAGACCTAGAAGCCTTTGAATTGAAACCAATGGTGTTAAAAATGCTTCTTATAAAAATATGATAATATGTTGATTGTGTCATATGCTTGTATAATTTTTCCATGACCTAAATGGACCATTGTATGTTTCGGCCATGAAGGGATAGATGCCCTAGAAACCCTAGAACAAAAATTAAATATGCTTATGCCACTCTACATGAAATATGATAAGTAGAAAACCAAAGTTCTCATGCAATATGTTATTTAGTGACCTAGATGAGGCTAGGGTAAGTTTCGGCCATACCTATTGTATGATGTCTTATTATGACTTTATACATGATGTTAGTTCAAGTTCACATGCTTGTATACTTGTTTTTAGCCCTAAGGAATACTTGTTAAAAGTTTGGCCATGACATATGTTAAGGGCTTGAAGAACTTAGTAACTAGCTCAAATGTGCTTACTATGTTACTTGGAAAAAAATGCTATAAATATGGTTTAAGGTTTCCATTCTTTCATGACATTTGAGACCTTGTTTCACACCTGATAGGGTTTGGCCACATGAGTTTAGGGACTTGGAGAACTTAGAAACCAAGTTAATCATGCTTATAATGCTTCCTATGAAATTGATGTGATGATAATTTAGGTTCCACATGCTTGGAGGTTGTTTTTACCTAAATTGAGATCTAAGGGGGTTCGGCCATGATAAGAACCCAAGGGATTAGGAAGCTTAGAACCCAAGTTAACTATGTTACCATGTTTCTTATGTTAGTATAATCACATGATACACCCTTATGCTTAAAGATGTATGCTTGTGATTTATACTTTCCATGATATGATATGTGCTTAGAAATATGCATGCTTTGATGATATGTGATGTGCTTAGAATATGCATGCTTTCATGATATGCTATGTGGATAGAAATATGCATGCTTTGATGATATGCTATGTGCTTAAAAAAAAAAATACATGCTTTCATGATATGGTATGTGGTTAAATTATGCATGCTATGATGCTATGTTAAGTGCTTAAAATATGCATGCTTTCATGATATGCTATGTGGTTAAATTATGCATGCTTGATGATATGCTTTATGCTTAAGATATGCATATTTTTATGATCTATGCCTAAGTGATGCATAATATTATGATATGATGTATGCCTAAGTGATGCATATCTTTATGACATGATGTATGCCTAAGTGATGCATACTTTTATGATATGATGGATGCCTAAGTGATGCATACCTTTATGATATGATGTGTGCCTAAGTGATGCATGCTTTTATGATGTATGATATGTATAAGTATGACATGTACTTTACTTTATGTGGCTTGTACCAAGGGTGGGCTCCATAAGCGCCCCGTGGTCGATGGAATAAGACTCGGGCCTCGTTAGGGATGGGCTCCTAAGTGCCCCTAGGTCGATGGAGTAAGACTCGGGCCTAGTATGTTTGCCTTGTAGGGTTCAAGACTTGCTACCTTGGACCTACATAGGTTGCGCGCAATATGTAAGTGGTACATAGCCGGGATCCCCATTATGTTGATATTATGTTCAAGTATATATGTAAGAAGAAATGGTTTTAAAGATCATGAGACATACACATGTTTTTTGGATACATGTTTTCAAAATCATATTGCATCTACTTTATGATCATGTTGTGATAATGCTATGATTTATGATATGCCATGATTAGATATGACTATGATATGTTCCATGCTATGCTTTAAGGGATGAGATGTCATGATTAGATATGATTATGTTATATTTCATGCTATGCTTTAAGAGATGATATGCCATGACTAATTATGATTTTGTTATGTTGCATGATATGATTAAAGAGTATGATATGTTATGCCATAACTAGTTGAGATCATGTTATGTTGATATATTCTTTGATTATGTAATGATTTTTGGTTTTAGTGAGTAGGAAAGGAACTTACTGAGCCATGAGTGCTCACAGCTTACTTTCCTTGTACCGCAGATAAAGGAAAAAGCTGGATGAGCTAAAGGAGCAACAGGAGAGGCAAAGAGATATGTGTGGCGGTGGCTAGGCAACCAAATAAGAACCTGCTTTAAGAACTTTTAGGAATTACACTTTGGTTTCATAAATTGTAGTACTACATGGTTGACTTGATGTTATGTTTTTATTTAACTTGTTATCATGTTATGGAAACTATATTAGTGTAGTTCGGATATGCAAACAAAAGAAAAAATTTTATTAATCTAAGAAAAATTATTTTAAGTCTTCCGCTGTAATATGTACGTTGAGTATCGTAGCCCCGTCCCTTAGGGTTAGCAGGGAGGGCGGGCGTTACAACAAATTCTAACATTTGTAAGAGGAGGTTTTACCCATTAATTTTATTATCTTGTCATGCTAACTTTATGACAAATAAAATTAATAGTTGGTTTTCTTCGGTCACACAAATAATAGCAGTGACTCCGATGGGGAGAATACTATTAAATGCGCCTAAGTGTATACCATTACTTGATACTTAGTCCATTAAATAGGATTGTGCCCCTTCTGATGGAGAAGATCACACACACCTAAATAACTTCCTATAATCATCCATAAAGGAAGTTTAATCTAGTGATCTGTAAACAAACTCATCCGATGTGGAGGAAGGCACTCAGAGCCAACGTGCAAATTTGAATGCATCACTTACAAACTAGTAATGGAGACCGTGGAATTTGATTAAATTCCTCTCCCATTTAGTTATTTACGACGAGGAATTTTAACATGCAAACACATCACACATGCACAGCATAAAAGGTAATAAATATGAAAAATATTTTCCAACTATTATGGCCTTAGTTATAACTTTTCTCCATGTGCCGCCAGCCCTAGCCGCCAGCCCTAGGGTTTATGTTAACGCGTCTATCGTGCTTCCTTCTCCGCTACGCCTTGCAAGGATATGATCCGCGATAAAAATAAAGTTTTACATTTATCAATCCTATATTCCATGAAGGAATGCACATGTAATCTAGATTGAACAAAAATGTAAAATCCTAAAACTAATATAACTCCTGCTGTATTTAATAAATACAATCATGCACACTCATAAAATGCCCTCGACATGAACAAGAGTCCAATCACACACAAAACACAATAGGGCCATAATAGTTGGATCTAGGATGCCTGCAACCACAGAGTTAGTCTATTTGCACATCCTACTATTATTCTGCCTAAATTATATATGATTTGTGCATAATTAAACTAAAAACCAAAACACAGAGGGAGAAAATCGAGTTCTGTTACCAATTGTTGGTTGCTACACCTGGATTCGGTTATATTCCCCTATACAAAAAATTTGTACAAGCACAGAACTTAACCTAGCTACCCATGTGCTCTACTGAAGTTAAACTTGGATTGCAAACAATGCTTAACATTATTAATCCAAGTTGCTCTTCAAAAGTTAAACTTGGATTGGAAACGATACTTAACATTTTTACTCCAAGTTTAACCGATGTGATCTTCCTAAGTTAAACCGTATTACAGAAGATGATTAAACAGATATTTCAAAGATCGGCTTCCAGGTCAAACATGGTGAGACACTAGGCCTTCTTGGGTATAAGATCATCGACCACTTCCTAAACAAAGCCTTTTAAAGAAATTCAATGTGTAAACTTCTTACAGTAATCCTTGATTTAACTAAAGAGACCTCAATATAAACACAAGATTGAAACATGAAATCAAAACACAAAATCGATAACATAAAACCGATAGCCTAAAATAGATAGCCTCTTGTATTGGTATTTCAAGATCCATTCAAAGAATATGAACTAATTATGATGCGGAAACTTATAATTAGTTATACCTTTCTTTGAAGATTTAATAACCTCTCGATCTTCTATTGTATTCCTCTCCTCCTCTTAGACGTCGTGTGGGCAATGATCTACCAAGATGAAATCTATCCAAACCTTCTTCTTCCTTCCAAGCTTTCGGCCACCAAGGGATGTCACAACTAGAGAGCTTCCTTTCTCTTCTTCTTCACCTCCTAGTATCTGGCCACCAATTGGAACTCCAAGCTTGATGTCGCCGGCCACAAGGAAAAAGAAGAAAGGAAGAAGATGATGAAGGGCTGACCACCAAGGAAGGGAAGAGGAATAGAAGATGTGTTGTTTCATAAGGCACCACCTCCTCTTCTTTTATAATCCTTGGTGAATGCAAAAAAGGAAAGTTTTAAAACAAAATTAAAACTTCCTTTAATTCCTTTATCATGGCCAGCCATAACCCTCTTCATCAAACAAGGAAAGATTTTAAACAAAAATTAAAATCTCTCTTTTAAATTCCTTTTGTGAATAGCTATAAAAGGAATGTTTTATAAAATTAAAATCTCTCTTATAAATCCCTTTGTGGATGTCTATAAAAGAAAAGATTTCAATAATTAAAATCTCTCTTTTAAATCCCTTTTATGGATCTCTATAAAAGGAAAGATTTAACAAGATAAAAACTCGTTTTATTTCCTTTTGTGACCGATCTAAACAAGGAAAGTTTTAAATTAAAATCATCCTTTTAAATCCTTTTAATGGATCTCTATAAAAGGAAAGATTTTAAAAAAATTAAAACTTCCTTTTCTATGTGAGGCCGGCCCCTTGCTTGGGCACCAAGCAAGGCTTGGCAGGCCCTTGCTTGGGCTCCAAGCTTGGCTTGGCCGGCCCCTTGCTTGGACACCAAGTAAGGCTTGGCCGGCCCTAGCTTAGTGTTGACCTCCGCAAGTGTACGGAAATGTCGTAAGTAATAATAAAAGATATCGTATCCACAGAGACTGGAATAAGCACTAAAGGTATCTCAATGCGAATTAGCTAAACAACTAATCAATTGGTTTTCAAAAGCTAAATGTAACTATGTAAAGTAAAACATAGAAATGAAAGAATACTAAACAAGAATAAGGGCTTTAATAAAAGGAATGTTCTAGGAGTTTCGGTTTCTTTGTAAGGTTCTTCAATGTAAATGATCTACCAAGTCTTATTTCTCAATTGACCATAATTTGTAGAAGGTTGCCGGTTCTCTCTTGCAATAGACAACCGGCTTAGGACTGAAATCTATACCTAATGTAATCAATTAAGAATGAATCCTATGTTGTCCTTACACGGGCTTGCCTGTCACGTGCGCCCCTCGGATAATCAACATACGAATTCATCATTTATCAACTCATCTAGATACAAAGATTAATGCACACTATTTATCCTACCCCCTTGAATGATCCTATTTCACCCTCAAGATCGTCCCTCAAACGTCCTTACACGGGCATGTTCCTGTCACGAACGTCCCTCGGATAATCGAATGAGAAACAATCTCTACAAGATCCACAAGATATCCAAACATTCAATCAAGCATGGTAATTAGGCATTAACATAACGATCCACACAAGATCAAATAGATACAAAACAGGACAACATTATAGAAATAGGAAATTGGCAAATCCACAAGTATTTTACATCAAATCATCTTACAATTACTCTCTCTATCCTAGAAAAAGAGATCAAATCCATGGAACGAGGAGGGAAATCCGAAGAAAGAAAGATTACAAGCATTTTTGATCCCCCAAATCCAAGAAAAGAGAGAAAGAAAACTTATCTACGATGAAGAATAGTTTTCGGATCCAATCCTCAACTCCAGAGTCAATACGTTGAAGATCCGCCCTTGAATCACCGGAAAATCCCTCCAAGAAGGTGGAGGATCGCCCCAAATCTTGATTCCCCCTAAAGGGGAGAAGAACCCCTTTCAAATCTTGAAGGAGGCCTTATATAGAGGAGAGGTTTGAGTGCCACACGACCCTGAATCACGACCGTGTGAGATTCACACGGCCTAGCTCACTCCCCTCTCTTCCTAACTTGAACAATCGTGTGTGAGACACAGCCGTGGCACACACTACTTCTGCTTCCCTTGCACGATCGTGTAGATCTACATGGGCTGCTCTGCCTCTGCCTCTGGAAACCTCGCACGACCGTGTGGTGCACACGACCAAGGTCTTCTTGGTCTCTGGAAACCTTGCACGGCCGTGTAGATTTACACTGTCATGTACTGCTTCAGCTCTGGATGACTTGCATGGTTGTGTAGTGTACATGGCCTGACTTCTTCTAGCTTCAAATCTTGGCATGGTCGTGTGAGGTTCACATGGCCGTGGCCACTTCCATCTCTGATAGAACCACACGGCCTAGGATTGGTGCCTTCCTTCTTTGTTCAATCGTCAAATCTTCTCCAAAATCGACTCCTGCGTACAGAAAATACACAAAAGTAGATCTCCGAACAAAAAGAGTAAATATGCTTGAAAGGAAAGCTGGAAGTATGAAAATGCATAGATAAAGCATGTACAAAGTATGTGAATGTGCATCAAAATATGCTAAACAAGAGTATACAATCTACGCACATCACACCCCCAAACTTAAACCTTTGCTTGTCCTCAAGAAAAATACTGCAATCTAAATTCACATGTTCTACAACACACTCATATCCCTAATGCATTTTCCTAACTCTATCAAAAAGTTTCATTAACAAGCATGATCATGGAGACAAGTTAAGAATGGCTCAAGCATAAGTATCTTGTGCATAGTGCAATAAGTAACTCAAAACCCTTCAAGTTTCAATCTCTATCCTAGTCAGGTAGTCATCAAATTTGAGTTCCTAATGTTTCCGGTGATAGGCACATAACCGGTGATAGGCACTTACATGCCACACACTTGATTCATATTTCTCAATCAACCCAAGGTCTCAAAGGCGTGCTCAATCTCAAGAGAAGCTAAGCAGTCATTTCCCCAGTAACCTAACTCGGTCTCAAAGGGGTGACTTGCTAGATTCTACTCACGACAACTGTTTTTTATATCCCTTATTCATTTTTTTCACTTTTTTATTTCTTTTTTTTTTCATAAGCATTTGCATTGTGCAAATCTTATTCACAAATGTACTTTTGGCACAATTGTTGGGATATTTTGATTTTTCCAAATGAGCTTACATGATTTGAGCCTCATCTAGTAACCAAAATGAAGTTTGAGAAATCACCATGGAAACCAAGTACTAAACAAACAAGATGAATCATGACTATTTCAATAATGTCAACCATTCAAGCTCAAGTATAGTGAAGTGAAAGTAAAATCCTTAAGGTTAAGCCAAGACTAAAACCTATCTCCAAATGATACTTAGCTTATTTCATGCTACTCAAGATAGAGAAAAGAGGTACACTAAGCATACTACTAGCATCATTTACAACATTATGAATGTAGATAATGAACGTGCTAACATTTTCACTTGAAGACAAGAAAGCATAAAAGTGATGATTGATGTTCTCTAGATGTATGCCACAAGATTTTACAAAATATAGTCAAGTGACTATAAAAAATCAAGCAATCAAAGCAAGACAATCAAAATAAAATGAAGAACAAAACTAAACATGCAGAACAAAACAAGCAAAAACTAAAAACTAGAATGCAAAAAAAAAAAAAATCAGGTTATTAACACCCCCCCCCCCCCGACCTAAATCGTTCATCGTCTCGATGAAATTAATATGGTGGAGGAGGTGGTAGATCAGGAAATTCAGGAAGTGGAAAAGGAAAGGCATTAATAAATCATCTTAGTTCATCTCTAAAAAACATATGATATTCAAACAATTTATCTATATCATCTTGCAAGAATTTCATAAAGCCCCTAAAGTCTTCATTAAATTCCATTTGAGCTTTATAAGAATTCATTATTCTAGAAATCTTGTCACATAATTCTCTCTCACTTTTAAACCACTCTTGTAATTTTTTAAACTGTTCCTCATCCATGTGTTCTTTACTTTCAAGAAAATTGCTAGTCGAGTCTAGGTCGATATGAATATCATCTATAACAGCATGAAGTTCTTTGAAATTAAAATTATGAATATCAATATTAACCAAAGGAACCTTTCTTGAAGTAACAGTTGACAACAACTTAGAATGTTGGCTTGCTAATTTTAATAACCAATTTTCCTTAACATGAATGGTAGTAAGATCATGATTGGACAATCTTAAAGGGAAATTATTCTTAATAAGAAGACTATATCCATGTTCTTCACGCCTTATTATTTTTGATGTCAAACATGAATTCAAGTCTACTTTGCAAGAATTTTCAACCATTTCTAACTCAAATCACACCCTAACACCAAAGCTATTTGGGTTAACAATCCTCCTAAAATAATGGGTGTGGTTGAATCTGATTTTCCTAATTTCACCAAATGCTTAAGAAAGAAATAGCCCGAATTAATCGAAACATCTTCAACCATTGCCCATAAACAATATAAATCCACAAGTCTTACTAACCCCTCTTTATCCTCTCTACCAAATATAGTATTTTTCATGACTAAATAAACATATCTAAAAATGGGATTCATAATATGATTAGCTCTAGAATTATGAGGGTTGAAATGTGATTGCCCAGAAACTTGTTGCCAAAAACATGAATTCACAAATTTAGGCAAGATTATACATATACCATCCTTTGGCAATTCATAACAAGTATTAAAATCACTTAATGTCCATTCATAATCTTCATTAAACAATCGAAATTTTAGTGTTCCCCCACCTTGGACATTCTCAACTGTTATAGAGATTAAAAATTCAAAAACTATTCTAGGATAAGTAGGGTACTTCATACTCATCAACCCACTCCAACCTTCCAAATAACCATTCTACATCATCCTTAAACCCTAATATGTCCAAGGTTACATCATCCACAAATTTAGTACTCAAAAGAGGGCGGCTACATAAGGAAAAATATCTAAGTCATTGTTCATTGCTAGAAAAAATGATATCAAAGTTGTTAGATATACCTTTGAAGCAAGAGTTTCTTCCTTTCGTTGCGACCATCTTTTCCTTCCCTTTCCTTATGGTTGACATTTCCTTGATCAAATCCGCCATAGTAGAAAGGCTCAAGCTTTCGAGAGAAAAAGGTTAGAAGAGGCAAACCCTAGAGACAAAGAGATAAGAAGAGAGAAGAAAGAAGAAGGGGGTGTTCGGCGGACACGGGCGTGTGTTGCCCACACCCCGTGCCCTACCCTTTTAATGGCAACGACTGGGCCGTGTGTTATCACACGGCCTAGTTTTTATTTAAACTTACACGGCTGTGCCAATTGGCACGACCACAGCCATCTCCTCCTCGGACCAGCTCACACGGCCGTGTCTAAGACACGGCCTCTCCCCTCTCCCCCTCTCCCCCTCGGGAGACTTCACACTGCCGTGCCAATTGGCACGGTGACAACCATCTCCTCCTCGGGTCTCTTTGCATGGCCGTGTCTGGTACACGGCCTCACCATCTTTCTTCTCTGGAATCAACACACGGTCGTGTCTCGGACACAGCCATGCATGCTTCCTTCTCTGGAGTCTTCACACGGCCTTGTGATATAAACATGGCCCATGCAATCTCTTCCTCTACAGAACATCCCTGGCCATGCACACGGGCAAGCACTCCTTTGTTTCAAATGATGATTTTTCTTCTTCCTCTACCTCTCCAACACCTTCATGCCCACGAAAAAGTCATGGCCAGCTCATGGAAGTAAAATTTAACCTAAAAACAAAGCAGCAATCAAGTAAAAACACTATACTGAAAGATAAAAACATAAAATAGAATAACTACATAATCAATCCAGAGGACGAGGTTCAGAAAAATACAACCTTTGTTTCTCATCTAGTTTCATACCATGCACATATTCCTTCAACCATTGTCCATTTACCTTAATCATTTCAAGTTCTTTATTCCAAATATCTACAGCTCTAAAAGGATAAACCTTTCTAATATCGAATGGCCCCGTCCACCTTGATTTAAGCTTCCACGGAAAAAGTTTTAGTTTTGAATTAAATAATAAAACTAGATCTCCTTCCTTGAAACTTTTGCATAGAATGTGTTGATCATGTCATTTCTTTGTCCTTTCCTTATAAGATTTATCATGTTCATAAGCATCCAATCTTAATTCATCAAGCTCATTCAATTGAAGCTTCCTTTTCTCTCCTGCTTCCTTGAGGTTCATATTTAGATTTGTAATCACCCAATAAGCCCTATGTTCTAATTATACTGGAAGATGACAAGGCTTCCCATAAACTAGCTGAAATGGAGTCATTCCAATAGAGTCTTGTAGGCGGTACGATATGCCCATAAAGCATCATCTAGCTTCAATGACCAATCCTTTCGTGAAATAGATACTGTTTTCTCTAGTATGACTTTAATTTCACGGTTAGAGATCTCAGTTTTCCCATTAGTTTGTGGATGATATGGTGTCACTACTTTGTGGCTCACTCCATATTTTCTAAGTAAATTATCAAACTATCTTTCTATAAAGTGTGATCCACCATCACTGATGACTGCTTTAGGCATACCAAATCTTGGAAAGATCATACTCCTAAACAATTTAATAACTGTTCTTGCATCACTTGTAGGAGAGGCTATAGCTTCTACCCATTTGGATACATAATCCACTACTACAAGAATAAACCTATTCCCATATGAAAGAGGAAACATACCCATGAAATCTATTCCCCATACATCAAATAATTCTACTTCAAGTATGTAATTCAGTGGTGTTTCATTCCTCTTAGTGATATTTCTAGTCCTCTGACATTGATCACATGATTGTACAAATCTCTTACTATCTTTAAATAGAGTTGGCCAATAAAAACCTACTTGAAGAATTTTCGCTATTGTCTTGGAGCTCCCCAAATGTCCTCCATAGGATGAAGAATGACAATGAAATAAGATATCCCTAACTTCTTCCTCAGGTATGCATCTACGATAAATCACATCATTGCATTTCTTATACAAGAGAGGTTCATCCCAAATATAATTCTTGACATCCGAAAAAAACTTTTTCTTTTGTTGATTTGAGAAATTTGGAGGTAAAACTCCACTTGCTAGGAAATTAACAAAATCTGTATACCAAGGTATTTTAACACTTGACAAAGCTAGAAGGTGCTCATTGGGAAAAATGTCATCAATTGGTAAATTAAACTTTGCATCCCTTTCTTCATCTTGCCATACTCTGGATAGGTGATTAGCCATTACATTTTCTGCTCCCTTCTTATCTCTAATCTCAAGGTTGAATTCTTGAAGCAGTAAAATCCATCTGATAAGCCGAGGTTTGACATCTTTCTTACCTAGTAAATATCGGATGGCTGCATGATCAGTATAAACTATCACCTTTGAACCTACCAGATATGATCTAAATTTGTCAAATGCGAATACTACTGCTAAAAGCTCTTTTTCTGTAGTGGAATAATTCACTTGAGCCGCATCAAGTGTTTTACTTGCATAATGGATGACATGTAGAATCTTATTCTTTATTTGTCCTAAAACTGCTCCTACTGCAAAATCACTTGCATCACACATTATCTCAAATGGAAGATTCCAATCCGAGGCTTGGATTATTGGAACTGAAGTAAGAGCACTTTTAATTTTATTAAAAGCCTCCATGCAGTCTTCGTCAAAGAAAAATTCAACATCTTTGATTAGCAAATTTGTTAAAGGCTTAGATATTTTTGAAAAGTCCTTGATAAAACACCTATAGAATCCGGCATGCCCCAAGAAACTTCTTACTCCTTTTACATTAATTGGTGGGGGTAGCTTCTCTATCACTTCCACTTTTGCTTGATCCACTTCAATCCCACGTTCTGATATTTTATGTCCTAAAACAATTCCTTCTTTAGTCATGAAATGACATTTCTCCCAGTTTAACACCAAATTCGTCTCTTCACATCTTTGAAGAACTGTAGCAAGATTCGACAAACAAGTGTCAAAGTCATTCCCATAAACTGAGAAGTCATCCATGAACACCTCCATGATTTTCTCTATTAAATCTGAAAAAAAACGCCATCATACATCTTTGAAAAGTGGCTGGAGCATTACAAAGCCCAAATGGCATACGACGATAAGCATAGGTACCAAAGGGGCATGTGAAAGTAGTCTTCTCTTGATCTTGGGGATGAATTGGAATTTGAAAGAATCTTGAATATCCATCCAGATAGCAAAAATATGAGTGCTTAGCCAATCTCTCAAGCATTTCATCAATGAAGGGTAAAGAAAAATGATCCTTTCTAGTTTCTTTATTCAGCTTTCAATAATCAATGCACATTCGCCACCCCGTTACTGTTCGTGTTAGAATCAGTTTATTATCCTCATTTTTGATAACAGTCATTCCCCCTTTCTTTGGAACTACGTGTACTGGACTCACCCATTCACTATTTGGAATTGGATAAATGATCCCGGCATCAAGAAGTTTGAGCACCTCCTTCACTACCTCTTTCAGATTTGGGTTTAACCTCCTTTGATGTTCAATTAAATTTTTATAACCCTCTTCAAGTAAAATTCTATGCATGCAAAGAGAGGGACTAATCCCTTTGATATCATCAATTGTATATCCAATTGCTTTTCTGTGCAGCTTTAACTCATCAATCAATCTCTGTGTTTCAAACTTAGTTAAATTGGCATTGATTATAAGTGGAAAAGTGGAATTTGGTCCAAGGAATTCATACTTTAAGTTTGGTGGTAATGGCTTAAGTTCAAGTTGAGGTGGCACTATTTCTGGCACAGTTGGCTCTTGCTCTATCAACTTAACTTCTTCTTCCTGAGATCTCTCCTCTAAATCCTCCTTATAATCACTCAAACATTTCTCCTCTTTTGTTGAAAATGGCTCTTCATCCAATATTTTTGAGAGAGACTCATAACGCTAAGGCAATAATATTTGAAGATCATTTTGATTCAGAGGAATTCCTTTCTCACCATTCTCCTTTCCTTCAACCAAATTAACTGTTAGGGTTATGTTGCTCTGTCCTACCCAATCATTAAAATTTGATGTAATCCTACAAATTATCTCATAGGCATCCTCTAAGCTTTTCTTCAGAAAAGATCCTCCAGAAGTTATGTCTAATTGACTTTTATTTGAGAAAGAAAGCCCAACATAGAATAGGTGCATGATTAACTATCTCTCGATACCATGATGCGGACATAACTGTAAAAGAGATTGATATCTTTCCCAGGTTTGATGTAGCTCCTGCCCAACAAGTTGCTTAAAATTTAAGATTTGACTTCTCGAATAAGTAGTCTTCTGTGGGGGAAAATATTTGTCCAGGAATCTCTGCTCTAACTCATTCCAGGTTTTGATACTTTGAGATTTCAAAGAATTATACTATCTCTTTGCAGCACCTTTCAGACTAAAGGGAAAAACCAGTAGTTGTATAACATCAGATGGAACCTCCTCATATTTCAAAGTGTAACAATATCTATAGAATTCCATGAGATGTGAATAAGGGTTCTCAATCTCTAGACCCCCAAATTGAGCTTTCTGAATCATTGAGATGAAGGAAGGTTTAAGCATAAAATTTCTTGCTTGAATTTCAAGGTAAACAATTAGCCCTAATCCTTAGGCAGAATTTGGGGCTCCATAATCTCCTAATGACTTGAAAACCATATTTGATGTGCAAAAAAGGAGGAATAGGAGATACAAATTATAGTTACCAAAATCAAAAAGAATTATGAAGAAGTAGTAAGGTATACAAGAAATAATTATGAAAACAGAATTCTAACAAGAATGTTATACAAGAAAGGAAAAACTTATGAAAACAGAATTCTAAAGATTAGTTACAACTATGCTATTGAAAAGAAAAGAAGAGTCATGTTTAGTCTAACCCAATTGATAATCTCTAATGTTATAGCGCAGTCCCTGGCAACAGCACCAAAAACTTGTTAACCTCCGCAAGTGTATGGAAATGTCGTAAGTAATAATAAAAGATATCGTATCCATAGGGACTAGAATAAACACTAAAGATATCTCAATGCAAATTAGCTAAACAACTAATCAATTGGTTTTCAAAAGCTAAATGTGACTATGCAAAGTAAAATATAGAAATGAAAGAATAATAAATAAAAATAAGGACTTTGATAAAAGGAATGTTCTAGGAGTTTCGGTTTCTTTGTAAGGTTCTTCAATGTAAATGATCTACCAAGTCTTATTTCTCAATTGACCATAATTTATAGAAGGTTGTCGGCTCTCTCTTGCAATAGACAACCGGCTTAGGACTGAAATCTATACCTAATGTAATCAATTAAGAATGAATCCTATGTTGTCCTTACACGGGCTTGCTTGTCACGTGCGTCCCTCGGATAATCAACATATGAATTCATTATTCACCAACCCATCTAGATACAAAGATTAATGCACACTATTTATCCTACCCCCTTGAATGATCCAATTTCACCCTCAAGATCGTCTCTCAAACATCCTTACACGGGTATGTTCTAGTCACGAACGTCCCTCGGATAATCGAATGAGAAACAATCTCTACAAGATCCACAAGATATCCAAACATTCAATCAAGCATGGTAATTAGGCACAAACACAACAATCCACACAAGATCAAATAGATACAAAACAGGGCAAAATTATAGAAATAGGAAATTGACAAATCCACAAGAGTTTTACATCAAATCATCCTTACAATTACTTCCTCCATCCTAGAACCAGAGATCTAATCCATGGAATGAGGAGGGAAATCCGAAGAAAGAAAGATTACAAGCATTCTTGATCCCCCAAATCCAAGAAAAGAGAGAAAGAAAACTTATCTATGATGAAGAATAGTCTTTGGATCCAATCCTCAACTCCGGAGTCGATACATTGAAGATCCGCCCTTGAATCACCGGAAAATCCCTCCAAGAAGGTGGAGGATCGCTCCAAATCTTGATTCCCACAAAAGGGGAGAAGAACCCCTTTCAAATCTTGAAGGAGGCCTTATATAGAGGAGAGGTTTGGGCGCCACACGGCCCCGAAGCACGGCCGTGTGAGATTCACACGACCTAGCTCACTCCCCTCTCTGCCTAACTTGCACGACCGTGTGTGAGACATGGCCGTGGCACACACTGCTTTTGCTTCCCATGCACGGCCGTGTAGATCTACACGGCCTGCTCTGCCACTTCCTCTTGAAACCTCGCACAACCGTGTGGTACACACGACCAGGGTCTTTTTGGTCACTGAAACCTTGCACGACCGTGTAGATTTACACGACCATGTATTGCTTCGGCTCTAGATGACTTGCATGGTCGTGTAGTGTACATGGCATGACTTCTTCTGCCTTCAAATCTTGGCACGACCGTGTGAGGTTCTCATGGTCGTGGTCACTTCCATCTCTGCTACAACCACACGGCCTAGGAATGGTGCCTTCCTTCTTTGTTCAATCGTCAAATCTTCTCCAAACTTGACTCCTGCGTACAGAAAATACACAAAAGCAGATCTCTGAACAAAAAGATTGAATATGCTTGAAAGGAAAGCTGGAAGTATGAAAATGCATAGATAAAGCATGTACAAAGTATGTGAATGTGTGTCAAAACATGCTAAATAAGAGTATACAATTTACGCACATCACTTACGCATTAAGAAGCAAGGCTTCGGGTGGATATAATGCTTTATATGAGAGGCTACAATAGGGACCTAGAGGAGGAATTGGCTTTGGTCTCCTGATGAACTTGAGCTTCCCGTGTTCGCTCCGAATGCCCAACTTAAGTTCATCAATAATAACTCATACCACTAAATAGTTATCATTGAACTACCGCACCATTCCTAAATTATATTATGGGCTCCTTCTTATCATGAATACATTAAACTCCTTGTATTTAAGATATCTAATGTCCATTAATTAAATGAGTTACTGACAATCACTTAATTAATATCTAGCTCTAAGAGTAGTACCACTCAACTTTATTATCATACAGGACTAAGTCCACCTGTAGGGTTTACATGATAATCCTTATGAGTTCCTCAAGGCGACATCATCAACCTAGATAACTACGACACAATTTTCTTCTATAATCAACAACACACCATATAAATAATATTATTTCCCAACTTATCGGGTCTCTTGATTTAATGAACTAAATCTCACCCATTGATAAATCAAAGAAATGAATACTAAATATATGTGTTTGTCATTATATCGGGATTAAGAGTACGTATTCCATAATAATAGAGGTCCTGTTCCTTATGCAATCAGTATAAAAAGAATAACCTCAAATGGTCCTGCTCAATACACTCAGAGTGTACTAGTGTAATTTTATAGTCAAGATAAACTAATACTAAATCAGACTACGACCATTCCAATGGTTTGTCCCTATCCATTTTGGTCGTGAGCTACTATTTATAATTTATAAGGAACTGATAACATGATCTTCTGTGTGACACCACACACCATGTTATCTACAATATAAATTAAATAAACAACTATATTTAACATAAATAAAGATATTTGACCAATGTGATTCTTATTTCAAAATAAATATTTATACAAAAAGCTAGGCTTTTAGTATACATTCTAAAATAAGGGTCTGAGATTAGTTTCAGGTCCAAGGATTTGAAAGGGGTTGAAGTACCCCACGATGATGCTTTGATTATTAAGGCGCATATTATAACATACATTGTACCTTTGCTAACACAAGCAATTCTATCAACATCATCTTCAAGAAAGCATTTGAGTAGCTGCAATAGAGCCGAGCAAGCTCCAACCCATGATGACTCATTTATATGGGTTCATAGGCATTAAAGTGTAGTCGTTCGTCCAGATTAAGTTGGTGATATCTTTAGGGGAGGAGCCTCTTATGAGAACACAATGATCAAATTTCATTATGGTGAACGCACCCTCAACATATAATGTCATTTTAGGCTTGCTAACTCTAAATGAATTCCAAGCAGTCATTTTAACCTTCTACAGAAAATAAAATTCCACGTGGATAACCTGGTGAGGGAAGTTAGAGGAAACCAACTAGTAGCACGCAAGTGTTATGTTGATATTGTTAGGACAGAAGCCAACGCCGTCCGAAAAAGACAGCAGTTGGAAGTTAATACCATTTAAGAAGCACCCCCAACTTTGATCTATGAAGATAAGGAAGAAGTACAAATTTGGTCCGGCCGACCAGAGGCTACTACTCAAAAAGTAGCTAACCTATCCCCGGAGCTTAAAGCAAAATTGGTTGTGTGTTTAACGCACAATAATAATGTCTTCACTTAGGAGCCCAAGGAAATCATGGGCATATTGCCAATGGATATGGAACATGTGCTTCATGTCTGACCAGATGCTCAGACGATCAAGCAAAGAAAGTGGGATTTTAGTGCAGAGAAAAATAAGATAATTTAGGCAAAAGTGGATAAGCTACTGGAGGCCAGTTATATTCGTGAAGTGCAATTCCTGAGCTGACTGGCTAACGTGGTTCTGGTATATAAGTAAGAAAATAAGTGGCGAGTCTACATCAATTTTTAGGATCTAAATAAGGTCTTCCCTAAAGATTATTATCCATTACCATGCATCAACTAGGTGGTAGATTTAACCTCTAGTTGTGAACTAATATGCATGTTGGATACATACCAAGGTTACTGATCCTATCTGAAATCTGTGAAGATGAGCGCTGGTGCTGATGGGTGACGATGACCTCCGATGAAGATGAACTCCTACGATCCGAAGAAACTCCTCCATGCTCCTATGCACAGTGAGACGAGCCAACAAAGCATTAGTGACCTAAGACCAGGGTGGGGATCCTTGGCTAGACCCTCCAACGCTCAAGTCAGTTCCCTTCAAAGATGGAAGAAAAAGAAGAAGGAGAACAATTGAAGTGAAAATAGAGTTTCGATGCCGAAACTTGCGTACCTCACCAACAAAGAAGATTCCCCTTTTTATACCACCTCACGTGACCTCCGTAGTCATGAGGTGGTCCCCAGTTAGTTACAGTTTGTTAGGAGATGACATCATGTTCAATACTTCATGCAATAATCCTTTAAGGAATCTTTTCTATATCCCAGATGTACCCATGTTGTTGTTTATGACTTGTATCAATAATGGAGACACTTCATCATATTTGAAGAAGCTTCTAGAAGATATTTCTTGCCAAATATTCTACCGAGCATGTCTCGGCCAGCTGTTTAAACTGGTCCTATATAATGATAAGAATACTTCCTGCTGAATATATCTCGGCTAGTCGTTCAAGCCGACCATATATGCTGTTAAGAATACTTCCTGCTGAATATATCTCGGCCAGTCGTTTAAGCCGGCCGTATATGCTGTTAAGAATGCTTCCTGTTAAGTAGATCTCGGTTGATCGTTCAAGCCAGCCGTATATGGTGTCAAGAATACTTCCTATTAAGTAGATCACGGTAGGTCGTTCAAGCTAGCTGTATATGCTGTTAAGAATACTTCCTATTGAATATATCTCGACCGATCGTTTAAGCCGGCCGTATATGCTGTTAAGAATACTTCCTGTTAAGAAGATCTCGGTCGGTCGTTCAAGCTGGTCGTATTCATTGTTAAAAATATCTTTTGCGGATCCTTTTCTTTATGCTCGGGTAGACTTTGCCTGGTCGAGCCAATATGAGCGCGGGGGCGCTCACTCGGCCTACTGTCGGCCGGTAAGGTGATGGGAATATTATATAAGGCTAAATGCCTTTATGTTTGGGTGAGCTTTGCCAGACCAAGCATATATGAGCGCGAGGGTGCTTGCTCAGTCTGCTGTCGGCCGATAAGAAGGTAGGAATATTATATAAGGCTAAATGCCTTTATGATCGGGCGGGCTTTGGCCAACCGAGCATATACGAGCGCGAGGGCACTCGCTCGGCCTGTGGTCGGCCGGTAAGATGGCGGGAATATTAAATAAGGTTAAATGCCTTTATGCTCAGGCAGACTTTGTTCGATCGAGCATATACGAGCGCAAGGACGCTCGCTCGGCTTGCAGTCGGCCAGTAAGATGGTAGGACTATTATATAAGGCTAAATACCTTTATGCTTGAGCGTGCTTTGTCCGGTCGAGCATATACGAGCGCAAGGGCGCTCGCTCGGCCTATTGTCGGTCGGTACTAAGCTGAGAATATTATATAAGGCTAAATGCCTTTATGCTCGGGCGGGCTTTGCCCGGTCGAGCATATATGAGGGCAAGGGTGCTTGCTCAGCCTGCTGTCGGCCAGTACTAAGCTAATAATATTATATATGGCTAAATGCCTTTATGCTCGGGCGGGCTTTACCCGGTCGAGCATATATAGACACAGAGGCAACTATTCGGCCTTTGTTCGACCGACGATTATACCTCTCCCATATTTCTAGACTTAAACTCCTCCTTCGTATGCTTGACCCATCTAGCATAACCCGTATCACTAGCCTCCCCTTCAAGTCTAGTCAAAGGAGATATAGCCGACTGACTAGAATTAAGCCTATTTTCATCCTTCTGCAATTCTCTACAGTGATCTCGTGACACCCTTTATAGTGATCTCATGACTCCTGCTACAATGATCCCATGACACCTTCATCAAGTTAAATAGAGGTGTGATCCTACCCTTTTCAACATCAACCTTTACTCTTTCTTGTTCTACTCCTTTCTAAGGATTTCACTAGGACTTATGGCTTCTGATCTTCCTCTCTGGGATCAATTGCTACATGAAAAGGAAAAATCCTTAGCTGAGGCCATGCAAGCTCTGGATCTACATCATTCACACCAAAGAGAACTAGAGGCACGTTTATTAGCAGCTCAATCACAAGTCCAGTCAGAAGTGGCTTTGAGGAACAGAGTCTCTTCAAAGTTGAAGCAAAAAACTAAGGAGTTGGATGATTTAAAAGCCCAGCATGCTTCAGAGATAACCGTCTTGACCAAAAAAGTTCATGTAGATGGTTTATTGATATCACGACAACAATAAGATTTAGACCAGCAAAAGGCTAAGGTGGCTTTTCTACAAGCTGAGTTGGATCAGATTAGGCTAGAGATGACCTCTCAGTCACATGTTTCGGAGGGTGAATCATGCAAGCACCAGAGGACCGGATGAAAATCTCCCTTCTTTCCAGGGTGTCATTCTACTACACACCCTCACCTAAGGTGGGAAGAACAATCTGGTGGTTCCAAATAGGGGTTAAGTTCTGTTGGATGAAAATTTTTCCTATCGACGACCATACCGGGCAAAATATTCAAAGCCTTATGAAAATTTGTTTTCGTCCCACAGAATGTGATAATGAGTCAATTTGTTCATCCCCTTCCAAAATTTATTTAAGTTGTCACTTTACCATACATCCCTACTCGAGAAGGATAGAACAACTTAGTAACTTCAGGAAGTAAAGTCAATAAAAGTTTTTTTATTTGTTGTATTTTTTTATGGAAGTTTAAGAGTTCTAACTATATCATTAATAATGTTAATGTAGAGTGCTATATTTGATGATGTTTTGTTTCTTGTAGTTAGTCGTGTGAAAATCAGTCAAGCAAAGGGTCCCACGTGTATGTCTAACCGAATATGAGTCCGGGCAGACTTACTTGTTCGGTCGGGATTACAATAAATTAGGACCCTTTTTTCTTACTTATGAGTTTTGCTTATTCATCTATATTTTAAGATTCGTGCCATTTTTCAAAATGGTCCTACTGGTAATTGATCTTTCAACAGAAAGAGGAGGTTTGAAGATATGGCGGCCCAGTATGTGATTCAATGTGTTCTTGTCTATCATAAATGCCCCTTCTTGGGCGAGCTCCACGTATTCCTCTTTCTCTCTTTTCCAAGTAGCCTCTGGTACACTTTTTGTTCGTGTCCCATCGTACATTCTTCTTGACAAATCAACGGTCATTCTCTATCAGCCCATTTTATTTATATGGTGATCCTTAGATCATCTTAAAACCCTAACTCTTTTTTAACCTTCCGCTGTTCATCTTCTTCCTATTACTCTCTGGGGATTCCCCTTCTCTCGACTACCTTCAGTGATTCGCGCTTCCTCATCTCCCCTGTTTTCATCTCGTGACTTTTTCTCTCTTAGGATTCAGTAAGTCATTTACTCTCTAAGTACTTTAATTTCTTAACATGGCTGAAGAATCTTTACTCCCTTAGTACGTTCAAATTTGTTCCTCCTTCACCTCCGTTGACCAAACTTTTATTCGCTCTTGATATGAAATCCCTGAGGGATACCACATTAGGGTTCCACCACCTGATGCTCACCCCTATCTTCCTCCCGATAATTGTATCACCTTTTTCAAGGATTAGCTAATCGTAGGCTTACGTTTTCTTGTTCCCATGTTTTTGGTAGATATTAGCCAGTATTCTAGTATCCCTCTTCAGCAATTTGCTCCAAATGCTTTCAGGTACCTATGTGGATTATACATGGTGTTTCGCCTTTTCGATATACCTCCCACTCAATTTTTTTTTATGTTTTCTTATCCCAAGATGTCAGAACCAGGGGTTTTCCTCTTTCAATCTCGCCCAAAAATGGTAGTTTTTGAAGAAATGCCTTCTTCTATCAAGGGTTAGAAATCCCATTTTTTCTTTGTTCAGTTTCCTGGTCTTGTTGGATGGTCTACTAAGTGGTGATCTTCTCTTCCTCCCCTTCCTGACTTTAAGGAAGCTTCACCACCAACCTCTCTTCTCTGAATACTCTAAGAGATTGTTAGATTATCATTTTTATATTCATCAGTGGATACACGATGACCTATTATACCTTTTCAGCTTAAGTCCCGTTCAAAAGAGCCTACAGTACTCTTTTGGTAAGTTTCGAAGCTCTTAGCTATCCTTCCTTTACTAACTAAAATGCTCTCTTGTTTGTTGCAGTGGATACTTTGTACAGAGCTTTGGTTGATGATGCAATCCATCTGGATGATGAGAAAGTGTCGGCTAAAGAACAAGAGCTTAGGGCATAACTTAATGTTGCTACTTCAGCATCTGATACTCTTTTACCTGATTCCTCCGACTCACCAACTCTCATGCCTAGCTCTTCAGCTACTCACGAGGAAGCATCTGCTAGCATTCCTCTAGAAGATGTTCCTCCCGAGACACAAGAACAGGAACTTGAGGTTGTTCCTGCCAGGAAATGCCCTGGGCACCGCTTGACACTAGCACCTCGTCCCAAAAAACGGGCTACTGCTACCCCTAAGGAAACATCGACAGAGAATATCCCCCTTTCTTCTCTGGAGCCTACTCTCTCTTCTCTATATCCTGCTCTCACTTCCTCCACTTCTCAATCACTGGAAACCCCTTCTCTTTCGAGCATCAGCCCTGATCCTGCTTTTGCGATGAATCTTCCTAAATTTATTTTCCCACCACTTTCAGTGAATGAGGGTTCTACTATTCTTAATTTTTTCCCCTCCTTCTCTTCATAGTTCCTTATTGTCCTCTTCCACATCCATCCCTACCTTCCCAATATTACTGAGGGGTTCTTTAACGACAGCATGGCCAGAGGCTTGCAAGAAAATTGAGAAACTTACTCTTATTGCGTGGGCTGATCAAGCTTCTTTTGAGGAAACTAAGGTAACCTACTCTTTCCACATTTTGCGTTTATTAATACAATCTAATGGAAACCTTTGAACAGCGATGGATCACCAATATGAATATGCATCGACATATGTACGAATTAACCCTAGAAGTGGCCAAGCTCATGTTACAAACTCCTGAGACCTCCTCCTCTCAAGCTTCTAAAGAATTATCTCACCAGCTGCTAGAAACTTGCCAACTTCTCGAGGTCGAACTCTTAAATTCCATCAAATGGAAAGCCTCTTCCAAAAATTTGGAATCCCAACTTAAGGCAGAGACCCTTCTCCATACTGAATTGGCATCCAAAGTGGATTCATATGCTACTGAAAATGCTCAGTTGTTATCAGAACTACAAGCGTTGAAGGCAGACTTTGCAGCCAGGGATGCTACTCTGGAATCCAAGAATTTCGAGTTAACTTCCCTGAATTCATCCTTGGCCTCAATTAAAGAACAGTTGGCTTCTATGGTGCTTGAGTTAAAGGTCTCCCAGGATGCTTTAGTGGTTTATCAAGCAGGGGAAGTGTTAGTTAGAGCCCTAGAGCCAATCATTTGATGATTGTATGGACTCATTGTATCATATTCTTGTATATTAATAAAGGCATTTGTTTGGTTATTATACTTATTTGTATTAGTGCCAAATAGACTAAGTATAATAGCGTCCTTGAGTAGAAGGTTCATACCTATATCAATCGATTAGTTGAATCGATAGTGAGATGATATAGGGAACACTACTCTAAATCATTCCTAGTCGAGTATTAACATTCAGGGATAATGTTAATGCAATAAGACTAGCATGTAGGTCAACTCGATGACTTGATCTCACAAGTCATGGATATGGAGATATCAAGTTGACACATGGGTATGCATTGGAGAATGTATACTGAATGACCCGCCGTGAGAAAGTATCATGGATCGTTATATGAGTGTCATATACTTTCTCATGTGGCTATTAGTATGACTATTAGTCCTTTGACCTGAAGTCACCATGGATCCCTACATAAGGAGTTATGTACTTTGGTTTCGTCAAACGTCACCCGTAACAGGGTGGACTATAAAGGCGATAACTGGGTATGTAACAAATTATGCAGAGGGATGTGAGTGATGTAGATGGGATTTATACCTCCTATATGACGGGAGTGACATCCATATTCTTGATAGAGTTAGACCACGAAGTGCATGGCCATGCCCAAATGAGTCAACATTAGATGTTGAGCTCATTTGATCGAGTGAGTCTACTTGGAGTTCAAGATTTAGATTGATTAGAGGATGACACGGTTTATGCCTCATATTGATCAATCTAGATGTCTAGGATAGAAGGACAATGTCACATATTGTGAGGAGTCACAATTAGTAGTCACAAGGTGATGTTGGATCTCGACATTTCTTGTAACTTGGGTAGCAATGATGTATTGCTAGATGCCGCTCATTGCTTATGTTTCTAAAGGAGTTTAGAAACATTGCCAACGTTACAAGAACCTATTGGGTCACACACAAAGAACAAGTGGATGGAGATTATGTTCATATGATGAACCAATTGGATTAGGTTCATATGATGCACCAAAGATTGGATTCAAATTAGACTTATTGAGTTAGACTCAATTAGATTCAATTGTTGAATGAGTCTAATTTAAATTTGATTCATTGAGTCAATTTATATTAATGAATTGAGATTTATTAAATTGAAATTGACTTGAATCAAAGGTTGGATTGAACTCAACAAGTAAGACAATTGGTCAAGTTTGACTTGACCAAGTAGAAGTTGAAACATCAAGTTTGACTTGATGTATTGCCACATCATAAGGATGACTCATCCTTGCCACATCACATGCCACCTCATGGAGGTTACAACACCTCTCATCCCATTTAATGTGGCCGGCCACATTAAATGAGGGAGTTATGTGTGTGGCCGGCCACACTAAAGGATGAGTTGTTTTTCATTTAGTGGGTATTGATGTGTGGTAATGGTGTCATCTTCTTCCTAGTTTTCTTCCTCCTTCTTGCTGCTGTTGCCGTGACTTCCATGGTGAGGAGAAGGTGGTTGAGTGAATCCAAGAGCAAAGGAAGAGTGAAGGTCACAAAGGAAGGATACTACTAGTGAGTGTATAAGATTTCTTTTATACCTTCTTCTTTTCTTCCTTTCCAATCCCATTCGAGAGCTCTAGAAAGTGCTATCACACTTGGGGCTCTCTTCTCCATCCTTTGAGTGTGAGAGACACTCCTTGTTCGTGTGGATATCATTAGAGGAGTGTCTACGTTGACACTCTCGAGATCCGGCGTACCGTTGGACGAGCGGGATTTGCGAGGGCACGCATCGAAGGTAAAATTCTTTACATGTAGATCTAGGAGTAGATCTAAAATTTTTAAACTCGTACTCGTAATTACATTCGGTTTTTCTTGCACGGATCTACGGCTTTTGGGTGATTCGGGGTTTTCGCGACGCGAAAAGCGGTTTTCGCGGCCCGAAAATCTCAACAGTGGTATCAGATCCACGTGCAAGGCTTGTACGAGTTTAATTTTTGGTTTTATGAAAACTAAAGTTTCTGTAATTTTCTGTAAAATTATGATTTTATAGTTTTTATGGGTAATTTTTCCGTAGAAGCGAAGCACAAGTGTCTCGGCACTTGTAGGCTTCGGCTACCGGAAAGATTTTTCCAAAACGGCTTCGTTTTGCCCCAAATCCGTTTGGGACAGCGGGCTTGGGTGCCATTAGATCGCAAAGGAGCAACTAACGATGGTTAGATCATGGGTAGGGGTACTGCCCCTAACCCCGCAAGTGGGCTTCGCGATTGCACCGAAATCGCTAAAACGAACCCGCCGGGAAGATTTTTCCGAAGCGGCAATGTCTCGCCCAAATCGTTTTGGGACAGCGGGTTTAGGCGCTGTTGGATCGCAAGGAACTCTCGCGATGGTTAGATCGCGGTAGGCACTGCCCTGGCCCCGCAAGGATATCCGTTCTGCGATTACCAAACCGCTAAACGGGACCGGGAAATTTTACTCGTAAAAATTGTAAAAATTAATTTTAAAATTATAGAAAATTATGAAAATATATAATTTTGAATTATATATTAATTTTGTGTTAGTCATGGCCCAAAACCCAATATGATTGGTTGTGTTGTAATTCATAATACGGCCTGCGTGCCGTTACGTGTTTGCGAGTACTGTATTATATTCGCGACCTGCGCGTCGTGCCTTCTCTTATATTCTTGTTGTAAATTAGTTTAGACTCGAATGTAACTCGAGTTTCAAATTGTAATGTACAAATTGGAGTGGTGTAGGGTCCACACGAGACGGAGTTCCTAGGCGGGCACGAGCAACACAAGGTGGTCAAAGGGAGGAGCTTGGAGAAGCTATTGACCCTAGGTTGACCAATCGATCTTCTCATTGGCTTGAGAAGATCGTAGTAGGGCCATGAATAAATCACAAATAGATTAATTAATTGCTTGTGTATGTGATGCATATTTAATAAGTAGTTAATTAATTAGTGTCTTACGATTAGATTAGATCTAAGTCGTGCACATGATACACCCTTGCGATTAGATTAGATCTAAGTCGTGCACAAGATGCATCCTTTTTCGATTAGATTAGATCTCAATCGACTCAACTCTAAATGCCTAACTGTGCCGTGATACCTATCACTACCTCGATCACATGTATTGTTGAATCTGCCAAAGCAGAGCAATACATAATATCTTGGTAGGGTACGGAGGGACAATCTTGGTCCCGCCTATCAATGCATGGGTGAATACAAACTCAATTAGATTGAGTATTCCTAGTTACTCGGTTGGATCGAGTCAACTATAGGCATTATTCCAACGGTTGGAAAAGATAGGTCAAAATCACATCTATATTAACTCTTGGGCGTATTAGCCAAAGCTAACTCGAGTTTTAATATAAATGCGGATATTGATTCTATAAACAAGAGTTGCATAGAGATGTAATTGGTAATCGTTACCTACCGATCATACTAAGCCTTGGGCGTATTAGCCAAAGCTAACTCAAGGGTTAGTATGATGTGGATCTTGTCCCACAAGAATTATAGTATTCAGTGGGAGCATCATTTAGTTAAAGGCCTAATTAAATGATTTTAAAAGAATATGATATTTATTTCTACAAATTTTCTGTTGTAGATAACCATGACGTCGAATACGAACTCTTTCTCCCTGCGTTCTTTCCTTAAGAAGGACAAGCTCAACGGAGCAAATTTCCTGGACTGGTACAGGAACATGAGAATTGTTCTCACTCAGGAACGTAAACTGTACGTTCTGGAGCAGCCCATTCCGGAGGCTCCTCCTGCCACTGCCACGCGAGCAGACCGAGATGCTTACAAGAAGCATCAAGATGACGCATTAGATGTGTCCTGTCTTATGCTTGCGACCATGAACTCTGAGCTTCAGAAGCAACATGAGTTGATGGGCGCTTACGATATGGTTGAGCATCTTTGTCACCTATATCAAGGACAAGCAAGGCACTGGAAGAGGAACTCCAAAGAATACCTGGAAGATCTTAAGAAGAAGAGAAATAAGATTTCTACTTCAGGTATACATGTTATAGAAGTCAACCTCTCTATTTCTTCATCGTGGGTATTAGATACCGGATGTGCTTCGTACATTTGTACTAATGTACAAGCGCTGAGGAATAGCAGGGCATTGACGAAGGGTGAGATAGACCTATGAGTAGGCAATGGAGCACGAGTTACTGCTATTGCTGTAGGAACTTATCATCTATCTCTTCCCTCTGGGCTTGTACTAGAATTAGATGATTGTTGTTATGTGTCTGCCTTGACTAAGAACATTATATCAGTTTCTTGTTTGGACAAGAAAGGATTCTCGTTTATAATAAAGAACAAATGTTGTTCTGTCTATTTAAATGATATGTTCTATTGTAGTGTACCTCTGATGAACGGACTCTATATTCTAGACCTTGAGAGCTCTATCTATAACGTTAATACCAAGAGGTTCAAATCGAACGATATGAACCACACCTATCTCTGGCACTATCGCTTAGGTCATATAAATGACAAGCGCTTATCCCAGCTCCATAAGGATGGTTTGCTGGACTCATTTGATTTTGAATCATATGAGATATGCGAGTCATGCCTACGAGGCAAGATGACCAAGACTCCCTTTAGTGGGCACGGTGAGAGAGCGACTGATTTGTTATGACTCATACATAGTGATGTATGTGGCCCTTTCAATGTCGCTGCTAGAGGCGGTTATAGATACTTCATCATATTTACTGATGACTTCAGTAGATAGATGACACATGAATCTGAATCCTTTGAAAAGTTCAAAGAATTCAAGAATGAAGTACAGAACCAGCTTGGCAAGAGTATTAAGGTACTTCGATCAGATCGAGGTGGAGAATACTTAAGCCATGAGTTTCGTGACTACTTAGCTGAGTGTGGGATTTTATCTCAACTCTCTCCTCCTGGAACACCACAGTGGAATGGTGTATTCGAAAGGAGGAATCGTACCCTATTAGATATGGTACGGTCTATGATGAGTCACACAGATCTTCCGACATATCTATGGGGATATGCTCTAGACACGGCAGCTTTCATTCTCAACCGAGTTCCATCCAAGGTCGTGATAAAGACACCATATAGGATATGGACTGGGAGAGATGCCCAGGTGTCTTTCATGAGGATTTGGGGTTGTGAGGCTTACGTACGACGTCAAGTCTCAGACAAATTAGGACCGAAATCCGACAAGTGCTATTTCATCGAATATCCCAAGGAAACAAAGGGATATTACTTCTACATTCCCAGTCAGCACAAGGTAGTTGTGGCAAAGACTGGGGTATTTCTAGAAAGGGACTTTGTTTCTAGAAAGACTAGTGGGAGCGCGTTCGATCTTGAAGAAGTTCAAGATGCGAACAATAGCACTGATGCCTCGATGGAAATTGAACTGGAACCACAAAGTGTTGTGGATGATGTTGTTCCACAAGGAGTTGAGGAACAACAACCGGTTCAAGTAGACATACCTCTTCGCAGGTCTGATAGGGTACGTCGTCAGCCTGAGAGATACTCATTTCTCTTGTATGACCATGATGACGTTATGCTCATAGAGGATGAGCCTACCACCTATCAGGAAGCTGTGATGAGACCAGATTCCAAGAAATGGCTAGAAGCCATGAGATCCGAAATGGAATCCATGTACACCAACCAAGTATGGACTTTGGTTGATCCACCTGAAGGGGTAAACCCCATTGGGTGTAAGTGGGTCTTTAAGAGAAAGACTGACATGGATGGACTTATCTATAAGGGTCGCTTGGTAGCTAAAGGTTTCAAGCAGATTCATGGTATTGACTATGATGAAACCTTTTCTCCAGTAGCGATGTTTAAGTCCATTCGGATCATGCTTGCTATTGCAACCTACCATGACTATGAGATATGGCAGATGGATGTCAAAGCCGTGTTTCTGAATAGAAACCTGCTCGAGGATGTGTACATGACACAACCTGAGGGTTTTGTAGATCCACAGCATACTAGCAGAGTATGCAAGCTGCATAGGTCAATTTATGGACTAAAGCAAGCTTCCGGAGCTGGAATCTTCGATTCGATGATGCGATCAAACAGTTTGGTTTCATCAAGAACGAAGATGAGCCTTGTGTCTACAAGAAGGTTGTAGGGGACATAGTTGTCTTCCTCATATTGTATGTGGATGACATACTACTCATTGGGAAGGACATCCCTATGCTTCAGTCTGTCAAGACCTGGCTAGGGAGTTGCTTCTCAATGAATGACTTAGGTGAGGCATCCCGCATTCTAGGGATACAGATCTATAGAGATAGTTCTAAGAGATTGCTTGGCCTAAGTCAGAGTACATACATTGACAAGGTACTCCTTCGGTTTGCCATACAGAATTCCAAGAAGGGATTTCTGCCGATGTCACATGGCGTGAGTCTTTCGAAGACTCAAGGTCCCTCTTCTAGAGAGGAGAGAGATCGCATGGATCAGATCCCTTATGCCTCAGCCATAGGATCGATCATGTACGCCATGCTATGTACTCGACCTGATGTCTCGTATGCTTTGAGCATGACGAGCAGATACCAGTCAGATCCAGGTGAAAGTCACTGGATAGCGGTCAAGAATATTCTTAAGTACTTACGAAGGACTAAAGAATATTTCTTGATATATGGAGGCAATGATGAGCTAACTGTAAAGGGTTACAGTGATGCTAGCTTCCAGACCGACCAGGATGACTATAGATCGCAGTCGGGGTTCGTATTTTACATTAATGGTGGTGCTGTCAGCTGGAAGAGTTCGAAGCAGGATACAGTAGCTGATTCTACAACAGAAGCCGAGTACATTGCTGCATCAGAGGCAGCAAAGGAGGCAGTTTGGATCCGCAAGTTCATCACTGAACATGGGGTGGTTCCCAGCATTGCTGACCCCATTGAGCTCTATTGTGACAACAATGGAGCTATAGCACAGGAACCTCGCTCACACCAGCGGACCAAGCATATACTACGGCGCTTCCATCTCATTCGAGAGATTATCGATAGAGGAGATGTGAAGATTTGCAGAGTACCTACAGAGGCTAACATCGCAGATCCCTTGACCAAGGCTTTGGCACAGAGGAAGCATGATGGTCACACTAGGTCATTAGGCCTTAGAGCCTATACTGATTGGCACTAGTGCTAGTGGGAGATTGTTAGTTAGAGCCCTAGAGCCAATCATTTGATGATTGTATGGACTCATTGTATCATATTCTTGTATATTAATAAAGGCATTTGTTTGGTTATTATACTTATTTGTATTAGTGCCAAATAGACTAAGTATAATAGCGTCCTTGAGTAGAAGGTTCATACCTATATCAATCGATTAGTTGAATCGATAGTGAGATGATATAGGGAACACTACTCTAAATCATTCCTAGTCGAGTATTAACATTCAGGGACAATGTTAATGCAATAAGACTAGCATGTAGGTCAACTCGATGACTTGATCTCACAAGTCATGGATATGGAGATATCAAGTTGACACATGGGTATGCATTGGAGAATGTATACTGAATGACCCGCCGTGAGAAAGTATCATGGATCGTTATATGAGTGTCATATACTTTCTCATGTGGCTATTAGTATGACTATTAGTCCTTTGACCTGAAGTCACCATGGATCCCTACATAAGGAGTTATGTACTTTGGTTTCGTCAAACGTTACCCGTAACAGGGTGGACTATAAAGGCGATAACTGGGTATGTAACAAATTATGTAGAGGGATGTGAGTGATGTAGATGGGATCTATCCCTCCCATATGACGGGAGTGACATCAATATTCTTGATAGAGTTAGACCACGAAGTGCATGGCCATGCCCAAATGAGTCAACATTAGATGTTGAGCTCATTTGATCGAGTGAGTCTACTTGGAGTTCAAGATTTAGATTGATTAGAGGATGACACGGTCTATGCCTCATATTGATCAATCTAGATGTCTGGGATAGAAGGACAATGTCACATATTGCGAGGAGTCACAATTAGTAGTCACAAGGTGATGTTGGATCTCGACATTTCTTGTAACTTGGGTAGCAATGATGTATTGCTAGATGTCGCTCATTGCTTATGTTTCTAAAGGAGTTTAGAAACATTGCCAACGTTACAAGAACCTATTGGGTCACACACAAAGAACAAGTGGATGGAGATTAGGTTCATATGATGAACCAATTGGATTAGGTTCATATGATGCACCAAAGATTGGATTCAAATTAGACTTATCGAGTTAGACTCAATTAGATTCAATTATTGAATGAGTCTAATTTAAATTTGATTCATTGAGTCAATTTATATTAATGAATTGAGATTCATTAAATTGAAATTGACTTGAATCAAAGGTTGGATTGAACTCAACAAGGAAGACAATTGGTCAAGTTTGACTTGACCAAGTAGAAGTTGAAACATCAAGTTTGACTTGATGTATTGCCACATCATAAGGATGACTCATCCTTGCCACATCACATGCCACCTCATGGAGGTTACAACACCTCTCATCCCATTTAATGTGGCCGGCCACATTAAATGAGGGAGTTATGTGTGTGGCCGGCCACACTAAAGGATGAGTTGTTTTTCATTTAGTGGGTATTGATGTGTGGTAATGGTGTCATCTTCTTCCTAGTTTTCTTCCTCCTTCTTGCTGCTGTTGCCGTGACTTCCATGGTGAGGAGAAGGTGGTTGAGTGAATCCAAGAGCAAAGGAAGAGTGAAGGTCACAAAGGAAGGATACTACTAGTGAGTGTATAAGATTTCTTTTATACCTTCTTCTTTTCTTCCTTTCCAATCCCATTCGAGAGCTCTAGAAAGTGCTAGCACACTTGGGGCTCTCTTCTCCATCCTTTGAGTGTGAGAGACACTCCTTGTTCGTGTGGATATCATTAGAGGAGTGTCTACGTTGACACTCTCGAGATCCGGCGTACCGTTGGACGAACGGGATTTGCGATGGCACGCATCGAAGGTAAAATTCTTTACATGTAGATCTAGGAATAGATCTAAAATTTTTAAACTCGTACTCGTAATTTCATTTGGTTTTTCTTGCACGGATCTACGGCTTTTGGGTGATTCGGGGTTTCCGCGACGCGGAAAGCGGTTTTCGCGGCCCGAAAATCCCAACAGGAAGTAGAGCGATTCAAGAAGAGGATGGGGGCTCTCCTGGAATCCCCTGAGTTTAATGCTCCTATAGGTACCTGCATCACCAAGGCTTTCACTCATGGGGCTGAGGGAGGTATAAGGCAACTGAAAAGGAAAGGACTACTTGTTTCTGATTCTCCTGCTAGCTTCTTTGACAGTCACAAGCTACTGGCCACCATACCCCCTGATATGTTTCCTAACCTGCTCACATTCTATGTTTTTACTGTCCATCCTGAGTGTTAATCATGGATTTCCCTTTGTTGCAACATATGTTTATTGAACATTTAACGGTTTATATAGCTTTTAATGTTGCCTTTGTTTGCCCGAAAATGTTTTGTTACCACATTGCTTATCAATTTAACAGCTTTGCCCTATTTATCATAACTATACAAAATCACTTTTATATTGAATTTTATCCAGGCTTAATGCTACCTCCATTTAGTATTCGGTGGACTATGGGAGGCTATTCAAGTTTACTATATGCTTCGACACCGTTCATCACCCGACCGACTCTTGATGATCAATCATGTTAGTTAGAGCCCTAGAGCCAATCATTTGATGATTGTATGGACTCATGTATATCATATTCTTGTATATTAATTAAGGCATTTGATTTTTTGGTTATTATGCTTATTTGTATTAGTGCCAGATAAAATAAGTATAGTAACGTCCTAGAGTAGAAAGGTTCTTACCTATATCAATCGATTGGTTGAATCGATAGTGAGATGATATAGGGAACACTACTCTAAATCATTCCTAGTCGAGTATTAACATTCAGGGACAATGTTAATACAATAAGACTAGCATGTAGGTCAGCTCGATGACTTGATCTCACAAGTCATGGATATAGAGATATTAAGCTGACACATGGGTATGCATTAGAGAATGTATACTGAATGACCCTCCATGAGAAAGTATCATGGATCGTTATATGAGTGTCATATACTTTCTCATGTGGCTATTAGTATGACTATTAGTCCTTAGACCTGAAGTCACCATGGATCCCTACATAAGGAGTTATGTACTTTGGTTTCGTCAAACGTCACCCGTAACTGGGTGGACTATAAAGGCGATTACTGGGTATATAACGAATTATGTATGTAACGCCCCACCCTTCTTACCCAACCAAAGGCGGCGCTACGTTCTTTATACTACTTACGTACATGCTTTAGTTATAACAGCGGAAGAATAAAAACTTTTAAAGAATTTAATTTATTAAGCATAATATCACATAAATGCGCATATGTTGATTCCATAACTAATCATATTAATTTGTCCGGATCGTTCTTTGCCGAGCCACCACCACACACATCACTATCTGCTCCTCCTATTGCTCCTCTAGCTCATCCAGCTTCTTTATCTGCGGTACAAGGAAAGTAAGCTATGAGCACTCATGGCTCAGTAAGTTCCTTTCTCTCCTTATCAATAATTCTCCTATCCCCTTTGGTATCCTATACATGTTCCTTACAAGAGGTCCAAGGTTCAATCTTTCTTCTAACATTTTATTTTCTTTTGTACATAATAATTCGTATATTTCCATATTATGCATTATGCATAAATATTTCATACATGTACATATTATCTCATATCTCTTCCTTTTGTCTACATTAATTCCATATATTTTAAATCATGCATAGATGATTATATTCTCAACTTTATTCATAAAGTTTTAATCATCTAAATCCTTCCCATCTTAATATTCAACTTAGAATATTTACACCTTCTTTTCACTACCTTCGTACTCTCATTGCCCTTACTTTATCAAGGCTTTCTAGGGTGTTACAAACTCTCCTACTTATTGAAAGTTCGTCCCCGAACTTAGAATAACAATTTCTGCTCAGATTCCCTTAGACGTTGGTGGAGCTTCTAATCTCCCTTGACTTATTGAAGGTCCCTCAATAGAAGTCTGCAGTTGGTGTAACCTTGCGGGACCGCCTTGATTCGGAACATACTGTGGTGCTTTAGTTTTGGTAGGGCAGTCTCTAGATAGATGTCCTTCCAGTCCACAGTTGTAGCATTTAATTTTGCCCTTACGACAGTCTTTTGCTTTATGACCCTCTATCCCACAGTTGTAGCACCTATTAGTGCTCGTACGACATGTCCCTGGATGTTTCTTCCCACATGTATTGCACTGAGAAAACTTGAGCTGCTTGTTGGACGGACCAATCTCAGTGTCATTCCGTCGTTTTCCCTTTCCGCCGTGGTTCCCTTTCCAGTTGGCCTTAACATTTTCCAGTTCTTGCATCTGAGCTTGCTTCTTGTCCTTGCCTAGTGCCTTCAGGTAGTGTTCAGTATTCAGGGCACTGCTAATTAACTCCTCTGTGGTCCGCGGTCTGTTAACTCCGCCGGCCACATTAAGTGCTATCTCGGGTCTGAGCATCTTTAGCATAAGCCTGACCCTTTCTCCTTCCGTCCTAACTAATTCCGGGCATAGTCGCGCCAGGCGGTTGAATCTTTTTATCGCTTCTTCCACCGTTAGGTCACCTTGCCGAAATTCAGTGAATTCATCATAGTGCCTACTTGTCACCCGAGTGTGGAAGAATTCTTCGAAGAATTCCGTCTCAAAATCCGCCCAACTCATTTGGTTTACTGGTCTCTTCACTTTCACTCTGTCCCACCACATTCGGGCGTCTCCCGTGAGACAGAATGATACACATTTTACCTTTTCCTGCTCAGGCCAGTCCAATAGTTCTATCATGCTCTCCATCGTCTTAAACCAAGCTTGTGCGTCCCATGCTTCACAATTACCAGAGAATTTCTCCGGCCTCAGTCTTTGCCACTGGATTAGATACGCTTCTTGACGAACTACCGGTGCCAGATTCACTGGCGGTACCGGTGCTGCTACTGGCTCCTGTTCAACTACTGGTATGTTTGGCGTATTGTTCTGATTTGGGGTAGCAGGATTCCCTTGTTGATTTATCATGGCAGCAATCATCTGTTGCTGTTCCGTAAGCTGTCGTTGTAGCTCAGTAACCACTTGTGCCCAATCAGGTGGAGGTACAGTCTCCTCTGTTCTGGCATTTCGTCTTCTAGCCATATCTAATGATAACAAGATTAGCCTAAGTTATCACTTATGCATGAATATCCTAACATATCATGTCTAGGTTTCATGCCATGTTTGGGTTTGAGGCATTCTTTCTTAGGTTGTCATATTATCTTTTGATTACCTTATCATTCCTACACGTCAAGATCTAGCCGATGGTAATATCATTCTTATACTTAAATTGATACCATTTCTACTCTTTTTATTCATCAAAAGCTTTTATTACATAACTTCTTCTCTTAAAAGGCCAGGTAGGTTGCGACTACTCCTGCCATAAAGGACATGAGAGCAGTAGTCATTATCAACCCAACTTGTATCGACTTGCCCAGACCATCCTGGGGTGGATCAGGCATTATCGGAGGTTGAATCTCCGATGCCTCTTCCGGGTCGATTATTGTCTCTTCATCCATTCCCTCGTCTTCTTCAACAGGTTCGTCCAGTTCCATCGGGTCTTCGTCTAGTTCTTCCTCGAGGTTGTTCAGTCCCCACTCGAAGTCTATTATATCGTTGGGGTTGAAACCCATTTCCATGTATTCAGCAAGGTTAAAATCATCCTCGACCATCTCAGGAAACTCGTTCTCTCCTTCATAGTATTCCATAATTTCTTCATTTTCATCTTCATAATCGTTCAAATTTCCTTCCTCGATTTCCTCGAGATCTTCTTCTCCGAACTCGCCGTGTTCCGGAGATCCCGCGTCGAAGTATTCCAGCATCTCAGGTTCATCCGCGAACTCAAGGTATTCGCCAGAATATTCCACATCCTCGGAATCGTATTCGAACGGGATATAGTCCATTTCTACAAGATTTTAAAGATTCATTATTCCTCTTATGTTATAGCCTAAGGTTCTTGTATCTAGGCTACCATTCATGCATCCTAGAATATTACCTACTTATCATCATGTACCATTCTCTAGAGTATAGCTCAAGGTATCCTTCCTAGACTACCATTCATGCATCCTAGAGTATCATACAAATTTTCGCATATAAATAAATTAAGCAACTGTACTTACTTGGAGCGACAGGAAGGAGCTTGATGTGTGTGTAGTGAGCTGGCAAAACTTCGCTCTGATACCAACTGTAACGCCCCACCCTTCTTACCCAACCAAAGGCGGCGCTACGTTCTTTATACTACTTACGTACATGCTTTAGTTATAACAGCGGAAGAATAAAAACTTTTAAAGAATTTAATTTATTAAGCATAATATCACATAAATGCGCATATGTTGATTCCATAACTAATCATATTAATTTGTCCGGATCGTTCTTTGCCGAGCCACCACCACACACATCACTATCTGCTCCTCCTATTGCTCCTCTAGCTCATCCAGCTTCTTTATCTGCGGTACAAGGAAAGTAAGCTATGAGCACTCATGGCTCAGTAAGTTCCTTTCTCTCCTTATCAATAATTCTCCTATCCCCTTTGGTATCCTATACATGTTCCTTACAAGAGGTCCAAGGTTCAATCTTTCTTCTAACATTTTATTTTCTTTTGTACATAATAATTCGTATATTTTCATATTATGCATTATGCATAAATATTTCATACATGTACATATTATCTCATATCTCTTCCTTTTGTCTACATTAATTCCATATATTTTAAATCATGCATAGATGATTATATTCTCAACTTTATTCATAAAGTTTTAATCATCTAAATCCTTCCCATCTTAATATTCAACTTAGAATATTTACACCTTCTTTTCACTACCTTCGTACTCTCATTGCCCTTACTTTATCTAGGCTTTCTAGGGTGTTACAATGTAGAGGGATGTGAGTGATGTAGATGGGATCTATCCCTCCCATATGACGGGAGCGACATCGGTATTCTTGATAGAGTGAGACCACTAAGTGCATGGCCATGCCCAAATGAGTCAACATTAGATGTTGAGCTCATTTGATCGAGTGAGTCTACTTGGAGTTCAAGATTTAGATTGATTTGAGGATGACACGGTTTATGCCTCACATTGATCAATCTAGATGTATAGGATAGAAGGACATTTGTCACATATTGTGAGGAGTCACAATTAGTAGTCACAAGGTGATGTTGGATCTCAACATTCTTGTAACTTGGGTAGTAATGATGTGTTGCTAGATACCGCTCATTACTTATGCTCCTAAATGGGTTTAGGGCATTGCCAACGTTACAAGAACCTATAGGGTCACACACTTAGGACAATTAGATGGAGATTTGGTTCATATGATGAACCAAGAGGATTAGATTCATTTGATGAATCATATTGGATTAAGATAATCCAAATTGGGCTAATTGAGTTGGACTCAAGTTGATTCATGTATTTAATGAGTCTAATTTAGATTATGACTCATTAAATCAACTTAATTTAATGAATTAGATTCATTATATTAAGTTGGCTTGAATCATATGGTTGGATTAGATCAACCATGAGAGAGATTTGATCAAGTTTGACTTGATTTGAGAGGAAGAGAAAAAGTCATGTTTGACTTGACTTTTTGCCACATCACTAGTGAGTTGGCAAGATGTGGACCAATAGGATTGCTCCACATCATCAATGTGTGCCACCTCATGGAGGTTACAAGCCTCCATAGCATTTAATGTGGCCGGCCCACATTAAATGAGGAGGTTACACATGTTGCCATGTCATTTAGTGAGGTGGCAATATGTGGACCAATAGTGTTGATCCACATCATCCTAGAGTGCCACCTCATGAGGGTTACAACTCTTAATGGTTTCATATTAATTGCAATTAATGCAATTAATTTGGTGGTTTTACCATGGAGAGTGGCCGGCTACTTTGTGGGTGAATGAGATTTTGATTTTTCATTCAAGTGGTGCATCTTCTTCCTCCTTCCTCTCAAGCTCTCCCTCTCCCTCTCCTCCTTACTTGGCCGAACCTTACCAAGGTGCTAGCACACCTTTGTGTGAGGTTTTCTCCACCTAAGTTGTCCGTGTGGATACTTCTAGAGGACCGGCGCTTGACGGTCTTGAGATCCGGCAACACCTTGGAAGAGCGGGATTCGCGTAGGGCGCGCATCAAGGGTAAACACTTTTTCCTCGTAGATCTAAGTAGTAGATCAGTTTTTGAACACGTACAAGAAATAGTTTTTTGAATTTTGTATACGAATCTTTGCACGGATCTACGGCTTTGGGTCCTTCGGGGTTTCCACGACGCGAAAAAGCGGTTTTCGCGGCTCGAAGAACCCAACAAATCAAACTTATTCATATGTTTATATCAGAATTCAATGACTGCTCATTAACGAACGATTGGGTTTGTGTCATGGTTTCCTCTGAGTTTCGTGCCTGGCTAAACCTTTGATGATCGCCCGAGTTCCTTGTCTATTTTTATTTTTCATACTTGGTCGGTCTTTATTAACTGACCGAGTTTATGTTTGAACTAACCTTAAATTTTGATTAACTAGTATTACTTACCAGAGCAAGGAATCCTTGTCGAGTTCTCCGAACTTTCTACACTTACCCTTGTTAGTTAGAGCCCTAGATCCAATCATATGATGATTGTTGTATGGACTCGATGTATCATATTCCTATATATTTATAAAGGTATTTCTTTATGGTTGTTATACTTACTTGTATTGGTGTCAAATAACTAAGTGTAATAGCATCCTTGAGTAGAAGGTTCTTATCTATATCAATCGATTGGTTGAATCGATAGTGAGATGATATAGAGAACACTACTCTTAATCATTCCTAGTCATGTATTAACATTCAAGGACAATGTTAATGCGCTGAGACTAGCATGTAGGTAAACTCGATGACTTGATCTCACAAGTCATGGATATACTGAATGACCCATGGGTATGAATACTGAATGTTAATGCGCTGAGATATCAAGTTGACACATGGGTATGCATTGGAGAATGTATACTGAATGACCCGTCATGAGAAAGTATCATGGATCGTTATATGAGTGTCATATACTTTCTCATGTGACTATTAGTATGACTATGAGTCCTTGGACATGAAGTCACCATGGTTCACTACATAAGGAGTTGCATACTTTGGCTTCGTTAAACGTCACCCGTAACTGGGTGGACTATAAAGACGATTATTGGATATATAATAAATTATGCGGATGGATGTGAGTGATGTAGATGAGATCTATCCCTCCTATATAACGGGAGTGACATCATGATTCTTGATAGAGTAAGACCACTAAGTGCATGGTCATGCATGCCCAAATGAGTCAATATGAGATATTGAGCTCATTTGATTAGAGTGAGTATATTTGGAGTTCAAGATATAAATTGATTAGAGGATGACACGGTCTATGTTTCATTTGATCAATTTAGATGTCAAGGATAGAAGGACATTGTCACATATTGTGAGAGTCACAATTAATAGTCACAAAGGTGATGTTGGATCTCAACATTCTTGTAACTTGGGTAGTAATGATGTATTGTTAGATACCACTCATTGCTTATGCTTCTAAATGGATTTAGGAGCATTGTCAACGTTACAAGAACCTATAGCGTCACACACAAAGGGCAATTAGATGGAGAATAGGTTCATATGATGACCCAAGAGGATTAGGTTCATATGATGAACCAAATTGGATTAAGATAATCCAAATTAGACTAATTGAGTTGGACTCAATTTGATTCATGTATTGAATGAGTCTAATTTAGATTATGACTCATTGAATCAATTTAATTTAATGAATAGAGATTCATTAAATCAAATTAACTTGTATCAATGGTTAGATTTGATCAACCATGGGAGATAAATGGGTCAAGTTTGACTTGACTTGAGAGAGAAGATGAAGGGTCAAGTTTGACTTGACCAAATGCCAACTCATGAGTGACTTGGCATGGGCCATCCAATGATGGTGTTCCACATCATCAAGGCTACATCAAGTGTATGCCACCTCATGAGGGAGACCAAGAGCCATGACTCTTGGTATTCCATGGATGTATTAAACCTCATTGAAGTGGCCGACCACTATAGTGATGGAATGAATTGATTTTTCATTCAAGGCATCATCTTCTTCTTCCTCTCTTGTTCTTCTCTCCCTCTCCTCCATTGTCGTGACTCCTTTGGGGTTCTAGCACACTCTAAGGTGTCTTCTCCATTTTCTTGTCCGTGTGGATACATATAGAGGAGTGTACTCTTGACACTCTTGAGATTCGGCAACCTTTTGGACGAGCGGGTTAAGCGAAGGGCTTTGCAACAAGGGTAACACTTCATGTTCATATAGATCTAAGGTAGATCTAGGTTAGAAACATGTACATGATTTATTTTATATATCTTCGCACGGATCCGTGGCAAGACTTCGAGGTTTCCGCAACGCAAAAAGTGGTTTTTGCGACTCGAAAGTCCTAACAATGGTATCAGAGCCACGTGCGAAGCATGTACAAGTTTATATTTTAATTTTATGAAAATATTTCAGATTTTTAATTTTCTGTAAGTTTGCTATTTTTATAGATTTTGTGAGTGTGTTTCTCGTAGAAGTGAAGCAACAAGTGCTTGGACACTTGTAGGCTTCGACTACCGAGAAAAACCTTCCGAAATGGCAAGGTCTTGCCCAAATTGTTTTGGGACAACGGCTTATGGCGCTGTTAGATCAAGATGGGGCACTCGCGATATTCATTTCGTGAGAAGGGGCTCTTCCCCTAACCCCGCAAGGGGCATTGTCCCACGATCGCGCCCGAAAAACCGCTAAACTGGACCGCCGGGAAGTTGTGACTCATAAAATAGATAAAATCAGTAGTAAAATTATAGAAATTTATGTAAAATACATAATCTAGAATTATGTGTGATTTTGTGATGGTCATGACCCAAAAATCCCAATTTGATTGGTTAAAATGTGTTGTAATTCATAATATGGCCTGCGCGTCATTTTTGTGTTGTGCATGTTGTATATGTTATATGCGACCTGCGCATCATGCCTCTCTTTTATATTCTTGTTGTAAATAGATTTTAGACTCGAATGTAACTCGAGTTTCACATTTATAATGTACAAAATGACGCGGTGGAAGGTCCACTCAAGAAGGAGTTACGAGGAGGGTGATTTCAACACATGGCGGTCAAAGGGACGCGCTTGAAGAAGTCGTTGACCCTAGGTTGACCGTCCGATCTTTTCATTGGCTTGAAAAGATCGTAGTAGGGACATGACCTCATCACAAAATAATTAATTATCTATCATTGCTTTTGTATGTGATGCATGATAATGTAGGGTAATTAGTGCCTTGATGCGTATATGATACACATTCACGATTAGATTAGATCTTAATCAAGTCAACTCGAAATGCCTACCAAGTTTTGATACCCATTACTACCTCGATCATTTGTTGTTGTTGAATCTGCCAAAGCAGAGCAACACATATTATCTTGGTAGGGTGCGGAGGGACAACCTTGGTCCCGCCTATCAAAGCTTGGGTGAGTACAAACTCAATTAGATTGAGCATAACTAGTTAACTCAATTGAATCGGGTAAAACTATAGGCATTTTCCAATGGTTGGACGATAGGATAAAAATCACATTTATACTAAATCTTGGGTGATTTAGCCAAAGCTAACTCAAGGTTTTTTATAAATGAAGATTTTTTATCCTATAAACAAGAGTTGCATAGAGATGTAATTGATAATTCGTTATCTACCGATCATACTAAGTCTTGGGCAATTTAGCCAAAGCTAACTCAAGTCATAGTATGATGTAGATCTTGTCCCATGAAAATTATAGCAAATTGGTATGAATCTAGTAGTGTGGTTTGACCACATCCATGACTTGATTCTATAAAAGCTCTATAATTCAGTGAGAGTATCATTTAGTTAAAGACCTAATTAAATGATAAATGGAATATGATATTTACTTCCTGCATTATTTCTGTTGTAGATTGTCATGTCGACAAACACGAACACTTTCTCCCTGCGTTCTGTCTTTGACAAGGACAAGCTCAATGGAGCTAATTTCCTGGACTGGTACAGGAATCTGAGAATCGTTCTCACACAAGAAAGAAAACTGTACGTCCTGGAGCAGCCCATTCCCGAGGCACCTCCTGCCACTGCAACGTGAGCTGACCGAGATGCTTATAAGAAGCATCAAGATGATGCATTAGATGTGTCATGCCTCATGCTCACGACCATGAACTCTGAGCTTCATAAGCAACACGAGTTGATGTCTGCTTATAATATAGTTGAACATCTTCGTCAACTATATCAAGGACAAGCGAGGCACGTGAGATTCGAGATCTCCAAAGCACTGTTTCAGTGCAAGATGCAAGATGGGACTCCCGTAGGTCCATATGTGCTCAAGATGATTGGGTATATAGAAAACCTACAGAGGTTAGGATTCCCACTTGGCCAAGAGCTGGCCACTGACTTGATCTTGCAATCTTTGCCAGAGAGCTACAGTCAATTTATCATGAATTACAACATGAACAAAATTGACAAGCCACTGCCTGAGCTACTGTTAAGAACTACTGAGCTCAACCTTAAGAAGGTAAAGCCCAACTCCATTTTGATGGTGCAAAAGCATAAAGTCAAGGGTAAGCCTAAAGGTAAGGGAAAGTCCCAAGCCAAGGGTAAAGGCAAGATAATGAAACCTAAAGGAGGGGTTGCCAAGGATGCTACCTGCTTCTACTACGGTCAAACCGGGCACTGGAAGAGGAACTGCAAAGTATATCTAGAAGATCTTAAGAAGAAGAGAAGTGAGACTTCAACTTCAAGTATATATGTTATAGAAGTCAATCTATCTATTTCTGCATCGTAGGTATTGGATACCGGATGTGCTTCTCACATTTGTACTAATGTGCATGCGCTGAGAAATAGCAGGGCATTGACGAAGGGAGAGGTGGACCTACGAGTAGGTAATGGAGCACGGGTTACTGCTGTTGCTGTAGGAACTTACTTTCTATCTCTGCTTTCTGGGCTTGTACTAGAATTAGATGAATGTTGTTATGTGCCTGCTCTCACAAAAAACATCATTTCAGTTTCTTGTTTAGACAAGAAAGGCTTTTCTTTTATAATAAAGAACAAATATTGTTCCGTTTATTTGAAAGATATGTTCTATTGTATTGCACCTCTGATGAACGGACTCTACATTCTAGACTTAGAGAACCCCATCTATAACATAAATACCAAAAGGTTCAAGTCAAATGATATGAACTAAACCTATCTCTGGCATTGTCTCTTAGGTCATATAAATGAGAATCGCTTATCCCAGCTCCATAAAGATGGTTTGCTTGACTCATTTGATTTTGAATTATATGAGACATGCGAGTCATGCCTACTGGGCAAGATGACCAAGACTCCCTTTAGTGGACACAGCGAAAGAGCGACTGATTTATTAGGACTTATACATAGTGATGTATGTGACCCTTTCAATGTCACTGCCAGAGGTGGTTATAGGTACTTCATTACATTTACTGATAACTTCAGTAGATATGGTTATGTGTGTGTTTTGATAACACATAAGTCACAATCCTTTGAAAAGTTCAAAGAATTCAAGAATGAAGTACAAAACTAGCTTGGCAAGAGTATTAAGATACTTCGATCAAATCGAGGTGGTGAATACCTTAGACATGAGTTTCGTGACTATCTAGCTGAGTGTTGGATTCTGTCCCAACTCACTCCTCCTAGAACACCACAGTGGAATGGTGTATTTGAAAGGAGGAATCATACCCTATTAGATATGGTACGATCTATGATGAGTCACACAGATGTTCCTATATCTTTTGGGGATATGCTCTAAACACAGCAGCCTTCACACTTAACCGTGTTCCATCCAAAGCTGTGATAAAGACACCATATAGGATATGGACTAGGAGAGATGCCTAGATATCTTTTATGAGGATTTGAGGTTGTGAGACTTACGTTCGACATCAAGTCTCAGATAAATTGGGACTCAAATCTGATAAGTGCTATTTTATAAGATATCCCAAGGAAACGAAGGGATATTACTTCTACATTCCCAGTCAACACAAAGTTTTTGTGGCTAAGACTAGGGTATTTCTAGAAAGGGACTTTGTTTCTAGAAAAACTAGTGGGAGTACGTTCAATCTTGAAGAAGTTCAAGATATGGACCATAGCACTAAAGCCTTGATGGAAGTTGAGCTGGAGGCACAAAGTGTTGTGGATGATGAGATTGTTCCACAAGGAGTTGAGGAACAACAACCAATTCAAGTAGACCTACCTCTTCGCAGGTCTGATAGGGTACGTCGTCAACCTGAGAGATACTCATTTCTCTTGTCTGACCATGATGACGTTATGCTCGTTGAGAATGAGCCTACCTCCTATCAGGAAGGTGTGATGAGACCAGATTCTAAGTCATGGCTAGAGGCCATGAGATCCGAGATGGAATCCATGTACACCAACCAAGTATGGACTTTGGTTGATCCACTTGAAGGCGTCAAACTCATTGGGTGTAAGTGGGTCTTTAAGAGAAAGACTGACATGGATGGACTTATTACCTATAAGGGTCGCTTGGTAGCTAAAGGTTTCAAGAAAATTCATGGTATTGACTATGATGAAACCTTTTCTCCAGTAGCGATGTTTAAGTCCATTCGGATCATGCTTGCTATTGCAGCATACCACGATTATGAGATCTGGCAGATGGATGTTAAAATCGTATTTTTCAATGGAAACTTGCTCGAGGATGTGTACATGACACAACCTAAGGGTTTTGTAGATCCACAGCATACTGGCAGAGTATGCAAGCTGCATAAGTCTATTTATGGACTAAGGAAAGCTTCTCGGAGCTGGAATCTTCGATTTGATGATGTGATCAAACAGTTTGGTTTCATCAAGAATGAAGATGAACCCTGTGTCTATAAGAAGGGTGTTGGGAACACAGTTATCTTCCTTGTATTGTATGTGGATGATATAATACTTATTGGAAATGGAATCCCTTTGCTGCAGTCTGTAAAGACTTGGCTAGGGAATTGTTTCTCAATGAAGGACTTAGGTGAAGCAGCCAGTATTTTAGGCATAAAGATCTATAGAGATAGATCTAAGAGATTGCTTGGCCTAAGTCAAAGTACATATATTGACACGGTATTACTATGGTTTGGCATGCAGAATTCGAAGAAAGGATTTCTATCGATGTCACATAGTGTGAGTCTTTCGAAGACTCAAAGTCCCTCTTCTAGAGAGGAGAGAGACCACATGGATAAGATCCCTTATGCCTCAACCATAGGATCTATCATGTACGCCATGCTATGTACTTGTCCTGATGTTTCGTATGCTTTGAGCATGACGAGCAGACACCAGTCAGATCCAGGTGAACGTCACTGAATAGCGGTCAAGAGTATTCTTAAGTATTTGAGAAGGACTAAAGAATATTTCTTGATATTGGAAGGTGATGGCGAGCTAGCTGTAAAGGGTTACAGTGATGCCAGCTTCCTAACTGACCAGGATGATAATAGATCGCAGTATGGGTTCATGTTTTGCTTGAATAGTGGTACTTTGAGCAAGAAGAGTTCGAAGCAGGACGCAGTTGCTGATTCTACAATAGAAGCCGAGTATATTGCTGCATTAGAAGCAGCAAAGGAGATAGTTTGGATCCGCAAGTTCATTACTGAGCTTGGGGTGGTTCCTAGCATATCCGACCCTATAGATCTCTATTGTGACAACAATGGAGCAATTGCACGGGCTAAGGAACCTCGCTCACACCAGCGGACCAAACACATACTACAGCGCTTCCATCTCATTCGAGAGATCATCGATAGAGGAGATGTGAAGATTTGCAGAGTACCCACAGAGGCTAACGTCACTGATCCCTTGACCAAGGCTTTGACACAGAGAAAGCATGATGTGTTAGTTAGAGCCCTAGAGCCAATCATTTGATGATTATTGTATGGACTCATTGTATCATATTCTTGTATATAAATAAGGGCATTTGTTTTTGGTTATTATACTTACTTATATTGGTGCCAAACAACTAAGTATAATAGCGTCCTTGAGTAGAAGGTTCTTAACTATATCAATCGATTGGTTGAATCGATAGTGAGATGATATAGGGAACACTATTCTTAATCATTCCTAGTCGAGTATTAACATTCAGGGACAATGTTAATGCGACGAGATTAGCATGTAGGTAAACTCGATGACTTGATCTCACAAGTCATGGATATAGAGTTATCAAGTTGACACATGGGATTGCATTGGAGAATGTATACTGAATGACCCGCCATGAGAAAGTATCATGGATCGTTATATGAGTGTCATATACTTTCTCATATGGCTATTAGTATGACTACTAGTCCTTCGACCTGAAGTCACCATGGTTCCCTACATAAGGAGTTACGTACTTTAGCTTCGTCAAACGTCACCCGTAACTGGGTGGACTATAAAGGCGATTACTGGGTATGTAACAAATTATGCGGACGGATGTGAGTGATGTAGTTGGGATCTATCCCTCCTATATGACGGGAGAGATATCGATATTCTTGATAGAGTGAGACCACTAAGTGCATGGCCATGCCCAAATGAGTCAATATGATATGTTGAGCTCATTTGATTGAGTGAGTCTACTTAGAGCTCAAGATTTAGATTGATTAGAGGATGACACGGTCTATGCCTCACATTGATCAATCTAGATGTCAAGGATAGAAGAACACTTGTCATATATTGTGAAGAGTCACAATTAGTAGTCACAAGCTGATGTTGGATCTCAACATTCTTGTAACTTGGGTAGTAATGATGTATTGCTAGATACCGCTCATTACTTATGCTCCTAAATGAGTTTAGGAGCATTACCAACGTTACAAGAACCTATAGGGTCACATACAAAGGACAATTAGATAGAGATTAGGTTCATTTGATGAACCTAAAGGATTAGGTTCATGTGATGAACCTGTTGGTTAATCCTAGGAAAACGTACCGGTTCCACTGTACAAAATTTTTTGTACAAGTGTCGAACCTTTCCTTAAATAACCTTTTGTGTTCTTTAGAAGTTAAATTAGGAATCGCAGACGGAACATAACATTATTGATTCCAAATTTAACTTATCTATTCTTAATGGTTTAGATTTGAATCGCAAGCGGAACTTAACACTATTGATTCAAATCTACCTAGATTATTAATTCCATAAATATTAATTTTCAAAATTGGCTTCCAGGACTGCATGGCGAGGCACATGACCTTCTTGGATATGGGAGCAACCACCACCGCCTAGGCAAAGCCTTTTAAGGAAAGCTAATATTTATTTCCATAAATAATTCTAGGTTAACCAAAAAGAACAATCGAATCACAAGTTCGAAAAAGAAGAAAACACAAACTCGAAAAACTAGATCTAATTGCCTCTTGTATTTAGAATTCTTACAAAGAGAAAAACTAGGATGATGTGGAAAACAATTGCTAATTATACCTTCTCTTTGTATGCTAATGATCTCGAGATCTTCTGCCGTATTCCTCGCCTCACCTTGGACATCGTGTGGGCGACGATCCTCCAAGATGAACACCACCCAAAAGCTTCCTACTTCTTCTTCTAAAATCCGGCCACCACCACCACCAAGGAGAAAAGAGCAAAGGGAGAGGAAGAAGGGAGAGGGCCGGCCACACCAAGAAATCACCCAAGCAAAAGAATAAGAGTTGTGTCACATGAAGCCCCCTCACCCCTTCTTTTATATTACTTGCCCAAGGCAAATAAGGAAAAAACTTTTACAAAAATAAAATCATCCAAGAGTTTTTCGTTTTCCCTTTTTATTTTCCTTTTCTTTCCTCTTGATTGAATCAATCATCAATCAATGATTGAGATCAATCCTATTTGGTTTATGATTAAACTTGGCCGGCCCCTTGCTTGGGCACCAAGCAAGGTGGCCGGCCACCATGGGAAAGGAATAATAATTTTTTTTTATAAAATTTTATAAGAGAAAAAACTCTTACAAAATTTTACAAGCTCTCTTTCCTAAAGTAGGAGTTAAAAACGGAAAGTTTATAAAAATTAAAACCATGTTTAAAATTTAAAAACGCTCATATAAAATTTCATTTTTTAATATGGTGATAGAAAATTTAAATTTAAAAACTTCTTTTCCCTTTTTTTCTTAAACCATAAGGATGGTTAAAAAAGGAAAGTTTTAAAATCTTTTAAACTCTCTATTTAAACATGTGACCTAATTCAAATAAGGAAAGTTTTAAAAATTAAAATATCTCTTTTAAAACTTATAGTTTTCTACAAAGAGAAGATTTTAAAAATTCAAAACAACCCTCCCTTTTTGAATTATTATGGCCGGCCACTACAAGCTTGGTCACCAAGCTATAGGGTCGGCCCTTATAAGAGGATGTGGCTGGCCATTGCTTGGTCACCAAGCAATGGTCCGGCCCCCTACTTGGACACCAAGAAGAGCCTTACATTTGGATGGACTTAAGGCTATAATGAGTCTACGACAGGGACCTAGAGGAGAAATTGATTTTGGCCTTCCGATGAGCTTGAGCATCCTGTGCTCGCCCCGAACACACAACTCAAGTTCATCGATAATAACTCATTCCACTAGAGAGTTATTACCACACTACCGCACCAATCCCAAATTACATTATGGGCTTCTTCTTATCATGAGTGTGTTAGTCTCCCTGTGTTTAAGATTACGAATGTCCACTAATTAAGTAAGTTACTGACAACTCACTTAATTAATATCTAGCTCCAAGAGTAGTACCACTCAACTTTATTGTCATCTCGGACTAGGTCCATCTGCAGGGTTTAACATGGCAATACTTATGAGCTCCTCTTGGGGACATTCTCATCCTAGATAACTAGGACACAGATTCCTTCTATAATCAATAACACACACTATAAGTAATAACATTTCCCAACTTATCGGGCATATTGATTTATCGAGCTAAACCTCACCCATTGATAAGTCAAAGAAATAAATATTAAATATATGTGCTTGTTATTATATTAGGATTAAGAGCACACACTTCCATAATAACTAAGGTCTAGTTCTTTTACTAAGTCAGTACAAAAAGAACTTACCTAAATGGTCCTACTCAATACACTTAAAGTGTATCAGTGTAATTTATTAGTCAAGATAAACTAATAATTTATTACACTACGACTATTCTGATGGTTTGTTCCTTTCCATTTTAGTCTTGAGCAGCTTGTTTATAATTTATAGAGAACCGACAACATGATCTTCTGAGTGTGACACCACACTCCATGTTGTCTACTATATAAATTAATTGAACAATTACATTTAACAAATAAATGTAGATATTGACCAATGTGATTCTTTTATTTCAACAAATAAATGTTTACAAAAGTTAGCTTTTAGTATACACTCTAACAGAACCAAATTGGATTAAGAGTAATCCAAATTAGGCTAATTGAGTTGGACTCAATTTGGTTCATGTATTAAATGAGTCTAATTTGGACTTAAACTCATTGAATCAATTTAATTCAATGAATAGGGATTCATTAAATTAAAATTGACTTGAACCAATGGTTAGATTTGATCAACCATGGGAGAGAAGTGGTCAAGTTTGACTTGACTTGAGAGGAAGATGAAGAGTCAAGTTTGACTTGACCATTTGCCACCTCATTGGCGAGTTGGCAAGAAGTGGACCAATGATGATGCTCCACATCATCGTGGTTGCTTAAGTCAGATGCCACCTCATGGGAGTTACCAAGAGTTGTGACTCTTGGCATCCCATGGAGGTTACAATCTCTCTTAAAGTGGCCGGCCACTTTAGATGAGGGAGTTAGTGCATTTTCTGTGCTTGGGTGAGTAACTCCTTCTTCTTCCTCAAGCTCTTCTCTTCTCTCCCTCTCCTCCACCATTACTGATCTTCTAAGGTTGCAAGCACATCCATAGAGGTTCTCTCCATCGAGTTGTTCGTGTGGATACACATAGAGGGGTATCTACTTTGATACTCTCGAGATCTGGTGACGAACCTTGGATGAGCGGGATTGCGAAGGGCTTCGCATCATGGGTAACTCTTCTCCTTTGTAGATCTAGTGAAGATCTAGGTTAGAAAACTCATACTCAAAGTTTTATGAAATTTTATTCTTCACACGGATCCGGTGGCGGGGGTTTCGGGGTTTTTGCAATGCAAAAAATGATTTTTGCGGTCCGAAAAATCCAACATGATGGTCACACTAGGTCATTGGGCCGTAGAGCCTACACTGATTGACACTAGTGCTAGTGAGAGATTGTTAGTTAGAGCCCTAAAGCCAATTATATGATGATTGTTGTATGGACTCGATGTATCATATTCCTATATATTTATAATGGTATTTCTTTATGATTGTTATACTTGCTTGTATTGGTGCCAAATAACTAAGTGTAATAGTGTCCTTGAGTAGAAGATTCTTATCTATATCAATCGATTGGTTGAATCGATAGTGAGATGATATAGACAACACTACTCTTAATCATTCCTAGTAAAGTATTAATATTCAGGGACAATGTCAATGTGCTGAGACTAGCATGTAGGTCAACTCGATGACTTGATCTCACAAGTCATGGATATAGAGATATCAAGTTGACACATGGGTACGCATTGGAGAATGTATACTAAATGACCCACCATGAGAAAGTAACATGGATTGTTATATGAGTGTCATATACTTTCTCATGTGACTATTAGTATGACTATGAGTCCTTGGACATAAAGTCACCATGGTTCCCTACATAAGGAGTTGCATAATTTGGCTTTGTCAAACGTCACCCGTAACTGGGTGGACTATAAAGGCAATTACTGGGTATGTAATAAATTATGCGGAGGGATGTGAGTGATTTAGATGAGATCTATCTCTCCTATATAATGGGAGTGATATCATGATTCTTGATAGAGTGAGACCACTAAGTGCATGACCATGCACAAATGAGTCAATATGAGATATTGAGCTCATTTGATTAGAGTGAGTCTACTTGGAGTTCAAGATATAAATTGATTAGAGGATGACACAATCTATGCCTCATTTTCCTCAATTTTGATGTCAAGGATAGAAGGACATTGTCACATATTGTGAGAGCCACAATTAGTAGTCACAAAGGTGATGTTGGATCTCAACCTTCTTGTAACTTGGGTAGTAATGATGTATTGCTAGATATCGTTCATTACTTATGCTACTAAATGGGTTTAGGAGAATTACCAACGTTACAAGAACCTATTGGGTCACACACAAGGGCAATTAGATGGATAATAGGTTCATATAATGACCCAAGAGGATTAGGTTCATATGATGAACCAAATTGGATTAAGAGTAATCCAAATTAGACTAATTGAATTGGACTCAATTTGATTCATGTATTGAATGAGTCTAATTTAGATTATGACTCATTGAATCAATTTAATTTAATGAATAGAGATTCATTAAATCAAATTGACTTATATCAATGGTTAGATTTGATCAACCATGGGAGATAAATGGGTCAAGTTTGACTTGACTTGAGAGGGAAGATGAATGGTCAAGTTTGACTTGACCAAATGCCAACTCATGAGTGACTTGGCATGGGCCGGCCATTGATGGTGTTCCACATCATCAAGGCTACATCAAGTGTTTGCCACCTCATGAGGGAGACCAAGAGCCATGACTCTTGGTATTCCATGGAGGTATTAAACCTCATTGAAGTGGCCGACCACTATAGTGATGGAATGAATTGATTTTTCATTCAAGGCATCATCTTCTTCTTCCTCTCTTTTTCTTCTCTCCCTCTCCTCCATTGCCGTGACTCCTTTGGGGTGCTAGCACACTCTAAGGTGTCTTCTCTATTTTCTTGTCCGTGTGGATACGTATAGAGGAGTGTACGCTTGATACTGTTGAGATTCGGCAACCTTTTAGACGAGCGGAATAAGTGAAGGACTTCGCAACAAGGGTAACGCTTCTTGTTCATGTAGATCTAAGGTAGATCTAGGTTAGAAACATGTACATGATTTATTTTATATATCTTCGCACAGATCCGTGGCAAGACTTCGAGGTTTCCGCAATGCAAAAAGCGATTTTTGCGGCTCAAAAGTCCCAACAACCCTTAGCAATGATTTTGACATGTTGGGAATACAACTTTTCATATTATCTGCCCATACTATTTTCTTATTGGTAACACGTCTACCTATGACGTCCAGCGTGTACCCGTCTCCCTGCATACATCTCCTTACTATTCCATCCAACGGTTCTCCTTTAATCCCGCTTTTCTCGTACTCTTAATCGAACGTTTCTACTTGAATTACTCTTTTCGATGCCCTGACCCAACTTTTAAAGGGAAAATAGAGAAAATACCTAATCACTTCGTCTTCTTCCTCGCGTCTATGTTTTGCTTACTCTCTGTTCTCCATTACTTATTCTCATTTCTCTTATCTTTTTCTATTGACAATGTCAACCTCTTATGAATGGTACTCCTAATGTGTTTATGAGTATTCTGAAGCAAAAGCCTAGGAGCTTCAGTGGAATTATGACTTCCCTACATATGCGGTCACTCCTAAGAGTAGGGATCATCCTCATCTTCCTCCTCTTGCAATCGTGGCGATCTTTTGGGAACAGGTCCTATGCAGTTTTAGGTTTCCCATTCACCATTTCTTTTCTGACGTTAGTGTATATTTTGAACTTCCCCTAAATCAACTCATTCCTCAATTGTTTTTAATCATGGTTGGTTTTGTTATCATTTCTCGTTTACTAGACTTTCCCTTGTCAGCTTGACTCTTTCACCATTTCTTTTTTCCCTGCCGAGTGGAAGAGGGTATTTTTAAATTTCAATCTCACCCTAAAACTCCCTTATTCTATAGAATTCCTCCTCAAGGGGAATGGAGGAGTAAATTATTCTTTATGCGTCTCCCATCTCCACCTCCATATCCCATAGGTTGGCGTCTAGAGATTCTTTCTATTCCTGCATTGGGCAATGTCTCGGAAGACCCAACTCTCCGTTTTGCATTGGGGAAGTTGAAGGGCGCAAAGTTAAATTTACCTTCTTTAATCGACGAAGGATTATTATTTATTTTTGGTCTTAGCCCAACAGAAGCAGCCTTGGATGCTCCCTTTGGTAAGATTATCTTTTCTACTCATGTTTGGAACTTATTTTTCCAATTTTAAAACTTCTTTTCCTTTTTTTCTTAAACCATAAGGATGGTTAAAAAAAGGAAAGTTTTAAAATCTTTTAAACTCTTTATTTAAACATGTGGCCTAATTCAAATAAGGAAGTTTTAAAAATTAAAATCTCTCTTTTAAAACTGATAGTTTTCTACAAAGAGAAGATTTTAAAAATTCAAAACAACCCTCCTTTTTTGAATTATTATGGTCGGCCCCTACAAGCTTGGTCACCAAGCTATAGGGTCGGTCCCTACAAGAGGATGTGGCCGGCCATTGCTTGGTCACCAAGCAATGGTCCGGCCCACTTCTTGGACACCAAGAAAAGCCTTACATTTGGATGGACTTAAGGCTATAATGAGGATACGACAGGGACCTAGAGGAGAAATTGGTTTTGGCCTTCCGATGAGCTTGAGTATCCCGTGCTCGCCCCGAACACACAACTCAAGTTCATCGATAATAACTCATTCCACTTGAGAGTTATTACCGCACTACCGCACCAATCCCAAATTACATTATGGGTTTCTTCTTATCATGAGTGTGTTAGTCTCCCTGTGTTTAAGATTACGAATGTCCACTAATTAAGTAAGTTACTGACAACTCACTTAATTAATATCTAGCTCCAAGAGTAGTGTCACTCAACTTTATTGTCATCTCGGACTAGGTCCGCCTGCAGGGTTTAACATGGCAATACTTATGAGCTCCTCTTGGGGACATTCTCATCCTAGATAACTAGAACACAGATTCCTTCTATAATCAACAACACACACTATAAGTAATATCATTTCCCAACTTATCGGGCAAGTTGATTTATCGAGCTAAACCTCACCCATTGATAAGTCAAAGAAATAAATATTAAATATATGTGCTTGTTATTATATTAGGATTAAGAGCACACACTTCCATAATAACTAGGGTCTAGTTCTTTTACTAAGTCAGTACAAAAAGAACTTACCTAAATGGTCCTACTCAATACACTTAAAGTGTATCAGAGTAATTTATTAGTCAAGATAAACTAATATTTAATTACACTTCGACTATTCTGATGGTTTGTTCCTTTCCATTTTAGTCGTGAGCAGCTTGTTTATAATTTATAGAGAACCGATAACATGATCTTCTGAGTGTGACACCATACTCCATGTTGTCTACTATATAAATTAATTGAACAATTACATTTAACAAATAAATGTAGAGATTGACCAATGTGATTCTTTTATTTCTACAAATAAATGTTTACAAAAGCTAACTTTTAGTATACACCCTAACAGAACCAAATTGGATTAAGAGTAATCCAAATTAGGCTAATTGAGTTGGACTCAATTTGGTTAATGTATTAAATGAGTCTAATTTGGTCTTAAACTCATTGAATCAATTTAATTCAATGAATAGGGATTCATTAAATTAAAATTGACTTGAACCAATGGTTAGATTTGATCAACCATGGGAGAGAAGTGGTCAAGTTTGACTTGACTTGAGAGGAAGATGAAGAGTCAAGTTTGACTTGACCATTTGCCACCTCATTGGCGAGTTGGCAAGATGTGGACCAATGATGATGCTCCACATCATCGTGGTTGTTTAAGTCAGATGCCACATCATGGGAGTTACCAAGAGTTGTGACTCTTGGCATCCCATGGAGGTTACAATCTCTCTTAAAGTGGCCGGCCACTTTAGATGAGGGAGTTAGTGCATTTTGTGTGCTTGGGTGAGTAACTCCTTCTTCTTCCTCAAGCTCTTCTCTTCTCTCCCTCTCCTCCACCATTACTGATCTTCTAAGGTTGCTAGCGCATCCTTAGAGGTTCTCTCCATCGAGTTATTCGTGTGGATACACATAGAGGGGTATCTACTTTGATACTCTCGAGATCTGGTGACGAACCTTAGACGAGCGGGATTGCGTAGGGCTTCGCATCATGGGTAACTCTTCTCCTTTGTAGATCTAATGTAGATCTAGGTTTGAAAACTCATACTCGAAGTTTTATGAAATTTTATTCTTCGCACGGATCCGGTGGCGGGGGTTTCGGGGTTTTCGCAACGCAAAAAATGATTTTTGCGGTCCAAAAAATCCAACATGATGGTCACACTAGGTCATTGGGCCTTAGAGCCTACACTGATTGGCACTAGTGATAGTGGGAGATTGTTAGTTAGAGCCCTAAAGCCAATTATATGATGATTATTGTATGGACTCGATGAATCATATTCCTATATATTTATAAAGGTATTTCTTTATGATTGTTATACTTGCTTGTATTGGTGCCAAATAACTAAGTGTAATAGTGTCCTTGAGTAGAAGGTTCTTATCTATATAAATCGATTGGTTGAATCGATAGTGAGATGATATAGACAACACTACTCTTAATCATTCCTAGTAAAGTATTAATATTCAGGGACAATGTTAATGCGCTGAGACTAGCATGTAGGTCAACTCGATGACTTGATCTCACAAGTCATGGATATAGAGATATCAAGTTGACACATGGGTATGCATTGGAGAATGTATACTAAATGACCCACCATCAAAAAGTATCATGGATTGTTATATGAGTGTCATATACTTTTTCATGTGACTATTAGTATGACTATGAGTCCTTTGACATGAAGTCACCATGCTTCCCTACATAATGAGTTGCATAATTTGGCTTCGTCAAACGTCACCCGTAACTGGGTGGACTATAAAGGCAATTACTGGGTATGTAATAAATTATGCTGAGGGATGTGAGTGATGTAGATGGGATATATCTCTCTTATATGACGGGAGTGATTACATGATTCTTAATAGAGTGAGACCACTAAGTGCATGGTCATGCCCAAATGAGTCAATATGAGATATTGAGCTCATTTGATTAGAGTGAGTCTACTTGGAGTTCAAGATATAAATTGATTTGAGGATGACACAGTCTATGCCTCATTTTCCTGAATTTAGATGTTAAGGATAGAAGGACATTGTCACATACTGTCAGAGTCACAATTAGTAGTCACAAAGGTGATGTTGGATCACAACATTCTTGTAACTTGGGTAGTAATGATGTATTGCTAGATACCGCTCATTACTTATGCTTCTAAATGGGTTTAGGAGCATTACCAACGTTACAAGAACCTATTGGGTCACACACAAAGGGCAATTAGATGGAGAATATGTTCATATAATGACCCAAGAGGATTAGGTTCATATGATGAACCAAATTGGATTAAGAGTAATACAAATTAGACTAATTGAATTGGACTCAATTTGATTCATGTATTGAATGAGTCTAATTTAGATTATGACTCATTGAATCAATTTAATTTAATGAATAGAGATTCATTAAATCAAATTGACTTATATCAGTGGTTAGATTTGATCAACCATGGGAGATAAATGGGTCAAGTTTGACTTGACTTGAGAGGGAAGATGAATGGTCAAGTTTGACTTGACCAAATGCCAACTCATGAGTGACTTGGCATGGGCCGGCCAATGATGGTGTTCCACATCATCAAGGCTACATCAAGTGTATGCCACCTCATGAGGGAGACCAAGAGCCATGACTCTTGGTATTCCATGGAGGTATTAAACCTCATTGAAGTGGTCGACCACTATAGTGATGGAATGAATTGATTTTTCATTCAAGGTATCATATTCTTCTTCCTCTCTTGTTCTTCTCAACCTCTCCTCCATTTCCATGACTCCATTGGGGTGCTAGCACACTCTAAGGTGTCTTCTCTATTTTCTTGTCCGTGTGGATACGTATAGAGGAGTGTACGCTTGATACTCTTGAGATTTGGCAACCTTTTAGACGAGCGGAATAAGCGAATGACTTCGCAACAAGGGTAACGCTTCTTGTTCATGTAGATCTAAGGTAGATCTAGGTTAGAAACATGTACATGATTTATTTTATATATCTTCGCACGGATCCGTGGCAAGACTTCGAGGTTTCCGTAACGCAAAAAGTGATTTTTGCGGCTCGAAAGTCCCAACAACCCTTAGTAATGATTTTAACATCTTGGGAATACAACTTTTCATATTATCTGCCCATACTATTTTCTTATTGGTAACACGTCTACCTATGACGTCCAGCGTGTACCCGTCTCCCTGCATACATCTCCTTACTATTCCATCCAACGGTTCTCCTTTAATCTCGCTTTTCTCGTACTCTTAATCGAACGTTTCTACTTGAATTACTCTTTTCGATGCCCTGACCCAACTTTTAAAGGGAAAATAGAGAAAATACCTAATCACTTATCATCTTCCTCGCGTCTATATTTTGCTTACTCTCTGTTCTCCATTACTTATTCTCATTTCTCTTATCTTTTTCTATTGACAATGTCAACCTCTTATGAATGGTACTCCTAATGTGTTTATGAGTATTCTGAAGCAAAAGCCTACGAGCTTCAGTGGAATTATGACTTCCCTACATATACGGTCACTCCTAAGAGTAGGGATCATCCTCATCTTCCTCCTCTTGCAATCGTGGCGATCTTTTGGGAACAGGTCCTATGTGGTTTTAGGTTTCCCATTCACCATTTCTTTTCTGACGTTAGTGTATATTTTGAACTTCCCCTAAATCAACTCATTCCTCAATCGTTTTCAATCATGGTTGGTTTTGTTATCATTTCTCGTTTACTAGACTTTCCCTTGTCAGCTCGACTCTTTCACCATTTCTTTATTCCCTGCCGAGTGGAAGAGGGTATTTTTAAATTTCAATCTCACCCTAAAACTCCCTTATTCTATAGAATTCCTCCTCAAGAGGAATGGAGGAGTAAATTTTTCTTTATGCGTCTCCCCTCTCGACCTCCATATCCCATAGGTTGGCGTCTAGAGCTTCTTTCTATTCCTGCATTGGGCAATGTCTCGGAAGACCCTACTCTCCGTTCTGCGTTGGGGAAGTTGAAGGGTGCAAAGTTAAATTTACCTGCTTTAATCGACGAAGGCTTATTATTTTTTTTGTCATAGCCCAGCAGAAGCGGCATTGGATGTTCCCTTTGGTAAGATTATCTTTTCTACTCATGTTTGGAACTTATATTTCCAATTTTAAAACTTCTTTTCCTTTTTTTTCTTAAACCATAAGGATGGTTAAAAAAAGGAAAGTTTTAAAATCTTTTAAACTCTCTATTTAAACATGTGGCCTAATTCAAATAAGGAAGTATTAAAAATTAAAATCTCTCTTTTAAAACTTATAGTTTTCTACAAAGAGAAGATTTTAAAAATTCAAAACAACCCTCCCTTTTTGAATTATTATGGCCGGCCCCAACAAGCTTGGTCACCAAGCTATAGGGTCGGCCCCTACAAGAGGATGTGGCAGGCCATTGCTTGGTCACCAAGCAATGGTCCGGCCCCCTTCTTGGACACCAAGAAGAGCCTTACATTTGGATGGACTTAAGGCTATAATGAGTCTACGACAGGGACCTAGAGGAGAAATTGGTTTTGGCCTTCCGATGAGCTTGAGTATCCCGTGCTCGCCCCGAACACACAACTCAAGTTCATCGATAATAACTCATTCCACTAGAGAGTTATTACCGCACTACTGCACCAATCCCAAATTACATTATGGGTTTCTTCTTATCATGAGTGTGTTAGTCTCCCTGTGTTTAAGATTACGAATGTCCACTAATTAAATAAGTTACTGACAACTCACTTAATTAATATCTAGCTCTAAGAGTAGTACCACTCAACTTTATTGTCATCTCGGACTAGGTCCACCTGCAGGGTTTAACATGACAATACTTATGAGCTCCTCTTGGGGACATTCTCATCCTAGATAACTAGAACACAGATTCCTTCTATAATCAACAACACACACTATAAGTAATATCATTTCCCAACTTATCGGGCATATTGATTTATCGAGCTAAACCTCACCCATTGATAAGTCAAAGAAATAAATATTAAATATATGTGCTTGTTATTATATTAGGATTAAGAGCACACACTTCCATAATAACTAAGGTCTAGTTCTTTTACTAAGTCAGTACAAAAAGAATTTACCTAAATGGTCCTACTCAATACACTTAAAGTGTATCAGTGTAATTTATTAGTCAAGATAAACTAATACTTAATTACACTACGACTATTCTGATGGTTTGTTCCTTTCCATTTTAGTCATGAGCAGCTTGTTTATAATTTATAGAGAACCGACAACATGATCTTTTGAGTGTGACACCACACTCCATGTTGTCTACTATATAAATTAATTAAACAATTACATTTAACAAATAAATACAGATATTGACCAATGTGATTCTTTTATTTCAACAAATAAATGTTTACAAAAGCTAGCTTTTAGTATACACTCTAACAATCTCCCACTTATAGTAAAAGACTAAGCTGCCATATCTGTTGCCTTACATCTGATTGACATCCCCTCCACATGTCGATCAAAAGCTTTCGCCGGAAGGGCCTTTGTGAAAGGATCTGCTAGGTTATCTTCTGATGCAATTTTGGCGACGACAACTTCTCCTCGCTTGACGATGTCTCGTATCAGGTGGTACTTGCGCTCTATATGTTTACTTGCCTTATGAGCTCGTGGTTCCTTCGAGTTTGCAACTGCACCGCTATTATCACAATAAATTGTGATGATCTTGGGCAAACCAGGAATCACATCTAAGTCCAATAGAAAGTTCCTGAGCCTTACAGCTTCTTTGGCTGTCTCAGAGGCTGCCACATACTCTGCTTCCATGGTTGAGTCTGAGACACATTTCTGCTTAACACTCCTCCATGCAATGGCTCCACCTCCTAGAGTAAACACATAACCTGACGTAGACTTACTATTATCCCTATCTGATTGGAAATCCGAATCTGTGTAACCCACAGGGATCAAATCGTCTGCTTAGTAGACTAGCATATAATCTCTAGTCCTTCTTAGGTACTTTAAAATATGCTTCACAACAGTCCAATGTCCTTGTCCAGGGTTACTCTGATATCTGCTAACCATGCCCACGGCAAAACAGATATCAGGTCTCATACATAGCATTGCATACATAAGGCTTCCTAAAGTCGAAGCATAGGGAACTGCCTTCATGTCCTCAATCTCCTTTGATGTCTTTGGGAACATCTCTTTAGATAAGGCTACTCCATGCCTAAAAGGTAAGAAACCTTTCTTGGAGTTTTGCATACTAAAACGAGCAAGGATTGTATCTATATATAAAGCTTGGGATAGGCACAACATTCTTTTCTTGCGATCCCTTATAACTTTGATCCAAAGAATGTGTGCACATTCTCCTAAGTCCTTAATATCAAATTGTTTGGACAACCATACCCTTACGTCTTATAATACCTTGACATTGTTGCCAATTAACAAAATATCATCTACGTATAGTACAAGAAATACCACCACATTTCCATTACACTTCTTGTATACACAAGACTCATCCGGACACTGAATAAATTCATATGATTGGATTATTTCGTTAAACCGGATGTTCTAAGATCTTGAAGCTTGCTTTAGTCCATAAATGGACCGATTGAGCTTACACACTAGATGCTCTTTTCCCTTTTCAATGAACCCTTGTGGTTGCTTCATATAGATGTTTTCTTCAAGACTTCCGTTAAGAAAAGCTGTCTTGACATCCATTTGCCAAATCTCATAGTCCATATGAGCGGCAATGGATAAGAGTATCCGGATAGACTTAAGCATGGCTACCGGTGAAAAAGTCTCCTCATAATCTGTTGGGTTTTTCGAGCTGCGAAAACCTCTTTTTCGCGTCGTGGAAACCCGGAAAGCCCCTAGCCAACGGATCCATGCAAAGAAAATTTTTGAAAAACATACGAATACGAGTTTCTACCTAGATCTACACTTAGATATACAAAAGAAAGGTTATACCTTTAAAGCGAAGCCCTTCGCGTTCCCGCTCGTCCAAATGATGCCGGATCTCGAAGTTGTCAACGTAGACAACTCTCTATATGTATCCACACAAACAAGTAGGTGGAGAAAAACCACACAAAAGGTGTGCTAGCACCTTTGGATGGTTCGGCCAAGAGAGGAGAGGGAGAGCAAAATTGGAGCAAGGAAGAAGATGAAAGAAGAATGAGATTAATTCCCAAAATGAAAACTAATCAACCCATTCATGTGGCCGGCCACATTAAGAGGGTGTGTAACTCCCATGGAATGCCAAGAGTCACAACTCTTGGTAACTCCCATGAGGTGGCATCCCACTTAAGCAACCATGATGATGTGGAGCATCATTATTGGCCCACTCAACGCCAACTCACCAATGAGGTGGCATAAAGTCAAGTCAAACTTGACTCTTCATCTTCCTCTCAAGTCAAGTCAAACTTGACTTAATCTCTCTCATGGTTGATCTAATCCAACCATTTAATTCAAGCCAATTTAATATAATGAATCTAATTCATTTAATTAAATTTATTCAATGAGTCATAATCCAAATTAGATTCATTAAACACATGAATCAACTTGAGTCTAACTCAATTAGCCTAATTAGGATTACTCTTAATCCAATTTGATTCATCAAATGAATCTAATCCTCTTGGTTCATCATATGATCCTAATCTCAATCTAATTGTCCTTAGTGTGTCACCCTATAGGTTCTTGTAACGTTGGCAATGCCCCTAAACCCATTTAGGAGCATAAGTAATGAGCGGTATCTAGCAACACATCATTACTACTCAAGTTACAAGAATGTTGAGATCCAACATCACCTTGTGACTACTAATTGTGACTCCTCACAAAATATGACAAGTGTCCTTCTATCCTAGACATCTAGATTGATCAATGTGAGGCATAGACCGTGTCATCCTCTGATCAATCTAAATCTTGAACTCCAAGTAGACTCACTAAATCTAATGAGCTCAATATCTCATATTGACTCATTTGGGCATGGTCATGCACTTCGTGGTCTCAGTCTATCAAGAATACCGATGTCTCTCCCGTCATATAGGAGGGATTGATCCCATCTAGATCACTCACATCCCTCCGCATAATTTGTTACATACCCAGTAGTCGCCTTTATAGTCCACCCAGTTATGGGTGACGTTTGACGAAACCAAAGTACATAACTCCTTATGTAGGGAACCATGGTGACTTCATGTCTAAGGACTAGTAGTCATACTAATAGCCACATGAGAAAGTATATGACACTCATATAACGATCCATGATACTTTCTCATGGCGGGTCATTCAGTATACATTCTCTAATGCATACCCATGTGTCAACTTGATATCTCTATATCCATGACTTGTGAGATCAAGTCATCGAGTTGACCTACATGCTAGTCTTATTGCATTAACATTGTCCCTGAATGTTAATACTCGACTAGGAATGATTAAGAGTAGTGTTCCCTATATCATCTCACTATCGATTCAACCAATCGATTGATATAGGTAAGAACCTTCTACTCAAGGACGTTATTATACTTAGTTTATTTGGCACCAATACAAGCAAGTATAATAACCAAAAACCAAATGCTTTTATTTATATAGAATATGATACAACAAGTCCAAAAATACAATCATCAAATGATTGGTGTAGGACCGTTGGGCCGGCTAGGAGGGGGTTGTTGGATATCCTGCTAACACAAAAAGAAAAACAAACCCTCCTCGAACTCTTTAAGCTAACACTTGCATAAATAAATTAAGAAGTAAATTAAAAGCATAAAGAAAAAGTGAGGCAAAAGTATTTACTTGGTTACAACCGATGTGGTTGTTAATCCAAGGAAGATTAAGCTCAATAGAAATCTCCTTCAGGCGGAGAAGCCTCGTACAGCAATGTAGCGCAGAAAACAGAAGCTTAGACTAAAAGAGAGCGTGCAAGCGGTGGATTTACAATCAGTGAGTTCATTGAAAAGCTTCTAGACCAAGGATGGGGGGGATAGGGTTTAGGGTTTAGGGTTTAGGGTTGGCGCCAGGAAGGGTTCCGGACGCCCTGGGGGGGATAAAACTTATCCCCCAACGTTCAGATCGAGTCAAAACTCGATCTGGTCAACTTTACTGCTAAGGGCGCCCCGGAGGGTTCCGGGCGCCCCGGACTGCTCCGGGCGCCCCGGAGCCCAAAGTCAACAACGTTGACATTTTTGCCTCCGGTTCAGCTCGTCTCGGTCCGGGTCTTGTTCGCTCTGGCTCCGCTAGCTTGGGTGATCTCGGCCATCCGGAATAGGGCTCACCCGAACCCAAGTTCCAGCCTTCTCCTCGAGCAGCCTTCCTTCTCAGTTTCTCATCCCTCGAACACCGTGCACGTTCTTCTCGTCCACCGGTGTACTCTTCCGCGGTCACCTCATCCCTCGGACGCACCGAGCCCGTCGGCTCTCTCCCCGTGCCGTCCTTCTCGCTAGCCGCGTCTTCCGCTCGACTTCCTGTGTTCCTAAGCTATAGCACACTTAGACACAAGGGTTAAACAAACGCAGGACCTAACTTAACTTGTTGATCACATCAAAACACCTTGGGGTTCTAACAATCTCCCCCTTTTTGATGTGAGCAACCCAAGTTAAGTTAGGGTAAACACATGCAATAAAAACAATTTATATTCAAATAAGTCCAAATATTTTTCAAATGAAAAATTATATTACCTCCCCCTAGACTTAACATACTTCTCCCCCTTTGATCACAATAAAAATGGGGTTTCAAAAAAACACAATCTAAGGGTTTGACACTTAGAAAAATTATAGAAATCTATTTCAATGTTTTTCGGAGAAAAAAAAATATTTCCAAGTTAAACAAAATTTCTAAGTCAAAGAATTACTCTTTAAAAATTTCTAAGTTTTCACCAGAAATAAATCTTTCTAAGCCCAAAAATTTATGCAAGAAAATTTAACAAAATTGATAGCATTAAAAAAAAAATTCTATGCATTTATTTATTTATTTTATATTGATACTTATATCAGCAAGTTTTAAATTTCCATTTCAATTTTTCATAACTTCTCAAATTACACTTTTTCAAATTTAAAGCCACAAATATTAAACATGCAATAATTTGTATCATGTTAATTTCTATTATTTTTTGAATTGCAACTTCACAAAAATATTCAAATAGTATAGATTCTAACTTGATAAAATTTTTCGACAATATAAAAAATTCTTTCGGCAATGTGCAAAATTCGTTCGAAAGAATATTTTGTAATTTGCAAGAATTTTTTAACAACAAAAACTCTAATTTACAGGAATCTATTAACAATAGATTTCTTAATCCGAAACACCTTTTTGGTGACTCAATTTCTAAATTGCAAAATTCTTTCGAGAGAGTAATTTGTAATTCGAAAAATTCTTCTAATTTGCATAATTCTTTTGTCAAAATATTTTTAAATTTGCAAATTTTTTTTGATAATATTTCTAATTTGCAAGACAAATTTGACAATTGATTTTCTAATTCAAAAAACTTTTTCGGTAATTCAATTTTTAAATCTCAAAAATCTTCTGGCAATTTTTCTATTGAATTAACCGGTTGTTCAAAAGGTAGAGACCATACCTTACTTACCTCGTTGGTCGTTGGTTCTCCACCTGTTGAATTAACTTCTTCCGAAGATTCTCCCCCTTCCTTGATCTCGGGATGTACTTCGGCTGTTGGGGCTGTCTCGGTAATTTCTTCCATCTCGGATTCTTCTGATGACAGCTCGATGTCTATTGAGGGGACGGCTTCAATCGGTTCTTCGTAGAGTTTTAAGAACTTTTCCCAAAGTTCTTTTGCGCTGTTGTATTCACCAACTCTATCAAAGTCTTCGTTTGGTGTTGCTGTTAAAATGTGAAACTCTGCCCGACCGTTTACCATTGACTCGTCACGTTGCTTCTTGTTCCATAGGCGTAGATCGAGTTCTTCTCCATTCGTTGTCTTTGGTGCTTCATAACCTGTTTTCATTATTAGAGAAATACCAATATCAGAGTTAAGAAATACCGACATTTGTTGCTTCCAAAAAGCAAGCTCCCCCTCGAATGCTGGTGGGTAGTCGCTAGCTCCGGCCATTGTTTTGTTGCTTCAGACGACGATTAGTCCTTCTGAGGCGTCTCGGCTCTGATACCACTTGTAGGACCGTTGGGCCGGCTAGGAGGGGGTTGTTGGATATCCTGCTAACACAAAAATAAAAACAAACCCTCCTCGAACTCTTTAAGTTAACACTTGCATAAATAAATTAAGTAGTAAATTAAAAGCATAAAGAAAAAGAGAGGCAAAAGTATTTACTTGGTTACAACCGATGTGGTTGTTAATCCAAGGAATATTAAGCTCAATAGAAATCTCCTTCAGGCGGAGAAGCCTCGTACAACAATGTAGCGCAGAAAATAGAAGCTTAGACTAAAAGAGAGCGTGCAAGCGCTGGATTTACAATCAGTGAGTTCATTGAAAAGCTTCTAGACCAAGGCTATATTTATAGCCTTGGTCGGGGCGCTTGGAAGGGTTCCGGGCACCTTGGGGGGGATAAAACTTATCCCCCAACGTTCAGATCAAGTCAAAACTCGATCTGGTCAACTTTACTGCTCAGGGCGCCCCGGAGGGTTCCGGGCGCCACGGAGGGTTCCGGGCGCCCCGGACTGCTCCGGGCACCCCGGAGCCCAAAGTCAACAACGTTGACTTTTTCGCCTCCGGTTCAGCTCGTCTCGGTCCAGGTCTTGTTCGCTCCGGCTCCGCTAGCTTGGGTGATCTCGGCCATCCGGAATAGGGCTCACCCGAACCCAAGTTCCAGCCTTCTCCTCGAGCAGCCTTCCTTCTCGGTTTCTCGTCCCTCGAACGCCGCGCACGTTCTTCTCGTCCACCGGTGTACTCTTCCGCGGTCACCTCGTCCCTCGGACGCACGGAGCCCGTCGGCTCTCTCCCCGTGCCGTCCTTCTAGCTAGCCGCGTCTTCCGCTCGACTTCCTGTGTTCCTAAGCTCCTGCACACTTAGATACAAGGGTTAAACAAACGCAGGACCTAACTTAACTTGTTGATCACATCAAAACACCTTGGGGTTCTAACAATTGGCTCTAGGGCTCTAGCTAACAATCTCCCACTAGCACTAGTGCCAATCAGTGTAGTCTCTAAGCCCCAATGACCTAGTGTGACCATCATGCTTCCTATGTGCCAAAGCCTTGGTCAAAGGATCTGCGATGTTAGCCTCTGTAGGTACTCTGCAAATCTTCACATCTCCTCTCTCAATAATCTCTCGAATGATATGGAAGCGCCGTAGTATGTGCTTGGTCTGCTGGTTTGAGCGAGGTTCCTTCGCCAGTGCTATAGCTCCATTGTTGTCACAATAGAGCTCAATAGGGTCAACAATGCTAGGAACCACCCCAAGTTCAGAGATAAACTTGCGAATCCAAACTGCCTCCTTTGCTGCCTCTGATGCAGCAATATACTCGGCCTCTGTCGTAGAATCAGCTACTGTGTCTTGCTTCGAACTCTTCCAGCTCACAGCACCACCATTAATGCAAAACACGAACCCCGACTGCGATCTATAGTCATCCTAGTTGGTCTGGTAGCTAGCATCACTGTAACCCTTTACAGCTAGCTCATCATTGCCTCCATATATCAAGAAATATTATTTAGTCCTTCTTAAGTACTTAAGAATATTCTTGACCGCTATCTAGTGACTTTCACCTGGATCTGACTGGTATCTGCTCGTCATGCTCAAAGCATACGAGACATCAGGTCGAGTACATAACATGGCGTACATGATAGATCCTATTGCTGAAGCATAAGGGATCTGATCCATGCGGTCTCTCTCCTCTCTAGAAGAGGGACCTTGAGTCTTCGAAAGACTCACGCCATGTAACATCGGCAGAAATCCCTTCTTGGAGTTGTGCATGGCAAACCGAAGGAGTACCTTGTCAATATATGTACTATGACTTAGGCCAAGCAATCTCTTAGATCTATCTCTATAGATCTGTATCCCTAGAATGCGGGATGCTTCACATAAGTCCTTCATTGAGAAACATGTCCCTAGCCAAGTCTTGACGGACTGTAGCAAAGGGATGTCTTTCCCAATGAGCAGTATGTCATCCACATACAATATGAGGAAGACAACTATGTCCTCTACAACCTTCTTGTAGACACAAGGTTCATCTTCATTCTTGATGAAATCAAACTGTTTGATTGCATCATCAAATCGAAGATTCCAGCTCCGAGAAGCTTGCTTTAGTCCATAAATGGACCTATGTAGCTTGCATACTCTGCTAGTATGCTTTGGATCTACAAAACCCTCAGGTTGTGTCATGTACACATCCTCGAGTAGGTTTCTATTTAGAAACGCGATTTTGACATCCATATGCCAGATCTCGTAATCGTGGTAGGCTGCAATAGCAAGCATGATCCGAATGGACTTAAACATCGCTACTGGAGAAAAGGTTTCATCATAGTCAATACCATGAATCTGCTTGAAACCTTTAGCTACCAAGCGACCCTTATAGATAAGTCCATCCATGTCAGTCTTTCTCTTAAAGACCCACTTACACCCTATGGGTTTTACCCCTTCAGGTGGATCAACCAAAGTCCATACTTGGTTGGTGTACATGGATTCCATCTCGGATCTCATGGCTTCTAGCCATTTCTCGGAATCTGGTCTCATCACAGCTTCCTGATACGTGGTAGGCTCATCCTCTATGAGCACAACGTCATCATGGTCAGACAAGAGAAATGAGTATCTCTCAGGCTGACGACGTACCCTATCAGACCTGCGAAGAGGTATGTCTACTTGAACTGGTTATTGTTCCTCAACTCCTTGTGGAACAACATCATCTACAACACTTTGTGGTTCTAGTTCAACTTCCATCGAGGCATCAGTGCTATTGTTCGCATCTTGAAATTCTTCAAGATCGAACGTGCTCCCACTAGTCTTTCTAGAAACAAAGTCCCTTTCTAGAAAGACCCCAGTCTTTGCCACAACTACCTTGTGCTGACTAGGAATGTAGAAGTAATATCCCTTAGTTTCCTTAGAATATCCAATAAAGTAGCACTTGTCGGATTTGGGTCCTAATTTGTCTGAGACTTGACGTCGTACGTAAGCCTCACAACCCCAAATCCTCATGAAAGACACCTGAGCATCTCTCCCAGTCCATATCCTATATGGTGTCTCTATCACGGCCTTGGATGGAACTCGGTTGAGTATAAAAGCTGTCGTGTCTAGAGCATAACCCCAAAGGTATGTCGGAAGATCTGTGTGACTCATCATAGATCCTACCATATCTAATAGGGTACGATTCCTCCTTTCGGATACACCATTTCACTGTGGTGTACCAGGAGGAGTGAGTTGGGATAGGATTCCACACTCAGCTAGATAGTCACGAAACTCATGGCTTAAGTATTCACCACCTCGATCTGATCGAAGTATCTTAATACTCTTGCCTAACTGGTTCTGTACTTCATTCTTGAATTCTTTGAACTTTTCAAAGGATTCAGACTTATGTGTCATCAAGTACACATAACCATATCTACTGAAGTCATCAGTAAATGTGATGAAGTACCTATAACCGCCTCTAGCAGCGACATTGAAAGGGCCACATACATCACTATGTATGAGTCCTAATAAATCAGTCGCTCTTTCGCTGTGCCCACTAAAGGGAGTCTTGGTCATCTTGCCTAGTAGGCATGACTCGCACGTCTCATAAGATTCAAAATCAAATGAGTCCAGCAAACCATCCTTATGGAGCAGGGATAAGCGCTTGTCATTTATATGACCTAAGCGACAGTGCCAGAGATAGGTTTAGTTCAGGTCATTCGACTTGAACCTCTTGGTATTTATGTTATAGATAGAGCTTTCAAGGTCTAGAATATAGAGTCCGTTTATCAGAGGTGCACTACAATAGAACATATCGTTTAAATAAACGGAACAACATTTGTTCTTTATTGTAAACGAGAAACCTTTCTTGTCCAAACAAGAAACTGATATAATGTTCTTAGTTAATGCAGGCACATAACAACAATCGACTAACTCTAGTACAAGCCCAGAGGGCAGAGATAGAAAGTAAGTCCCTACAGCAACAACAGTAACTCGTGCTCCATTGCCTACTCGTAGGTCCACCTCGCCCTTTGTCAATGCCCTGCTATTTCTCAGCGCTTGCACATCAGTACAAATATGAGAAGCACATCTAGTATCGAATACCCATGATGTAGAAATAGATAGATTGACTTCTATAACATATATACCTGAAGTGGAAGTCTCACCTCGCTTCTTCTTAAGATCCTCCAAGTATACCTTGCAGTTCCTCTTCCAGTGCCCGGTCTGACCGTAGTGGAAGCAGGTAGCATCCTTGGCGACCCCTCCTTTAGGCTTCAGTGCCTTGCCTTTGCCCTTGGCTTGGGACTTTCCCTTGCCTTTGGGCTTGCCCTTGCCCTTGCCCTTGTGTTTCTGAACCATCAGAACAGAGTGGGGCTTAGCCTACTTAAGGTTCAGCTCAGCAGTTCTTAACATGCTAAGCAGCTCGGGCAGTGGCTTGTCAATTTCGTTCATATTGTAGTTTAGAACGAATTGACTGTAGCTATCCGGCAAGAATTGAAAGATCAGGTCAGTGGTCAGCTCTTGGCCAAGTGGGAACCCCAACCTTTGTAGGTTCTCTATGTACCCAATCATTTTGAGTACATATGGGCCTACAGGAGCCTGCACTGAAACAATGCCCTTGAGATCTCAAATCTCTCATGCCTCGCTTGTCCTTGATACAATTGACGAAGATGTTCAACTATATCGTAAGCGCCCATTAACTCGTGTTGAAGCTCAGAGTTCATGGTCACGAGCATTAGACAGGACACATCTAATGCGTCATCTTGATGCTTCTTGTAAGCATCTTTGTCATCTCCGGGGCATTGGCGGGAGGAGCCTCGGAATGGGCTGTACAGTTTTCGTTCTTGGGTGAGAACTATTCTCAAGTTCTGTATCAGGAAGTTTGCTCGTTGAGCTTGTCCTTCTCGAGGATGATCGCAGGAGAAGGTGTTCGTATTCGACGTCATGGTAATCTACAACAGAAATAAATGCAGAAATAAATATCATATTCTTAATCATTTAATTAGGCCTTTAACTAAATGATGCTCCCACTGAATTCTATAATTCATGTGGAACAAGATCCACATCATACTAACCCTTGAGTTAGCTTTGGCTAATACACCCAAGACTTAGTATGATCGGTAGGTAACGATTACCAATTACATCTCTATGCAACTCTTGTTTATAGGATCAAGATCCGCATTGATATTAAAACTCGAGTTAGCTTTGGCTAATACGCCCGAGAATTAATATAAACGTGATTTTGTCCTACCTTTCCAACCATTGGAAGAATGCCTATAGTTGACTCGATCCAACCGAGTTAACTAGTTACTCAATCTAATTGAATTGTACTCACCCATACGTTGATAGGCGGGACCAAGATTGTCCCTCCGTACCCTACCAAGATAGTATGTGTTGCTCTGCTTTGGCAGATTCAACAACAGCATGCGATCGAGGTAGTGGTAGGTATCACGGCACGGTAGGCATTAGAGTTGACGTGATTTAGATCTAATCTAAACGTCAATGTTGTATCATATACATGATATAGATCTAATCTAATCGATAGGGTGCATCTTGTACATGATGTAGATCTAATCTAATCGTAAGAGTGCATCTTGTGCACAATTTAGATCTAATCTTAATCGTTAGGCACTAATTAATTACTTAATTAAACATGCATCACATACACAAGTAATTAACTAAATTTTGTGATTATGTCATGGCCCTACTACGATCTTCTCAAGCCAATGAGAAGATCGGATGGTCAACCTAAGGTCAACAGCTTCTCAAGCGCCTTCCTTTTGACCACCTTGTGTTGCTCGCGCCTTCCTCATAAATCCGTCTTGAGTGGACCTTCCACCACTTCAAATTTTGTACATTACATTTTTGAAACTCGAGTTACATTCGAGTCTAAACTAATTTACAACAAGAATAAAAGAAAGGCATGACGCGCAGGTCGCGAAAAATAAAAAAATACAACACGCACATCACATCACGGCACGCAGACTGTATTATGAATTACAACACAAATTATCCAATCGAATTGGGTCTTTGGGCTATGACTATCAAAAAAATAATATATAATTCGAAATTATATATTTCTAAAATTTTCTGTAATTTTTCTATAATTTTTTTACAATTTTTACAAGTACAATTTCCCGGCGGTTCCGTTTAGCGATTTTCGGGCGCAATCGCGGAATGAATCCCCTTGCGGGGCTAGGAGCAGCGCCCCTACCCGCGATCTAACCATCGCGAGGGTTCCTTTGTGATCTAACAGTGCCTTAGCCCGCTGTCCCAAAAAATTTTGGGGCGAAACTTAGCCGTTTTGGGAAAAACTTCTCGGTAGTCGAAGCCTACAAGTACCGAAACACTTGTGCTTTGCTTCTACGAGAAAAATACCCTTAAAAACTATAAAAATCATAAATTTATAGAATATTACAGAACTGAAAAGTTTTCATAAAACACAAAATAAACTCGTATTCGTCTTCACACATGGCTCTGATACCACGGTTGGATTTTTCGGACCGCGAAAATCGCTTTTTCGCGTCGCGGAAACCCCGAAAGCCCCTAGCCAACGGATCCGTGCAAAGAAAATTTTTGAAAAATATACGAATACGAGTTTCTACCAAGATCTACACTTAGATCTACAAAAGAAAGGTTATACCATTGAAGCGAAGCCCTTCGCGTTCCCGCTCATCCAAATGATGTCTGATCTCGAAGTTATCAACGTAGACAACTCTCTATATGTATCCACACAAACAAGTAGGTGGAGAAAAACCACACAAAAGGTGTGCTAGCACCTTTGGATGGTTCGGCCAAGAGAGGAGAGGGAGAGCAAAATTGGAGCAAGGAAGAAGATGAAAGAAGAATGAGATTAATTCCCAAAATGAAATCTAATCAACCCATTCATGTGGCCGGCCACATTAAGAGGGTGTGTAACTCCCATGGAATGCCAAGAGTCACAACTCTTGGTAACTCCCATGAGGTGGCATCCCACTTAAGCAACCATGATAATGTGGAGCATCATTATTGGCCCACTCAATGCCAACTCACCAATGAGGTGGCATAAAGTCAAGTCAAACTTGACTCTTTATCTTCCTCTCAAGTCAAGTCAAACTTGACTTAATCTCTCTCATGGTTGATCTAATCCAACCATTTAATTCAAGCCAATTTAATATAATGAATCTAATTCATTTAATTAAATTGATTCAATGAGTCATAATCCAAATTAGACTCATTAAACACATGAATCAACTTGAGTCTAACTCAATTAGCCCAATTAGGATTACTCTTAATCCAATTTGATTCATCAAATGAATCTAATCCTCTTGGTTCATCATATGAACCTAATCTCCATCTAATTGTCCTTAGTGTATGACCCTATAGGTTCTTGTAATGTTGGCAATGCCCCTAATCCCATTTAGGAGCATAAGTAATGAGTGGTATCTAGCAACACATCATTACTACCCAAGTTACAAGAATGTTGAGATCCAACATCACCTTGTGACTCCTCACAAAATATGACAAGTGTCCTTCTATCCTAGACATCTAGATTGATCAATGTGAGGCATGGACCGTGTCATCCTCTGATCAATCTAAATCTTGAACTTCAAGTAGACTCACTAAATCAAATGATCTCAATATCTCATATTGACTCATTTGGGCATGGCCATGCACTTCGTGGTCTCATTCTATCAAGAATACTGATGTCTCTCCCATCATATAGGAGGGATAGATCCCATCTACATCACTCACATCCCTCCGCATAATTTGTTACATACCCAGTAGTCGCCTTTATAGTCCACCCAGTTACGGGTGACGTTTGATGAAACCAAAGTACATAACTCCTTATGTAGGGAACCATGGTGACTTCAGGTCTAAGGACTAGTAGTCATACTAATAGCCACTTGAGAAAGTATATGACACTCATATAACGATCCATGATACTTTCTCATGGCGGGTCATTCAGTATACATTCTCTAATGCATACCCATGTGTCAACTTGATATCTCTATATCCATGACTTGTGAGATCAAGTCATCGAGTTAACCTACATGCTAGTCTTATTGCATTAACATTGTTCCTGAATGTTAATACTCGACTAGGAATGATTAAGAGTAGTGTTCCCTATATCATCTCACTATCGATTCAACCAATCGATTGATATAGGTAAGAACCTTCTACTCAAGGATGTTATTATACTTAGTTTATTTGGCACAAATACAAGCAAGTATAATAACCAAAAACCAAATGCCTTTATTTATATAGAATATGATACAACAAGTCCAAAAATACAATCATCAAATGATTGGCTCTAGGGCTCTAGCTAACATAATTGATTCCCTCTTTCTGAGTATACCCTTTCGCAACAAGCCTTGCTTTGAAGGTTTCTACCTTCCCATCTATCCCTCTTTTCCTTTTGTAGATCCACTTGCATCCAATGGCTTTTACATCATTAGGTGGTTCTACAAGCTCCCAGACCTTATTAAAATACATAGATTCTATTTCGGAATTCATTGCCTTTTGCCAAGATACTGCATCTAAATCTTGGAGTGCATCGTAATATGTTCGGGGATCTGGTTCATGTTTACCTGGAATCAAGTCCGAAGACTCACCCAAAAACATGAATCTCTCAGGTTGCCTCACAACCCTCCCACTACGACGAGGCACTGTCTCTGGCTGTGTATCATGTGTGACACGTGTTGCAGTTTCTTGTGGTACTTCATCTTGTACTGTTGGTACTAAAGTAGACGTGTCCTCTCTAATTTCTTCTAGAACTATTTCACTCATGGGCTTATGGTTCATTGCATAATCTTCTTCTAAAAATCGAGCATTGGTGCTAACAATGATCTTCTGATTTTTAGGATTATAAAACAAACCCCCTTTCGTTCCCTTAGGATATCCCACAAACAGACAAACTTCTATACGTGATTCCAACTTGTCAGTATCTCCCTTCAGCACATGTGCTGGACTACCCCATATCCGGATATGATTCAGACTAGGCTTACGGCCATTCCATAATTCCATGGGAGTAGAAGGAACTGTTTTAGAAGGTACCATATTCAGAATGTACACCGCTGTTTCTAAAGCATATCCCCAAAACGAATTTGGTAATTCTGAATAACTCATCATCGATCTAACCATTTCCATAAGAGTCCTATTCCTTCGTTCTGCCACACCATTCTGCTGGGGTGTATCATGTGCAGTCAATTGGGATTGAATCCCGACTTCTGATAAGTAATTCCTAAACTCTCCAAAAAGGTATTCGCCACCACGGTTAGACCGTAGTGTCTTGATACTTTTACCAAGACGTTTCTCCACATCAGCCCTATATTCTTTGAACTTTTCAAAGCATTCAGACTTACGATGCATCAGGTAAATGTATCCGTATCTTGAATAATCGTCTATAAAGGAGACGAAATATTCATAACCACCTCTTGCCTGGATAGACATAGGACCACACAAATCAGAATGAACCAGTTCTAACGCATCTTTGGCTCTATACCCCTTGGCCTTAAAAGGTCTCTTGGTCATTTTACCTTCCAAGCAGGATTCGCATGTTGGAAAGTTTTCCAACTCTAATGAACCCAAGAGTCCATCGGCTACAAGCCTTTGAATCCTACTTAGGTTAATATGTCCAAGCCTTAGATGCCAAAGATATGTTTGGTTCATTTCCGAAGGTTCTTTTCTCTTATTAGAGTTAGAAGATGTGTTATTAATTTCCATATTTTGCTTTGTGGGAGAAATTTGATTTAAAGTGTATAAATTGCCAACTAATGCACCAGAACAGATAATCACCTTATTTCTTTTTATAACGACATTGTTACTAAAAGAGACTGACTATCCATCCAAATACAGTTTAGAAACTGAAATTAAATTCTTTCTAAAACTGGGTATATAAAGACAATTTCTTAAAATCAAATTTCTATTCCTATCAAAAGATAAGAAGACGTCTCCCACTGAAACAGCCGCCACTTTAGTTGCATTGCCCATGTAGACAGTTATCTCTCCCTCAAATAGTCGTCGGGTTTCCTGGAACCCCTGCAAAGAATTGCAGACATGATCAGTGCCTCCCGTATCTACACACCAGGTGCTGGTAGATAACACCGCTAAACATGTTTCAACTACTAGAGTATGAGATATACCTTTATTGTTCTGGTTCCTACGATGACAGTCTGCTTTCCAGATGAAGCACTTGCCCTTCGGCTTCTTCATTCCAGCTTTCTGTCCTGTACTCTGAGGTTTATTCACCTTCTTTGCTGAAAAGACCTGTTTCTTCTTCTTCTTGCCTTTCGACTTAGAAGTAGAACCATTTTCAGCATAGTGAATCTGAGAACTGTGACGAAATATTCCTTCTACTGCTTGTAGTTCTGTCAGAAGTTCCACCAACGTATACTCTCTTTTGTTCATGTTATAGTTCAGGCGGAACTGCTCAAAACTCCTGGGTAGCGTTTGGAGAATTATATCGACCTAGGTTTTCCCATCGATTTCTCCTCCAAGGACTTGTATTTCATTCATATAAGCCATCATTTTGAGGATATGATCCCTTACGGGTGTCCCCTCAGACATGGTGGTTGTCATTAGCTTCCTCATTGCCTCTTGCCTAGCAGTCCGACTCTGGTGCCCAAAGAGTTCTTTGAGATTATTCATTATATCATAAGCTGTTGGTAAATCTTGATGCTGATGTTGCAATACATTTGACATAGATGCCAAAATGTAACACTGCGCCATCTCATTAGCTTTTACCCATTTCTTATGATACTCAATCTCCTCTGGGGTAGAGTCACCGTCAGGTGCATCAGGGCAAGCCTCAGTCAGTACAAACTTATAGCTTTCAGCAGTAAGAACAATGTCCAGGTTTCTTTTCCAATCAATATAGTTGGGACCAGTAAGTTTGTTCTCTTTAAGTATAATGGCTAGTGGGTTGAAAGTCATCCTAAGAATCACAAAAATAAACTTTGGTCAAGACTCTAAATTTAGAATAATATTGATTCCTCAAACAATACTATTTTAAATTAACCAACACCTCAAATCACCGTGAATATTGCATGCCACGTTAGTGTGGACGTATACAAATTCAACATTTGTAAGAGAAGGGTGTGACCCATTAATTTTATTATTTTGTCATCCTAACTTTATGAAAAATAAAATTAATAGTTGGTTTTACTTTGGTCACACAATACAATAGCAGTGACTCCGTTGGGGAGGATACTATTGAATGTGTATAAGTGTATACCATTACTTGATACTAAGTCCATTAAATAGGATTGTGCCCCTTCAGTTGAAGAAGATCACACGCTCCTAAATAATTTCCTATAACCATACATAAAAGGAAGTTTGATCTAGTGATCCGCAACAAACCCATCCGTTGTGGAGGGAGACACTCAGAGCTAACACGTAGGCTTGTTGCATCACTTACAAACCAGTAATGGAGACCATGGGATTTATTAAAATCCCTCTCCCACTTAGTTATTTAAAATTGAGGATTTTATCCTATGCTAGCATACATCACATGCATATAAACATCACAGTAAATAAAAGCAATAAATTTAGAAATTAATTTTCCAACTATTATGACCTTTTCCATAACTGTCTTCGGTATGCTCCAACCCTAGCTACTGCCATCTTTAGCCACCGCCATCGGGTCGAGTTGTCGCATCCATCTTGCTTCTTATTCCGCTGCGCCTCTGGTGCTCCAAATGTACCATGACTCGCAAGAATCCGATTTGCGACAAGAAAAGAATTTTACATATATCGATCCTATATTCCTCGAGGGAATGTATATGTAATCTAGATCGAAAAATAAAATTCTAAAAAATAATACAGCTCCTACTGTATTTTATACATACAATCATGCACACAAATAATGTCCTTGACATGTCCATGGGTTCAATCACACACAATATCAATAAGCCATAATAGGTGGAGCCTGTAACCAAAGAGTTAGCACATCCTATTATTTTCCTGTCTAAATTATGTATGACATCTGCATAACCTATTTGAATTCTAAAAATACATAGAGGCAAACCCTAGCTCTGATACCAATTGTTGGTTAATCCTAGGAAAACGTACCGGTTCCACTGTATAAAATTTTTTTGTATAAGTGTCAAACTTTTCCTTAAATAACCTATTGTGTTCTTTAGAAGTTAAATTAGGAATCGCAGACGGAACTTAACATCATTGATTCCAAATTTAACTTATCTGTTCTTAATGGTTTATATTTGAATCGCAAGCGGAACTTAACACTATTGATTCAAATCTACCTAGATTATTAGTTCCATAAATATTAATTTCCAAAATTAGCTTCCAGGACTGCATGGCGAGGGACATGGCCTTCTTGGATATGGGAGCAACCACCACCGCCTAGGCAAAGCCTTTTAAGGAAAGCTAATATTTATTTCCTTAAATAACTCTAGGCTAACCAAAAAGAACAATCTAATCACAAGTTCGAAAAAGAAGAAAACACGAACTCGAAAAACTATTTCAAAAAAGTAGATCTAATTGCCTCTTGTATTTAGAATTCTTACAAAGAGAAAAACTAGCATGATGCGGAAAATAATTGCTAATTATATCTTCTCTTTGTATGCTAACGACTTCGAGATCTTCTGCCATATTCCTTGCCTCGCCTTGGACGTCGTGTGGGCGACGATCCTCCAAGATGAACACCACCCAAAAGCTTCCTCCTTCTTCTTCTAAAATCCGACCACCACCACCACCAAGGAGAAGAGAGCAAAGGGAGAGGAAGAAGGGAGTGGGCCGGCCACACCAAGAGATCACCCAAGCAAAAGAATAAGAGTTGTGTCACATGAAGCCCCCTCACCCCTTCTTTTATATTACTTGCCCAAGGCAAATAAGGAAAAAACTTTTACAAAAATAAAATCATCCAAGAGTTTTTCCTTTTCCCTTTTTATTTTTCCTTTTCTTTCCTCTTGATTGAATCAATTATCAATCAATGTTTGAGATCAATCCTATTTGGTTTAGGATTAAACTTGGCTGGCCCCTTGCTTGGGCACCAAGCAAGGTGGCCGGCCACCATGTGAAAGGAATAATAATTTTTTTTTTATAAAATTTTACAAGAGAAAAAACTCTTACAAAATTTTACAAGCTCTCTTTCCTAAAGTAGGAGTTAAAAAAGGAAAGTTTCTAAAAATTAAAACCATGTTTTAAATTTAAAGACTCTCTTATAAAATTTCCTTTTTTAATATAGTGATAGAAAATTTAAATTTTAAAACTTCTTTTCCTTTTTTTTTTCTGAAACCATAAGGATGGTTAAAAAAGGAAAGTTTTAAAATCTTTTAAACTCTCTATTTAAATATGTGGCCTAATTCAAATAAGGAAAGTTTTAAAAATTAAAATCTCTCTATTAAAACTTATAGTTTTCTACAAAGAGAAGATTTTAAAAATTCAAAACAACCCTCCCTTTTTGAATTATTATGGACGGCCCCTACAAGCTTGGTCACCAAGCTATAGGGTCGGCCCCTACAAGAGGATGTGGTCGGCCATTGCTTGGTCACCAAGCAATGGTCCGACCCCCTTCTTGGACACCAAGAAGAGCCTTATATTTGGATGGACTTAAGGCTATAATGAGGCTAAGATAGAGACCTAGATGAGAAATTGGTTTTGGCCTTCCGATGAGCTTGAGTATCTCGTGCTCACCCCGAACACATAACTCAAGTTCATCGATAAGAACTCATTCCACTAGAGAGTTATTACCGCACTACCGCACCAATCCCAAATTACATTATGGGCTCATTCTTATCATGAGTGTGTTAGTCTCCTTGTGTTTAAGATTACGAATGTCCACTAATTAAGTAAGTTACTAACAATTCACTTAATTAATATCTAGCTCCAAGAGTAGTACCACTCAACTTTATTGTCATCTCGGACTAGGTTCACCTGCAGGGTTTAACATGACAATACTTATGAGCTCCTCTTGGGGACATTCTCATCCTAGATAACTAGGACACAGATTCCTTCTATAATCAACAATACACACTATAAGTAATATCATTTCCCAACTTATCGGGCATATTGATTTATCGAGCTAAACCTCACCCATTGATAAGTCAATGAAATAAATATTAAATATATGTGCTTGTTATTATATTAGGATTAAGAGCACACACTTGCATAATAACTAAGGTCTAGTTCTTTTACTAAGTCAGTACAAAAAGAACTTTCATAAATGGTCCTACTCAATACACTTAAAGTGTATCAGTGTAATTTATTAGTCAAGATAAACTAATACTTAATTACACTACGACTATTCTGATGGTTTGTTCCTTTCCATTTTAGTCGTGAGCAGCTTGTTTATAATTTATAGAGAACCGACAAAATGATCTTCTGAGTGTGACACCACACTCCATATTGTCTACTATATAAATTAATTGAACAATTACATTTAACAAATAAATGTAGATATTGACCAATGTGATTCTTTTATTTCAACAAATAAATGTTTACAAAAGCTAGCTTTTAGTATACACTCTAACAGAACCAAATTAGATTAAGAGTAATCCAAATTAGGCTAATTGAGTTGGACTCAATTTAGTTCATGTATTAAATGAGTCTAATTTGGACTTAGACTCATTGAATCAATTTAATTCAATGAATAGGGATTCATTAAATTAAAATTGACTTGAACCAATCACTACAAGAAAAAAGCTAATAGACAACGCTTTTAAAGCGTTGTCTTTTTGCCTGAAAAAGTGTTGTTAAAGACACTGTTGTAAAAAGTCTGCTCAACGACAACGCTTTTAAAACGTTGTCATTTGTACTAAAGACAACGCTTTTGCAATGCTTTAAAAGCGTTGTCGTTTTATGCAAAGGCAACGTTTTGCAACGCTTTTAAAGCGTTGTTTTTGTTAAAAAAGACAACGCTTTTTGCAACGCTTTAAAAGCGTTGTCGTTTTAAAGAAAAAAAATAAAAATAAATATTTAAAAATCATTATTTTTATATTTACGAAACTATTATTTTTCTTTTACCATGTCTAGATTCGAATTTTACATATAATCAACTCAGTTAATGATTTCAAACTCATAAAAATAATAGAAATCTGACGTTGAAGTAATATTAATAATTAATTACATGAAAAGCTAGTAAATATCAAAATTTACACTAATTTTGTTTCAAAGTATATAGCGATATTCACATATAAAACAAAAGAGCACAAAAAATCTGTTTTGAACAGCTACAATCTGTTTAGCCAACAATCTGTTTACTGAATACTTAATACTTAATATTGAAGTAGCCAACAATTTGTGGACCTACAATTCTGGGTGGACAGAAATCTAACTCATGGGCTCAATAAATACTCATTCTAGGTTTATGAATAGCAGTTGTGCCAAGATTGAAAATGATTTTTGTTACCATTATAGCAACAGTACAATCAGAAATAACAAATACAACGAAACAAAGACTATTTCTTAAATGACTCAAAACATTCTTCTTTACTGCATCACTACAAGGTACCAAAAGACATTACAATCTTACAGAATTTTGATACCATTCGGAACTTGTTCGGTAATTCAAATGATAGATCAAAGCATTTGCATGAACAAGCAAAATTTATGGACAGCAAAACATACAAAATCAGTAATGAGAAGCCAAAATCATTTTCAGTGACCAACATCACAACACTATTTCCTAAAAGCAGCCAATACTTAATTTATAATATGAAAGTGCAATTTTACAACTTTGAACAAAACAAAGCAAGAAAATGATCAAGAAAATTTAAATAAGAAAAAGAAAACATAAACATAAAATAGACTATGTACAACTTTTACCTAAATATTATTATTAGTGAGAGCCTCCAACGGTGATGCAAGAATTCTGATGAAGTGTGACCCTCTTTTGAGGAGGCTAACGAACACTGTAAGATACAAATTTCACATTCAAAGCAGGATTGTGCAGCCTGATGTCACAATCTGGGGCAAATGCAGTTACCATCTCCTTGATTATTAAATTAAAATTTCCATGTTCCTTAATCAGGTCTGAAGGTTTGAACGTTGCCAAAAGCAAGTCATCTTGTTTGGTAAGTGTCATCTGCATAGATAGATACACAGGCATCGGCAGCACCAATAGCAAGGAGTACTCTGTACGGGTGGAAAGTGAGACAGCTAACAGAACCTATTCTCTGAGCCATGAAAGTAGGGTAATATCTGATGATGCTTAGCTGCTCTCCTTTTAGACTGAAAGCCTTCACAATTTGCTTAGCAGAACCACTTGCAATAATTAGAGCATGCCGATGAATTGCCAAGGCAGCAAGGGAACCCCTATGTGCATCAATGGTAAGATATGGTTCAGATTGGTTTCTAACATCCAGGAACTGTATATCCCCTGCTAGCGATGCACTGACAATCTGTTTACTGAATACTTAATACTTAATATTGAAGTAGCCAAAACAATCATCATGACTTTCTACCAAAAGAAACAAAATTTACACTAATCTTAATGAAGATTTTCAGATCCTTGATGTAAAATAGTTTTCAAATTGCATGCAGCTATCTGACTGCTTTATTAAACTGATCTCATGCAGCTTGTTCTTTGCTCTCCCAAGTTTTCAACTTTTTAGTTATACAATTTACAGCGAAGATACAAATTTACTGGACTTTTCAATTTTCTTTTTCTCAGGTAATAAAATCAACTTTTTAAACACCAGCCACAAGTTGATCTTAACTGGAACAGTTTACGAAGTTATATTCCATAGTGAAAACATGCTTTACAAGCATCAAACTCATAATTCCTAATTCATGTGGATTGATGTACTTGGTTATAAACAATATAAGATGACACTTAATTTGGAGCAAATTTGGAGAACTTGGCTCATCCAAACTCCAAAAGGTTGAAGATCTGACACAACAACAAATGATCTTAATCCAAATAGCTTGTGGCTTTAACAATAAACTACCCATGTAAATAATACTAACCTTAGATGCTTATCTTATTCTTACAAGATGTACCCATGAATCCAAGATACAACTCACACGTACTCCTAAGGTAACAACCGCTTCACATTGGCTTCATATTTTCATTAAATTCATTTGTTCAAACACATAGCTGATAAACTACAAATAGATATTAGAATTGCAAATGTAATACAAGGCCATTAGCTCAAACCATTTGACTTAAAAAACTACTGACAACTATTATAACAATGTGATAAATCTAACCATAACCTTACTCATGAATCCCAGATGCAACTCACACGTACTCCTAAGGTAACAACCGCTTCACATTGGCTTCATATTTTCATTAAATTCATTTGTTCAAACACGTAGCTGATAATCTACAAATAGATATTAGAATTGCAAATGTAATACAAGGCCATTAGCTCAAACCATTTGACTTAAAAAACTACTGACAACTATTATAACAATGTGATAAATCTAACCATAACCTTACTCATGAATCCCAGATGCAACTCACACGTACTCCTAAGGTAACAACCGCTTCACATTTGCTTCATATTTTCATTAAACTCATTTGTTCAAACTCAATGTGATAAATCTAACCATAATGGAAGAACCAATATTCTCCAACCTTACTACTGCAGATGTCTAGTTGGTCAATACACGTTATCTACATAACTACCTATACATGCATTTTGATTCATCAAATTACATGTAGTTCAAAATAGCTCTTTTGACCTTTTATTATTTCTACATCTTTAAAAAATTAAATTTGCAAGATGGTTTTGTAAGCACAATGCAAAGCTGACACTTTTTTTTATTAAAAAACAATTATAGAAAAAGTGCTTTGATTGTATATGTTTTGGTAAATTCCATAGAAATAAAGCACATATATGTCTATGCTATTTGTATCCATAAATAAGACTCAATATTTTATGTAGTGAAACTAAACGCAGTAAGTAATCAAAATATGGGCACAAACATTGTTTGTTACCCTTTCAAAGTGACTAAAACATAGAAAATTTTGTAGTAATCATTGAAATCGATAGATCTAAGGATTCATGTGGGATCTGCATATGAAACTACAATCATCTCAGTAAATATTCCAATTTTTTTTAGTCAATAACTAGCTCTCTCAATAACAACAACAACAAGCTAAGGCACGATCCCTCGAGGACTCCTATATAGATAGATAGTGCAAAGAATGGATGAAAGACACATACACAATAGGAATACGACTGTAAATAAATTCTACACACATGACCTAGAAAAATAAATTGCTCTTTTATGAAAGGACTATCAGAGGAAAAATGGACTAAATATGCGATAACAGAAGACAAGGTTAGAGAATTCGTAGTCAATAATTAGACAAAAAAAACAAAAACAAAAAAGAGGAATAGAGAGCACTATCGAATCTAGAAAGGATCTCAAACAACAACTACCTGACTCCAGCATCTCCCACGATGCCAATGGCCATACCAGCTGAAAGTCCTGCAAGACCACAAGCCAAGCCAGAAGACAGATGGGCATACCCATCAAAAAGGTAGTACGACTTGGCCTTGGGGTTGATCCCGGTGCTTATGATCACCGCAATGATGAGACCGTAAATCCCCAGGACTCCGGCCATGACAACGGGAACTATCGACTTCATCACGAGCTCCGGCCGCATCACACCCATGGACGCCACCCCGACGCCGCTCTTCGCCGTGCCGTACGCCGCCCCCATGCCTGCAAAAGAATGAAAAACATTTCAAGAAACGAACCTTTTGATTCGAACGGAATAGGAGTCTGAGATAAAGGTCGCCGAAATTGGGGGAAATTACAGGAGAAGACGAGGGCTGCGGCCGCGCCGAGGAATCCAAAGAAAGGGGCAGTTTCGTCGCCGCTGAAGCTAGACATCGTGGCAGAGGAGTCTCGACGAAACCCTAGTTCCTGCGGAGGAGGAAGAAGAGGCAGGCGTGCAAAGGTCAGATCCGAAGAAAAAATGTGATCGAGATTTTATTTCGTTGCCACAAACAAAGATAATAGCCCTAAAATCCAGCCAAAAAAGCTCGAAAAAAATGTTCCCTTTGATGAGGAACAGCGCGAAGGGGAGTTGAGAAAAGCGAAGACGCGAGGAATTGGACATAAAGCAAATTATACCGTTGCACAAGCCTATGCTGGATTCCTCGGTGTTGATGCTGTAGAGGATGCCCTCATATCTGATCTTGCTCTTGGATGGAGAAGGCTGCGCGAGATGAGGAGTACTTGGGAGAAGGGTTCGGGAAAATGATCGGAAGATAGAAGTTGGGAGAAGGGTTTGAGTTTTCTACTCCTTGCCTAGATCCAACGGTTTGTATTAATCAAGATTTAGATCCAACGGTTTGTATTAATCAAGAATTAGATGAGATTTTAAACATAGACAACACTTTTTAAAAAGCGTTGTCGTAGACACTAAAAATCAGTCTAATAGACAACGCTTTTTACAAAGCGTTGTCTTTGACCCGTAAAAATCACTAATAGACAACGGTTTTTAGAAAAGTGTTGTCTATTAATAAGAAAATAATGAAATAGACAACGCTTTTCACTAAAAGCGTTGTTAAAACAAAATAGACAACGCTTTTTATAAAAAGCGTTGTCGTTTAAGTGTTGTAGAATCCAAATTTTCTTGTAGTGAATGGTTAGATTGGATCAACCATGGGAGAGAAGTGGTCAAGCTTGACTTGACTTGAGAGGAAGATGAAGAGTAAAGTTTGACTTGACCATTTGTCACCTCATTGGCGAGTTGGCAAGAAGTGGACTAATGATGATGCTCTACATCATCATGGTTGCTTAAGTGAGATGCCACCTCATGGGAGTTACCAAGAGTTGTGACTCTTGGCATCCCATGGAGGTTACAATCTCTATTAAAGTGGCCGACCACTTTAGATGAGGGAGTTAGTGCATTTTGTGTGCTTGGGTGAGTAACTCCTTCTTCTTCCTCAAGCTCTTCTCTTCTCTCCCTCTCCTCCACCATTACTGATCTTCTAAGTTTGATAGCACATCCTTAGATATTCTCTCCATCGAGTTGTTCGTGTGGATACACATAGAGGGGTATCCACTTTGATACTCTCGAGATCTGGTGACGAACCTTGGACGAGCGGGATTGCGAAGGGCTTCGCATCAAGGGTAACTCTTCTCCTTTGTAGATCTAGTGTAGACCTATGTTAGAAAACTCATACTCGAAATTTTATGAAATTTTATTCTTCGCACGGATCTGGTGGCGGGGGTTTCGGGGTTTTCACAATGCAAAAAATGGTTTTTGCGGTCCGAAAAATCCAACATGATGGTCACACTAGGTCATTGGGCCTTAGAGCCTACACTGATTAGCACTAGTGCTAGTGGAAGATTGTTAGTTAGAGCCCTAAAGCCAATTATATGATGATTGTTGTATGGACTCGATGTATCATATTCCTATATATTTATAAAGGTATTTCTTTATGATTGTTATACTTGCTTGTATTGGTTCCAAAAAACTAAGTGTAATAGTGTCCTTGAGTAGAAGGTTCTTATCTATATCAATCGATTGGTTGAATCGATAGTGAGATGATATAGACAACACTACTCTTAATCATTCCTAGTCAAGTATTAACATTCAGGGACAATGTTAATGCGCTGAGACTAGCATGTAGGTCAACTCGATGACTTGAACTCACAAGTCATGAATATAGAGATATCAAGTTGGCACATGGGTACGCATTGGAGAATGTATACTGAATGACCCACCATGAGAAAGTATCATGGATTGTTATATAAGTGTCATATACTTTCTCATGTGACTATTAGTATGACTATGAGTCCTTGGACATGAGGTCACCATGCTTCCCTACATAAGGAGTTGCATAAATTGGCTTCGTCAAACGTCACCCGTAACTGGGTGGACTATAAAGGCAATTACTGGGTATATAATAAATTATGCGGAGGGATGTGAGTGATGTAGATGGGATCTATCTCTCCTATATGACGGGAGTGATATCATGATTCTTGATAGAGTGAGACCACTAAGTGCATGGCCATGCCCAAATGAGTCAATATGAGATATTGAGCTCATTTGATTAGAGTGAGTCTACTTGGAGTTCAAGATATAAATTGATTAGAGGATGACACAGTCTATGACTCATTTTCCTCAATTTAGATGTCAAGGATAGAAGGACATTGTCACATATTGTGAGAGTCACAATTAGTAGTCACAAAGGTGATGTTGGATCTCAACATTCTTGTAACTTGGGTAGTAATGATGTTTTGTTAGATACCGCTCATTACTTATGCTTCTAAATGGGTTTAGGAGCATTACCAAAGTTACAAGAACCTATTGGGTCACACACAAAGGGCAATTAGATGGAGAATAGGTTCATATAATGACCCAAGAGGATTAGGTTCATATGATGAACCAAATTAGATTAAGAGTAATCCAAATTAGACTAATTGAATTGGACTCAATTTGATTCATGTATTGAATGAGTCTAATTTAGATTATGACTCATTGAATCAATTTAATTTAATGAATAGAGATTCATTAAATCAAATTGACTTATATCAATGGTTAGATTTGATCAACTATGGGAGATAAATGGGTCAAGTTTGACTTGACTTGAGAGGGAAGATGAATGGTCAAGTTTGACTTGACCAAATGCCAACTCATGAGTAACTTGGCATGGGCCGGCCAATGATGGTGTTCCACATCATCAAGGCTACATCAAGTGTATGCCACCTCATGAGGGAGACCAAGAGCCATGACTCTTGGTATTCCATGGAGGTATTAAACCTCATTGAAGTGGCCGACCACTATAGTGATGGAATGAATTGATTTTTCATTCAAGGTATCATATTCTTCTTCCTCTCTTGTTCTTCTCAACCTCTCCTCCATTGCCATGACTCCTTTGGGGTGCTAGCACACTCTAAGGTGTCTTCTCTATTTTCTTGTCCGTGTGGATACGTATAGAGGAGTGTACGCTTGATACTCTTGAGATTCGGCAACCTTTTAGACGAGTGGAATAAGTGAAGGACTTCGCAACAAGGGTAACGCTTCTTGTTCATGTAGATCTAAGGTAGATCTAGGTTAGAAACATGTAGATCATTTATTTTATATATCTTTGCACGGATCCGTGACAAGACTTCGAGGTTTCCGCAACACAAAAAGTGATTTTTGCGGCTCGAAAGTCCCAACAACCCTTAGCAATGATTTTGACATCTTGGGAATACAACTTTTCATATTATCTGCCCATACTATTTTCTTATTGGTAACATGTCTACCTATGACGTCCAGCGTGTACCCGTCTCCCTGCATACATCTCCTTACTATTCCATCCAACGGTTCTCCTTTAATCCCGCTTTTCTCGTACTCTTAATCGAACGTTTCTACTTGAATTACTCTTTTCGATGCCCTGACCCAACTTTTAAAGGGAAAATAGAGAAAATACCTAATCACTTCGTCTTCTTCCTCGCGTCTATGTTTTGCTTACTCTCTGTTCTCCATTACTTATTCTCATTTCTCTTATCTTTTTCTATTGACAATGTCAACCTCTTATGAATGGTACTCCTAATGTGTTTATGAGTATTCTTAAGCAAAAGCCTACGAGCTTCAGTGGAATTATGACTTCCCTACATATGCGGTCACTCCTAAGAGTAGGGATCATCCTCATCTTCCTCCTCTTGCAATCATGGCGATCTTTTGGGAACAGGTCCTATGCGGTTTTAGGTTTCTCATTCACCATTTCTTTTCTAACATTAGTGTATATTTTAAACTTCCCCTAAATCAACTCATTCCTCAATCGTTTTCAATCATGGTTGGTTTTGTTATCATTTCTCGTTTACTAGACTTTCCCTTGTCAGCTCGACTCTTTCACCATTTCTTTATTCCCTGCCGAGTGGAAGAGGGTATTTTTAAATTTCAATCTCACCCTAAAACTCCCTTATTCTATAGAATTCCTCCTCAAGGGGAATGGAGGAGTAAATTTTTCTTTATGCGTCTCCCCTCTCCACCTCCATATCCCATAGGTTGGCGTCTAGAGCTTCTTTCTATTCCTGCATTGGGCAATGTCTCGGAAGACCCTACTCTCCGTTCTGCATTGGGGAAGTTGAAGGGCCCAAAGTTTAATTTACCTGCTTTAATCGACGAAGGCTTATTATTTATTTTTGGTCTTAGCCCAACAGAAGCGGCCTTGGATGTTCCCTTTGGTAAGATTATCTTTTCTACTCATGTTTGGAACTTATTTTTCGTGTTATGGTTAACGCAAATCCTTCCTTTCTCTCCAGCTGATGTTATTCTCCCTTCCCTCATGTACAAGAACACTCGACTGTCGAGGGAAGTTATAACTACGATGGGTGAGGAACTATTGAGAGATCGTTCTCCTCCTTCTACTCTTGGTTTGCTATCCCTTCCGAACAACTTCAGGAATCCTCCCACTCCTTAGAGTCAGAGGGTCCTTTTGTAATGAAATGTCGGCCACCTTGCACTTCAAATCCTTATCTTATCTCGCACACCATAGCCACTTTTGAACAAATTCTCATTGTTCTTGCTGACATCTCATACTCTAAAGCTAAAGAACTTGCTCCTACTATACATGCTTGTTCTAATTTTGCATTACTTATGATGAGACCAGGACTCCTCATTCCTACCACTCCTATAATTCCCCCAGATGTCCCTATATCAGAGGAAGCACCTATTGCTCCTGAGGCCACACAGTCCCTTCTCCCAGCTCTACCTTCCTCTTCTACTCACTCGGCCCCGGGCTAAAAGAACTCCTTGTAGGAGGTTCATTACTTCTGGACCTGTCACAGTACCCACTGAGCAAGATCCTCCTCTAGCTAGCCTCCCATCTCCCAATCCTTCTCTACCAACCTCTGACCATCTTCCCTCTCCTTCCTCACCGTTTACCAATTCTCCTCATCCTTCCTCACCATTTACAAGTTCTCCTCGTCCTTCTCTTTTATTCCAACAAGGCCATAGTCTACCATCTTTGCTTGGCCAAGCTCCCCCTCTTACTTCATCTGGATTGTTACAACTAAAAGGGCATTAGCTGAGTCTTGGTTGCAATCTCACGAGCTCCTAAGGAGAAGCACCTACATTGAGCGCGCCGACAACCATACTCGTCAAGCCACTGCAGTAAGTTTTAAATTCAACTTCCTTGTTTGATACTTGCAAAATGTAATCTTGCTGCCATTTCCCCTAGATATATGCTTTGAGTCTACACTTGGGCAAAGTGATCTGGAGAGGACCAATCAATCATCAAAGAACAAGGTAGTAGAATTACATGTTGCATCCAATCTCCTCAATAATGAACTTCTTGAGCTACAGGATAGGGTGAAGTCACAAGCTGAGTTTACTGGCAATTTAGAGAAGACTCTACAAGACACTCGCCGGATGTTACAATCTAAAGAGGAGGAAAGAAAGAACTTGGAACTACAACTAGAGGGGCTTAATTCCATACTTAGTGTGGAAAGAGCTTTAAAAGATAAATCCCCCTCAGAGGTCACTCTCCAAACTTCTCTACTGAACCAGCCGGAATAGTCACAGGGTTCAGGCTCTTATGATTTAGCTCCCGAGCTGGCTTCTAAGGACTTTACCTTGCTCCAGTAACAAGAAACATTACGAGCACAAGATCTACAAATGAGCTCGCTCCTAAAAGAGCTAGAGGATATTAAGGTGGAGAAGACCACTCTACAAGAGGAAAGAGATAATCTGCAATCTGAATTGCAAGCATTTAAAGTGGGTGAGGAAGAGCGATGGCACACCAAGCACAAGGCTTATTTAAAGTCTCCTAAATTTGGTGAGGAGTATGCCAGACGAATTATAGGAACTCTCAATCACTCAGTGAAAGGGGTGATACAACAGCTGAAGGAAGGGAAGTATCTATCTAAAGTTCCTCCCTCATTCATAGACCGTCAGAGACTTAACCGAGAACTCCCCCAAGACCTTTTGAAAGAGTTTGAGTAAATTTGGGATTTTATGTTGGCATTCAATGACAATTTGCAACTGATGCATGTCTTTTACTGTTTAGAAAATGTTATTGAGAATTCATACTTACTTGTCCTTCCTTGTATGATTTGTTTATCTTTAGAACCACCCGAGTGTTTGTATAAATGACCTTTTCCAAGATGTTGACCATATGTAGGGAAATCCTCTGAGAAGATTATAACCAAAGGAAGTAGGTCCCTCAGATATGATGTACTTCTAGCCCACCATAGGAACTCACTGGATTCATATTCTCGAGCGAGATTAATTACGACATATGCGCTTCTTTGGAGTTTCCTGACTATATAGAAGTTCTGCCGGGTGTGTTCGCCCGAGCGAAATTAAATATATGCTGGATAAACGTTCCATCGGGCATTCCCGACTGTATAGAAAACTGGTCGGATGTGTTCACCCGAGCAAAATTAAATATATGCTATATAGATGTTACTTCGGGCTTTCCCACTTGTATAGAAGATTGGTCGGGTATGTTCGCCTGAGCGAAATTAAATATGTGCTGGATAAATGTTCCATTAAGCTTTCCTGACTGTATAAAAACAGGTTGGATTTGCTTGCCTGAGCGAATTTAAATATATGCTATATATGTTAGTTAGAGCCCTAGAGCCAATCATTTCATGATTGTTGTATGGACTTGTTGTATCATATTCTTATATAAATAAAGGCATTTGTTTTGGTTATTATACTTACTTGAATTGGTGTCAAATAACTAAGTATAATAGCATCCTTGAGTAGAAGGTTCTTACCTATATCAATCGATTGCTTGAATCGATAGTGAGATGATATAGGGAACACTATTCTTAATCATTCCTAGTCGAGTATTAGCATTCAGGAACAATGTTAATGCGACGAGACTAGCATGTAGTTCAACTCGATGACTTGATCTCACAAGTCATGGATATGGAGATATCAAGTTGACACATGGGTATGCATTAGAGAATGTATACTGAATGACCTGCCATGAGAAAGTATCATGGATCGTTATATGAGTGTCATATACTTTCTCATGTGGCTATTAGTATGACTATTAGTCCTTAGACCTGAAGTCACCATGGTTCCCTACATAAGGAGTTATGTACTTTGGTTTCGTCAAACATCACCCGTAACTGGGTGGACTATAAAGGCGATTACTGGGTATGTAACGAATTATGCAGAGGAATGTGAGTGATGTAGATGGGATCTATCCCTCCTATATGACGGGAGCGACATCGATATTCTTGATAGAGTGAGACCACGAAGTGCATGGCCATGCCCAAATCAGTCAATATGAGATATTGAGCTCATTTGTTTGAGTGAGTCTACTTGGAGTTCAAGATTTAGATTGATTAGAGGATAACACAGTCTATGCCTCACATTGATCAATCTAGATGTCAAGGATAGAAGGACACTTGTCATATTTTGTGAGGAGTCACAATTAGTAGTCACAAGGTGATGTTGGATCTCAACATTCTTATAACTTGGGTGGTAATGATGTGTTGCTAGATACCGCTCATTACTTATGCTTCTAAATTGGTTTAGGAGCATTGCCAACGTTATAAGAACCTATAGGGTCACACACAAAGGACAATTAGATGGAGATTAGGTTCATATGATGAACCAAGAGGATTAGATTCATGTGATGAATCAAATTGGATTAAGAGTAATCCTAATTGAACTAATTGAGTTGGACTCCATTTGATTCATGTGTTCAATGAGTCTAATTTAGATTATGACTCATTGAATCAATTTAATTAAATGAATTAGATCCATTATATTAAATTGGTTTGAATCAAATGGTTGGAATTGATCAACCATGGGAGTTATAATGTCAAGTTTGACTTGACTTGAGAGGAAGAGGAAGAGTCAAGTTTGACTTGACTATATGCCACCTCATTTGTGAGTTGGCATTAAGTGGCCTAATGATGATATGTCACATCATCATGTTTAGCACATGTATGTGCCACCTCATGGAGGTTACAAATCTCCTCTTTAATGGCCACATTAAATGAGAATGGAGGTTACAACTCCAATAGTGGCCGGCCACTTATGGTGAGGACTGGAATTCATTTTTCATTCAAGGCATTCATTCCTCCTTCTTCCTCTCTTCTTGCTCTCCCTCTCCTCCTCCTTGGCCGAACCATCTAAGGTGCTAGCACACCTTTGTTTGGTCTTCTCCACCTAGTTTGTTCGTGTGGATACTTCTAGAGGATCGTACACTTGACGATCTCGAGATCCGGCGAACCGTTGGACGAGCGGGATTGCGAAAGGCATCACATCGAGGGTAAATTCCTTCTCCTTGTAGATCTAGTTTAGAACTAGCATAAGAAACTCATACTCGTAATGTTTTTCGAAAATTTTACACCGCACGGATCTGGTGGCATGGGAATCGGGATTTCTACAACGCGAAAAAGCGGTTTTTGCGGCCCGAAATTCCCAACAGTGGTATCAGAGCCACGTGTGAAGTCTTGTATGAGTTTAATTTGTATTTTTTAGAAAAAATATCAGTTCTGTAACTTTCTATAATTTTATGGTTTTTATGGTTTTTATGGGTATTTTTCTTCTAGAAGCGAAACACAAGTGTTTCAACACTTGTAGGCTTCGACTACCGAGAAGATTTTTCCGAAACGGCAAGGTTTCGCCCCAAAACATTTTGGGACAGCGGGCTAAGGCACTGTAGGATCGCTAAGGAACACTCGCGATGGTTATATCGCGGGTAGGGTACTGCCCCGGGCCCCGCAAGGGGATTCGTTCCGTGATTGCGCCCGAAAACCCGCTAAACGGAACCGCCGGGAATTTTACTCATAAAAATTGTAAAAATTGTAGTAAAAATTACAGAAAATTATAGAAAATACCTAATTTAGAATTATGTATTATTTTGTGATATTCATGGTCCAAAAGACCCAAATTGGATTTGAAAAATTGTGTTGTAATTCATATTACGGCCTGCGCGCCGTCATTTGTGTTGCGTGTGCTGTATACTTGTTACGCGACCTGCGCGTCGTACCTCTCTTTTTATTCTTGTTGTAAATTAGTTTAGACTCGAATGTAACTCGAGTTTCAAAATTTTAATGTACAAAATTGAAGCGGTGGAAGGTCCACTCGTGACGGAGTTACAAGGAGGGCGCGAGCAACACAAGGTGGTCAAAGGGAGGAGCTTGAGAAGCTGTTGACCCTAGGTTGACCATCCGATCTTCTCATTGGCTTGAGAAGATCGTAGTAGGGCCATGACTAATCACAAATAATTTAATTAATTGCTTGTGTGTGTATATATGATGCATGCTAGTATAGTAATTAATTAGCGCCTTAACGATTAGATTAGATCTAAATTGTGTACAAGATGCACCCTATCGATTAGATTAGATCTCAATCGCGTCAACTCAAATGTCTACCATACCGTGATACCTATCACTACCTCGATCACATGTGTTGTTGAATCTGGCAAAACAGAGCAACATATATTATCTTGGTAGGGTACAGAGGGACAATCTTGGTCCCACCTATCAACGCATGGGTGAGTACAACTCAATTAGGTTGAGTATAACTAGTTAAATCAAGTTTAACTATAGGAATTTATCCAATAGTCAGAAGATAGGACAAAATCACATTTATATTAACTCTTGGGCGTATTAGCCAAAGCTAACTCGAGTTTTAATATAAATGTGGATCTTGATCCTAAAAACAAGAGTTGCATAGAGATGTAATTGGTAATTAGTTACCTACCGATCGTACTAAGTCTTGGGCGATTTAGCCAAAGCTAACTCAGGGCATAGTATGATGTGGATCTTGTCCCACATGAATTATAGAATTCAGTGGGAGCATCATTTAGTTAAAGGCCTAATTAAATGATTAAAAGAATATGATATTTATTTTCTACATTTTTCTGTTGTAGATAACCATGACGTCAAACACGAACACCTTCTCTCTGTGTTCTATCCTTGACAAGGACAAGCTCAACGGAGCAAATTTCCTGGACTGGTACAGGAATCTGAGAATAGTTCTCACCCAAGAACGTAAACTGTACATTCTAGAGTAGCCCATTCCGGAGGCTCCTCCTGCCAATGCCACGCGAGCAGACAAAGATGCTTACAAGAAGCATCAAGATGACGCATTAGATGTATCATGTCTAATGCTCGCGACCATGAACTCTGAGCTTCAGAAGCAACATGAGTTAATGGGTGCTTATGATATGGTTGAACATTTTCGTCAATTATATCAAGGACAAGCGCAGCACGAGAGATTTGAGATCTCAAGGGCACTATTTCAGTGCAAGATGTCAGATGGGGCTCCCGTAAGCCCATATGTACTCAAAATGTTTGGGTACATAGAAAACCTACGAGAGCCCCATCTGACATCTTGCACTGAAATAGTGCCCATGAGATCTCAAATCTCTCGTGCCGCGCTTGTCCTTGATATAGTTGACGAAAATGTTCAACCATATCATAAGCACCCATTAACTCATGTTGCTTCTGAAGCTCAAAGTTCATGGTCGTGAGCATCAAGGGTTTGCCATGCAGAACTCCAAGAAGGGATTTCTGCCGATGTCACATGGCGTGACTCTTTCGAAGACTCAAAGTCCCTCTTCTAGAGAGGAGAGAGACCGCATGGATCAGATCCCTTATGCCTCAGCCATAGGATCTATCTTGTACACCATGCTATGTACTCGTCCTGATGTCTCGTATGCTTTGAGCATGACGAGCAGATACCAGTCAGATCCAGGTGAAAGTCACTGGATAGCGATCAAGAATATTCTTAAGTACTTGAGAAGGACTAAAAAATATTTCTTGATATATGGAGGCGATGATGAGCTAGCTGTAAAGGGTTACAGTGATGCCAGCTTCTAGACTGACCAGGATGATTATCGATCGCAGTCAGGATTCGTGTTTTGCATAAATGGTGGTGCTGTGAGCTGGAAGAGTTCGAAGCAAGACACAGTAGCTGATACTACGACAGAGGCCGAGTATATTGCTGCATCAGAAGCAACAAAAGAGGCAGTTTGGATCCGCAAGTTCATCACTGAACTTGGGGTGGTTCCTAGCATCGTTGACCCTATTGAGCTCTATTGTTACAACAATGGAGCAATTGTGCAGGCTAAGGAACCTCGCTCACACCAGCAGACCAAACACATACTACGGCGCTTCCATCTCATTCGAGAGATTATCGATAGAGGAGATGTGAAGATTTGCAAAGTACCCAAAGAGGCTAACATCGCAGATCCCTTGACCAAGGCTTTGGCACAGAGAAAGCATGAAGGTCACACTAGGTCATTAGGCCTTAGAGCCTACACTAATTGGCACTAGTGCTAGTGGGAGATTGTTAGTTAGAGGTCTAGAGCCAATCATTTGATGATTGTTGTATGGACTCATTGTATCATATTCTTGTATATAAATAAAGACATTTGTTTTGGTTATTATACTTACTTGTATTGGTGCCAAATAACTAAGTATAATAGCGTCCTTGAGTAGAAGGTTCTTATCTATATCAATCGATTGGTTGAATCGATAGTGAGATGATATAGGGAACACTACTCTTAATCATTCCTAGTCAAGTATTAACATTCAGGGATAATGTTAATGCGACGAGACTAGCATGTAGATCAACTCGATGACTTGATCTCACAAGTCATGGATATGGAGATATCAAGTTGACACATGGGTATGCATTGGAGAATGTATACTGAATGACTCGCCATGAGAAAGTATCATGGATCGTTATATGAGTGTCATATACTTTCTCATGTGGCTATTAGTATGACTACTAGTCCTTGGACCTGAAATCACCATGGTTCCCTACATAAGGAGTTACGTACTTTGGCTTCGTCAAACGTCACCCGTAACTGGGTGGACTATAAAGGCGATTACTGGGTATGTAACAAATTATGCAGAGGGATGTGAGTGATATAGATGGGATCTATCCCTCCTATATGACGGGAGAGACATCGATATTCTTGATAGAGTGAGACCACTAAGTGCATGGTCATGCCCAAATGAGTCAATATGAGATGTTGAGCTCATTTGATTGAGTGAGTCTACTTGGAGCTCAAGATTTAGATTGATTAGAGGATGACACGGTCTATGCCTCGCATTGATAAATCTAGATGTCAAGGATAGAAGGGGACTTGTCATATATTGTGAAGAGTCACAATTAGTAGTCACAAGGTGATGTTGGATCTAAACATTCTTGTAACTTGGGTAGTAATGATGTGTTGCTAGATACCGCTCATTACTTATGCTCCTAAATGAGTTTAGGAGCATTACCAACGTTACAAGAACCTATAGGGTCACACACAAAGGACAATTAGATGGAGATTAGGTTCAATTGATGAACCTAAAGGATTAGGTTCATGTGATGAACCAAATTGGATTAAGAGTAATCCAAATTAGGATAATTGAGTTGGACTCAATTTGGTTCATTTATTAAATGAGTCTAATTTGGACTTAGACTCATTGAATCAATTTAATTCAATGAATAGGGATTCATTGAATCAATTTAATTCAATGAATAGGGATTCATTGAATCAATTTAATTCAATGAGTAGGGATTCATTAAATTAAAATTGACTTGAACTAATTGTTAGATTTGATCAACCATGGGAGAGAAGTGGCCAAGTTTGACTTGACTTGAGAGGAAGATGAAGAGTCAAGTTTGACTTGACCATTTGCCACCTCATTGGTGAGTTGGCAAGAAGTGGATCAATGATGATGCACCACATCATCATGGTTGCTTAAGTGAGATGCCACCTCATGGGAGTTACCAAGAGTTGTGACTCTTGGCATCCCATGGAGGTTACAATCTCTCTTAAAGTGGCCAGCCACTTTAGATGAGGGAGTTAGTGCATTTTGTGTGCTTGGGTGAGTAACTCCTTCTTCTTCCTCAAGCTCTTCTCTTCTCTCCCTCTCCTCCACCATTACTGATCTTCTAAGTTTGCTAGCACATCCTTAGAGGTTCCCTCCATCGAGTTGTTCGTGTGGATTCACATAGAGGAGTATCTACTTTGATACTCTCGAGATCCAGCGACGAACCTTGGACGAACGGGATTGCGAAGGGCTTCGCATCAAGGGTAACTCTTCTCCTTTGTAGATCTAGTGTAGATCTAGGTTAGAAAACTCATACTCAAAGTTTTACGAAATTTTATTCTTTGACGGATCCGGTGGCGGGGGTTTCGGGGTTTTCGCAATGCAAAAAAAGGTTTTTGCGGCCCGAAAAACCCAACATACAGAGGTTGGGATTCCCGCTTGGCCAAGGGAAGGCCACTGACCTGATCTTGCAATCCTTGCCAGATAGCTATAGTCAATTTGTTCTAAACTACAACATGAATGAAATTGACAAGCCACTGCCCGAGCTGCTTAGCATGTTAAGAACTGCTGAGCTGAACCTTAAGAAGGTTAAGCCCCACTCTGTTCTGATGGTTCAGAAACACAAGGGAAAGGGCAAGCCCAAAGGCAAAGGAAAGTCCCAAGCCAAGGGCAAAGGCAAGACACTGAAGCCTAAAGGAGGGGTCGCCAAGGATGCTACCTACTTCCACTGCGGTCAGACCGGGCATTGTAAGAGGAACTGCAAGGTGTACCTAGAAGATCTTAAGAAGAAGCGAAGTGAGACTTCCACTTCAGGTATATATATGTTATAGAAGTCAATCTATCTATTTCTTCATCATGGGTATTAGATACCGGATGTGCTTCTCACATTTGTACTAATGTGCAGGCGCTGATAAATAGCAGGGCATTGACGTAGGGTGAGGTGGACCTACGAGTAGGCAATGGAGCATGGGATGCTGCTGTTGCTATAGGGACTTATTTTCTATCTCTGCCCTCTGGGCTTGTATTAGAATTAGATGAATGTTGTTATGTGCCTGCTTTAACTAAGAACATAATTTCAGTTTTTTGTTTGGACAAGAAAGGTTTCTCTTTTATAATAAAGGACAAATGTTGTTCTGTTTATTTAAAAGATATGTTCTATTGTAGCGCACCTCTGATGAACGGACTCTACATTCTAGACCTTGAAAGCCCTATCTATAACATAAATACCAAGAGGATCAAGTCAAATGACATGAACCAAACCTATCTCTGGCACTGTCGCTTAGGTCATATAAATGACAAGTGCTTATCCCAGCTCCATAAGGGTGGTTTGCTGGACTCATTTTATTTTGAATCTTAAGAGACGTGCGAGTCATGCCTACTAGGAAAGATGACCAAGACTCCCTTTAGTGGGCACAGCGAAAGAGCGACTGATTTGTTAGGACTTATACATAGTGATGTATGTGGCCCTTTCAATGTCGCTGCTAGAGGAGGTTATAGGTACTTCAATACATTTACCGATGACTTCAGTAGATATGGTTATGTGTACTTGATGGCACATAAGTTTGAATCCTTTGAAAAGTTCAAAGAATTCAAGAATGAAGTACAGTGCCAATCATTTGATGATTGTTGTATGGACTCGTTGTATCATATTCTTATATAAATAAAGGCATTTATTTTGGTTATTATACTTACTTGTATTGGTGCCAAATAACTAAGTATAATAGCGTCCTTGAGTAGAAGGTTCTTACCTATATCAATCGATTGGTTGAATCGATAGTGAGATGATATAGGGACACTCCTCTAAATCATTCCTAGTCGAGTATTAACATTAAGGGACAATGTTAATGCGACGAGACTAGCATGTAGGTCAACTCGATGACTTGATCTCACAAGTCATGGATATGGAGATATCAAGTTGACAAATGGGTATGCATTAGAGAATGTATACTGAATGACCTGCCATGAGAAAGTATCATGGATCGTTATATGAGTGTCATATACTTTCTCATGTGGCTATTAGTATGACTATTAGTCCTTAGACCTGAAGCCACCATGGTTCCCTACATAAGGAGTTATGTACTTTGGTTTCGTCAAATGTCACCCGTAACTGGGTGGACTATAAAGGCGATTACTGGGTATGTAACGAATTATGCAGAGGGATGTGAGTGATGTAGATGGGATCTATCCCTCCTATATGACGGGAGCGACATCGATATTCTTGATAGGTTGAGACCACGAAGTGCATGACCATGCTCAAATGAGTCATTATGAGATATTGAGCTCATTTGTTTGAGTGAGTCTACTTGGAGTTCAAGATTTAGATTGATTAGAGGATGACACGGTCTATGCCTCACATTGATCAATCTAGATGTCAAGGATAGAAGGACACTTGTCATATTTTATGAGGAGTCACAATTAGTAGTCACAAGGTGATGTTGGATCTCAGCATTCTTATAACTTGGGTAGTAATGATGTGTTGCTAGATACCGCTCATTACTTATACTTCTAAATTGGTTTAGGAGCATTGCCAACGTTATAAGAACCTATAGGGTCACACACAAAGGACAATTAGAAGGAGATTAGGTTCATATGATGAACCAAGAGGATTAGATTCATGTGATGAATCAAATTGGATTAAGAGTAATCCTAATTGAACTAATTGAGTTGGACTCAATTTGATTCATGTGTTCAATGAGTCTAATTTAGATTATGACTCATTGAATCAATTTAATTAAATTAATTAGATCCATTATATTAAATTGGTTTGAATCAAATGGTTGGATTTGATCAACCATGGGAGGAGTTATAATGTCAAGTTTGACCTGACTTGCGAGGAAGAGGAAGTGTCAAGTTTGACTTGACTATATGCCAACTCATTTGTGAGTTGGCATTAAGTGGCCTAATGAGGATATGCCACATCATCATGTTTAGCACATGTGTGTGCCACCTCAAGGAGGTTACAAATCTCCTGTTTAATGGCCACATTAAATGAGAATGGAGGTTACAACTCCAATAGTGGCCGGCCACTTATGGTGAGGAATGGAATTCATTTTTCATTCAAGGCATTCATTCCTCCTTCTTCCTCTCTTCTTGCTCTCCCTCTCCTCCTCCTTGGCCGAACCATCTAAGGTGCTAGCACACCTTTGTTTGGTTTTCTCCACCTAGTTTGTTCGTGTGGATACTTCTAGAGGATCGTACACTTGACGATCTCGAGATCCGGCAAACCGTTGGACGAGCGGGATTGCGAAGGCCATCGCATCGAGGGTAAATTCCTTCTACTTGTAGATCTAGTTTAGAACTAGCATAAGAAACTCATACTCGTAATGTTTTTTGAAAATTTTACTTCGCATGGATCCAGTGGCATGGGAATCGGGGTTTCCGCAACGTGAAAAAGCTGTTTTTGCGGCCCAAAATTCCCAATAATATAGATGTTCCTTCAGGCTTTCCCGACTGTATAGAAAACCAGACGGATTTGCTTGCCCGAGTGAATTTAAATATAAGCTATATAGATGTTCCTTCAGGCTTTCCCGTATGCACAGAAGACTGGTCGGGTATGTTCACCCGAGCGAAATTAAATATGTGTTGGATAAACGTTCCATCGGGCTTTCCCGACTGTATAGAAAATCGGTCGGATTTCCTTGCCCGAGCGAATTTAAATATATGCTATATAGATGTTCCTTCGGGCTTTTCCGTCTGCATAGAAGACCGGTCAGGTATGTTCGCCCAAGTGAAATTAAATATGTGCTAGATAAACGTTCCATCGGGCTCTCCCGACTGTATAGAAAATTGGTCGAATTTACTTGCCCGAGCAAATTTAAATATGTGCTCAAGTACTTTTGCTTAAACTCATGATTGTTCTTAGAGGAGGTTTAAAGTCTTCGGTTCCCTCTAAGAAAGTCAGGTCGGTCACTCCTTTGGATCCCCGATCGACTGTTATGGAGGTTTAAAGTCTCCAGTTACCCCTCAGGAAGCCAGGCCGGTCACTCCTTAGGGTCCCCGATCGAATATCATGAAGGTTTAAAGTCTCCGATTCCCCCTAAGGAAGTCAGACCGGTTACTCCTTAGGGTCCCCGATCGACTGTCATGAAGGTTTAAAGTCTCTGATTTCCCCTAAGGAACTCAGGATGGTCACTCCTTAGGGTCCCCGATCGACTGTCATGAATGTTTAAAGTCTCCGGTTCCCCCTAAGGAAGCCAGGTCGGTCACTCCTTAGGGTCCTCGATCAACTATCATGAAGGTTTAAAGTCTTCGGTTCCCCCTAAGGAAGCCAGGCTAGTCACTCCTTAGGGTCCCCGATCGACTATTGTGGAGGTTTAAAGTCTCCGATTCCCCTTAAGGAAGTCAGGTCAGTCATTCCTTAGGGTCCACAATCGACTGTCATGAAGGTTTAAAGTCTCCGATTCTCCCTAAGAAAGTCAGGTCGGTCACTCCTTAGGATCCTTGATCGACTGTTATGGAGATTTAAAGTCTCCGGTTCCTCCTAAGGAAACCAGGCTGGTCACTCCTTAGGGTCCCCGATCGACTGTTATGAAGGTTTAAAGTCTTCGGTTCCCCCTAAGGAAGCCAGACCGATCACTCCTTAGGGTCCCCAATTGATTGTTATAAAGGTTTAAAGAGAGATATGTATTTCTCCAAAATAATATTACTTACATTTCATTTGTCATTCGTATAAAAAATGCTCGAACAAAATACATAAATGACTAACAACCATATCTGTTAAGTTCTATATGGTTGCAGATGATTAGCGCTCCAAGGCCTCTCGAGTTTTCTCCCTTCTGCATCTTGAAGGTAGTAAGCGTCCGATATAAGTTTTTGTATGATTTTGTAAGGTCCTCCCCATTGTGGCTCTAGCTTGTTAACATCTCCTACAGGTTTGATGCGCTTCCATACCAGATCACCTACTAAAAGAACCTTGGAATAACTCTTTTGTTATAATTCTATGTCATCCACTGTCGATAAGATATAAGTCAGGTTGCTGCTTTATCCCGTGCTTCCTCTATTAAATGAAGCTCCATAAGGCATCGATCTGCGTTGTTATCATCATAAAGCCTTCTCCGATCAAACTCCACTCCCACCTCAATTGGAATTACTGCTTCCCCGCCATAAACCAAATGAAAAGGGGTAATTCCCGTAGCCTCTCGAAGAGTAGTACGATGTGCCCACAATATACTGGGTAATTCATCTACCCAGCTGCCGCCCACATGATCTAACTTGGTTTTAAGTCCTCTGATAATCTCCCTATTAGTTACTTCTGCTTGCCCATTGCTTTGTGGATACGCCACAGAGGTAAAAGCTTGTGTAATACCATAATCAGAACACCATTTCTTATTTTTCCTTCCTTGAAATTGTCTTCCATTATCAGAAACTATTTTATGTGGAATACTAAATCTGCAAACAATATGCTGCCACAGAAATTTGATGACTGCATGTTCAGTAATTCTGGCTAATGGTTCTACTTCTACCCATTTGGAGATAAAATCCATCGCTACCAACAAGAACCTTCTTTGAGCAGGAGAAAGAGGGAAAGGTCCTATTGGATCGCGGCGGCCGGCTAGAAGGGGGGTTGAATAGCTTGAAAAATTAAACGCAAAACCTTTCTCGAACTTTCTTAAACTAACACTTTGCATAAATTAGCTAAACAGAAAATAACAAAAAGAAGATGCACTGGATTTGACTTGGTTACAACCGGGAAGGTTGTTAATCCAAGGAAGATGATCGCACTAAAAACTCCTTCAGGCGGAGAAGCCTCTTACAACGATGAAGCGCAAAAATAAAGAAGCTAACTAGAAATTGAGCGTACAAGTGTTGGAAGTGAATTGTTTGAGTTGATTGAAAACTTCTGGACCAAGGCAGTATTTATAGCCTTGGTCGGGGCGCCTTGAAGGGGTTCCGGGTGCCCGGGGGGATAAAACTTTATCCCCCAACGTTCAGATTATGATTGACGCGTTCTGGTCAAAAAGTCAATTCCGGGCGCCCTGGACAGTTCCGGGCGCCCCAGCTGGGAAAGTCAACCCCGTTGACTTTTTTCGGCCTGAGTCTTCTACTCCGACTCCGTTCGCCTCAGATCGAGTCTTCCGCTCTCTAGGGTAATCTCTACCATCCGGAATAGGGCTCACCCGAACCCAATTTCCGGTCTTCTCGAGCAGGCTTCCGCTCCAACTTCTCATCCCTCGGAATCGCCTTGTGCTTCCTTCTCATCCGCCAGCGTACTCATTCGCAGTCTTCGTCCCTCGGTCACACCCTGTGCTGACCTTCTCACTAGCTACGTCTCTTGCTCCTTGAGTAGTCTTCCGCTCCGACTTCTCGTCCCTCGGAACCACCGTACGCTTCCTTCTCATCCGCTGGTGTACTCTTCCACAGCGCCTCGTCCCTCGAACGCACCACGTATCATCCTTCTCGCTAGCTGCGTCTTCCGCTCGACTACCTGTGCTCCTAAGCTCCTGCACACTTAGACACAAGGTTAAAAACACACAAGACCTAACTTAACTTGTTGATCACACCAAAATAAACTTGGGGTTCCAACAATCTCCCCCTTTTTGATGTGAGCAACCCAAGTTGAGCTAGGGTAAAAATAGACATAATAATTAACTAACTAATTTTGCAATTAGGTGCAAAATGATAAAAAAAAATTGATACTTTTCCTTTTATTTCTCACCCTTTGATCACATAAAAGAATGGGGTTCCGAAAAAAAAGAATCTAAGGGTTTAAAAAATTTCTAACTTTCTTAAAAAATTCTAAGTTGAATAAACTCTAAGTTAGAGAATTTTCAATAATTTTCAGCAAAAAATATTCTAAGTTAAATAATTTCTAAGTAAAATTTTTAGGTAAGTAAAAAAATTTAAAAAAATCCTGACTTAGGAAATTTTGCAAAATTATTTTTGAAAATTTTTCTAAGTGACGATTTTAAGTAGAAATTTCTAATTTTAAAAAAGCTTTTAACTTTTAAGTAAGTTTTACACAAAAAAATCTTAAGAAAAAAAATTTAAAGTTTTTTAAAAAAATTTTAAAAAACCTTTTAAAGTATTATTAAATTTTCATCTTAATGCTTTTATCATAAAGTTAATTAAATATTTTATTTCAATATTTTGGCTTCCAGGTCGTGACGAGGGACTAGGCCTTCTTGGTTATTGGAGCAACAACCACTTTCTTAGACAAAGCCTCATAAAGATATTTTAATGTCTAATTTTCTCGCTGAAAGCTCTAAATCTAATTAGTTCAAGTTCAAGTCAGACAGGACTTTGGAACCCAATATAGGTTCCAACCTACTGGATTGACTAGGAATTTCTTAGGGACATTTTTCTTTGAAATATTTCTAATCTATCTCTTATGATATCAAAAATAACAATTTAAATTGTTGTATTTTCTAAAATATGTTTTATTTGAACATGCATGATTTTTTAGACTATCTATTTCCATTTTCAAATTATTATTTTCTGATTTCAATTTTTCATTTTCTAGTTTTGATTTGCCTAAATCATCTAGAGAGCGAGATTTAGCTAGTATTATTTTTAAATTTTTATTTCCTCTTTCTAATTTGCAGCAATCTTTTGTTAATAATTTAATGAATTTAAAAAGTTTATCGGGAGGAATAAATCGTACCTGACTTACCTTGTCGATCTCGTTGTCCGTGTCTCCCCCTGAACTGCTGCTATCTTCCGACGTGACTCCCCCTTCATTGATGCTCATTTCAGAAGAGCTTGACTCGCAGTCGTCGTCTTGATGACTAGCCATTAATTCAAGTCCGGAGAATGCCTCGACTTCTGATTTGGATGACGTATCGTCCCACGTCACCTTTAGGGCCTTATGCTTTTGGACAGGCTTCTTACCTTTATCCTTGTCCTTGTTCTTTACCTTGGGGCAGTTGTCCTTGACATGCCCTTCTTCGTCGCAGTGGTAGTAGTGGATGGTCCTTTTCATTTTCCTCTATGGATGGTTAGATTTCCTAGATTTACAAAGATTCTTAAACCATCTTACCATCATTACCATTTCCTCGTCGTCGAGAGAAAACTCCAACTCAGGTTCGTCTCTCGATGCCTTGAGGGCAACGTTGTTCTTGGGCTCCTTGGTACCTGCACATCTTGATTCGTGCACTTCAAATGTAGAAAGAAATTCTTCTAATGAAATTTTTTCTAAGTCTTTTGAAATATAAAAGGCATCTACTAGTGATGCCCATTTTGAATTTCGCGGAAAAGAATTTAACGCGTACCTGAGTGAATCTTGGTTACTTACCTTTTCTCCGAGATTCGAAAGTCTGATGACGATTTCTTTAATTCTCGAGTGCATATGTGCAACTGTCTCATCTTCCCCAAGTCGCAGGCTGGTGAGCTGATTGCGAAGTAGATCTCATCTAGCAAACTTGGCTTCGAACGTCCCTTCGTGTAGCTCGAGGAACTTCTCCCAAAGTTTCTTCGCGGAGTTATAGTTGCCGATTTGGTTGACTTCTTGTGGTGGAAGAATGCCTAGCAGATGGTATTTTGCTTTTCCGTTCGCCACATAGTCGACCTGCTCCTTTTTCGTCCATTGATATTTTTCTTTGCCCTCTGAAGCTACAAAACCAAATTCCATTATTAAAATTAACTCAAAATCTGTTGTAAAAAACACCTGCATTCGCTTTTTCTAGGTAGCGAAATCCCCTTCAAATTTTGGTGGGTAGATACTTGGTCCGGCCATTATCTTTGCTTTGATTGGCGGTTAGTCCTCCTGAAGCGCCTTGGCTCTGATACCACTTGTTAGATCGCAGCGGCCGGCTAAAAGGGGGGTTGAATAGCCTGAAAAATTAAATGCAAAACCTTTCTCAAACTTTCTTAGACTAACACCTGCATAAATTAGCTAAACAGAAAATAACAAAAAGAAGAACCACCAGATTTGACTTGGTTACAACCGGGAAGGTTGTTAATCCAAGGAAGATGATCGCACTAAAAACTCCTTCAGGCGGAGAAGCCTCTTACAATGATGAAGCGCAGAAATAAAGAAGCTAACTAGAAATTGAGTGTTCAAGTGTTGGAAGTGAATTGCTTGAGTTGATTGAAAGCTTCTGGACCAATGCTGTATTTATAGCCTTGGTCGGGGCGCCTCGAAGGGGTTCCGGGCGCTCTGGGGGGATAAAACTTTATCCCCCAACGTTAAGATCGTGATTGACGCGTTCTGGTCAAAAATTAAACTCTGGACACCCGAAAGGGTTCCGGGTGCCCTGGACTGTTCCGGGCGCCCCAGAGGGGTCCGGGAGCCTCGGTTGGGAAAGTCAACCCCGTTAACTTTTTTCAACCTGGGTCTTCTACTCCGGCTCCTTTCGCCTCAGATCGAGTCTTCCGCTCGCTTAGATGATCTCTGTCATCCGGAATAGGGCTCACCCGAACCCAATTTCCAATCTTCACGAGCAGGCTTCCGCTCCGGCTTCTCGTCCCTCGAAATCGTCATGTGCTTCCTTCTCATCCGCCAGCGTACTCATCTGCAGTTTTCATCCCTCGGTTGCACCCCGTGCCGACCTTTTCTCTAGTTGCGTCTCTTGCTCCTCGAGCAGTCTTCCGCTCCAGCTTTTCGTGCCTTGGAACCACCGCACGCTTCCTTCTCATCCGCCGGTGTACTCTTCCGCAGCGCCTCATCCTTCGGATGCACCGCGTGTCGTCCTTCTTGCTAGCTGCATTTTTCGCTCGACTACCTGTGCTTCTAAGCTCCTGCACACTTAGACACAAGGTTAAAAACACACAGCACCTAACTAAACTTGTTGATCACACCAAAACAACCTTGGGATTCCAACAGGTCCCACTATATCCATGCCCCATTGATCAAAAGGGCAAGATACTATAGAAGTCTTCAATAATTCAGTAGGATGGTGAGGAATATTCTGGTGTTTCTGATAAGACAGACAAGTTCTCACCAACTGAGCAGCATCTTCTTGTATAAAGGCACGTGTGATGAAGAAGAGAGCCAGTCGGTTCACCTTGATTTAGGATAATCTATACAAAAGGGTTTTCCCCACCCATTACTTAAATGTATTGGACTAGAGGATGTGTAGTATATTTTGCAAGAAGTAAATTAAGCTTCGTGCGGGAGTCATTCAGGTGCTATATCGGTCACTCGAAAAATCTTACTGGTGGGGTATTTTTGGCCCATTCTCCAAGCGAACTTCGCCCGATTGGTATCAACTTTCTTATCATGTCAAAATCATCAAAATATTCCTCATCACCCTATGGAGTTATTGAAGACCTCGATTATCTCTTGCTCATTCGATTAATAGGGAATGGACATTATGGGGCCCTTTCTTATGACACTCGCTCAAAGAAAATTTTTACTGGTAGTCATAGATTATTTTTTCAAATGAATAGAGGTTGAGCTATTGGCCAAAATAATCAAGCGAATGGTTATCAAGTTCCTCTAGCAAAACATTTTCTATCGATTCGAGATTCTATACAAGCTTGTCTTCGAAAATGGAAGGCAATTCCAAAGATGGAAGATTCAAGAATGGTAGTCAAGTTATGGCATAACACAGGCCCTCACATCTATAGTATATCCATAGAGCAATGGTCAAGCAGAAATCACCAATAGGAAGATCATTAGAGGACTCAAAATAAGCTTGATCATATTGGAGAAAGCTGGGTGGATGAGTTACCTAGCGTGCTATGGGCTTACCGCATCACCCCAAGAGAAGCGATAGGTATAACTCTTTTTCACCTTGTTTATGGTGGTGAAGCAATTATTCCGGTAGAAGTGGGAGTTGAGTCTAATTGTAGGCAGTTATACAATAAAGATAATATTGGTCAGCGTCTTATGGAGCTTGATCTAATAGAGAAGATCATAGATAAGGCAACAACTCAATTAATGGCATATTGCTAAAGGATGAAGCAAAACTATCATAGCAGAGTTGTTTCAAGATTCTTTCAGGTGGGGAACTTGGTCTGGAAGTGAATCAAGCCAGTCAGGGAGGTCGACAAACTAAAGCCACAATGGGGCGGACCATGCAAGGTGGTGTAAAAACTCATTTCGGGCTCCATTACCTCCAGGATGCAGATAGAAAGAACTTAGAGTGGCTCTTGAGTGTAAATCATCTACAGCGCTATAATACCTAAGAGTACGGTTGTAATGCATTAATATAACATGTTTAACATTTGCATTTAATGAAAATGTAGATGACTTTATTTCGAAAGCCTCATGTCCTAGACTCCTGAGCCCTCTGGCTGGGTTATATGCGAGTATGTTCTCGTGCCATGTCTTAGACTCCCGAGCCATTTGGCTAAGTTATAAACGAGCTTACTCTCGCACCATGTTCCATCCAGACACCCGAACTGTCTGACTGGGTTATAAGCGAGCATGCTCTTGCACCTATATGTTTCCAAACTCACGAGCCATTCGACTGGGTTATAAGTGAGCATGATCTCACTCTATGTCCTAGACTCCCAAGCCATCTAGTCAGGTTATAAGTGTTGGGATATGCCCGATGCGGTGTATGCTAAAAACATATTTTGTAAACATGCTGATGTGCATAGATTATATACACTTTTATGCAGGTTTGGATGCACATCTACTTATATTTCATTAGCATAATCTATGTTTATTGCACCCTATTTCATTAGAATGTCATACTTCCATTATATTTTGTTCAGAGACCTGCTCTTTGCTTATTTTTATTGTTAGGATGCTATTTGGAGCAAAAATAGAGCTAAATTGTACACAGGAGCAACTCCGGAGGAAATCTAGCTTGGGTCGTGTATGCCACATGCCGTGTGGCCATTATCTTGCTTTGGTCGTGCCCATTGGCACGGTTGTGCCAATGTTCCAAAGGCAAGGAGGATCATAGCCGTGTGACCCACACGGCCGTGTCAACAATCCAGAGGCAGAGCAAGGCAAGGTCGTGCCAAATGGCATGACCGTGCCATTTCTCCAGAGGTTGTGTCAGCTCCCTGTGTCCAAGCAGCACACGGTTGTGTCAAATGACACGACCGTGCTAAGTTTCCAGTGGCGAGGAAGGCCACGGCCGTGTGAATCCACATGGTCGTGTGACCTCGATAGAGAAGAAAAGGGCCACAACCGTGTGAGCCACATGGCCGTGTGACTCAACCCGAGAGGGAGCCGTGTGAGGTCGTGTAGATTCCACATGGCCATGTGACAAAGAACACGGGTCGTGCCACGCCAAAACAGGGTTGTGCTGAATTCTGGGTAGATTGTAGACCGATCGTAATTTGGCCATAACTTTGTGCTCCATTGGAGTTTCAAGCTATTATTTATACCAAAACGTAGCTGACTTCAAGATCTACATCTTTGGTTCAGGGTGAATCATGAGAAAATATGGTTTAATGGGTGTAAAACTCTGTTTACCGGACCCTTGTAATCCTAGTTTTCCTGGGCAACTTGGAGGAGGTATAAATGAGTCAAGATCCCCATTCTTTGAATCATCATGGGTTTGGGACTTCATCCCTCTCCTTGGGGAAGGGTTCTCCCCTTAGGGGGAAATCCTAGGGTTTCATTCTCCTCCATTCCTTCATAATTCGTCCATCTCCGGAGCAAGGAGGCATCCCTAAGACATCGGAATCATCGGCAAGCATCTCTTCTTCCCCTTCTTCTCGGATCTAGGGTTGTAAGTATGCTTTATTTTATGTTTTGGGTTTGTTCTTCCTTAGCAATGGAGTAGATGTCCAGATCTAGGATGTAGGAAGTACTTATGATGTGATGGAGATGTAAAACTATGTAAATTTGCCATGCTTCTATTCAATGACTTGTTGATGTCTTGTTCATGTTTGATGATGTGTGTGTGTGAATTCTTATATATATCTTTTGCATATTTTATCAAATGATTGTGTAGAATTATTAATTCCGTAGGGGGGGGATACCCTAGATTGTATTACCGCGGGGTGTCGTGATAGGGTTGCCCCATTAAACGAACAATTAGGGTATGACCTTGAAAGGAGAAGCAAATCTCCACAAGGAAGTAGAGGATCGGGCGTAATCTCTATTTCTATTTCTATGTTATTGTGTGTTAGTGTGTTTCTATGTTGTATGGCCGCGGGGCGTCATGACAGGGCTGCCCCATTAAACGGACTTCATAGGAATCACTTCCATTTAATAGCATAGGACATGGAGTAGGAGATCATGTCGGCTTATCCACTACAGGGGAGAGTCGGTAATGAATCTAACTTCCTACAAGAGCATGAACATAGAGGATAGGAACTAAGCAATCTATGTAATATCGCCTAGCATTACAAGGAAACCGAAATCCTAGAATCTATCATCCTCCATCCTCAACCCCTCTTAAGATCCATTTTCTCTCTTTCCTCTTTTCCTTCTCTTGTTTTCTTTCCCATAAATCTTACGTTTGTTTAGATAATTCGCTGTATGAAGTTAATTAGTGCTTAATCAACAGTCCCTGTGGATACGATAATCTTTTATATTACTGAAGATGTAACCATACACTTGCGGTTCGTAACACATACATAGTGGAAAACTTATGATAAATAAACTAATTTATTGCATCACCACACTACACGCATGCAAGATACAATCGCATAGGCAATATCATAAAATAAAATCAAATTGAATAATAATTATTCTAAGTATACCTTACAGATGACCTATAATGAGAAGGGCATCAACCTTTTGCGACATTATCGAACCTTGCCTCTATTCATATAGGGTCCAACTCTTTCATAAGAGATGTGGTACATCCATGCTTCTGTTCTAATAAATATTTCCATATATATCTTATGTATGGTCCAACCAGATATTTATCTCTTGATATGAGAATCCTATTCTCTAACTTATTTTATGTTTTTTAGAGATTCGTAGTGTGTGTGACCCAATAGGTCAAGATTTATCTTGGCAGCCCATAATTAACTTCTTAATTATGTAACGATCATGAGTGGCACCTAGTAGTATATCATGATCTCCAATTAACCAAAAAATCATAGTTGATCTCAGAACTAATTCTAAACCCTTCAGTAGCTTTAGTGAGTCATGTCTCGTTCCTTTTACTTATCTTATACCCACTTAGTTCAGGAGATGGTCAATGTGTTTGCCCCCACTAGGCTGACTATGTCACACCTAGCCCAAGTAACACTTCTTCATTTTTCGGATTCAAATTACTCGTATATGTGTATAAGAGTCTCATACTCTTAACATGTAATGTTTTGGCCAAAGACTTTAAGTAATAATCTTAACGAGTGGTCATAGGGTATATGTCTCTTTGTAAGGAGCGATGAATCCTCTATAGGCTATCCAAATACCTTCGAACGCTTTAACTTATACCCAATCATCTCGGGTCCATACCTCCAAGAGATGTTTGATTAAAATATCAAAGTATAAGTCTACATGACCAAGATGACTTATATATCTCAAGTCATCAGAAACTTACACTTGAGTTACAGTAAGAACTTTACAAACATATCCATATATGTAGAGAACTGTATGAAGTCTTACAAAAAGTCACTCTAATAAGCTATTTACCATAACTAGTATCCACGTTTAACTCTCGACATTCCAATATCTCCAGCTAATGAGAAACAGCTGCTTAACCGAACCAAGGAGTATAACCTGTGCTAGTCTTACAGAATTGATGATATCCAAATGCACCAATTCGAAGACTAGGAAAATTCTAATACGTTCATAATTGCACATGTAGAGTTAATCACAAGTTATGATCTAATCATAAATTCTTTCATGCTATGAATTGTATTGCGGGCATTCAGTAAATGAGTTTAAGATTATTCAAACATATAATATGCACTCAAATAGTTAATCTATGTTTATCAAATAAATAGTTAAATCAAAAGGTGATTGTTTTAAGACATCCCTCAAAATCTAGCAATGTGTCATATCCCAGACTCTCGAGCCATTCAGCCGGATTATAAGCGAGCATGTTCTCACGTCATGTTCCAAACTCCTGAACTGTCCAGCTGAGTTATAAGCGAGTATATTCTTGTGCCTATATGTTCCAGACTCCTGAGCCATCCAACCAGGTTATAAGCGAGTATGCTCTCGCGCCATGTCCCAGACTCCCGAGCCATCCGGCCGGGTTATAAGCGAGTATGCTCCACTATGTCCCAAACTCCTATGTTGTCCGGTCAGGCTATAAGCAATTATGCTCTCGTGCTATGTCCCAGGCTCTCAAGTCATTCGATCAAGTTATAAGCAAACATGCTCTCGCACCATATCCTAGACTCCTGAGCTGTTCAGCCAGATTATAAGTGAGCACGCTCTTGTGCTATGTTCTAGACTCTTGTACTGTTCGTTCAAGTTATAAGCGAGCATGTTCTCATGCCATGTCCTAGACTCTCGAGCCGTTCAGCTAGGTTATAAGCGAACATTCTCTCACATCTATCTCCTAGACTCCTGAGCTATTCCGTTAATTTATAAGAGATCATGCTCTCGTGCCATGTCCAAGACTCTCAACCCGTTCGATCGGATTATAAGTGAGCATGCTCACGCACCATGTCCCAGACTCTCGAGCCGTTCGGCTGGGTTGTGAGCGAGCATACTCTTGTGTCTATCTCCTAGACTCCTGAGCCATTTGGCCTAGTTATAAGCGAGTATGTTCTCGTGCATATATGTTCCAGACTCTTCAACTGTCTAGTCAGGTTATAAACGAGCTTGCTCTCACGTGTATCTTATTCATATTCCATCCAACTTAATTTCTCGCTCGGCTCTGTTGGGTCGCTTGGAAAGTAGGAAATTATTTCACCCAGCTTAATTACATCAGTTGATCAAATTATAAACAGACTAGTCCACACGTCTAAATATCAAACTTCTACTCCATTTGGAATAATTTTTTTACCCGATCTTATTATTACTCCAGGCCTGATTATTTTGCTTGGTGTAATTATCCAACTCAGCTAATTATTCATCTTATCTTAATTATGATTGTGATCTCTTACGCAACTAACCTCTGGATCTCCATGTTATTGGACCTTTCTTATAGGGAAGTGTTCATTCGAATTCCATCTTATAAAGGAGGTATCAACAAATTGTGAAAATGCACAAGACATGCATGATTTAAAAATGGTCAATACATATTTTACATTTAAGTTCCATTTCCTCCTTTCAGTAATTATAAGACACAAATATAAGCATTTTATTCATTCAATTAAGTTTACTTAAGATTGTTGATACAGTCTGACCTGGCTATTGTTTTGATGTTGACACTGATTTAAGTTTGTATCAGATATTAATTAATGATCAAGGTTGATCATGTGGAGAGGAAAAGTCCAAGTACGGATACTTGGCACGCAAGTCGGAGAGGGCTCGGTAGCTCGTTCTCCGGACTAGGTCAGAGAGGGCTCGGTAGCTCGTTCTCTGGACCGGACGAAGTCAGAGAGGGCTCGGTAGCTCGTTCTCCGGACTAGGTCAGAGAGGGCTCGGTAGCTCGTTCTACTGGACGGGAGAGTCCAGTTGGCTTGGCACGCGAAGTCGAGAGGGCTTGGTAGCTCATTCTCTAGACCGGAAGACGTTAGGGTTTAGGGCGGAGGCTCTAAACTAACATTAGGATATTGGATCGGTCTTGGCCGATCCAGGATACTGGTTGTCGGATCGGTCCGACGATCCAAAGGATACTTTTAGGTATCGATCGGTCGGTGGACCGATCGGTAACCACAAGCTTTTGGGTTATCCGATCGGCGTGGACGATCGAAACCACTTTACGTGTGGTTATCGATCGACGTCAGGACCGATCGCTACCACACGTAAGACTTCGTATCTCGATCGATGCCTGTGACCGATCGATCAAGAGACGAAGACTCGAATCATAGGAGGATCGGCGTGGATCGATCCACGCGATCGGTCCACGCCGATCGACTCATCCCGCACCGATCGGGTGTGTCGCGATTGGTCCGGAAGGCTATGGATCGGTCGATGACCGATCCACAACAATGTCGCTTGTTTCTGCTGCTTTTCTGCAATTCTTTCTGATTCACCTGATCAAATCATCTGCTGTGAGATTTTTAAGTTACAGGTTGCAGGTATCGTGCCATTGGTTAATTTCAAATGAAGCTCCATCAGAAGAATAAGAACAAGCGCCCTTTATGCTGTATTTCACTGCAAGTGATGCAATTCGAGCTTCAACGTTCACTGGCCGCGATCAGCTGGACTCTTGCTCATTGGTTCGAGCTCAGAGACACCAGTGAAGACCATGGATGGTATTGGTGTGAGTTCAGAGAACCAGATGAGAAGGAAGAGTGATTGGCGACGCCTGAGTTGGATGCAGTGATTCGACACAAGTGACAGTGATTTGGGACAGTGAGAAAGCGGAATAAGAAGAAGGAAGAAGAGAGGTTTGCTAAGGTTCTGGAAAAACTCTCTGTCGATCGAGAGGCTGTGTTGTTGAGCTCTTGACTGAAGACTTCCTTCTGTCTTTGCGTGCGTTTTGCTTCGTGGCTGTAAGTTTCATTTGTTCATTCCTTCAGCCACCAAAACTCTGTAAGTCATTGTGCTTTGTTTTCAAATCTATTCTGTGATTTTTGTGGAGAGGTTACTCCACCGAGAAGGAGAAATTCTTAGCCGGAATTTGTCCGGGGTGTGATCTACCGAAAGATCAAGGGATCGTCCACCTTACGGACACGCCGAGGAGTAGGGGCAAGTTATCCCCCAACCTCGTACATCGTTTTGTTAGTGTTGGTTGGTTTTCTTTCCTTGCATCAGTTTTTGTTTTGTTTATTTCCGCTGTGCTAACAAAGTCTTGTGAGGAAATTGATTGAGTTTTAGTGGAGGCTATTCACACCCCCCTCTCTAGCCATCCGAAGATCCTAACAAGTGGTATCAGAGCAAGGCGCTCTTCATCCGGATTAACACCCTACAGAGCAAGAAGATGGCTATGAAGGAAGGTTTTAGCACCAATCGTCCACCCTACTTCGATGGAGCAGACTTCCAATATTGGAAGAGTCGTATGGAGTATTATCTCAAGACCGATATCTCCATGTGGTTCTCGGTCAAGGAAGGATTCACACCTCCGAAGGACGAAGAAGGTAAGGAACTAGAATCGTCGAGGTGGTCCGCCGAGCAACACGCAAAGGACAAGCCGATGCCAAGGCTGTGGTCACCCTACAATGTGGGATAGCCAAAGATCAACTTGTCAAGGTAGGTCCGTTTGTGAGTGCAAAGTGTTAGGATCGACGGTCGCGGCTAGAGAGGGGGGGTGTGAATAGCCGACCCCAAATCTTCGTTTCTTTCTACAAGTTGACGTTAGCGCAGCGGAAAATAAAACAAAGAAACAAAGATAAGAAGATCAAACCTCAACACGCAGCGATGTAACGAGGTTCGGAGATAAACTCCTACTCCTCGGCGTGTCCGTAAGGTGGACGAAGCCTACCAATCCGTCGATGGATGAGACCCCGGATAACCGGCTAATATGAACTCCTTCTGGGTGAAGAAACCTCGCCACAATAACTCTTGCAACAGCAAGATAGAAGTACACAAAATACAAAGAAGCACAAGACAATATGAATGTAAAACAAACAAGCTTGCCTTCTCGTCTGGAGTCCGTTGATGAAGCAGCAGCTTCACGGATGCCAGCAGCAGGGAAGCTCACGTGAAGCTTCAAGAAGTATGAGCTCAGCAAAGCTCGCAGAAGGAACCAGGAAGAACTTGCAGAAGCAAGAAGAAGAAGAAGAACTAGCTTCTCTGTAGAGGCCCTCCAACTTCTTTTATATCCTAAACCTGCGAAGAAAGAAGACACAGAGATCTAGCCGTTGTGTCGCAACGACTAGGACCTGGACCGATCAGGCACACTCCTGATCGGTCTAGGAGTGTTCTGATCGGTCTTGGGATCGATCAGCCAACTCTCACAGAGAGTTGGCCTCGTCTCTGATCGGTCTGTGGACCGATCAGGGTGCATGTGGATCGGTCCACAGACTGATCCCCTCCTTTTCTCTTTGCCTTCTGTTCGTTTTCTGATCGGTCTGCAGACCGATCAGATAACATACAGTAGCATACTGTTTGGTTAATGATCGGTCCACAGACCGATCAGATAACCCAGTGTATCACTAGATCGATCCACTGATCGATCCAGCTCTTGGTTTTTGCCCAAACCAAGTCCCACGCCTTCCAAACCAATATCCGGTCAACCTTGACCTATTGGTATCTCATGCTTAGCATCTGGTCACTCCCTTGACCTGCTAAGACTCCCTACCAAGTGTCCAGTCAATCCCTTTGACCCACTTAGACTTTTCTCTTCGTGCCAAGTATCCGGTCACTCCCTTGACCTATTTGACCTTCACAACACCAGATGTCCGATCAGCCTTGATCCATCTAGATTTTTCCTTGCCCGGCTTCACTCACCAGGACTTCCCAACTGCCTGGCTTCACTCACCAGAACTTTCACCAACTGCCTCGCTTCACTCACCAGGACTTTCACTTTCACCTAGCTTCACTCACTAGGGTTTTCACCTGGCTTCACTCACCAGGATTTCCAATCTGCCTGGCTTCACTCACCAGGACTTTTCCGTCTGCCTGGCTTCACTCACCAGGACTTTCTATCTGTCTGGCTTCACTCACCAGGACTTTCACCTGGCTTCACTCACCAGGGTTTTCCCTTTCACCTAGCTTCACTCACTAGGATTTTCACCTGGCTTCACTCACCAGGATTTCCCGACTGCCTGGCTTCACTCACCAGGACTTTCACCTAGCTTCACTCACTAGGATTTCCAATCTGCCTAACATCCCAGTTAGGACTTCCCAGTCAAGTATCCGGTCAACCTTGACCTACTTGACTCTTCTTCATTCAACCTGATCAGACCCTGATCAGTATCTCTCCGCATGGACAACTGCACCTGCATTGCCCATGTCTACATGTCTTTCTGTATTGTCAAACATCAAAACCATGACCAAGGTTTACGCTTGGTCAAGTAGGTCAACCTTGACCTACTGGAAATTGCACCAACAATCTCCCCCTTTTTGATGTTTGACAATACCTTTAAGTTAGGCTAATCCAATAGCCTCAACTTTCTTCATGCCACTAGGTAATGAAACATAAGTTACAACCTTACATTCTCCTTCTAAGAAGGCAACCTCCTTCTTAGATAATCAAGGCCTAACTTAAACCCTTCATTCTCCCCCTATTGGCACACATCAACAAACTCTCCCCCCTGAAGAGTAAGTCATCGTTGTTCACAACTTCACTCGTTGTGATCAACACAATAATAATGGTCTCATACCCTTCATAACTCTTCATTCTTCCACAAACTCCAATGTTCTTTCTTGAACATTTCCTAGACATTCTCCATTCTCCCCCTTTTTGACACACATCAAAAAGAGTGAATCAAGGTCAAGAGTTTCTTCCTAATGAAAGTCCCATACCTTTCATTGAAACCCTTAATTTCCCCCTTGATATTAAAGTCAACAATCAACTAAGTGATAATCTCATATCACTCATCCTCAAACATAACTCCCCCTAAAAGTCAACTCCTCCTTGACTAATAGGTAACACTCCCCCTAAAGATCAACTCCCCCTTGACCATTGCACCAACAATGTCTTGGAGAGTTTCAAACCTTTAGAAACCTAAAATACCAATTCCCGAGCTGAAATTTCAGACAACCAGTCGAAAATCAGCAATTTGGCACGCCCTGATCGGTCACTAGACCGATCAGGCCTTCACTGGATCGGTCGCCAGACCGATCCACACTCTCCTGGATCGGTCCTAGTGACCGATCCACACTTTCCTGGACCGATCAGAATCCTCTCTGATCGGTCCACAAGTCTGATATCAGAATTTCTGATTTTCCTCCCGAAATTCAGAAACACCTAGAAAATTCCAAAAAATTCCAAAAATTGTAAAAATTTGAGGATACATTCCTCATAACATATATTATCAAGAAAAAATAGTTTTCTATGAAAACAACTTCCATTTTCAAATCTTGATACAAAGTTCGAAAAGTTTTGAAATAGCTCAAAGTTTCAAAAACTTTGTATCAACTTGCTCAATGATAAATGCTATCACTAGAAAAGCTTCATCAAGGTTTTTCAAAATAATTTTGAAATGATTTTAAACCATTTAATTTAGGACCACAATCTTAGGGATAAATGTACATGACTTGTACACAAGCTTTCCCTATGATCCTCCAATTAGAATTAGGCTCATCTAGGTACAAGAACTATGCACCTTGATCCTAACTCATCATCCTAATATCTTACACACATCTAAGGTGTATCAAACACATCCAAGTCAATTTTGATGTGAGATATGGGTTTAGGTCGTCTTAGGCTAAGTTCTCATGCATTTTCTAAACAACAATTTGATCTCCATATCAAATTGTGTTGTTTATCCTTAAATCAAGTTAATTGATTATAAATACAAAAGATGATGGCATGGCATATAACGATATCATAAGTAAAAACATGTGCCAATGTCATGATGTCATGGCATAAAGTATGAAACTAAAATAAAACATGACATTTAACTAACCTAAGCATTATCATGCCACTTCAAATGATAATAAATTAAGTATGATGTCATGACATGGCATATGACGATCAATATATGGCAAACAACATATAAAGGTATAGAAAATACCTAATTCTAGCCTTAGTTTCCATTTTTGATAATCTTGATCATTTTGCCATATGTTCTATATTCCTAAGTATAATAGACCTAAAATCATATACCAAAGATTTTTGGTTAATTATGTGCCAATTAGATTGACTCTAGGAAGCTCCTCAAATGTGATTGACACATCCTAATCACCTTAGGAATAATTTTCCATTTCATTTTCAAGGCTTGATTACACCTTAAAAATTCCTAAAGTGCCACCTTTTGCCATGATTAGGTTAACTACCTATTCAAGTGAGGTTGGCATACCTTAAACCATCTAGCGTGATGGAATCACGCTCCTAGGAACCCAATACCTATTGGAGCTCATTGGGTTCACTAAATATTCACTAGGGATGACTTCCCTAGCAACCCTCCTAATGACCCTCCTAGGCTTTAAAGCCTTGGTCATTTGGGACTCATCAAGATCAACTCTAGGGGTGACTCCCCTTGTGACCTTGGTGATGGTCTTCCTAGCCCTAGATTTTGTTCCATAATCGAATGGAACATTGTGATAAGTGGGCTTGACCACTTGGGACTTAGGTTTGTGACCCAAACCTTTCTTGTCCTTGGACTTGGGTTTTTGACCCCTAGACCCTAGAGTCAAATCCTCAAGAGCCTTTTCTAGAGAGTCAAGTCTTGACCTCAAGACTTGATTTTCTTTCTCTAATACCTCAAGCTTTAATTTATCATTTTTCTTTGAGGTATTCCTAGGCATATGTCTAGATGATTTGGGATTTCTACCTAGATTTTCCTTAGCCTTAGATGGGTTAATTCTAGGGTTGACATTTCTAGTATTATCCTTATCTACGTTAACATGTTTGGCTCCTAAGCTCATGTATTGGTTCCTAAATTTAACATGCTTATCATTATTAACAATTGTAACAAAACTACTAGCATGTGTCTTATTGCAAGAATGAGACTTAAATGTTACCTTAGGGTTTGCCTTAGCTCCCCCTATTGACGTGCTCGGTCTCTTGTCCTTGTGAGGTTGCCTCCCCCTCGGACATTGACTCCTATAGTGTCCCTTTCGCTTGCATTGGAAGCACACCACGTGCTCCTTGCCTTTGCGTGTCGGGACTCCGACTTCCTTGACCTTTGGCGCCGGTGGAGTCTTCCTAACCCTCTTTGGACACTTACTCTTGTAATGCCCAAATTCCCTACACTCAAAGCACATTATGTGTAATTTATTTGAAATTAAATGGCTTGAGTTACCTAGGGTTGAGGATGGATGTGAGCTCTCTTCTTCATCCCTTCCGGAGATAGAAGCTTCTTCTTCTTGCTCTGATCTTGAAGAGGAACTCTCCTCCTCTTCTTCCTTAGATGTTGAGTAGCCCTCAACCTCTAAATCCATGCCTCCATGATGTGAGCTACTTGGCTCACTTGACTCCTCTTCATGACTTGAAGTGGAGTTCTCCTCATGGAACTTTGCCAAGTTATTCCACAACTCCTTGGCATCGTTATATCCACCTATCCTACACAAAACATCATTAGGTAAAGAAAATTCAATGATTTTCGTTACCTCATCATTGATGGTTAATTGGTGGATTTGCTCCTTCGTCCACTTCTTCTTCTCCAAAAGTTCTCCTTCTTTATCCAATGGAGGAGTAAAACCTAATTGCATACACCTCCAATTTTCTAGGTTAGTCATAAGAAAGTACTTCATTCTTACCTTCCAAAACGCAAAGTCGTCGCGATCGTAGAAAGGTGGAATTGTGACGTCTTCTCCAAATAACTCCATTCTCTAGCTTGTGCTCCCTTGGGTGTTAATCCGACGAAGAGCAACCTTGCTCTGATACCACTTGTTAGGATCGACGGTCGCGGCTAGAGAGGGGAGGTGTGAATAGCCAACCCCAAATCTTCGTTTCTTTCTACAAGTTGACATTAGCGCAGCAGAAAATAAAACAAAGAAAGAAAGACAAGAAGATCAAACCTCAACACGCAGCGATGTAACGAGGTTCGGAGATAAACTCCTACTCCTCGGCGTGTCCGTAAGGTGGACAAAGCCTACCAATCCGTCGGTGGATGAGACCCCGGAGAACCGGCTAATATGAACTCCTTCTGGGTGGAGAAACCTCGCCACAATAACTCTTGCAACAGCAAGATAGAAGTACACAAAATACAATGAAGCACAAGATAATATGAATGTAAAACAAACAAGCTTGCCTTCTCGTCTGGAGTCCGTTGATGAAGCAGCAGCTTCACGGATGCCAGCAGCAGGGAAGCTCACGCGAAGCTTCAAGAAGTATGAGCTCAGCAAAGCTCGCAGAAGGAACCAGGAAGAACTTGCAGAAGCAAGAAGAAGAAGAAGAACTAGCTTCTCTGTAGAGGCCCTCCAACTTCTTTTATATCCTGAACCTGCGAAGAAAGAAGACACAGAGATCTAGCAGTTGTGTCGCAACGGCTAGGACCTGGACCAATCAGGCACACTCTTGATCGGTCCAGGAGTGTTCTGATCGGTCTTGGGACCGATCAGGCCTTAGGCTGATCGGTCCCCAGACCGATCAGCCAACTCTCACAGAGAGTTGGCCTCGTCTCTGATCGGTCTGTGGACCAATCAGGGTGCATGTGGATCGATCCACAGACCGATCCCCTCCTTTTCTCTTTGCCTTATGTTCGCTTTCTGATCGGTCTGCAGACCGATCAGATAACATACAGTAGCATACTGTTTGGTTACTGATCGGTCTACAGACCGATCAGATAACCCAGTGTATCACTGGATCGATCCACTGATCGATCCAGCTCTTGGTTTTTGCCCAAACCAAGTCCCACGCCTTCCAAATCAATATCCAGTCAACCTTGACCTATTGGTATCTCATGCTTAGCATCTGGTCACTCCCTTGACCTGCTAAGACTCCCTACCAAGTGTCCAGTCAATCCCTTTGACCCACTTAGACTTTTCTCTTCGTGCCAAGTATCCAGTCACTCCCTTGACCTACTTGACCTTCACAACACCAGATGTCCGATCAGCCTTGATCCATCTGGATTTTTCCTTGCCCGGCTTCACTCACCAGGACTTCCCAACTGCCTGGCTTCACTCACCAAAACTTTCACCAACTGCCTCGCTTCACTCACCAGGACTTTCACTTTCACCTAGCTTCACTCACTAGGGTTTTCACCTGGCTTCACTCACCAGGATTTCCAATCTGCCTGGCTTCACTCACCAAGACTTTTCCGTCTGCCTGGCTTCACTCACCAGGACTTTCTATCTGCCTGGCTTCACTCACCTGGACTTTCACCTGGCTTCACTCACCAGGGTTTTCCCTTTCACCTAGCTTCACTCACTAGGATTTTCACCTGGCTTCACTCACCAGGATTTCCCGACTGCCTGGCTTCACTCACCAGGACTTTCACCTAGCTTTACTCACTAGGATTTCCAATCTACCTAACATCCCAGTTAGGACTTCCCAGTCAAGTATCCGGTCAACCTTGACCTACTTGACTCTTCTTCATTCAACCTGATCAGACCCTGATCAGTATCTCTCCGCATGGACAACTGCACCTGCATTGTCCATGTCTACATGTCTTTCTGTATTGTCAAACATCGAAACTATGACCAAGGTTTACGCTTGGTCAACTAGGTCAACCATGACCTACTGGAAATTGCACCAACACAAAGGATTTGTGGAACAAGCTCATCGAGCTCCAAGAAGGAACCTGAGACTCTTGGATCGCCAATAGAGACTTGTTCCTAAACCAACTACAAAATCTCACCATGAAGGAGAGTGAAACGGTAAGTGAACTACACGGAAGGTTCAAAGAGATCATCAATGGTCTTCATTCCGTAGATGAACGCATAGAGAATCGCGATCTCGTAAGGTACGCTCTCAAAGCCTTTCCGAGGAATGCCTTGTGGTCATCTATGGTAGATGCCTACAAGGTCTCCAAAGACCTTTCAATTGTTAAGTTAGATGAATTCTTTTGTGAAATGGAACTTCATGAATTTGCTAACAAGGGTCAAAAAGAGAAAGGTATTGCTTTAGTTGCAGGAGAAAAGAGCAAGGATGGAAGAAGGAAGAAAGAAAAGAAGAAGGAGAAAGAAATTCCTACATCCTCATCCTCCTCCGAGTCCGATGATGAAGGTGGATCATCATCAAGCGAGATGGCCAACTTCGTAAGAAGAATCATGAGAAGGAGACGGAGATACAAGGGGAAAGGTAAGTCTATTGATCAAAATATTGATAAGACTAACATTACATGTTATGAGTGTAGCAAGAAAAGAAACTATCGGAGCGAGTGTCCAAAACTCAAGAAGAAGGAGGAAAGGGCCAAGAAGAAGAAAGCTCTCAAAGCTTCTTGGGTTGAATCCTCCTCAAGCTCATCGGAGGAAGAGAAGGAGAAAAGCACTCGTCAATTAGCACTCATGGCAAGGGAGGAATCGGACTCCGGAAGTGATACATCAACCGCGGCTTCATCATCTTCGGATGATGAAGTGGTAACTTCTCCACATTTAGAAAAATGCTATAAAACTATTGCACATTTATCTACTTTGTTTAAGAAGTCAAAAACTGAAATCAAATTATTAAAAGAAGAAGTAGAACACTTGAAGACTCTTAGGGAAGATGAGGTTGATGACCTTCATCAAGAGCTTCTTGAGGATGAAAATAATGCCCTAAAGAGTGAAGTTGAGAAACTCAAGAAAATGCATGAGAAATTCTCAAGTAGCTCTAAGACCTTAGATATGATTCTAAATGCCCAAAGGGCGGTCTACAACAAGGCTGGATTGGGATATCAACCTAAAGAGTCTAGTTTCATTTCCTTAGTGTCTAGAACCCAATTTCATAGATCACATGCTTCTAGGGTTCATGAGACTAGGAAGGGTGTGACCAAGGCATGGGTTCCTAGGTCTTTCATTGTAGATGCATTAGGTCCCAAGATTTGGGTACCTAAAACATCTATCTTTTGTGTCTTGCAGGCATTTGTCAAGGGGGAGCATCTATCAACTTGGTTTGTTGATAGTGGATGCTCCAAGCACATGACCGGGGACAAGTCACTCTTTACTACCCTTCAAAACAAAAATAGAGGTAATGTGTCCTTTGGTAATAATGGTAGCCTTAAGGTTATAGGAGTTGGAGATATTCAAATATCCGAATGTCTCCAAATCAAAAATGTCCTTCTAGTCAAGGGGATGACTTTTAATCTCCTAAGTGTCAGTCAATTGTGTGATACGGGTTACACAATTGAGTTTCATACAAGTCAATATCTGGTCAAACACATTAACACACTTGACACGGTACTAGTAGGCACAAGGGTAGACAACATTTATCAAGTATCCTTTAAAAGTGCTACTAATGCCTCTGCTAAGTGTTTCATGTCAAAAGAAGAAGAATCATGGCTGTGGCATAGAAGGTTGGCCCATGTAAACATGAAGAACATTCGAAAGCTGGCCAACAAAGGATTAGTGCGAGACTTACCAAGCATCAAGTATCAAAAGACAAAATTATGTGATGCATGTCAAAAGGGTAAGCAAACGAAAGCGGCTCATAAAGGTAAAAGCGTTGTAAGTACATCTACTGCTTTAGATTTATTGCATATGGATTTGTTTGATTGTAGTAATGTTATTTCATTGAATGGGAGTAGATATTGTTTAGTGATCATTGATGATTTTACTAGATATACATGGACCTTATTTTTGAAAAATAAGGATCAAACCATAGATGTTTTTGTTTCTTTTTGTAGAAGAACTGAAAATGAAAAATCAACAACAATTAAAACAATTAGAAGTGATCATGGTGGAGAATTTCAAAACCATAGATTTTTAGAATTTTGTCAAGAAAAAGGATATAGGCATGAGTTCTCTACTCCAAGGACCCCACAACAAAATGGGGTTGTGGAGAGAAAGAACCGAGTCTTGCAAGAGGCTGCACGAAGCATGCTCAATGAGTACTCATTACCGAGCTACTTATGGGCTGAAGCGGTAAATACCGCTTGCTATGTGCAAAACTGAGTCTTGATACATAGGTTTTTAGGAAAGACTCCCCATGAACTTTGGTTTGGGAAACCTCCTACAATTAAACATCTTAGGGTGTTTGGTTGTAAGGTGTTTATCTTGAACACCAAGGATCGTCTTGGAAAGTTCACAGCTAAGGCTGACGAAGGGATACTAGTCGGGTACTCTCTCACCAGCAAAGCCTATCGAGTCTACAACAATAGGACTAAATTGATTGAAGAGTCCTCGGATGTAGCATTTGAAGAAATCCCTAAATCAAATGATCAATCAAGGGATGTAGGAGAAATTCAATTTGAACTTAGGAATCTAAGTTTAACTGATCAAAACATAGAGAGAGTCAAAGTTGACTCCGAAGACGATGAGCAAAGGCAAGAGAGAGCTCAGTCTGATCCTTTACCTGATACTGAGCCCTTGCCTGTGTCTAGTGAGATCACTCATGAGGCACCATCAACACCAAGGCAATCTAGGATAGCCTCTAGTCATCCCCAAGACCAGATTGTGGGAGACATTCAACAAGGGGTTAGGACTAGGTCATTCTTTATAAATGAGTCTAATGAGGTCGCCTTGATCTCAGAAATCGAACCAAAATTAGTTGATGAGGCATTGCACGATCCTGATTGGATCATAACTATGCAAGATGAGTTAGGTCAATTTGAAAGGAGCCAAGTGTGGGACTTAGTTCCTAGACCTAAGAAAACCATCATTATTGGAACCAAATGGATCTTCAAAAATAAGTTAAACCAAAAGGGAGAAGTCGTGAGAAACAAGGCAAGACTTGTAGCCAAGGGCTATAGTCAAGTCGAAGGCCTCGATTTTGATGAAACTTATGCTCCTGTGGCTCGATTAGAGTCCATTCGTTTAATGCTAGCTTTTGCTGCACATAGAGGTTTCAAGCTCTATCAAATGGACGTTAAATCGGCCTTCTTAAATGGTTTCATTAAAGAAGAGGTCTATGTTGAACAACCACCGGGGTTTGTGAATACCGAAGCTCCAAACCACGTGTACAAGCTCAAGAAAGCTCTTTGTGGGCTTAAACAAGCACCTCGAGCTTGGTACAAAAGGTTGTCAACTTACTTATTAGAAAAGGGTTTTGTAAGAGGTCAAATAGACCCAACACTATTTCTGCGTAGAGATGGTGAAAACATATTTGTAGCCCAGGTGTATGTCGATGACATAATTTGTGGCTCAAATAACAAGGGTTATTTGAATGAATTTATCACTCACGTGGAAAGTGAGTTTGAGATGAGTCTGGTGGGAGAATTGACATTCTTTCTTGGACTTGAAATCAAACAAACTCGAGATGGTATTTATGTCCATCAAACAAAATACACTCAAGAGATGCTCAAGAAATTCAAAATGAGTGACTCTAAGGAAGTATCCACTCCAATGGCGACGAGCACTCACCTAGACAATGATAAGAATGGAAAACCAGTTGATCTAACGCAATATAGAAGCATGATCGGTAGTCTTCTATATCTCACAGCTAGTCGATCGGACATACTTTTTGCTGTGGGCATGTGCGCTAGATATCAAGTCTGTGCCAAGGAATCTCATTTAATTGCAGTTAAGAGAATTCTGAGATACCTTAAGGGCACAATTAGAGTAGGTCTATGGTACCCTCGTACAGAGTCTTTTGACTTGATAGGTTATACCGACTCCGATTATGCTGGGTGCAAATTGGATCGGAAAAGCACTAGTGGAGGTTGCCAATTTTTAGGTTCATCATTGGTTAGTTGGTCAAGTCGGAACCAACATTGTGTTGCTCTCTCCACAACCGAGGCTGAATACATTGCCATGGGAGAGAGTGTGTCACAATTGTTGTGGATGATCCACACTCTAGAAGATTATGGACTTTCGTATAAGGGAGTGCAAGTGTTGTGTGACAACATCAGTACAATAAACCTAACAAAAAATCCAGTCCATCATTCAAGGACCAAACATATTGAAGTGCGTCATCACTTCATTAGAGATCACGTAGCTAGGGGAGACATTGCACTCACATATGTTGAGTCAAAGTCAAACCTAGCCGATATTTTCACCAAACCTCTTCCGGAAAATGAATTTAGTTATTTGAGAAGAGAATTGGGAATGTGTTTGGCTCAATAGGCCATTAGGACCCCATCATGATCAATAAGGACAATTAAAACAACAAGATAAATAGGGATATTAATTTGGGCAACTTGGGGACATCTCACACAAACTATAAGGTTTAACAAATTATTTTTGTTTGCTAGAAATGGGGTGAGATGCTAGGATCAGCCGAATTATTCAAAATGTATCATGCATCCATTGAATAATTAGGTTGAAGGGACATAAATTGAGTATGGGGAAGACCATTACATAATTCATTTGTATTTGGTTCCTAGATCTTACTCATATATTCCAACCAAGGAAACTTGGTTGGACCTTTACCTAGGAATTATGTAACTTTGGTTGATGGAATGTTTGATACATTTGAACGATGTTTTCATGATTTTGATTGATACTAGGACAAGTCTTTGAAAGAATAATAGCAAGTTGGTTATATTTTGACAAACTTGAAACTGAACACAACAAAGGCACGAAAATTTCAGTTTTCAGGCCTTAAGTTGTCTATTTTCTAAATGTCTGCAACTTTAGGGCTATAAACAAGTTCAGACCATAATTTTTAGGTAATAGTTATGCTTATAGATCCTCCAGGTTCTAGGTTCTGAACTTGGAAGTTTTCTTGGAGAAACTTCCACGAATTATCGAACATCTCTACGAATTTCAGTTACTGAAATCACTGGAGAAATTTAAGTATCAGACACTGATCGGTCTACGGACCGATCTCTCCACCCTTCTGTGTGTAATCTGATCGGTCCAGGGACCGGTCAGGTTTATTTTGTACGCCAGGAAGAGTTATCTGATCGGTCCGGGGACCGATCAGGTCAGCCTGGCACACAGAGCCCGCTACTGATCTTTTTCTGATTGGTCTACAGACCGATCAGGAAGTTCCCTGATCGGTCCGGGGACCGATCAGGTCAATCTCGTACGCAAGGGCTACTGATCACCTTCTGATCGGTCTACAGACCGATCAGAAGGTTCCCTGATCGGTCCAGGGACCGATCAGTGACTACTGATCGTCTCCTGATCGGTCTACATACTGATCAGGAGGCTCCTGGATCAGTCCAGAGACCGATCAGGAGGCTCCTGATGTCTCCTGATCGGACAGTCGTCCGATCATTTCATCATCAGCACACCCATCAGTAAACCCTTAAATCTTCCCGATCTTTTCTTTCTTTCTTTCACGCGGAAGCCCTAGCCGACTCTTCCCTACTCCTCACTTCTTCTCCTCTCTTTGCACGCCGGAACCCTAGCCGAAGCTCTAGCCATCCCAGCAGCCACACGATACTTCAATGGCACCAAGGTAACTCCTTACTTCTCTAGAACTTGGCATTTCGATTTCATTTCTCATCATATATGTGTGTTTTCTTTTGTTTCGGGGGTTGGTGGCTCCGGTGCTCACTTACTTGACCCATTATATCACATTGTTACACCTTAGGAAGAAACCAGTGGGTGAGGGGACCTCTAAGTCACCTGAGAAGTCTAAGTCTAAGGCTCCCTCTCGACCTCAACCATCTGTCTCCGGGAGATTCCCAAACCACCATTATGAACAAGTTTTTAAACAACGAACCTTCAAATTGCTCCCTTGTAGGTCTGTAGATCGAAAGTTCATGGACGAATTTTGTCCAACTGTGTCAGAAATCATTGCCTACTACAAACTTGACTCACTTGTCTACTTAGAACGAGATATCAATTTTGACTTAGTATCTGAGTTTTATAACAATCTTCATCAAACCAATGATGTAAGTTATAAAACAAAAGTTGCTAAACAGACTCTTGATTTCAGTTTCTCATCCTTCTTTGACTATCATGGTTGCCGGAGGTGCTCCGGAAATGTCTTTTCTATATATCCAGATTTACCAGACCCTTTACCTCCACCCTTTGATATCTCATCTGACGATATTTATGAGTACTTCTTCAGACATCCTAGACCGGGTGGCCTTGATGAGCTAGATGTTGACTTCCCTACTTTTGCAGCCTTGAGATTATCTCCTCAAGATTACATTCTTTTTAAAATTGTCACGAACTGCCTTCTGCCTATCACATCTAAACCATTGTCTGAGATCCGACCATATCATTGCCTGATGCTTTATGGATTACGTCGGCGTCTTGACTTTGACATCATGTCTAGCATCTACTCTTCGATCATCTCCTATAGTGAGCCAAATAGCTTCATTGTTTATATGCCTTATGGGCATATAATTACAGATTGGCTCGAGACCCTTCAGATTGATGTTTCCAAGGGTAGAATAGTCAAAATGGTCAGGCAGGATTGTAGACTTGGGAAACGGGCATTTTCCAAGTCTGGCATCATAGGACAAAATGGGGATGTTTGGTGGAAGGATGGGAGAGCTCTAGGTGAGTTACCACGGGGACCTCCACGACAGGTTGCGGCTGCTCCTGTTGCTCCTGTTGCTGCTCCTGCTGCTGCTGCTGACGATGGAGAGCCAGATCTTGATCTGCACTGGCAGATCGCCAAGCTGGAGAGTCGTTTTGATCGGCACGATGAGCTGCTGGTTGCTGAGCTCCACGGGCTGCGCGTCCGGATTGACCAGCAATACGATGAGTTACGCAGTCAGCAGCTGGAGACACATCAGGTGATTATGGGATGGATGGCCAGATATGTTGGGTCTTTCGGGCCGCGAAAACCGCTTTTCGCGTGGCGGAAACCCCGAATCACCCAAAGCCGTAGATCCGTGCAAGGAAAAACCGAATGAAATACAAGTACGAGTTTCAAAACTTTAGATCTACTCCTAGATCTACATGTTAAGAATTTTACCCTTGAAGCATGCCCTCGCAAATCCCGCTCGTCCAATGGTACGCCGGATCTCGAGAGTGTCAACGTAGACACTCCTATAATGATATCCACACGAATAAGGAGTGTCTCTCACACTCAAAGGATGGAGAAGAGAGCCCCAAGTGTGCTAGCACTATCTAGAGCTCTCGGATGGGATTGAAAAAAGGAGAAAAGAGAGAAAACAAGAAGACTCTCACATACTCAACTAGTAGTATCCCCTTCTTGTGTCCTTCACACTCTCCTATCTTTTCTTGGATGAAACTCAACACCTTCTCACCACCATGGAAGTCACGGCAACCACCAAGAGAAGCAAGCATCAAAGGAAGAAGAAGCAAGAATGAATGCAAATCAATTGCATTCACACACCATCAAGTGTGTGGCCGACCACACAAATGTAACCCCCTCATTTAATGTGGCCGGCCACATTAAAAGGAATGGGTGTGTAACCTCCATGAGGTGGCACACCATTACAACATCTAATGTTGACTCATTTGGGCATGGTCATGCACTTAATGGTCTCACTCTATCAAGAATACCGATGTCACTCCCGTCATATGGGAGGGATAGATCCCATCTACATCACTCACATCCCTCTACATAATTCGTTATATACCCAATAATTGCCTTTATAGTCCACCCAGTTACGGGTGACGTTTGACGAAACCAAAGTACATAACTCCTTATGTAGGGATCCATGGTGACTTCAGGTCTAAGGACTAATAGTCATACTAATAGTCACATGAGAAAGTATATGACACTCATATAACGATCCATGATACTTTCTCATGGCGGGTCATTCAGTATACATTCTCCAATGTATACCCATGTGTCAGCTTGATATCTCTATATCCATGACTTGTGAGATCAAGTCATCGAGCTGACCTACATGCTAGTCTTATTGCATTAACATTGTCCCTGAATGTTAATACTCGACTAGGAATGATTTAGAGTAGTGTTCCCTATATCATCTCACTATTGATTCAACTAATCGATTGATATAGGTATGAACCTTCTACTCAAGGACGTTATTATACTTAGTTTATTTGGCACTAATACAAATAAGTATAATAACCAAACAAATGCCTTTATTAATATACAAGAATATGATACAATGAGTCCATACAATCATCAAATGATTGGCTCTAGGGCTCTAACTAACAAGATACCCACCTCCGCAGGATTTTTCGAGCTATCCATCCTCGAGCAGCGGCATACCACCTTAGGGACCCACTCCTCCCGTTGCTGATACTGATGCTCCTCATGATGAGGAGGCTGATTGATACACATTGTTCTTTGATGTCACTTTGACTGTCTATGTTTTGGATGTTGGTTGTTGGATGTGTATGTCTGTCCTGGAAACTTACTGATTTCTTCTATTTATGTTGTTCTTTTTCTTTCTTTATGTTTCACTCCTTATTGGTTTTTAATATGCTGCTCATATGCCATTTCTTGTATGTCTCTTATTTCTTTATCACTGTCTTATAATACACTTAGAGGGTGTTCTAGGTGAATTAAGAAAAAGACAGTATGGGTTAAAGGGGAGTCCTTTAACGTTTTCTTACCTAATTCGCACCTTTTCGGTGTTTGACAATGGGGGAGAAGATAACTAAGTTTAGAGATAAATGAAAGTTTGGTCTTAGGGGGAGGATCTTGATTCCCTTAAAATTGAAATATGAACATTTCTGATCTAAACTTAAATCATGTTGTCAAACAATAAAAATGGGGAGATTGTTGATACAGTCTGACCTGGCTGTTGTTTTGATGTTGACACTGATTTAAGTTTGTATCAGATATTAATTAATGATCAAGGTTGATCATGTGGAGAGGAAAAGTCCAAGTACGGATACTTGGCACGCAAGTCGGAGAGAGCTCGGTAGCTCGTTCTCCGGACTAGGTCAGAGAGGGCTCGGTAGCTCGTTCTCCGGACCGGACGAAGTCGGAGAGGGCTCGGTAGCTCGTTCTCTGGACCGGACAAAGTCGGAGAGGGCTCGGTAGCTCGTTATCCGGACTAGGACAAAGAGGGCTCGGTAGCTCGTTCTCTGGACCGGACGAAGTCGGAGAGGGCTCGTCAGCTCGTTCTCCGAACTAGGTCAGAGAGGGCTTGGTAGCTCATTCTCTGGACCAGGAAGACGTTAGGATTTAGGGCTGGGAGGCTCTAAAACTAACACAGGGACATTGGATCGGTCTGTTGACCGATCCAGTGATACTCTGGTTGTCTGGATTGGTCGACAGACCGATCCAGTGATACCTTTAGGTATCTGATCGGTCGGTGGACCGATCAGTAACCACACAGAAGCTTTCTGTGGGTTATCTGATCGGTCTGTGGACCGATCAGAAACCACACAGAAGCTTTCTGTGGGTTATCTGATCGGTCTGTGGACCGATCAGTTACCACACAGAAGACTTCTGTGGGCTATCTGATCGGTCTGGTGACCGATCAGTATCAAGAGACGAAGACTCAGAATCATAGGAGGATCGGTCTGTGGATCGATCCACGCACAAGCTGATCGGTCCACAGACCGTTCAGACTCATCCCAGACCGATCAGGGTGTGTCCTGATCGGTCCAGAAGGCTATGGATCGGTCTGATGACCGATCCACAACAATGTCGTTTGTTTCTGCTGCTTCTCTGATATTTCTGATTCACTTCTGATTCACCTGATCAAATCATCTGCTATGAGATTTTTAAGTTACAGGTTGCAGGTATCGTGCCATTGGTTAATTTCAAATGAAGCTTCATCAGAAGAATAAGAACAAGCGCCCTTTATGCTGTATTTCACTGCAAGTGATGCAATTCGAGCTTCAACGTTCACTGGCCGCGATCAGTTGGACTCTTGCTCATTGGTTCGAGCTCAGAGACACCAGTGAAGACCATGGATGGTATTGGTGTGAGTTCAGAGAACCAGATGAGAAGGAAGAGTGATTGGCGACGCCTGAGTTGGTTGCAATGATTCGACACAGGTGACAGTGATTCGGGACAGTGAGAAAGTGGAATAAGAAGAAGGAAGAAGAGAGGTTTGCTAAGGTTCTGAGAAAACTCTCTGTCGATCAAGAGGCTGTGTTGTTGAGCTTTTGACTGAAGACTTCCTTCTATCTTTGCGTGCGTTTTGCTTCATGGCTGTAAGTTTCATTTGTTCATTCCTTCAGCCACCAAAACTCTGTAAGTCATTGTGCTTTGTTTTCAAATATATTCTGTGATTTTTGTGGAGAGGTTACTCCACCGAGAAGGAGAAATTCTTAGCTGGAATTTGTCCGGGGTGTGATCTACCGAAAGATCAAGGGATCGTCCACCTTACGGACACACCGAGGAGTAGGGGCAAGTTATCCCCGAACCTCGTACATCATTTTGTTAGTGTTGGTTGGTTTCTTTCCTTGCATCAGTTTTTGTTTTATTTATTTCCGCTGTGCTAACAAAGTCTTGTGAGGAAATTGATTGAGTTTTAGTGGAGGCTATTCACACCCCCCCCCCCTCTCTAGCCATCCAAAGATCCTAACAAAGATATCTTTTGGGAGCTCTTTTAAGAGTCGTTGATGATCTATAAAGCATTTGGGTGGTTCTGTCAATATGTAACCACCCTCCCGTAGTTGTTGGACCGCCCCTTACGTTCCAAGAGTGAGCATCCTAGTGGTCTGAGCAGTAAATTTTAGGTTGAATTCTCAAGATTCGAGATAGGTTTTCCACCTAATCTCAAAACACTTATCCTCTCCAGCCTTGAAAGCTGCCAATTCAGACTTAGCGGATTCTAATTCGGCCTCATTGAGTCCAGCCATACTTCTTGTGTATCCAGGTTCCATTGTTGCTCCATGATTAGTATATTAGTCGATCATTCTTTAGCTTGCTTAGTTGACCCTGAAGCATGGGAAACTCTTATTTCCTCCTACAGAGCGGTCTTTTATGCCAAGTCAGATATGGTCTTGGCTTTCATTGTACTTTCTGCTCGAAGCTTGGTTTCGCTGGTCTGCAATAGGATTTCTAATTTCCTTTTTTTCACTTGTTGAGAACTCACTAGCTATTGAGAATCCATCATGGTCTTCTCCATGTCTGAGAGTAGCCCAGCTTAGAAGTTCACTTCTTTCTACAGTTTAGCCACCTCAATGCTCGGATTGGATGCAAAGAGCTCTAGTTCCTCCACACGCTCTCTTAGAATTTTGTTATCCCGCTCTAAGTCCACCACTAGGTGACTCAAGTTTAGCCCTACAGTAGTCATTCTTCTCCTCCTCTACTTCCTATACAGAGAAGCTCTCCCTTCTCTCTAGGAAGGGAGTGGCTCTTCATTGCCGGAGAGAGGCTCCAAGTCAAGCAACCCAAGGGGCGGTGGGGGAGGGGATCTTTGCCTCCCTCACCAGCGGTGGATCACCACCCACTGGCATCGGAGAGGGCTCCGGCGAGGTTCTTCAACCACTCAAGAAGGAGAGCAAGAGGAGCTTGAAGACCACTGCCAAAGGCTCTTCACCGGTGAAAAGGAGGGGGAGGTTCTTGGGTCCGTCCTCCTCTGATCGTGCAAGGACACTACCGCCCCACATCACCACCAACCGGAGTCATCTTGGAGCATGATCGGAGGACTTGGCTTGACATGGAGGTGAGCCATAATGGTCGACGATCTGGGAGTTGAGGACCAAAGGGGGCAAGTAGCGATAAGGTGAACAGCGAGGAGTGCCTTCGTTACAAATCAGTTGGTGGTAGCAAGGTTTGTGCCGACGATCGCAAGGGACTGTTTCTTGGCGTACATCAAGGAGAGCGCCTGCCGGCCAGTTCACCGGAGGTCTCGTTATGGTTGCAGAGAACAGGTGTGAAGGGCAATGATTTGGTGCTGCTATGGTGCTCATTGGCCGGTAGGATGACATGTTTTGGAAGGGTTATGCCAGCAGCAGTTTTCTCTGATGGCCGGCAAATCCTTTAAGCTTCCGGCGATATTAGTGAGTAAGGGCCTGAGGGCACATTAGATTCAGTGGCAGCAAAGGCAGGGGAGGGAGAACTCGACATCTGGAACTCCGACGAAGTCATCAGCGTGGAGATCAAGCATTCAGAAACACGTCACCAGTTGCAGATTTTGAAATTCAAATCACCATTTGACTGTGGCAGCAAAGGTAGGAGAGGTTGAATTCAAAATTTAAAATTCCAATTCCAATTCTTTGATGGTAGCAACAGAGTGGAAGTCAGTTTAGATTTAGTGGCAGCTAAAGAGTGGGAGATTAGATGTCAGTTTGAAATTCAAATTTGAAAATTGAAGTTGGCGTGCATGAATTGATTGCCGATTTGACCAAATTCAAATTTTATCATTCAATGAAGCAAATGTGTGGTAGATTAGATTGGTTTGAAATTCAAATTCAGAGCACAGTGCACTCACATCAAATATGATTGCATGTGAATTCAAATTTGCAAATCAAATAGAGCAAAGAGTGGAAGATCAGATTGGTTTTGAAATTCAAATGTCAAAGGTTACCGTGCATCCAAATTGAACACTATGTGACTAATTCAAATCCATATTACTGTACATGTAAAAGGTCAAAGCTCATTGCATGGGACTTGATCAACTTTTTCTTGAAATTACCAATTGCTTGGAATCAATTACTTAGTGCGAGTCAACTACAGTGCATGGAGTTGATTGTCGTATGCCAATGCATGCAAGGGATTGGTTGCATGGGATTTACCGGTTGCTTGGAATCAATTACCGTGTGCGAGTCAACTTCATTGCATGGAGTCGATGGCATACTCCATGTCGTATGCCAATGAATGTAAGGGATTGGTTGCTTGGAATCAATTACCGTGTGCGAGTCAACTTCACTGCATGGAGTTGATTGTCGTATGTCGGTGCATGCAATGGATTGATTACTACCCCCTTCATCACGGAATTGCTAATTGAGGAGCTGCTAGGTCAGTTTTGCATCCCCGAAATGGAGGTTAGCCGGAATCAGCTTGCGGAGATAGAGCGCCAAGGAGGGCACAGTGGAGGCCATGCTGATATAGTCACTAGTGAGAGTAATGTTTGTTAGTATGGTTGTATAGTTGGGCTTGTACCCGAGATCTTGTGTACTTGTGATGACGGTTGATATCTGCATATACCAACCTACTGTTACGATACGAATGCCTAGGCTTGTGCGGCATTGTATCTTTAGGCGGCCCTATGGATTTCTCGTTTCGATCTGGCATTGGTCCGGACATAACGGGCGGGGACCTTTGAGCCATAGGTTGTTGTACATTCCTTTTGCTCCATATATGATAATTTACCTTCAATCAAAAAAAGTTTAGCCCTACAGCATAAAGCTGGAAGAGAAAGAATAAAATTATGAAATTTTACTTGCCAAAGGGGGTAAATGTAAAAACTTACCATAATTGCATTTTAAGTGTATTCATCCACACGCTTACAAACAAAGAAGTCCTTTGGTCGTCTCTCTCATTTTGTCCAAGCCTCGACTAGTGAGCCTTTTGGCTTCACCACCCCGTAAGAGAGTTGAGTGGTAACTGATAACCATGATTTTACTGCATTATTTTGATTCATTTATACATGGTTTTGATGTTGGTTTCATAGTTTAAATCATGGTTACATTACATTTTTGTGCATTGCATAGATTTTGGACTTAATTGCAAATTATATTATTTTTGGTTTTATTTGATGCTAATATTTGATTCTTATTTTGTAGGCATCAAAGGATCTTAGATTTGGATCTATTTGGACCGGAATTGGGCTCGAATCGGAGTTCAAAAGACAAGATCAAGCTTTGGGTCGATTTGGGCCATTTATCAAGAATAGGAGAGATCTAAACCATCCGTTGAAGATCTGGCCGATCCAACCTAATGGAGAGCAGATATAAGCCATTGATGAAGATCCAGAAGTTTTGATCCAGATCTGAGTTCATCCAGCCATTGATCCAGCCGGATTAATCTGGACCATTCAATGAAGACTAGGCGGATCTGGGCCATCCAGTGATGATCTGATCGATCCGACCTAAGGGAGAGTAGATCCAGACCCTAGATCAAGATCAGTACCTTCAGATCCGATTTTGGGCAAACTTTCACCGTTGATTTAGCTCCAAATTGATCCCAGCCGTTGGTTCAAATATGAGATCTATTTAAAACAGAGAAGCTACAGTGCCCAGCTTCTTCGTCGATCCCCTGCACTGTTCTTAGTCCGCGGCGCGGAATCTTCCGGATTTCGGCCCCATTCCTTCTCCGATCAATCTCCCGAGCTTTTATCTTGGTGGTGAGCTTCTCGGCGGCGACATCCCGTTCATTTGGAGCCATCGGAGAGTGTTCTCTCTGGTGGAATTTGGCTCGCGGCATCTTCCTTTTCCAGCTCGATTTGGCGGTGGTCCTCCAAATCCAAGCTCTGATTCCCATAAGCAACATTTGGAGGTGGTCTTCCGGTGTTCCTGAGCTTCACTCGACGTTCATCCGCGTTCCACAGCCTTCCATCAGATCCAGAGTCAGATTTCCAAATTTTCGGCATTTTCTTGGGTTTTGGGATGTTCTTAGTGTTGGAGGATCGGTGGCCGGCTTGAAGGGGGGTTGGATAGACGGCACCCCCAAATCTCGCTTCCTACACTATTGTTAGCTTGCGCAGCGGAATACAAATAAAAACAAACAAGCTAAACTAAATACAAGACAAAGAAAAAAACAAGCAAACCAATGCACGTCGATGTAACGTGGTTCGGAGATGATGCTCCTACTCCACGGCTGTCCGTAAGGTGGACGATCCCGATCCTTCGGTGGATTAGCCCCCGGAAACTCCGGCTATCTCAAGTCGCTCCTTGTGGGTGGAGAAACCTCACCACAACACACCAAGACCTCTTGGATTCCACAAACACTTGAGCACTTGTAGACTACTAATTAGACCTTAACCAAGTCTAATTTCGTCGCCTTGGCCGGCCATACCAAGCTCCTTCTTATAGAGCTTGGGGAAATCAGCCTTGCTGATTTGCCCGTTACCAGTCGACTGGTCCTTGCACCAGTTGACTGGTGCCAGCCAAACGGCACTCCAACGGCTATCTACCAGTCGACTGGTCCCAGGACCAGTCGACTGATCCCAGCCATTTCGGGCACAGAAAGCTTCTGTGCTCACCACCAGTCGACTGGTTCTAGTACCAGTCGACTGGTACAACCCTAAACTTAGGGTTTCCCATCCCGAGTATATTTCACTCGCACTCGGACCCTCACGACTCACTTGACTCTTCTTTGCAGCCTTGACCTCTTGCCTTCAAGCCTACTTCCTTTGGCTCTCGTCCCTCGGATGCATCCAAGCCCGCGGCTCGTCCCAATGCCATCCTTCGCGTATGCCTCGAAGTCGCTTCCCTCGGCCCTTGTCCTTGCTGCCTTGTCCACGGTCCCTCGGATGCTCCATCCTTCACCGGACCCGAAGCCATCAACCTGAGTCACATGTGTCACCTGCAGTCCTGCACAACTCAAGTACACATATCAAATAACAAGGGTAAACCTAACTTAAACCCTTTGCCCAAATACCAAAACACATGGTCCCACGAACCATTGGGATTGCTCCAACAATCTCCCCCTTTTTGGTGTTTGGCAATACGTTTAAGTTAGGGAAAACAAATAGCAAATAAACATGCTAATACAATGGACTTACGATGCCAAGGCTACACACTTGGACTTACTCCGCCGAATGGACTTACGTTGCCAAGGCTACACACTTGGACTTACACCGCCAAATGGACTTACGTTGCCAAGGCTACACACTTGGCAACCACCGAATGGACTTACATTGCCAAGGCTACACACTTGGCAACCGCCGAAACAAGATGCAAACATGCATTAGAACCTATCACAAGGCTCCCCCTACACCTACGCTCCCCAATGAGCTAGGATTTTACCACGGGCTTTTTAAGAACCTATCCCAAGGCTCCCCCTACACCTCAACTCCCCAATGAGCTAGGATTTTACCATGGGCTTTTTAAAAACCTATCCCAAGGCTCCCCTATGCAAAGGCACTTAAGGTTTTCCCAATTTAAACCTTACTTCTCCCCCTTTGCCTAACATCCAAAAAGTTCTCCAACAATATCCCAATTGTTGAAAATTTCTCATCCAAACTGACCCTAAACTCATGTATTAATCCCTCTTGGATCCCATACATCTAAGTGAGTTGACATGGTTAAGAACAGCGCTGAAAAACACTTTCAGGCTGGTATCAGTCGACTGCCCCAAGTTCCAGTCGACTGCCCCCTTCGACAGAACCTTACAGAAACATTCTGTAGTCGAAATTTACTGTTACCAGTCGACTGGTATCGACAAAATGAGCTTACTGTTACCAGTCGACTGGTATCTGCACCAGTCGACTGGTACCCTTTTTCTGAAAAAATCAACCTTTTCAGGCCAACTTCAGAAATGCACCAGTAATTCCCTAGACCTCCAAAAATTCCCAAATTTTGTGGAGAGGTCTATTGTACCCATGTCTACTTGGGAAAAATACATTACAAAATGTATCTATCACCAATCACAAGATTGATATAAAATCTAAAACTAGCTAAATAGTTCAATTGAACCTTGACCTAAAGTCCTAGTTTTAGCTTCCTCTTGATGTATTTGCCCATACCAACCCATAATGCATCCCTAGCATTGGTTTATATGGCATCTATACATCCAAAACTAATTATCATGCTATATGACCCCAAATGTCATATTTCTTGCATGAAACACAATCCATGTGTGCCAAATCCCTAGGTTTGAGACTCAAGTTCGTCTCCAAACCATTTGGCACACTCCATGGCTCCTCTAGACTCCCAAGTAGTACCCACCTGAGATCCATTGGCCATGGGTCTCAAATTGACACTTGGAGCTCCCCCTAGAGCTCTTTACCTTAGTCACCTCCCTAGGTGACTCATCTATTATGGCTACACCACAATGATGTCCCTTAGAAGATCTCCTTATCTTCTTGACCTTGGACACATCATCCTTGCCATAATCATATGCAACCCTAGCATATTTATTTTTATTGGCCTTGGATGACTCTCCCTTGCCCTTATCATGTGCCACCCTAGTACATGGTCTTCTTTTAACCTTGGAGACACTAGATTGGTATCCCAAACCCGATCTATCATTGTTGGGTTTTTGACTCCCCAACACCATACTTAATCCCTTAGATCCAATAGTGAATCTCTTAAGGAATTTCTCTAAACCATCAAGCTTTGCCTTCAAAGCTTGATTCTCCCTTTCTAGGTTCCTAAACCTAGAGTCAACATGTCCACCATGGACATTCCTACACCTACCCTTTCTAGGCATATGTCTCTCCTTCTTGGGATTAATGCCTTGGTTCTCTATTAGCTTCTTCTCCTTAGGTAATGAGAATTTAACTTTCCTAGGTCTATCATTTCTAAATTTATCTTGCATAGATTTCCTAGGGTTATGATCCACATTTACCCTACTCCTATCATGATATCTAAATCCAAAATTTTTCATTGCTACATAATGATAATCATTATTTCTCCTAGCATGCATGGGAACATAAGAATTTGAATTTGAATTACACTTCAAATTAGGGTATACCTCCCTTACCCTTGAAGCTCCCCCTTGATTTGAGCTCCTCTTCTTCTTCTCCCATTTCTTTAAATGTGCAAGCTTCTTGAGCTCTCCCTTCCTTGGGCATCTTGTGTGGTAGTGTCCCATCTCACCACATGTGAAGCATCTAATGTGCTTCTTCTCCTTCTTCTTCCTACAACTCAAGTTAGATTCTAAAGGAATTGAATTGAGTTTAGGAGTTACCTTTTTCTTACCCAAAGGACACCTACTCTTGTAGTGCCCCTTCTCATTGCACCCGAAGCACATAATGTGGTCCTTTGACTTTGCTTCGGTGGAGGTGCTTGCTAAATTGACCTCTTCCAAGACCTCTTCTTCATCCTCTTCACTTGTCTTGGATTCTTCTTCAATTCTTGAGGATGTTGATGATATCTCATCTTGCTTCTCCTCCTCGGATGTTGAGCATGGCTCAACTTTCGGTTGCTCCTCTTCAACTTGAGCAACTAGACCCATCTCAATGGGTTCTTCTTCCTCTTGTGTAGGTTTAGGTTCTTCTTGTAGAACCATCTTCACCTTGCTCCACAACTCATGGGCGTTCTTATACTCACCTACACCATTTATCACATGATTAGGCAAAATATCAATCAATATAGATATTACCTTTGAATTTGCCTCTGATCGTGAGGTTTGCTCCTCCGTCCAATGTCGTGTTCGGAGTCTTTTTCCTTTCTTGTCCTTTGGAACTTTGAATGGCTCCCTTACCACCATCATTGTGTCCCAATCCATGTTGAAGAAAACCTCCATCCTCATCATCCAATACGTGATGTCCCCAAGGCTTCCTCCTTCAAATTTTGGAGGGACAATAAACCCTGCCATCTTGTGCTTCCTTGGCGATTAGTCCAACGGAGAGCGTCCTCGCTCTGATACCACTTGTTGGAGGATCGGTGGCCGGCTTGAAGGGGGGTTGGATAGACGGCACCCCCAAATCTCGCTTCCTACACTATTGTTAGCTTGCGCAGCGGAATACAAATAAAAACAAACAAGCTAAACTAAATACAAGACAAAGAAAAGAACAAGCAAACCAATGCACGTCGATGTAACGTGGTTCGGAGATGATGCTCCTACTCCACGGCTGTCCGTAAGGTGGACGATCCCGATCCTTCGGTGGATTAGCCCCCGGAAACTCCGGCTATCTCAAGTCGCTCCTTGTGGGTGGAGAAACCTCACCACAACACACCAAGACCTCTTGGATTCCACAAACACTTGAGCACTTGTAGACTACTAATTAGACCTTAACCAAGTCTAATTTCGTCGCCTTGGCCGGCCATACCAAGCTCCTTCTTATAGAGCTTGGGGAAATCAGCCTTGCTGATTTGCCCGTTGGCACTCCAACGGCTATCTACCAGTCGACTGGTCCCAGGGCCAGTCGACTGATCCCAGCCATTTTGGGCACAGAAAGCTTCTGTGCTCACCACCAGTCGACTGGTTCTAGTACCAGTCGACTGGTACAACCCTAAACTTAGGGTTTCCCATCCCGAGTACATTTCACTCGCACTCGGACCCTCACGACTCACTTGACTCTTCTTTGCAGCCTTGACCTCTTGCCTTCAAGCCTACTTCCTTTGGCTCTCGTCCCTCGGATGCATCCAAGCCCGCGGCTCGTCCCAATGCCATCCTTCGCGTATGCCTCGAAGTCGCTTCCCTCGGCCCTTGTCCTTGCTGCCTTGTCCACGGTCCCTCGGATGCTCCATCCTTCACCGGACCCGAAGCCATCAATCTGAGTCACATGTGTCACCTGCAGTCCTGCACAACTCAAGTACACATATCAAATAACAAGGGTAAACCTAACTTAAACCCTTTGCCCAAATACCAAAACACATGGTCCCACGAACCATTGGGATTGCTCCAACACTTAGCTCACCGGGGGTGGTCCGTCGACGTTCTAGAGCAATCCTGGAACTGATACCCTGTAGAGATGCTCCACTGAGGTCCAGAGTTGGGTGGTCTCGACTTTAGCACTCTTGTGTGACGGCAAGAGTGTGAAGTTTGGTGAGATTGGTTGTGAGTTGGATTGGTTATGGTTTATTTCGTTTTGTTATTGTTTTTACAGCTTAGAACAGATTCATTTGATGTTTGTTATGATTTTAGCAAGTAATTTAGTATTTCATTACCTTGTTAAAGCTTAGTTTAAGTTTAATTTGATGCTTGGTTAATTGTTTAGTGTTTGAATTTTAAGTTAGGGTTTACATTTTGCTTTAGATCAGATTTAATTTGATATTTTCTATTTCAATCTTAGTTTAAGTGTGTGTTAATAATTTAATCACAACGTAGAGTGACAATGCTTTTGGGTTTGATTATTGGCACACAAGTAGATTTCATTTATGCATTAGAGTAATCTCTTATTTGTTGTGCTTTCATTTGTTAGATTTAGATTCAAAGCTTAAACTCCCCCATTTTCATACTAAAACCCCAAAAATAGGAAATAAAGACAATCCTAAATTACATTCTACCGTTGGTTCCTCGGGATCGACCCTGGGCTCGTTACTACGACATTATTGTTTAATTAAGGGGTTCAGTGGAATATACATTTGTACAATTTGATTAGCGGATGTGACAGATTCGCCTCATCAAATTTTGGCGCCGTTGCCGGGGAAAACGTTGTAATATGCAATGTTTAGTAATTTTAGGATTGTTGTTTTGATTGCTTTCATGATTATATATTCATGTGTTGATTTTATTTGTTCCTGAGTCTTCTGATTTTATTTGCTAGTGTTTCAGTGTAAGAACAAGAAATTCATGTGACCATGGATCCATATCATCAGTATTTGGAGATGGGATGGAGAATTATTTTTATCAGCCTCAGACTCAGTCCTATCAGTCCTACCTACTTATGGAGCAGCGGAATAGGTATGAGGATGCACAAGAACAAATTGAAGAATCAATGTGGAAATGCAATGAAGTTATGCAATAAATGAGAGAGCATCAAGAGCAACAATTTGTAAGGATACAGAATATACAGAGTCAATTAGATCAGATAGCATCATCTATTAATCAGTTACAAGCACAAAGAGCCAGTGAAGAGGTGGATTGTGGAGATCTTGTCAGGCCTGACACTACTTCTATTTCTTCACAACAATTTTTTAGTTTTATTTGTGATGATGTAGTTGTTCAGATTTCAGATTCTACTAATAGTGTTGCTTTATATGATGTGAATGATGTAGGTATTGTTGCAGAAAATGATTTAAGTGTAGGGGAGTGCTTACTGGAAGCATTACCTCAAGAATCACCACATATAGAGGATGTAAGTGTAGGGACTTGTGCTATGGAGCCAAACACCCAAGAATCACTACATGAAGTTGAACATTCACCAGAACTAGAGTCTGAGCATTTACTTGATGAGAAAGAGGTAACAATCACCACTTTAGGTACCTTTCAAGATGACAAGGTGAGTATTTTTTATAATTTTTCAGAAAATTTAATAGAGGTACCATTCATAGATTTTATTAGATGTGATTCATTTTTGGATGTATTTTATACCCACACAAATATTCTCCTATCTTTTTCTTATCCCACATGTGTGTGGGAGGTATTTTCTTTTATTGATATTGTAGGAGAACACAAGCTCCCGGAGTGGGTGCTAAAACTGAACCGATTAAGACCTCCAGAAAGAATGGTGAAAGGAAAAAGGAGTAATAAGACGAATTTGTGTGGAACTATGATTACTCCACTTCCGGGGTGGATTCTACTTCTAAACCTTCTTCAACCACCGGGAAATGAAAGGGGAGTTGATTTCAATTTAGCTTTCTTTTGCATTTTAATTCATGCTTTGTGTTTAGTTTTTCTCTAATAAATTCGTTATACGTTTCTTTGGTTTCATATTTTGCATTTGCACTTTGTTTTTACATTTTACATTTTATTTCCATACTTTGCATTTAGTTAGTGCATAGCAATTAATTTGAATAAAATTCACCATGTGAATTTTCTAAGTAATATTTGTAAGATGGTAAAAGTCTCTTAAATTTGATCATCAATTTTAGGTCATGTGACATGATTGGATGCTTTTCTTACATGATATTGGTTAATTTGGTAGTGGATTCAAATTTGATTAATTAAGTTTGATTGCATGAAAATTACCTAGAGAGGACCACTTAAAGCCTATACTTCATTAATTCCTTCTGTGTGGCATGCACTCATAGCAATTGAAACTCTAGAACTTGCTTTGCTTCTTTTCAAGGTCACAATAGCGTACGTAAGCATGGAAAGGAAGGATATTTTTCGTTGAATTCTTTTCTTTTGCCTATTCCAAATTCCAATTCATTTTTTTTTTCCACAATTTTCTTGAAACATTCTCATCTAGCATTTTAACCCTTAATTATCTTTGCTTGTCATTCTTTCATTGAGAGTTTTGGTTGAATTCTTGATGAGTTAGAATACCAAGATGGAGAAAAGTTCTAAGTGTGGGGGATTACATATGCTCAAAGTTCATGGAGTTTAGGAGTTTTGAGATTAATATGTTGGATTGAATGTGCTAAGTATAATGCAGGATAGGAAGCTAACAATTCAGTTGAGAGGCACAATTTGGTTGGTTTGTTGGAATGATACATTAATGGAAAGTTTTTAGCATCAATTGGTTGGTGGGAAATTCTGATTTATCAATATCAATAAACCTCAAGAGAAGCCCTACATGTCTATTGTCAATTGGTGCCATTTCCTTTTCAATTCTTGCGTGATTAGAAGCTGGAAACTGTTGTGTATCGGATGGTGTATCAAAATACAGTAGCAATTTTCATTTCTGCAAAATTCAGAGCAGCAGAATGGAAGCTGCAGAATTTTCGAAGTTGTACAGTTCTGCACATAGATGCTTCATTAGCCTTGTTTCAATTCTGTTCTTAAGCAATAGAAATGCAATCTTTAAGTTATTTAAACAACAAATGTCATCTGCATAGAAAGAAACTGGAAGTGGAAGCTATAAACAGGAATTGACAGGAATTCAGAGATTCATAACTTGGCATCTCAAGCCTGTTTTGTGCTAACTTCTCTTGGTGTTTTTGTTTAGAATACGAATTGAATTCCAGTCCTATCAATTCAATGGTAAATTGGATCTCATTCCAGGTTAAACCTTTCATGATTCAGGCCAAATTTTTCTTGAATCTTGAATTCTGAAACTTAGGACTAGGATTCTGGATTTCTGAAAGTGCCAACTGGTAGCTGCAATTAGTTGTAGATTGCTGAAATGGCTGCAGCTTTGTAAAATCTGCAGAAATGAGATCTAAAATTATTATGTCGATTATTATAAGTTGTATGCCAATCTTAAGTTGCAAGTTTCCAATCAGTAGAAGTGTAAGTGAAGCAATTAAGTATCAAGAATTGGAAAGATAGGAATTGTTTTACAGAAAAAGAAAGAGGAACTGTGTTTATAGATTAAGCAGTAACAGATTTTGCGCCATTTAGGAATTGTTTGTGCCAAGATATTAATGAAGCTTTGACGGTTACTTAACTAATTTGGAGTGCTCATCTTGTATGGTCAATTGAGGTTACAACTCTTCCTTGAAGGACTACATTTTGATGACAATAAAAAAAAGTGAATGATGAACCCGTGGAGGGCTGTGAACTGTGCTATAAAATTCAGAAATGGAGTAGTTTATCTCTAAATTGTTGCTAAATTAATATGGGTTGATTCTATTCTCATGCAGCATGAATACACTCCTCAGTTATTCAAGAGATGCTTTTAATCTGTAGAAAAAAGAAAAAAAAAAACTGGAAATCAATGAGTCTGATTTCTGAAATCAGACTTCTTGTGATGAGATATGGATTGAGAAGGCTGAGGTTACTGATTCCCAAGGTTTGCTGGACAAATGAATCAATTTAGTTGTTTGTCATTTTCATACAAGAGTAAAAATCGAAGCTGCAAATTTTGGAAAGAGCAGGATGTTAGGTTACTCTTCTCGGTTCCTTGTGTGCAAACTTTGAAAATTTTCAGAAATCAAAATGTTTCTGTATCTAAACAATTCATTGCAAGTGCATGGTGTTTTCTTTGATGGTCACCATTACAATATAGGCTATGGCAGTACTGAAGCAACAACTTACAGATACTGGCACCAATTGTGGGAAAATCTGAATTATTGCTACTGGAATAGAATGCATTTCTGAATTTTGAAGTGCAGAATTCAGTATTAGCAATAAGAATGCAATTGTTAAGATGTTAAGATGACAAGCTAATTGACAGAAAAGACTGCAGAGAAATGGAAGTCATATAAACTGATTTCTGGAAACAGAATATGTTTTTGAAGCTATGTATTAGTGACTTTTTCAAAACTTGTTGCATGCCAAATGTTGTTGCAAATTTTAATTAACTTTAAGTTGTGCAGACTTTTTGATGCAGAGTGCAGAATTAACCTCAAGCTGTGATACCAAGTTGATTCCAGTTCTGGGTTCAAAGGAAACCTTCTCAAGTTTAATCGAGTAGCATATTCTTTGAAGTGTCAAATCCTGAAACTTGTAGGTGTCAAGCTGAATTCTGATTTTGAAAAGCAATTTCCTGGTTTGCCAAGATTAAATATCAGAATTGCGAAGCTGTTTGGAGCTGATCATTGTAAAGAAGGACTGGGATTTAAATTGGTGAATACAATTTCATTTAAGAAGCATATACAACAGAAGGAAGTCAATTGTGCCAACATTCAGAAATTTTTAGCTGTATTCTAGATTTTTGAAGCTGAATTTGTTATTACTAATACAGTCTTGAAATATTAGTTGAATGCATAGGTGATGATATCACTCAATGAAGGATGACTTGAGAAACATTGGAACCACTTGATGTTTGGAAAGGGAAATGCAGGAAACTGCACCACAGAAAAAAAAACTATGCGTGCCAATCTGTGATACAAGTTTTGAACTGGAAAAGGCTAAGAAAAGCACTTGATCTCTCAATGTCAAGTGGTATTCCCTTCTGATATCAGAAGTGGCAGAATTGGAACTGAAGATCCAGTGATTTTAGATTTTTGAATGTAGCAATGTTTTAAACTTGAATTTTAATCAGAATTCTGAAATTTTGAATTCTGAGATAGCTAAATTAATTCATTAAGTGGCTGCTAAATTCGTTTGAAGAGTGCTGCAATCTTGTTTCTTGAACATTTGGTGATTTGGAACTAACAAAGGGGGCTACTGTTGGTGTTAAATAGACTTAGTTTTAGTTCCTCACTGATGCAATATGGTGCAACTCTCAAATTTTCATTAATTTTAAAATTGATTCTTTAACTGCATAAGTCTATATTTCTGTATCTGAATTAGAATCCAGAAATCAGTGTGTTTAAGAGATGTAAGAGATTTTACTAGCTTTTGAAGGTCTAAATCTGAAATATGAAATCAGAGATTCAAATCTGAAACTCTATAGAGCTGCAGAAATGGAAATCTGCAGAGTGTGCCGAATCTGAAACTGCTCCTACCCAATTCTTTGGTGATAGTGCTCTTCTTTGCAAAAAAAAAAAAAAAAATCTTCATGCAATAGACCTTTAGTCCTGGATTTCAGAAATGGGAATTTGGTTAAAGTATGCCAATGTGAGAAGAAATTTGTAAACTGTCTGAAGATAAGAGTTCTCTGTTAAGGAAGGAAGTAAATAGACAAAGGAAGAAGAAAACCAGAGTTGCTGAATCTGAAATCTGAAATTACAGAACAAGAATCAATGATGAAGGAATCCAGTCCTTGCACTCAGTGGATTAAAAATCTGATTAGATTTCATCCATAATACAATTGATCTCTGGATTCCTCTGATTTCCTAGTTTCAGGAATGATATCTTAGAGTTATGTGATAATCATTCAGAGAAATTTGATGCTGCAGATCTGAATTCTGAACCTAAGAATTGAAGCAAGAATTTGATTGTTTATTTGCTATAGCAGCCTACTCAAAGACCTAAATCTGTGTGCCAATTCCTTTTGTTATTTTGACCAGAAATCAATGGAATCAAGAGCCTAAATGTGCCAACTCAAATTGCTGATCAAACAAGGGAGTGCCATTTTATTCATAAAACACTTCAAGATGGCATCATGAATTATGAAAAGTTAAAGATAAAGGCAGTAATTGATACTCAAAATAGAATTGAGAAACTGAATGCTGGAAACTTGCATTATGTGGCCAAAGAATGTTCCAATTTCTGAAAACTCTTGGATTATTTATGCTTATCCTGTTAGTGAAGCCTTATTAGACACATGCATCAAATAGTTCATCTCTTTATGCTGCTTAACTTCTTAAATATACTTTTATGCTGCAATTGTGTAAAAAGGTGTATCAAGTCATTGACAGGCATGATATTTTCTATTGCCCGAGACGGACAATGTTTTAGGTGTGGGGGAGGGAGCTATTTTCCATTAGCTAATGTGAGTTTGTTTTTGTTTCAAAATGCTAGAATTGAAGTGGAAGAACAGTGATAAAAAAAACAGTGAAGAAGAGAAGAGAAAAATGGCACATCCAAAGAGTGTATCAAAAGAGTATCAAGATTTTTGGTTTGCTATTTAATTGAAGGAGAGGTTAGCTTGATATGTTGAATTATTAAAAACAAATGGTATTCATCTCTTTTTACATCAAAATGGTCAACTCATCAAGTATATTCATCCAATACTCTCATCTTCTCATTTTCTTCATTTATGCCTTTTCTTTTGCTACTACATTCATGTCACTTGTTCTTTTTGCTTTCATCTCAATTCTTGTTGATAAATCCTTTTGATTCATGTATGCTATGCTTATAGTGGTGGAGAATTAGAAAATAAGCAAGCTTATGGTAGTGAAATGTTGTGAGTTGCATTGAGTGAGCTCCACTTATACACATGTTTGAGTGTGAGAGCTATAATAGGTAAATCCCTTGTGAGATGCAAGTTGCTTTATTTTTCAATTGGATTGAAACTACCATACCTACTGATTATTGTTTGGATTGTATTAATGATTGTTAGTGATCTTAGTTAAATTCTTTTTACTATCTTTTAGATATTGCTAGGGAATTTTCTATGGAGATGATTTTGAGTTTTCTTTACTTTCACGGGACGTTCAAGACTAAGTGTGGAGGATTTGATAACTATGATTTTACTGCATTATTTTTATTCATTTATGCATGGTTTTGATGTTGGTTTCATAGTTTAAATCATGGTTACATTACATTTTTGTGCATTGCATAGATTTTGGACTTAATTGTAAATTATATTATTTTTGGTGTTATTTGATGCTAATATTTGATTCTTATTTTGTAGGTATCAAAGGATCTTAGATTTGGATCTATTTGGACCGGAATTGGGCTCGAATTGGAGTTCAAAAGACAAGATCAAGCTTTGGGTCGATTTGGGCCGTTTATCAAGAATATGAGAGATCTAAACCATCCGTTGAAGATCTGGCCGATCCAACCTAATGGAGAGCAGATCTAAGCCATTGATGAAGATCCAGAAGTTTTGATCCAGATCTGAGTTCATCCAGCCATTGATCCAGCCGGATTAATCTGGATCGTTCAATGAAGACTAGGCGGATCTGGGCCATCCAGTGATGATCTGATCGATCCGACCTAAGGGAGAGTAGATCCAGACCCTAGATCAAGATCAGTACCTTCAGATCCGATTTTGGGCAAACTTTCACCGTTGATTTAGCTCCAAATTGATCCCAGCCGTTGGTTCAAATATGAGATCTGTTTAAAACAGAGAAGCTACAGTGCCCAGCTTCTTCGTCGATCCCCTGCGCTGTTCTTCGTCCCGCGACGCGGCATCTTCCGGATTCCGGCCCCATTCCTTCTCCGATCAATCTCCCGAGTTTCTATCTTGGTGGTGAGCTTCTCGGCGGCGACATCCCGATCATTTGGAACCATCGGAGAGTGTTCTCTCCGGTGGAATTTGGCTCGCGGCATCTTCCTTTTCCAGCTCGATTTGGCGGTGGTCCTCCAAATCCAAGCTCCGATTCCCATAAGCAACATTTGGAGGTGGTCTTCCGGTGTTCCTGAGCTTCACTCGACGTTCATCCGCATTCCACAGCCTTCCATCAGATCCAGAGTCAGATTTCCAGATTTTTGGCATTTTCTTGGGTTTTGGGATGTTCTTAGCTCGTCGGGGGTGGTCCGTCGGCGTTCTAGAGTAATCCTGGAACTGATACGCTGTAGAGATGCTCCACTGAGGTCCAGAGTTGGGTGGTCTCGACTTTGGCACTCTTGTGTGACGACAAGAGTGTGAAGTTTGGTGAGATTGGTTGTGAGTTGGATTGGTTAGGGTTTATTTCGTTTTGTTATTGTTTTTACAGCTTAGAACAGATTCATTTGATGTTTAGCAAGTAATTTAGTATTTCATTACCTTGTTAAAGCTTAGTTTAAGTTTAATTTGATGCTTGGTTAATTGTTTAGTGTTTGAATTTTAAGTTAGGGTGTACATTTTGCTTTAGATCAGATTTAATTTTATATTTTCTATTTCAATCTTAGTTTAAGTGTGTGTTAATAATTTATTCACAACGTAGAGTGACAATGCGTTTGGGTTTGATTATTGGCACACAAGTAGATTTCATTTATGCATTAGAGTAATCTCTTATTTGTTGTGCTTTCATTTGTTAGATTTAGATTCAAAGCTTAAACTCCCCCATTTTCATACTAAAACCCCAAAAATAGGAAATAAAGACAATCCTAAATTACATTCTACCGTTGGTTCCTCGGGATCGATCCTGGGCTCGTTACTACGACATTATTGTTTAATTAAGGGGTTCAGTGGAATATACATTTGTACAATTTGATTAGCGGATGTGACAGATTCACCTCATCAGTAACCATCCTCTGTTAGGATGGCAAACCAAAGGTGAAGTAAAACTAGTGATCTAAGTCAGGGGGAGAGCTTGGCCTTAAAGAAGGGGTGCCCGGAGTACTGCCCGTTGACGGTGCCAAATAAGTAGACGATAAAGGTTTATGTGTTAGCAGGGCCAGCCTAGATGCTTGTGCAAAGGTGGAAGGTGCAGAAGTAGGATCAGTCAACCTTAAAATAATAGGCCTGATCGGAGGGGAATCAGTGATAATCAGGCCTTTTCCTCGGGTAGCAAGAGCAGAGGTTATAGCAGCAGTAGTCCTCTTGGTCCTAAGCCGCTCGGTTGAAGCTAGAGCATCCATTCAATGCCTTTTTATGCCTAAAGGTAAGGGGCTTATCCGAGTCTGGAGATTTGGGGGTGGCCGCAAGTAATTGAGGGCGACCAGAAGATGAAGATGTCTTCTCGGCCTCACTCTTCTTCAAGATTGCTTGGCCCAGTTAGTTCAACGTGTTTTCATTTATCTGAATATTCTTTGAAAGGAAGGCCTTAGATGTTGGTGCTAGAAGCATTAGATAATCAAACTTATATTTTGATATTGGCAAAGGTTTAAAGTTAAGCTGTGTTATGATCTAACGAGTTGAACTAAGTGTGTAGGAAAGTTCTAAGTAATCTTAGGCAAAGTGAAAGTCCTAGTTAAGGTTAGACAAAAGATGGAAAAGTTCTAGCTGCGATTAGGAAACAAAGTCTTGGTCCATGGGATTGGGCAAAGACTTGGTAGGTCAAGGACGTTGGCCAAAATCCTAGGGTCGATGACACTAGGTGAAAGTTCTAGGAGTCACGAACACCAGGCGGGAAATCCTAGGGTCGAGAACACTAGGTGAAAGTCCTGAGGTTTCGGATGCTGAGAAAAAGTCTAAACCATCTAGAGGACTAGTTTGGTAAAAGTTAAATTCTCCTGAGAGGAGTAGGTGAGGATGTGTTCCCCATTGAGGGAATAATAGGTGTTGGTCAACCTAGAGTTTCAGCAAAATTCAAAATCATGATCGAACAGTCTGGAGGCTGTCAAAATTATTCTTCTTTATATATTGTTGCCTATACTAACTCTTTTTTGTAGAAAGACAAAGCTGGAAACGGTGATTCAAGCCCCCGGGAGGGCTCCGGGTGCTTGGACTCTGAGCGCCTGGGAGGGCTCCGGGTGCCCTAACTTCGAGCTCCTGGAGGTGGTCCGGGTGCCTGAGATCGGATCAAGCAACCGCCCTCTAGATGTGAGTTGGTGCGCTCTGGTTGGTTGGCCGACGTCATAGTCCAGGCACCCGGGGGTGGTTCGAGCGCCCGGAGATGAATGAGTTTTGCCAGATCAAGTTTTGACAAGAGCACGCCACGTCAGGCCCTATAGGGGCGCCCAAGGGAGGTTCCAGGCGCTCAGAGTAGGCTATAAAAGGAGGGTTCGACCAGCACCTTAGGCACATTAATTTAAACAATTTTTGCTCCTGTGCACTACTCTGAAAAGGTCCTACAATGCTCGAAACTGCTCTGACGACAACTACGCTAAAGATCTCTTCCTCTAAGTCATCGGTATTTCTTTTATTGTTCAAGTTACTTGTACTTAAATTATAATTGCTTTTGTAACTTTTTGATTGATTAGTAATTGCACAACGAAAACACTCTCACGTGCAGGCCTCGGAGTAGGAGTCGTCACAGACTCCAAACTAAGTAAAATTTGACAGTGATAGCATTGTGTTTCCTTTTACTTTTATTATCTTAATTATGGTGTGTTTTATTCGATCATGTTTTTTGAAAAGTGAAAAGTTGCGAGCGCTATTCACCCCCCTTCTTAGCGCAATGATCCTACATTAGAGATAGTTTCCACTGTAAAAATAAAGAATGTTAAACACAATAAAGTAAAGAAGTTTCATTTAGGAGCAATGGGAAAAGGGGATATTTCTTACCAAAGGAGTCTAGCCCAATTTTAATATGACTCAACCCAAATATATATAACAACCTCTCCTGGAGCAGCCTAAAAATATCGAACTTTAGTCCGGCCAATTTCTCTATGGTTGGGTGAAGGGACAAACCCATGCTAATGTTACCCAATGTTGGTGTGGGGGCAGACATTGTTGCTAAGATATTGACCAACATATGGGGTTTGGAAGTTGAATAAAGAAATATTTGTCCCTCCACTCACTTTGAGAAGGGATTCTATCGAATAGGGTAGTCTTAGGATGGGCATGAAAACGAAACACACCCTCGGTTACTAATTGAGGGTGAAAGAAGTAGTCAAATATGTGAGGGGACAAAGAAACCCTAAATTAACGAAATATGAGTGTCACTCCACATACAACGCGAATGGAATTAGGGACTAATTGGTAGAGGAGAATATGGAAGTATTGGCTCACTTCGACAAAGAAAGATAAAATAGGAAAACATAGGCCCACCAAGATTTACTTTTTGAAAATAGTTACATAACCTTTGGGAGAAATATCAGGGTGTTTCTGTTTGGTCAGTATGATTATATGCATAAAAGGGGGAACTCCATATGTGAAATGTAGATCATCAAGGTCTATCTCATTAAAGCTTGAAGTAAGAAGTGTGTATACCACACACTGGGAATATACATCTGAAGCTTAAGGGGGGGAGATCGAAGGAAAACAGAGGGGAGGGTTCACTAAAATTTACAAACACAGGTGATCAAATGGCCTCAATGGAAGGGAAAAAGATGAGAAGACGAAGTCACTAGGGGTTTTAAAGGAAACCCTATGAGCCCCTTTTTAAAAGGGATAGTGGGATTGTGGGGATACAAATGGGATAATTACTGTGGTTGTTGGATCATAAGGAAGGTGAACTGCTATAGGTATGGAAAATTGTACACAAGTTGGCATGTCAAAAGAATGAGGTCATTAGACACATGTCAACAATAGAAGAGGTATATTTATAATGAATGTGATAGATAAATCATTATTCTGAAGCATCGACATATGCACCAATGTGAACCTCTTTTTGTTTTAGTCGCCAAATCATCTAAAAGCTGATCAGCTTTAACTCCGGTCATGTTTTTAGGGCTTCATCTCTCCCATCACATAGGCATAGTTTTTACCAAAAAGTCGATTGACTTAAGAGTCGGTTGAACCTTAAATTCGGTTGGTCGTTGTTAAATCGCATTTCTCGCTATATACCCGATTGACACAACAGACAATCAGATTTTCAAAATTATGTTTCCTAAGTGATTAAGTTCCTGGGCCTCTGAGTCATTTAGTATATAAAACTGGGCAAAGATAGCCCTCTACTTAGATACACGGAGTACTCACTGTTAGGATCCTTCGTACGGCTAGAGAGGGGGGTGTGAATAGCCGACCCCAAATCTTTGCTCGTTTCTTTCTACAAATTAGGTTAGCAGCGGAAATAACAAAAGGAAACGAAAACAAAACAAACCAAACCTCAACTCGTCGATGTAACGAGGTTCGGAGATGAAACTCCTACTCCTCGGCGTGTCCGTAAGGTGGACGAAGCCTATCAATCCGTCGGTGGATGAGTCCCCGGAAAACCGGCTAATACAATATACTCCTTGTGGGTGGAGAAACCTCGCCACAATATTCTTGCAACAGCAAGAAAGGAATACAAAGAGAAATACAAGAAGACAAGAACAATAAATGTAAAAACACAGGTTTTCTTGCCTCCTCGCCGACTGGATTCAACAGCTCCTCGAACACCTACAACAGCAGGATATCCCATCGAGAAGCTCACGCGAAGCTTGTGAAGAAGAGCTCAACAAAGCTCAAGCACCAGAGCAGCCAAGAGAAGAAGAAGAGGAAGAAGAAGTAGTGCACGCTCTCGACCCCTTTATACCGCGAAGAAGACAATGAAGAAACTAGCCGCTGCGTCAGCAGCTAGAACCTCGATCGCCCGATCGGCCTAAGCGCGTGAAGCTTCGCTTGTCACCGATCGGTCCCGGACCGATCAGGTGTCGCGATCAAGCCCCGATCGGTCGTGGACCGATCGGGAACCTCCGATCGGTCCATGACCGATCGGCTTCGCTCCTCACGCCATCGATCTATGCCGATCGGTGCCGATCGATCGGGAAGAGGTGGATCGTCTCGATCGGCGTGGACCGATCGAGGAGGTGAATCGGTTCACGCATCGATCCTTCCTTTCCTTCTCGCGATGCTGCGTCTCGATCGGTCCACGCATCGACATGGCTTTGACGATGCGTGGACCGTCAGCGACGCCTGCATCGATCACGGACCGATCGAACAACAGAGCTTCGATATCGATCGGTCACCAGACCGATCAGATAACCATCAGTAGCATACTGATCGGTCACTGATCGGTCACCAGACCGATCAGATGAGCCATGTATCATTGGATCGGTCTGCAGTCCGATCCAAACTTCTCAGCCCTAAACCTAAGGCTTTCACACCAACATCCGGTCAATCTTGACCTGTTGGTACATCATGCCTAGCATCCGGTCACTCCCTTGACCTGCTAGCACTCCCCGCTAAGTGTCCGGTCAATCCCTTTGACCCACTTAGACTTTTCCACACCAGATGTCCGATCATCCCTGATCCATCTGGATTTTCCTCTTCGTGCCAAGTATCCGATCACTCCCTTGACCTACTTGGACTTTCCAACACCAGAAGTCCGATCATCCCTGATCCATCTGGATTTTCCCTTGCCCGGCTTCACTCACCAGGACTTTCCACCTGGCTTCACTCACCAGGATTTCCACACTGCCTAACATCCCAGTTAGGACTTTCTCACTGCCTGGCTTCACTCACCAGGACTTTCCAACTGCCTAACATCCCAGTTAGGGCTTTCCCATTGCCTAACATCCCAGTTAGGACTTTTCCTCGTGCCAAGCTCCCTGCTTGGACTTCTCCGTGCCAAGTCTCCATACTTGGACTTTTCCAGTGCCAAGTCTCCATACTTGGACTTTTCCCGTGCCAAGTCTCCATACTTGGACTTTTCGCGTGCCAAGCTCCCTGCTTGGACTTTTCCGTTGCCAAGTCTCCATACTTGGACTTTTCAGGTCAACCAGGTCAACCTTGACCTAAGGTTGCACCTACAATCTCCCAAACATCTATTCTTGTCCCATATCAAGAATACAACTCTTCCACGAGTGTCAAACATCAACATGCAACTCAACTAGGTCAACCTTGACCTAAGGTTGCACCGACAATCTTCCCAAGTCAAACATCAAAATACAACTCGAGTCAAGTTACCTCGAGTTGGGTCAACCAGGTCAACCTTGACCTAAGGTTGCACCAACAATCTCCCCCTTTTTGATGTTTGACAAAACTCATAATCAAGTTAGGTTAACCCGATAACCTAACTTAGGTTTTCCAACCATCTTCCAATGCCCAATGTTCTTTCCTTGAACATTCTCTGGACATTCTCCCCTTAGGTTAACCCGATAACCTAACTTGGGTTCTCCAATAATTCTCCCCCTTTTTGACACACATCAAAAAGAATTCCAATGTTCTTCCTTGAACATTCCTTGACATTCTTCCCCTAGCTTAGGTTAACCCGATAACCTAACTTGGGTTCTCCAATAATTCTCCAATGAACACTCTCCCCTTTTTGACGCACATCAAAAAGAAAAAGGAGAGTATCAAGATCAAGAGTTTCTTCCTAATGAAAGTCTCATACCTTTCATTGAAACTCTTAATTTCCCCCTTGATACTAAACTCAACAATCAACTTAGTGATAATCCCATATCACTAATCCTCAAAAAGTCTTAAGGAGTGAAAACTCCCCCTAAAAGTCAACTCCCCCTTGACAATTAGATAAAACTCCCCCTAAAGGTCAACTCCCCCTTGACCATTGCACCAACAATGTCTTGGAGAGTTTCAAACCTTTAGAAATCCACAAAACCCAATTTTCAGCTGAAATTTCAGACCAACAGTCGAAATTCAGCTTCTGGCACGCCCTGATCGGTCACCAGACCGATCAGGATCCCATTGGATCGGTCCCCAGACCGATCCACATTCACTGGGATCGGACTGCCTCACTGCCTCTTACTGGATCGGTCTCCGGACCGATCCACACCTCCCTGGATCGGTCCAGTGACCGATCCACTCCTTTCTGGATCGGTCCAGTGACCGATCCAAGCTCCCTTATCAGAATTCCTGAATTTCCTTTACCCGAAATTCAGAAACCCATAAACAATTCCAGAAAATTTCAAAAATTATGAAACTTTGAGGATACACTCCTCCTCATAACATATACAATCATGGAAAAATAGTTTTCTATGAAAATAACTTCCATTTTTCAATCTTGATACAAAGTTCAAAAACTTTGAAATAGTTCAAGTTTTAACTCAACTTTGTATCACAATGTTCAATGATGAATGCAATCACTAAGATGGCTTCATCAAGGTTTTCCAAATCAATTTCAAAATGATTTTAAACCTTTTAATTTAGGACCACAATCTTAGGGCTAAATGTACATGACTTGTACACAAGCTTTCCCTATGATCCCCAATTTCTTGAATTAGGCTCATCTAGGTACAAGAACTATGCACCTTGATCCTAACTCATGATCCTAATATCTCACACACATCTAAGGTGTATCAAACCACATTCAAGTCAATTTGATGTGAGATATGGGTTAAGGTCAACTTAGGCTAAGTTCTCATGCATTTTCTAAACTACACTTTGATCTCAATATCAAAATGTGTTTTTATCCTTAAATCAATTTCATTGATTATTAATGCAAGAGATGATGACATGGCATAAATGATATCATAAGTAAAAACATGTGCCAATGTCATGATGTCATGGCATAAAGTTTGAAACTTGAATAAACATGACATAAAAACTAGCCTAAACATTATCATGACATTTCAAATGATAATAAAATAAATATGATGTCATGGCATGGCATATGGCAACCAATCATGGCAAGTTAGCACAAATAAAATACCTAAATTCCCTATCTAAGTATCCTTAGCCTTAGCTAACTTAAAATCTAACCCTAGACTGCCCATATATCCCTAAGAGAAAACCAAAATCCCAATTATGGTATTTCTCTAGGTTTTCTTAAATTGTGCCAAATAAGATTAAAATCGATATTTTCCAATTATGGCACAATTTACTCTTCAAGGAGTAAATGATAATTCCATTTCATTTTCAAAAGTTCTCAAAACCTTGAAAATGCTCCTTGAGTGTCAATTTCCTCAAAGTTGGGTTAACTACCCTTCTTATTGGAGTTGACACTCTCTAACCCATTTATGGGGTAGAGAAGATGCTCCTAGGAACCCAATACCTATTTGAGCTCATTGGGTTCACTAAATATTCACTAGGGATGACTTCCCTAGCAACCCTCCTAATGACCCTCTTAGGCTTTGAAGCCTTGGTCATTTGGGTCTCGTCAAGGTCAACTATAGGGGTGACTCCCCTTGTAACCTTGGTAATGGTCTTCCTAGCCCTAGGTTTTGTTCCATAATCGAATGGAACATTGTGGTAAGTGGGCTTGACCATTTGGGACTTAGGTTTGTGACCCAAACCTTTCTTGTCCTTGGACTTGAGTTTTTGACTCTTAAACCCTAGAGATGACTTCTCCATGTTTTTAAGAGCCTTTTCTAAATTATCAAGTCTTGACCTCAAGACTTGATTTTCTCTCTCTAATACCTCAAGTTTTAATTTGTCATTTTCTCTTGAGATATTCCTAGGCATGTGTCTAGTCTTCTTGGAATTTCTACCTAGGTTTTCCTTAACTTTAGAAGCGTTAATCCTAGGGTTGGTATTTCTAGTGTTATCCTTACCTAGGCTAACATGTTTAGCTCCTAAGCACATGTATTGGTTCCTAAAGTTAACATGCTTATCATTATTAACAATTGCAACAAAACTACTAGCATGAGTTTTATTAGAATTGCAATGATGAACCTTAGAGATTACCTTAGGGTTTGCCTTAGCTCCCCCTATCGATGTGCTCGGTCTCTTGTCCTTGTGAGATTGCCTCCCCCTCGGACATTGGCTCCTATAGTGTCCCCTTCGCTTGCATTGGAAACACACCACGTGCTCCTTGCCCTTGCGTGTCGGGACTCCGGCTCCCTTGACTTTTGGCGCCGGTGGAGTCTTTCTAACCCTCTTTGGACACTTACTCTTGTAGTGCCCAAATTCCCTACACTCAAAACACATTATATGCAATTTACTTGAACTTAAAGTGTTTGAGTTACCTAGGGTTGAGGATGAATGGATGCTCTCTTCTTCATCCCTCCCGGAGGTAGAAGCTTCTTCTTCGTGCTCCGATCTTGAAGAAGAACTCACTTCCTCTTCTTCTTTAGATGTTGAGTAACCCTCAACTTCCAATTTGCTTCCTTCATGATGTGAGCTACTTGGCTCACTAGGCTCCTCTTCATGGCTTGAAGTGGAGCTCTCTTCATGGTACTTGGCCAAGTTATCCCATAATTCCTTGGCATTGTTGTAACCTATCTTACACAAGATGTTAGTAGGCAATGAAAATTCAATTATTTTCGTTACCTCTTCGTTGATTTCGGATTTGTGAATTTGTTCTCTTGTCCACTCCTTCTTCTCAAGTGGTTTTCCTTCCTTATCCACCGGAGGAGTAAATCCTTCTTGTACACAAAACCAATTCATTATGTTAGTCATAAGAAAATACTTCATCCTTACCTTCCAATACGCGAAGTCACCGCATTCGTAGAAGGGTGGAATGGTGACGTCTTCTCCATAGAGATCCATTCTCTAGCTTTTCTCCCACGGGTGTTGATCCGATGAAGAGCAAACCTTCGCTCTGATACCACTTGTTAGGATCCTTCGTACGGCTAGAGAGGGGGGTGTGAATAGCCGACCCCAAATCTTTGCTCGTTTCTTTCTACAAATTAGGTTAGCAGCGGAAATAACAAAAGGAAACGAAAACAAAACAAACCAAACCTCAACTCGTCGATGTAACGAGGTTCGGAGATGAAACTCCTACTCCTCGGCGTGTCCGTAAGGTGGACGAAGCCTATCAATCCGTCGGTGGATGAGTCCCCGGAAAACCGGCTAATACAATATACTCCTTGTAGGTGGAGAAACCTCGCCACAATATTCTTGCAACAGCAAGAAAGGAATACAACAAGAAATACAAGAAGACAAGAACAATAAATGTAAAAACACAGGTTTTCTTGCCTCCTCGCCGACTGGATTCGTTGAAGCAGCAGCTCCTCAGAACACCTACAACAGCAGGATATCCCAGTCGAGAAGCTCACGCGAAGCTTGTGAAGAAGAGCTCAATAAAGCTCAAGCACCAGAACAGCAGCTCTGTAGAAGAAGAGAAGAGGAAGAAGAAGTAGTGCAGCTACAGCTCTCGATACCTGCGAAGAAGACAATGAAGAAACTAGCCGTTGCGTCGCAGCTAGAACTCGATCGGCCGCAGACCGATCACCTAAGCGCGTGAAGCTTTTTTCACCGATCGGTCCCGCATCGATCAGGTGTCGCGATCAAGCCCCGATCGGTCGTGGACCGATCAGGAACCTCTGATCGGTCCATAGACCGATCAGCCGCCTCCTCACGCCATCGATCTATGCGATCGGTCCGCCGATCGATCGGGAAGAGGTGGATCGTCTCGATCGGTGCGTGGACCGATCGAGAGGTGAATCGGTTCACGCACCGATCCCTTCCTTTCCTTCTCGCAATGCTGCGTCTCGATCGGTCCACGCATCGATCAGACATGGCTTGATCGGTCGTGGACCGATCACCGCTTTTCGCCTACATCGATCGGTCACGGACGATCAAGAATCAACAGAGCTTATCGATCGGTCACCGGACGATCGATAACCATCGATAACATCGATCGGTCACCGATCGGTCACCGCACCGATCGGATGAGCCATGTATCATTAGATCGGTCTGCAGTCCGATCCAAACTTCTCAGCCCTAAACCTAAGGCTTCCACACCAACATCCGGTCAACCTTGACCTGTTGGTACATCATGCCTAGCATCCGGTCACTCCCTTGACCTGCTAGCACTCCCCGCTAAGTGTCCGGTCAATCCCTTTGACCCACTTAGACTTTTCCACACCAGATGTCCGATCATCCCTGATCCATCTGGATTTTCCTCTTCGTGCCAAGTATCCGATCACTCCCTTGACCTACTTGGACTTTCCAACACCAGAAGTCCGATCATCCCTGATCCATCTGGATTTTCCCTTGCCCGGCTTCACTCACCAGGACTTTCCACCTGGCTTCACTCACCAGGATTTCCACACTGCCTAACATCCCAGTTAGGACTTTCTCACTGCCTGGCTTCACTCACCAGGACTTTCCAACTGCCTAACATCCCAGTTAGGGCTTTCCCATTGCCTAACATCCCAGTTAGGACTTTTCCTCGTGCCAAGCTCCCTGCTTGGACTTCTCCGTGCCAAGTCTCCATACTTGGACTTTTCCAGTGCCAAGTCTCCATACTTGGACTTTTCGCGTGCCAAGCTCCCTGCTTGGACTTTTCCGTTGCCAAGTCTCCACACTTGGACTTTTCAGGTCAACCAGGTCAACCTTGACCTAAGGTTGCACCTACAATCTCCCAAACATCTATTCTTGTCCCATATCAAGAATACAACTCTTCCACGAGTGTCAAACATCAACATGCAACTCAACTAGGTCAACCTTGACCTAAGGTTGCACCGACAATCTTCCCAAGTCAAACATCAAAATACAACTCGAGTCAAGTTACCTCGAGTTGGGTCAACCAGGTCAACCTTGACCTAAGGTTGCACCAACACTCACAACTACTTAGGAAAAATGACAACATTCAAGTAATCAAGCATAAACCAATAGTTGGTGAAGCCTAATAAAGTCATAGTTACATAGAAAGAAATCTTAATTAAGAGTTTCCTTTGCTAGTAAGAAGGGTGGAAATATAAAGTGAACTATTGAAGATTTGGGAATAGGTCGAGCGGACGCTCCTATAATAACCTTTAGTGGTAGAGGAAGTGGGTTGGGGGTTTGGAAGCCAGATAGCCACCATCCCGAAGTTGCATCATGGTACCATCAGCTCTAGGGAGAAGAGCTTTGTTGATGGAGGTGATGATCGATATGTTAAATTCTCGGGTTTTCAGGTGAGTTACTTTTCTTGTCTCAAACCGCTTGTCCTCCCTCACCTGATAAGCACCTAATTTCACCTGGGAGACTGTTAATTCAGATGTAAACCCCAGCTAGCTTAGACTTAGAGGTAGTTATTGTAGATGTGATGACCTCTAATTCCATGTGTAGGGACTCCAACTCAGCTCTTTAGGTGTCCAAATTTTGGTGTTACTTGAATGCCAGTTGGATTTTGACCGTCAGCTCAGACTCTTTAGCAGTCATCTCTATGACATTGGTAGCCCTTAATTTCTCTAGTTGGGTGGAGATGCTCTAGATTTCAGTAATTTTTTCATCCAACTCGGCCACTACTTTCGTTCAGCGAGCTGTCTTCGAGCGAAACCTATCTTCCGCATGATGTATACTAAAAGCCTAGTTTTTGTATAAATATTTATAAAATCACATTGGTTAAATGTCTATATTTTTGCGAAGTGTAGTTGCCCATTTAATTTATATTAAAGATAACATGGTGTGAGGAGGCACACAGAAGATCATGTTATCAGTTCATTATAAATTATAAATAGTACCTCACAACCAAGATGGAATGGGACAAACCATTGGAGTGGTTGTAGTGTAATTTGGTATTAGTTTATCTTGACTATAAAATTACACTAGTATACTATGAGTGTATTGAGTAGCACCATTTGAGGTAGTTTCTTTTTATACTAACTATATAAAAGAACAAAACCTCTGTTATTATGGAAATGTGTACTCTTAATCATGATCTAATAACAAGCATGTATGATTAATATTTATTTCTTTAATTTATCAAAGGGTGCGATTTAGTTCGTTAAATCAATAGGCCCGCTAAGTTGGAAAATAATATTATTTATATGGTGTGTTATTGATTATAGAATAAAACTGTGTCCTAGTAATCTAGGTTGATGATGTCCCCTTGAGGAGCTCATAAGAATTGTTATGTAAACCCTGCAGGTGGACTTAGTCCGACATGATGATAAAATTGAGTGGTACTACTCTTGGAGCTAGATATTAATTAAGTGAGTTGTCAGTTGTCGGATCATAAAGAATTGATAGAGGGGGGGTGAATATCGATAACAAAAATTTCAAAGCGAGTTAAGCAGCGGAAAAGAATAAGGAAAATAATTGCAAGGCTAACACAAGTTCTTTTTACTTGGTTCGGAGCCTTTGACGACTCCTACTCCAAGGCCCGCACATAAGGGTGCTTTCGATGGGAAATTCACTAATAATTCAGAAAATGATTACAAGAATTGAGTACAGGAATTATTAAAAAAAAATACCGACAGAAAGTAAGAACTGAAAAGGAAAGCGCGTTGTTGGAGAGCTTCATAGAGTCGCAGGAGCACAGGAGAGCGAATTCTGAGTTGTGTTGGAGCTTCAGCCTTGGCCCTCCTTATATAGGAGGTTCAGGGGTGCCTCGAACCTTCAGGGCACCCCGGTGTGACGTAGCTGACCCAACTAGGAGCCTCCATGTGGCGTTAACGCGAAGGGGATAAAACTTTGCCTCTGGGCGCTCGGACCCAAGTTTTCCAGCAGACTCCTTCCTGCAAGAAACATGTTAGTCCGAGGCATTTATACCCTGCAAAACAGATTGTTAGCACAATTCATTGTTTAACAGAAATGAGTATGACTTAGATTCCATCTTTCCGCGACCGAAATCTAGTCACGATCTCAACTTAGTTTTCTGAAATGGATCTAAGTTGGATCGACGCCTAAGTTCCCTTCCCGGGAACACGTCCTCATAGTCATTCCCCTCCAGTGACTTACCTTTACTTACCTACGAGACGTCCGGTCTGCCCTTCGACCCGTCTGGACTTCGCGCCAGCTATCCGGTCAGCCCGTCGACCTAGCTGGACTTCATGCCAAACGTTCGGTCAGCCCGTCAACCCGTTTGGACTTTGCGCCAGCTATCCGATTAACTCGTCGACCTAGCTGGACTTCGTGCCAAACATCCGGTCAGCCCGTCGACCCGTTTGGACTTCGCGCCAGCTATTCGGTCGGCCCGTCGACCTAGCTGGACTTTGTGCTAGACATCCAGTCAGCCCGTCGACCTGTTTGGACTTCTCCTGTACACTTGGTTAGAGTATTAGATCAACAACAAAACTAACTTAACCTATTTTATCATTCATCAAAACCTGGGTTAGACCGTTAGTGCTAATCGCACCAACAATCTCCCCCTTTTTGATGGAATGATAATTTGGTTAAGTTAGTGTAAAATGCAAGTAAAACAAGCATTAACAGGTTTTTAAGTTAGTTTTTATTTTCAATTTGTTTTAGCTAATTTAACCACCTAACTCTCCCCCTTTGGCATTCATCAAATGTAAACAAGGATCAAATAAACATAAATTAAATATTTGAAAAAAATGTAAACACTAATCAGATTGACTCAAGGGAGTTTAATTAAATATTTTACGCTAAAAGTATCTCTTAACCTTTTCAAAAGTAGCTAAAAAATATTAAATAAGAAAGATGGCATTGAGAGAGTAATTTTTGACAAGCTTTTCAAAATAGCTAGATTTGAAAAAATGGTTAAGTTAAAAAGATAATTTAGTAACTTTTTATAATATATTTTTAAAGATGAAATTTAAAAAGTTAACCAAATTTTCAAAACATTTAAGACATGAGTTTTATAGAGAACAATTTTCAAAATAATTTTGTAGGTTGACACGATTCTAGTTTTAAGGAAAACTATTTTGAAGGGAAACTTAATTTGTAAATTTAAACTCAAGTTTACAAAATCCAACTAAGTAAAATCAAGTTTTGAAAAATCTAATTTTTAAAAGAACTAACTTTGTAGAATCAATATTAAGTAAATTCTATTTTCAATTCCAATTTTCAAACACTAAGTTAAAAGTAATTTTTTAAATTTCAATTTCCAAAAATAATTTCTCCCCCTGAACCTGTAATACAAAATCTGTCTAACCAATTAGTTACTTACTGACTATTCAGAGGATAACAGCTTTTACTTGGTTAGTCAAGTTAATGCTAAGTATCAGTTAGTGTTTAACTACACTGAATGACTTAATTTGATTAATATCTGTTTGGTATTTAATGCCCGGACTTATGTCGATGCACTGAAATAAGCATCTTAATTCCAGGCAATCTGCCTATGCATCTCACCCCTTTCTATGTTTGGCAATCACAAACAAGGGAATCCTAGGGTGTTGGTGAGATGCTCAAATACTAGTCTTAGGGGAACATGATTTCTAAGGAATTATTCTAGTCTAAGGCAAAAACTATTTTGAAATTCTAAAGATAGGAAGTTTTGAAAACATAAAAGTATTTTACCTTAGAATTTGAAAATGACCATTTTTTAAAATAATTTTAAAATTCCTAGTCTATTAGACAAGTCAGAATCAATTATATTAAGATATACCTAAGTAGGTGAAGTCCAAAATGTCATAACTCAAGGTCAAGGTACAATGATAAAATATACATAATGGTCGGGATGTCTATCAAGATGAAGAGGAGGGGTGTGATCTGGGTGGTCTGGCTCCAAAGGAATGGAACATCTCAATCAACTCAGCATGACGGGTCCGGGCATCCTCGCGGGAACTAGATAGATTGTGTCGAAGATCCGCGATATCCTGTCGCACGCCTCATCGCAGGTCTGAGATGTCCTGTCTCACGTCTCGTCTCAGGTCCGAGGCCTCCTGCCGAAGACTCGTCATGGATAGCTCGAGTCCAGCAACTCAATCTCCTAGAGTGAGTTGTGCAGGATGAGGTGCTCGGCCTGGAGGTGGAGCTGGTGCCGGAGCTGGAGCGTTGTCGCCGAACAATGCAACCATAAACTCATCATCCTCTGCTGCCTCCTGGGCATCTGGGTATGGCCGGTGCTGTGGCCCCCTCCACCAAGACATGACGCCATCATCCTCATCTACGTGGACACCCACTAATGAGAAGCTCCTAGATCCTATGACGTCGAACTCAGTCATGGACAGAACATTACCTCGGGTGACGTTAATGTGAAGGTGAGCGAAATATGCCATCAAAATGTGACAATATGGCATATGAACTCGAGCGCTGGTGACATATCTAGCTGTGTAGATAATGGTCTAAAATATATGTAGACTAATATCTATATCTAGTCTATGGCAAAGTGCGTACAACAGAAAGGAATGGAATAGACGCATCATCGCTATGTCGTGAGTGGATAATGGTAGTATGCAGTAAACTAAGACCCTATACAGTGCATAGTCATGAACTCGAAGGCCAACTGACCTAAACATAGTGACGGTGGGTACACGCTCCCCTCCGAAAAAATATGAATAAATAGTATCCAGGGTGATGTGTGAGTAGGGATCACCAAATGGTAGATCCCTTAGGGGGGTAACACTAAAAACGACACGTAGATGGTCGTAATCCTAAGAAGTCCAGGATAATGGTAGGGGATAGTGTCATATCTGTACCAGCTTCCCTAGTAATGTAAGTGAGATCATCTACCCTCACTAACTTATTATAGAATTCAGCACATAAATCTATGTTTATTGAATTGGTACAATAAACAAGGTTCCGTAAGTTATAGTGGTTAATCACCTCTATAATTAGAAAACAAGAACGTAAGAAGAACGCTCTATCTAGACACTTAGTCCTAATGGCTACATAAATGGTTGACTCAAACTTAACCCTAAGTTCATCAGTGGGGAACCTAGGGTCTATACTAGCAGTCGAGGGCCCAGCACCAGATCTAGAACATTTTCTATAATAATAATTAAGAAGAAACTATAGTAAGCATAACTCAATGAAATATTTAAGAGCTTAGGAGGAAAGGCTTTACCGAGGCTTCGTGAGAAGAATTTTTAGAGATAATGACCTCGATTGATTCGTAGCAACGGAATAACCGTAGAATAAAATTTTATATTTGATCACTCTCGCGGTAACGCTCAAAACGAGCCTTAACAAGAGTGAAGGGAGGAGGTGCAAGAGCTGAGGGCACCCTGCCCCTCTATTTATAGGGGGCTCCGGGCGCCCGGGGCTGCTTGGGGCGGGGCTCCCGGAGTCCCTTCCGGGCACCTCGGAAGGGTATACCAGGGGCATCCGCCCCTGGTTTTTGACCTTTTTTTTTTTTTAAGAAATTAGTTAAAATAGATTTTTAAGTTTAAAAGGATTTAAAATACATTTTTAAGTTAAAAAGAATTTAAGTTTTTTAAAATAAATTTTTAAGTTAAAAAATTTATGTTTAATTTTAAAATGAGTTAAAAAAAATTAAATTTTAAAATGAATTTTTAAGTTAAAAAAATAAGTTTAATTTTTAAAATGAAATTTTAAGTTCAAAAAAATTAAGTTTAATTTTTAAGTTAAAAAAATTAAAATTTTAAAATGAATTTAATTTAAATTTTAAAATAAATTTTTGAGGTAAAAAAATTTAAGTTTAATTTTAAATTGAATTTTTAAGTAAAAAAATTTAACTTTGATTTTTAAGTAAAAAAAAAATTAATTTTAAAATGAATCTTAAAAAATTTAAGTTTAATTTAAAAAAAAAAATTTGAAATGAATTTTTTAAAAAAATTGAGTTTAATTTTAAAATGAATTTTTAAGTTAAAAAATTTAATTTAAAAAAAATTAATTTTAAAATGAATTTAAGTTAAATTTTAAAATGAATTTTTGAGTTAAAGATTTAAGTTTAATTTTAAAATGAATTTTTAAGTAAAAAAAAATTAAATTAAATTTTTAATTAAAAAAATTTATTTTAAAATGAGTTTTAAAAATTTTGAGTTTAATTTTTTTAAAAAAAACTTAATTACAAAACGAATTTTAAAAAAGACTTAAGTTTAATTTTAAAATGAATTTTAGAGTAAAAAAAAATTAAAGTTTAATTTTAAAATGAATTTTTAAGTTAAAAAAATTTAAGTTTTTAATTTTAAAGTTAAAATTTAATTTTAAAATAAATTTTTAAAAAATTTAAGTTTTTAATGTTAAAGATAAAATTTAATTTTAAAATAAATTTTTAAGTTAAAAAAATAAGTTTAATTTTAAAATGAATTTTCGAGTTAAAAAAATTTTAATTTTAAAATGAATTTTTAAGTTAAAAAAAAAATTAAATTTAAATTGAATTCTTTTAATAAAAAAAATTTAAGTTTAATTTTAAAATAAATTTTTAGGTTAAAAAAATTAATTTTAAAATGAATTTTTAAGTTAAAAAAAATTATTTTAATTTTTAAAAAATTTTAATTTTTAAAATGAATTTTTATTTTAAAAAATTAATTTTAAATTTTATTTGACTCAATTTAATTTCATTTTATTTCGATTTAATTTAATTTGAATTTTAATTCGATTTAATTTAATTTTAATTAGATTTAATTTAATTTGAAATTTAATTAGATTTATTTTTAATTAGGTTTAATTTAATTTAATTTAATTTTAATTGGGTCCTTAGTCATCTTATATGATCTACGTTTTCAATCAGGGAATCTTATAATTTTGTGAGATGAATTAGGTTCAATTTTAGGGTTTTGGTTTTAACTTGTGTTAGATTCAGGTTTAGTTTTGGGTTCAACAGATAGACATTCTCTGGATAAACTTCTGAGCTATGGTGAGTCACTTGGACATCATTAGAGTAACCATGCCTTCGAGGTTTTCCAAATAGTCCTATCCACTGGACTTAGGACAAAACCTTGTTCTAACTGGTTAGGATCCATAAAGGGTAGTTTCGGTCAGTTCTACTTAGCCAAATGCACCAGGTCGAAGTCATATCTTCCTAGACATGTATAGACTAAACTTCCCTAACGTATTATCATCCAAAACTTCACCAATACCATTTTTCAAGTTAAACTTGAACCCCTTTCCAACTAGTCCTAAGTACCCTGCCGGGTAGATTAGTTTGAGTTACCCCTTCCGGGTACGTTAGTTTTGGAGGTGCCAACTATTCTGGAGTCTCCCCCTGAATTATTGGCCTTTAATTTTTCATTCTAGGTTTATTTCTATTTCTTTTATAGTTATAATTTACTTGATTGTAACGACCACCCTTCTTACTACTACTACACTCTAAGGATGACCGTTACTTAACTACTAACTCTACTTAACCGGTATAATTAAAATCCTCGAAGAAACCCTACCGAAAAATTCCGGCAGAGTCTCCCCTGTACCGGTGACCATAATCATTAATACATGACATAATATACACAGCCACAAGCGGCTGGAACACATATCAATCAACCACGCAGTTAAATAAGTATCAAACACACAATTATCTACTTACTAAACTGAACTCATCCTACATGCAATCTAAACAGAATAAATCTCAAATGACATGAACTTAAAATACAACTCAAATGTTTACAATAACTAAAATGCGGAAACTAAAATTAAAACTTCTTTCCTAGTCCCAAGGCTTCCATAGTCCCTGGCATCACACATCCATCCGCACCTCCTTGTCGCCTTCCTTTCTATATCTTTTCCTTTCCTGTATCTGCAGTAAGAGGAAGTGTAGTCTATAAGCAAAATTTGCTTAGTAAGCGCTATCTAACTCACAAAATCTCGATATGCATGTATATAAGTAAAAACATGCTAAAACTGAATACTCAAAAGGAAATCTACTCATGCTCATCTACTAGTGAAAGAAACATACTGAAAGGCTAAACATGTAAAGTAAATCTATACAATCATGCTAGCATAAAGGACTAAACTTACTGAATTCTAAACACCTTCTGAATCTTATTTCATTTGTTCTAACTTAATCTTTAATACTTTATGTTTATGAAAAACTTGCTTTACTTATTCAAAAACTTATACTTATAATACTTCAAAATAATAATCAACTTCTTCTGGGCCCAGGCATAGTACCATCTTATGCGCGTTCCCTGATAGGTTGGGGTAGCGAGCCACCAATCCTAAAAGAGCAGACCTCGGTCTACCAGGGCCAAGACCTCGGAATTGGACACCTGGATTTGTTTAACGACAAGCTCTTGGATGTCGGGTACTAGCCTCTTCTTAAAAGTAAAATACTTTTTAGCTTCTTTACTTCTTCTTTAAATGCCTTGGCATTTTAATAGACACCTTGTGTGCTAAAAATCCCTAAAGTCTCGACTTTGGGATCTACTTAAGGCCTCGGCCTTTTCTTTCTCTTCTTTATCTTTCTTATACTCGTTAATACTTCTAAAAGAATTTAATAGAACTCTTAAAAAGAATATAGGCATGCTACAACAGAATTAAATCAAAGGAAGAAAATCTGACTTCTATAAGCATGCTTTATCAGAGACAAATCAAAAGAAAGCATATCTAACTTCTTCAACCATGCTACAACATATTTAAAACAAAGGAAACAATTCTGAAATCTTTAAGCATGCTAAAATGAAAGCTGTTCAGATTTGTTATAATGCAAGGGAAAATCAAACTAAGGAGCTACACGATGAAACTAAACTGTATGCTCCGATTTACACCATTTCATGCTCTAATAACACAACAAAGATCTATAACTGCTGTGCAAAAGATATCTAAAATCTGAATACCAAACTACACAAAAACCCAATGTTCAACAGAAAGAATTAGATGCTTAAAAGGGATCTAAAATTCTGCACCTCTACTAAATATGGTACACGCCTATTGTTAAAACAAAAGGAAGTAGATGTTTAAAGGAAACAAAATCTGCACTGCTAAAGAGATAGACTACAATGCTACAATTGTGATTCACGCCTACTGTATTTTCAAAGGAAGTGCATTCTTAAGGAAATGCAACAGCACTACAACATATAACTCTCATGCCTACTGCATGTACCAAAGGGAACTAGAAGCTTAATTAATGGAAAATAAAATCTGCATTGCTTAATTCATTGTGCATGCCAAAATGCAATTAGGGAAGAATTTGCTATTAGGAACTAAAGATAAAGTATCAATTCTTCATGCCCAAAGCTACAAAGATTTACTACTAAGAACTAAAACAGCAATTGTTCTTCATGCTCACTGTCTGCCACGGAAAGAAAACCGAATGTCCACAACCTCCAAAGAAAACTGCTCTAACCCTTCTCATTGCACAAACCAAAAATGGAAGGAAAATAAAAGCATCAAATCCGAATTCAAGCTATAAAAATTCGAGGTATAAAACCCACATGCTTGATCTTTACCCATCCTGTTCTTCCTTTGAAGGTCACGGCAGTAAACCCTAAGCTAACCTTCTTCACAGAAAAATTCGAAACCCAAAAGGAATAGAAATCCGGAACTATCCTACTGCAGGTGAGTAGCGACTTACCTTGGATTTCTTGGACTTACAACCGAAGGAAAGTGGCTGCTAGGGCTTCGGAAGGCTTGAGATCTCGGCCCTACTTCATGCTCACGACTCCTCCTCAACGAGAAGAGCTTAAGGTGGAGAAACCTTTCGGAGAACCTTGGCCGGCCGCCGGAGACACCGGATTGCTCGCTGCGTCTTCGCTGAGAAAAGCCGCGCCGTCGAACTCGAGAGAAGGGGAGAGGGATCGAGAGAAATAAATCCTCTCTTAACTTAACCTCTTTTTATAACCTAGGGTTATTCTTAAGTTCGGTTATTGCTTAACTAATTTTGTTTCCTATTCTAAACAGAACCGATTGCTAGCACACTTGGTCAGCGCGTGCGTGGGTTAAAGTTTGGCTTGTGGGTTCGAATCCTGCCTGTAACCAATTTTTATCTATTAATTCTTGTTATTAACTTCTGCTCATTAAATAAGATTCTTCCTTTATTTAATCAAGCAACAATTGCTAGCCCAGTTGGTTGATCCGGTTTTGCTCGGGTCCGAGCTCTTGGGTTCAAAACCCGACTTCAACATATTCTTTTCCCTTTTTTTTCTACCTTTTCCTCTTGGTAAAAATACCAAACGAACTCCAAAAATTTCATAAAAATACTCTAAAAATTTCTAAAAATCTCTAGAATTTTTCTAAAGCATTTCTAGATTTTAATAAGGTCTTTTAGGACTCCAAATCATGAAATTTGGGGTGTTACATTGATGATAGTCTAAATTTTGGTGAGTTTTTGAATATTTAGATTTTGAGGTTTTTGGTCTAGGTTTGTATTCTGGTTTTTTATTTGGTTTATTTGACTTTACGTAATATATTTTATTTTTAGGTATGTAATATTGGTTAAGTCCTACTTGCGTGGTTAAGCAAGCTTTCGGAACCCAAGCTTTCCTTGTTGGTTTGTGTTGGGTTATTAATGAATTAAATATTTTATTTGAAATTGACTTATAGCCAAGTCTGGTTTTGTTGTAACTTGCTTTTTGTTTATTTAAGATTAAGTCTAAATTTTTTGATCTTGTAGTAAATTTTTCTAACATACCTTTTAAATTGTTAATTTATAATTTTAATGATGAATTCTCCTCCTCAAGTGTTAGATCTTGAGTTGGTTTGTTATTTGTGATTTGTTCCTTGAGGTTTTGATTTTCCTCAAGGAGTAATGTATTTTATTTTTCAATTTTCATTAATTTATTATTTAAACACGAAATAATTTTAAAAAACTTTTTGTTCAAATTAAAGTATACCTCTTCGAAACCTTCGAAAACGAGTACGGACTTGTGCTCGATTCGGGTTTGGACCAGTCTTCCGATTCGTCCTCCGACTCTGCTTCGCGGGCCATCAGCACGAGGTAGCTCTGGTTCTTCTGATCTTCGTCCTCCGATTCTTCCGAAGACGAGTCATCCCACGTTGCTTTGAGGGTCTTCTTTTTGGTCTGCTTCATTTTGTTGTTCTTCGATCTCGGGCACTCATTCTTGTAGTGCCCCTTTTTGTTGCATCCGAAGCACGTCACGTTCCTCGAATCGGTTAGAGTGTTGATCTTCTGAAGGTCCTTCTTGCTGAAGCTCCTTTTCTTCCTGGTGAACATCTTCCTTACCAAGTTCACCAGGTGCTCTTCATTTTCGGAGTTCTGGTTAGAATCTTCTTCAGGTTCATGCTTGTTCTTCTTTTCCTTGGAGGAACCTGCAAACAAAGCTATACCTTTCTCGGATCTAGCATTAGTTTGTTCGTGTAGTTCTAATTCACAAAAAAGTTCATCTAATTTTAGTTTAGATAAGTTTTTGGAGATTTTGTAGGCATCCACGATGGATGCCCACAAACTGTTGCGTGGGAATGCGTTTAACGCATACCTTATCAAGTCTCTATCATCCATCTGGTGGCCTATCGCATGGAGCCGTTGAGGATGTCCTTGATCCTCGCGTGGAGTTGATTCGCCGTTTCTCCTTCCTGTATTTTTATATTAAATATTTTATTTAAAATAAAATCTCGTTTCGTTACCTTTGCATCATTGGTTCCTTCGTGCAGCTCTATTAGCTTGTCCCAGAGTTCTTTCGCGTTCTGATGAGGTTCTACCCGGTTCAGCTCTTCCCCTCGTTAGTCCGCATTGTAGCGTGTTGATCGCCTTGTTCTCCGTTGACGCTTTCTTCTTTATGTCTGACATCCATTGTTTTGGATCAAGTAGATTTCTGGAGTTGTCAACTAGAGGTTTGTAGGCTTTTGTGACGCTAAGCCATTGGTCGAAATCCGTCTTGAGATACACCTCCATCCGCTTCTTCCAGTACGGGAAATCATCCCCGTTGAACAGGGGAGGTCGCTGCTGAAGCCCTCAAGCTGCGACATTTTAATCTGCACACAGGAGAACAAACAAGAGAGGTTCCTGTAGGACCGTTAGATTCGATAGAGGGGGGGGTGAATATCGATTCGAAAAAACAAGAGTTTAAACGCAGCGGAAAAGTAAAATAGACACAATGGTTTTACTTCGTTCGGAGCCTGTGACGACACCTACTCGAAGGCCCGTGGTCCTTGACCACTTTCGTTGGGCAATCACTAGCAATTCGGAATAATAATTACAAAAGAACCGTACAGGGAATGCTAATGAAACTGAAAGACAAATACCGACAAAAGGAAAAGAATGGAGCGTAGTGTCGGAGCTTTGTTGGCGTCGCACTGAGCGTCGAGCAGCAAGACCAGCAGTAGAAGAGTTCTCAACTTGATTGATGATTGATCTGAATCTCCTGTCTGGGGCTTCTTTTATATGCTGTTCCGGGCGCCTGGATCCCTTCCGGGCGCCTGGAATGTGACGACATTGCTCAAGTCGAGATGCTCCACGTGGCGACGACTCGGCTGGATAAAATTCGCCTTCCGGGCGCTCGGATCCCTTCCGGGCGCCCGGACCTCCGGGTGCCCGGATCCCCTCCGGGCGCTCAGACCACCTTGTTCCAGAAAACTCCCTTTTCCTGCAAAACAAAGTTAGTCCGAGGCAAATATACATCCTGTAAAATAGATTGTTAGCACAGTTAAAGTTCAACAGATGGATAAACAGAGTATGACTTAGATTCCGTCTTTCCGAGACCGGAATCTAGTCACGATCTCGACTTAGACATCCGAAATGGATCTAAGTCGGATCGACGCCTAATGTCCCCTTCCCGGGAACGCGTCCTCACAGTCACTCCCTTCCAGTGACTTACCTTGCTTACCTACCAGACGTCCGGTCAGCCCGTCGACCCGTCTGGACTTCTCGCCAAGCGTCCGGTCAGCCCGTCGACCCGCTTAGACTTCTCGCCAGCTATCCGGTCAGCCCGTCGACCCGCTTGGACTTCTCGCCAGCTATCCGGTCAGCCCGTCGACCTAGCTGGACTTTTCCTGCACACTTGATCAAAGTGTCAGACAACAACACAACTAACTTAACCTATTTGTCATTCATCAAAACCTGGGTTAGACCGTTAGTGCTACCCGCACCAACAATCTCCCCCTTTTTGATGGAATGACAACCTGGTTAAGTTAGTGAAAACATATGCAAGAAAACAACATGCATTTACGTGGTTGTAAAGTTTGTTAGTTTGTATTTTCAAATTGGTTTAACTTAACCACCTAACCCTCCTCCCCCTTTGGCATTCATCAAAAAAATGAACACAGGTAAATAACCATAGTGAAGAGTTACTGTAACAGGTAATCAAATTTTGAAAGATAGCTAAGTTTGGTTCAAAATTTGAAAGAAAAAAGTGCAATTTTTAACACCAAGTTTAAAAAATAGTCAAGTTGACTTGGGGTAGACAAGTTGAGTAAATTTTTCTGTTTAAGTAACATTTAATTTTCAAAAAGGTAAAATTTTCAACTTCGATTAAAACTTTTCAAGAAATAAAGTTTTGCCAAAATTAATTTTTAAGGCTAATTTTGGAAATAGTTAATTTTTCAAATCAGGTTTGAAAATTAGGTGGGATTAAACTTTCACATTTGTCAAATACTTAGTTAAATTTAACTTTTTGTAAATCAATTTTCAAACATAGGTTAAGTTTTAAAAGGCATTTTTCAAACATACAAAATTTGAGTTTATTCTCCCCCTGAACTTGATACTTACTCTAACCAGCTGTCTAACCAATTAGCTACTAACTGACTATCAGAAGATAGTAGCTTTCACTTGGTTAGTCAGATTAAGTTAATTATAACCAGTCAGTGTTTGACTTGACTGATGAACTTTAATCTGATTAATGTCTGAATTGTATTTAACGTCCAGACTTATGTTGATGCACTGAAATAAGCATCTTAAGTTCAGACAGTTGGCCTATGCATCTCACCCCTTTCTATGTTTGTCAAACACAAGCAAGGTAAACCTAAGGTGTTGGTGAGATGCTCAAAAACTAGTCCTATGGGTACATGCTTTCTAAGGATTCAAAACTAGTCTAAGGCCAAAACAGTTTTTGAAAATCTAAAAATGGAAAGTTTTGAAAACAAACAAATTTGACTTATAATTTGAAAGAGTGATTTTTGAAAACAATTTTGAAATTGAAAATTCCTAGTCTATTGAGCACATACCTAATTTTCGGCGTAAGTTGCTAAACTCACTTTCAGGGAGTGGTTTTGTGAAAATGTCAGCTAAATTTGATTTGGACTCAATGTATTTGAGTTCAATATCACCTTTAGTAACATGATCCCTGATAAAGTGGTGCCTAACTTCAATATGTTTGGTTCTTGAATGATGCACAGGGTTCTTGGTTAAGTTAATTGAACTTATATTGTCAATTAATACTTTTACATTTGTAATGTTTAAGTTGAAATCTTTTAGAGTATGCATCATCCATAGTAATTGTGCAACACATTCACCTATGGCTATGTATTCTGACTCAGTTGTAGATAGAGCAACACAATGTTGTTTTCTACTAAACCAGCTAACAAGTGATGAACTTAATAATTGACATCCTCCACTTGTGCTCTTGCGGTCTAATTTACATCCAGCATAATCTGAGTCAGAATACCCTATTAGTTCAAAATTATTGGTTCTAGGATACCAAATTATTGTTCCTTTAAGATATCTAAAAATTCTTTTAACTTGTGTCAAGTGGGATTCCTTAGCACAAGTTTGGTGTCGTGCACACATACTAACTGCAAATAAAATATCAGGTCGGCTTGCAGTTAAGTATAGTAGGCTACCTATTGCACTCCTATAATATCTTAGGTCAACTGATTTTCCATTTGGGTCATTATCTAAGATTGTGTTTACTGCCATAGGTGTTTTTATTTCTTTTGTATTTTCCATTCCGAATTTTTTAAGTAATTCTTTAGTGTATTTGTGTTGATAAATGTAATTTCCCTCATTTGTTTGTTTGATTTGTAATCCTAAGAAATATGTTAATTTTCCTACTAGGCTCATTTCAAATTCTTTTTCCATTAGATTAATAAATTCCTCTAAAAAACCTGAATTTGTTGAACCAAATATTATATCATCTACATAAATTTGTGCAATAAATATGTTTGAATTTAATGATTTAACAAACAAGGTTGGGTCAATTTGACCTTGTTTGAATCCTTTAGATGTTAGGTAGGATGTTAGCCTTTCATACCATGCCCTGGGTGCTTGTTTAAGTCCATATAATACTTTCTTTAACTTAAATACATAATCAGGGTGTTCTAGACTTTCAAACCCAGGAGGTTGACCTACATAAACTTCTTCTTTTATTAGTCCATTAAGAAAGGCAGACTTAACATCCATTTGGTATAGTTTGAACCCTTTATGGGCTGCATAACTTAGTAACATTCACCTTATCGTCATGTTGGACTAAGTCCACCTGCAGTGTTTAACATGACAATCCTTATGAGCTCCTCTTTGGGACATTATCAACCTAGATCACTAGGACACAGTTTCCTTCTATAATCACCAACACACACTATAAGTAATATCATTTCCCAACTTATCAGGCTTATTGATTTATCAAACTAAATCTCACCCATTGATAAATTAAAGAAATAGATATCAAATATATGTGTTTGTTATTATATTAGGATTAAGAGCACACACTTTCATAATAACTGAGGTCTTTGTTCCTTTATAAAGTCAATATAAAAAGAAACGACCTCTAATGGTCCTACTCGATACACTCTAAGTGTACTAGTGTAATTATATATTCTTATTTCTAGATAAATGTTTATACCAAAAGCTAGGCTTTTAGTATACATCTTAACAGCTTACGCCCATTTTGCAATTCTATGGGAGTAGAGAGTTCTGACTTAGAAGGTACTATGTTTACTTTCATTTCCAATGTATATCCTCAAAACGAAATTGGTTATTCTGAATAACTCATCATTGACCTAACTATTTCCATAAGAGTCTTATTCCTTCGTTCTACTACACTATTCTGTCGGGGTGTACCAGGTGTAGTCAGTTGGAATTGAATCCCTACTTCTGATAAGTGACTCCTAAATTCTCCTAAGAGGTACTCGTCACTATGATCTCACCATAGTGTCTTGATACTTTTACTTTGACGTTTCTCCGCATCAGCCTCGTACTCTTTGAACTAATCAAAGCACTTAGACTTGCAGTGCATCAAGTAAATGTATCTGTATCTCGAATAGTTGTCTATAAAATAGACAAAATATTCAAAACTACCTCTTGTCTGGATAATCATAGGACCACACAATTCAGAATGAACTAGTTCTAACGCATCTTTGGTTCTATACCCCTTGGCCTTAAAAGCTTCTTAGTTATTTTTCCTTCCATGTAAGACCCGCAGGTTGGAAAGATTTCCACTACCAATGAACCCAAGAGTTCATTGGTTATTATCCTTTGAATCCTACTCAAGTTAATATAACCTAGCGTTAGACTGCCAAAGATGTGATTGGTTCATTTCCGAAGGTTGCTTTCTCTTATTAGAGTTAGAAGATGTGTTATTAATTTCCATTTATTGCATCGTGGGAGTTATTGGATTTATAAATTATCAACCAACGTACCAGAACAGATATCTTTCATATTTTCTCGATAACAACTTTACTATCAAAATAGACACTATATTTATTCTTTAATAGTTTAGAAACTGAAATCAGGTTCTTTCTAAACTTAGTACATAAAGAAAATTTCTGAAATTCCATATTTTATTCCTATCAGAGGATAAACATCCCCCACTGCAACAGTTGCTACTTTTGCAGCAGTGCCCATGTAAATAGTATTTTCCCTTCATATAGTTGTCGGGTTTCCTAGAACCCCTGTAATGAATTGCAGACATGATCAATGGCTCTCGTATCTACACACCAGGTACTGGTAGATAACACCACTAATCATGTATCAACTAATGAATAAAATACACCTATATTGTTCTCAGTTCTAAAAGGACAGTCTATCTTAATGTCCAAGTCCTATTTCCAATCATTATAAATGGGACTACTAAGTCTATTCTATATAACAACTAGGGGATTGACAAACATTTTAAATTCTAAGAATCACAAAAAATTTGGTCAAGACCAACTGCTTAAAATCCCCGTGAATTTTGTATACCACATTAGTGTGGACGTATACAAATTCAGACTATTAAAAGGAGATTTTATCCATTAATTTTTTTATCTCGTCAACCTAACTTTATGACTAATAAAATTAATAGTTGGTCTGTCTTTGATCAAATATTTGGTCAAAACTTTGAATTTAAAATAATATTGATTCCTCAAAACAATATCATTTAAATTCACCAACATCTCAAACACTGTGAATTATACATGCCACGTTAGTGTGGACGTATACAAATTCAAGTATTCGTAAGAGGAGGGTCTTACCCATTAATTATCTTGTCAACCTTAAATTACCTCTAACACCATGAATTTTGTATGTCACGTTAGTGTGGATGTATACAAATTCAATTGTTTGTAAGAGGAAGTATTACACTTTTTATTTTGTCAACCTAACTTTATGACAAATGAAATTACCTCAAACACCGTGAATTTTGTATGCCACGTTAGTGTGGATGTATACAAATTCAAACATTTGTAAGAGGGGGTTTTACCTAGCTTTATGACAAATTAATAGTTGGTATTCCTTTGGTCATGCAAAATAATAGCAGTGACTCCGTTAGGGAGGATACTATTGAATGCGTCTAAGTGTATACCATTACTTGATACTTAGTCCATTAAATAGGATTGTGCCCCTTCAGTTGGAGAAGATCACACACTCCTAAATAATTTCCTATAACTATCCATAAAGGAAGTTTGATCTAGTGATCCGTAACAAACCCATCCGTTGTGGAGGGAGGCACTCAGAGCCAACACGCAAGCTTGTTGTATCACTTACAAACCAATAATGGAGACCGTGGAAATTATATAAAAATCCATCTCCCACTTAGTTATTTAAGGTGAGGAATTTTAACCTATGCCAACATACATCACATGCATACACACACATCACAGTAAATAAAAGCAATAAATATGGAAATTAATTTTTCCAACTATTATGGCCTTTTCTGTCACTGTTCTCCGTGTGCTCCAACCCTAGCTGCTGGCATCTTTAGCCACCGCCATCGGGTTGAGTTGTCGCATCTATCTTGCTTCTTATTCCACTGCGCCTCTGGTCCTCCAATAGCACCACGCCTCACAAAGATACGATCCGCGATAAAAATAGAATTTTACATATATCGATCCTATATTGTACAAAGGAATGTACATGTAATCTAGATCGAAAATAAAATTCAAAAATCCTAGAGCTAATACAGCTCCTGCTGTATTAGTTACATACAATCATGCACACACAAAAATAATGCCCTTGACATGTCTCAGGGTCCAATCACATACAATATCTATATGTCATAATAGTTGGAGCCTGTAACCACAAAGTTAGCACATCCTACTATTATCCTACCTAAATTATGTATGACATATGCATAATCAACAAAAAACCTAAACACACAGAGGCAAACCCTAGCTCTGATACCAATTGTTGGTTGGTCCTAAGAAGATCGTACCGGTTCCACTGTACAAAAATTTTGTACAAGTGTCGAACCTTTCCTAAACAACCTATTGTATTCTTTAGAAGTTAAATTAGGAATCACAAATGGATCTTAACATTATTGATTCCAAATTTAACTTATCTGTTTTTAATGGATTAGATTTGGATCGCAAACGAAACTTAACACTATTGATACAAATCCACCTATGTTATAAAGTTAATTAAATATTTATTTCTAAAATCGGCTCCCAGGTCAAACATGGCGAGGCACTAGGCCTTCTTGGGTATAGGATCAACCACCACTACCTCGACAAATCCTTTAATAGAAATTCAATATTTAATTTCCTAAAATAATATTAGGTTTAAACGAAAAAAATAATCGAATCACAAATTCAAAAAATTAAAAAAAACACAACTCGAATTACAAATTCGAAAAACTAGAATCTAATGCCTCTTGTGTTTGGAATTCTTACAAAGAAAAATAACTAGCATGATGCGGAAAACAATTACTAGTTATACCTGTTGGGATTTTCGGGCCGCAAATACCACTTTTTCGCGTTGCGGAAACCCCGAATCTCCCATGCCACCGGATCCGTGAGAAGTTTATAAAACAAAATTTCATGTACGAGTTTACTAAAGTCTAGATCTACACTAGGAGAAGGAATTTACCCTCGATGCCATGCCCTTCGCAATCCCGCTCATCCAACGGTTCACCGGATCTCGAGATCGTCAAGCGTACGATCCTCTAGAAGTATCCACACGAACAAACTAGGTGGAGAAGACCAAACAAAGGTGTGCTAGCACCTTATGTGGTTCGGCCAAGGAGGAGGAGAGGGAGAGGAGAATGAGAGCAAGGAAGAAGATGAGTTGAATGAGCCTTGAATTGCATTACCTTGCAATTCAAATGTGGCCGGCCACTTAATGGCTTGTAACCCCCTTCTCATTTAATGTGGAGACCATTAAAGAGGAGATTTGTAACCTCCATGAGGTGGCACACACATGTGCTAGCCTTGATGATGTGGCACATCAACATTGGTCCTCCTAATGCCAACTCACAAATGAGGTGGCAAATAGTCAAGTCAAACTTGACTCTTCCTCTTCCTCTCAAGTCAAGTCAAACTTGACATTATAACTCCCATGGTTGATCAAATCCAACCATTTGATTCAAGCCAATTTAATATAATGGATCTAATTCATTTAATTAAATTGATTCAATGAGTCATAATCTAAATTAGACTCATTGAACACATGAATCAAATTGAGTCCAACTCAATTAGCCCAATTAGGATTACTCTTAATCCAATTTGATTCATCCCATGAATCTAATCCTCTTGGTTCATCATATGAACCTAATCTCCATCTAATTGTCCTTTGTGCGTGACCCTATAGGTTCTTATAACGTTGGCAATGCTCCTAAACCCATTTAGAAGCATAAGTAATGAGTGGTATCTAGCAACACATCATTACTACCCAAGTTATAAGAATGTTGAGATCCAACATCACCTTGTGACTACTAATTGTGACTCCTCACAATATATGACAAGTGTCCTTCTATCCTAGACATCTAGATTGATCAATATGAGGCATAGACCGTGTCATCCTCTAATCAATCTAAATCTTGAACTCCAAGTAGACTCACTCAATCAAATGAGCTCAATATCTCATATTGACTCATTTGGGCATGGTCATGCACTTCGTGGTCTCACTCTATCAAGAATATTGATGTCGCTCCCATCATATAGGAGGGATAGATCTCATGTACATCACTCACATCCCTCTGCATAATTCATTACATACCCAGTAATCGCCTTTATAGTCCACCCAGTTACGGGTGACGTTTGACAAAGCCAAAGTACGTAACTCCTTATGTAGGGATCCATGGTGACTTCAGGTCCAAGGACTAGTAGTCATACTAATAGCCACATGAGAAAGTATATGACACTCATATAACGATCCATGATACTTTCTCATGGCAGGTCATTCAGTATACATTCTCCAATGCATACCCATGTGTCAACTTGATATCTCTATATCCATGACTTATGAGATCAAGTCATCGAGTTGACCTACATGCTAGTCTCGTCGCATTAACATTGCCCATGAATATTAATACTCGACTAGGAATGATTAAGAGTAGTGTTCCCTATATCATCTCACTATCGGTTCAACTAACCGATTGATACAGGTAAGAACCCTCTACTCAAGGGCGCTATTATACTTAAGTTTATTTGGCACAAATACAAGTAAGTATAATAACCAAAATAAATACCTTTATTAATATACAAGAATATGATACAATGAGTCCATATAACAATCATCAAATGATTGGCTCTAGGGCTCTAACTAACAATCTGCCACTAGCACTAGTGCCAATCAGTGTGGGCTCTAAGCCCCAATGACCTAGTGTGACCATCATGCTTTCTCTGTGCCAAAGCCTTGGTCAAGGAATCTGCGATGTTAGCCTCTGTAGGTACTCTGCAAATTTTCACATCTCCTCTCTCGATAATCTCTCGAATGAGATGGAAGCGTCGTAGTATGTGTTTAGTCCGCTGGTGTGAGCGAGGTTCCTTCGCCTGTGCTATAGCTCCATTGTTGTCACAATAGAGCTCAATAGGGTCAGCAATGCTAGGAACCACCCCAAGCTCGGTAATGAACTTGCGGATCCAAATTGCCTCCTTTGCTGCTTTTGATGCAGCAATATACTCGGCCTCTGTCACAGAATCAGCTATTGTGTCCTGCTTCGAACTCTTCCAGCTCACAGCACCACCATTTATGCAAAACACGAACCCTGACTGCGATCGATAATCATCCTGATCGATCTGGAAGCTAGCATCACTGTAACCCTTTACAGCTAGCTCATCATCGCCTCCATATATCAAGAAATATTCTTTAGTCCTTCTTAAGTACTTAAGAATATTCTTGACCGCTATCCAGTGACTTTCACCTGGATCTGACTGGTATCTGCTCGTCATGCTCAAAGCATACGAGACATCAGGACGAGTACATAGCATGGCGTACATGATAGATCCTATGGCTAAAGTATAAGGGATCTGATCCATGCGGTCTCTCTCCTCTCTAGAAGAGGGACCTTGAGTCTTCGAAATACTCACGCCATGTGACATCGGCAGAAATCCCTTCTTGGAGTTCTGCATGTCAAACCGAAGGAGTACCTTGTCAATGTATATATTCTGACTTAGGCCAAGCAATCTCTTAGATCTATCTCTATAGATCTGTATGCCTAGAATGCGAGATGTTTCACCTAAGTCCTTCATTGAGAAACAACTCCCTAGCCAGGTCTTGATAGACTGAAGCAAAGGGATGTCTTTCCCAATGAGTAGTATGTCATCCACATACAATATGAGGAAGACAACTATGTCCCCTACAACCTTCTTGTAGACACAAGGTTCATCTTCATTCTTGATGAAACTAAACTGTTTGATCACATCATCGAATCGAAGATTCCAGCTCTGAGAAGCTTGATTTAGTCCATAAATGGACCTATGCAGCTTGCATACTCTGCTAGTATGTTGTGGATCTTCAAAACCCTCAGGTTGTGTCATGTACACATCCTCGAGCAGGTTTCCATTCAGAAACGCGGTTTTGACATCCATCTGCCATATCTCATAGTCATGGTATGCTGTAATAGCAAGCATGATCCGAATGGACTTAAACATCACTACTGGAGAAAAGGTTTAATCATAGTCAATACCATGAATTTGCTTGAAACCTTTAGCTACCAAGCGACCCTTATAAATAAGTCCATCCATGTCAGTCTTTCTCTTAAAGACCCACTTACACCCAATGGGTTTTACCCCTTCAGGTGGATCAACCAAAGTCCATACTTGGTTGATGTACATGGATTCCATCTCGGATCTCATGGCCTCTAGCCATTTCTCAGAATCTGGTCTCATCACAACTTCCTGATAGGTGGTAGGCTCATCCTCTATGAGCACAACGTCATCATGGTCAGACAAGAGAAATGAATATCTCTCAGGCTGACGACGTACCCTATCAGACCTGCGAAGAGGTATGTCTACTTGAACTAGTTGTTGTTCCTCAACTCCTTGTAGAACAACATCATCCACAACACTTTGTGGTTCCAGTTCAACTTCCATCGAGGCTTCAGTGCTATTGTTCGTATCTTGAACTTCTTCAATATCGAGTGTACTCCCACTAGTCTTTCCTCGGGATATCCAATAACTACCTTGTGCTGACTGGGAAACTAGAAGTAGTATCCCTTAGTTTCCTTGGGATATCCAATAAAGTAGCACTTGTCGGATTTGGGTCCTAATTTATCTGAGACGACGTCGAACGTAAGCCTTACAATCCCAAATCCTCATAAAAGACACCTGGGCATCTCTCCCAGTCCATATCTTATATGGTGTCTTTATCACGGCCTTGGATGGAACTCGGTTGAGTATAAAAGCTGCCGTGTCTAGAGCATAGCCCCAAAGAAATGTAGGAAGATCTGTATGACTCATCATAGATCGTACCATATCTAATAAAGTACGATTCCTCCTTTCGGATACACCATTCCACTATGGTGTTCCAGGAGGAGTGAGTTGGGATAGAATCCCACACTCAGCTAGATAGTCACGAAACTCATGGCTAAGGTATTCTCCACCTCGATCTGATCGAAGTATCTTAATACTCTTGCTAAGCTGGTTCTGTACTTCATTCTTGAATTCTTTGAACTTTTCAAAGGATTCAGACTTATGTGTCATCAAGTACACATAACCATATTTACTGAAATCATCAGTAAATGTAATGAAGTACCTATAACCGTCTCTAGCAGCGATATTGAAAGGGCCACATACATCACTATGTATAAGTCATAACAAATCAGTCGCTCTTTCGCTGTGCCCACTAAAGGGAGTCTTGGTCATCTTGCCTAGTAGGCATGACTCGCATGTCTCATAAGATTCAAAATCAAATGAGTCCAGCAAACCATCCTTATGGAGCTGGGATAAGCGCTTGTCATTTATATGACCTAAGCGACAGTGCTAGAGATAGGTTTGGTTCATGTCATTTGACTTAAACCTCTTGGTATTTATGTTATAGATAGGGCTTTCAAGGTCTAGAATGTAGAGTCTGTTCATCAGAGGTGCACTACAATAGAACATATCTTTTAAATAAACAGAACAACATTTGTCCTTTATTATAAAAGAGAAACCTTTCTTGTCCAAATAAGAAACTGAAATTATGTTCTTAGTTAAAGCAGGCACATAACAACAATCATCCAACTCTAGTACAAGCCCAGAGGGCAGAGATAGAAAGTAAGTTCCTACAACAACAGCAGCAACCCATGCTCCATTGCTTACTCGTAGGTCAATCTCACCCTTCGTCAATGCTCTGCTATTTCTCAGCGCTTGTACATTAGTACAAATGTGAGAAGCACATCCGGTATCTAATACCCACGATGAAGAAATAGAGAGGTTGACTTCTATAACATGTATACCTGAAGTAGAAATCTTATTTCTCTTCTTCTTAAGATCTTCCAGGTATCCTATGCAGTTCCTCTTCCAGTGCCCTGCTTGTTCTTGATACAGTTGACGAAGATGTTCAACCATATCATAAGCACCCATCAACTCGTGTTGCTTCTGAAGCTCAGAGTTCATGGTCGCGAGCATTAGACAGGACACATCTAATGCGTCATCTTGATGTTTCTTGTAAGCATCTCGGTCAGCTCCCGTGGCAGTGGCAGGAGGTGCCTCAGGAATGGGCTTCTCCAGGACGTACATTTTTCGTTCCTGTGTGAGAACAATTCTCAAATTCCTGTACCAGTCCAGGAAATTAGCTCCGTTGAGCTTGTCCTTCTTAAGAACAGAACGCAGAGAGAAAGAGTTCGTATTTGACGTCATGGTAATCTACAATAGAATTTAAAAGTAGAAAGTAAATATCATATTCTTTTTATCATTTAATTAGGCCTTTAACTAAATGATGCTCCCACTAAATTATAGAATTTTTGTAGAATCAAGTCATAGGTGTGGTCAAACCACATTTACAAGATTCTAACCAATTAGCTATAATTTTATGGGACAAGATCTATATCATACTATGCCTTGAGTTAGCTTTGGCTAAATTGCCCAAGACTTAGTATGATCGGTAGGTAACTAATTTACCAATTACATCTCTATGCAACTCTTATTTATAGGATCAAGATCCGCATTTATATTAAAACTCGAGTTATCTTTGGCTAATACGCCCAAGAGTTAATATAAACGTGATTTTGTCCTATCTTCCAACTATTGGATAAGTGCCTACAGTTAAACTTGATTTAACTAGTTGTACTCAATCTAATTGAGTTTTACTCACCCATGCGTTGATAGGCGGGACCAAGATTTCCCCTCCGTACCCTACCAAGATAATATGTGTTGCTCTGCTTTAGCAGATTCAACAACACATGTGATCGAGGTAGTGATAGGTATCACGGCATGGTAGGCATTTGAGTTGATGCGATTTAGATCTAATCTAATCATTGATGTGTATCATATACTCGATTTAGATCTAATCTAATCGTGGAGGAGGTGCATCATGTGCGCGACTTAGATCTAATCTAATCGTCGAGATGTATCATATACGCGATTGATCGAATCGAATCGTTAAGGCGCTAATTAACTACTTTACTAGCATGCATCAAATACACACACACAAGTTGTTGGTGCGGGAAGCATCCGACGATCGAACCTAAGTTTTGATAATGGCAAAGGATTCAAAGTTAAGGTAGGTGCTTTGTTATCTGACAGCTTTTGCTGAGTGTTTCAGGAAAGTCCTAACTGCGGTTAGGCAAGGTAAAACCCTAGGGGGTGGTAACCCTAGGTCATAGGGGGGGGGGGGGGGGTAACCCTATGCGGAAAGTCTTGGCAGGTCGATGGCTTCAGGTAAAAGTCCTAGGGGGTGGAAACCCTAGGTGGAAAGTCCTGGTGTCGCGAACCAGGTGAAAGTCTGAACTGGCCGGTGAAACGGATGTTCAGCAGAAAGTCCGGAAGCATCGAGTTCCGAGCAAAAGTCCAGTCGATCTGGAGGATCGTACTGGCAACAGGTAAATCTCCTGAGTGGAGTAGGTGAGGGCGCGTTCCCCGTAGAGGGAACAGTAGGCGTCGGGTCGACCTAGGGTTTCCGGTAGGAAACCTGAAGTCAGACTCGGACAGTCCAGAGACTGTTAAATATTTCAATAATTATATCATTGTTGTGTGCTAACTTTGTGCTGCAGGGTATTTTTGGGATTAACATATCTTGCAGGGACCAAAGTGAAAAGTGCCGAGGCGCCTCCATGGAGCTTGGAGGCGCCTCGTGTGCAAGCCAGGAAAAGGCCAGCGCAGCAGACTGGAGGCGCCTTGAATGGAGTTCAAGGCGCCTTGGACCGGAGGTTGAAGGCGCCTTGGATAGGCTGAAGGCGCCTTGAACCAGATAGAGTTCGACCAGGTCCGTGCTGATCCACGCGGGTGACTCGGCTCGTTCAAGGCGCCTTGGTGAACAGTATAAGGCGCCTTGAACCCCCTTTATAAGGGGTCTCGACTAGCAGCTTCAAACAACAAGTTCCAAGCAATCTTTCTGCTACAAGCTGCTCACGAGACGATCCCGAAGTGCTGCTACGAGACACCGACGACCCGGAGCTCTGAATCTTCAGATTACGATATTGTCGTCGGTATAACTGTATTCTTTTTAATACTTAACTGTAATACTTGTACTCTTGTCGAGCTTATAGTTGTTGCCCACGGAAAGCGATCAAGGATCGCGGGCCTTCGAGTAGGAGTCGTCACAGGCTCCGAACGAAGTAAAAATCCCTTGTCTCTCTGTGTTATTTTATTCCGCTGCATTAACTCTTACGTTTTACGATTCCGATAATCGAACGATTATAGCCACGAGCGCTATTCACCCCCCTCTAGCGCGTCTCGATCCAACAATTGGTATCAGAGCGGGGTCGTTTTGAATTGGTGCAACCACCTTTCAAAACAAATTTTTCGCAATTTTTTATTTTCGGAGTCGAATTAGAATTTAGCCTTATAGCTATATTCTAATTTTTGTTTCCCTCGAATCGACTTTTGCTCGAAGTAGGTGCAACACCACTCGAGTTCGTTTTTATTATTCTTTATTCCAGCACTACTAATCCAAGACTTAGTCTTGGAACATATTCTGTTGTTTTCTTTTGTTACATATTATAAATGGCCCAACAAGAGGGTTTCAGCACTGTACGTCCCCCGCTATTCTCCGGAGAGGATTTTGGCTACTGGAAGGGAAGAATGGAAACGTATCTAAAGATACAATTCGAAACGTGGATGATCATAAAGACGGGACTGAAACTGCCAATCGATGACGACGGCAAAACTACACCCTGCGAGAAGTGGGACGCTTCTCTAATAAAAAAGGTGGAAGCCGACGCCAAAGCTACTTGCACCCTCCAGTGTGGTCTTACCAAGGAAGAACTCAATAGAGTTGGCCCGTTCTCCTCTGCAAAGGAGCTCTGGGAAAAGCTCATCGAACTCCATGAAGGCACTGACGACACCAAGGTAAGTAAAAGAGATCTTTTACTTAATAAATTATATAATCTAAAAATGCAGGAAGGCGAAACGGCGAGTTCTCTTCACGCGAGAATACAAGATATCCTTAACTCTCTTCACGGAATTGGCCAGAAGATAGAAAATCGGGACGTCATAAGGTATGCCCTAAACTCGTTTCCAAGGAATACATTGTGGGCATCAATGGTAGATGCCTACAAAGTTTCCAAGGATTTATCTTCTTTAAAACTAGATGAACTTTTTAGTGAATTTGAACTTCATGAGCAGACTAATGCACAGCCAACCGAGAAAGGTATTGCGTTGGTTGCAGGTACAAGCCGAACCCGGGAACCGAGACCACGACGGAGAACCGAACCAGCATCGGAAGCTGAACCAGACTCTGACGATGAAGAAGGTGACATTACAACCGAGCTGGTAAACCTCGTGAAGAAGCTCTACAAGACGAAAGGATTCGAAAAAAGAGATCTAAAGAAGGCAGTAAAATCAAAGGAAGGCCCACAAAATACAAAAATGAAGTTTGAAGTTACATGCTACAGGTGTAACCAAAAAGGGCACATCAAATCCAACTGCCCTAACCTGAAGGAGGTCAAAAAGCAAAGAAGGAAAAAGGTCCTTAAGGCAACATGGGACGAATCTTCATCGGAGGACGACGACGACGAGCTCGAACAAACGAGTCTACTCGCATTAATGGCCCGGGACCAAGTCGTCGAATACGGATGCGAGAGCGAGTCTGAGGTAGAGTCCGAGCAAAGCCACGGATCCGTATCCGTTTCCGAAGGACCAGACCCCGCTGTAAGTATCTCCCGGTTGAACATTTTAGTTAGCTATTTATTGCGCAAATTATCTAAGTCAAACCTGAAAGTTAAGTCACTTCTAAAGGAAGTAAGTGTCCTTAAAGAAGTGGCTGACACCAAACCCTCACCGGACCAGAGTCAGACTGAATTTCCAACTCAAGTTCAAAAACTTAAGGAAGAAAATTCAAGTCTAACAAATCAGGTTAAAGATTTAGAAAATACCTTAGAACGGTTTACTTTGGGCTCCAAGAATTTGGACTTGATTCTTGGGACACAAAGAGCCGTCTACAACAGAACTGGGCTGGGATACAAAAGTAAATATAGATCTTATTTATCATTAATAAACAAACAAAGTATTAAATCAGTCCAAGCATGGGTCTCCAAGTCTAACTTGGTCAATCAAGTTGGACTTGGCCAATACTGGGTTCCGAAGGATCAAATATACTACCTCGATAGACCATATCGAGGCTATGATCCAGGGGGAGCAAAAAGAAAAACAATCCTAAAAATTTAAAATTCTAAATTCTAAATTGAAATTAAAGTTAAATTCAAAATTCAAAATTGAAATTAAAATTAAATTCAAAATTCAAAATTAAATTATAAATTCAAAATTAAAATCAACTTCAAAATTTAAAATTAAAATTAATTTCAAAATTCGAAATTAAAATCAAAGTTAAATTCAAAATTCGAAATTGAAATTAAAATTAAATTCAAAATTAAAAATTAAATTATAAATTCAAAATTCAAAATTAAAATAAACTTCAAAATTTAAAATTAAGTTATAAATTCAAGATTTGAAATTAAATTAAATGGAGGATCCAGACTCGCTGGCACCCCCAACTAAACTACCCGGCAGGGTAACTGAACCTAATCTACCCGAAATAGGTAAAACAAGAGTAGATTACTCGGCAGGATAATTAAGGTTAGATTAAAAGGCAAGGATTAACTTGACCCACAGTACTAGTGAAGTTTTTGGATGATAGTACGTTAGGAAAACTTGGGCATCGCATGTCTAGGAAGATATGGATTCGACCTGGTGCATTTGGTCAAGTGGAACTGACCGAAGCTACCCTTAAATGGATCCTAACTAGTTAGACCAAGGTTTAGTACTAAGCTCAATGGGTAGGACTATTTGGAAAACCTCGAAGGCATGGTTACTTTAATGAGTTCCTTGTGACTCACCATAGCCCAGAAGTTTATCCAAAGAATGCTTACTTGTTGAACCCAAAGCTAAACCTGAATCTAACACAATGTTAACCCAAACCTTAAAATTGAATTATAATTCATCTCACAACAATTATAGGAGTACCTGATTGAAAATTTAGGTCGGGTGAGATGATTAAGAACTTTAAAATTAAAAAAAAATAAAAATTATTTTAAAAACTAAATTTCAAAATTATTTTAAAAACTTAAATTTCAAAATTATTTTAAAACTTAAATTTCAAAATTATTTTAAAAAACTTAAATTTCAAAATTATTTTAAAAAACTTAAATTTCAAAATTATTTAAAAAACTTAAATTTCAAAATTATTTAAAAAACTTAAATTTCAAAATTATTTTAAAAAACTTAAATTTCAAAATTATTTTAAAAACTTAAATTTCAAAATTATTTTAAAAACTTAAATTTCAAAATTATTTTAAAAACTTAAATTTCAAAATTATTTTAAAAACTTAAATTTCAAAATTATTTTAAAAACTTAAATTTCAAACTTATTTTAAAAACTTAAATTTCAAAATTATTTTAAAAACTTAAATTTTAAAATTATTTTAAAAACTTAAATTTCAAAATTATTTTAAAAAACTTAAATTTTAAAATTATTTTAAAAACTTAAATTTCAAAATTATTTTAAAAACTTAAATTTCAAAATTATTTAAAAAACTTAAATTTAAAAATTATTTTAAAAACTTAAATTTCAACATTATTTTAAAAACTTAAATTTCAAAATTATTTTAAAAACTTAAATTTCAAAATTATTTTAAAAACTTAAATTTCAAAATTATTTTAAAAACTTAAATTTCAAAATTATTTTAAAAACTTAAATTTCAAAATTATTTTAAAAACTTAAATTTCAAAATTATTTTAAAAAAAAAACTTAAATTTCAAAATTATTTTAAAAACTTAAATTTCAAAATTATTTTAAAAACTCAATTTCAAAATTATTTTAAAACTCAATTTCAAACTTAATGTCAAAAAATGTTAAAACTAAATTTCGAAATGAAATTAAACTTCAAAATTATTTCAAAAACTAAATTTCAAAAAATGTTAAAACAAAATTTCAAAATTAAACTAAACTTCAAAATTATGTCAAAACTAAATTTCAAAATTATTTAAAATTAAATTTCAAAATTATTTCAAAACTAAATTTCAAAACTCTTTCAAAATTTATCTCTAACAAGTTTACTTCAATTTAACTATCGTGAAATCCATTAAAACAATTCAACCACGTCCTATGTAGGAATTGGATCAATGGATGTCGGATAGTGGCTGCTCCAGACACATGACTGGAGATAAATTGAAGTTTACTAAACTCACGTACAGGAACTTAGGATCAGTTGCATTCGGTAACGAAGGTCAACTTAAGGTAATCGGAAGAGGTAATATCGAGCTCAACTCCGATTTTATTATTCGAAAAGTCCTTTTAGTTGAAAATTTCAAGTTTAATTTACTAAGTATAAGCCAATTGTGTGATAGCGGATACTTAGTAACTTTTGACAAAACCAAGTGTTTAGTTAAAAACATTGAAAATCCTGAAATCTTACTTAAAGGACTTAGGATAAATAATATGTATTCAATTAATCTACCGACATCCTCAACAAAGTGTTTTCTAACACAAGAAGAGGAAACTGATTTGTGGCACAGAAGATTGTGTCACACTCACACTAGACTCATTTCAAAAATGAGTCATAATGGTCTAGTTAGAGGTTTGCCCAAATTAAAATTTATTGAAAACTCAATCTGTAATGCTTGTCAACAAGGAAAACAAACCAAGTCAACCCACAAGTCAACCAATCTAGAAAGAACTAACACTTTACTTGAGCTCCTTCACCTTGACCTATTTGATTCACATGGAGCCAAGTCACTAAACAAAAACCAGTATTGTTTAGTGATAATTGATGACTACTCTAGGTTCACATGGGTAAAATTTCTAAAAACAAAAGATGAAACCTATGAAATATTCAGTAATTTTTGCAAATTAGTAGAAAATGAAAAAGACACTAAAATTAAACGAATAAGAAGTGATCATGGGGGAGAATTTGAAAATCATAGGTTTACCCAACTTTTTAAAATAAATGGATATCAACATGAATTTTCATGTCCTAGAACCCCCCAACAAAATGGTCTAGTGGAACGTAAAAATAGAACACTACAAGAAGCCGCTAGAACCATGCTAAATGAATATAATTTAAATCACCAATTTTGGGCTGAAGCAATAAATACTGCAAATCATATTCAAAACAGAATCTTGATCAACAAATTTCACAAGAAAACTCCTTATGAACTATATTATCATAAAATTCCTAACTTAAATTATTTAAAAGTATTTGGATGTAAAGTTCACATTTTAAATACTAAAGATTATTTAAGAAAATTCACACCCAAATCTAACAAAGGAATATTTTTAGGATACTCCTCAAACAGTCGAGCCTATAGAGTCTACAATCAAAACACCCTAAAAGTTGAAGAAACAACTAATATAATATTTGATGAAGAAAATAATCTACCAAATATAAATGAGAATGTTGATATTGATCCAAGAAATATAGAAGATGATGAAATTCAACCAAATCTTAATAAACCAGAGGAACCAGCCCCTGACCCACTTATAAGACCAACTAGGGCCAGTACCTCTCACCCATCTGATCAAATTTTGGGTGATCCAAACCTAGGAGTCAGAACTAGATCCTCCTATAGAATCCACAGTCAGATTGCCCTAATTTCTAAAATCGAACCAAAAACAATAGAAGAAGCACTACCTGACCCGGACTGGATCATAGCTATGCAGGAAGAGTTAGCCCAATTTGAGAGAAATCAAGTCTGGGAACTTGTATCTAAACCCTCAAATAAATCAATAATCGATACAAAATGGGTATTTAGAAACAAGCTAGATGATCAAGGCGAAATAATTAGAAATAAGGCTAGGCTTGTAGCTAAAGGATTTAGCCAAGTTGAAGGTTTGGACTATGATGAAACCTATGCCCCAGTAGCTAGACTCGAATCCATTAGAATGTTGTTAGCCTATGCAGCAAACAAAGGATTTAAACTATACCAAATGGATGTCAAGTCAGCATTCTTAAATGGATTTATTAAGGAGGAAGTATATGTAAGCCAACCCCCCGGATTTGAGGACTTAGGATATCCTAATCATGTATTTAAGTTAAAAAAGGCCTTGTACGGACTTAAACAAGCCCCTAGGGCATGGTATGAACGATTATCAAATCACTTAATATCCAAAGGTTTCAACCAAGGTCAAATAGATCCAACTCTATTTGTAAAAACTGTAGAAAAAGACATCTTCATAGCTCAAATCTATGTTGATGATATAATTTTTGAATCAAATAACTCTAAATTTTTAAAAGAATTTATTAGATTAATGGAAAATGAATTTGAAATGAGTATGGTTGGTGAACTTAATTTTTTCTTAGGCTTACAAATAAAACAAACTAAAGATGGAATATACATTTATCAAACTAAATATGCAAAGGAATTAATTAAAAAATTCTGCATGGAAAATTCAAAAATAATAAATACTCCAATGGCAACCAACATTAACATAGACTCTGACCCTGAAGGAAAACCAGTAGATCCAAAGTACTATAGGAGTGCCATAGGAAGCTTGCTTTACCTAACTGCAAGCCGACCCGACATATTATTTGCGGTTGGTATGTGCGCAAGATACCAATCTTGTGCAAAAGAGTCACATTTAACCTATGTTAAAAGAATACTTAGGTACATTAAAGGTACTCTAAATATAGGACTCTGGTACCCTAGAACTTGCACCTTTGACCTTCTTGGCTATTCCGACTCGGCTTACGCCGTCTGCAAGTTAGATACAAAAAGCACAAGTGGTAGTTGTCAATTTCTAGGACAATGCCTAGTAAGTTGGTCAAGTAGAAAGCAACATTGTGTTGCTTTATCTACCATTGAATATATAGCCTTAGGTGAATGCACATCTCAATTGCTTTGGATGATGCACACTCTTAAAGACTATCAACTGAACTATCATAACACAAAAATCTCAATTGATAATATAAGTTCCATAAATTTAACAAAAAACCCAATTCATCACTCAAGGACTAAACATATAGAAGTGAAGCACCATTTTGTAAGGGATCATGTAGCTAAGGGTGATATTATACTCAACTATGTTGAGTCAAAATCAAATCTAGCTGACATCTTCACAAAACCCTTACCTGAACTTGAGTTCAGCTCACTTAGAAGACAAATAGGAATGTGTTGGGTAGAATAGACAATGTTTTTAAAATTGGTTATCATTTGCTTTTAAAATTTCTAGGAAAATACTTATTTCAAAATTCCAATTTCTTGGAATTTTTCAAAAATTCGGATTACGCCTAGGTTTCCCCCTAGAAATCATGTTCCTCTAGCTTTAAGCCAGAGCATCTCAGAAACGCCTAGGTCTACCTTGCTTGTGTTTTGAAAAACTTAGAACGGCGTGAGATGCATAGGGTATTGCCTGGACTCAAGAATGATTATATCTGTGCATCAATATGAGTCTGGGCGTTAAATATGCAATAAACATTAATCAAGTTAAGTTCTCCAGCTCTAGTCAAGTCTATCTGGATCAAAATAACTCAACTTGACTAACCATGTGAAAGCTACTGCCCTCTAGGCAATCAGCAAGTAGCTAAAGGTTAGACAATTGGGAAAAGTGTGTTTCAATTTTTTGTTTAAGCATGATTGTACTTTAAAGTTCTAATCAAATTACTCTACCTGATTACTTTAGGCTCTGATACTTAATCAAATTAAACTCAATAATTTAATTTGACTCATGCTTGGACTAGAAAACAAACTACTGCTACTCCCTCTGTCCTAAAACTAAATATTTTTCTTTAAATATCAAAGTTTCTTCAAAATGAGTATTCAAAACTTAATTACAGTTTTTCAAAAAAACTTGTCCATGTAAGTGAGTATTCAAATATTTTCAAATCTAGTCAACTTTTTAAAGTTATTTTTTTTTTTTCAAGTGACCTCACATTTTATAACTTCTAAGCAAATCCTTTTATTGAAAATTCAAATACTCATATTTTCAAACTTAGTTAATTTTAAGACTATTTTAACTAGACTTAGTTAGATTGTACTCTAAACTTAGCTATTTGGCAAAATATTTTCTCAATACAAATCATTTCGAAGCTGAATATATAGCTAAGTATTTTCAAATTTGGCAAATTCCAAAATTCAAAAAGCTAAGTCGTTTTGCTAAGAAGAAAATTTATTTTTTTCCCTCTTTGAAAATTTTCCTTCAGAAAAATACAAATCTACTTTCAAACTGGTTTATTTTTTATATATGGCAAAGGGGGAGAGTAGGTAAATTAAAGTTAAAGGAAAATTCAAATTATTTAATAAAAGGAGGGCTTTTATTAAGGGGGAGTCTAATATTACAAAGTTAAAAGTTTCCAGCTTAACTGTTATTGCATTTGAAGTTTATTTACTTAAGCTTGGTTAACTTTATGCAGTTATTACATATGTTGTTTTTCTTAACTTTGAATTACGTGTTGCCAAAATCAAAAAGGGGGAGATTGTTGGTGCAGGAAGCATCCGACGATCGAACCTAAGTTTTGATAATGGCAAAGGATTCAAAGTTAAGGTGCTTTGTTATCTGACAGCTTTTGCTGAGTGTTTCAGGAAAGTCCTAACTGCGGTTAGGCAAGGTAAAACCCTAGGGGGTGGTAACCCTAGGTCATAGGGGGGGGGGTAACTCTATGCGGAAAGTCTTGGCAGGTCGATGGCTTCAGGCAAAAGTCCTAGGGGGTGGAAACCCTAGGTGGAAAGTCCTGGTGTCGCGAACCAGGTGAAAGTCTGAACTGGCCGGTGAAGCGGATGTTCAGCAGAAAGTCCGGAAGCATCGAGTGCCGAGCAAAAGTCCAGTCGATCTGGAGGATCGTACTGGCAACAGGTAAATCTCCTGAGTGGAGTAGGTGAGGACGCGTTCCTCGTAGAGGGAACAGTAGGCGTCGGGTCGACCTAGGGGTCGTGCTTCATCAATCAAAGTAACAAATATTTAATATCATTGTTGTGTGCTAACTTTGTGCTGCAGGGTATTTTTGGGATTAACATATCTTGCAGGGACCAAAGTGCAAAAAAGACCTCGGATGAACAGTGCCGAGGCACCTCCATGGAGCTTGGAGGCGCCTCGGGTGCGAGCCAGGAAAAGGCCAGCGCAGCAGACTGGAGGCGCCTTGAATGGAGTTCAAGGTGCCTTGGACCGGAGGTTGAAGGCGCCTTGGATAGGCTGAAGGCGCCTTGAACCAGATAGAGTTCGACCAGGTCCGTGCTGATCCACACGGGTGACTCGGCTCGTTCAAGGCGCCTTGGTGAACAGTATAAGGCGCCTTGAACCCCCTTTATAAGGGGTCTCGACCAGCAGCTTCAAACAACAAGTTCCAAGCAATCTTTCTGCTACAAGCTACTCACGAGACGATCCCGAAGTGCTGCTACGAGACACCGACGACCCGGAGCTCTGAATCTTCAGATTACAATATTGTCGTCAGTATAACTGTATTCTTTTTAATACTTAACTGTAATACTTGTACTCTTGTCGAGCTTATAGTTGTTGCCCACGGAAAGCGATCAAGGATCGCGGGCCTTCGAGTAGGAGTCGTCACAGGCTCCGAACGAAGTAAAAATCCCTTGTCTCTCTGTGTTATTTTATTCTGCTGCATTAACTCTTACGTTTTACGATTCCGATAATCGAACGATTATAGCCACGAGCGCTATTCACCCCCCCCCCCTCTAGCGCGTCTTGATCCAACAATAAATGATTGTTGGGGTTGCAAGGTTGCAAACATAGTCCCATATTGGAAACACATGGGAAAGATCATGGGTTTATAAGAGAAAAGATATCTCCATTGGCATGAGGCCTTTTGGGGAGAGCCCAAGAGCAAAGCCATGAGGGTTTAGGCCCAAAGTGGACAATATCATGCTATTGTGGAGATATCTAAATTCTTTTCGATCCTACAATTGGTATCAGAGCCTAGACTGCCAGAAGGTTTAACCACCGACTGTGCACAAGAGCTATGGTCTGATTGAGCCATGTGGGTACAATATTGACCTCGAACAAAGAAAGTGGGGGCTCCTATGTTCGGATCAAGAGGACCAGACACCAGGTAGGAAGTCCTAGTTGCGACTAGGCAAGGAAGTCCTAGTAGGTCGGGTGGACCGAGGGGCAGGAAGACCTGGTGGGTCGAGGATCGGACGTGGGAAGCCTATGGTCCTTTGTTTGAGGGGGGGGATTGTTGGGGTTGCAAGGTTGCAAACATAGTCCCATATTGGAAACACATGGGAAAGATCATGGGTTTATAAGAGAAAAGATATCTCCATTGGCATGAGGCCTTTTGGGGAGAGCCCAAGAGCAAAGCCATGAGGGTTTAGGCCCAAAGTGGACAATATCATGCTATTGTGGAGATATCTAAATTCTTTTCGATCCTACACAAGTAATTAATTATATTATTTGTGATTAGTCATGGCCCTACTACGATCTTCTCAAGCCAATGAGAAGATTGGATGGTCAACCTAGGGTTAACAGCTTCTCAAGCTCCTCCCTTTGACCACCTTATGTTGCTCGCGCCCTCCTCGTAACTCTGTCTCGAGTGGACCTTCCACGGCTCCAATTTTGTACATTACAATTTTGAAACTCGAGTTACATTCAAGTCTAAACTAATTTACAATAAGAATAAATGGAGAAAGGCATGACGCGCAGGTCGCGTATCAAGTATACAGCACACACAACACAAATGACGGCGCGCAGGCCGTAATATGAATTACAACACAAATATACCAATCAAATTGGGTTTTTGGGCCATGACCATCAAAAATTATACATAATTATAAATTATATAATTTCCATAATTTTCTGTAACTTTAATACTATTTTTTTACAATTTTTATGAGTAAAAATTCTCAGCGGTCCCGATTAGCGGTTTTCGGGCGCAATCGCGGAACGAATCCCCTTGCGGGGTCAGGGGCAGCGCCCCTACCCGCGATATAACCATCGCGAGTGTTCCTAAGCGATCCTACAGCACCTTAGTCCGCTGTCCCAAAACATTTTGGGGCAAAACTTTGTCGTTTCGGAAAAATCTTCTCGGTAGTCGAAGCCTACAAGTGTCGAAACACTTGTGCTTCGCTTCTACGAGAAAAATACCCATAAAAACCATAAAATTATAGAAAGTTACAGAACCTACATTTTTCATAAAAATGCAAACTAAACTCGTACACGCTTCGCACGTGGTTCTGATACCACTGTTGGGATTTTCGGGCCGCAGAAACCGCTTTTTCGCGTTGCGGAAACCCCGAATCTCCCATGCCACCGGATCCGTGCGAAGTTTATAAAACAAAATTTCATGTACAAGTTTACTAAAGTCAAGATCTACACTAGGAGAAGGAATTTACCCTCGATGCGATGCCCTTCGCAATCCCGCTCGTCCAACAGTTCGCCGGATCTCGAGATCGTCAAGCGTACGATCCTCTAGAAGTATCCACACGAACAAACTAGGTGGAGAAGACCAAACAAAGGTGTGCTAGCACCTTATGTGGTTCGGCCAAGGAGGAGGAGAGGGAGAGGAGAATGAGAGCAAGGAAGAAGATGAGTTGAATGAGCCTTGAATTGCATTACCTTGAAATTCAAATGTGGTCGGCCACTTAATGGCTTGTAACCCCCTTCTCATTTAATGTGGAGGCCATTAAAGAGGAGATTTGTAACCTCCATGAGGTGGCACACACATGTGCTAGCCTTAATGATGTGGCACATCAACATTGGTCCTCCTAATGCCAACTCACAAATGAGGTGGCAAATAGTCAAGTCAAACTTGACTCTTCCTCTTCCTCTTAAGTCAAGTCAAACTTAACATTATAACTCCCATGGTTGATCAAATCCAACCATTTGATTCAAACCAATTTAATATAATGGATCTAATTCATTTAATTAAATTGATTCAATGAGTCATAATCTAAATTAGACTCATTGAACACATGAATCAAATTGAGTCCAACTCAATTAGCCCAAATAGGATTACTCTTAATCCAATTTGATTCATCACATTAATCTAATCCTCTTGATTCATCATATGAACCTAATCTCCATCTAATTGTCCTTTGTGTGTGACCCTATAGGTTCTTATAACGTTGGCAATGCTCCTAAACCCATTTAGAAGCATAAGTAATGAGCGGTATTTAGCAACACATCATTACTACACAAGTTATAAGAATGTTGAGATCCAACATCACCTTGTGACAACTAATTGTGACTCCTCACAATATATGACAAATGTCCTTCTATCCTAGACATCAAGATTGATCAATTTGAGGCATAGACCATGTCATCCTCTAATCAATCTAAATCTTGAACTCCAAGTAGACTCACTCAATCAAATAAGCTCAATATCTCATATTGATTCATTTGGGCATGGCCATGCACTTCGTGGTCTCACTCTATCAAGAATATCGATGTCGCTCCCGTCATATAGGAGGGATAGATCTCATCTACATCACTCACATCCCTCTGCATAATTCATTACATACCCAGTAATCGCCTTTATAGTCCACCCAGTTACGGGTGACGTTTGACAAAGCCAAAGTACGTAACTCCTTATGTAGGGATCCATGGTGACTTCAGGTCCAAGGACTAGTAGTCATACTAATAGCCACATGAGAAAGTATATGCCACTCATATAACGATCCATGATACTTTCTCATGGCGGGTCATTCAGTATACATTCTCCAATGTATACCCATGTGTCAACTTGATATCTCTATATCCATGACTTGTGAGATCAAGTCATCAAGTTGACCTACATGCTAGTCTAGTCGCATTAACATTGTCCCTGAATGTTAATACTCGACTAGGAATGATTAAGAGTAGTGTTCCCTATATCATCTCACTATCGGTTCAACTAACCGATTGATATAGGTAAGAACCCTCTACTCAAGGACGCTATTATACTTAGTTTATTTAGCACAAATACAAGTAAGTATAATAACCAAAATAAATACCTTTATTAATATACAAGAATATGATACATTGAGTCCATACAACAATCATCAAATGATTGGCTCTAGGGCTCTAACTAACAATACCTTTCCTTTGTATGCTAATAACCTCGAAATTTTCTGTCGTATTCCTCGCCTCGCCTTGGACGTCGTGTGGGCGACGATCCTCCAAGATGAACACCACCCAAAAGCATTCTTCCTCCTTCTTTAGAATTCGGCCACCACCACCACCAAGGAGCAAAAGAGAGCAAGGGAAAGGGAAGGGGAGAGAATCGGCCACAAGAAAGATAGCACAAGCAAGCGAATAAGAGATGATGCAATCCCTACTTCTCCTCTTCTTCTCCTTCTCTTTGTATCCGGCCACACCAAACAATCACAAGAGGTGGCCGGGCCTAGCATGAAGAGAAGCAAGGGTCGGCCCTTAGGAGAAGAGTAGAGAGAAGAGAGAAAAAGAATAGCTTGCTCATGAGGCCTCTCCTCCCCTTCTTTTATAATATTTGCCCAAGGCAAATAAGGAAAGACTTTTATAAAAAATTAAAATCTTCCTCTTGTTTTTCTTTTTCCCTTTTTATTTTTCTTTTTCTTTCCTCTTGATTGAATCAATCACCAAATCATTGATTGGATAATTTGATTTGATTGGCCGGCCCCTTGCTTGGGCACCAAGCAAGGGTGGCCGGCCCCTTTAAAAGAAAAGAAATTACTTTGTAAAAATTTTATAAGCAAAGAAGAAAAGCTCTTATAATATTTTATAAGCTCTATTTTTAATTTCCCAATGTGGATGTTAAAAAAGGAAAGTTTTAAAAATTAAAACCAAGTTTTAAAATTTAAAACTTCTCTTCTAAAATTTCTTTTTTTAACATGGTTACAAAAATAGAAAAATTATAATTTTAAAACTTCTCTTCCTTTTTCCTTAAAACCATAAGGATGGTTAAAAAAGGAAAGTTTTAAAACTTCTAAATTTTCTTTTAAACCATGTGGCCTAATTCAAATAAGGAAAGTTTTATATTTTAAAATCTCTCTTTTAAAACGTGTAGATATCTACAAAGAGAAGATTTTAAAAATTCAAAACACCTCTCCTTATTTGAAATATGTGGTCAGCACCCTTCAAACTTCTTATGGTCAGCCACGTTAAGGAGATTATGGCCAGCCCCTTTGGCTTGGTCACCAAGCCATGGGTCGGCCCCTTCTTGGACACCAAGATGAGCTTTTCATGAGTGAATTAGAGGCATTAATGAGGATATGACAGGGACCTAGAGGAGAAATTGGTTTTGGCCTTCCGACGAGCTTGAGTATCCCGTGTTCGCCCCAAACACACAACTCAAGTTCATCAATAATAACTCATTCCACTAGAGAGTTATTATTGCACTACCGCACCAATCCTAAATTACATTATGGGCTCCTTCTTATCATGAGTGTGTTAGTCTCCCTGTGTTTAAGATAACAAATGTCTACTAATTAAGTAAATTACTGACAACCCACTTAATTAATATCTAGCTCCAAGAGTAGTACCACTCAACCTTATTGTCATGTTGGACTAAGTCCACCCGCAGGGTTTAACATGACAATGCTTATGAGCTCCTCTTGGGGACATTCTCAATCTAGATGACTAGGACACAGTTTCCTTCTATAATCAACAACACACACTATAAGTAATACCATTTCCCAACTTATCGGGCCTATTGATTTATCGAGCTAAATCTCACCCTTTGATAAGTTAAAGAAATAAATACTAAATATATATGCTTGTTATTATATTAGGATTAAGAGCACACACTTTCATAATAACTAAGGTCTAGTTCTTTTATTAAGTCAGTATAAAAAGAACTTACCTAAATAGTCCTATTCAATACACTCAGAGTGTACTAGTGTAATTTATTAGTCAAAATAAACTAATACCTAATTACACTATGACTATTTCAATGGTTTGTTCCTTTCCATCTTAGTCGTGAGCAACTGTTTATAATTTATAAGGAATTGATAACATGATTTTCTGTGTGTGACACCCCACACCATGTTATCTACAATATAAATCAATTGAACAACTACACTTAGCATATAAATATAGATATTGACCAATGTGATTCTTTTTATTTCAAATATAAATATTTACAAAAAGCTAGGCTTTTAGTATACACTCTAACAACTAGTACACTATGTGTATATTGAGCAGGACCATTTGAGGTTGTTTCTTTTTATACTGACTGCATAAAAGAACATAACCTCTGTTATTATGGTTGTGTGTACTTTTAATCCCGATATAATAACAAGCACATATACTTAGTATTTATTCCTTTAATTTATCAATGGATGAAATTTATTCATTAAATCAATAGGTCTGATAAGTTGGGAAATAATATTATTTATATGGTGTGTTGTTGATTATAGAAGGAAACTGTGTCCTAGTTATCTAGGTTGATGATGTCCCCTTGAGGAGCTCATAAGGATTGTCATGTAAACCCTGCAGGTGGACTTAGTCCGACATGACAATGAAGTTGAGTGGTACTACTCTTGGAGCTAGATATTAATTAAGTGAGTTGTCAGTAACTCATTTAATTAATGGACATTCGATATCTTAAACACAGAGAGATTAATGCACTCATGATAAGAAGGAGCCCATAATGTAATATGAGATTGGTGCAGTAGTTCAATAATAACTCTTTAGTGGTATGAATTATTATTGATGAACTTGAGTTGGGTGTTCGAGTCGAACACAGGAAGCTCAAGCTCACAGGATGCCAAAATCAATTCCTCCTCTCGGTCCCTGTTGTAGCTTCTATATATAAAGCCTTTTATCCACCCAAGGCCATCTTCTAGTCCATGTTAGGGATGGCCAAGCACATCTTGGTGTCCAAGATGTGGCCGGCCATGTCCAAGATGTGGTCAGCCAAGCCTTGCTTGGTGCCCAAGCAAGGGGTCGGCCACAAGGGAATTAAATGGGAGTTTTAGTTTTTAAAATCTTTCCTTTTATAGTCATCCTTAAAGGGATTTAAAAGAGATATTTTAATTGTAAAAATCTTTCCTTTTATAGTCATCCTTAAAGAGATTTAAAAGAGATATTTTAATTATAAATCTTTCCTTTTATAGCCATCCACATGGTTTTAAAAGAGAGTTTTAAATTTTAAAATCTTTTCTTTTATAGCTATATACAAAGGTTTAAAAGAGAGATTTTAATCTTTCCTTTTTTGTATTTATCTATAATGTTTAAAAAGAGATATTTTAATTTTGACAAAATTTTCCTTTTTTGTAACCATGATTTAAAAGAGAAGTTTTAATTTTAATCTTTCCTTTTTTGTAGCCTTCTACATTGTTTAAAAGAGAGATTAATTTTAAAACTTTCCTTTTGTAGCCATCACAATAGGAAATTTAAAAGAGAGAGATTTTAATTATTATTAAAATTTCCTTTTTTGCTATGATTGGAATTAAAAGAAAGTTTCAATTATGTTTAAAACTTTCCTTTTTAGCCATTACCAAGGATTATAAAAGAGGATAGATGGTGCCTTAGAGGAAGAATAATGATCTACATGATTCCTCTCTTGTTCTATCCTTGGTGGTCGGCTCCTCTCTTTTCGTCTAAAGCTTAGGGCCGGCGGTATACTTTTGATTCCATTGGTGGTCGGTTGCTTGAAGGAGAAGAAGAAGAGAAGGAGGGACTCTACCTTATATATCCTTAGTGGCCGGTAGTTCTTTGATTCCTTGGTGGTCGGCCCTTCTCTCATCTTCTCCCCTTCACCTTGTTTTCTTCCCTAAGGCCGGCGGCACACATCTTCTTCTCTCCCTTTCTTCTTTCTAAGGTCAGCACTCATCTCTTCTTGGTGGCTGAAACTTGAAAGAAAAGAAGAAGCACTTGGTGGTCGGTTGCTTGGAGAAGAAGGAGAAGAGAAGGAAGTTTCCTATTTTGGCATTCTTTGGGTGGCCGAAACTTGTAGGCAAAGAAGAAGGTTTGGGTGAATTTCATCTTGATAGATCGTCGCTCACACGACGTCCAAGAGGAGGAGAGGAATACAACAGAAGATCAAGAGGTCTTTGTTTACAAAGAAAAGTATAACTAGTTCTTAATTCCGCAGCAAAATTAATTTTTCTTTGTATGGATCCTGAAATACCAACACAAGAGGCTAGCGATTTCATGTTTTGTTTTTTGTATTTCTATTTAGTGTTTTGATCTTGTGCTTCTATTGTGGTCTTTGTAGTTAAACCTAGGGTTACTGTAAGAAGTTTAAATATCCAATTTCTTTGAAAGGCTTTGTCTAGGAAGTGGTGGATAATCCCATACCCAAGAAGGTCGAGTGTCTCGCCATGTTTAATCAACTTCTGTAACATAGGATTAACTTGGATTAATAATGTTAAGTATCATTTGCAATCCAAGTTTTAACTACTGAAGAACACATAGCTGAACTTGAAGTAAAAATGTTAAGTTTCATTTCCAATTCAAGTTTAACTCATGAGGAACACATAGGTTGTTAGGAAAGTTCTGTGCTTGTACAAATTTTTGTATAGGGGAAGCAGAACGGAATTCTGATTAGCATCCAACACCAGGAAGGGCCACCCACCCTGGTGTATGAAGAAAAAGAGGAGGTGCAACTTCAAATTGGTCGACCAGAAGCTGTTACTCATGTAGCGTCGGATCTAGAGTTGGAATTGAAAGCCAAGCTGATACAATGTTTAATACACAATAATGATGTATTCACCTGGACACCCAAGGAAGTGACAGGAGTGTCCCCTATGGTTATGGAGCACACACTTCATGTGTATCCTGATGCCCGGGCGATCAAACAGAGGAAGCAGGATTTCAGAGCTGATCAGAATAAAATCATCAAGAAAGAGGTGGATAAGTTATTGGAAGATGGTTATATCCGAAAAGTGCAATTCCCCAACTGGTTGGTCAATGTGGTCCTAGTTTTCAAGCCTAGAAACAAATGACGAGTATGCATAGATTTTAGGGATCTCAATAAAGTTTACCCAAAGGATTATTATCCTCTACCTCGCATTGATCATATGGTGGATTCTATTGCTGGATGTGAGTTTATATGCATGCTAGATGCTTATTAGGGGTATCATCAAGTCCCGCTTGCTAAGGAAGATTAAGAAAAGGTTAGTTTTATAACTGTCGTAGGTACTTATTGCTATAATGTTATGTCTTTCTGACTAAAGAATGCAGGGCCTACTTATCAAAGGCTCATGAATAAAGTCTTTCAAAAGCAGATTGAAAGAAATATGGAAGTTTATGTGGATGATATCCTTATCAAATCTCTGCGAGCCTCAGATTATATGCAAACATAGAAGAAACCTGCGAAACTCTGAAGCAGTAAGGACTTAAGCTCAACCCTTGTAAGTGTTTATTATGAGCTAAAAGTAGAAAATTTCTTGAATATATGGTGACCGAACGGGGAATAGAAGCCAACCCCAGTAAAATGCGGGTGCTCCAAGATATGGCTCCACCGCACAATATGAAGGAAGCACAGAGGTTGACCGATCGGATCACTACTCTATCACACTTTATCTCTCGATCGGCTGACCGACGTCTTCCTTTCTTCAAGATACTCCGCCAGGCTAGTAAATTTCAATGGGATGAAAATTATGATAAAATGTTTGAAGAGTTAAAAAAAAATTATTTGTCTACTTTACCTGTATTAGCTAAACCAATAGTGGGGGAGACTTTGTGGGTTTATCTGTTGGCTAATGAGCATGCTGTTGGCTTAGTTTTGGTGAGGCAAGAGGGAAAAGAATAGCAGCCTGTGTATTTCTTAAGTCACTTATTAAAAGGAGTCGAGTGCCACTATACTACACTCAAGAAATTGGCTTATGGATTGATTTTGGCAGCTTGGAGATTACGCCCTTACTTCTTATCACATCCAATCATAGTACCAATAGTACTTTGGGTCGACTACTCATTAACTCGGAGGTATCCGGGTAATTAATTAAATGGACAACTGAACTTAGTGAATATGATATACAGTATCAACCCCTATCAACAATCAAAGCTCAAGCCTTAGCTGATTTTATAACAGAAGTACAAGGTCCAGAGGAGAAGGAAATTTAGAAAATATATGTTGATAGATTTTTTACTCGGCAAGGCAGTGGAATAGGAATTCTTCTTATATCACCAAGGGAAGATCGAATACAACTGTCTGTTTAACTAAATTACAGAGATACTAATAATGAAGCAGAATATGATGCATTAATAGTAGGACTGCAAGTTGCAAGGCACGTAGGGCCACTTGAATTTTGATCTATTCCAATTCTCAGTTAGCAGCATAACAATTAACAGATAATTTTGAGATCAGTAGTAAATGACTTAAGTTATATGCAGAGGTGTTCGATAAGTTAAAGGTTGGATTCTAAGAAGTGAGCATACAAAAAATTGCTCGATCGGATAATCAAGTAGTGGATGAATTAGCTAAACTAGCTTCCTCCATAATACCTTGGAACTTAGATAGACTTGTGGAACAAACAGTGTTGGTGTCTTGTATTGAACGACAGGCAGATGTGAAAATACAAGGTGATTGGAGGGCATCAATCATTATATTCTTACAGCAAGGTATTTTGCCAGCCGATGGAGAACAAGCACGTGTATTTAAGAATAGGGTTATTCGATATACCATGGTGGGTGATCAATTATATAAAAGGGCTTTCTCTAGTCTCCTACTTAAGTGTATCGGACTAGATGATGTGTAGTATATTCTACATGAAGTACATCAAGGTTCTTGCGGTAGTCATGCGGGAGGGCAATCTCTTGCTAGAAGAATATTATTAGCCGAATATATTTGGCCTACTTTGCAAGCAGATGTTGCTCAGCTTGTAAGAACATGTTTGTCTTGTCAGAAGCATTAGAATATTCCTCATCCCTTTGATCAATGAGGGATGGATATAGTGGGACCATTTCCTATTGCACCTGCTCAGAGGAGGTTTTTATTAGTGGCTATGGATTATTTTTTAAAATTGGTGGAGGCTAAGCCATTGGCCAGAATTACTGAATAGGCAGTCATCAAGTTCCTATGACAACATATTATCTGTAGATTTAGAATTCGGTACAAACTAGTTTCTAATAATGGGAGACATTTTCAAGACAGAAGAATTAAGGAATGGTGCTTGCAGTATGGTATTATACAGGCTTTTACCTCTATGGCATATCCACATAGCAATGGTCAAACCAAAGTAACTAATAGAGAGATAATCAGAGGGCTCAAAACTAAATTCGATCATGTTGGTGGTAGTTGGGTAGATGAATTACCTAGTGTATTATGGGCATACCATACAACCCCCCGAGAATAAATGGGGATAACTCCTTTTCATTTAGTATATGGTGGTGAGGCGGTGGTCCCAATTGAGGTCAGAGTTGAATCCGATCAAAGGCGCTTGTATGATAAAGATAATGTAAAGCGACGTCTTATGGAGCTCGATCTGATAGAAGAAGTGTGAGACAAGGCAGCAACTCTTCTTGTATCATACCACTAGAAAATGAGGCAAAATTATAACAAAACGATCATTTCCAGATTTTTTTTTTAAGTAGGTGATTTAGTTTGGAAGCGCATCAAACTAGTCGGGGATGTTGGAGCCGCAATGGGGAGGACCTTAAAGGGCGATACAAAAACTCACTTTGGGATCTTATTATCTTCAAGACACAGATGGAAGAAATCTCGAGCGACCTTGGAGTGCTAACCATTTACAATCTTATCAAACATAACAAGTATGCTTGTGCCCCATTTATACATTGTGTTCAGCTCTCTGGTGTAATTAACGGAAAGCACGGGCAATATTATTTGGAAATATACACATTTTCCCGAACAGATAAATTGATTTCCCTCTATTCAATCGATCGGTGACCTTAAGAGGTGACCAGACAGGCTCTCTTAAGGAGAACCGGAGACTTTAAACATTCATTCAGTTGATCGGGGACCTTAAGGGGTAACCATATGGGCTCTCTTGAGGGGAACCAGAGACTTTAAACCTTCATTTAATCGATCAGGGACCTTAAGGGGTGACCGAACGATTAAATCAGAAGTACATCTAGTCAGTCGAACCAATAAGTTGGGCGATCAGACTAAGATAAGACTCAGGTCCGCTCAGTCAGCTATAAGTCTCCTTTGACTAGACTTGAAAGGGAGACGAGTGATACGAGATATTATGAGTGGACCCAAAAGTGATATGGAAGTCAAAGTCATGGTGAGGTGGCAACCAAGGCATCATTAGGACTTAGCTCCTCATTCAGTGCTAAAGCCTTCGGTATAAGGACAACCAGCCTAAGAATCGGTCATGCTTGAAAGATCCAATGCTCCACTTGTGAGAAACTAGTCAACATAAATTTAAGCTGAATGAGCAGGCTTAGTGTTTGCTTCAAAGTCAATACATTCAGCTGACCAAAGGCCTACCAGGCATATCTAAGCTAAGTGTTTGCTCTCAATATATGGCCAAATATATGATCGAATGTCCCTGAATGAGCAGGCTTAATAGACCTATCTCTCCATTCAGTGCCAAGACATACAAACTAAACCCGAACGACCTTGAGGTCAATTGAGCACTTGTAGTTCAGTTCTCCACTTCTACAATATTACTTTTATCTTACAAATATCGTTCTATAGTGTAGTACAACCTTCAGTATAAATCATACCGTCATAAGGCCAGTCATACTTACAAGTCTGAGCGCCTTATTAATGTCATCCTATACTATAATATAACCTTCAATATAAATCAGACCGTCACAAGGTCGGTCGTACCTATGAGTCCAAGCACCTTGTTATCCAATAGTCAGTCTCCCATCACATGGTTGGTCGATCCTAGAGCTGACTAGACCTACAAGACTTGACTTCCCATTACTTATTAGATCTTCAGCATGAGCCTACAAGCATATTGTCGATCGAACTTATGGTCGATCGGACTTATGGGATTCAACTCTCTCTTGAAAGGGAAAAATGTAAAGGTTATTCTCATTACAAAGTCGGTCGGACATAGAGATGGTTGGGATGCCCCATTCATCTAAGTATCCCATTAGGCTATATTCTAGGAGAACACTCAAGGCAAATGTATAAGGTTATTCTCATTACAAAGTCAGTCGAACATAGAGATGGTCGGGATACCCCGTTCATCCAAGTATTTGACCGAGTTATATTCTAGGAGACAACATTGTCATGGAATTGTAACAGCTTGTTAGAATAACAATTATCCATCAAAGAATATTCTGAATATTCTTCTGTTACAACATATGCATTCAATGAAACTTTCTTATGAAAGTGGCTATAAAACTTCTATCATTATTGTAGGAGGTTATATGATAGTATTCATATGCATATAATAGAAGATTCCTAGGAGGATAACTATAAAAATTTTAGACTGTACACCTTCCATTATCTGGCATCTTCTAGCACCGAATATTCCTTGTCACCTCATTATTGCAGAGTTATGATAAGTGATATAAAAATGGGGGTTCTCTCCATTGCGAGGTATGCTTTATAGATTATTACGCAATATTACTCTTTACTATGCTCACTTAATTTTATTGTAGTTCTTCTCTACTTTTTGCTCAAGTCTTGTACTGACTTGAGTGTCAGAGAGCCTACGCCAGGGACCCCTTCTCTAGTTTTCGTCCTAATGTTTTATTGGCTCTTTTAAGTATGCATGGAAAGGAGCCAAAAGGAGAGTCAGGTATCATCATCTCTCCCTAGCGATGTCTTCTCCAGGTAAATAGCAATAGATAAGAGTATCCGGATAGACTTAAGCATAGCTACTGGCGAAAGGGTTACCTCATAATCGATTCCCTCTTTCTGAGTATACTCCTTCACAACAAGCCTTTCTTTGAAGGTTTCCACCTTCCCGTCTGTCCCTCTTTTTCTTTTGTAGACCTATTCACACCTAATGACTTTTACACCACTTGGTGGTTCTACAAGCTCCCAGACTTGATTAGAAGACATAGATTCTATTTTTGTATTCATTGTTCTTTACCGAGATGCTGCATCTTTATCTTGGAGTGCTTTGTCATATATCCGGGGATTAGGTTCATGTTTACCAGGGATCAAGTCCAAAGACTCTCCCAAAATATGAATCTTTCAGGTTGTCTAACAACCCTCCCACTACGACGATGCACTGTCTGTAGTTGCGTATCATTTGTGATACGTGTTGCAGTTTCTTGTGATATTTCATCTTGCACTGTTGGTACTAAAGTAGACATGTCCTCTCTCATTTCTTCTAGAACAATTTCACTCATGGGCTTATGGTTCATTACATAGTCCTCTTCTAAAAATTGGGCATTCGTGTTAACAATGACCTTCTGATCTTTAGGACTATAAAACAAACCACCTTTCGTTCCTCTGGGATAACCTATAAACAAGTGAACTTCTGTACGAGACTCTAACTTATCAGTATCTCCCTTCAGCATATGTGCTGGACTACTCCATATCCGAATATGACTCAGACTAGGCTTACGCCCATTCCACAATTCCATGGGAGTAGAAGGTACTGACTTAGAAGGTACCAGGTTCAAAATGTATATTGTCATTTCCAGAGTATATCCCCAAAATGAATTTGGTAATTCTGAATAACTCATCATCGATCTAACCATTTCCATAAGAGTCCTATACCTTCATTCTGCCACACCATTCTGTTGGGACAGTTGGATTGAATCTCATCCTTTGATAAGTAACTCCTAAACTATCCTAAGAGGTATTTGCCACCACGATCAGACCGTAGTGTCTTGATACTTTTACCGTGACGTTTTTCCACATCAGCCTTGTACTCTTTGAACTTATCAAAGCACTCAGACTTGTGGCGCAACAAATAAATGTATTCATATCTCGAATAGTCGTCTATGAAAGAGATGAAATATTTGAAACCACCTCTCGCCTGGATAGTCATAGGTCCACACAAATCAGAATGAACCAATTCCAACACATCTTTTGCTCTATACCCCTTGGCCTTAAAAGGTCTCTTGGTCATTTTTCCTTTCTAAGTAAGATTCACAAGTTGGAAAGTTTTCCAACACTAATGAACCCAAAAGTCCATCGGCTATTAGCCTTTGAATCCTACTCAAGTTAATATGACCAAGTCTTAGATGCCAAAGATATGTTTGGTTCATATTTGAAGGTTCCTTTCTCTCATTAAAATTAGAAGATGTGTTATTAATTTTCATTTGTTGCTTTGTGGGAGTTATAGGATTTAGAGTATACAAATTGCCAACTAATGTACCAGAACAGATAATTACCTTATTTTTCTTGACAACCACTTTGTCATCAAAAGAAATAGTATATCCATCCAAAAATAGTTTAGAAACTGAAATTAAATTCTTTCTAAAACTTGGTACATAAAGACAATTTCTCAAAATCAAAGTTCTATTCCTATCAAATGATAAGTAGACGTCTCTCACTACAACAGTTGCCACTTTCGTAGCATTGCCTATGTAGACGGTTATCTCTCCCTCATATAATCGTCGGGTTTCCTGGAACCCCTGCAATGTATTGCAAACATGATCAGTGGCTCCTATATCTATACACCAGGTACTGGTAGATAACACCGCTAAACATGTTTCAACTACTAGAGAATAAGATATACCTTTATTGTTCTCTTTCCTATGAGGACAGCCCACCTTCAAATGTCTAGACTACTTAAAAATAAAGCACTTGCCCCACTACAAGAAAAAATAGCTTTCCTAACACTTTCTTAAATTACATTTGTTTAAAAGTGTCATTGATTTATACATACCATGACATTGATTAAAAATTAAAAAATTAATAAAATAAAAATCTAATTAGATATATTATTATGCCATTTTTAATGAATGTCACTAAAAAATTAATAGTTTTTCCAACCCGCATCAAATTTTATCCTCTGTCCCTCCAATAAAATCACTCACCCTGCCTCTACATCCCTAATATTTCTTTTCTCCCTCAACAAATATCGTCAATCGTCTTTGCGCGACGTTCCGCCCACCCTCGACATCCTTTTGCACTATCTCCCACTAGTGTTGTCTGCCCCTCTGTCTGCCCCGTCGTCTACCCCTCCGTTTGTCCCACTGTTTGCCCCGTCGTTTGTCACGCCGAGGTCCTTATTGTTTCCTCTTCCACCGTCTTGTGATCAGAAGCCCTATGTTGCAAATTTTTGTGTGCTCTATTTCTTTTAAAGATTTTCTTGTTGATTTCTGTGATTTCAAGTGGTAAAGAGGTTGATTTCATGTAGATTTCGGTGATTTCTGTGAAACCACTATTTTCCACCGCACAACCATCTTGCTTCGATACACATGTCCTGTCCTAGTCCCTTAGGCAACAAACACCCACTAGCCTTGTGCCCTTCGACATCTTCCCAGGTTCTCTTTCTCCTCCTCGCGTTCTGTCCCTTTTAATGAAGTCGTTGTTCATAATCGTTTATCCTTATCATTTGCCATTTCTCTTTACATTCTGTATCACGCCTTGAGTTTGCAAATTACATGAACTAAAATAATTATTCATGTGTCTACGAGTTCAAAAAAACTACTTTACGATTTCTCACTGCATTTCCATTTGTTTGTGGAAACTATGGTTGGAATTTCTCTCGATGTTAATGAGATCAGTCACATATAGGGCTAAAATGAACCAAACATTTACGCTCTTAGTTATTTCTTTTGGATCAAGTTATTTTATTGTTAAATTCTTAGTCATATTTGTTTGTAAATTTTTTTCTTTTAATAGTTTGTAGGGACAGAGAACAAGAACCTTATTCAATGTCATTTGTGTGTGTGTTTAGGTAGGGGTGCTTTACCATGAGATTGTAAGAAGACTAAAAGAGAAGTGTTTTTGAGAGAGTTCTTCCTCAACATTTATCTTATTAGGACAATGTCTGATGCGACTCAGTGTTCTTAATCATATACGCTTATATTAATCTTTATTCTTACAAGTTGTAGAGACCAAGAAACATAAACTTTCCATTATTGCATTTTTTGATAATGAATGAGTGCTGACATTGCTGATTTGCATATTAAAGTAGTTTGAGAAATTTATGTGATCAAATATAGGTTATTCTTAATTTTGAAGAAAGGGTGGATTTTACTTAAAGGTTCATTGACACAAAAGTTCACCAGCAACAATACAATAGTAGTTTCCCAAGTAAGCTTCTCTGGCTTTTTCTTATTTTGTGTCCGATTTGTGAAGCAATTATGGTAATCACTGTATGTAATTCTTATTTATCGTATGATGTTATTTGTAATTTTTAATTATGATATGTGTGTGCTGGCACATACAATTGAAAAATTTGCTGGCATGATTTCTTTGATGCTTACTCTATCTCATCTATGTGTAGCATAACTTTTCTAAATGTAACAATACCTGCACCAACCATATTAAGATGAACACATAAACTATAATACCCCTCCATCACAATACCTATCTCATCTATATAATATTTTATCTGTTTAGAAAAAATCCCATTTTGACTTTTGTATTGTGTATCAATTTGAATTTAATATATTAGGAACAAAGTGAAAAAATAAGATTGCTCGGCAGCATAAGATAATGAATCAGACAATTGGAAGAAGATCTTTCGCTCAAGTGCAACCAAAATTGGTAATTTATCTTATTAATCTTATAATTGTACATGCATTAGAATCTACAAACTTTTAACCAATTGTAATTTTAGAGAAAAGAAAAGGGGCAACCTTCATCACAAGTTGAATTTTTCCATGTTTGCTTCACTTATGCTAATCGAAGCCCCTCAAGCAACATTGTGGCAGAAAAATAGGTAAGTTGCATTATAAACTTCAACTATATTACTTTCAAAGATATTTGCTTTCATCATCACTATGTATAAATTATGTCTTTTGATTTTTTTTGGTAAAGGCTACAATGAAAGAAATAGAAAATCAACTTCCTGAAGATGAGGATGATCAAGTTGGTCAAAATGACATATTTGCTCAAATCATTGGACCAAATAGACCAGGCCGAGTACGTATATTTGGTGATGGTATAAACCCATCTGATTTATGGGAAGAAGTTCCAAGTCATAGTACATGCAACCAAATAGTGATGGAGCAAAAGACAAAGTTAGAAAAAAATGGATGAGAAAGTTAGAAAGCAAGGGCAACACATTGCAATGTTAGAATCAAAGATCTGCAATACAACACACAACATCTAGTAGTCCATTACTTTATGACCCTGTTAGTTTATCTCTAAGGGTAAAGTCTTTTTCTAATTTTATTACTTTATTATTATATTGAGTTAGTACTTTATTGCTTCAACATGGTCTTTTTGGGTTAAGAATAAAAGTTAGATGGGTAAATGGTTTTTCGTTGTTTATTTTGATATTATTTATTGTTTGATGTGCCATAATGAATTGGAGTTTGCTTTCTTGTAAGCTATGTTTTTTGTGAGATTATAATTATCTTGAGTTAGCCATTTATTGATTTCTTGTAAGCTATGTTTTTGGTGAGATTTTTCGAGCTTGTTCATTTTATTCAAAATTTTCCTTCTGCTCCTTTGCCAATTCACTTATTTGTAACCCTTTAATATTTTATTTGCACGTCAGACTTCTTGAAGAGAGAAGGATGGGTGTGGTGTCACGTCCACAACTATCAATGTTAAGGTTTTAAATATAAAGCACGTTGCAGCTTGATATATATCAATTGTAGCTCTAATTGGATGTAACATAAGCACTTTGCAGCCATAAAGGTTGGAGTTTGCTTTCTTGTAAGCTATGTTTTGTGTGAGATTATAATTATCTTGAGTTAGCCATTTATTGATTTCTTGCATGCATTTGAGTTCTTGCAATTAATTCATTCTTTGTATTGCTGCATATTGTGAGAAGTTGAGAATTCAGTTAAATTGAGTGATAATGTATAATCTTATTTAGCATAATTGTTGTTGCTGATGGTACACCATATTTGTTTTCATTAGAACCTTCTCTTTTTGCATTATCAGATTGGATGTTCTATCTCAATAAAAGGTCTATTTGATTCTACGAAAATTGTGGCAAAAGGAGTTGTTCATAGCATGGACCAGAATACTGAAGTAGGAAGACAAGCGTTGGGACCAAATTGGTGTGAAATACAAGTTCTAGTTGTCCTAGAATGGGAAGAGTGATTGATTAGGTCATATGATCTTTTATAAAGGTTTAAGGATACACTTGGAGGAATGATAGCTTGGCCTTGTTATCTGGTATGATATGTAACTTTTTAATTAATTACTATTTATTGTATATGTCTGTCATGTTAGTGTCTTTTTAAACTAATACCAATTATATTTGCAATTGACAGATAATGAAAAAGACTTCTCTACTAGGTGCATTTGGAGTTTTGTGGCACAATAGCAAGGTAAATGTTAGTGTCTTTTTAAAACAATTATATTTGATGTTGTGGAGCTTTCCTAGTTTATCATTTGCTAAATATTCACTAGTTCAAATTGAATTTTAATCTCTTTATTTTATGATTCTTTAATTTTATTTTATTTACACAAATATATGAATTTGTATTGTAGGTGACAAGAATATTGGATTTTATTTAAGATGTGATGGCTGAAGAATGAAGATGTACCACAAGTTTGGTTATATTTTGCTTTACGAGACTTAATATTTTGAGTGTAGTGTGTAATTAGTTTTGGATGTAAAGAACTTGTCATTAGTTTATATTTGTAACTTTGACTCAAATATTTGTTGGATGAATTTAGAGTATCTATTTGCACTTTAAATTTATTTTATAATTTTTTTCTATTCTAAATGGTGGATAGATTGCGATAATGTGTAAAATTGAATTTATGTTATATATTCTAAATACATATTATTGACCATTTTAAATGTATTTATAAATTATTATAATGGCATTTATTAATATCATTGTAGATTAGTTAAGGTGACATAAATGATCTTATAAATTATCTTTATTGACACTTTTTATTATCCTTATAAAAAACAAAAATGTCATAATAAATGAGTTTTGGTGACATTTAACTTTGTCATTATTATGATGATAACACGACATATATAAATGTCCTTAAAAAAACATTTCCTGACATTATAGTCTTTAAATTGTGACACTTTTGATGTTAGTATTGATATTGTATAACGACATTATAAAATGTCAGGAAATTAAGGGGGTCTAAGACGGCATCACTTTATAGGGTGTTTTTGGTAGATGTCACTAAAACGTTAGTGTCACCATAAACGTCAGTATCCGGATAGACTTAAGTATAGCTACTGGCGAAAGGGTTACCTCATAATCTATTCCCTCTTTCTGAGTATACCCCTTCGCAACAAGCCTTGCTTTGAAGGTTTCCACCTTCCCGTCTGTCCCTCTTTTCCTTTTGTAGACCTATTCACACCTAATGAATTTTACACCACTTGGTGGTTCTACAAGCTTCCAGACTTGATTAGAATACATAGATTCTATTGTTGGGTTCGTCGGGCCGTGAAAACCGCTTTTTCACGTCGCGGAAACCCCGAGTCACCCAAAGCCATGGATCTCGTGCAAAGATTCGTAAACAAAATTTTCAAAAAAAAAACTTTTTCTTGTACGAGTTTGTAAAAACTTTAGATCTACACTAAAGTTAAGATCATTACCCTTGTAGCGAAGCCCTTCGCGTTCCCGCTTGTCCAAGATGTCGCCGGATCTCTAGTTGTCAAAGTAGACAACCTCTATATGTATCCACACGGACACAAGTAGAAGGAGATGACCAAAACACAAGGTGTGCTAGCACCAATGGAGTGTTCGGCCAAGGAATGGGAGAAGGAGAAGAGAGAGCACCCAAGGGAGAAGAAGAGTGAATGAATCAATGAGAGGAAAATCAAAAAAAACTCTTAGCCATCAAGTGGCCGGCCACTCTAGGAGGTGTAAAACCCCCACATTAATTCCAATTAATGTGGAGACCATTAAGAGTTGTAACCCCCATGAGGTGGCACTCTAGGATGATGTGGATCAACACTATTGGTCCACATCTTGCCACCTCACTAAATGACATGGCAACAAGTGTAACCTCCTCATTTAATGTGGGTCGGCCACATTAAATGCTATGGAGGCTTGTAACCTCCATGAGGTGGCACACATTGATGATGTGGAGCAATCCTATTGGTCTACATCTTGCCAACTCACTAGTGATGTGGCAAAAAGTCAAGTCAAACATGACTTTTTCTCTTCCTCTCAAATCAAGTCAAACTTGATCAAATCTCTCTCATGGTTGATCTAATCCAACAATATGATTCAAGTCAACTTAATATAATGAATCTAATTCATTAAATTAAGTTGATTTAATGAATCATAATCTAAATTAGACTCATTGAATACATGAATCAACTTGAGTCCAACTCAATTAGCCCAATTTGGATTACTCTTAATCCAATATGATTCATCAAATGAATCTAATCCTCTTGGTTCATCATATGAACCAAATCTCCATCTAATTATCCTTAGTGTGTGACCCTATAGGTTCTTGTAACGTTGGCAATGCCCTAAACCCATTTAGGAGCATAAGTAATGAGCGGTATCTAGCAACACATCATTACTACCCAAGTTACAAGAATGTCGAGATCCGACACACCTTGTGACTACCAATTGTGACTCCTCACAAAATATGTCAAATGTCCTTCTATCCTTGACATCTAGATTGATCAATGTGAGGCATAGACCGTGTCATCCTCTAATCAATCTAAATCTTGAACTCCAAGTAGACTCACTCGATCAAATGAGCTCAACATCTCATGTTGACTCATTTGGGCATGGCCATGCACTTCGTGGTCTAACTCTATCAAGAATATTGATGTCGCTCCCGTCATATGGGAGGGATAGATCCCATCTACATCACTCACATCCCTCTGCATAATTTGTTACATACCCAGTAATCGCCTTTATAGTCCACCCAGTTACGGGTGACGTTTGACGAAACCAAAGTACATAACTCCTTATGTAGGGATCCATGGTGACTTCAGGTCAAAGGACTAATAGTCATACTAATAGCCACATGAGAAAGTATATGACACTCATATAACGATCCATGATACTTTCTCATGGCGGGTCATTCAGTATACATTCTCTAATGCATACCCATGTGTCAGCTTGATATCTCTATATCCATGACTTGTGAGATCAAGTCATCGAGCTGACCTACATGCTAGTCTTATTGTATTAACATTGTCCCTGAATGTTAATACTCGACTAGGAATGATTTAGAGTAGTGTTCCCTATATCATCTCACTATCGATTCAACCAATCGATTGATATAGGTAAGAACCTTTCTACTCTAGGACGTTACTATACTTATTTTATCTGGCACTAATACAAATAAGCATAATAACCAAAACCAAATGCCTTAATATATATACATGAATATGATATACATGAGTCCATACAATCATCAAATGATTGGCTCTAGGGCTCTAACTAACAATCTCCCACTAGCACTAGTGCCAATCAGTATAGGCTCTAAGGCCTAATGACCTAGTGTGACCATCATGCTTCCTCTGTGCCAAAGCCTTGGTCAAGGGATCTGCGATGTTAGCCTCTGTAGGTACTCTGCAAATCTTCACATCTCCTCTATCGATAATCTCTCGAATGAGATGGAAACGTTGTAGAATTGCTGTGAACTCTGCCAGCTCATAGCACTACCATTCAAGCAAAACACGAACCTCGACTGTGATCTTTAATCATCCTGATCGGTCTGGAAGCTAGCATCACTGTAACCCTTTACAACTAGCTTATCATTGCCTCCATATATCAAGAAATATTCTTTAGTCCTTCTTAAGTACTTAAGAATATTCTTGACCGCTATCCAGTGACTTTCACCTAGATCTGACTGGTATCTACTCGTCATGCTCAAAGCATACGAGACATCAAGTCGAGTACATAGCATGGCGTACATGATCGATCCTATGGCTGAGGCATAAAGGATCTGATCCATGCGGTCTCTCTCCTCTCTAGAAGAGGGACCTTGAGTCTTCGAAAGACTCACGCCATGTGACATCGGCAGAAATCCCTTCTTGGAGTTCTGCATGGCAAACCGTAGGAGTACCTCATCAATGTATGTACTCTGACTTAGGCCAAGCAATCTCTTAGATCTATCTCTATAGATCTGTATCCCAAGAATGCGGGATGCCTCACCTAAGTCCTTCATTGAGAAGCAACTCCCTAGCCAGGTCTTGACAGACTGAAGCATAGGGATGTCCTTCCCAATGAGTAGTATGTCATCCACATACAATATGAGGAAGACAACTATGTTTTCTACAACCTTCTTGTAGACACAAGGCTCATCTTCGTTCTTGATGAAACCAAACTGTTTGATCGCATCATCGAATCGAAGATTCCAGCTCCGAGAATGGCCTCTAGCCATTTCTCGGAATCTGGTCTCATCACAGCTTCCTGATAGGTGGTGGGCTCATCCTCTATGAACACAATGTCATCATGGTCAGACAAGAGAAATGAGTATCTCTCAGGCTGACGACGTACCCTATCAGACCTGCGAAGAGGTATGTCTACTTGAACTGGTTGTTGTTCCTCAACTCTTTGTGGAACAACATCATCCACAACACTTTGTGGTTCCAGTTCAATTCCCATCGAGGCATTAGTGCTATTGTTCGCATCTTGAACTTCTTCAAGATCGAACGCGCTCCCACTAGTCTTTCTAGAAACAAAGTCCCTTTCTAGAAAGACCCCAGTCTTTGCCACAACTACCTTGTGCTGACTGGGAATGTAGAAGTAATATCCCTTAGTTTCCTTGGGATATCCAATAAAATAACACTTGTCGGATTTGGGTCCTAATTTGTTTGAGACTTGACGTCGTACGTAAGCCTCTCAGCCCCAAATCCTCATGAAAGACACCTGGGCTTCTCTCCCAGTCCATATCCTATATGGTGTCTTTATCACGGCCATGGATGGAACTCGGTTGAGAATGAAAGCTGCCGTGTCTAGAGCATATCCCCATAGATATGTCGGAAGATCTGTGTGACTCATCATAGATCGTACCATATCTAATAGGGTACGATTCCTCCTTTCGGATACACCATTCCACTGTGGTGTTCCAGAAGGAGTGAGTTGGGATAGAATCCCACACTTAGCTTGGTAGTCACGAAACTCATGGCTTAAGTATTCACCACCTCGATCTGATCGAAGTATTTTAATACTCTTGCCAAGCTGGTACTGTACTTCATTCTTGAATTCTTTGAACTTTTCAAAGGATTCGGACTTATGTGTCATCAAGTACACATAACCATATCTACTGAAGTCATCAGTAAACGTGATGAAGTACCTATAACCGTCTCTGGCAGCGACATTGAAAGGGTCACATATATCACTATGTATGAGTCCTAACAGATCAGTCGCTCTCTCGCTGTGCCCACTAAAGGGAGTCTTGGTCATCTTGCCTCGTAGGCATGACTCGCATATCTCATATGATTCTAAATCAAATGAGTCCAGCAAACCATCCTTATGGAGCTGGGATAAGCGCTTGTCATTTATATGACCTAAGCGACAGTGCCAGAGGTAGGTTTGGTTCATGTCATTTGACTTGAACCTCTTGGTACTAATGTTATAGATAGGGCTCTCAAGGTCTAGAATATAGAGTCCGTTTATTAGTGGTGCACTACAATAGAACATATCTTTTAAATAAACAGAACAACATTTGTCTTTTATTATAAAAGAGTATCATTTCTTGTCTAAACAAGAAACTGAAACTATGTTCTTAGTAAGAGCAGGCACATAACAACAATCATCTAAATCTAATACAAGCCAGAGGGCAGAGATAGCTGATAAGTTCCTACAGAAACAGCAGCAACCCGTGCTCCATTGCCTACTCGTAGGTCCACCTCCCTGCTATTTCTCAGCGCCTGCACATCAGTACAAATGTGAGAAGCACATCCAGTATCTAATACCCATGATGTAGAAATAGATAGATTGACTTCTATAACATATATACCTGAAGTGGAAGTCTCACTTCGCTTCTTCTTAAGATCCTCCAAGTATACCTTGCAGTTCCTCTTCCAGTGCCCGGTCTGACCGCAGTGGAAGCAGGTAGCATCCTTGGCGACCCCTCCTTTAGGCTTCAGTGCCTTGCCTTTGCCCTTGGTTTGGGACTTTCCCTTACCTTTTGGCTTGCCCTTGCCCTTGTGCTTCTGGACCATCAGAATGGGCTTAACCTTCTTAAGGTTAATCTCAGCAGTTCGTAACATACTAAGTAGCTCGAGCAGTGGCTTGTCAATCTCGTTCATGTTATAGTTGAGAACGAATTGACTATAGCTATCCGGCAAGGACTGCAAGATCAAGTCAGTGGCCAGCTCTTGGCCAAGTGGGAACCCCAATCTTTGTAGGTTCTCTATGTACCCAATCATCTTGAGTACATAAGGACCTACAGGAGCCCCGTCTGACATCTTGCACTGAAACAGTGCCTTAGAGATCTCAAATCTCTCATGCCTCGCTTGTCCCTGATATAGTTGGCGAAGATGCTCAACCATATCATAAGCGCCCATCAACTCGTGTTGCTTCTGAAGCTCAGAGTTCATGGTCGCGAGCATTAGACAGGACACATCTAATGCGTCATCTTGATGCTTCTTGTAAGCATCCTGGTCAGCTCGCGTGGCAGTGGCAGGAGGAGCCTCCGGAATGGGCTACTCCAGAACGTACAGTTTACGTTCCTGAGTGAGAACTATTCTCAAGTTCCTATACCAGTCCAGGAAATTCGCTCTGTTGAGCTTGTCCTTCTCAAGGACAGATCGCAGGGAGAAGGAATTTGTGTTCGACGTCATGGTTATCTACAACAGAAAATTTGCAGAAATAAATATCATATTCTTTAAAAATCATTTAATTAGGCCTTTAATTAAATGATGCTCCCACTGAATTCTATAATTCTTGTGGGACAAGATCCACATCATACTAACTCTTGAGTTAGCTTTGGCTAATACGCCCAAGGCTTAGTATGATCTGTAGGTAACGATTACCAATTACATCTCTATGCAACTCTTGTTTATAGAATCAATATCCGCATTTATATTAAAACTCAAGTTAGCTTTGGCTAATATGCCCGAGAGTTAATATAGATGTGATTTTGACCTATCTTTCCAACTATTGGAAGAATGCCTATAGTTGACTCGATCCAACCGAGTAACTAGGAATACTCAATCTAATTGAGTTTGTATTCACCCATGCGTTGATAGGCGGGACCAAGATTGTCCCTCCGTACCCTACCAAGATAATATGTATTGCTCTGCTTTGGTAGATTCAACAATACATGTGATCGAGGTAGTGATAGGTATCACGGCACGGTTAGGCATTTAGAGTTGGTTCGATCGAGATCTAATCTAATCGAAAAAGGATGCATCTTGTGCACGACTTAGATCTAATCTAATCGCAAGGGTGCATCATGTGCACGACTTAGATCTAATCTAATCGTAAGGCACTAATTAATTAATTACTTATTAAACATGCATCATATACATAAGCAATTAACTAATTAATATATATTTGTGATTTAGTCATAGCCCTACTACGATCTTCTCAAGCCAATGAGAAGATCGAATGGTCAACCTAGGGTCAACAGCTTCTCTAAGCTCCTCCCTTTGACCATCTTGTGTTGCTCGTGCCCGCCTCGGAACTCCGTCTCGTGTGGACCCTCCACCGCTCCAATTTGTACATTACAATTTGAAACTCGAGTTACATTCGAGTCTAAATCTAATTTACAACAAGAATATAAGAGAAAGGCACGACGCGCAGGTCGCGGAAAAATAAAAACATACAACACGCAAACACATAACGGCATTATGAATTACAACACAATCCAATCATATTGGGTTTTGGGCCATGACTATCATAAAATTAATATATAATTCAAAATTATATATTTTCATAATTTTCTATAATTTTAAAATAATTTTTACAATTTTACGAGTAAAATTTCTCGGCGGTCCCGTTTAGCGGTTTGGGCGGAACGGATCCCCTTGCGGGGCCAGGGGCAGCGCCCCTACCCGCGATCTAACCATCGCGAGGGTTCCTTTGCGATCCAACAGTGCCTAAACCCGCTGTCCCAAAACGATTTGGGCCGAGACATTGTCGTTTCGGAAAAATCTTCCCGGCGGATTCGTTTTTAGCGATTTCGGGTGCAATCGCGGAGCAAATTCCCTTGCGGGGTTAGGGGCAATGCCCCTACCCACGATCTAACCATCGTGAGTTGCTCCTTTGCGATCCAATGGCACCCGACCCCGCTGTCCCAAACGGATTTAGGGCAAAATGAAGCCGTTTAAAAGAAAACTTTCCGGTAGCCGAAGCCTACAAGTTCCGAGACACTTGTGCTTCGCTTCTACGGAAAAATTACTCATAAAAACTCTAAAAACTCAATTTTTACAGAAAATCACAGAAGGTATATTTTTCATAAAAATACAAACGAACTCGTACAAGTCTTTGCAAGTGGCTCTGATACCACTGTTGAGTTCGTCGGGCCGCGAAAACCGCTTTTTCGCGTCGCGGAAACCCCGAGTCACCCAAAGCCATGGATCTCGTGCAAAGATTCATAAACAAAATTTTCGAAAAAAAAACTTTTTCTTGTACGAGTTTGTAAAAACTTTAGATCTACACTAAAGTTAAGATCATTACCCTTGTAGCGAAGCCCTTCGCGTTCCCGCTTGTCCAAGATGTCGCCGGATCTCTAGTTGTCAAAGTAGATAACCTCTATATGTATCCACACGGACACAAGTAGAAGGAGATGACCAAAACACAAGGTGTGCTAGCACCAATGGAGTGTTCGGCCAAGGAATGGGAGAAGGAGAAGAGAGAGCACCCAAGGGAGAAGAAGAGTGAATGAATCAATGAGAGGAAAATCAAAAAAAACTCTTAGCCATCAAGTGGCCGGCCACTCTAGGAGGTGTAAAACCCCCACATTAATTCCAATTAATGTGGAGACCAATAAGAGTTGTAACCCCCATGAGGTTGCACTCTAGGATGATGTGGATCAACACTATTGGTCCACATCTTGCCACCTCACTAAATGACATGGCAACAAGTGTAACCTCCTCATTTAATGTGGGTCGGCCACATTAAATGCTATGGAGGCTTGTAACCTCCATGAGGTGGCACACATTGATGATGTGGAGCAATCCTATTGGTCTACATCTTGCCAACTCACTAGTGATGTGGCAAAAAGTCAAGTCAAACATGACTTTTTCTCTTCCTCTCAAATCAAGTCAAACTTGATCAAATCTCTCTCATGGTTGATCTAATCCAACCATATGATTCAAGCCAACTTAATATAATGAATCTAATTCATTAAATTAAGTTGATTTAATGAATCATAATCTAAATTAGACTCATTGAATACATGAATCAACTTGAGTCCAACTCAATTAGCCCAATTTGGATTACTCTTAATCCAATATGATTCATCAAATGAATCTAATCCTCTTGGTTCATCATATGAACCAAATCTCCATCTAATTATCCTTAGTGTGTGACCCTATAGGTTCTTGTAACGTTGGCAATGCCCTAAACCCATTTAGGAGCATAAGTAATGAGCGGTATCTAGCAACACATCATTACTACCCAAGTTACAAGAATGTCGAGATCCGACATCACCTTGTGACTACCAATTGTGACTCCTCACAAAATATGTCAAATGTCCTTCTATCCTTGACATCTAGATTGATCAATGTGAGGCATAGACCGTGTCATCCTCTAATCAATCTAAATCTTGAACTCCAAGTAGACTCACTCGATCAAATGAGCTCAACATCTCATGTTGACTCATTTGGGCATGGCCATGCACTTCGTGGTCTAACTCTATCAAGAATATTGATGTCGCTCCCGTCATATGGGAGGGATAGATCCCATCTACATCACTCACATCCCTCTGCATAATTTATTACATACCCAGTAATCGCCTTTATAGTCCACCCTGTTACGGGTGCCGTTTGACGAAACCAAAGTACATAACTCCTTATGTAGGGATCCATGGTGACTTCATGTCAAAGGACTAATAGTCATACTAATAGCCACATGAGAAAGTATATGACACTCATATAACGATCCATGATGCTTTCTCATGGCGGGTCATTCAGTATACATTCTCTAATGCATACCCATGTGTCAGCTTGATATCTCTATATCCATGACTTGTGAGATCAAGTCATCGAGCTGACCTACATGCTAGTCTTATTGTATTAACATTGTCCCTGAATGTTAATACTCAACTAGGAATGATTTAGAATAGTGTTCCCTATATCATCTCACTATCGATTCAACCAATCGATTGATATAGGTAAGAACCTTTCTACTCTAGGACGTTGCTATACTTCTTTTATCTGGCAATAATACAAATAAGTATAATAACCAAAAACCAAATGTCTTAATATATATACATGAATATGATATACATGAGTCCATACAATCATCAAATGATTGGCTCTAGGGCTCTAACTAACATCTATTTCTGTATTTATTGCTCTTTGCCAAGATGCTGCATCTTTATCTTGAAGTGCTTTGTCGTATATATGGGGATTAGGTTCATATTTACCAGGGATCAAGTCCAAAGACTCTCCCAAAACATGAATCTTTCAGGTTGTCTAACAACCCTCCTACTACGACGAGACACTATCTGTAGTTATCTATCATTTGTGATACGTGTTGCAGTTTCTTGTGATATTTCATCTTGCACTATTGGTACTAAAGTAGGCGTGTCTCTCTCATTTCTTCTAGAACAATTTCACTCATGGGCTTATGGTTCATTACATAGTTCTCTTCTAAAAATCGGGCATTCGTGTTAACAATGACCTTCTGATCGTTAGGACTATAAAACAAACCACCTTTCGTTCATCTGGGATAACCTATAAACATGCAAATTTCTGTACGAGACTCCAACTTATTAGTATCTCCCTTCGGCACATGTGCTGGACTACCTCATATCCGAATATGACTCAGACTAGGATTACGCACATTCCACAATTCCATGGGAGTAGAGGGGACTGACTTAGAAGATACCAGGTTCAGAATGTACAATGTCATTTCCAGAGTATTGTTAGAGTGTATACTAAAAACCTAGTTTTTGTAAACATTTATTTGTTGAAATAAAAAAATCACATTGGTCAATATTTGTATTTATTAGTTAAATGTAATTGTTCAATTAATTTATATAGTAGACAACATGGAGTGTGGTGTCACACTCAGAAGATCATGTTGTCGGTTCTCTATAAATTATAAACAAGTTGCTCATGACTAAAATGGAAAGGAACAAACCATCAGAATAGTCGTAGTGTAATTAAGTATTAGTTTATCTTGACTAATAAATTACACTGATACACTTTAAGTGTATTGAGTAGAATCATTTAGGTAAATTCTTTTTGCACTAACTTAGTAAAAGAACTAAACCTTAGTTATTATGGAAGTGTGTGCTCTTAATCCTAATATAATAACAAGCACATATATTTAATATTTATTTCTTTGACTTATTAAAGGGTGAGGTTTAGCTCGATAAATCAATATGCCCGATAAGTTGGGAAATGATATTACTTATAGTGTGTGTTGTTGATTATAGAAGGAATATGTGTCCTAGTTATCTAGGTTGAGAATGTTCCCAAGAGGAGCTCATAAGGATTGTCATGTTAAAGCCTGCAGGTGGACCTAGTCCGACATGACAATGAAGTTGAGTGGTACTACTCTTGGAGCTAGATATTAATTAAGTGAGTTGTTAGTAACTTACTTAATTAGTGGGCATTCGTAATCTTAAACATAGGGAGACTAGCACACTCATGATAAGAAGGAGCCCATAATGTAATTTGGGATTGGTGCGGTAGTGCGGTAATAACTCTCTAGTGGAATGAATTATTATCGATGAACTTGAGTTGTGTGTTCGGGGCGAACACAGGATACTCAAGCTCATCGGAAGGCCAAAACCAATTTCTCCTCTAGGTCCCTATCGTAGCCTCAATAAAACCTCAAGTCCATCCAAAGAAAGGCACGTCTTGGTATCCAAGAAGGGGGTTGGCCCATTGCTTGGTGACCAAGCAATGGCCAGCCACATCTCCTCTTAATAGGGCCAGCCCTATTGCTTGGTGACCAAGCATGTAGGGGCCGGCCACAATTATTTCAAGTAGGAGGGGTGTTTTGAATTTTTTTAAAATCTTCTCTTTGTAGAAAACTATAAGTTTTAAAAGAGATATTTTAATTTTTAAAACTATCCTTATTTGAATTAGGCCACATGTTTTAATAGAGAATTTTAAAAGTTTTAAAACTTTCCTTTTTTAACCATCCTCATGGTTTAAGAAAAAAAAAGGAGATAAGTTTTAAAATTAAAATTTTCTATCATCATTTTAAAAAAGGAAATTTTGTTAGAGAAGTTTTAAATTTTAAAACATAGTTTTAATTTTTAGAACTTTCCTTTTTTAACTCTAGGAAAGAGAGCATGTAAAATTTTATAAGAGTTTTTTCTTCTTGTAAAATTTTATAAAAAAAAAATTATTTTTCTTTCCTAAATATGGTGGTCGGCCACCTGGCTTGGTGCCCAAGCAAGTGGCCGGCCAAAACACAATCCTAAACCAAATAGGATTGATCACAACCATTGATTGGTGATTGATTCAATCAAGAGGAAAGAAAATGAAAAATAAAAAGGAAAAAGGAAAAACTCTTGGATGATTTTATTTTTTGTAAAAGGTTTTTCCTTATTTGCCTTGGGCAAGTAATATAAAAGAAGGGGTGAGGGGGCTTCACAATTTACAATTCTTATTCTCTTGCTTGGAGATCATCAAGTGGCCGGCCCTCCCTCTCTTCTCTCTTTTCCCTTTTGCTCTCTTCTCCTTGGTGGTGTTGGTGGCCGGATTTTAGAAGAAGAGGAGAATCTCTTTTGGGTGGTGTTCATCTTGGAGGATCGTCGCCCACACGACGTCCAAGGCGAGGCGAGGAATACGCAGAAGATCTCGAGGTCATTAGCTTACAAAGAGAAGGTATAACTAGTAGTTTTCTTCCGCATCATACTAGTTATTTTCTTTATAAGAATTCTAAATACAAGAGGCAATTAGATCTAGTTTTTCGAGTTTGTGTTTTCTTCTTTTTCGAATTTGTGATTCGATTGTTCTTTTTGGTTAACCTAGAGTTATTTAAGGAAATAAATATTAGCTTTCCTTAAAAGGCTTTGCCTAGGCGGTGGTGGTTGCTCTCATATCCAAGAAGGCCATGTGCCTCGCCATGTAGTCCTGGAAGCTAATTTTGGAAATTAATATTTATGAAATTAATAACTTAGGTAGATTTGAATCAATAGTGTTAAGTTTCGCTTGCGATTCAAATCTAAACTATTAAAAATAGATAAGTTAAATTTGGAATCAATGATGTTAAGTTCTGTCTACGATTCCTAATTTAACTTCTAAAGAACACAATAGGTTATTTAAGGAAAGGTTCGACACTTGTACAAAAAAAATTTTATATAGTGGAACCAGTACGTTTTCCTAGGACTGACCAACAATTGGTATCAGAGCTAGGGTTTACCTCTGTGTATTTTTAGAATTCAAATAGGTTATGCACATGTCATACATAATTTAGGCAGGATAATAGTAGGATGTGCTAACTCTTTGGTTGCAGGCTCCAACTATTATGGCATTTAGATATTGTGTGTGATTGGACCCTTGGACATGTCAAGGGCATTATTTGTGTGCATGATTGTATGTATCAAATACAGCAGGAGCTGTATTATTTTTAGAATTTTATTTTTTGTTTGATCTAGAATATATGTACATTCCCTCGTGGAATATAGGATCGATATATGTAAAATTCTATTTTTGTCGCGAATCGAATTCTTACGAGGCGTGGTACTTTTAGAACACCAGAGGCGCAGCGGGATAAGAAGCAAGATGGATGCGACGACTCTACCCGATGGTGGTGGCTAAAGATGGTAGCAGCTAGGGTTGGAGCACATGGAGGACAGTAACAGAAAAAAGGCCATAATAGTTGGAAAATAATTTTCATATTTATTTCTTTTATTTACTGTGATGTGTGTGTATGCATTTGATGTATGCTAGGATAGTTTAAAATTCCTCACTTTAAATAACTAAGTGGGAGAGGGATTTATTTTAGTAAACTCCACGGTCTCCATTACTGGTTTGTAAGTGATGCAAACAAACTTACGCGTTGGCTCTGAGTGCCTTCCTCCATATCGGATGAGTTTGTTTGCGGATCACTAGATCAAACTTCCATTTTGGATGACTATAGGAAATTAATTAAGAGCGTGTGATCTTCCCCATCGGAAGGGGCACAATCTTATTAATGGACTTAGTGTCAAGTAATGGTATACACTTATGCACATCTAATAGTATCCTCCCCATCGGAGTCACTGCTATTATTTGTATGACCGAAGGAAACCAACTATTAATTTTATTTGTCAAAAAGTTAGGTTGACAAGATAATAAAATTAATGGGTTATGCCCTCCTTTTATAAATGTTGAATTTGTATACGTCCACACTATCGTGGCATACAAAATTCACGGTGTTTTAAGGTGTTGGTTAATTTAAAATAGTATTGTTTGAGGAATCAGTATTATTCTAAATTTAGAGTCCTGACCAAAAGTTATTTTTGTGATTCTTAGGATGACTTTCAACCCACTAGCCATCATATTGAAAGAAAACAAACTTACTGGACCTAACTACATAGATTGGAAAAGAAACCTGGGCATTGTCCTTACTGCTGAAAGCTATAAGTTTATACTAACTGAGGCTTGCCCTGATGCACCTGACGGTGACTCTACCCCAGAGGAGATTGAGTATCATAAGAAATGGGTAAAAGCTGATGAGATGGTGCGGTGTTACATTTTGGCATCAATGTCAAATGTATTGCAACATCAGTATCAAGATTTACCAACATCTTATGATATAATGAACAATCTCAAAGAACTCTTTGGCACCAGAGTCGGGCTGCTAGGCAAGAGGCAATGAGAAAGCTAATGATATACACCATATCTGAGGGGACACCCGTAAGGGATCATATCCTCAAAATGATGGCTTATCTGAATGAAATACAAGTCCTTGGAGGAGAAATCGATGGGGAAACCCAGGTCGATATAATTCTCCAAACGCTACCCAGAAGTTTTGAGCAGTTCCGCCTGAACTATAACATGAACAAAAGAGAGTATACGTTGGCGGAACTTCTGACAGAACTACAGGCAGCAGAAGGAATATTTCGTCACAGTTCTCAGATTCACTATGCTGAAAATGGTTCTACTTCTAAGTCGAAAGGCAAGAAGAAGAAGAAACAGGTCTTTTCAGCAAAGAGAGTGAATAAACCTCAGGGACAAAAAGCTGGAATGAAGAAGCCGAAGGGCAAGTGCTTCATCTGCAAGCAGATAGGGCATTGGAAGGCAGATTGTCCTCGTAGGAATCAGAACAATATAGGTATATCTCATGCTCTAGTAGTTGAAACATGTTTAGCGGTGTTATCTACCAGCACCTGGTGTGTAGATACGGGAGCCACTGATCATGTATGCAATTCCTTGCAGGGGTTCCAGGAAACCCGAGGACTATCTGAAGGAGAGATTACCGTCTACATGGGCAATGCTACTAAGGTAGCGATTGTTGCAGTGGGAGACGTCTACTTATCATTTGATAGGAATAGAAAATTGGTTTTAAGAAATTGTCTTTATGTACCCAGTTTTAGAAAGAATTTAATTTCAGTTTCTAAACTATTTTTGGATGGATATTCAGTTTTCTTTAGTAACAATGTAATTATAAAGAGAAATAAAGTGATTATCTGTTCTGGTGCATTGGTTGGCAATTTATATACTTTAAATCCAATTTCTCCCACAAAGCAAAATATATAAATTAATAACACATCTTCTAACTCTAATAAGAGAAAAAAACCTTCGGAAATGAACCAAACGCATCTTTAGCATCTAAGGCTTGGTCATATTAACTTAAGTAGGATTCAAAGGCTTGTAGTCGATGGACTCTTGGGTCCATTAGAGTTGGAAAACTTTCCAACATGTGAATCATGCTTGGAAGGTAAAATGACCAAGAGACCTTTTAAGGCCAAGGGGTATAGAGCTAAAGAAGCGTTAGAATTGGTTCATTCTGATTTGTGTGGTCCTATGTCTATCCAAGCTAGAGGTGGTTTTGAATATTTTGTCTCTTTTATAGATGATTATTCAAGATATGGATACATTTACCTGATGCGCCGCAAGTTTGAGTGCTTTGATAAGTTTAAAGAATACAAGGCTGATGTGGAGAAACGTCTAGGTAAAAGTATCAAGACACTACGGTCTGATCGTGGTGGCTTTAGAAACAGCAGCGCATATTCTGAACTTAGTACCTTCTAAATCAGTATCTTCTACTCCCACAGAATTATGGAATGGGCGAAAGCCTAGTCCAAGACATATTCGAATTTGGTCCAGCACATGTGCTGAAACCAGACGCTGATAAGTTAGAATCTCGTACAGAAGTTCGTGTGTTTGTAGGTTATCCCAAAGGAACAAAAGGTGGTTTATTTTATAGTCCTAAAGACCATAAGGTCATTGTTAGCACCAATGCCTAGTTTTTAGAAGAACACTATATAATTGATCACAAGCCCAGTAGCAAAATTGTTCTAGAATAACTTAGAGAGGACACGTCTACTTCACTACCAATAGTACAAGATGAAGTACCACAAGAGACTGCAACACGTGTCACACATGATAGACAACCTCAGACGGTGCCTCATCGTAGTGGGAGGGTTGTAAGGCAGCCTGAGAGATTCATGTTTTTGGGAGAGTCTTCGGACTTGATCTCGGGTAAACATGAACCTGATCCCCGGACATATGACGAAGCACTCCAAGATATAGATGTAGTATCTTGGCAAAAGGCAATGAATTCTGAAATAGAGTCTATGTACTCTAATAAGGTCTGGGAGCTTGTAGAACCACCTGATGGTGTAAAAGCCATTGGATGCAAGTGGATCTATAAAAGGAAAAGAGGGACAGATGGGAAGGTAGAAACCTTCAAAGCAAGGCTTGTTGCGAAAGGGTGCACTCAGAAAGAGGGAATCGATTATGAGGAGACCTTTTCGCCGGTAGCTATGCTTAAGTCTATCCGGATACTCTTATCCATTGTCGCTCATATGGATTATGAGATTTGACAAATGGATGTCAAGACAGCTTTGCTTAATGGAAGTCTTGAAGAAAACATCCATATGAAGCAACCAGAAGGGTTCATTGAAAAGGGCAAAGAGCATCTAGTGTGTAAGCTCAATCGGTCCATTTATGGACTGAAGCAAGCTTCAAGATCTTGGTACATCCGGTTTAATGAAGTAATCCAGTCATATGGATGTATTCAGTGTCCGAATTAGTCTTGTGTATACAAGAAGTGTAACGGAAACGTGGTGGTATTTCTTGTACTATACGTAGATGATATTTTGTTAATTGGCAACAATGTCAAGGTATTATCCGACGTAAGGGTATGGTTGTCCAAACAATTTGATATGAAGGACTTAGGAGAATGTGCACACATTCTTGGGATCAAAGTTATAAGGGATCGCAAAAAAAGAATGTTGTGTCTATCCCAAGCTTTATATATAGATACAATCCTTGCTCGTTTTAGCATGCAAAATTCCAAGAAAGGTTTCTTACCTTTTAGGCATGGAGTAGCCTTATCTAAAGAGATGTCTCCGAAGACATCAAAGGAGATTGAGGACATGAAGGCAATTCCTTATGCTTCGGCTGTAGGAAGCCTTATGTATGTAATGCTGTGTACGAGACCTGATATCTGTTTTGTCGTGGGCATGGTTAGCAGATATCAGAGTAACCCTAGACAAGGACATTGGACTGCGATAAAGCATATATTAAAGTACCTGAGAAGGACTAGAGACTATATGCTAGTTTACTAGGTAGATGATTTGCTCCCTGTAGGTTACACGGATTCGGATTTCCAATCAGATAAGGACAATAGTAATTCTACGTCAGGCTATGTGTTTACTCTAGGAGGTGGAGCCATTACATGGAGGAGTGTTAAGCAGAAATGCGTCTCGGACTCAACCATGGAAGCTAAGTATGTGGCAGCCTCTAAGACAGCCAAAGAAGCTGTATGGCTCAGGAACTTTCTAATGGACTTAGATGTGATTCCTGGTTTGCCCAAGATCATCACAATTTATTGTGATAATAGCGGTGCAGTTGCAAACTCGAAGGAACCACGAGCCCATAAGGCAAGTAAACATATAGAGCGCAAGTACCATCTGATACGAGACATCGTTAAGTGAGGAGAAGTTGTCGTCGCCAAGATTGCATCAGCAGATAACCTGGCAAATCCTTTCACTAAGGCCCTTCCGGCGAAAGCTTTTGATCGACATGTGGAGGGGATGGGAATCAGATGTATGGCAACAGATATGGTAGCTTAGTCTTTTAGTATAAGTGGGAGATTGTTAGAGTGTATACTGAATGCCTAGTTTTTGTAAACATTTATTTGTTGAAATAAAAGAATCACATTGGTCAATATCTGCATTTATTGGTTAAATATAATTATTCAATTAATTTATTGCTCACGACTAAAATGGAAAGGAACAAACCATCAGAATAGTCGTAGTGTAATTAAGTATAAGTTTATCTTGACTAATAAATTACACTGATACACTTTAAGTGTATTGAGTAGGATTATTTAGGTAAGTTCTTTTTGTACTGACTTAGTAAAAGAACTAAACCTTAGTTATTATGGAAGTGTGTGCTCTTAATCCTAATATAATAACAACCACATATATTTAATATTTATTTCTTTGACTTATCAAAGGGTGAGTTTTAGCTCGATAAATCAATATGCTCGATAAGTTGGGAAATGATATTACTTATAGTGTGTGTTGTTGATTATAGAAGGAATCTATGTCCTAGTTATCTAGGTTGAGAATGTCCCCAAGAGGAGCTTATAAGGATTACCATGTTAAACCCTGCAGGTGGATCTAGTCCGACATGACAATGAAGTTGAGTGATACTACTCTTGGAGCTAGATATTAATTAAGTGAGTTGTTAGTAACTTACTTAATTAGTGGACATTCGTAATCTTAAACACAGGGAGACTAACACACTCATGATAATAATGAGCCCATAATGTAATTTAGTATTGGTGCGGTAGTGCGGTAATAACTCTCTAGTGGAATGAGTTATTATCGATGAACTTGAGTTGTGTTTTCGGGACGAACACGGGAAACTCAAGCTCATCGGAAGGCCAAAACCAATTTCTTCTCTAGGTCCCTATCATAGCCTCATTAAAGCCTCAAGTCCATCCAAAGAAAGGCCCGTCTTGGTGTCAAAGAGGGGGTCGGCCCATTGCTTGGTGACCAAGCAATGGCCGGCCATATCTCCTCTTAATAGGGCAGACCCTATTGCTTGATGACCAAGCATGTAGGGGCCGACCACAATTATTTCAAATAGGAGGGGTGTTTTGAATTTTTTTTAAAATCTTCTCTTTGTAGAAAACTATAAGTTTTAAAAGAGAGATTTTAATTTTTAAAACTATCCTTATTTGAATTAGGCCACATGTTTTAATAGAGAATTTTAAAAGTTTTAAAACTTTCCTTTTTTAACCATCCTCATGGTTTAAGAAAAAAAAGGAGATAAGTTTTAAAATTAAAATTTTCTATCATTATGTTAAAAAAGGAAATTTTGTTAGAGAAGTTTTAAATTTTAAAACATAATTTTATTTTTTAGAACTTTTCTTTTTTAACTCTAGGAAAGAGAGCATGTAAAATTTTATAAGAGTTTTTTCTTCTTATAAAATTTTATAAAAAAAAATTATTTTTCTTTCCTAAATATAGTGGCCGACCACCTTGCTTGGTGCCCAAGCAAGGGGCCGGCCAAAACACAATCCTAAACCAAATAGGATTGATCACAACCATTGATTGGTGATTGATTCAATCAAGTGGAAAGAAAAGGAAAAATAAAAAGGGAAAGGGAAAAACTCTTGGATGATTTTATTTTTTGTAAAAGGTTTTTCCTTATTTGCCTTGGGCAGGTAATATAAAAGAAGGGGTGAGGGGCTTCACAATTTACAATTCTTATTCTCTTGCTTGGAGATCATCAAGTGGTCGGCCCTCTCTCTCTTCTCTCTTTTCCCTTTTGCTCTCTTCTCCTTGGTGGTGTTGGTGGCCGGATTTTAGAAGAAGAGGAGAATCTCTTTTGGGTGGTGTTCATCTTGGAAGATCGTCGCCCACACGACGTCCAAGGCGAGGCGAGGAATACGGCAGAAGATCTCGAGGTCATTAGCTTACAAAGAGAAGGTATAACTAGTAGTTTTCTTCCGCATCATACTAGTTATTTTCTTTGTAAGAATTCTAAATACAAGAGGCAATTAGATCTAGTTTTTCGAGTTTGTGTTTTCTTCTTTTTCGAATTTGTGATTTGATTGTTCTTTTTGGTTAACCTAGAGTTATTTAAGGAAATAAATATTAGCTTTCCTTAAAAGGCTTTGCCTAGGCGGTGGTGGTTGCTCCCATATCCAAGAAGGTCATGTGCCTCGCCATGTAGTCCTGGAAGCCAATTTTGGAAATTAATATTTATGGAATTAATAACTTAGGTAGATTTGAATCAATAGTGTTAAGTTCCGCTTGCGATTCAAATCTAAACCATTAAGAACAGATAAGTTAAATTTGGAATCAATGATGTTAAGTTCCGTCTGCGATTCCTAATTTAACTTCTAAAGAACACAATAGGTTATTTAAGGAAAGGTTCGACAGTTGTACAAAAAAAATTTTGTACAGTGGAACCGGTACGTTTTCCTAGGACTAACCAACAAATATATCCTCACAACGAATTTGGTAATTATGAATAATTCATCATCAATCTAACCATTTCCATAAGAGTCTTATACCTTCATTCTGCCACATCATTCTGTTGTAGTATACCAGGTGTTGACAGTTGGGATTAAATCTCATCCTCTGATAAGTAACTCCTATCCTAAGAGGTATTTGCCACCACGATCAGACCGTAGTGTCTTGATACTTTTACCATGATATTTCTCCACATCAGCCTTGTACTATTTGAACTTATCAAAGCACTCAGACTTGCGGCGCAACAAGTAAATGTATCCATATCTCAAATAGTCATCTATGAAAGAGACAAAATATTTGAAACCACCTCTCGCCTAGATAGTCATAGGTCCACACAAATCAGAATGAATCAATTCCAACACATCTTTTGCTCTATACCCCTTGGCCTTAAAAGGTCACTTAGTCATTTTTCCTTTCTAAGCAAGATTCACAAGTTGGAAAGTTTTCTAACACTAATGAACCCAAAAGTCCATCGGCTATTAGCCTTTGAATCCTACTCAAGTTAATATGACCAAGTCTTAGATGCCAAAGATATGTTTGGTTCATATTTGAAGGTTCCTTTCTCTTATTAGAATTAGAGGATGTGTTATTAATTTTCATTTGTTACTTTGTGGGAGTTATCGGATTTAGAGTATACAAATTGCCAACTAATGTACCAGAACATATAATTACCTCATTTTTCTTGACAACCACTTTGTCATCAAAAGAAACAGTATATCCATCCAAAAATAGTTTAGAAAATGAAATTAAATTCTTTCTAAAACTTGGTACATAAAGATAATTTCTTAAAATCAAAGTTCTATTCCTATCAAATGATAAGTAGACGCCTCCCACTGCAACAGTCGCCACTTTCGTAGCATTGCCCATGTAGACGGTTATCTCTCCCTCATATAGTCGTTCGGTGTCCTGGAACCCCTGCAATGTATTGCACACATGATCAGTGGCTCCTGTATCTACACACCAGGTACTAGTAGATAACATCGCTAAACATGTTTCAACTACTAGAGAATAAGATATACCTTTATTGTTCTCTTTCCTACGAGGGCAGTCCACCTTCAAATGTCTAGACTGCTTGCAAATAAAGCACTTGCCCTTCGGCTTCTTTACTCTTGCTTTAAGTCCAATACCTAGAGATTGTTTCACTTTCTTTGTTGAGTCAGCTTGTTTCTTATTCTTCCTCTTGCCTTTCGACTTAGAAGTAGAAACATTTTCGGCAAAGTGAATTTGAGAATTATGACAAAATAGCCCTTCTGCTGCCTGAAGTTCTGTCAGTAGTTCTGTCAATGAATAAATCCTTTTATTCATATTGTAGTTCAGGCGGAACTGCTCAAAACTTTTGGGCAGCATTTGGAGAATAATATTGACCTGGGTTTCCCCATCGATTTCAGCTCCAAGGATTTGTATCTCATTCAAGTAAGCCATCATCTTTAGGATATGATCTCTTACGGGTTTCCCCTCTGACATGGTGGCTGCCATTAATTTTATCATTGCCTCTTGCCTAGCAGCCCGATTCTAGTGTCCGAAGAGTTCTTTGAGATTGTTCATCATGTCATAGGCAGTTGGCAAGTCCTAATGCTAATGTTGCAACACATTTGACATTGAAGCCAAAATGTAACACCGCGTTATTTCATCTGCCTTTACCCATTTCTTATGATACTCTCCTCTTCACTAGAATCACTATTACGCACATTAGGGCAAACCTCTAACAGTGCAAACTTATAGCCTTCAGCAGTTAGGACAATGTCCAGGTTTCTTTTTCAATCTATGTAATTGGGACCAGTAAGTTTGTTCTCTTTCAGAATAATAGCCAGTGGGTTGAAAGTCATCCTAAGAATCATAAAATAAATTTTGGTCAAGACTTTAGAATTTAGAATAATATTGAGTCCTCAAAAATATTATTTAAATTCACCAACACCTCAAAATACCATGAATTTTGTATATCATGTTAGTGTGGACGTATACAAAATCAAACATTTGTAAGAGGAGGTTTTACCCATTATTTTTATTCTTGTCATCCTAACCTTATAACAAATAAAATTAATAGTTGGTATTCATTTGGTCATACAAATAATAGCAGTGACTCCGTTGGGGAGGATACTATTAAATGCGCCTAAGTGTATACCATTACTTGATACTTAGTCCATTAAATAGGATTATGCCCCCTTCAGTTGGAAAAGATCACACGCTCCTAAATAATTTCCTATAACCATCCATAAAGGAAGTTTGATCTAGCGATCCGCAAACAAACTCATCCGATGTGGAGGGAGGCACTCAGAGCCAACGCGTAAGTTTGTTTGCATCGCTTACAAACTAGTAATGGAGACCATGGAATTTATTTACTAAGCCCTCTCCCACCTAGTTATTTAAGATGAGGATTTTATCATGCACACACACATCATAGCAAATAAAAGCAATAAATATGGAAAAATTGTTGGAACCCCAAGGTTGTTTTGGTGTGATCAACAAGTTAAGTTAGGTTCTGTGTGTATTTAACCTTGTGTCTAAGTGTGCAGGAGCTTAGGATCACAGGTACTCGAGCGGAAGACGCAGCTAGCGAGAAGGACGGCACGCTGTGCGTCCGAGGGACGAGGCGCTGCGGAAGAGTACACCGGCGGACGAGAAGGAAGCGCGCGGTGGTTCCGAGGGACGAAAGCCGGAGCGGAAGATTGCTCAGGGAGCAAGAGACGTAGCTAGCGAGAAGGTCGACGACCGAGGGACGAAGACTGCGGATGAGTACGCTGGCGGACGAGAAGGAAGCACGCGGCAATTCCGAGGGACGAGAAGCCGGAGGGAAGCACGCTCGAGAAGACCGGAAGTTGGGTTCGAGTGAGCCCTATTCCGGATGGCAGCGATCACCCAAGCGAGCGGATCCGGAGGAGAAGAACCGGACCGAGAAGGGACTGAACCAGAGAAGAGGTCCCGGACGAAAAAGTCAATGCCTGTTGACTTTGGGCCCCGGGGCGCCCGGAGCAGTCCAAGGCGCTCGGAGCCCTCTTGGGCGCTCGGAGCCCTCCGGGGTGCCCGAACCCTGATTTTGACCAGGATCGCGATTTACGCGATCTGAACGTTGGGGGATAAAGTTTTATCCCCCCCCCAGGGCGCCCGGAACCCCTTCCAGGTGCCCCGACCAAGGCTATAAATATAGCCTTGGTCCAGAAGCTTATCATCAATTCAGAAATTGTAACAACACTTGTGTGCTTCCATTGCTTTGATTAGCTTCTTTCTTTTTGTGCCTACACTGCTGTAAACGAGGCTTCTCCGCCTGAAGGAGTTCTTAGTGCAACCATCTTCCTTGGATTAACAACCTCCCCGGTTGTAACCAAGTCAAATCCGGTGCCTCATTTTTATGCCTTATTTTCTGCTTAATCTATTTTTCAAGTATTAGCTTAATTGTTCGAGAAAGGGTTGTGTTTTATTCAGGGCTATTCAATCCCCCCTTCTAGCCGGCCCAACGGTCCTACAAAAATAATTTTCCAACTATTATGACCATTTCCATCACTGTCCTCCGTGTGCTGCCAACCCTAGCTACTGCCATCTTTAACCACCGCAACCGGGTCTAATCGTCGCATCTATCTTACTTCTTATTCCGCTGCGCCTCTAGCCCTCAAATAGTACCACGCCTCGCAAGGATACGATCTGCGACAAAAATAGAATTTTACATTTATGGATCCTATATTCCACGAAGGAATGTACATGTAATCTAGATCAAACAAAAAGTAAAATCCTAAAACTAATACAACTTCTGCTGTATTTAATACATGCAATCATGCACACACATAAAATGCCCTCAACATGTCCGAGGGTCCAATCACACATAAACATATTAGGGTCATAATAGTTGGATTTAGGATGCCTGCAACCACAGAGTTAATCTATTTGCACATCCTACTATTATCATGCCTAAAATATGTATGACATGTGCATAATTAAACTGAAAAACCAAACACACAGAGGAAATATCCTAGCTCTGATACCAATTGTTGGTTGCTACTCGGAATATCATACTGGTTCCCCTGTATAAAAATTTTGTACTAGTCTCAAACCTTTCCTAACAACCTATTGTGTTATTTAGAAATTAAATTTGGAATCGCAAACAGAACTTAACATTATTGATTCCAAATTCAATTTATTTGTTCTTAGAGGTTTAGACTTGGATCATTAACATTATTGATCCAAATACATTCATGTTACAAAGTTGATTAAATATTTATTTCAAAGATCAGCTTCCAAGTTAAACATGGCGAGGCACTAGGCCTTCTTGGGTATGAGATCATCCACCACTTCTTAGACAAAACCTTTCAACAAAATGCAATATTTAATCTTCTTACAGTAACCCTAGGTTTAACCACCAAGAATAATCGAATCACAAGATCGAAAAACAAAAGAAACACAAAATTGAAACATAAATTCGATTGCCTAGAATCGTTAGCCTCTTATGTTTGGTAATTCAAAATCCGTACAAAGAAAATTAGTATGATGCGGAATAAGACAACTAGTTATACCTTTCTTTATTAACAAAAACCTCTTGATATTCTATTGTATTCCTCTCCTTCTCTTGGACGTCGTGTGGGTGATGATCTACCAAGAAGAAATCCACCAAAGCCTTCCTTGCTTCCAAGTTTCGGCAACCGCCACAATGCTTCAAGGGATGCTAGAAAACAATGCATCCTTTCTCTGCTTCTTCACCTCCAAGCAACCGGCCACCAAGAGCTCCACAAGAGATGATGCCGCCGGCCACAAAGAAAAAGAGAAAGAGAAGAGGAAGGGCCGGCCACCAAGGATGGAAGAGAGGAACAATAGAATAGGTTGTGTGTCTCATGAAGGCACCCCCTCCCTCTCTTTTATAATCCTTAGTGAATCCAAAAAAAACAAGTTTTATAACAAAAAATAAAACTTCCTTTTATTCCTCTCTGTGGTCGGCCACACCATGTTTAAACAAACAAGGAAACATTTTAAACAAAAATTAAATCACTCTTTTAAAAATCCCTTTTGTGGTTAGCTATAAAAGGAATGTTTTATAAATTAAAATCTTTCTCTTTTAAATCCTTTTATGGATATCTATAAAAGATAAGATTTAAAAATAAAACTCCTTTTATTTCATGGTTACAAAAAAGGAAAGTTTTCTTAAAAATTAAAATCTTTCTCTTAACATTATAGATATCTACAAATAAGGAAAGATATCTAATCTCTCTTTTAATCCTTTATAGAAAATCTATAAAAGGAAAAATCTTAAAATTAAAATCTCTCTTTTAAAACCATGTGGATAAAAACATAAAAGGAAAGATTTTATCAAAATTTTATTTTTAATAAAATCTCTCTTCCCTTTCACACTTGGTCGGCCCCTTGCTTGGGCACCAAGCAATGCTTGGCCAGCCCTAGCCTTAGCTCCAAGCTTGGCTTGGTTGGCCCCTTGCTTGGGCTCCAAGCAAGGATAGGGGTCGGCCCCTAGCATGGGCCAAGAGGCTAGGCTTTAGGTGGATATAAGGCTTTATATAAGAGGCTACAATAGGGACCGAGAGGAGGAATTGGTTATGGTCTCCCGATGAACTTGAGCTTCCCGTGTTCACCCTGAACATTCAACTCAAGTTCATCAATAATAATTCATACCACTAAAGAACTATTATTGAACTACCGCACCAATCCCAAATTACATTTTGGGCTCCTTCTTATCATGAGTGTGTTAGTCTCCCTGTGTTTAAGATATCGAATGTCCATTAATTAAATGAGTTACTGACAACTCACTTAATTAATATCTAGCTCCAAGAGTAGTATCACTCAACCTTATCGTCATGTCGGACTAAGTCCACCTGCAGGATTTATATGACAATCCTTATGAGCTCCTTAAAGGGGCATCATATAAATAATATGTCGGACTAAGTCAACCTAGATTACTAGGACACAGTTTCATTCTATAATCAACAACACACCATATAAATAATATCATTTCCCAACTTATCGGGCATATTGATTTAATGAGCTAAATCGCACCCTTTGATAAATTAAAGAAATAAATATTAAGTATATGTGCTTATTATTATATCATGATTAAGAGTACACACTTCCATAATAACAGAGGTATTGTTCTTTTATATAGTCAGTATAAAAAGATACTACATCAAATGGTCCTACTCAATACACTCATAGTGTACTAGTGTAATTTATTAGTCAAGATAAACTAATACCTAATTACACTACAACCACTCTAATGGTTTGTCTCATTCCATCTTGGTTGTGAGCAACTGTTTATAATTTATAAGAAACTGATAACATGAACTTCTGTGTGTCTCCTCACACCATGTTATCTACAATATAAATTAAATGGATAACTACACTTATCATAAATATAGACATTTGACCAATTTGATTCTTATTTCTAAATAAATGTTTATATAAAAAGCTAGGCTTTTAGTATACATTCCAACAGTAAGCAACTGAAGGAGAGATCCAATGAGGGTGCGCTCCCCATTGAGGGAACTATAGGCATTGGTCTAGCTTAGATCCATTTGGAAAACTTAAGTTGAGATCTTGACTAGATCCTGGTCCCGAGAAGATAGGATTTAATTACTACTATTTTATTATGTTGTGTTAACTCTATTTTATAGGGTAAATATATTTTCTATTATATAAACTAACCTTTTTCTGTAGGGAAAAAGCTGCTGAAGAAAAGGAGAGTCTGAGTCCCTGGACTCCAAGCGCCGAAAGCTGGTTCAGGCGCTCGAAGCTGGTTCGGGCACCCCGAGTTGATCTAGGCACCAAGACCCAAAAAAATCATCCAAAAGCTAATGTGGAGCGCGTTGACTAGCTGAGTCACATAGTCTAGGCGCTTGGAGGAATTCCAGGCACCCAGAATGGGCCTATTTAAAGGCCTTTAACCAAGAGCTTCAAAACACCAACCACTACAACTTTCACTTTTGCTCGGTGCTCTGAAAAATCTCTTACGATGCTGTAAAGCTCCTCTGACAACCGGCGATCAAGACTTTCTCATTTTCTTTATTGTCGGTAACATTACTTTTAATTCTTATACTTAACTTGTGTAATTATTCGAGCTATTAGTGATTGCCCAATGAAAGCACTCGATGAGTGCGGGCCTTGAAGTAGGAGTCATTGAAGGCTCCAAATCAAGTAAAACTAACTTGTGTTAGCGCTTAGCTTCTCTGTTTCTTTTCTTCTTTTATTCTTCTGCTGTATACTTCAATTTAATTCGCTCTCAATTTTTGACGATCGCTATTCACCCCCTCTATCGTCTTTCTAATCCTACAGTATCTACCCATACTAAACCATATTGTATCCCTAGTATTGGTTTATATGACATATATATATATATAAAATAAATTTTCATGCAATATGAACCCAATTTCATATTTTCATACATGAAACACACCCCAATTGTGCCAATTTTCTAAGTTTGATACTCAAGTCCATCACCAAATCACTTTGTCACACTCCATGACCCATCTAGAATCCCAAGTAATACTCATTTGAGATCCATTGGCCATGGATCCCAAATTAACTTTTTGAGCTCCCCCTAGAGTTCTTAACCTTAGCCACCACCCTAGGCGACTTCATCTATTGTGGCTAAACCACAATGATACTCCTTAGAAGATTTTTCTTATCTTCTTAACATTAGACACTTCGTCCTTGCCATAATTATATGCAACCCTAGCATATTTCTTCTTATTGGAGTTAGATGACTCTCCCTTGCCCTTATCATTTACCACCATAGCATATAATTTCTCCTTGGCCTTGAAGGAACTAGATCGGTATCCCAAACTCGATCTATCATTGTTGGATCATTGGCTATCCAACACCCTATCTAACTCTTTAGATCCAACATTGAATCTCTCTAGAATTTTCTCCAAATTATTAAGTTTTGCCTTCAAAGCTTGATTTTCCTTTTCTAAACTCCTAATTCTAGAATTAACTTGTCTACATTGGATATTCCTAGACCTACCCATCTTTCTAGGCATATGTCTCCCTTTATTGAGATTTTTACCTAGTTCTTCATTACCTTCTTCTCCTTAGGTTATGAGAATCTAATATGTCTAGATTTAACATGTATAGATACCTTAGGGTTAATGTTAACATTTACCCTACTTCTATCATGATATTTAAAACTAAATTCCTCATTGCTAAATGATGATTATCATTATTTATCCTAACATGCATGAGAATATAAGAATTTGAATTACAATTCAAGTTAGGATATACCTCCCTTACCCTTAGAGCTCCCCCTTAACTTGAGCTTTTCTTCTTCTGCTATTTTTTCAAATGCACTAGCTTCTTGATTTTCCTCTTCTTAGGGCATTTGGTGTGGTAGTGGCGCTTCTCCCCACACGTGAATCATACTATACACATTCTCCTCTTTTGGGCTTCTTCATTCCTACAATCTATATTAGTATCTAAAGCAACTTGAATGGTTTAGGATTTACCTTCTTCTTACCCATTGGACACCTACTGTTATAGTGCCCCTTCTTATTACATCCGAAGCAAATAATGTAGTTCTTTGACTTCACTTTAGTGGAGGTGCTAGCTAGGTTGACTACTTCCAAGATTTCTTCTTCATCCATCTTGGCTTCTTCTTCAACCTTTGATGATGTTTCCTCATTCACACTTATGGATGATATTTCTTCATCCTTCTCCTCCTCAGATGTTGAACATGAGTCAATTTCCGGTTGCTCCTCTATTTCTTGGACAGTTAAATTCATCTCCTTGAGTTCTTCTTCTTCTTGTGTAGGTTTAGATTCTTCACTTAGATCCAACTTTATCTTGCTCCATAAATCATGAGCATTCTTGTATTCACCTACATTACTTATCACGTTAGATGATGGAATAAATGAAAGAGAACAAGTTGCGCAACAAGCTAGTGATATGGGTCATGCTCAATCCACTCCAGATAGTAATGATGATCCATTATGCATCAATGGAGGACCAATTACAAGGGCTAGGGCTAAAAAGATGAAGGAAACACTTAATGTGCTAATTGAAGATGTGAAGGCCAAAGCTACTATTGAAGAAGGTTTGACCAAGAGCAAGTCATCCGGCTTAGTCAACCTAATTCGAGCCTTAGATGAGCTAAATTAGTATTTAAGTTTCATATCTATGTAGTATGGATATGTTGGCTCAATTTGGACTCATTTTTACCTTTATTTGGGTTGTAATAATGCCATATGCTTAAAATGGCTAAGTAGTCTATATGGGCCTTTACTAAATGGGCTTTCTTTTGGCCTTTTAGGGTTTTTTGATCACCTTATAGCTATAAATAAAGGGGGTGACGGCCACACATGTATCTTTGATATATTTTTCAATCTAAAACACGGTGAGGCTCTCGCTTGTTGGTTCTTCATTGAACTTGAACTTATCAAGGCATCTCCTTGTGGCGTTCGAAGACTTATCAACCTCAATCCCAAGGTTGTGGCGTCTTCCATCTTTTATACCAAGGTTCGTGCTTTTCTAAGCATTGGGTCGAGGTTTCTTTTCATCCATCTTATCGACTTAGACCTTCCTTCTTTCTGTTTTCAATTCGTTGTGGGTTCTTGAGATATCTCTCTCATTGGGTTCACATCATGACGGCAAAATATCAATCAAAATCAATATGACCTTATTGTTTGCCTCCAATCGTGATCGTTGCTCCTTGACCCAATATCTTGGTCAGAATCTTTTCCCTTTCTTATCTCTTGGAACTTTAAATGGTTCCTCGACGACCATCATAGTATCTCAATCTGTCTCGAAGAAGTTCTTTATTTTCTCCATCTAAAAGGTAATATCCCATAAGCCTCCTCCTTCGTACTTTGACGGAGCTATTAAGTGGGTCATCCTTGAAAGTTGCTCTCAAGATGGTTAGTCCAATGAAGTGCGACTTGGCTATGATACCACTTGTTGAGAATCTTAGGCCGGCTAGAAGTGGGATAAATAGACAATGCCCCCAAATCGTAGTTCTCTCTTCCTACATGTGTTAATTGCACAATGGAAATATAAATAAACAAAGTTAAATAATAAGAAAGAACACCAAACCGCTAACACGTAGATTTATGTGGTTCGAAGATAAAGCTCATACTCCATAGATGTACGTGAGGTGGATGATCCTGATCTGTCGGTGGATGACTCCTCGAAAAACCTCCGATTAGCTCACATAGCTCCTTGTAGGTGAAGAAACCTCATCACAACTCTCATAAAAATACTTGAAATGCTAGGCACTTGGAAGACTATTAATAGTGGTTAATCACATCTATTTTGTCAACCTTAACCAAGCTCCAAAGCCTTGGTTATATAAGTCAGGGGTTAGAAAACCCTGCCTATCAGTCGATTGTCCTCTATGGAAATTCAATCGTTACAACCCAAATGGCTCAATGCCAGACTACTGGTGACTTTACCAATCGACTGCTCTATACTAGCTGAGTGAATAGAAGTATTCTTTTTGCTCCCAATCGACTACCAATTGATTACACCAGTCGACTGGTAAATCCTAAACCTAGGATTTTACCTCGAGTATAATCTCTCAACACTCGAACCCTCACAACTCACTTGAATCTTCCTTGCAGCCTTGACCTCTTGCCTTCAAGACCACTTCCTTTAGCTCTCGTGTAACGCCCGAAAATTCTCAAAACTGCATTAGGAATATTCTATGATTTTTCTGGAATTTTTAGATATTTTTCCGGAATTTTTAGAATAGAGGAAGTAGCAAAAATAATTAAAACCGCAAAATAGCTTAGGCGGGAATTGAACCCGAGACCTATGGTTAACAGATAATGTTAGTAGCCAGTTGAACCCAGCAGGGCCGTGCTGAAAGGAAAGGGAGGCAATTAAATTTATATTAGAGTTGGGCTGAAGTTACCCACTTAATATAAATAGGAAAATTATTAAGTGAGGAGATTATTTTTTTAACGTGACCATCTCCTTCCCCACCCTAGTTTCCGCCGACCCCTTCCTCTCCTCCCTCTCTCGGCGCACCAAGCCAAGGGCTTCTAGGAGCACCTCCCAGCAACATCAAGGGCACGAGGACACTCCCCTCCGCGAGAGGAACGCATAGACGCGAGAAGATCGTCGAAGAGGTCTCTCCTCCAGAAAACCTGGCAATTAGAATCGTAAGAAATTACGAACAGGAGGTAAGAAACCCCTCACCTGTAGTATAAGTAGCTCTCGTATGAATTCCATGCTTGTAGATTAGTTGTACGCTGTTTTTCAGCACGTAAGGTGTGTTTAACCTCCTTCGCGACTTAGGGATTTAGTTGAACACCTCTAGATGGGCCAAACACGTCCTTCCCCTACAGTTGGAGGATGTAGACGCTGTCGGGTGCCTAGAGGTGGTCTCCCTAGTAGAGGAGAGGGTTGGAGCACACCAAGTGTTTGATAAAATGCTTAGCCCAGAAAAGAAATGCAATTTAGGCATTTTAATAACTTAGTTAAATGCAATAGAAGCATTCATTTAGCACATTCAGCTTTATTACAGCTTATATGGGACGAGATGTCCAATGGGTGGGCTCCCGCAGTCGCCTCTAGGTTCAGACAACCTAGCTTTAGGTTCAGATAACCTAGAAATAGCAAGAACGGCCAAGAATACAGCTATAATCAGTATTTTACTTTTCAGTGGCACTGTACAGGATTAGATATCCATTGGGCTGGACTCCCACAGTCGGTCCCTAGGTTTGCAAACCCAGGTCTAGTTAGGGATGCGCGCACAGCAAGTACAGTTGCCGGGCCCAACCAGCAGCATGATTATGTATTTTCACATATTATGTATATAGTTTTCAAAGGTTCATAAAATAGTTATATGAATTCAGTACAGTTTTAGTATCAGATCAGTAATAGCTTAGCTCAGTATCATGCTCCAGCTTAGTTTTTTTTCCTATGATTATGCATGATAACTCTATGTTCAGTTCGATATACATGTTTGGATGATTGTATGCCATGCCATCTTTTACATGTTCAGCATATGTTTTAAATAGCATGTTTTAAAAACATTATTAGCACTGTATGCATATTTTTGTGAGGTAGATGGTTTCTTACTAAGCTTTAAGCTTACAGATTCTATTTTCCTTATACTGCAGATAAGGGTAAAGGAAAGATGGACTAGCGGAGGCTGGAGGTCAATGCAATGATGAGGATGTGTGTGGATGGAACATGGAATAAAGATCCTAGGGATCCAGTAATTTCAATTAAGCATATGAACTTTAGTATTTCTATTACTCTTTGTTTTAGCATGTTAAACGCCATGAGCTAACGAACCATGCTTTATATTATGCTTAGAATGTTAAATATATGATGTTAGAATGTTAGTTGTCATTGTTAGAGTGTTTCCTAGCCATCTTAGAATATGTAATGTGATTGAGGCACGAAATAGTGCTGAAATCAGGAGTTTCAGTGCGAAATCAGAACCCAGATCGGTCTACAGACCGATCAGAGTCGAGTTGTGCCATTGGATCGGTCAGCTGACCAATCCATGCACGAACAGAGAGTTTATGGATCGGTCAGCCGACCGATCCAGAGGCGAACAGTGAGCACAGAAGTTCATTGATCGGTCAGTCGACCGATTAGTGAGCCACTGGATCGGTCAGCCGACCGATCAGTGTGCTCCTGGATCGGTCGGTAGACCGATCCAGCAGCATACCATGCAAGCTGGATCGATCACTGGATCGATCCGACAGGCCAATCGATCCAGGGATCGATTGAAATACCTGATTACAGCTAGCAGGTCATCCGAGAGGCATAGATTCTCTTCCCTAGCATGTGTACAACTCCTAGGTACACTTAGAATGTTAAGTTCAGATTTTACAGTAATTAGTTTAGCAAAATTTTAATCAATCCAGATTTCCGCAATAGTAATTTAGCACAGCATTACGTAACGATCGGCCTCGCAGCCTAGTCAGTAGGAGGCGGGTCGTTACATCTCGTCCCTCGAATGATATAACTATTAGAAGTAATCTTGAAGCTACTAATATTGGGTATTTTTAGCAATGGTTCTGTGTCAAACGCTGTTAATAACCGTTTATATTGCTCTAACTTCTAAGAACAATTATCAAACTATTCCTACTAAATACTTTTAACATCATTTTGTGTAAAGTGCCACTATAAACCAATTCTATTGCTCCATTATTTTAGAATTAGTTTTCAAACTCCTCCTATTGCATAGTTTTAACATCAATTTGAATAAACCATCACTGTAAACTGCTCTTAATTATATAAATATTTGAAATAATCTTGAAACTGCTGATATTGGATAATTTTAGCAGTGGTTCCATGTCAAATATTGCTACTAACCATTTTTATTGCTCTAACTTCTAAGAACAATTATCAAATCATTCATACTGAATACTTTTAACATCATTTTGTGTAAAATACTTCTATAAACCGCTTCTATTGCTCTATTATTTTAGAACTAATTTTCAAACTGCTCATATTACATAGTTTTAGCATTGATTTGTATTAATCGCTACTATAAACTGCTCTTATTGATACAACTATTAAAAAATAACCTTGAAACTATTAATAATGAGTACTTTTAATATTAATTCTATATCAAACATTGTTGCTAATCACTTCTATTGTTCTAACATCTAGGAACAATTTGTAAATTGCTCATATTGAATTTTAAATTTCATTATAAAATATTTTATATTTTATATTTTTAAAAAGTTTTAAAAGGTATCCCGATGGCATTGAATTGCTTATTAAGCTCTAAAATAGTTTATCTACGTGGCAATCACTCATTGGATAAAAAAGGGCAAGATGGAAAGGAACAAACCATTGGAAGGTCGTAGTGTAATTAGGTATTAGTTTATCTTAACTATATAATTACACTAGTACACTTAGAGTGTATTGAGTAGGACCATTAGAGGTCGTTTCTTTTATACTGACTTTATAAAGGAACAAAGACCTCAGTTATTATGGAAGTGTGTGCTCTTAATCCTAATATAATAACAATCATATATATTTGATATTTATTTCTTTAATTTATCAATGGGTGAGATTTAGTTCGATAAATCAATAAGTCCGATAAGTTGGGAAATGATATCACTTATAGTGTGTGTTGTTGATTATAGAAGGAAACTGTGTCCTAGTAATCTAGGTTGAGAATGTCCCCAAGAGAAGCTCATAAGGATTGTCATGTTAAACCCTGCAGGTGGACTTAGTCCGACATGACGATAAGGTTGAGTGGTATTACTCTTGGACTAAGATATTAATTAAATGAGTTATCAGTAACTCACTTAATTAGTGGACATTCGACATCTTAATCACAGGGAGACTAACACACTCATAATAAGAAGGAGCCCAAAATGTATTGCAAGTAAGGTGCTCCAACTTTGATATTATTTATCATTAGATTAAAACTAATCCAATAATTGAAAATTTCTATCTCTTCCATCTTACTCAATATCACTGAAATAGTCAATCACTATCTTCCCTTTCTTTCCTATTTAAACCACATGTTCGTTTACCCTTTTCATCGCATCCAGCTCTTGATCTTCAAACCCTAATAGTGCACTCTCTTTTCCTCAGTCATGTGATGGCCAAAGTTAGATTTGACTGAAAATGTATACTTTATTTATTGGTCAAATTTTTTTTTACTAGACAAACTTAGATTTGATCGGTAATATTTAATTTTTCACTGACCAAAGTTAGATTTGACTAGTAATATTTAATTTTTATTCTTGTCAAATCTATTTGTCGATAATGTATATATAATTTTTTATAAACTTTGGCCAATAATATTTAATTTATTTTTATAATTAAAGTTAGATTTGACAAGTAATATATAATTCTTTACTAACTAAATTTATTTTTTCGTAATGTTTAATTTATTATTTATCAAAATTAAATTTGAACGATAATATTTAATTTTTTACACTACTAGTGTAAGTTAGGTTTCACTAATAAATTAAAATATTTATTGGTTATAGTTATTATTAATTTTTTTATAATTTTTTTAAAAAATTTGGACATATGTTTAATATTTTTTATACAAATATATTTAATATTAAAATAGATTATTTCTTTTTAAATTTTATTTCTTTCTCAATTTCTATCTGTTGTTAATTTTTATACTATACTTTTCATATTCTCATTTATCCACTAATTGATATAAGTATTTTTTTTTATCATGGATGCTAAAAAAAAAGAATTAATTATTAATTAAATATTTTTGACTAGATAAATTTAGTTAATAACTTATTGAAGTTAAAATTGATCAATAATATTTTTAAAAAATAATAAGAAAAGTTTATCAATATGACGGATCCAACTTGACGGATCCAAGTTAAATTGATAGCCCTATCCCGAGATAATGGTGCAATGGATCGCAAGACATTGATATTATCTACGTAGCAATAGTTTTGTTATTCACCATTTCTATTGCTTAACTTCTAGGAATAATTTTCAAATCGCTAACAATATTTTTTATAAAGTACTATTATAAATCATTCTCTCTTCTAATGGATAAGAATTAGTGCGACAATAAACCACTTATATTCTCTCCTCTAATGGGTAGTGCCCTTAGGGTATAATACAGATAGTGGGCGCATGACATCTCTAACTTAATGGCTAGGAGTCGATTATCAGGAACTGACGATCTATAGTCACCCCACTATACGTCTAACACCTGTGTATCTATATTTACCTTCTTTTATATCCGTGGGGCCGATACGATGAGGGCGATACGAGGGGGCCGCTAAGATAGTCGATACGAGGGGGCCGCAAATGACATCGGCTTCAAACTGCACTCGTCTAAATTATACTAGTAGATAAATAAATAATATAAAAAAACTTGTAAAAAAATTAAAAAATAAAAACGTGCAGAAATTTTTTTTTTTTTTAAAAAAAAAGAAAATGCGAGGAAAAGTGTGTAAAAAATTAAAAAGGAAAATCGTGTAAATAATAAAAAAAGAAAATACATTTAAAAATAAAAAAAAGGAAAATGTGTAAAAATTAAAAATAGGAAAAATGTGTAAAAATGAAAAAGGAATACTTGTAAAAAATTTAAAAAGGAAAAATGTGAAAATAATAAAAAAGAGAATACGTGTAAAAATATTAAAAAAGAAAAAAGAAAAAAATCAATGATTAACTACTATTGCCATTTATTCTGTATTATTGATAATGAAGGATTTGTGGAGCATATTTTACTTAATTGTAAAGGTGGATTACCACCATGTGAAAGTTAATCGTGGCAATCGGATATCTAAATTTCTTACATCATCTAACACCTTTAGTTGTTCCACGCTGGCAATCCGAGTGATGACCCATTTAATAAAATCATGTGCAAACCCTACCCATCTGGCATCAATTGTTGTTGCTATTTTTTCTCGTCGAAGAGCTTTGATCTCTTGCGATGAGTTCGACGATAGTGGGGGCGACGATGACTAAGAGTGGCCATAGCAAGGCCAATGGGACGAAGGTTGTTTCTTGGTCGCAAAAGGTTGGCCTCCAGTTCCTGGTGGGGAGCATCGCTCACTACCTTAGGGTTAATTGCATCGCTCACTACCTTAGGGTCAATCGATACTCTCAGTGTGTTGGTTCCGATGCACCAGTCTCTCTCTATAGTCCTCAAGTACATAGATGCTGAGGTAAATTGCTTCGTTGTTTTGTACTTTCAATAGGGATCCCTTTCTCTACCTAAATTTACATTGCTTTATTGTTCAAGGTGTTGGAGGTGGCCGGAAATGACGCGTCATCCCAAGGCACATTCAATTGCTCATGAAGAACAATGAGGAGTTTGGTAAGCTCCTAGCGTGTGCGACAATTTCCAATGGTAGGTCGTGCCCAACATCCATTGGGCTTTACTGCCTAAGATGCAAGGCGAAGGGAAGAGTAAATCAGAGATCAGATCACCCTCACAAGAATTCTATGCTTTATTTTGTTCATCTTCATGTTTTGATTGTAAAAGAATCTTTAGAGTTAGTAATTAAAAATATCTTTTAATGGTAGTATTCGCAAGTATCTAATCTCAAATCATGTTGATTTATTCATCATCAGACATGATTAACATGATAATTTGGATTTACATAATTAATCAGGTAGTTTAATCCGTAAAATTATTTAGATCACTTTTAATCAATCAATAGATTGTACTTTTAAGCATAGTTTGAAACAAATCTAAAATTTCTAATATCAATTTTGAAATTACTCTTATTTTCATGACGTGTAAGAGCACGAGTGGTTTGTAGAGCTCTTAAAGTGTTTTAAAATGCTCCTTTATCCATGACATTTAGAAGTGGTTTGAACCCACTCATATATTGTGAAAACTGTTATTAAACCTTATGGATTCTAAAGCAATTTGAACCATTCCTATATTTCTACCTTTAACAACGTTTTGAAGTGCTCCTATACCTATGACATTTAGAAGTAGTTTGAACTGCTCCTAAATTTCTAGCATCAATAGTGTTTGAAAATCGCCCTTATATTCATGGCATGTAGGAGTAGTTTAAAATTGTTCTTACACCTAAAGGGTTGTAGAGTGGTTTAAACTGCTCCTGGATTTATACCTATAGAAGCGGTTTGAAACTATTGTTATATGCACAATGTGTAAGATTGGTTTCAAACCGTACCTACATAGAATAATATGAGAAATTTTTTAACTTGTACTAACGGTTACAAAAACTACTACTATAGGATATAGGGGCAACAATAAGAGGAGCGGTTTTGCAACCGTTGGTAAAAGTGTAGGAGCGTTTGAAAACCGCTTTTGAAAGTAAAAAAAAATCACTCCTATATGGGGTTTTTTTTGGAGTATGTCCATGGTACCTTGTCTATGGTCCCTCAGATGCTCCATCTTCACGGGACCCGAAATCATCAAGCTGAGTCATATCACTACAACAAAAACCCTCATAGACATCGATTTTCCACCGCTGTCTATTACATTTTCGATCGATGTCTATGAAGGCGATGTAAAAGGTCTGCCATTTTAGACATTGGGTTAAAACCGGTGTAGTATCACTTAACAACACCGGTTTTCGAATCGGTTATTAACCGATGTAATATCACTTAACGACACTGTTTCATCAACGGTGTAAAACCGATGTAATATATGTTAATAACACCAGTTTTGGCAGCGGTGGAAAACCGATGTAATATCAATATTATTTAACGATACCGATTCGATTTCCGAAACAGTGAAAAACCGATATTATACAACATTTTAATAGTACAAAATTTAGTTAATATTATTATGCATCGGTGTATCTAAACACACCAAGTAAATATCCATGTTACCAACACATAAATATTATTCTTACAATATAAAAAGATAATAGATATTGTACACATCAAGTCCGTATCCACAAATTACACAAATATTCCTCTTACAACATCAAAAGATAATTAACTATGATGCCTAAATCGCATTGGCTGATGACAAATCACTGACAGGGGCTAAATCACCTTGAAAAATTATATCAAGCTTACAGTTGCAGGGAGCAGTGTTGCCATTTTCAGTCAACTTCTGTAAAAATCTTCTACCATTGTTGAATTTATGTTTGTAGCTGATGCTAAACACATTTCATCAATTTCTATTGTAGGGCACTTACCTGCAACTGGGCATCGAGGATGTGGTTTCTTTGTGCTTATGTAGTGGATTACTGGCTCCTTCTCATAAATGTGCTTGCAGTCCATCCTGCTTGATGAAGAACAACAAATAGAAAGAACACGGTTTATGACTTTAATAATAATAATAACATACCTTTTGTTTGGGAAACAAAAAAAAAAGTGAAACAGACTAGTCATAAGCTTCTTCATCACTTGATAAATAAATATACATCAAGCATTGTTCAAGGAACATGAACAGTTGAATCAACAGAATCTGTTAAAAGGTTTTTTTGAGTTATTAAAATGAAATATAAGTAGAAAACTATGGAATGTTGTCTACGACATTAACATATCTCACATTGCATTCTACAAAGCACACAAATTCATAGTTCGCAACTAATCAAATAAGGACTCACCGTTAGGAATATAACAACTATCATCAAACATACCACACAAGATATTCTTGATGATTTACCAAACTTGACTGCTTCATCCTGTATTTGAGTGGCCAACTCCCTCGTTGGTGACAAAATTAGTACAGTAGGACCCATCTTAGAATTATTATGATTGCGTTTGAGAACAACAAACCCTGGCATTAGAAAGCCTACTGTTTTTCCTGATCCTGTCTTTCCAATGGCCACAATGTCACACCCCCTTAAGACAATTGACCATGACTGAGCCTAAATTGGTGTAGGAGCCGAGAAGCTGGCATGATGTATCTATGAAAGCAACAGACAAAAGAAGTTCAGTACCATTGAAAATTAGTCATACACTAACAGACAAAAGATATACAGGTATATTAGAAAATTAGTCAAACGTGTCAAAAGAAGCTAACACTAAAAACAAGAATAGCTAAGTGATTACGGGTCACAAAATTCAAATAAAATTTGAAGCGATAGATCCCATTGAAATTGAAAAAAAATAGACACAAAAAAAACAAACAATTCTAAGACAATGCCATTATAAATTAAGTTTAGACGCTGATCACCAACAGAATGACGCATCACTTAACAAAAAAGAGTAAGATCAATGACAAAATGGTAATACCAGAATGACATAAGATATCAAAGCATGATCTAACATAATGAAACAATAACAAGAGTAACTCAGAATTATCCTACCTAGTCTTATATCAAATACAGAATCAATCCCTATCTTAACTGACATAAAGTGTTGTCATAATTACTGACTTAGTGTGATATCATGGTTATATAATGAATCCATATATGCTCAACTATGATGTCGGCATTCAAAGGGAAAACAAAAAGTCCCATATCATCCCACCCACAAGCTGTTTATATCAGAAAGCATCCTCATCAATGTTGCTAATTACAATATAGACAAATCATTCAAAAGCAACTCATCTCAAAGCCATTCAAATCCCACACAAAATGTTAGTGAATGTGCTGATTAGAAGGTAGAAATTGTTAGAGGTAATAAGTTAATAGATTATTGGTAATTAGTGGGTTTAATCCCACCTTGATATTTTAGGTTTAGGATTTCTATTTTGGTATGAGATGATTGAGGTCATTGAATAAAATGGACCACTTAATAATGACCCCCTTGCCACCATGATGCTATCTTCTAGAAGGGCATTTTACATCTCTAAACAATCTAAAGAGAAGGTTATTGGCGGATGTCTTTATAAGCACATGATTATAACAGGAAGCAGAGGCAACTGTACAACCCAAAAAATAGATAAATCACTTACTCATCTTATGATATTTGTTAGTGGACCAGTGGTCATACACACTGGACTGTCAAACAAGGACTGGTGACCTTTTCTTCCATACCACCTTTTCTTAGTTGTTTCATATGTTTGTTAAAAACTGAACCTTAAGTACAAACTATGCAAGAACAAAGTATATAACGACAAAATACTATGAGTTACCTCTTTAAGAATATCAGGTGGAAAACCAGTAGATTGAAATGCCATATATGGATTTGGAGCAACATCTCCCTGTAAAAACATCAAAAGAAAGAGAGGTGTCTACCTTTCTCTTAGTATATTTTATGAATAGGAAAAATCCTAAGTTTATAGTTCAAAATTAGTTTTCAATAAGTGAAAATTAACAAAGAAATAAAAATAATAGAAACATAGCAGCTAAACCAGCAAAAGAACCATATATACAAGCATAACCATGAAGCAAGATGCATACAGTTACAGTTATTTCATGCTGACTTCGATATACTTCTGCAGTTGAAGCAGCTGGACCAGATTTTGCTGAACTTTGCTTGTGATGTTTCACTATGGATGGCTCTTGCACAAACTCAGTTGAATCAATGATTGAAGGATTACCAATGGATCGACTACCTACATACTGAAAGGCAAAGATTCATATCACCAAGACTGGCCTAACCTGAATATCAAGACAATGACAGTACCTTTTATCCAACTAATAAAAGGAGGCACTTCACTGTCTGTAGAAGATGAACAAGCATATAAGTTGCATCTTATGACACTCGTTTTAGCAGTGTACTACTCCCAATATCTACATATGCTGGGTAGATGATTGATATCATCATCAATAAGTAAGCATGGATCAATATATATATTAATGGTTCAACAACTCTAGAGATGCTTGTTATCATCAATGAGCAGTGATAGACCATTTTTTACATCACTAGCAAGTATATATAGAACAGATCTATTTTTTTTACAGCATTAACCGCCTTAAGAGAGAAGGCATCACTGCCAATTGAAGCAAAGCCTTCTTACATTAAATACTTATCTTCCAATCTTTTCCAACACTCAGTGGTTAGTAAGGTATCCAATTTCTTTGGTTGCATCATATGAAAAAAAAAGAGTGGTTACTTGAAGTAGTTCTCGATGCTCATGTCTAACCTTTCTCCTCGACACATTAACACATTATCGCATAATCTCTTCAATGTAAAAAATACCTGATAGGGATTTTGATTCGCATTCTCTTCAGGGACATCTAAAGGCGACTGTTGCTTAGGCTGTTGCATGGATGAGCTCACTCCAGGTCCTAGTTGTGAAGCAACCAAGGTCAGTGGTGGGTCCTCAAAGATCGGACGCTCGTACTGGGTGACCTTGGTCTCCGAATTCCAGTAGTACAGGTAATCAATGCTGCCGTCGATCAAAGCTTGCCAAGGACTGGGAAGAGTTGGATCTGGCGGAGCATATTGTGGCCTCTTTGAGGGAGGAGAGTTGGGAACTGAAGATGTAGCCATTCCCCTTCTTCACTATGAAAATGAAAATCAACAAAAATCTTGTGAATCAAGAAAAACAAATGGATCGATGATAAATCATAAACCCTAGCAAATCACACGATGGTACAAGCAAACCAAAAGCTAAGCAAAGATGCTGGTGGTTGGGTTAAACTAGGAATGTTCCCTACAAAGAATCCCCGAAGGGCACACCGATCGATTATAAGAGAGATGACGAGGAATGCGCCGCGGCTTCGGCTACATCCCGCGGTCCCTGCCTCCCAACAGCCCTCTGCCGGCCGAATGGAACGATGGAGAGTTGCTTAATCGAATAGCCACCGGCGCAGAATCCTAAATGACGGTAGAGTTACAGAAGTTGTCGCCGAAGGGAACCTACCAGGGTCTAAAGGTGATACCCCGCTACCTAGGTATCAATGCACTTATGCACCAAGACCTGCCCCTGCCCGATGTCCGCTCCCCTGCCTGATAGACTGTCCAAAGGGAGGAGTTGGAGGAGATGCGGTGTGGTTGGACGGAGAAATAAGGGCATCGTGTGTTGATCCTGATTGGGAGAGGAAGGGGCGTCGATCTAGGATGGGGAAGAGGGAGATGAGGCGACGGTATACGGTGGATGGCGCGATATAGGTTTAGGTTTGGAGGGAAGAGTGAAGTGTTGCAAATTTCGGCTAAGTATTGGTGGGAAAATTATATTATTTTATTTTATCATAGACACCTGGTTTTAAAAACCGCTGTTAAAATCGGTGTCTATTAACGAAAAAAAGACGCTCATAGACATCGGCTTAAAAACCGATGTCTATGAGCGAAAATCTGCTCTTATAGACACCGGTTTTTAGAAAAACCGGTATAAAATACTCAAAGACATCGATTTTTGCTTAAAATCGTTGTTGTTCCACCGATGTCTATGAGGGTTTTTCTTGTAGTGTATGTATATCCTGCAAACCTACATAACTCAAATATGCATATCAAATACAAGAATAAACCTAATTAAAATCTTTTGCCCAAACCATCAAAACCCATGGTTACACTGGACCATCTTAAGGTAAGATTACTTCCAACAATGCATGCATGCATTTATACAAACTCTAGACCCTATAACAAAAAAAACCTAATATATGGACTTCAATTCCAATATTATAGAAGAGAGAGATCTTTCTAGAAAATGAAAAGAAATAAAAATTAATAGAATAGGACGTTGATATAGACAAACCAGGATCTATAAATACTAGAAATACTAAAATTACTCTAAATTCCATAAAATAGAAATTACTAAAAATAATAATAAAATCTTCAAAGGCTCGGTTGAGAACCAGAATTTAGGCCCAAAAGTTTGTGATTATGGATACCCATTAATAAATGTAGATTTTTAAATTCTGCATCGATGAGATTTGACAGGGCCTGATTCCAAGTTCTGAGTAAAAAGTTATGCTCCTTTAAAGCTTGGGTTAATCCTGCATCAAAGTGTTTGTGTTGTAGCACTCATAACTGCTACCTTAGTACCCCAAGGTAGTTTTGATATGATCAACCAAGTCAGGTTAGGTCCTGTTGGTATTTAACCTCTGTGTCTAAGTGTGTAGGAACTTAGGAGCACAAGAAGTCGAGCGAAAGACGCAGTTAGTGAAATGAACAACACGGATGAGAGCCGACGGGCTCGGTGCGTCCAAGGGACGAGGTGCTGCAGAAGAGTACTCGAATGGATGAGAAGGAGGTGCATGGTGTTTCTGAGGGACGAGAAGCTTGAGCGAAAGACTGCTTGAAGGCCAAAAAAATATGTTCGGGTGAGCCCTATTCCGGATGGCCGAGATCATCCAAGCAATCGAAGCTGGAACAGAAGACCCGGACCAATGCGAGCAGAACCGGAGTGGAAGACCAGGACCAAAAGTCAATGAAATGTTGACTTTTCGGTCTGGGGTGCCCTGACCTGGTCCGGGGTGCTTGGACTTGTCCGGAGTGCTTAGAACCCCTCCGATCGCCCGGACCCAAAAAATTAGTCAAACATGACGTGGCACATTGCATTACAACAGGAATAAAGTTTTATCCCCCTAGAGGCACCTGGAACCCTTCCAGGCGCCTCGACTAGAGTTATAAATACAACCCTAATCCTAATGGTTCAATACAACATTTGTAATTGATTCCATTTGAGTTTAGATTTACATTTTGAGTGCTTTAACTATTGTAAGAGGTTTTTTCGCATGAAGGAGACATTAGTGAGCTTTTCATCTTCCTTAGATTAATAACCTCCTCGGTTATTTCTTTTATGCAAGTGTTGATTCTTATAAAACTATAAAGTTCAATGAAGGAAGGTTCATTTTCCTTTGTAGGGCTATTCATCTCCCTTCCAGTCGCCCGCCAAAGGTCCTACAATTGGTATCAGAGCGGGTTCACTTCAGGAGGATTAACCATTTAACGAAGCACACAAGATGGTCGGACCAAGCATCTAACCATCGAAGTTCAAGGGAGAATTTGCGAGCTGGAAGAAAAATATGGAGGTATTCTTTAAGACAGATTTCGACTTACTTTTAATAATGAAATTTGGTTTTGTAGCACCTAAGGGTAAAGAAGAATACCAATGGACGAAGAAGGAGCAAGCCAACTTCATGGAAAACGACAAAGCAGACTTTCACCTACTTAGCATTTTATCACCTCAAGAAGTCAACCAGATCAGAACCTACGAGTCAGCTAAGGAGCTCTGGGAGAAATTCTTGGAACTACATGAAGAGACCTCGGAGGTAAAACTCGCGAGACGTGATCTACTCAGGAACTAGATTAGCAACATCAAGTTAGAAGAAGGTGAAATATTTGCACACCTTCACTCAAGAATAAAAGAACTCATCATCGGCGGACTCACGAATCTCGGAGAAAATGTAAGCAACCGAGATTTACTAAGGTACGTGCTTAACGTATTTCTTAGGACTACTGAATGAGCATCATTAGTAGATGATTATTATATATCTAATGATCTAGAATTAAGTATGTTAGAAGAATTATTTTCAACATTTGAAGTCTATGAAACAAGATGTGCAGATCCGAAGAAGGAACCAAGGTACAACGTTACCTTAAAGGCAAAAACGGACTAACGAGACTCTGAATCTTCTCTCGACGATGACGAAACAACACTCATGGTAAGAAAATTTAAAAAATTATTTAAAACTAATAAATTTAAATAAGTGCAGGTTAATAGAAGAGAAAGAAAGATAAAATGCTAGCATTGCAATGAAGAAGGGCACGTGAAAGATAACTACCCTAAATTGAAGAACAAGTACAAGAACAAGGACCAAGAAAAGAATAAGAAGCCAACCCAGACCAAGTATAATCTAAAAGCAATGTGGGACGAAATATCGTCCGAATTGGAGATAGAAGCCCTCACCGGACTTGCGCTAGTGGCAAGTCACCAAGAAGACGAAGATGAAGCAAGCTCGTCTGAAATGAGCATCGAGAGTATCGATGAAGGGGGAGAGACATCGGAAGAAATCAACACTTCAGGGGGAGCTTCAGATTATGGGATTGACAAGGTAAGTCAGGTACGATATCTTCCTCTTGACAAGTTATTTCAGTTCGTAAAAATGTTATTGAAAAATTGATGTAAGTTAGACAAAGAAAATAAAGAGTTTAAATCAACCTTAGCTATATCTTGTCGATTAGAAGATCTCGACAAAATAAAAATGAAAAATAAAAAATTGAAAACAGAAATAGAATATTTGAAGGAACGTACATGCTCACATGTTCAAAATATTAGAAGATAGAATGGTTTAAATTGACATTTTAAATACCATAAGGGCTAAATTAGGAAAATATCATAAAAATATATTTCTAAGAAATTTTTTATTAATCCTCTAGGAAGGAATCTATTTTGGGTTTCAAAATCATATTTAGATTAATTATTTTTTGGGGGGCTTTCAGAGAGAAAATTAAATATTTACTTTCATTAAAAGGATTTGTCTAGAAGTGGTTATTGTTCCAATATCCAAGAAGATCTAGTGTCTCGCCACAGTCTGAAAGTCAATTATTGAAATGAGCATTTAATTAACTAACTATTAAACATTTAGTTGTTATAAAAATGCTTTCAATTGTTTGTTAAAAACTTTTGTTAGAAATTAATTATAAGTTAATTTTTTTTGAGAAAAATAACTTTATCACTTATCTGTAAGAAAAATTTTAAAATTTTTTGAATGTTAAATTTTTTAATTATTAATAAAAAAATTTTAATGCACAAAAGACTTTATTTCTACTTAAAAATAATTTCAACTTCATATATATATTTTTTACCTTATATATGTTAAATTTTTAAAAAAAAATCTAAATTTTTCAAAGGTTAAACTTTAATATTTTTCTAGAATTTTCTCTTAGACTTTTATTTTTTCAAATAACATTTTTAAAGTATCCCATTTTTAATGTGATCAAAAGGGGAAGTAGTGAAGATTAAGTCTAGGGGGAGGGTAATACAATTTAATTTTTGTATTTGCTATAAATACTTGTAAATTTTATAACTATTATTTTGTAACTGTTATTTTTATGGCTGCTATTTTTTAGGTTTACCCTAACTTAATTTGGGTTTGTTCATATAAAAAAAGAAGAAATTGTTAGTACCCCAAGGTAGTTTTGATGTGATCAACCAAGTCAGGTTAGGTCTTGTTGGTATTTAACACCTGTGTCTAAGTGTGCAGGAACTTAGGAGCACAAGAAGTCGAGCGAAAGACACAACTAGCGAGGAGGATGCCACAAATGAGAGCCGGCGGGATCGGTGCGTCCGAGTGACGAGCTGCTGTGGAAGAGCACGCATGCGGATGAGAAGGAGGTACTCGACGTTTCTGAGGGACAAGAAGTTGGAGTGGAAGACTGCTCAACGGCTAGAAAATGGGTTCGGATGAGTCCTATTCCAGATGGCCAAGATCATCCAAGCAAGCAAAGTCGGATCGGAAGATCCAGACCAATGCAAGCAAAATCGGAGCGGAAGACCGAAACTAAAAGTCAACAAAATGTTGACTTTTTAGTCCGGGGCGCCTTGACCCACTTCGGGGTGCCTAGACCTGTCTGGGGCACCCAGACCCAAAAAATTAGCCAAACGCAATGTGGCATGTTGCATTATGGTGGGGATAAAGTTTTATCCACCTAGAGACGCCTGGAATCCTTTTAGATACCCCGACCAGGGCTATAAATATAGTCATGGTCCTAATGGTTCAATACAACACTTGTAATTGATTTCATTTGAGTTTAGCTTTGCATTTTGAGTGCTTTAACTGCTGTAAGAGACTTCTCTACCTGAAGGAGACATTAGTGAGCTTTTCATCTTCCTTGGATTAACAATCTCCCCGGTTGTAACCAAGTAAATCTTTTGTGCCTCTTCCTTTCTTTATTTAGTCTCTTATTTCTTTTATGCAAGTATTGATTCTAATAAAACTATAAAGTTCGAGGAAGGTTTATTTTCCTTTGTAGGGGCTATTCACCTCCCTTTTATCCGACCGCCAAAGGTCTACACATATCAAATATAAGGGTAAACATAACTTAAATCCTTTGCCCAAACCATTAAAACTCATGGTCACACCGGACCATCTTGAGGCAAGATTGTTTCCAACAATGCATACATGTATTTATATAAACTCTAGACCTTATAACCAAAAAAAAAAAATCCTAATATATGAACTTCAATTCCAATATTATAAAAAAAAAGAAAAAAATATCTTTCTAGAAAATGAAAAGAAATCAAAATTAATAGAATATGACGTTGCTATAGACAAATCAGGATCTATAAATATTAGAAATATTAAAATTACTCTAAATTTCATAAAATAGAAATTACTAAAAATAATAATAAAATCTTCAAAGGCTCGGTGAGAACCAGAATTTAGACCTAGAAGTTTGTGATTATGGATACCCATTAATAAATGTAGATTTTTAAATTCTACATGAATGAGATTCAACAGAGCCTGATTCCAAGTTCTGAGTAAAAAGTTATGCTTCTTTAAAGTTTGGGTGAATCCTACATCAAAATGTTTATATTGTAGCACTCATAATTGCTACAACAACATCAAAATTAAGGATGACACTCTTGAAAAATAAAATGTATTGACGTGGGATAAGGTACCGCTTTGATAATAAATGAAAAAATGGTATTCCTTCGTGGTATTTGCCATGTTAATGCCCCCTCACAACTGTCCAACATCATTGAGAGAGTTCAGCAGGAATTCAAGTTGGTAAGTACATGGGTAGGAGTCCACAAAGGTGATTAAATCTCCTATTGAGTTTCAACGCCGACCACTATAATTATTATTTCATATATTTATCAACAAAGTCGGCCCTAGGCGAAAGGGCATTCCTTCGATTCCAATAAAAGATGTGCTCTTCCTAGTTTTTCAAATGGGATTAAAAATTGATCTAGTTTTTATTTGAGATGTCTTTTTATATATATATATATATATATATATATAAAATTTCTTAAATCTGAAATATCCAAAATACATATATTATATCATGTGAACACTTAAATTTTTTTTTATCTTGAATATTATAATCCAAAAGTTAAACCTGAACATTAGAAGATCTTATTAGTTTAAATTCATTATAATTTAATACCTAAATTTTAAAATTTTAAACCCTAAATATATATAATATATCCCGTAAGTATCTAACATTTTTAATTTTAAATACTATAGTCTAAAAATGAAGTTTGAATCCTAGAGGAAAAATCTTATTAACTCAAATTCATTATAATTTAACTCTTAAATCCTAAAATTTTAAATACTAAATATATATAATATACTCTAAAATAAATTTTTTAAAAATATTTAAACAATACTTGAATGAGTCTAGACGTCTGGAATGACTCGACCATATAACCTATGAGTGTTTGAATCAATTCCAAACGTCCCAAATTCAATCCGAACGAATCCATAAAAATCCATAGCAAATATATATATAGTCTACTAAATTTGTTGACTATGATGAAATCGGGGATTTTATCTGGCCGTTGATTCTGTTCGTATTCCCAATCTCACTTTGAACGGCTACGATTGGGAGCAGGGGAGTGATTTATCCTGTATAAAAGCCCTGATGGGGTGCTCTGTTTTTTGTTTTCGTCGTATCCTATCTTGATCGCGATCTCCGTTTTAGGGTTGGTGGTGATTATCGATGGACGCCTTAGACTCTGTGGTCGATCCCTTGAGGGAGTTCTCCAAGGACAGCATCCGTCTCGTGAAGCGATGCCACAAGCCCGATCGCAAGGGTGAGTTCGCCATCAATTTTTCTAACGTTTTTGTTGATTCGATCGGTGTCTTCTCGGTTGTCTAGAATTTTGTGTATATTGTTTGCGTTCTTATGGATCTACACGGATCGGCCTTGCAGAGTTCACTAAAGTTGCTGTCCGGACTGCGATTGGCTTCGTGGTGATGGGGTTCGTCGGGTTCTTCGTCAAGCTGATCTTTATCCCGATCAACAACATCATCGTCGGTTCTGGTTAGGTAATTAATCAGATCAAAGGAAATTCTTCTGATGCATTTGATTTCGTGGCCATTTAGTTTGAACTCAGAAAGTTTTAATTTTTTCATTAACACTTCGGAGGTTATTTTTTCTTATCGTTATGCCTTGTTTCGCTATCATTGTTCCATTGTATCCCGATTAGCAGCATCGACTTCCGGTTCTTGTTGTGCAATCAATTAGATCAGAGGAAGTTCTGATGCATTTGATTTACAAAATGATTGTTTTTAATTTACATGCCTGATTTCGTAGGTTTGTATTTAGAATTTAGAAAATATTACTCTCCTTACAATTCGTAGGTTCTTTTTTTGTGGGTTATTTTCTCAGATCTCTGTGCCTTTGAATGCTGTTATTTTGTTATCTTTGTTCCATTACTCGCTTCCTTGTTACATTAAACAATCCAATACATAATGTGTTTAGCTGAAGAACTTTTAAAATTTGATTGGTAACTTATTTACATTATGTTGTTAATATGGAACCTGTATTGTAGTTATATATAGCTTATCCGAGAGTGACTATATTAAGAACTTGCTGATGCATTAAACACACTAGAAAATACTGTATGATTTCTGTTTCATGTCAACTCTGATTTATCATGATTGAGCAGACTTCCAGTTTTCTAAAATGTATGATTTCATTGAAGACCTGCATTAACTACTATGCATTTAGCTGAAACTAGGATGCTAATTTTTTAATAACAAATAACAAAGATGTGTTATTTTTGAATCATTCATGTCAAATTGGAATTTTTGGAATATCTATTGAATGGCACACTTCCCTTATTCTTGCTAAGATGAACTGTAATTTGTGGAGTATTGTGTAAGAAAGTTTTTTGTTTATAGTATTCCTGACTAATATGAATTTGTAGGTTTGGGGAATATGAATTAACAATGTTTGTACTTACTGGTTGGCTGAAATAAAAGTTGTTAAGAGAAATCTGGTTATCCTCTTCTCCTTCAATGATTTAAGAGGCCATTTCAGGTGGCAAACCATTGGTCCATTTCAAACAATTTTATAGTGAATGCAGGGGCATAAGATTGGCATTAAAAATCGTAAAATAACAGTTTAATCAATATAGGCATTTAAAATAATGACTAAACACTAGGCATATAATTCATCATATCACATTGTAAGAAAACATATAACACAATAAAACAAAAAAATGCATAATAAAATAATATATGCCCAAGAAAATAAGTTATAAATAAACATATGAAGTCCAAGGTTTTAAAGCAACAAGCTATGAAGAGTTTAGTTTTATGCTTTGTTGTAATAGAACAAACTTGTTGATACGATGTAAAATTGCTGTCAATGTAAAAAATTGACAGCCAAAGTTGTTTTCCCCACTCTTTTGCTCCATTCTGATACAAACCTTTTCATTCCAAAGCAAGTCTCTGCCCTAGTGTCAATATCAACAATTTTAATTTACCTGATTTTTAATAATGTTCTGGGTTTTACTATTTTTGTCACACACATCAGCAGGTAATGCATCACAACAGGCTTCAAACTAATAACACCCCACCTCAATAGAGCTGTAGAAGTCCTATTTCGAGACTGAAAGTTAGTTGTATGTGATTGTACCAGTTTTTCTGGTTTTTACCAAACACACAATAGCAGTTAATGGAATCACAGCTGGGCTTCAAAATGTCCCAACCCAATAGAGGTGCTGAAGGCCCAGCATGAGCTAGCCACACCTCAATTACAGAAGCTGCACCATGAGATTGAAACCCAGCTGTATGCGATTGTTCTGGTTTTTAAGCTTCTCCTGAACACTCAGGAGTTAATGGTGATGTAGAAGGTCCACCAGGAGATCAGAAACTCTGTTGTATGCTATTGTAACAGGGTTTCTGGTCTTCAACGGTTTTTGAAATAATTGGTTGAGTCAAATCAGATCTGATTTGGTGCTAGTTCCCTATTTAACCAGTTGAAGCCATTGCCCTAACATAGATTGATGCTAGGATGACTTATGCATGCTCCTGGGATTGCCTAAACATATTGTGAATGACTTTTATAACATTAACTAAGGTGACGTTTGGTTAAATGATGAGAATAATTATGAGTATGTGTTTGATAGTAAGGTATAATGGGAATGGAAATGGAAATGAAACCCACCTAGTTATATGAGTTTGGTTGATTCCCATAAATTTAGAAATCATTCCCAAATTGTCATTCTCAAATCCACAATCTAAACACCATCTTTTATTATCATTCCATCCCCTTATCTCAAACCCATCAACCAAACATCCCCTAAAATTTGAAAGCCTCATGGAGACCTTCAACAGCTAGTTACCTGCCACTGCATGACCAACCTACAAGAATCATGCTGACCATCATAATACTTATACCTTACAAAATCCATAAATTATTGCATCATATTACTATAAATAATATATGTCATCTATATTCAACCACCTCTACCATGACCTTAGCTAAAGCCCATTCAAATGTATGTCTCAAACTAAGGTTAAAGAAAAAAAATTGTTAAAATTCTGGAGCTAGGTTTATTGTTTCGTTCCACACTAGTGTTTTGGTCTTTAGTCAGTTTTGTACCATTTGAATAGCATATTATGCCGACATTTGACACGCTTAGGAAAACTCTAAGGTTCTAATATTCGTTAGGTGCTAGTCGGGCGTTAGACCAGTGCTTAGCTCCAAGGTCGCTTAGGCAGGGACTAAGCACCATTAGGCAAATTCTACCGTATCAATATAAATTACATAATAAATCATATTCTATAATTCCAACACAATAATATCAAATTTAAAATAAGTTCAAAATTACACAACTAATAAAATATCACAAATTTATTCTACTTCTCATTCTCCATAATTTTCAACAACTTGCTATATCGAACAGAAACTCAATATCATCATCTGACACAAACTCAAGGTTCTTTCAGTTTTTTTTTAATTGGGCTTTACATTTAAAAGCTCAAACTAAAACAAATCATGAAAATTCTATACGATTTCTGCGGTGCCTAGAAGATTCAATTGATTAGTTGACACTTAGGGCGGCCTAATCTCACCTAGGTGCCAAGGCCGCCTAGGCTGGCCCACTAGTATGTTTTTAATGAGGCTGACTGACTCCTAACTGCTAGGCGGCTTGTTTAGGTCGATTTTTAGAACACTGAGAAAACTACTACTATGAGTTTCAATGCTAGAATTCTTTGTCTTCAAAATGTAAGCATATAACAATATAACTGATCATGTCAGAAAACTACAGAGATGGCGCGCTGGGCACAGTGGCTTAATGATTGACTGGTAAAACACCTTTTACTCCACTGAAAAGCTTCCTACGTCTATAGTGCATACGGAGACGAGCCAACAAAATGTCAGCCCCTAAAAACCTGGGGGGAGTCCCTAGTGAAGGCCCTCCGACTTTCAAGTTAGTACAAGTTAGACGGGTGAATTAAGAATAGTAGAATGTGTGCACGATAGTAAGTTACAAATGTTCAAAGAACGTATCTTCACAATGGAGAGAACTCTCCATTTATATACCATCTCACATAATCTCCGTAATCATGAGGTGGTAAAGTGTATTATTAGAGTTTGTTAGGTAAAGGGAAGTGTACAACTTAGGCAATATGCAATAATTATCCGAGAAATCTTTCCTTTACCCACATGTATACCTCTTTTGTCATTTATAACTTCTGCTATTGTTAAAATTGCTGAAGGAATATGCTATTATAAATGGTCTGCTGATGGGAGACATGATTGTCCTTGAAGAGGTTTTCAAAAGAATATTCCTTGACACAGTTGTTATTCTGACAGGCTAGGATTCTCTGATTATGGTGTTGGTTGAATATATCCAGGCTGACCATCTTTATACATGTCCTCGCATTAAGATGCCTTGTTATGTATTGAAGGCTATGTGGAAATCTGTTTAGGAAATAATATGATGCCCTAGGCGTATTGGAAATCCATCTAGTAATCTGTGTATTATAGATCCGTTTGGATAATAATATGAAGGATAAGCATCTTAGACCCGACCGGTCTTTTGTCTGGTCGGGCGTATAATGGGCTTCTGCAGAAATGAAACTGTCCTCTGAGAGGTTCGATCGCTATTTTGAGCCAAAGTACTTTAGGCCCGGTCGACCCTTTGTCCGACCTATATATAATAACTTATAGGTAAAGTGCACTTGACATTTTAACCAGATTCATAAAGCTATCTTATACTAATGTATAGAAGAGATGGGTATGAAGTCATATAAATTTGTCCGATTCTATTATTGAACAGATACCCTTAGGGATGACCGGTGATCAGGTCGACCAGGTGTATGTAGAGAGGCTCATACAGAGTAAGGAGTTTGACCTCCCTTTGACTAGGTCTGGCGGGTCGAATGTAAGGTGGACCAGTCATTCCGCCCGGACTGTAACGACGATCGTCCTTAAACTTGATCAGCTATTGAGTGACCGAGCATGTTATCTCTTTAATTCAAGGGTAAAGCACTGAATCCCTTATGTTCGATTGGCTTAAGGGTCGGTCGACTTTTTTTTTTGCACGGCTTGAAATTCGACCAGGCCGATTCGGCAAGCCTTAGCGTTAGGCAACCAATCAGATCCAGATGGGGAGATGTCTTCGTCCATTGACTATGATCGCCATGTCCTCTTGACTTTGACCGCCACGTCATCTCCTGCGATCGTTCATTATAATCCGTATCATTAGTCTCTTTTTCAAGTCTAATCAAAAGAGGTGTAGCCGACTGACTGAATCCAAGTCCAATTTCCGCCCGCTCATCCCTTTTATTAGGGACATCCAGAAAATCACTTGCCCCCTCGCGCCTTAGCACTTAGTAGTATTTTTTCAAAAATTGCTTGTTAGTGGCTAGTTGTCTCGGAGCGATTATCGAGGGCGTGCGGAGAGGTGTTTGGACAAAAAAAATGATTTAGTTATCATCTACATCATCAGTGCCTATTTATAGGTGGACGCCATGTGGCGTCGTTCCTCATATTTTGAAACGACCTTTGACACGCTTCTTTGTACGGACCAACGACATCTCTCCCCTTGTAGATCAACAGTCCGCTGCATATCTTTTATTTTGATCGAACGACAGTGATTAAGTTATACTTCATAAGAACCCTAAACGACGCAAAATCTCAACACTTTACCTTTCGTCTTCCCTGATTTTATCTTCGGCGACCATTCTTCTACAACCTTCTTCCTTGCGACCTAAGTGCTCTAAGTGCTGGTTCTTTGTTTGTTTTGTAGTCTCTCATGGATCAGGAATCTTTTGCCCTTGGTATACTTTCACTCGTTCGGATTTCAATGACTCCGATAGGGCATATATCCACTCTCGCTATGAAATCCCTAGGAGTTATAGCATCACCATCAGTTCTCTCAACGCTCAACCTTATCATCCTCTTGCTAACTACATTACTTTCTTTAAAGACCAGTTAGCAGTCGGTCTACGTTTTCCTATTTATCCCTTTTGATCAGAAGTATATCCATCTACAACAATTTACCCCTGCATGCAATTCGTGTTGTATGTGGCATTTTCATGTTATTTTGCCTATATGATGTTCCTTTGGCTGCTCGCAATCTTTTTCTATTTTCTTACCCTAAGAAATCAGAACTAGAGGTATTCCCTTTTCAATCTCGTCCCAAATATGTTTTCTTTGAGGATATGCCCTCTTCAAACAAGGGTTGGAAATCTTGTTTCTTTTTCCTTGAGATGCCAGATCTTGCCACTTGGTCTATCAAATGACAGTCTTCCCTCCCTCCTCTCCCTAATCTTGGGAGTTATAAGAGCGACCCCACCTTCATCTCATACTCCACTACACTGAGCGGCTAACGTTTGAAAATCCACAAGTGGCTACGCGAAGGCCTCCTGTACTTGTTTGGCCCTATTTGACAGAAACTTCCCTGCTCTTTTGGTAACTTTGATAACCTGGTTGTTATCTTATCACTAAAGTATTTTTTTATTCTATGCAGTGGACGTTATTTATGAAGTCTTGGTCGGTGGCGAGATTCACATAGAAGAGGCGACATTGTCACTAAACGATGGACACTGCTAGTTGAGCGGGTTGCTCAACCAGTTGGCCCTTCTAGTGGAGCTTCTAGCAGTCGAACGGTTGAGTTTAGTGTGACCACTGCTTCTGGGGAACTATCTTCCGATCCCCTTGCAGTACCTGAAGATTCTTCCACGGAGGCGGAGGATGTCTCGAAAAAGGGGCGTAAGAGGCGCAGGCTTGTTTGCACTCAAATCCCTGAAGAACAAGTGCCCTTTATTGAAGTGTCCTCCTATTTGTCTCCCGTTGGTGAAAATCTTGTCCTGAAAGAGACACTAGAATAATCTTCTGAGTGGACCTTGTCCGCCATTCCTTCTTCCAGTCTAACATCAGTATCCATTCAAGCACATGAGGCCACTTTTCCTCTAGCCAGCTCTCTAACCCCTACCCCTCGCACGACTCCTCATGGGAAGACCTTCCCGATCTCTACCTCTATTGCGCCGAGGAGGCCTCACCAATTTTCAATCACCTTCGCTCTACTGTCTGCCCAGGTCATTGTCTCATCTTCGACCACCCCTTCACTTACTAGCCAAATACTTCTGACGGGTCATTTAGCAAATGCCTGGAAGGGCGCCGGGAATCAACTTAGCGAGCTTAGTCCTATGGAGCTGTCTGACAAATATTTATACAAACAAACCAAGGTAATACGACTTTATTTATTGTTTTTCATATTAGATGTTTCTAACGTTGTTTGTCTCAGAGGGCTTGAACTTTGCTCGGGTTGGCTTCTATCCCTCGCTCAGTCACAATGTATCCTAGGAACCACCCGCTCTTTGCTCCGAACAGACATTTGCTGGAGTTGAGCTTCAGCTCGGATTGCTTTATAGTCTGGCAAGTTTCTTCCACATCGGCATATAGATTGGTTGATCGGAGGGACTTGATCAGATGTCATTCATATAAACTTTCATATTTTCCGCAATATGTTTTTGGAATATTTTGTTCATAAGCCGTTGGTAAGTAGTACCTACATTTTTAAGTCCGAACGGTATAACATTATAACAGTAAATGCTCTTAGCAGTTATAAAGCTATCCTTCTCCAAGTCGTCCTTGGCGAGCGGTACTTGATGGTAACCTTGATAGGCGCCCAGCATGAAAATTAACTCGCATCCAGAAGTTAAATCTACTTCCTAGTCAATCTTTGGCAAGGGGTAGTAATTCTTGGGGCATGCTTTGTTGAGATCCCTAAAGTCCAAACCCTCTAGTTGTTTCCTAGCTTGGATACCAGGACCACGTTGGCTAATCAGCTTGGGAATTGCACCTCTCAGATGTAGCCGACCTCTAATAGCTTATACACTTCTGCTCGGATGATTTTATTCTGATCCATCCCGAAGTCTCTCTTTCTCTGCTTGATCGGCCGAGCTTTAAGACATAGAGTACGTGCTCCATGACTGTGGGGAGACACTAGTGATCTCTTTGGGCTCCCAAGCAAAAACATCATTGTTGCATATTAAACACGCAGCAAGCTTTTCTTTGAGGTCTTGAGGTTAGTCGACCGCTACTTGGGGATAGCGGCTCCTGACTGGCTTGGTCAGATTTAAACCTCGTCTTTTTCTTTATAGACCAGGGTGTGTGTTACCTCTTGGATGGTGTTGACTTTCATCCATTTCATCTTCCGAGTGACATTGGTCTCGATCTAGACAATTTCTATGTAGCACTTACGTGATACTAGCTGAGCCCCCTTAACTTCCCCCATCCGGTTGTCTATAGGAAATTTTACTTTCTAGCGGAAGGTTGAGATAACTGCTCGAAATTCATTTAAGGTTAGTCGGCCCAAAATGACATAGGCTGATGGCGTGCCCACGACTATGAAAGTCAATCGTCACGTCCTCATTAAGGGCTCATTTCCTAAAGATATGGTCAACTTTATTTGATCGAGCGATTGGATCTCATTGCTTGTGAACCCATATAAAGGAGTTGTCATAGGTTAAAGTTCGCTTGGGTTTATTTGTAGCTCCTCAAATGTTTGTTTAAAGATGATATTGATTGAGCTACTTCTGTCAATGAAAGTATGAAAAATATTATAATTGGCTATAATAGCCATAATTATCAAAGTATCATCATGGGGGACTTCCACCCCCTCTAGGTCTGAAGTTGATTTCAGGCCCGACCGCTTACTGTGTATTGCAACTGACCGCGTGAATCTCTAATCGACGAGCGTGTGATTTTCTTGCTCGGTTAGAATCTCCATCAGTTGGACTCTCGACGATCATGTCAATATCGCCCCGGGCGGTGTTATTGTCGTTCTCCTCCTGCTAGATTGGGAGCTCTGGTTGGACTCAGGCGGGAGCTTACGCTCGGTTGGCGGTGGGGGCGTTCTTTAGCGCTGCTTGGCCTCTCGTCGATTTCGACGAGCCGTTCGACCTTTAATAAGGGTGGCGATTGGGTGACAGTGAACGTCGACGGAATCTTTGATTGTTGTTCTAGCGATTTGTCAGACTATAGCAATCCTCAATGTTGTGGGTAGTTGATCGGTGGTATGTGCACTGCCGTCGCACGATTCCTCGAGGGGGCTCTGGATATCTTTCTCGCTCGGCCTCCACATGCTCCACGACCTGGGGCCGTGGTTCTTGATAACGAGGTTGAGGATTTGTCCGAGGTCCTCTATGTGGTTGAGCAAGTAATGTTTGGCGTTCGGGCATTGGAATCGCAATTAGTGCGGTGACTTCCTTCTTCTGAGCGGTCTGTGCCTCCTCGACATTAATAAATTTGGTCGCCCGATCCAGCAGATGATCGAAGTTCATCGGAGATTTCCTCACCATGGAACGGACGAAATCATTATTGATTAGGCCTTGGAAGAAGACACTCACCAAAATTTTAATGGTGGCAGTAGGAACATTCATGGTCACTTGATTGAAGTTTTTGATACAAGTCCTGAGTGTCTATTTGGTCCCCTGCTTGATCGAAAAAAAGACTCGGGGGTGTCTTTTGGTAACGGCGACTACTGGCGAAGTGATGAAAGAACGTCTTGCGGAAATCCTTAAAACTGCGAATGGATTTAGCCGGTAGTTACTTAAATCATCTTTGTGCCGAGCCGGCAAGTGTGTTGAGAAATACTCGACACTTCACATTGTCAATATATTGATGCAGGAGGACGGCGTGCTCAAATTTGAGGAGATGATCCTCAGTTGACCCTGAGTATTCTCCTATCACTAAGGATTGATCATGTTTCGGCAATTTGTCTTCTAGCACCCTCTGGGAGAACGAGGTGCTAATTTGCTCAGGGGAGCTACAAGTTGTCGTAGCCTTTCCCCTACGTACATCTCGGACAGGTGCTTCTCCAGAGGTCCTTGATCCATATGCTTAGGTGGCGTGCGAAAGAGTGCCTGATGGCGTGAAACTGGTGAGTGAGATGTCAGAGGCAAATAAGTTGGGTCTGTCTCCCTAGCTTCTTTCTCTCTCTGATGGGCCGTTGTGGATGTGACAGGATTAGGTGGCGGCAGGGTACCGTCGGTAGCAACTTCTTGTTGTTGTTGCTGTTGTAATAATTTTTGTGCTCGAGCGTTGATGAGCAGATCCAGATCTTGTGTTAGGGTAACAGTGGTGAGTCTTCCAGCTTATTTCATATTTGATCTTCAGATTCAGGCGAAAGTCTCCACAGACGGTGCCAAATTTGAACATGTCTGAAAACTGCAGAGATGACGCGCTGGGTGCGGTAGCTTGATGGTTGACTGGTAGAAGACCTTTTACTCCACGGAAAAGCTTGTTGCTGCTATTGCACACACGGAGACGAGCCAACAAAATGTCAGCGCCTAAAAATCAAGGGGAGTCCCTGGTGAAGGTCCTTCAATGCTCAAGTCAGTACAAATCCGGACATGTGAATGAAGAACAGTAGAATGTGCGCACGAGAGTAAGTTGTAGATGTTCAGAGAATATTATCTAGACTCCCCCTTTATATGCCACTTCACTTAACTTCCGCAATCATGAGGTGGCGAAGTCAGTTGTTATTTTGACAAGTTAGGATTCTCTGATTATGCTGTCAGCTGAATATATCTAGGCCGGTCTATAAGGTCGACCGTCTTTATGCATGTTCTTATATTAAGATGCTTTGTTATGTATTGAAAGGAGACCAGATCTCTTGGTCCATTTTTTTTGTGGACCAGGGGATGGATAACTCGTAATTGCGATCGAATTGTGTCCGCAATTCGACTGTAATTGGTTGCGATTTCTCCTTGGGTTCACCGTTCCCCCCAGGTTATAGTTTGGGTTGGGGTGACCGACAGGAGGTTGCTGGAGGTTGCCGGAAGTGGGCAAGTGGCTAAGCTACCAGGCGCTGAGCAGGGGGCGGGTTCCGACCGCCCGCTCTAACCCAAACTATAACTTGGAAAGACAGTGAACTTAGGGAGGAATCACAACCAATTGTGATTGGATCGTGACCATGATCCGACCGTAATTATGAGTGGTTCATCCCCTAGTCCATAAAAAAGTGGGCCAGGAGATTTGCTTTCGTATTGAAAGCTACGTAGAAATCCGTTCGGGGAGTAATATTGTGCCTTGGGCATATTGGAAATCTATCTGGTAACCTGTGTGTGTTATAGATCCGTCCCGGTAGTAATATGACAGATGAGCGTCTTAGGCTCGGTCGGGCGTGTAATGGGTTTCTGGAAAAATGAAAATGTGCTCTGAGAGGTTCGGTTAGTATTTTGAGTCAAAGTGCTTTAGGCCTGGTTGGCCCTTTGTTCGGTCGATATATACTTCTAGGAAAAGTGTACTTGGCATGTTGACTGGATTTATAAAGCTATCTTATACTTATGCATAGAAGAGATGGGTATGGAGTCATATAAACTTGTCCGGTTCTATTATTGAACCAGTAGGGGTGTAAATGAATTAAGCCGCTCATGAGCTATTCGAATCTCGATTCGATAAAACTCGTTTCATGAAGCTCATTAAGATAAACAAACTAAGCTCAAGCTTCACAATATTCGGCTCATTAACTCGTAAACATATTCGTTAAGCTCATGAATCAACTTTTAAATAAAAAAATAATAATTTTGATATTGAATTTATAGATTTTACACTCTACTTATGAAACAATACAAATATATTAAATTTATTTATTAGAATAAAATTATAAATTTAAAAAATTATTATAATTTTCTCTAAATATATAATTTTATTTTTAATGAATATTTAAATTTATAATTTATTTTATTAAACTTGTTTAAGCACGAATAAGTTCGTAAGTCATGAATATATTCGTTAAATAAAACTCGAGCTCGGCTTGATTATAAACGAGTCAAACTCAAACATTTAAGAGTTCGGCTTGGCTTGGCTCAATTACACCCCTACTGACCGGTGATCAGGTCGACCAGGCGTATGTAGTGAGGGTCATATAGAGTAAGGAGTTTGACCCTCCATTTGATCAGGTCTATGACTGGTCAAATGTGAGATGGGCCGGTTATTCCGGTCATACTATAAGGGTGGTCGTACTTAAACTCGATCAGATATTGACTAATCGGGCACACTCTCTTTAATTCAAGGGTAAAACACTGAATCCTTTATGTTTGACTGGCTTAAGGGCCGATTGGCTTTCTTCCGCACGCCTTGAAATTTGACCAAGTCGATTCGGTGAGCCTTAGTGCTAGGCAGCCAATCAAAGTCAGATGGAGAGATGTCCTCCTCCATTGACTTTGACCGCCACGTAATCTGCTCCATTATAGTCCGTATAAATAATAATTATAGAGGCGATTCAATTTGTCTTGAACTTTAACAATGGATACATAACCGCTTGATATTGGCTTAGATTATTAACTTTTTCATTAAACATACTAGTTGTCTCAGATTCCCATTGTTCGTGCGTGGATTTGGCTTTGTTACTCAATCTTTTTGTTTTCCTTGTTTCAGGTCCTGATAATTCTGCTTACCTTAGAGGTAAAACAGACATGAAACATAATTTTAAGAGTCAGCTCCAGTTGTGGAAAATCGCCAAAAATCTTCTTTCGCATCGTCATCGTAGGAAACCTCTCGGTTTGTTTTCAGAATTTCAAATCGTTCAACTTTCGTTTTGTTACACTGTTATTTAACTTTGCTTTACTTGTTTTGCTGAATTAGTTTATCATGACTTGTATCATTAAATTTGAATTTAAATATATATAAATCTAAGTAGGAAGATATGGGAACTTTGATCTGCTCTTTTAATATTGTAAATACTTAATTCCAGCTGCTTGAGTATAACTGAGAACTATTAAGTCACCTAAATATAGGATTATAAATAAATATGATATTCGCAAACAAAATCAATGTTGAATTAAATAACACTAGTGAGTTGAGTTAATGTTTCCTTCCAAATTCTATAATCTTATTTTTATAATATATATTTTTTTTCAAAAAAATATAGGATGTGCAAACATCATACTATTTGTATCTTCTTTTTTTTTAATACGGTAAGAATCAATACAGTTTCAAATTATATATGATGTGTTAAAAATGAATAATTATATGTTTTATTTATTAGACTAATAATTTAACTAAACTTTGCTAGTGGAACTTGAGAAGTTTAAATTTGTCACCCTCCCTAAATTTGGGGAGAATTAGACTTAAAAGAAATAACGTAATTGGTAAACACCCCATGATTTTTTTCGACTATGAATGTTGTTTTCATTTATTTATCAAAATGATTGTTCGGCATATTTTATTCTCCATATTTTTTACTTATGTGTTTTTTTATTTTTACCTAAAATTTTAATTTTGTCGAACTATCTATCTTTAATTTTCATTTAATTTTAATTTTATTCTCCATATCTATCTTCAATATTAGTGTCGAACTAAGCTGGGACACCTAGATCATTAGAAAAATGTGAAAAATGTGATTTTTTCATGAATTGTGTTTTGGATTTATTTGGTATGCGAAATCATCTATCTCCAATATTAGCGGACACTTGAATATTAGAAAAATATGTGATTTGCTTTTCATGTGAAACATAAGTAATTCGGTAATTTATCAAAGGACGCATGTAAAGATCTAAATTTACCAAAAGATATACGCTATTTTGATATTTACTAAAGATCGTACTTTTTAAAGTACATTTCTTATTTTACTCTCATGACAATTTGATTTTTTCTACGATTTTTCTTTTCTCCACTGTATTTCTCTCTCTTTTCTTTTTTTGTATCGACATGCAGAACAAATGAATAACATTAGTCAATTTTTTAATAACATTTTAATACATTTGAAGAAGGAAAAATAAACAATGAATAACATATTTTAACTCCTTGAAATTTCAGAAATCTACTGGAACTAAAATGAGTAATCGGAGCTCTCTAGGTCGATTAATGAATTTTGGTCAAAATCCACTGATGGACCTAGAGAACTCCGATTGCACTCATTTCAGTTTCTATGAATTTCTGATATTACAAGAGTTCAAATATGGTGTTCATTATTTATTTCGACTTTTCATAGATCCTAACATGTAAAATGAAAGATTCGTCAAAAACGTCCACGTTGGACCTGATATGAGTCCATATAAGGTCCAACGTGGACTTTTTTGCCGATTCTTATATTTTATATATTAATATCTATTAAAAGTTGAAATAAATAATGGACATCATATTTGAACTCCTTGCAATATCAGAAATCCATAGGAACTGAAATGGGTGTAATCGGAGCTCTCTAGGTCTATTAGTGGATTTTGACCGAAACCCACTGATGGACCTAGAGAGCTCCGATTGCACCTATTTTAATTCCTATGGATTTCTGATGTTGCAAGAAGTTCAAATATGGTGTCCATTATTTATTTCAGCTTTTAATAGATATTAATATATAAAATCAAAGAATCGACAAAAAAATCCACGTTTGGCTTGATATGGACTCATATCAGGCCCAACGCGAGCCTGATATATTCTATATTAGGTCCGTGTTGGGCCTGATATGGAATGATATCAGGCCCATGTTTGGCCTGATATGATTTCATATCAGGCCCAACGTGGGCCTGATATGAAATGTTCCAAATGTATGTATTTAAATCGTTCCTGGTAGTACTTCTAAGATTATAGATATTGAGACACACAATCTTGGGATGAATAGTCGGGTGTGAGTGGATTGCTATTCATCAGTTTGAATTTCAGTACTAGGCTAACTAATTTTTAGTTATGAAGAGTCAATGCGGCCATGATTCAAGACAAGCAAAATGTTACATTCTTAGCTATTATTGTATTCTTTGGTGCAGTACAATGTCACATAATGATCTCCTCATACATTAATTGCTTTCGAAAATATGTAATGTTATGATACAAGAACATTTGTTGTGGATTACCATCCTCAGTGTTATATTTTTAGGACATTTTTACTTTATGATAAGATAATGACATAATCTTATGTATTGTATTGAGACAGCAAAACCATGATTGTGAATTTAGTTTTATAAATAAGGGAATAGTGATCAAACTTTTTTACTTGTCTTCCAAGAAATATTGGAAAAATTGAAAAGTATAAATAATATAAAAATGAGTACCTACAAACTATTCATTAGTCTGTCATATTTTTATGACAATCATTCAGCAGCCCTTTACCTTTCTTGTGTATTAAAACAACTGTTAGTGTTTATCTCAACTATGTGTCGTTAAAGGTGCTATTAATCCTCATTGATAGAGAACTTAAATTTTTGTTTATATGTTAGTTGGGTCTGATATCATTTCATATCAGACTCACGTTAGGCCTGATATGAGTCTATATAATGCCCAACGTGATTTTTTTGCTGATTCTTTGATTTTATATATTAATATCTATTAAAAGTCGAAATAAATAATGGACGCCACATTTGAACTCCTTGCAATATCAGAAATTCATAGGAACTGAAATGGGTGCAATCGGAGCTCTCTAGGTCCATCAGTGAGTTTTGACCGAAATCCATTGATGGACCTAGAAAGCTCCGATTGCATCCATTTCAGTTCCTATGGATTTCTGATGTTGCTAGGAGTTCAAATATGATTTCCATTATTTATTTCGGCTTTTGATAGATATTAATATATAAAATCAAAGAATCGACAAAAAAGTTCACGTTGGGCCTGATATGGAATGATATCATATTAGACCCAACGTGAGCCTGATATGAAATATTCCAAATGTATGTGTCTAAATCGTTCCTGGTAGTACCTCTAAGATTATAGATATTGGGACACACGATCTTGGGATGAATAGTCGGGTGTGAGTGGATTACTATTCGTCAATTTGAATTTCAGTACTTGACTAACTAAATTTCTGGTTATGAAGAGTCAATGCAGCAATGATTCAAGACAAGCAAAATGTTGCATTCTTAGCTATTATTGTATTCTTTGGTGCAGTACAATGTCACATAATGATCTCCTCATACATTAATTGCTTCCGGAAATATGTAATGTTATGATACAAGAACATTTGTTGTGGATTACCATCCTCAGTGCTATATTTATAGGACATTTTTACTTTATGATAAGATAATGACAGAACCTTATGAATTGTATTGAGACAACAAAACCATAATTGTGAATTTAGTTTTAAAAATAAGGGAATAGTGATCAAATATTTTTACTTTTCTTCCAAGAAATATAGGAAAAATTGAAAAGTATAAATAATATAAAAATGAGTACCTACAAACTATTCATTAGTCTGTCATATTTTTATGACAAAATCATTCAGCATCCCTTTACCTTTCTTGTGTATTAAAACAACTGCTAATGTTTATCTCAACTATGTGTCGTTAAAGGTGCTATTAATCCTCATTGATAGAGAACCTAAATTTTTATTTATATGTCAATTGGGTCTGATATCATTCCATATCAGGCCCACGTTGGGCTTGACATGAGTCCATATCAAGCCCAACGTGGGATTTTTTTGTCGATTTTTGATTTTATATTTTAATATCTATTAAAAGTCAAAATAAATAATGGACACTATATTTGAACTTCTTGCAACATTAGAAATCTATAGGAACTGAAATGAGCGCAATTGGAGCTCTCTAGGTCTATCAGTGGATTTCGATCAAAACCCATTGATGGACCTAGAGAGTTCCGATTGCGCTCATTTCAGTTCCTATGAATTTCTGATGTTGCAAGGAGTTCAAATATGGTGTCCATTATTTATTTTGGTTTTTCATAAATATTAATATATAAAATCAAAGAATCTGCAAAAAAGTCCACGTTGGGCTTGATGTGGACTCATATAAGGCCCAACGTGGACATGATATGATTCCATATCAGGCCCAACGTGAACATTTTTGACGAATCTTTCATTTTGCATGTTAACATCTATGAAAAGCCAAAATAAATAATGAACTCCTTGCAACTTTAGAAATTCATAGAAATTGAAATGGGTGCAATCGGAGCTCTCTAGGTCCATTAATGGGTTTTGACCGAAACTCATAGATCGACCTAGAGAGCTCCGATTACACTCATTTTAGTTCCAGTGGATTTCTAAAATTTCAAGGAGTTCAAATATGGTCAAAACTCACTGCTAAACCTAGAGAGCTCCGATTGCGCTCATTTCAATTCCTATGGATTTCTGATGTTGCAAGGAGTTCAAATATGGTGTCCATTATTTATTTCAGTTTTTCATAGATATTAATAGATAAAATCAAAGAATTTACAAAAAAGTCCACGTTGGGCCTGGTATGGACTCATATCAGGCCCAACGTGGACCTGATATGATTCCATATTAGGCCCGACCTGATATGATTCCATATTAGACCCAACATGGATATTTTTGACGAATATTTCATTTTGCATATTAACATCTATGAAAAGTCAAAATAAATAATGAACTCCTTGCAATTTCAGAAATCCATAGAAACTGAAATGATTGCAATCGGAGCTCTCTAGGTCCATTAGTGGGTTTTGATCGAAACTCACTAATCGACCTAGAGAGCTCCGATTACACTCATTTTAGTTCCAGTGGATTTCTGAAATTTCAAGGAGTTCAAATATGCTAATCATTGTATATTTTTACTTCTTCAAATGTATTAAAATGTTATTAAAAAATTGACTAATGTTATTCATTTGTTCTGCATGTCGATAAAAAAAAGAAAAAAGAGAGAAATATAGTGGAGAAAAGAAAAATCGTAGAAAAAATCAAATTGTCATGAGGATAAAATAGAAAATGTACTTAAAAAAGTACGGTCTTTGGTAAATATCAAAGTAGCATATATCTTTTGATAAATTTAGATCTCTACATACGCCTTTTGATAAATTACCTTAACTAATTTGCTTAAGCTCAAGCAAGTTGATTTTAGAGGTGAATTTTGAGTTGATTTTCACTTGAAAGTTCTCACTTCGTAAAGGAGTCTAATCAGTTCGTTTATGCTTTAATATTAAAAAAAACAGAAAGAAAACATAAATGTATTTTGGTAAAATTATTTACCAGAATATGTTAAAGGACGGGTAAATATCAAAGTAATCTACACTCTTTAGGTAAATTTAGATTTCTAATCTTAACTAATTTGCTTAAGCTCATTGATTTTAGAGATGAATTTTGAGTTGATTTTCACTTGAAAGTTCTCACTTCGTAAAGGAGTCTAATCAGTTCGTTTATGCTTTAATATTAAAAAAAATAGAAAGAAAACATAAATGTATTTTGGTAAAAATATTTACCAGAATATGTTAAAGGGCAAATGACAATCTAAAATATTTTTTATTGTATAAAAATATTCTTTAAAAAAATTGATTGCTACTCGGAATCTTTTTTTAGCAAAAGTTATGAACTTTCTGTGAGATAATAATTTTTTTTTAAAACAAATAGAAGTCATTGTCCTTTGTTAATGCACAGTCAACCAGCTTCATCTTCTTCGTATGTGTGATGTCTCGAGATAATAATAATTTTGTTACGATGGGTCAATTTTTAACGTGCATATCCTCGATAAAAAAATTATCTTTTAGTTGAAGGTCGACTATAAGTTATAATTTTTTTTCTTTCACGTCTTATAGCGACGGACGATTGGAGATACTTAATGTGCTAAAAAACGTGTGATCAACTCATTTGCCATCCTCTCTTCACGGCTAACTGTTGTAACCTTTCATCTTCCAATATTTATTTTATTTTTTTACATAATTTTAAAGTCTTCTTCGGTGATAAATAGGTTGCTCTATAGAGGACAAATACTTGAATTTTTGCCGTTGTAAAAAGTTTATTGGTGAAGGAAGTGTTATCATATAACTTTGTAGTCATAGATTCAAGTTGTAAAAATAGTTTTTTTTACAATAACAAGGATAAAATTATATACAATTGATTTAATATGGTCGACTCTGTTTTCGAATCACATATTGAATGAAATTTCGTGCACGTCTTTTAATAAAAAAGCTTATTGATGTTATTATATATAATCTTTTATACGTTAAATAATTTTCCAATAGTATATTTTAGGGACTCTAACTAGGGGTAGATATGAGTATGAGTATAGATCGAATTTTGTTAGGTTTGGATAGTTATTATTGTGATATTTTTTAAAAATATATAAAACATTAATGGACTAAACTAGAAGAATTTTAACACCTAATAAAAGTTAAACAAAAAATAATCTTAAGGACAAAATTAGTAGAAAAAGATAAAATCATAAAATCAAAACTTACTCATAGTAATATCATCCTAATAAATGCATTTTATGTATGACCTCATACAAAAAATACTTGATGAAATTGCTATTATAATGTAGTTATAATCATTTGCCAGAAACATAAGTCTCTAGTGTTTACAATTTAATTGTCAAAAATATCATTCGTCAATACATATTTAATCAAGAATAAATACACAAAATAACTTCAGCTTTAAACAATTATATTCTATTGGTGAATAAATAATAAATTAGGTTTAATTTATATATAATAATAGGTGGATATTCTATTGAATTTTGGATAGAAAAAAAAATTATCCAAGCTTGATCCGATAATAACAAATACTACAATAATAGTCAGGAATAACGATTGAATTTTTTGTCGGTAGTTGCGGTTTTCGACAAAATACCGACGAAATTTATGATATCGGGAGGAATTGGGTCAACGCTCAATTTACCGATGGAAATGATATTCAGTCGGTAATTACCGTCAGAATATTTAATTCCGTCAGTATATTTTAACGACAGAAAATTTATCCTGCCTGCAGAGGACAAATGGAAGGAAACGGATGTTACCGACGGAATCATAACTTCCGTCGGTAAATTACCGACGGAATCACAACTTCCGTCGATACATGCCGACGGAATCACAACCTCCGTCGGTAATTACCGACGGAGTCACAACTTCCGTCAGCAATTACCGACAGAATCAGTAAATCAGTCGGAATTTACTGATGGAAGTTATTATTCCGTCGGTAATTGTCGACGGAATCACAACTTTTGTCGGCATTGTATCGCAATTCCCTGTTGTAGTTCGATATATTACCGACGGAATGCTTCATTCCGTCGGCAATTACCGACGGAATTAAGCATTCCGTTGGTAATATTCAATAAAAATTTGAAATACCTCCTTTTAATTTCCCACTTATCGTGTATATAATTTTTATACAAATAAAAATCATCACAAACGATGATAACACAAACACAATTCATACATCAATCACAATCCATACAACCAACTCACAACATACAATAAGCTCACAACAAACAAATGACGAAACTATCTAAAATATAATACAAAACATAATAATAAGTGGTCATATCTCCAAAATTCAATACAAAATAAAGCATAACTATTCAAATATCAAGTACTCACAATCATAAGCATCCAAAAGTGACTGACAAGTGAAAGTCAAATACAAAATATCCAAAATACTTACCATATGATATATCACCTACACATATATCCAAATATAATCATGTAAAAGTCAAATATAAGAGATTATAATTAGAATGAATCGATACAAATGTAATATATAACTTAAAAATTGTAATATATAACTAATTTTACATGTAAAAAAATATCTGGATTATATTTTAGATATCTAATGATAGTATGATGGTGAATGTATCAATATGGACTTATGAAAAATGTAATATAATTTAAGATAAATATCTAAGAATATTCAAATAGAATAATTATATTTGACTTAATTAATGGATGATAAATTAAAATAAAAATTAAGTTGTAATTAAACATACCTCAGAAAAATTTAATCATCAACAGGGTCTGATGAGTCTTGAGTCTCCTGTGACTCAATACCATACTGTGACTGGGGCTGCTGTGATCGGTCCCATCTAGCAATGGCTGCTCGCATCTGGGGCAATGTCTACTCCTGAGCAGCCCACCTCTCCTCCCACCTCCGATCTATGGTAGTCATTTGAGTCTTCAATTCTTGATTTTCTTTTCTTAATGACTTCAATTCAGAAGAAGAAGAAGAAGAGGAATTGACACGCCCCCTAGGAGTCCTCAAGCGATCAAATACCACCTTGGCCTGGGAGCCAAGACCGTAGAGGGAGGAGTTCTTTGTCCTTTCACCCATAACATCATAATAAATTTCATTTATTTATTAGGTGGATAGATCCTGTGACTCCCCTTGCTCTACCGGTGGCTGAGATGTCTGAGCAACCCTACTTGTCATTTCCTCCTATGTAGAAAAAAATATACAATTTATATCTTATACACAATTACTAGAGCTAATTAATCATTATTAACAATTAAATATAATAAAGTTAATAATTCAAACCCCAATGTTCTTGGATCGAAGATCAACATATGTGTCATCCTTTCTCTTATGAGTCTTGAGAAAGATCTATTGGCAAGTGGGTTGTCTTTCTAAAGAACACTCCTGCATGCACAAATAAGTTGGGCCAAAATTATATAAGTTTGTTAATAAATAAAAATTTAATTTACATAACCTCAACTAAATTAAATTCACCAGATCGATAATGTGCTCAACAATAGATCGAGATCTTGATGTATGCCGAGCAGATCCGGTACTCGGGTCACATGGCTCTGTATTCCTATTTTCTCGAGCTTTTAGAGTGTTTGTCTGCCATCTTTCTGTAGACCAAGTGGCCGTCCATACATCCCAAATCTCGTCGGACACATAAGCTGGTCTAGTGTTATCCTTTCTCATATAATATAATTGGTCTTTGTATAACTTGGCACAGTAAATATTCCAAGTCGTCGCAAATTCTGCCTCGTGTCCATCCTCCCATGTATATTTTTTTTGCAATTAGAAATAAAAAAATTAGTATATTCAATTTATTTACCATAAATTTTTTATAATAAAAATCTTTAGTCTCACTGTCTATATGTCTCCATGTAGTAACAGCAATGCAGATCCTTTCTTTAAATTTTCTGATAATATATGTCGATACTCGATGATCCTCAGGAGTAAACCTGCATATAAACAATTTTAAGACATAAGATATATGTTTAAAAAAAGAACTTGAATTACTAATAATAAAAAAATACTTACGACTGTCCAACAATCCTAAGAATCATAGTTTGTAGAATCGCGATCCTACGCAGAATCGATTTAGGGTCAGGATTGGATCGGTCATGATCGGATCGTAGAATCATACGATCCTATCAAAAACCCTTAAAATCTTATCATACATGATTAATAATTAGAAAAAATACATAAAAAACTCATTTACATATAAATAAATAACTAATTATGTAATCATTTATACTCAACACCTCAAATTACATTACTACATGTACAAATTTAAATTAACTTGTAATTCAACTATCATTTTCGCATAGTAATAATATTTATATTTTCATATAATAAAATAAAAGAATATAAAATTTATTAACACAATAATAATAACACATTAATGCAAAAAATATTTCCTTGGTTTATAAGATAATTCAATTTAAAGGTCAACAAAACACCTAACGTATATAACATAAGCTATTGAAACGCTAGAAATAATCTTCTAAAGACTGGTTGATGTCACATAATACTAGACAATAGACATCTATAAATTTATTATTTTGGAGAAAAGAAATGACAGAATATTATTGATAAAAACTAACTCAAAAATAATTAAACATATGTTTAAATAATTTAAAATCCTAATAAGATGAAAAGCAGATAATAAAAAAAAGGATAAAATTTTCTAGACAATCGAAAAGGATTTAAATGATATTTTTTGGATTTGAAATAGGGTGGTTAAGGATAAACTTTGAAATTTATTAAAGATCTCTGAAAGAACTTTGATTTGATATATTATAGGCCTCGTGGTTCAATCCGAGTCAAAAGTTATGACCTCTCAAAGCTTCCACCGATCTTGCTCTGATTATGCTCCGATCCTACCGATTCTGTTCCGATCCTACCAATCCTACCGATCCTACTGCGATCTTACTGCAAAAAGTGATTCTGCACGATCTTGGATTGATTTTGGATTTTCGGATCATAGGATCGTATGATCCTACGATCCAGATCGCGATTTTGCAAACTATGCTAAGAACTATAGATCCACGGAGTGGTGGTGTTGGATGATCTGCCATGAGATATAATATCTACAAAATAACATTACAGCACATCATAATAAAGTTTACTAACATGATAATCGAGCAATAAAACATGATTGAAGCATAACTTACTTGATGAATAATAATGGTAAAATTTAATTAATGCTAGACTCTGGAAGCATTTCTACTCAACATCAATAGTTTGTAAGGCGTCGTCGCTAGACTTTGTTAGGTCAGCAAAATCCTCACTGCTGGATGTCTCTCTAGCATCTATCTCCTCGTCAGTGGCATTAACATCTACAAGTAATTGTGATGTAGATTAGAGTTGTGAATCAACGGAATGTCTCTCTACTTCATCATTCTGAAATGCATCATGGTTTTGAGCAGTAACGGTGTTCGACATTTCTATGGTCGAACAAGGCTTCATTCGACAAACAGACAACCATTCACTAGATTTTCTTCTCTTCGTAGGATATTCAAGATAAAAAACTTGACCCACTTGTATTGCAAAAATGAAAGGTTCAAACTTATTGAACCTTTTATTTGCATTAACCTCAACTAAATTATAATTTGAATGTATTCTTGGGGTCGGATCATACCATGAACATTTGAACTACACACACCTTTTTATAGGTAATGCTGGATATTCAACCTCTATAATTTCCTCAAGTCTACCATAGTAATCAAACTCAGTGTTATTAGTGTCGATAAATCCTTTAACACAAACACCAGAATTATAAGTTAATCTCCGTGAATCTCATTGTGTCACATGAAATTTGAGACCATTAACATAGTAACCAGAGTAGACCATTATTTGGCAAAGGGGTCCTGATACAAGATTCAATATTCTATCATCTTGCACATTTGATATTCTGCGGTCTTTCACCTATCAAAGATTTATGATATAAATTAGGACCGAACTTAATTTAATGAAGAATTATGAAAATTTCTCTAACTTACATATATTTGAAACCATAATGCAAATTCAGTCTCTAACTTTTCAACAACCTCACTTGCACTTATTGATGGATTTTGTAGATATAATTATTGTTCATACAAGCTGTGAAATAAGGTAATTTTGAAACAATTAGGATATTAAGAAAACAAATATAATGAGATAAAAGTTTGTGTGGAGAAGTTAACTTACTTGATGTATGGTTTGACCTCATCACAGTTTAAGAGTATATATGTTCTTGCAACATGGTATTCTTGTTGAGTTAACCATCTAGAAACAGATGCACCCATTGGTTTACCAGCAAATTTGAAAATAGAAAGCATCGATGAGTCTATATTCTGAGTATCATCAGAATTTCTAGGACATTTGTTCCGTCTGGTTTTAACATTATCAGCAAAATAATAGGAGCAGAAGGAAGATGCTTCATCAACCAGATAAGCATTACATATTGACCCTTCAACTCTTGCTTTATTATGAATATTATTCTTTAATTTTTTCAAAAATCGTTCAAATGGATACATCCATTTGTACTGAACAGGACCAGTTATTCGTACCTCATATGGTAAATGTACTGGTCGATGTTCCATTGAATCAAAAAAACTATGTGGGAATATGCGCTCAAGCTTACAAAGTATGAGAGGAATGTCTATTTCTAGCCTAAGTATATCGGTCGTCATAATATACCTCGCTATCAAATCTCTGAAAAACAGACTTAATTCCGTAAGTGTTTGCTAAACATTATTGGGAAGTAAATCATGAAAAGCTATTGGAATAAGTCTTTGCATGAATACGTGGCAGTCATGACTTTTCATTCCAAACATCTTTAACTTGTTCATATCAACACATCGAGCCATATTCGAAGCATATCCATCTGGGAATTTCATTTCTTTTAACCAATTACATAAAACTTGTTTACCATCTTTGTCCAATGTATAACATGCTTTTAGAAACTTATTGGTTGTTTCATTCTGATGCAACTCTGATCTGTTGACTAATTTTTTTAATTCCTCACGTGATTTTGCAGTGTCCTTTGTTCTTCCAGGCACATTCATCACAGTGTTGAAGATATTATCAAAGAAATTTTTCTCAACATGCACCACATCTATATTATGTCGAATGAGTAGATACTTCTAATAAGACAGCTCCCAAAAAAATGCTCCTTTTTTTTCCAGCCGTACTTGCACATCCTAACAAGATATTTATTTATCTCATCATAATTAGGCTGAGATACTGCGAGAAATCCATAACTATCTATTTGTTCAATGATTTCTTCACCTGAAGCATGAACTGTTGGGGGAGATTTTCTGACTACAACATTCTTTAGAAAATTTTTCTTATTTCGCTTAAAAGGGTGATCAACTGGTAAAAATTTATTGTGAGTATCAAACCAAGATACCTTCCCACTACAAGGTAATGAAAATACATCGGACTCTGTCATGCAATGTGGGCATGCTAATTTACCAGTCGTGCTCCATCCTTACAATATTGAGTATTCTGGAAAATCACTAATCGTCTATAATAAGGCATCATGCAATGTAAAATTAGTTTTACTTGCAACATCATAAGTCATCGACCCTACATTCCATAATTCATTCAGCTCGGCAATTAAAGGTTACAAGAATATATCTATCTTATCTTTGGAATTCGTTGGACCAGGAATAAGCACGGTAAGGAATATAAATTCATCTTTCATGCACATCCATGGTGGTAAATTGTACGATGTTAATATAACTGGCCAAGATGAATATTGCTGTCCTGGTTGACCAAATGATTGAAATCCATCTACAGAAAGTCTCAATCTCACATTACGTGGTTCCATTACAATGGAAGGAAATACAACATCAAGATGTTTCCATGCAGGAGAATCACAAGGATGACACATTATACCTCCTTCGTGCTCATGCTCATGCTCATGCTCATGATGCCACATCATGTGACAAGCTATAGCTGCAGATGAATACAAGCATTGAAGTCTAGCAGTTAATGAAAAATAATACATCACTTTCCAAGCAATATTTTTCCTCTTCTTCCTTGGTATTCGAGTACGATGCTTAAAACGAGGGTGAGTACAAATTTTACATTCATTCAGATCGCTATCTTCATTTCAAAATATCATACAATTGTTTATACAACAATCAATCTTCTCTATAGGCAAACTTAAATCTCTGATCAATTTCTTTGTTTCATAAAAGCTATCAGCCACTATGCTATCAGTAGGGAGCACCTCTGACATCAATTGACAGATGTCATCATAACATCTTTCAGAAAAATGATGTTTTACTTTCATATTCAATAACCTTGCAGTAGCTGATAGTTAACAATGACCGGAAGAAATGTCTTCCTACACTTCTCTTTCACTAGCCTTTAACATCTCATATAGTTGCTGATATTTAGGTGTTGGTATTTCATTTATATTGGAATAATCAACTGCATTCATCGCATCATTAACCATTGATTACATTGTAATATCAATATTAGTTGATGTTTCAAGAGCGATAACAGTTGTCTCAAATGACAAACCACCAGAAGGCCCAATTGGTTCATATATATAAATAAAGCTCTCCGTGACAATACCAATTGTAGTAATTTTACACAAAACCATTTCTACATAGATGCATTTTTACGGTATTCTCATCACGGAAAGCTCTATTTTGACATTTTTTATGATTGCACGGACACCGTAATTCGGCACCATTTATACATTCTGGATGACTTTTAGCAAAGTTCATAAACTGTTCAACTTCAGCAATAAAATCAGCTCTGAGAAATCCATTTTCTAATCGATTGTACATCCAAAATTTGTTCATATAAATTGTTACCTAATAAAAATATAATTTGAAACATTATTAAACTTGTATCACTTGAAATAAGCTTAAATAAAGTATTTTGAGCTCAGTTTCATCTCATGATCTTCTTATCATTACAAACTTAGAATATCATGTTATTGCTTAAAGAACCATTATAAACTTAGACTTTCTAATAAACATATGTTGTTGCTTAAACATTCTATACATTAGATTTGTTTTACTTGCATTATCTTTTGTTTATTAGACTTAGTTTCATTATATATATTGTTATTTCATTTAATGAACGAGGCCAACCGCAAGCAGGGGCCTACGGCCAGCCGCGAGCAGGCGCCTGCGGCGACCTGCTGCCGCGAGAAGGCGCCTGCGGCGACCTGCTGCCGCGAGCAGGCGCCTGCGGTGACCTGCTGCCGCGAGCAGTCACTTGGGGAGCAGGCCCTTGGGGAGGAGGCGCCGGCGGAGCAGGCCCCTGGGGAGCAGGCGTTGGCAGAGCAGGCCCCTGCGGCGGTCGACCGACCGCCAGTAGGCCTTGTTGCGACCGACGTGACCCATACTTGAGTCGCCGGTTGTTGATGAGAGGAGCATACTTGAGTCGCCGGTTGTTGATGGCCGAGAACGGGAGAGGAGGACACGAGGCTGCTAATCGCGGAGGACGCGAAGATCGCCAGTTGCCGATTGTCGAGGACACGGAGAGGAGATCGAGAGAAAGATTTGTTCGTGGGGAGAGGAAACTGAAATCGCGTGCCCTAATTTTAATTGCATTTACCGACGAAAATTGGATTCCGTCGATGCATTCCGACGGAATTCATATTCCGTCGGTAATTTCTGACGGAATTTGAATTCCGTCGGTAATTTCTAACGGAATTTGAATTCCGTCGGTAAATATTGAACCCGCTCCTCCATGACCCATTATAAATGCTTCTCTGTGAACCCGCACCCGAATTTTCCAACTGAATAGACATTTCAGTTGGTATTTACCGACGGAATTTGAATTCCGTCGGTAAATATTGAACCCGCTCCTTCGTGACCCGTTATAAATGCATCTCTGTGAACCTGCACCGAATTTGCCGACTGAATAGACATTTCAGTCGGTATTTATCGATCGAAATTTTCATTCAGTCGGTATTTCCCGACTGAATTTAATTCAGTCGGAAACCACTGAATGAATTGAAATTAGTTGGTATTTTTCCGACTGAATTTAATTCAGTCGAGAATGTCGATTTTTTTTAATGAAATTTAAGTTTTTGGATACCGAACCTGAATTCCATCTCTAACTCTGACATTGAGAAACAACTAATACAATATTTTGTCTTTCAAATGAAATGAATATTATAGAGGTTGATTTTTAAATATGTATAAGTATATTTTAAATTTATCCCATGAATTAGGAAAGAAAATCATTTACTAGATTGGTCGGACGGAATCTTGACACGTCTCTTTTTAGGGGTGAGCATTTGGTCAAAATTGAACCGACCGAACCGAATAGACCGAAAACTGAATAAATCGAATTTCTTTTCAACCAACTGAATCGATCGAATTTCCCTATGAAACCGAACCCGACATAATCGATTCGGTTAATTCGGGTTTTGATCGAATTAACCGAATTTTAAAACCCTATTCGGTTTTACCTTTAAAAAAAAAATTTTATTTAATTAATTATATTTTAATATAAAAATTAATTAAAATAATATTCTTATTCGGTTTAACTGAATTACTAAATTTAAAATCGAAACCGAACCAAATTAATCGAAAACCGAACCGAATTTAAAAAAAAAACCGAAAACTAAATTAACCGAACCGAATTTCTCAATTCGGTTGGTTCGATTCGATTAATTAGGTTTTTTCAAATTTTTGCTCACCCCCTATCTCTTTTTACTAACCAATCCTGCTTTGACCATTGTGTCATTAACCTCCTTATTAATCTGCACTTGGTAATTAAATCAGCTAATTAGATATGGTATTCTCAGCCATTAGCGTGACAGCTTAGCTCGTAGTTAAGAGTGTGCCTATGTGAGCTGTTGGCAAAAAATAATGAATTCAACAGTCAGGACAAACTTAATGAGCGAACCACAGCACACAACCCTAATGCCAAAATCCCACATGCAAACGATCCTGTCTGGTCAAAAATTTGTTGGTTAGGTTGCCTGTCCATCTCAACATCCAGCGCCATGCTCGACCGCATTGACCGACCGAGCAGTGGCGGGGATTTGTTAATGTTGGCGGTTTGGACGGTAGTTCGGTTGGTCTCATTGTTTTCCATAAGGTGGTTTCAGTTAGTGGTTTACCCTTCAGGTAACCCTTCAGAATCTATCTCGTCCTATCCATTTGGTTCATCTCTCATTCTATCATTCCTCGGACTTGAACCTTATTGAGAGGAAGGGTCTCTATGAGCACCAACATCTATCTAATTTGTTGCCCTAACCTATGAGCGATTCCACAAACCAACTTAGCATCAAAGCACGATCGAACTCACACCGTTTGTCTTTGACGACTCAATAGAGACGTGTTTAATTCTTTCTATTTCATGTCCATGGAATCAAATCATTCCAACTCATTGTACTTGAATGAAACTGTCGGTGAGCGAGTGGTGTGGGTCAGTGACAACCCTTTTCTCATGCATCCTTAAGCACATGGCCATGGCCCCATTCAGAGAATTGCTTGGACTCAACCACTGCAAAGGTAAATAACCCTAAAAGCAGTTATAATAACCCTAAATCGAATCTATGTATTCAATATACAAGAACTGAAACGATAAATTTGCATACAAAAATATCGAAACTCATCTCGCGTCATTATACTGATTGTTGCTATGTTAAAATTGTTAAAAATAAACTTTATATCATAGGTTTTGAGATTCTTTTTCTCTACTTAGTTATTAGAGATTTGAGTAGCAATGTAAGTGAAGTGTGGTGGCCTTTAGGTTTAGGACCCTTCAATTTATGATTGGAGGTCCTACCTGAGACATCATCTCGAGTGGCAACGATAGAGCCACTCGAGACATTAAACCGATTTGTAAAATTTGTAATATAGATATCTAACTCTTTGAACCGATTAATTTTAGAAGTGACTAATTCAACTCTACGAAATTTTTCACTAGCTATTAAAGTAAATTGGAAAGCATTTGTAGTGATCCATCCAAACAATCGACATTCTTAGGCTTGTCATCCAACTAGAGGAAAATTCTTACAGTGCACCGTAACAGAGAATAAAACATTGAATACTTGATTAATCGTTGGAGGGTCTTAATTGTTGTACCATAGAGCCAGGGGCAAGAACTGATTTATGTTATGTGGCAAAAGCTGATTCGCTTGTCCCAGCGCCCTCCTCAACTCGTCTCTAGGTCAACACGGAGGAGATAAATCACGGATGACTACTAGCTATTAGTACAAGTGACCAATGTATGAGAGAAGGTATGCTCAGACATGTCGAGTTTTGACCCTAAGACCTCATATGGTAACATTTCATGCCTTAACTACCGCATCGCCCCAAGTGGACCAAGAACTAATTTATGTTAGTTCAATAATCACAAGGTCAATTAAAGTCAATTAAATGAATAAGGTTCACAAGCAATGTCAATGAATATAATTTGTATATTATGTTCATCAATTCTTATCAAACTTATAAAAAAAAACTTATATCAACCTTACTAACCAACCAACATAACAAATTAAACAATCATATAAATTTAAATTGAAAGCTCCATAAGATTTAAACGAATCAAGCTGATAAAAAAAATTAAGCAAGACTTGAATAATTATTTTAATTGTTTAATTCATTTTAGGTTTTGTTCGAGTTAGTTATCTTAACAAACAAATTTGGACAATACAAAGTTTAGTTGAGCTTGACTCATTTACAACCATAAATCATTGTAGGGATGATAGTTTAAATTGTATGATATTAATTATATTAATATAAAAAATATTGATGCAGTAATGATGAAGGGCCTCACCCCGTTACCACGGTGGAGGTCAAAGGAGGTCAAAGTCAGGGCGGTCAACGCATAAATGACATCGGTCGGTCGGGTGAAGTATGTCCCGACCGGGGAGAAGGCTCCGACCCGACGCTGTCTTCGACATGGGGAGCAATCAAACAACCGACGCTCAAGGGAGACAATGTGTAGAAGCCGAGCCGAACGACTACCCCGCTCGGTCAAACAACAGAGATGCAAAGTTCAACTTTGGGCGAGTGGCTGTTCTGCTCGGCCTGACAACAGACTTCGGCCGAGCGGTTACTCCGCTCGGCTCGGCAACGGGCTTCGACAATAACATAGTGGACCTTCGGTCGAGCAGACACACACGGAGGAACAACTAGGTTCTGGCCGGCCAGACGGGGCACCAGGGCGGCGGAATTCAGGCCGAGCGACCAACCCGCTCGACCTAGCAGTACACTTCTGATGATATCTAGTGATATCCTTTTTGGGAGTTGGTACCGCCGACATCGAGCATGGATTGCCAGAAGATCATACAGCAGAAGCTTCCACTGTCACTTCAGAGATATGCTCGACCTGTTAAGGTACTGTGTCAGGGACACTTTACTGACAATTTTTTTTAGGGAAAGATTTGAGAAGTGTGCTCACCTTGGGAAGCGTGCACGTGCGCTACTAAAGCTCTATATAAAGGGGGGTCCAAGTATCGACAGAGGTACACAATACATGCGAGATTCACTGTTTATGGTACAGTAGTCTTCTTGTTACTCCGTTTTCCACTTCATCGTCGGTGACTGACTTAAGCGTCAGAGGGCTAACATCGGGGACCCCTTCCCTGGCTCGGCACTGACATAGTCTGTGTTGTAGGTCCGCACGGAGTCCACAGAGGTCAGCGTGAGCGCCACATCCCTAGCTTTCCGTCTCTTCGACTTTCGAACAGGATCATATTTGGCGCCGTCTGTGGGAACGTCACCTTTATCCGAGCCAAGAAGATGGAGGACGTTAGACGACTCACCACCGTGATGCTCACTTAGGAGGAGCTTGAGATGCTCATTCAGGCCCGAGCAGCAAAAATGATCGAGCAACAACGACAATAGGCACTAGCCGATTGACAAGCGCCACAACCTGCAACATCGGTAGCTGGCAAATGAGCGGGGCCGGAAGACCGAGCGGAGCAAATCTCCATGTAGGGATAGAACCGAAGGACGACCGACACACAAGGGGAAGCGCCGCCCGCGGCGATTCCCTTCCATCGAGTTTTGTTCCAAACCCCCTCGGAGATAGCCCAAGCGCATCAGGAGCGGGGATCATCTTCAGATGATGCTCCCGTTCAGGATGCACGGAAAGGCAAGGCACCCCGAGTTAATGCTATTAGTTAGAGCCCTAGAGCCAATCATTTGATGATTGTTGTATGGACTCGTTGTATCATATTCTTATATATATATAAAGACATTTGTTTAAGATTATTATGCTTACTTGTATTGGTGCCAAATAACTAAGTATAATAGTGTCATTGAGTAGAAGGTTCTTACCTATATCAATCGGTTAGTTGAATCGATAGTGAGATGATATAGTGAACACTACTCTTAATCATTCCTAGTCAAGTATTATAACATTCAAGGACAATGTTAATGCGACGAGACTAGCATGTAGGTCAACTCGATGACTTGATCTCACAAGTCATGGATATAGAGATATCAAGTTGACACATGAGTATGCATTGGAGAATGTATACTGAATGACCCGCTATGAGAAAGTATCATGGATCGTTATATGAGTGTCATATACTTTCTCATGTGACTATTAGTATGACTATTAGTCATTGGACCTGAAGTCACCATAGTTCCCTACATAATGAGTTACATACTTTGGCTTCGTCAAACGTCACCCGTAACTGGGTGAACTATAAATGCGATTACTGGGTATGTAACAAATTATGCGGAGGGATGTGAGTGATGTAGATGGGATCTATTCCTCCTATATGACGGGAGTGACATCATTATTCTTGATAGAGTGAGACCACTAAGTGCATGACAATGCCCAAATGAGTCAATATGAGATGTTGAGCTCATTTGATTGAGTGAGTCTACTTGGGATTCAAGATTTAGATTGATTAGAGGATGACACAGTCTATGCCTCATATTGATCAATCTAGATGTCAAGGATAGAAGGACACTTGTCATATATTGTGAGGGGTCACAATTAGTAGTCACAAGGTGATGTTGGATCTCAACATTCTTGTAATTTGGGTAGTAAAGATGTGTTGCTAGATACCGCTCATTACTTATGCTTCTAAAAGGGTTTGGGAGCATTGCCAACGTTACAAGAAGCTATAGGGTCACACACAAAAAGACAATTAGATGGAGATTAGGTTCATTTGATGAACCAAGAGGGTTAGATTCATATGATGAACCAAATTGGATTAAGAGTAATCCAAATTAAACTAATTGAGTTGGACTCTATTTGATTCATGTGTTTAATGGATCTAATTTAGATTATGTTTCATTGAATCAATTTAATCAATGAATAGAGATTCATTATATTAAATTGGCTTGAATCAATGGTTAGATTTGATCAACCAATGGGAGAATTTATGTCAAGTTTGACTTGACTTGAGAGGAAGATGAAGGGTCAAGTTTGACTTGACCATTTGCCACCTCATTTGTGAGTTGGCATTAAGTGGGCCAATTATGATGTGCCACTTCATCAAGGCTAGCACATGTGTGTGCCACCTCATGAGGGAGATTAGGAGTTGTGACTCTTGATATCTCATGGAGGTTTAAAAGTCTTTCTTGGAAGTGGTCGGCCACTTTAGTGCTTGTGTGAGTTTCATTTTGTTTGTTAACTCCCATCTTCTTCCTCCTCTCATCTTCTTCTCCCTCTCTTCCTCCTTGCCGAGACCTTCAAAGGTGCTAGCACACCTTTTTGTTTGGTTTCTCCATCTTTTGCTTGTGTGAATACACATAGAAGAGTATCTACTTTGATACTCTCGAGATCCGGCGAACCTTGGACGAGCGGGATTATCGAAGGGCATCGCATCAAGGGTAAAGCTCTTCTCCTTTGTAGATCTTGTTTAGATCTAGGCTAGAAACTCGTACTTAAAGTTTTGCGTAAATTTTATTTCTTCGCACGGATCCGGTGGCTGGGTTTCGGGGTTTCCGCAACGCAAAAAGCCGTTTTTGCGGTCCGAAAAACTCAACAGTGGTATCAGAGCCACATGCGAAGCACGTACTAGTTTTTGTTTGTATTTTTATGAAAAATATCAGTTCTGTAATATTATGTAAATTTACTTTTTTTATAGATTTTATGGGTATTTTTCTCGTAGAAGCGAAGCACAAGAGTTTAGACACTTGTAGGCTTCGACTACCGAGAAAATTTTTCCGAAACGGCAAGGTTTCGCCCCAAATCATTTTGGAACAGCGGGCTAAGGCGCTGTAGGATCGCTTAGGAATACTCGCGATTTTTATATCGCGGGTAGCACCCCAACCCTGCAAGGGGCTTCGTTCCGCGATTGCGCCCGAAAATCGCTAAACGGGACCGTCTGGAATTTTTACTCATAAAATCATAAAAATATTAGGCAAAAATTACAAAAATTTATGGAAATTACATAATTTAGAATTATGTATCATTTTGTGATGGTCATGACCCAATAGACCCCAATTTGATTGGAAATTGTGTTGTAATTCATAATACGGCCTACGTGCCGTCATGTGATTATGCGTGTTGTATATTTGATACGCGACCTGCGCGTCGTGCCTTTTTATTTATTTATTCCTGTTGTAAATAGTTTAGACTCGAATGTAACTTGAGTTTCACCTTTTGTAATGTACAAAATGAGGTGGTAGAAGGTTCACTCGAGACGGAGTTACGAGGAGGGTGCGAGCAACACAAGGTGGTCAAAGGAAGGAGCTTGAGAAGTTGTTGACCTTAGGTTGACCATCCGATCTTCTCATTGGCTTGAGAAGATCATAGTAGGGCCATGACTAATCACAAAATTAATTAATTACTTGTGTGTGTATATGTGATGCATGCTAGATTAGTAATTAATTAGTGCCTTAACGATTAGATTATATCTAAGTTGTGCACATGATGCACCTCCACGATTAGATTAGATCTAAATTGAGTATATGATATGCATCGTCGATTAGGTTAGATCTCAATCACGTCAACTCAAAAATACCTACCATGCCGTGATACCTATCACTATCTCAATCACATGTTGTTGTTGAATCTGCCAAAGCAGAGCAACACATATTATCTTGGTAGGGTACGGAGGGACAATCTTGGTTCCGCCTATCAACGCATGGGTGAGTAAAAACTCAATTAGATTGAGTACAACTAGTTAAATTAAGTTTAACTGTAGACATTTATCCAATAGTTGGAAGATGGGACAAAATCACGTTTATATTAACTTTTGGGCGTATTAGCCAAAACTAACTCGAGTTTTAATATAAATACGGATCTTGATCCTATATACAAGAGTTGCATAGAGATGTAATTGGTAATTAGTTACCTACCGATCATACTAAGTCTTGGGTGATTTAGCCAAAGCTAACTCAGGGCATAGTATGATGTGGATCTTGTCCCACATGAATTATAGAATTCAGTGGGAGCATCATTTAATTAAAGGCCTAATTAGATGATTAATTAGAATATGATATTTATTTTCTGTATTTTTCTGTTGTAGATTACCATGTCGTCAAACACGAACTTCTTCTCCCTGCGTTCTGTCCTCGATAAGGACAAGCTCAATGGAGCTAACTTCCTGAACTGGTACAGGAACCTGAGAATAGTTCTCACACAGGAACGAAAACTGTATGTCCTGGAGCAACCCATTCCTGAGGCACCTCCTGCCACTGCCACGCGAGCTGATCATGATGCTTACAAGAAGCATCAAGATGACGCATTAGATGTGTCATGTCTTATGCTCGCGACCATGAACTCTGAGCTTCAGAATTAACACGAGTTGATGAGCGCTTATGATATGGTTGAACATCTTCGTCAACTATATCAAGGACAAGCGAGGCACGAGAGATTCGAGATCTCTAAGGTACTGTTTCAGTGCAAGATGCAAGATGGGACTCCCGTAGGCCCCTATGTACTCAAAATGATTGGGTACATAGAAAACCTACAGAGGTTGGGATTCCCGCTTGGCCAAGAGCTGGCCATTGACCTAATCTTGCAATCCTTGCCAGATAGCTATAGTCAATTCGTTCTAAATTATAACATGAACGAAATTGACAAGCCACTACCCGAGCTACTTAGCATGTTAAGAACTGTTGAGCTCAACCTTAAGAAGGTTAAGCCCAACTCTATTCTGATGGTTCAGAAACACAAGGGCAAGGGAAAGCCCAAAGGCAAGGGAAAGTCCCAAGCCAAGGGCAAAGGCAAGACACTGAAACCCAAAAGAGGGGTTGCCAAGGATGCTACTTGCTTCCACTGCTGTCAGACCGGGCATTGGAAGAGGAACTGCAAAGTTTACCTGGAAGATCTTAAGAAGAAGAGAAGTGAGACTTCTACTTCAGGTATCTATGTTATAGAAGTCAATCTATCTATTTCTTCATCATGGGTATTAGATACCGGATGTGCTTCTCACATTTATACTAATGTGCAGGCGCTGAGAAATAGCAGGGCATTGACGAAGGGCGAGGTGGACCTACGAGTAGGCAATGGAGCACGGGTTACTGCTGTTGCTGTAGGAACTTATCATCTATCTCTGCCTTCTAGGCTTGTATTAGAATTAGATGAATGTTGTTATGTGCCTGCTTTAACTAAGAACATAATTTCAGTTTCTTGTTTGGACAAGAAAGGATTTTCATTTACAATAAAGAACAAATATTGTTCAATTTATTTAAATGATATGTTCTATTGTAGTGCACCTCTGATGAACGAACTCTATATTCTAGACCTTGAGAACCCTATCTATAACATAAGTACCAAGAGGTTCAAGTCAAAAGACATGAACCAAACCTATATCTGGCACTGTCGCTTAGGTCATATAAATGACAAACGCTTATCCCAGCTCCATAAATATGGTTTGCTAGACTCATTTGATTTCGAATCATATGAGACATGCGAGTCATGCCTACTGGGCAAGATGACCAAGACTCCCTTTAGTGGACACAGCGAGAGAGTGACTGACTTGTTAGGACTTATACATAGTGATGTATGTGGCCCTTTCAATGTCGCTGCTAGAGGTGGTTATAGGTACTTCATTACATTTACTGATGACTTCAGTAGATATAGTTATGTGTATATGATGACACATAAATCAGAATCCTTTGAAAAGTTCAAAGAATTCAAGAATGAAGTACAAAATCAGCTTGGTAAGAGTATTACGATACTTCGATCAGATCGAGGTGGTGAATACCTTAGCCATGAGTTTCGTGACTATCTAACTGAGTGTGAGATTCTATCTCAACTCACTCCTCCTGGAACACCACAGTGGAATGGTGTATCCGAAAGGAGGAATCGTACCCTATTAGATATGGTACGATTTATGATGAGTCACACAGATCTTCCCATGTATCTTTGGGGCTATGTTTTAGACACAGCAGCCTTCATTCTCAACCGAATTCCATCTAAGGCTGTAATAAAGACACCATATAGGATATGGACTGGGAGAGATGCTCATGTGTCTTTTATGAGGATTTGGGGTTGTGAGGCTTACGTTCGACGTCAAGTTTAGGACAAATTGGGGCCCAAATCCAATAAGTGCTATTTTATTGGATATCCCAAGGAAACGAAGGGATATTACTTCTATATTCCCAATCAACACAAGGTAGTTGTGGCTAAGACTGAGGTATTTCTAGAAAGGGATTTTGTTTCTAGAAAGACTAGTGGGAGTACGTTTGATCTTGAAGAAGTTCAAGATGTGAACAATAGTACTGAAGCCTCGATGGAAGTTGAACTGGAACCACAAAGTGTTGTGGATGATGTTGTTCCACAAGGAGTTGAGGAACAACAACCAGTTCAAGTAGACCTACCTCTTAGCAGGTCTGATAGGGTGCGTCGTCAACCTGAGAGATATTCATTTCTCTTGTTTGACCATGATGACGTTGTGCTCATTGAGGATGAGCCTACTTTCTATCAGGAAGCTGTGATGAGACTAGATTCTGAGAAATGGCCAGAGGCCATGAGATCCGAGATAGAATCCATGTACACTAACCAAGTATGGACTTTGGTTGATCCACCTGAAGGGGTCAAACCCATTGGGTGTAAGTGGGTCTTTAAGAGAAAAACTGACATAGATGGACTTATTTATAAGGGTCGCTTGGTAGCTAAAGGTTTCAAGCAAATTCATGGTATTGACTATGATGAAACTTTTTCTCCAGTAGCGATGTTTAAGTCCATTCGGATCATTCTTACTGTTGCAGCGTACCACGATTATGAGATCTGGCAGATGGATGTCAAAACTGCGTTTCTGAATGGAAACCTGCTCGAGGATGTGTACATGACACAACCTGAGGGTTTTGTAGATCCACAGCATACTGGTAGAATATGCAAGCTGCATAGGTCCATTTATGGACTAAAGCAAGCTTCTCAAAGCTGGAATCTTCGATTCGATGATGCAATCAAATAGTTTAGTTTCATCAAGAATGAAGATGAACCTTGTGTCTACAAGAAGGTTGTTGGGAGCACAGTTGTCTTCCTTATATTGTATGTGGATGACATACTACTCATTGGGAAAGACAACCCTTTACTGCAGTCTGTCAAGACTTGGCTAGGGACTTATTTCTCAATAAAAGACTTAGGTGAAGCATCCCGCATTCTAGGCATACAGATCTATAGATATAGATCTACGAGATTGCCTGGTCTGAGTCAGAGTACATACATTGATAAGGTATTACTTCGGTTTGCCATGCAGAACTCCAAGAAGGGATTTCTGCCGATGTCACATGGTGTAAGTCTTTCGAAAACTCAAAGTCCTTCCTCTAGAGAGGAGAGAGACCGCATGGATCAGATCCCTTATCCTTCAACCATATGATCTATCATGTATGTCATGCTATGTACTCGTCTTGATGTCTCGTATGCTTTGAGCATGACGAGCAGATACCAGTCAGATTCACGTGAAAGTCACTGGATAGCAGTCAAGAATATTCTTAAGTACTTGAGAAGGACTAAAGAATATTTCTTGAAATATGGAGGCGATGACGAGCTAGCTGTAAAGGGTTACAGTGATGCTAGCTTCCAAACTGAACAGGATGATTATCGATCGCAGTCTGGGTTCGTGTTTTACATAAATGGTGGTGCTGTGAGCTAGAAGAGTTCGAAGCAGGACACAGTTGTTGATTCTACAACAGAGGCCGAGTATATTGCTGCATCAGAAGCAGCAAAGGAGGCAGTTTGGATCCGCAAGTTCATTACTGAACTTGGGGTGGTTCCTAGCATAGCTGATCCCATAGAGCTCTATTGTGACAACAATGGAACAATAGCGCAGGCCAAGGAACCTCGCTCACACCAGCGGACCAAACACATACTACGACGCTTCCATCTCATTCGAGAGATCATCAATAGAGGAGATGTGAAGATTTGTAGAGTACCACTGAGACTAACATCGCAGATCCCTTGACCAAGGCTTTGGCACAGAGAAAGCATGATGGTCACACTAGGTCATTGGGCCTTAGAGCCTATACTGATTGGCACTAGTACTAGTGGGAGATTGTTAGTTAGAGCCCTAGAGCCAATCATTTGATGATTGTTGTATGAACTCGTTGTATCATATTTTTATATATATATAAAGATATTTGTTTATGGTTATTATGCTTACTTGTATTGGTGCCAAATAACTGAGTATAATAGCGTCCTTGAGTAGAAGGTTCATACCTATATCAATCAATTAATTGAATCGATAGTGAGATGATATAGGGAACACTACACTTAATCATTCCTAGTCAAGTATTATAGCATTCAAGGACAATGTTAATGCGACGAGACTAGCATGTAGGTCAACTTGATGACTTGATCTCACAAGTCATGGATATAGAGATATCAAATTGATACATGGGTATACATTGGAGAATGTATACTGAATGACCGGCCATGAGAAAGTATCATGGATCGTTATATGAGTGTCATATACTTTCTCATGTGACTATTAGTATGACTATTAGTCCTTGGACCTGAAGTCACCATGGTTCCCTACATAATGAGTTACATACTTTGGCTTTGTCAAACGTCACCCGTAACTGGGTGGACTATAAAGGCGATTACTGGGTATGTAACAAATTATGCGGAGGGATGTGAGTGATGTAGATGGGATCTATCCCTCCTATATGACGGGAATGACATCATTATTCTTGATAGAGTGAGACCACTAAGTGCATGACAATGCCCAAATGAGTCAATATGAGATGTTGAGCTCATTTGATTGAGTGAGTCTACTTGGGATTCAAGATTTAGATTGATTAGAGGATGATACAGTCTATGCCTCATATTGATCAATCTAGATGTCAAGGATAGACTGACACTTGTCATATATTGTGAGGGGTCACAATTAGTAGTCACAAGGTGATGTTGGATCTCAACATTCTTGTAACTTGGGTAGTAATGATGTGTTGCTAGATACCGCTCATTACTTATGCTTCTAAAAGGGTTTGGGAGCATTGCCAACGTTACAAGAACCTATAGGGTCATACACAAAGGACAATTAGATGGAGATTATGTTCATTTGATGAACCAAGAGGGTTAGATTCATATGATGAACCAAATTAGATTAAGAGTAATCTAAATTAAACTAATTGAGTTGGACTCGATTTGATTCATGTGTTTAATGGATCTAATTTAGATTATGTTTCATTGAATCAATTTAATCAATGAATAGAGATTCATTATATTAAATTGGCTTGAATCAATGGTTAGATTTGATCAACCAATGGGAGAATTTATGTCAAGTTTGACTTGACTTGAGAGGAAGATGAAGGGTCAAGTTTGACTTGACTATTTGCCACCTCATTTGTGAGTTGGCATTAAGTGGGCCAATTATGATGTGCCACTTCATCAAGGCTAGCACATGTGTGTGCCACCTCATGAGGGAGATCAGGAGTTGTGACTCTTGATATCCCATGGAGGTTTAAAAGCCTTTCTTGGATGTGGCCGACCACTTTAGTGCTTGTGTGAGTTTCATTTTATTTGGTAACTCCCATCTTCTTCCTCCTCTCATCTTCTTCTTCCTCCTCTCATCTTCTTCTCCCTCTCTTCCTCCTTGCCGAGACCTTCAAAGGTGCTAGCACACCTTTTTGTTTGGTTTCTCCATCTCTTGCTTGTGTGGATACACATAGAGGAGTATTTGTTGGAACCCCAAGGTTGTTTTGGTGTGATCAACAAGTCAAGTTAGGTCCTGCGTTGTATTTAACCTTGTGTCTAAGTGTGCAGGAGCTTAGGAGCACAGGTACTCGAGCGGAAGATGCAGCTAGCGAGAAGGACGACACGCTGTGCGTCCGAGGGATGAGGCGCTGCGGAAGAGTACACCGGCGGACGAGAAGGAAGTGCGCGCGGTGGTTCCGAGGTACGAAAGCCAGAGCGGAAGATTGCTCGGGGAGCAAGAGACGCAGCTAGCGCGAAGGTCGGCACGGGGTGCGACCGAGGGACGAAGTCTGCGGATGAGTACTGTGGGCGAGAAGGACACGCGACAATTCGAGGGACGAGAAACCGGAAGGAAGCACGCCGAGAAGACCGGAAGTTGGGTTGGGTGAGCCCTATTCCGGATGTCGAGATCACCCAAGCAAGCGGAGCCGGGCGAAAGACTCGGACCGAGGCGAGCTGAATCGGAAAGAGGAGAAAAAGTCAACCAGGGTTGACTTTTGGCCCGGGGCGCCGGAACCCCGGCCCTGAGTTTTTCACAGGATCGAGCTTTGACTCGATCCAACCGTTGGGGGATAAATTTTATCCCCCCCAGGGCGCCCGAAACCCTTCCAGGCGCCCCGACCAAGGCTATAAATATAGTCTTGGTCCAGAAGCTTTTTCAAGAATCACGATCATTCTATTTCCAAACACTTGTATGCTTTAGTTGTAGTTAAGCTTCTGTTTTCTGTGCCTAAACGCTGTAAGAGGCTTCTCCGCTTGAAGGAGTTTTTGAGCTTAATCTTCCTTGGATTAACAACCACATCGGTTGTAACCAAGTAAACATCTGGTGCCTCGTCTTTTATTTTATGCTTTTATTTATCTGCTTAATTCATTTTACAAGTGTTAGCTTAATCGTTCGAGGAAGGGTTGCCTGTTTTTAATTGACAGGTTATTTACCAACCCTTCTAGCCGGCCCAACGGTCCTACAAGTGGTATCAGAGCCGAGACGCCTCAGAAGGACTAACCGCCGTCTGAAGCAATAATGGCCGGAGCTAACGACTACCCACCAACATTCGAGGGGGAGCTTTCTTCATGGAAGCAACAAATGAAGGTATTCTTTAACTCTGATATTGGTATTTCTCTAATAATGAAAACAAGTTATGAAGCACCGAAAGACACGAACGGAGAGAAAATCGGCATACGCCTCTGGAACGAGAAGCAACGTGAAGAGTCCATGGCAAATGCTCGGGCAGAGTTTCACATTCTAAGCGCAATACCAACTAAAGATTTCGACAGAGTCGGAGAGTACAAAAGCGCGAAAGAACATTGGGAAAAGTTCTTAATGCTCTACGAAGAACCGGTTGAAGTCGTCTCCTCAATAGACATCGAGCCGTCATCAGAAGAATCCGAGATGGAAGAAATTACCAAGACAGCCCCAACAGCCGAAGTACATCCCGAAATCGATGAAGGGGGAGAATCTTCGGAAGAAATTAATTCAACAGGGGGAGAACCAACGGCCGACGAGGTAAGTAAGGTATGGCCTCTACCCTCTGAACAACTGGTTCAATTAATCAAATTACCTGAAGATTTTTGCGAACCAAATTTTGAATTATCGAAAGAACTTTTCGGATTAGAAAATCTTCGGTCGAATAATTGTTGCAAATTACAAAATATTTTTACGAAAGAATTATGCAACTTATAAATATTATCGAAAACTTTTTTCGGATCTAAAAATTTGTTCGAATTTCAAAGTGTCTTGACGAAAGATTCTTGCAAATCACAAAGTAATTTTTCGAAAACTTTTTCCTAAAAATTTTTCCGAAGTACAAATTATCTCGTTGAAAGAGTTTTTCGAATCGCAAAATGGTTTGACAAAAGAATCTTGCAAATTACAAAACATTTTTTTAAACAAAGTTTGCAAATTAGAGATATTATCGAAAGAGTTTTTCGGAGTAGTAAATCTATTATCCACAGATTGTTGCAAATTTATGTTGTCAAAATACTTTTGCAAATTACAAAATATTTTGTCGAACGAAATTTGCAAATCAGAAGTATTGTCGAAAAACTTTATCAAGTTTATATTATCGAAATATCTTTTCAAATTAGGAATTCAAAATGACATGTTACAATTTGCACAAATTTCTACATGCTCAAAATTTCTTGCTTCAAAGTTAAGAAATTATGATAAATTAAAATGAAAATTTAAAATTTTCTGATAAAAGCATTAGAATATATAAATAAATAAATGCATAGAAAATTTCTTTTAATGTTATCAATTCTCTTAAAATTTTCTTGCATAAATTTTTCGGCTTAGAAAGTTTTTAATTATTGATGACGAATACTTGAATTTTTTTTTTTTTTTAAAAAGTTATTTCTTGACTTAGAAATATTTCCCTGAAAATTATTGAAATATATTTTCAAATTTTTTTTAATGTCAACCCTTAGATTTTGGTTGTTCCCCATTTTTATTGTGATCAAAGGGGGAGAAGGAAAGTATAAGTCTAGGGGGAGGTAGAAATTGAAAATTAAAATTTGGAATGTTTGAAATTTAATTTTTTTCTATCATGTTGCATGTTATTGCAATAAACTGTTTAATTTCATATCTATTGTTGACCCTAGCTTAACTTGGGTTGATCACACCAAAAAGGGGGAGATTGTTGGAACCCCAAGGTTATTTTGGTGTAATCAACAAGTCAAGTTAGGTCCTGCGTTGTATTTAACCTTCTGTCTAAGTGTGCAGGAGCTTAGGAGCACAGGTACTCGAGCGGAAGACGCAGCTAGCGAGAAGGACGATACGCTGTGCGTCCGAGGGACGAGGCGCTGCGGAAGAGTACACCGGCGGACGAGGTGGTTCGAAAGCCAGAGCGGAAGATTGCTCGGGGAGCAAGAGACGCAGCTAGCGCGAAGGTCGGCACGGGGTGCGACCGAGGGACGAAGTCTGCGGATGAGTACGCTGGTGGACGAGAAGGGACACGCGGCAATTCCGAGGGACGAGAAGCCGGAGGGAAGCACGCTCGAGAAGACCGGAAGTTGGGTTCGGGTGAGCCCTATTCCGGATGTTAGAGATCACCCAAGCAAGCGGAGCCGGAGCAGAAAGACCCGGACTAGAGGCGAGCTGAACTGGAAAAGAGAGCACGGACTAAAAGTCAACTAGGTTGACTTCTGGCTTCGGGGCGCCTGGAGCTGTCCGGGGCGCCCGGAACCCTTCCGGGCGCCCGGAACCCTTCCGGGCGCCCGGAAGTGACTTTTTCACAAGATCGAGCTTTGACTCGATCCAACCGTTGGGAGATAAATTTTATCCCCCCAGGGCGCCCGGAACCCTTCCAGGCGCCCCGACTAAGGCTATAAATATAGTCTTGGTCCAGAAGCTTTTTCAAGAATCACGATCATTCTATTTCCAAACACTTGTATGCTTTAGTTGTAGTTAAGCTTCTGTTTTCTGATCCTAAACGCTGTAAGAGGCTTCTCCACCTGAAGGAGTTTTTGAGCTTAATCTTCCTTGGATTAACAACCACATCGGTTGTAACCAAGTAAACATCTGGTGCCTCGTCTTTTCTTTTATGCTTTTATTTATCTGCTTAATTCATTTTACAAGTGTTAGCTTAATCGTTCGAGGAAGGGTTGTCTGTTTTTAATTGACAGGTTATTTACCAACCCTTCTAGCCGGCCCAACGGTCCTACAGTATCTACTTTGATACTCTCGAGATTCGGCGAACCTTGGACGAGCGGGATTAGCGAAGGACATCGCATCAAGGGTAAAGCTCTTCTCCTTTGTAGATCTTGTTTAGATCTAGGCTAGAAACTCGTACTCGAAGTTTTACGTAAATTTTATTTCTTCGCACGGAACCGGTGGCGGGGTTTCAGGGTTTCCCCAACACAAAAAGCAGTTTTTGCGACCCGAAAAATCCAACAAATGCGTCTCCCGAATGGATCAACTGACAGTTCTCATAGGAGATCTTACAAGATTCTCTGCCGAGACACTACACCCCCGTTGGCGATCGGGACGTACAACGGGTCGACCGATCTAGATGATCATCTGGATCGGTTCGATAACGAAGCCATGCTGCACCAATATACAGACGGAGTAAAGTGCCGAGTCTTCGTCACGACTCTCTCCAGATCGGCACAGCGCTGGTTCAGAAGACTGCCGAACGGCTTGATCGATACGAAGCTTCAAGGATTTCCGAGCCGCGTTCTAGCATTATTTTCGCCAGCAGCCGACGCTACCAGAAGACGAGCATCATCCTATTTGCCCTAAAGCAAAGGCCCAAGGAAGCGCTCTAAGCGTACATCCAGCACTTCAACCAAGTGACCATGGATATTCCCTCGGTTTCGTCCAAGACAATGATGAACGCCTTCACCCAAGGGCTCGCCGAGGGAGATTTTTTTCGATCTTTCATCAGGAAGCCGCCCAGGGACTTTGACCACATGCTCAAGAAGGCCAACGAATTTATCAATGTGGAAGAATCCCAGGCGGCTAGAAGAAAGGAGGTACAGACCGAACATTCGCCGCCGACCGAGCGTGGACCGTCAAGCAGCCATCAACCACTCAAGGGGCCAAGGGCTAAAGGAGCACGACCACATTAGGAGACAAGGGCACATATCTTGTAGCATGTGGCATCTAATCGGCCGAAGGCGTCAAAAGACAAGGTATGAACACCGATGTTTTGTTCTTTCTGTTAGAAACTAGGGCGCTAAACACACGAAAGCGCAGTGGAAAACATCTAGTTCCTTTCCAGAAGATCCATGCGAAAGTAAACCATATACTAAGTACTAATTCTTCTACATGAGAAAGTTATACCTTTGTTGCGTGCCCTTCACAATCCCGACAGCAACGTTTCTTTAAATGCGGATCTCAGCGCGATCAGTACGTCTGTGCATCTACGGTATCCACACTAACACGTTCTCCGTTCGTCTCACAAACTCACAACTTGGAGAAGAAATAACCTTCGTTGTGCCAGTAACTTTACAAGGTTGTTTTTGGCCAAGAGAAGAAAAGGAAGAAGAACAAAACCAAGAAGAGCACATTCACTCAAAAGGTCAGTTCATCTATATAAGGTGACTTCACAAAAGGGTTACTTTACCAAATAGGTTACTTCACCAAAAAGGTTACTTTACCAATAAAGTTACTTTACCTAAAGGTTACTTTTACAAATGTCTTTTGTATTCATCCAATGAATACGAAATACTTTTGTCTCTTGATCTTCATTTTGATTAATGATATATTACTCTCTAATAATATTCATTAATTTTAATGGGTTGAATTTAACATATTCGATTAACTATTAACCCAATAAATCATTAACCCAATAAACCAATGAGTCTAACCCATTACTCAATGAGTCTAATCCGAATTCATTCGAGTCTAACTTAATGTGTATAATTCGGATTAGATTTAACTCTATAATCCATCTCCAAGTGAATGTGTTCTTTGTGTGTGACCCAATAGGCTCTCGTAACGTTGGCTATGTATCTAAAACCATTTTAGATACATAAACAATGAGTGACATCTAGCAATGCATCATTGCTACCCAAGTGACGAGAAAGTCGAGATCCGACCAAACCTTTCCGTGTCTATTATCTTGTATGACTTGGTCCCTCTATCCTTGATATATAGGTTGATCAATGAGGAATAGACGTGTCATCCTCTTATCAACCTTTGTGTTTCTTGATCTCTAAGTAGACACACTCAATAAAATAAGCTCAATATCTCATATTGACTCATTTGCCCATGACCATGCTTTCTTGTGTCCTACTAATCAAGGGGCCCACAGATATCGCTTCCGTCATATGGAAGGGATAAATCCCATCTACATCACTCACATCCCTCGGCATAATTCATTGTATACCCAGTGATCGACTTTATTGTCCACTTTGTTACAGGTGACGCTTGTCGATACCAAAGTACACAACTCCTTATGTAGGGAACCGTAGTGACTTTAGGTCAAAGGACTATTCATACCAATAGTCACATGAGAATGTTTATGACACTCATATAACGATCCATGAAACATTCTCATGGAGGGTCATTCAATATATATTCTCTAATATATACCCATATGTCAACCTGATATATCATATCCATGACTTGTGAGATCAAGTCATCCGTTGACCTACATTCTAGTCTCAACGCATTAATATTGTCCTTTGTATATTAATGCTTGACTAGGAATAGTTAAGAGTAGTGTTCTCTACAATATCTCACTATCAATTCAACCAATTGATATATTGCAGATAAGAACCAACTACTCAAGGACATTATTATACTTATTCAATTGACACTGAACTGAAATAAATATAATAACCAACTTTATCTTTTATTAATAATGATATATGATACAATAATGTGCCCTTTATAATCATCTCATAATTGGTACTAGGGCTAATACTAACAATATTCCACTAGTACTAGTGCCAATCACTAAGATATCGAATACCCATGGACCTAGTGTGACCATCATGCTTTCTCTGTGCCAAAGCCTTGGTCAAAGGATCTGCAATGTTAGCATCGGTCGGTACTTTACATATCTTCACATCTCCTTTATCGATAATCTCTCGAATGAGATGGAATCGCCGTAGTATGTGTTTGGATCTCTGATGAGAACGAGGTTCCTTAGCCTATGCAATATCCCCATTGTTATCACAATAGAGGTCTATTGGACTCGCTATACTAGGAACAACATCAAGTTTTGCAATAAACTTCCTGATCCAAACAGCCTCCTTTGTTGCAGCTGAAGCAGCAATATACTCGGCTTCTGTTGTAAAATCAACGACTGTGTCCTGCTTCGAACTCTTCCAGCTTACAGCACCACCATTTAAGCAAAACATATACCCTGACTACGATCTATAATCATCCTTATCTGTTTGGAAGCTAGCATCAGTGTAACCCTTTACAACAAGCTCTTTATCACCTCCAAAGATCAAGAAATAATCTTGAGTCCTTCTCAAGTACTTAAGAATATTCTTGAGTGCTGTCCAGTGACCTTCACCTGGATCTGACTGGTATCTGCTCGTCATGCTTAAAGCATATGAGACATCTGGGCGAGTATAAAGCATGACGTACATGATAGACCCTATAGCAGATGCATAGGGAATCTGATACATGCGGTCCCTTTCTATCTTAGAAGAGAGACATTGAGTCTTCGAAAGACTCACACCATGTGACATAGGCAAGAATCCCTTCTTGAAATTCTCCATGGCAAAACGTTTAAGCACCTTTTCAATGTATGTACTCTAACTTAGGTCAAACGATCTTTTAGATCTATCTCTATAAATCTTAAGGTCTAAAATATAGGCTGCTTCACCTAAGTCTTTCATTGAAAAATAATTCCCAAGCTAAGTCTTCACTGACTGAAGAGTAGGGATATTTTTTCCAATGAGTAGTATGTCATCTACATACAATATGAGAAAGATGACTGTGCTCCCACTAACCTTCTTGTAGACACAAGGTTCATCTTCATTCTTAATGAAATCAAACATTTTGATTGCATCATCGAATCGAAGATTCCAGCTTCTAGAAGCTTGCTTTAATCCATAAATGGATCTTTGCAACTTATAAACCTTTCCAGCATGCTTTGGATCTACAAAACCCTCAGGTTGAGTCATATACACATCCTCGAGTAGATTTCCGTTAAGAAATACCGATTTTGATATCCATCTGCCAGATCTCATAATCATAGTAAGCTGCAATAGCAAGTAAAATCCGAATGGACTTAAGCATCGCAACTGGTGAAAAAGTTTCATCATAGTCTATACATGAATTTGCTTGAACCCTTTAGCTACCAATCTACATTTATAGGTATGCTTATGCCCATCCATGTCAATCTTCACTTTGAAGACCCACTTACACCTAATGGGTTTGATCCCTTCAGGTGGATCAACCAAAGTCCATATTTGGTTAGTGTACATGGATACCATTTCGGATCTCATGGCCTCTAGTCATTTCTCAGAATCTGGGCCCTGTACAACTTCCTGATAAGATGTAGGCTCATCAAGACCAATAAGCTCTATATCACCGTGGTCAGACAAGAGAAATGAATATCTCTCAGGTTGACGACGGGTCCTATCAGATCTGCGTAGAGTGTGTGCTACTTGAACAGGTTGTTGCTCCACAACTTCTTGTGGTGTCTGTTCAACTTCCATCAAGGCATAAGTGCTAGTTTGTGTATCTTGAATTTCTTCAAGATCGACTTCACTCCCACTTGTCTTTCTAGAAATAAATTCCCTTTCTAGAAAGACACCAGTTCTGGCAACGAACACTTTGCTTTCTGTGGGATTATAGAAGTAATATCTCTTTGTTTCCTTGGGATATTCTACAAAATAACGCTTGTCTGATTTGAGTCCAAGTTTATCTGAGATTTGTCATCGAACGTAAGCCTCACAACCCCAAATCTTCATAAAAGACATCTTGGGACTCTTCCCAGTCCATATTGTATATGGTGTCTTTATGACTGACTTAGATGGAACTCGGTTAAGTGTGAAAGTGACCGTCTCTAGAGCATGTCCCCAGAAGGAAGTAGGAAGATCAGTATGACTCATCATCGATCATACCATATCTAATAAGGTGCGATTTCTCCTTTCTGATACTCCATTTCATTGTGGTGTTCTAGGTGGAGTGAGCTGAGATATGATCCCACACTCAATGAGATGGTCATGAAACTCTTGGCTAAGGTATTCCCCACCTTGATCTGATCGAAGCATTTTAATACTCTTACCAAGTTGGTTTTGTACTTCATTCTTGAATTCTTTGAACTTTTCAAAGGATTCTGACTTGTGTCTCATCAGATACACATAGCCGTATCTACTGAAATCATCAGTGAAGGTAATGAAGTAATAATAGCATCCTCTAGCAGCTATTCTGAAAGGCCCACATACATCTGTATGTATGAGTCCTAACATATCATTAGCCCTTTCGCCATGTCCACTAAATGGAATCTTTGTCATCTTGCCTCGAAGACAAGATTCGCATGCCTCATATGATTCAAAATCAAATGAGTCCAGAAGTCCATCCTTATGGAGTTGGGATATGCGACTCTCATTTATGTGTCCTAAGTGACAATGCCAGAGATATGTTTGCTTCAAATAATTAGACTTGAACCGTTTGGTATTTATGTTATAAATATGGTTGTCAAAGTCTAGAACATATAGTCCATTCACGAGATGTGCACTATAATAAAACATTTCATTGAAATAAAAGAAACAAGATTTGTCCTTTATTACAAATGAGAATCCTTTCTTGTCCAAACAAGAAACAGAGATGATATTCTTAGTTAAGGCATGCACATAATAGTACTCTTCAAGTTCTAAAACAAGCACAGTGGGCAAAGATAAGGAATATGTTCCTACAACTATAGCAGCAACTCTTGCACCATTGCCTACTCGTAGGTCCACTTCGCCCTTTGTCAAAGATCTACTATTTCTCAGCCCCTGCACATTAGTACAAATGTGAGATGCACACCCGGTATCTAATACCTATGAAGAAGAAATGGATAGATTAACTTCTATAACATTTATACCTGAGCCAGAAGTCTCACTTTTCTTTCGTTTCACTTCCTCTAGGTACAACTTGCAGTTCTGCTTCCAGTGTCCTTTTTCACCACAGTGGAAGCATGTTCCTTCCTTAGCTACCCCACCTTTGGATTTCAGTGCATGAGTCTTGCCTTTGCCTTTGGCTTGGATCTTACCTTTAGGCTTCCACTTGCCTTTTCCCTTTGGTACCATCAAAATGATACTAGGCTTTACCTTCTTAAGGTTGAGTTCAGCAATTCTTAACATGTTCAACATCTCAGGTAATGACTTGTCAATTTTATTCATGTTATAATTCATGACAAATTGACTATAGTTTTCAGGCAATGATTGCAAAATAAGGTCAGTGGCCAATTCTTGGCCTAGTGGAAATCCCAATCGTTGTAGGTTCTCCACATACCCGATCATTTTGAGCACATAAGGTTCTACAGGACTTCCTTCTTGCATTCTACATTGAAATAGAGCCTTGGAGATCTCAAATCTCTCATGTCTTGCTTGTCCTTGATATAGTTGTCTAAGATGTTCAACCATATCATAAGCATCCATGTTCACATGTTGCTTCTGAAGCTCAGAGTTCATGGTGGAGAGCATAAGGCATGATACATCTAATAAATCATCATGATGCTTCTTATAAGCATCCTTATCAGCTCTAGTAGCAGTCGTGAGGGGTGTTTCAGGAATGGGCTGCTCTAGGACGTATAATTTTCTTTCTTGTTTGAGAACTGTTCTAAGGTTTATATACCAGTCCAGGAAGTTAGCTCCATGAGCTTATCCTTATCAAGGACAGATCGCAGAGAGAGAGTATTTGACGTATTTGATGACATGGTAATCTACAACAATAAAATGCAGAAATAAGTATGATATTTTGATCATTTAACTAGGACTTTAATTAAATGATTCTCCCACTAAATTGCAAAGCTTTAGTAGAAGCAAGTCATAGATGTGGTTTTACCCACACTACTAGCTTCAAATCCAATTGTGATAACATTAATGTGGGACAAGATCCATATTATACCTCATCTTGAGTTAGCTTTGGCTAATCACCCAAGACTTAGTATAACTTAGGTAGGCAACGTGTACCAATTGGACAAGATCCATATTATACCTTTTCTTGAGCTAGTTGTGGCTAATCGTCCAAGATTTATATAACTTAGGTAGACAACGTTTACTAATTACATCTTATGTAACTCTTGTATCATTAGGTGAACAAGACTATTTATTCATTTGCCCATCTTATGAAATCCACATTATAACACATCTTGAGTTAACTTTGGCTAATCGCCCAAGACTAGTATAATTGAATTACATTGTATGGGTTATGCCTCTAAGTTCTCAACTTAGTTAAGTCACACCCAAAGTTTAGTAGTGGGACATCACAATTGTCCTGTTGCACTCTAGCAAGATAAATCGAGTCACTTTGCTTTGGCAAAACCTGACCACAATTGATCGAGCTAGTAGTGAGTACTAAACTTTGGTAGACATATTTAAAAAGACCTAATCATGATTAAACTACACATTCATCACATAGCATATCATGACACATATCACATATATGCATAAAAGAAATATAACATGGTTATGACCTCATTATCTATGATCCTCTCAAGCCAATGAGAAGATCGAAAAGTCAACCTAGGCAAAAACATCTTCTCAAAGTGCTTCAAAAGCATCTTCTCCAAGTGCTTCCTTGGTCGTCATGTATTGTTGACCTTCTCCCTTTTCACCATCGTCAAGTAAACTTATTCTTCTCTAATTTGTGCATTACAAAATCTAAAAAAAAGTTGAGTTACATTCGAGTGTAGTCTAAATTTACAACCAGAATAAAAGAGGAGAGGCACGACACACATGCCATATTATGAATTACAACATACACATCCAATCACATTGGGGTTTAAGGGCCATAACCATGCACCATGTCATATAACATTCTCAATCTATTATGACAAAATTTACTATGATTTAAACAACTAATTGTTGGTGCAGTAAGCATCCGACGATCGAACCTCAGTTTTGATAATGACAAAGGGATTCAAAGTTAAGATTCCTTGTTATCTAACATGGTTAAATAAGGTTTCAGGAAAGTCCTAACTGCGGTTAGGCAGGGAAAAATCCTAAGGGGGGTAACCTTAGGTCCTAGGGGGTGGTAACCCTAGGTGAAGGAAAATCCTAAGGGGGGGGGGGGGGTAACATTAGGTCCTAGGGGGCGGTAACCCTAGGTGGAAGAAAATCCTAAGGGGAGGCAACCTTAGGTCCTAGGGGGCGGTAACCCTAGGTGGAGGAAAATCCTAAGGGGCGGCAACCTTAGGTCCTAGGGGGCGGTAACCCTAGGTGGAGGAAAACCCTAAGGGGCGGCAACCTTAGGTCCTAGGGGGCGGTAACCCTAGGTGGAGAAAACCCTAGGGGGCGGTAACCCTAGGTCCTAGGGGGTGGTAACCCTAGGCGGAAAGTCCAGTCGGTCTGGAGGACCGGACTGGCATCAGGTAATCTCTCCTGAGGGGAGTAGGTGAGGACGCGTTCCCCGTAGAGGGAACAGTAGGCGTCGGGTCGACCTAGGGTTTCCGGTTGGAAACCCGAAGTTAGACTCGGACAGTCCGGAGACTGTCTATACTTTATTTTATGTGTACTGTGCTAACTTTGTTTTGCAGGGTATGTGTTTTGGGACTAACACATTTTGCAGGAACAAAGGAGCAAGTTACAACTCGGATGAACAGTGTCCGAGGCGCCTCCATGGAGCTTGGAGGCGCCTCAGGTACAAAGGAAGAGCTGGCTGCGAAACAGTGTTCAAGGCGCCTTGAGTGGTGATGGAGGCGCCTTGGACCTGTTGAAGGCGCCTTGAGTGGTGATGGAGGCGCCTTCAATTGTGATAAGCGCAGAATGGTCAGCGCTTATCTGCACGATGGAATCGGAGCAGTGGAGGCGCCTTGGATGGCTTTCAAGGCGCCTTGGATGCCCTTTATAAGGGGACTTCGAGCAGCTTCTTGAATCAACAACTTACCAGCGATCTTTCTACTACAAGCTGCTCACGAGACGATTCCGAAGTGCTGCTACGAGACACCGACGACCCGGAGCTCCGAATTTTCAGATTACGATATTATCGTCGGTATAAATAATTGTTGTCATTTATTGTACTTCAAATTGTAATTATTATCGAGTTTATAGTTGTTGCCCACCGGAAGCGATCAAGGATCGCGGGCCTTCGAGTAGGAGTCGATCAAGGCTCTGAATGAAGTAAAATCGACCTGTCTCTGTGTGATTATTTCGTTACTTCCGCTGTGTAAATTTACTTTGATAGTTTTACGATTCCGATAATCGAACGAATAGCCGCGAGCGCTATTCACCCCCCCCTCTAGCGCGTCTCGATCCAACACTAATTATGAGCCACAACGTCATGATGGTTTCGCTAAAAACCTCTTGGCCGAAACTTGCTCATAATCATGCAAATCATAATAAACATGTCATGCAATTTCTATATCACATATGAAATTCTACTACAGCTTAGTATATGCTTTCGCAAGTGGCTCTGATACCACTGTTAGGAACTAGGGCGCTAAACATGCGAAAGCGCAGCGGAAAACATCTAGTTTCTTTCCAGAAGATCCATGCGAAAGGAAACCATATACTAAGTACTAATTCTTCTACATGAGAAAGTTATACCTTTATTGCGTGCCCTTCGCAATCCCGACAACAATGTTTCTTTAAATGCGGATCTCAGCGTGATCATTACATCTGCGCATCTACGATATCCACACTAACACATTCTCCGTTCGTCTCACAAACTCACAACTTGGAGAAGAAATAACCTTCGTTGTGCCAGCAACTTTACAAGGTTGTTTTTGGCCAAGAGAAGAAAAGGAAGAAGAGCAAAACCAAGAAGAGCACATTCACTCAAAAGGTCACTTCATCTATATAAGGTGTCTTCACAAAAGGGTTACTTTACCAAATAGGTTACTTCACCAAAAAGGTTACTTTACCAATAAGGTTACTTTACCTAAAGGTTACTTTTACAAATGTCTTTTGTATTCATCCAATGAATACGAAATACTTTTGTCTCTTGATCTTCCTTTTGATTAATGATTATTAATTTCTATTAATATTCATTAATCTTAATGGGTTGAATTTAAAATATTAGATTAACCATTAACCCAATAATCCATTAACCCAATAAACCAATGAGTCTAACTCATTACTCAATGAGTCTAATCTGAATTCATTCGAGTCTAACTTAATGTGTATAATTCGGATTAGACTTAACTCTATAATCCATCTCAACGTGTTCTTTGTGTGTGACCCAATAGGCTCTCGTAACATTGGCAATGTATCTAAAACCATTTTAGATACATAAATAATGAGTGGCATCTAGCAATGCATCATTGCTACCCAAGTGGCGAGAAAGTCGAGATCCGACCAAACATTTCCGTGTCTATTATCTTGTATGACTTGGTCCCTCTATCCTTGATATCTAGGTTGATCAATAAGGCATCGACCGTGTCATCCTCTTATCAACCTTTGTGTTTCTTGACCTCTAAGTAGACACACTCAATAAAATAAGCTCAATATCTCATATTGACTCATTTGCGTATGACCATGCTTTCTTGTGTCCTACTAATCAAGGGGCCCACAGATATCGCTTCCGTCATATGGAAGGGATAGATTCCATCTACATCACTCACGTCCCTCCGCATAATTCATTGCATATCCAGTGATCGACTTTATTGTCCACTTTGTTACAGGTGACGTTTGTCGATACCAAAGTACACAACTCCTTATGTAGGGAACCGTAGTGACTTTAGGTCAAAGGACTATTCATACTAATAGTCACATGAGAATGTTTATGACACTCATATAACGATCCATGAAACATTCTCATGATGGGTCATTCAGTATATATTCTCTAATATATACCCATGTGTCAACCTGATATCTCATATCCATGACTTGTGAGATCAAGTCATCCGTTAACCTACATGCTAATCTCAACGCATTAATATTGTCCTTTGTATATTAATGTTTGACTAGGAATAATTAAGAGTAGTGTTTTCTATAATATCTCACTATCAATTCAACCAATTGATATATTGTAGATAAGAACCAACTACTCAAGGACATTATTATACTTATTCAATTGGCACTGAACTGAAATAAATATAACAACCAACTTTGTCTTTTATTAATAATGATATATGATACAATAATGTGCCCTTTACAATCATCTCATAATTGGTACTAGGGCTAATACTAACACTTTCCACCAGTCGACGACCCACAACACGCGGAAGAAGCCCAGGCGGCCAGAAGAAATGAGGTGCAGACCGAACATTCGCCTCCGACTGAGCGTGGATCGTCAAGTAGCCATCAATCACTCAAGGGGCCAAGGGCTAAAGGAGCGCGGTCGCATTAGGAGACAAGGACACATGTCGTGCAGCATGTGACGTCTAGTCGGCCGAAGGCGTCAAAAGCAAGGTATGAACGCTGATGTTTTGTTCTTTCCACCAGTCAACAACCCACAACACGTGTGATTGCCGTGGTCTGACACCAATCGTCAGTCGACTAGCTCCGCGCAGATATCATCGCCGATCTCCTTCTCCCGATCAACGACAAAGGTATCGATCGACCGGGCGACGAGAGGAAGAAAGAAGGGAGCTCGAGTGCCATCACCAACATCAGCGAAGGGGGACACTGATCCCTCTCGAGTCCCAACTGAGCGAAATAGGTCATCCACTCGGAAAGAAGAAAACAGGAAGAACACTTCCCGAGGAGAGATAGGTCTAATCGCTGGAGGGTCGACCGACGATGACTCCAACCGAGCCAGGAAGTCATACGCTCGGCAGTTGGAGATCCATGCCATGAGATACAACACGGAGAAGGCCGAAGGGCCTTAGATCAGCTTCGGCCCAAGCGACTTAGAGGGCATGGAGATCCCCCACGACGACGCGCTGATTATCCAAGCGGTAATCGCTAACTACACAATTCACCGAACTTTTGTTGATACAGGGAGTTCGATGAATATTATTTTTAAGAAGGTGTTCGATCAACTACAAATTGATTGAAGTGAGTTGTTGCCCATGGCAACCCCGTTGTACGGCTTCACGGGGAACAAAGTACTGCCACTCGGATAGGCCCGCCTAGCCATCTCGCTCGGAGAAGAGTCACTGAGGAGAACCAGGACTACCAACTTCATCGTGATAGATGCGCCTTCGGCCTACAATGTCATCCTAGGTCGACCGACCCTCAACGAGTTTTGGGCGGTAGTATCTACCTATTGCTAAAAATAAAGTTCCCGATAGACGACTGGGTGGGCGAAGTCAAGGGTGATCAGTTGGCCGCTCGGCGATGTTCTATCGAGATGGTCAAGTCCGAGGCGAGAAGTGCACGGAAGACTCCACGACTGGAGGTAAACACGATCACTGAAAAGCCCTCTACTTTGGTGTACGAAGAAAAGGAGGAGGTTCATATCCACCCCAGCCGAGCGGAGGCAATGACCTTCATCACCGCTGACCTGGAGAAGGAGCAAAAGGCAGAGTTAGTCACCTACCTTAAACAAAATCACGGCGTGTTCGCCTGATCGACCCATGAGCTTCTCGGTATCTCCCCGAGCGTGGCTCAGCATGAGCTTCATGTCTGACCGGACGCTCATCCGGTGAAGCAAAGAAAATGGGACTTCAGCGCGGAGCAGAATGTAATCATCTGGGTGGAGATAAAGAAGCTACTAGAGGCCGACCATATTAGGGAAGTTCAATTCCCGAGCTACCTAGCCAATGTTGTGTTAGTCCCCAAGCCGGGCAATAAGTGGTAGGTCTACATTGACTTTCGTGATCTAAACAAGGCGTGCCTGAAGGACTTCTATCCCCTGCCAAGGATAGACCAAATGGTGGACTCGACGGTGGGCTGCTAGTTGATCTGCATGCTCGACGCGTACCAAGGATACTACCAAGTGTCGCTCACTCGCGAAAATCAGGAGAAGGTCAGCTTTATTATGGCCGATAGAACGTATTGCTACAATGTAATGCCGTTTGGACTCAAGAACGCCGGAGCCACTTACCAGAGGCTGATGAACAAGGTGATCCGACGACAGATCGGCCGTAATATGGAGGTATACGTTGATGACATATTAATTAAATCTCTCCGAGTTGCTGACCTATATGCAGATATCAACGATACTTGCCGGACGCTGAGGACTTATGGAATAAAACTGAACCCCGACAAGTGTCTGTTCAGCGCGAAGAGTATCTGCTTCTTGGGCTATATAGTCACCGAGTGGGACATTGAAGCCAATCCGAGTAAGGTCAAAGTTTTGCAAGACATGTCGTCTCCTCGGAACTTAAAGGAAGCTCAACAGCTGACCGGTCGGATCACGGCGCTGTCCAGATTCATATCCAAATCGTCCGACTGGAGCCTATCGTTCTTCAAGGTGCTTCATCAAGCCATGAAATTCAGTGGGACGCCGAGTACGATTGGGCATTGGAAGAATTGAAGCAATATTTGAACTCCTAGCCTGTATTGGCCAAGCCGGTTGTGGGTGAGCCACTGTGGATTTATCTATCATCCAACGAACATGCCATTGGATCGGCGCTGGTTAGGCAGAACGGCCAAAAGTAGTAGCCTTTATATTTTTTGAGCCATATATTGAAGGATGCTAAGTCTTGATGCACCGGTCTCGAAAAACTAGAGTACGCTTTGATTCTCGCCGCTCGGAGGATTCGTCCATACTTCATAGCACACATAGTCATCGTGCTAACTAACAACACCCTGGGACGAGTCCTCCTCAACCCGGAAGCATCAAGGAGGATAATTAAATGGATGACTGAGCTAAGCGAATTCGATATTCAATATCAACCCCGAGCGACAATCAAGGCTCAAGTCTTGACAGATTTCATCATAGAAGTCCAGAGTGACGAGCTGGCGGTGACATGGAAGATATTTGTGGATGGATCACCCACTCGACAAGGTAGCAGAATCGGTATATTGCTTATCTCACCTCGGGAGGACCAGATGAAGTTATCCATTCGGTTGTTCTACAGAGCCACTAATAAAGAAGCAGAGTATGAGGCGCTGATAGCTGACCTACAGGCAGCTCGGCATGTGGGAGCAGTTAAGGTCCTCATCCACTCGGACTCCCAGCTTACCGCCTGGCAGCTATCCGGGACATTAGAGATAAGCAACGCTCGGCTAAGGCTCTATGCGGAGGCTTTTGAGAAGCTAAAAGCCAACTTCCAAAAGGTCATTATACAGAAGATCCCCCGATCGGAGTACCAAGTGGCAGATAAGTTAGCGAAACTAGCCAGTTCGTTGACGTCGATCGTCACAGGTCAACCGATCGAACAAGTCTCGCTGGTGGCGCATATCGACCGAATGGAAGGAACAACTTTCCTGAACGACTGGAGGACAACTTTGGCGGAGTTTCTGCGTTCAGGAGCTACACCTGCCGATCTGGAAGAAGCCCGCTTGTTGAAGAAGAGGGTCGGCGGTTCACCTTGATCAGGGACCAGCTTTACAAAAGAGCCTTCTCCAGGCCTCTCCTCAAGCGCGTCGAATCGGAAGACGTCGAGTACATTCTGAAGGAGGTGCACCAAGGCTCTTGCGGAGGTCATCTGGGCGGTCGTGCATTAGCCCATAAGATACTCCTGGCGAGATATTTCTGGCCGAACCTCTAGGAGGATGCTGCTCGGATGGTGGCCATCTGCTTGTCCTGTCGAAGTATCACAACCTGCCGCACCGAGGAAATGAAGGCGTCGACGATATCATGTCCGTTCGACCAATGGGGCGTGGATATCATTGGACCATTTCCAATGGTGATCGGTCAGTAGAAGTTCCTTCTTGTCGTGGTCGACTACTTCTCTAAGTGGGTGGATGCCGAGCCACTTGCGAGAATCACCGAGCAGATGATTATCAAATTTATTTGGTAGAATATCATTTGCCAGTTCAACATCCCATGCCAACTCGTATATGACAATGGAAGGTAGTTTGCCGATCAGAGGCTCAGAGAGTGGTGCGAAGGCTATGACATCCAGCAAGCCTTCACCTCTGTGGCCTACTCCTAAGGCAACAGGCAAGCCGAAGTCGCCAATCAGGAGATCTTCAAAATCTTACGCGCTTGGCTCGACCATGTTGGAGGCAGCTAGGTTGACGAACTCCCCAGCGTGTTATGGGCTCTCTGCACGACCCCAAAGGAGGCGACCGACATAACCCCCTTCCATTTGGTATACAATGGCGAAGCAGTTGTCCCCGTGGAGGTCGGAGTAGAATCTGATCGGGTGCAACACTACGACAAAGGAAACGCCGAAAGAAGGCTTATAGAGCTCGACTTGGTGGACGAAACACAGGCCAAAGCAGCGGTTCGACTAATGACGTACCGACAACGGATGAAACAAAACTAAAATCAGAGAGTGATCCCGAGGTCCTTCTAGGTCGGCAATCTCGTCTGGAAGAAAGTGAAGCCGATCGATGATGTCACCAAGCTCGAGGCCCATGGGCAGAGCCTTTCAAGGTCGTGCAGAAGCTCTGTTCGGGTACTTACTATCTAGAGCATGAAGAGGGGAGGCAACTCGAGAGGCCATGGAGTGTGAATTATCTTCAACCCTACACGGCTGGATGAGAGGTGCACAAGTGAATATCATACCTTGTATATTTTGTATGTCTCTCGAACGCAGGGAAAAATTTGAATATAAAGCGAAGGCCTCTTGAAGTGCATCTCCCTCAACGGTCGAGCGGTGACCTTAAACCCAAGTTCATATCAATGGTCGAGCGACGACCTTAAGCCCGACTGTACGATAATGGTCGAGCGGCGACCTTAAACCCAGGTCTATATCGAGTCTCCATCAATGGTCGAGTGATGACCTAAACACATGTCTCCAACAACGGTCGAGCGACGACCTTAAACCCTTGTCTCCATCGACAGTCGAACGACGACTTTAAACCTTTGTCTCCATAGACGGTCGAGCGGCGACCTTAAACGAGCGTCACCAGCAACGGTCGAGCGGTGACCTTAAACGATTGTCTCCATCAGCGGTCGAGCGGCGACCTTAAACACGTGTCTCCATCAACGGTCGAGCGGCGACCTAAAACCCAGGTCTTTATCAACGGTCGAGCGGCGACCTTAAACTCGAGTCTTCACATATTCTTCACTAATAGTCGAGCGGTGACCTTAAATCCAGGATCACATCAACGGTCGAGCGGTGACCTTAAACTCGGGTCACATCAATGGTCGAGTGGTGACCTTAAACCCGAGTCTACGCTCTTCACTGGTCTCGGATCAGCATATTGACTCTCCTATCTCCCTCGTTCAGGGTCGAGCGGTCTTCAAAAAGCTTGAAGTCTTTTGAATATAGTGACCATTCGGCACTATTCTTTGAAATGCTCCTAGGGCTGATCAGAAGTCCGTAGAATCATAATGGAACTCCGGATGCACGAGGAGCGGTCAGCTGTATAGATTAATTATGGACGATCGGAGTAATGAGGCCATGAGTTTGCACAATGCTCAAGGAAAAGGGGAGTCGAAGAAACATTCAAAGAGATAAAACTCATCCGAGTGGACGAATATTCATTAAGACTTCAAAATTTTTTGACATTTTACAGAAATCTCAGTCTCACTTAAGATAGTCTAGGACATCATTAGACAGCGCGACAGTGAGCTTATCACGGCTGATGACACTGCTGGTCAGAGCCACCGGTAGATAGCCACCCTCCTTGAGCTGGTCGATTGTCCCATCGATGGCCAGATTAAAAAAGGCGCAGAGCCCGATCAGTGGCCTGCTCATTAAAAGTATTCGAGCAGAGGTAATTCTTCTTCAGGATCTCAGAACAGCTCTGCTCGGAATCTTGATAGGTCTTCAGGGCCGCTCGGGAGGCCTCTAACTCATCCTTAGCGGTGGCCAGCGCAGTATCCTTGGAGACAAGTTGGTTGCGAAGGGTCGTTTCTTCGGCCGACCGGCTGTGCTGCTCGGCAACCAGGAAGTCATCACCTTCCTTGAGCTTTTGGGTGAGGGTCCGGACTTCCTTATTCTTCTCCTTGAGGTCGACAATGGTCCGGTTCTTCCGCACGTTGGTCGACTCGATTTTATTGTCAAAAGTGGTGACCTGTTTATTGAGCCGCTCCAGCATCATGGCCTGCCCATCGCTCTTGGTCTGTTCGGCCTCGTGCAATTTGTTGCTCTTCTCTAGAGCGACTCAAAGTTTGGCCACCTTGGCGTCTGTTTGTTCTTGAACGGTGGAGGATTGGCTGCTTAACACTTACAATTGCTTCACTTCCTCCTCCAAAAAAGTGAGCTTGTGGCACATGGCCAGGCTCTCCACCTAGTATTGCAAACAACAAAGTGGATATGAGCGTCGAGCGGAAGTAAACTGTGCAAATGTAATAACTTACCCTAGTAGACATCTGGGTATGACTGTTCGCGAGTGCCCCCGGAGGTATCACCGCCGCACGGGCACGGGCATCTTCCCATATCTTGGCAAGTGGCCCTCGGATGATGATTTGATGTTTGGGAGCCCGGGACTCGGCGCCAGATTCTTGCCACTCCTCGGTCGGCAGATGTAGAATCGCCCTAACGTGGCACTAGCCGCTCAGGGTAAACTGTCCAGAAGTGGAACGCTCGGACAGGCGTGATGAAGAAGTCGACCGGATGCTTGACTTCTTGGTCTTCGACTTTGGTGGCAGGAAGACCACCGGCCGGATGCTTTGACTTTCCTCTCCCCCTTTGGCATAAATCAAAAAGAATAAGTAGAGAGAAAAAATAGAAGAATATTTTATTTAAATCTAAGCTCCCCCTGAAGGGTAGCACTTAGCTAGGGGTTTCAAAAAGAAAATTAAATATATATTTTCTTTGAAAGACTCTAATACCAATTGTTGGATCGAGAAGCGCTAGAGGGAGGTGAATAGCGCTCATGGCTTTCACGCTTTTCGGAATCGTATCAAGTAAATGCACAATGGAATAAGAAAATAAACAAGACACAAAGGTTTACTTGGTTCGGAGCCTTGGGTGAATCCTACTCCAAGGCCCGTGATCATTGATCGCTTTTGGTGGGCAATCACTATTAATCCGTAAATCTTTTACACCTTTAAAATACAAGTGCTGAAGTAAAAACTATTATACCAACAATACAAAAGATGAAGAGAATGGTCGTCAGTTGTCGGAGTAGCAAAGCGCAGTTGAGGCGTTCAGAGCAGCGTACAAGAGCACAAGTTGTTCTGTTTGAGTTCATTTCGAAACTGCTTCCCGAGGCTCCTTTTTATAGTCTCTGCAAGACTGATCCAGATCCTCAAAATTCGGGATCAGGTTTGACCCGAAGCGGATCGGTCGACCAATCCCCACGTTCGATCGACCGATCAGATGATCTCCTCCTCATCCGATCCGCCCGATCTGCTCGCTCCACTTTGATCTGGTCAACTCGTATCTCCGGTTTGGTCAACCGATAATCAGGTTTGGTCAACCGATCCCCTGGTGGAGCCCGGTCCACTCGTTGGAAAACTGTCTTGCTGCTTGGGGGTTCGGTCGACCGATCCAAATGCTCGGTCAACCGATCTCGGTCAGTTCTACCCATACACAAAATGTTAGTCGCCTGCAAAACAGAGTTAGAACATAACAGATAATATATTAGAAAAATAAGTTTGACAATCTACGGACTATCCGGTTCTGACTTTAGATTTCCGACCGGAAACCCTAGGTCGAACCGACGTCTACTGTTCCCACTTTCGGGGAGCGCGCCCTCTCCTACTCCACTCAGGAGAAGTTACCTTTTGCTAGTTTGGTCCTCCAGACCAACTGGGCTTTTTCTGAGCGTCTGATGCTTCCGGTCTTCATGCTGGACGTCCGGTCCATGATCCGTCCAGACTTTCACCTGGTTTGTGACACTAGGTTTTCAACCTAGGGTTACCGCCCCCCTAGGATTTTTACCGAAGCTCCGACCCACCAAGATTTTCCGCCTAGGGTTACCACCCCCTAGAACCTAGGGTTATCGCCCCCTAGGGTTTTCCACTTGCCTAATATCAGCTAGGATTTTTGCCTAAGAACCCTTAGGACTTTCCTGCAAAGCTCATTCAACATATCATATAACAAAATACCTTAACTTTGAACCCTTTGACATAATCAAAACATACGTTCGATCGTCGGATGCTTCCTGCATTAACAAAGTTAAGTAAGGGGGAATATAAGAAAATTTTTTTTGGAGCATAAGGAAGTTTGTTTTTACTTCATTACAGTTATTCTTATGCTTAAAAAAAAATTCTTATATTTCCCCTTACTTAACTTTGACTTTCCTCTCCCCCTTTGACATAAATAAAAAAGAATAAGTAGAGAGAAAAAATAGAAGAATATTTTATTTAAATCTAAGCTCCTCCTGAAGGGTAGCACTTAGCTAGGGGTTTCAAAAAGAAAATTAAATATATATTTTCTTTAAAAGGCTCTTATACCAATTGTTGGATCGAAAAGCGCTAGAGGGAGGTGAATAGCACTCATGGCTTTCACGCTTTTCGGAATCATATCGAGTAAATGTACAGCGTAATAAGAAAAGAAACAAGACACAAAGACACAAAGGTTTACTTGATTCGGAGCCTTGGGCAACTCCTACTCCAAGGCCCGCGATCATTGATCGCTTTTGGCGGGCAATTACTATTAATCCATAAATCTTTTACACCTTTAAAATACAAGTGCTGAAGTAAAGAACTATTATACCAACAATACAAAAGATGAAGAGAATGGTCGTCAGTTGTCGGAGTAGCAAAGCGCAGTTGAGGCGTTCAGAGCAACGTATAAGAGCACAAGTTGTTCTGTTCGAGTTCATTTCGAAGCTGCTTCCCGAGGCTCCTTTTTATAGCCTCTGCAAGATTGATCCAGATCCTTGAAACTCGGGATCAGGTTTGACCCGAAGCGGATCTGTCGACCAATCCCCACGTTCGGTCGACCGGTCAGATAATCTCCTCCTCATCCGATCAGCCCGATCCGCTCGCTCCACTTTGATCTAGTCAACTCCTATCTCTGGTTTGGTCAACCGATAACCAGGTTCGGTCGACCGATCCCCTGGTTGAGCCCGGTCCACTCACTGGAAAACTGTCCTGCTGCTTGGGGGTTCGGTCGACCGATCCAAACGTTTGGTCAACCGATCTCGGTCAGTTCTACTCCTGCACAAAATGTTAGTCTCCTGCAAAATAGAGTTAGAACATAACATATAATATATTAGAAAAATAAGTTTGACAGTCTTCGGGCTGTCTGGTTCTAACTTCATATTTCCGACCGGAAACCCTAGGTCGAACCGACGCCTACTGTTCCTGTTTGTTGCTACACCTGGATTCCGTTCTGTTCCCCTGTATAAAAATTTTGTACTAGCACAGAACTTTTCCTAGCTACCCATGTACTCTACTGAAGTTAAACTTGGATTGCAAACGATGTTTAACATTATTAATCCAAATTGCTCTTCAGAAATTAAACTTGGATTGAAAATGATACTTAACATTTTTACTCTAAGTTTAACCGATGTGATCTTCCTAAGTCAAACCATATTACAGAAGTTGATTAAATATCTATTTCAAAGATTGGCTTTCAGGTTAAACATGGCGAGGCACTAGGCCTTCTTGGTTATGGGATCATCCACCACTTCCTAGACAAAGCCTTTCAAAGAAATTGGATATTTAACTTCTTACAATAACCCTAGGTTTAACTATAGAGACCACAATAGAAACACAAAATCGAAACACAAAATCAAAATACAAAATCGATAGCATCAATATGAAACATAAAATTGTTGGCCTCTTGTGTTGGTATTTCAGAATCCATGCAAAGAAAACCAACTAATTAATTCGAAGCGGAAACCATTAATTAGTTATACCTTTCTTTGTGGCTAAAGACCTCTTGATCTTCTATTGTATTCCTCTCCTCCCCTTGGGTGTTGTGTGGGCAACAATCTACCAAGATGGAATCCACCCAAACCACTTCTTCTCCTCCAAGACTCTCGAGCCACCAAGGGATGCCAAAATAGGAAACTTTCTTCCTCTTCTTCTCCTCCAAGAAACCGACCACCAAGTGCTTCTCCTCTTCTTCTTCTTCTTCCTCTCCAAACAACCGGCCACAAGGACCGGCCCTAAGGAAGCAAAAGAGGAGATAAGTCGGGCGTCGCCTAAGAGAAAGGGAGAAGGGAAGGGGTCGGCCACACCAAGGGATTAGGAAGAGAGGGAACTTAGGTTGTATGTCTCATGAGGCACCCTCTCCTTCTCTTTTATAATCCTTGGTCATGGCAAAAAAGGAAAATTTTAAACATAATTAAAACTTTCTTATTTGTGGCCTCCCATTAGAAAGGAAATTTTAATAACAATTAAAATCTCTCTTTTCTAAATTTCCTTTTGTACATGACAATAAAGGAAAGTTTTAAAATTAATCGCTCTCTTTTAAAACATGTAGACAACTATAAAAAGGAAAGATTAATTAAAACTTCTCTTTTTAAATCATGGTTACAAAAAAGGAAAGTTTTATAAAAAATTAAAATATCTCTTTTAAACATTATAGATAACTACAAATAAGGAAAGATTTTAACAAAATTAAAATATCTCTTTAATCTTTTGTATATAGCTATAAAAGGAAAGATTTTTAAAATTTAAAATTCTCTTTTAAAACCATGTGGATGGCTATAAAAGGAAATTTTAAAATTAAAATTTCTCTTTTAAATCCATTCATGAATAACTACAAAAGGAAATATTTTAACAAAAAATAAAATCTCCCTTTAGTTCTAATGGTGTGGCCGGCCTCATTCTTGGACACCAAGAATGGCTTGGCTGGTCACCCCTTGGACTCCAAGCTAATGCTTGGCTGGCCCCCTTTGCTCCAAGCAAGGATGTGGTCGACCCATTACTTGGGTAAGAAGTGGACTTGGTAGATATAATGATTTATAGAGGCTACAACAGGGACCGAGAGGAGAAATTAATTTTGGTCTCCCAATGATCTTGAGCTTCCTATGTTCGCCCCGAACATCCAACTCAAGTTCATCAATAATAACTCATACCACTAAAGAGTTATTATTGAACTACCGCACCAATCCCAAATTACATTATGGGCTCCTTCTTATCATGAGTGCATTAATCTCCCTGTCTTTAAAATATCGAATGCCCATTAATTAAATGAGTTACTGACAAGTCACTTAATTAATATCTAGCTCCAAGAGTAGTACCACTCAACTTCATTATCATGCCGAACTAAGTCCACCTGCAGGGTTTACATGATAATCCTTATGAGCTCCTCAAGGGGGCATCATTAACCTAGATTACTAGGACACAATTTTCTTCTATAATCAACAACACACCATATAAATAATATCATTTCCCAACTTATCGGGCCTATTGATTTATCGAACTAAATCTCACTCATTGATAAATCAAAGAAATAAATACTAATTATACGTGCTTGCTATTATATCGGGATTAAGAGTACGCACATCCATAATAACAGAGGTTTTGTTCTTTTATGTAGTCACTATAAAAAGAAACAACCTCAAATGGTTTTGCTCAATACACACATAGTGTACTAGTGTAATTTTATAGTTAAGATAAACTAATACAAATTACACTACAACCAATCTAATGGTTTGTCCCATTCCATCTTAGCTGTGAGCTATTATTTATAATTTATAAGGAACTAATAACATGATCTTTTGTGTGGCACCACACACCATATTATCTACAATATAAATTAAATTGATAACTACATTTAACATAAATATAGACATTTGACCAATGTGATTCTTATTTTAAAATAAATGTTTACAAAAAGCTAGGCTTTTAGTATACATCGTAACAATCTCCCACTTATATGAAAAGGCTATGCTACCATATATACTGTCATACATCTGATTTCCATCCTCTCAACATGCCCATCAAAAGCTCTCTCTGGTAAGACCTTAGTGAAAGAATCTGCCAGGTTATCTACTGATGTAATCTTGGCGACAACAACCTCTCCTCATATTAGGTGGTACTTGCGCTCTATGTGTTTACTTGCCTTATGGGCTCGTGGTTCCTTCGAGTTTGCTACTGCACCACTATTATCACAATAAACTGTAATAATTTTGGATAAACCATGAATCACATCTAAGTCCATCATGAAGTTTCTGAGCCATACAGCTTCTATGGCTGCCTCAGAGGTTGCCACATACTCAGCTTCCATGGTGGAGTCTGAAACGCATTTCTGCTTAACACTCCTCCATTGTTATGGTTCCACCTCATAAAGTAAACAAAAAACCCCGAGGTCGACTTACTATTGTCCCATTCAGTCTGAATCCACGTAACCTATAGGGAGCAAATTATCTGCCTTGTAAACTAACATATAATCTTTAGTGCTTATATGCTTTTACGACAGTCCAATGTCCCAGTCCTAGGTTACTTTGATATCTGCTAACCATGCCCACGACAAAACAGATATTCAGTCTCGTACACAGCATCACATACATTAGGCTTCCTACAGCTAAGGCATAAGGAACTACCTTCATGCCCTTTATCTCTTTTGATGTCTGAGGAGGCATCTCTTTAGATAAGGATACTCCATACCGAAAAGGTAAGAAACCTTTCTTGGAGTTTTACACGCTAAAACGAGCAAGGATAGTATTGATGTATGAAGCTTGGGATAAGGACGATATCCTTTTCTTGCGATCCCTTATTATTTTCATCCCAAGAATATGCCCACATTTGCCCAAGTCCTTCATATCAAAACACTTGGACAACCATACCCTTATGTCTGACAATCACTTTGACATTGTTGCCAATGAGCCAAATGTCATCTACGTATAGTACAAGAAATACCACCACGTTTCTATCACTCTTCTTGTATACACAAGCACCATCTGGTCACTGAATAAATCCATAAGACTGGATTACTTCATTAAACCGGATGTTCCAAGTGTTGGTTGCTACTCGGAATACCGTCTTACTTCCCCTGTATAAAAATTTGTACAAGCATAGAACTATCCTAGCTACACATGTGCTCTACTAAAGTTAAATTTGGATTGCAAATGATACTTAACATTATTAATCCAAATTTCTCTTTAGAAGTTAAACTTGGATTGGGAACGAAACTTAACATTCTTACTCCAAGTTCAACTGATGTGATCTTCCTAAGTTAAACCATATTACAGAAGTTATCAAATATCTATTTCTAAGATCGGCTTCCAGGTTAAACATGGTGAGGCACTAGGCCTTCTTGGGTATGGGATCATTCACCACTTCCTAGATAAAGCCTCACAGAAAAATTGGATATTTAACTTCTTACAGTAAACTAGGTTTAACTATAGAGACCTCAATAGAAACACATTATCGAAACATGAAATCGAAAAATAAAATCGATAACAAAAACGATAACTTAAAATCGATAACCTCTTGTGTTTGATTTTTCAAGATCTATACAAAAGATGAACTAGTTATGATGCGGAAACTAATAACTAGTTATACCTTTTATAGCTTATAGACCTCTTGATCTTCTATTGTATTCCTCTCCTTCTCTTGGACGTCGTGTGGGTGACGATCTACCAAGATGAAATCCACCCAATTCTTATTAGAATTAGAAGATGTGTTACTTGTTGCATCGTGGGAGTTATTGGATTTAGAGTATATAAATTGCCAACCAATATACCAGAACAGACGACTTCCCTATTTTCCTTGATAACACCTTTGTTTTCAAAATAGACAGAATATCCATCCTTGTATAGTTTAGAAACTGAAATCAAGTTCTTTCTAAAACTTGGTACGTAAAGATAATTTCTCAAAATTCATGTTTTCTATCAGAAGATAAACATCTCCCACTACAAAGCTGCTACTTTTTTAGCAGTGCCCATGTAGACGGTGTTTACCCCTTCATATAGTTGTCGGGTTTCCTGGAACACCTAAAATGAATTGCAGACATGATCAGTGACTCCCGTATCTACACACCAGGTACCGGTAGATAACACTACTAAACATGTTTCAACAACTAATGAATAAAATACACCTTTATTGTTCTCATTTATGAGAGGACAGCCCATCTCAGTGTCCAAGTTTTGTTTTCAATCATTATAATTGGAACTAGTAAGTGTATTCTCTAACATCTAGGGGATTGAAAAATATTTGAAATCCTAAGAATCATAAAATTATTTGGTCAAGACCAACACCTCAAAATCTCCGTGAATTTTGTATGCCACGTTAGTGTGGACGTATACAAATTCAAACATTTGTATGAGGAGATTTTATCCATTAATTTTATCGTCTTGTCAACCTATCTTTATGACAATAAAATTAATATTTGGTCTGTCTTTAGTCAAATATTTGGTCAAAACTTTAGAATTTAAAATAATATTGATTCCTCAAAACAATATCATTTAAATTCACCAACACCTCAAACACCGTGAATTTTATATGCCACGTTAGTGTGGACGTATACAAATTCAAACATTTATAAGAGGAGGGTCTTACCCATTAATTATCTTGTCAACCTTAAATTACCTCATACACCATGAATTTTGTATGTCACGATAGTGTGGACAAATACAAATTCAATTATTTGTAAGAGGAGGTTTTACCTATTAATTTTATTTTGTCAACCTAATTTTATGACAAATAAAATTACCTCAAACACCCTGAATTTTGTATGCCACAATAGTGTGGACGTACACAAATTCAAACATTTGTAAGGGGGGGTTTTACCTTGCTTTATGACAAATTAATAGTTGGTTTTTCTTCGATCACGCAAATAATAGCAGTGACTCTGATGGGGAGGATACTATTAAATGTGCCTATGTGTATACCATTACTTGATACTAAGTCCACTAAATAGAATTGTGCCCCTTCAGTTGGAGAAGATCACACACATCCTAAATAATTTCCTATAATCATCTATAAAGGAAGTTTGATCTAGTGATCCACAAACAAACTCATCCGATGTGGAGGGAGGCACTCAGAGCCAACGCGCAAGTTTGTTGCATCACTTACAAACCAGTAATAGAGATCGTGGAATTTATTTATAAATCCCTCTCCCACTTAGTTATTTAAGATGAGGATTTTATCATGCACACACACACATCACAGAAAATAAAAGCAATAAATATGGAAACACAATTTTCCAACTATTATGACCCTTTTCCATCACTGCCCTCCGTGTGCTGCCAACCCTAGCTGCTGCCATCTTTCGTCACCGCAATCAGGTATAGTCGTCGTATCTATATTGTTTTTTTTTCCACTACGCCTCTGGTCCTCAAATAGTACCACACCTCGCAAGGATACGATCCACGATAAAAATAAAATTTTACATATATCGATCCTATATTCCACAAAGGAATATACATAGATTCTAGATCGAACAATAATATAAAATTCTAAAACTAATACAGCTCCTGCTGTATTTAATAAGTACAATCATGCACACACATAAAATGCCCTCGAAATGTCCGAGGGTCCAATCACACATAATCATAATAGGTCATAATAATTGGAGTATGCAACCACAGAGTTAATCTATTTGCTCATCCTACTATTATCCTACCTAAAATATGTATGAGATGTGCATAATTAAACTAAAACCAAACACACAGAGGTTAAAACCTAGCTCTGATACCAATTGTTGGTTGCTACTCGTAATACCGTCCTACTTCCCCTGTATAAAAATTTGTACAAGAACAGAACTATCCTAGCTACCCATGTGCTCTACTAAAATTAAATTTGGATTGCAAACGATGCTTAACATTATTAATCCAAATTTCCTTTTAGAAGTTAAACTTGGATTGGGAACGAGACTTAACATTCTTACTCCAAGTTCAACCGATGTGATCTTCCTAAGTTAAACCATATTACAGAAGTTATCAAATATCTATTTCTAAGATCGACTTCCAGGTTAAATATGGCAAAACACTAGGCCTTCTTGGGTATGGGATCATCCACCACTTCCTAGATAAAGCCTCACAGAAAAATTGGATATTTAACTTCTTATAGTAAACTAGGTTTAACTATAGAGACCTCAATAGAAACACATTATCGAAACATGAAATCGAAAAATAAAATCGATAACAAAAATGATAACTTAAAACCGATAACCTCTTGTGTTTGGTTTTTCAAGATCTATACAAAAGATGAACTAGTTATGATGCGGAAACTAATAACTAGTTATACCTTTTATAGCTTATAGACCTCTTGATCTTCTATTGTATTCCTCTCCTTCTCTTGGATGTCATGTGGGCGATGATCTACCAAGATGAAATCCATCCAAGCCTTCTCTTCTTGCTTCCAAGTTTCGGCCACCAACAACCTTCAAGGATGATGAGTTCCGGCCACCAACCAATCTCCAAGGGATGCTAGGAAACACTGTCTCCTTTCTCTACTCCTCCTTCAAGCATAGGTTGGCCACCAATATCTCCACAAAGGTTGATGCTGTCGGCCAGCAAAGAAGAAGAAAAGGGGAAGAGGCAGGGCCGGCCACAAGGAATAAGAGAGGAAGAATAGAAGATGTGTTATTGGGTGAGGCACCCCCTCCTTCTCTTTTATATTCCTTGGTCTTGTAAAATAAGGAAAGTTTTAAACATAATTAAAACTTCCTTATATTCCTTGCCAATGACTAAAAAGGAAAGTTTTAAAATAAAAAAAATTAAAACTCCCTTTTCTTCTTGTCATGGTCGACCACCCCTTTAAATCCAAATAAGGAAAGTTTTAAACATGAAATTAAAACTTCCTTATTTGTTTCCGGTAAGAAATTTTAATTAAATTTTTTTTTCTTTAAATCCCTTGTTGGTTGTAAAAGGAAAATTATATAAAGTAAAATCTTTCTTTTAAAATATGTGGATGGTTGCTAAAAGGAAAGTTTTATCAAAAATTAAAATCTTCCTTTTAACTACAAATAAGGAAAGATATCAAACCTTTCTCTTAATCCTTTGTAGAAAGCTATAAAAGGAAAGATTTAAAATTTTAAAAACTCTCTTTTAAAACCATGACTTCCACATAAGGAAAGATTTAAAATTTAAAAACTCCTTTTAATATTTATGTGGCCGGCCACCCTTGCTTGGGCTCCAAGCTAGGGTCGGCCACAACTTGGCTCACATCTTGGTTTGGTTTGGCCGACCCTAGCATGGGCTCCAAGTTAGGCTTGGTTGGCCACCAAGAAGTGGGTAAGAAGTTGTGTTTTTGGTGGATATAAGACTTTATAAATAAGAGGCTACAATAGGGACTGAGAGGAGGAATTGGTTTTGGTCTCCGATGAGCTTGAGCTTCCCGTGTTCGCCCCAAACACCCAACTCAAGTACATCAATAATATCTCATTCCACTAAAGAGTTATTATTGCACTACCGCACCAATCTCATATTATTATATGAGCTCCTTCTTATTATGAGTACGTTAGTCTCCCTGTGTTTAAGATATTGAATGCCCACTAATTAAATGAGTTACTGACAACTCACTTAATTAATATCTAGCTCCAAGAGTAGTACCACTCAACCTTATTATCATATCGGACTAAGTCCACCTGCAGTTTACATGACAATCCTTATGAGCGCTCCTCAAGGGGACATCATCAACCTAGATTAGTAGGATACAGTTTCATTTTATAATCAACAACACGCCATATAAATAATATCATTTCCCAACTTATCGGACCTATTGATTTATCGAACTAAATCGCACCCTTTGATAAATTAAAGAAATAAATATTAAGTATACGTGCTTGTTATTATATCATGATTAAAAGTACGTACTTCCATAATAATAGAGGTATTATTCTTTTATATAGTCGGTATAAAAAGAAACTACCTCAAATGGTCCTGCTTAATACACTCATAGTGTATTAGTGTAATTTATTAGTCAAGATAAACTAATACCTAATTACACTACAACCACTCCAATGATTTATCCCATTCTATCTTGGTCGTGAGCAACTGTTTATAATTTATAAGGAACTGATAACATGAACTTCTGTGTGTCTCGTCACACCATGTTATCTACAATATAAATTAAACAGACAACTACACTTAACATAAATGTAGACATTTGACCAATGTGATTCTTATTTCTAAATAAATATTTATACAAAAAGCTAGGCTTTTAGTATACATTCCAACAATCTCTCACTTATACTAAAAGACTATGCTGCCATATACCCTGCCATACATCTGATTCTCAACCCCTCAACATAGCCATCAAAAGCTCTTGCCTTTAGGGCCTTAGTGAAAGGATCTTTCAGGTTATCATCTGATGCAATCTAGGCGACAACTTTTTCTCGTTATACGATGTCTCGTATTGGGTGGTACTTGTGCTCTATGTGTTTACTTGCCTTATGGGCTCATGGTTCCTTCGAGTTTGCTACTGCACCATTTATCATTACAATAAACTGTAATAATTTTGGGCAAACCAGGAATCACATCTAAGTCCATCATGAAGTTACTGAGTCATACAGCTTTTATGGCTGCCTCAGAGGCTACCATATACTCATCTTTCATAGTGGAGTCTGAAACGTATTTTTTCTTAACACTCCTCCACTGTTATGTCTTCACTTCCTAAAGTAAATACAAAACTCCGAAATTGACTTACTATTTTCCCAATCTGATTGGAAATCTAAATCTGTGTAATCCACAGGGAGCAGGTTATCTGCTTGGTAAACCAGCATATAATCTCTAGTCCTTCTTAGATACTTTAATATATGCTTTATGGCAGTCCAATGTCCCTGTCTTGGATTATTTTGATATCTGTTAACCATGCTCACGACAAAACAGGTATCCGGTCTCGTGTATAACATTGCATACATTAGGCTTCCTACAGCTGAAGCATAAGGAACTGCCTTCATTTCCTCTATCTCTTTTGATGTCTTCGGAGACATCTCTTTAGACAAAGATACTCCATGCCCAAAAGGTAGAAAACCTTTCATGGAGCCTTGCATGTTAAAACGAGCTAGGATAGTATCGATATATGAAACTTGGGATAAGCACAACAGTCTTTTCTTGCGATCCTTTATTACTTTGATCCCAAGAATATGTCCACATTCTCCCAAGTCCTTCATATCGAATTGCTTGGACAACCGTACTCTTACTTCTGACAGCACTTTAATATTGTTGCCAACTATCAAAATGTCATCTACGTATAGTATAAGAAATACCACTATGTTTCCGTCACACTTCTTGTATACACAAGACTCATCCGGACACTGAATAAATCCATAAGACTGGATTACTTCATTAAACCGATTATTCCAAGATCTTGAAGCTTGCTTCAGTCCATAAATAGACCGATTGAGCTTATATACAAGATGTTTTTTGCCCTTTGCAATGAACCCCTCTGGTTGCTTCATATGGATGCTTTCTTCAAGACTTCCGTTAAGGAAAGTTGTCTTGACATCCATTTTCCTAACCTCATAATTCATATGAGCAGCAATAGATAAAAGTATCCGGATAGACTTAAGCATAGCTACCTGCGAAAAAGTTTCCTCATAATCGATTCCCTCTTTCTGAGTATACCCTTCGCAACAAGCCTTGCTTTGAAGGTTTCCACCTTCCCGTCTGTCCCTCTTTTCTTTTGTAGACCTATTCACACCCAATGACTTTTACACCATTTGGTGGTTCTACAAGCTCCCAGACTTAATTAGAATACATAGATTCTATTTCTGTATTCATTGCTCTTTGTCAAGATGCTGCATCTTTATCTTGGAGTGCTTCGTCATATGTCCGGGGATCAGGTTCATGTTCACAAGGAATCAAGTCCAAAGACTCTCCCAAAACATGAATCTTTCAGGTTGCCTAACAACCCTCCCACTACGACGAGGTATTATCTATAATTGTGCATCATTTGTGACACATGTTGCAGTTTCTTGTGGTATCTCATCTTGTACTGTTGGTACTAGATTAGATGTGTCCTTTATTATTTCCTTAAGAATAATTTTACTCATGAGCTTGTGGTTCATAACAATTCTGTGGGAGTAAAAGGTACTGACTTAGAAGGTACCAAGTTCAGAATATACACTGCCGTTTACAGAGTATATCCCTAAAACGAATTTTGTTGTATCGTGAGAGTTATTGGATTTAGAGTATACAAATTATCAGCCAACGTACCAAAATAGATAACTACTCTATTTTCTTTACCAAAAGAAACAAAATATCCATCCATAATTTTATAAACTGCAAACAAATTCTTTCTAAAACTTGGTACATAAAGATAATTTCTCAAAATCAATATTTTATTCCTATCTAAAGATAGATAAACATCTCCCACTGTCACTTTCATAGCATTGCCCATGTAGATGGTAATCTCCTCTTCATGTAGTTGTCGAGTTTCCTGGAACCCCGCAATGAATTTGCAGACATGATCAGTGGCTCCCATATCTACACACTAGGTACCGGTAGATAACACCACTAAACATATTTTAGCTACTAGAGAATAAGATATACCTTTATTGTTCTCTTTTCTAAGAGGACATGTTGGTTGATACTCGGAATATCATATCGATTCCCCTGTACAAAAATTTTGTACAAGTCCTGAACCATTCCTAACAACCTATTGTGTTCTTTAGAAATTAAAATAGGAATCGTAAACGGAACTTAACATTATTGATTCCAAATTTAACTTATCTGTTCTTAGAGGTTTAGACTTGGATCGCAAACGATACTTAACATTATTGATCCAAATTCACTCATGTTACAAATTCAATTAAATATTAATTTTAGAGATTGGCTTCCAAGTTAAACATGGCGAGACACTAGGCCTTCTTGGGTATGGGAGCATCCACCACTTCCTAGACAAAGTCTTTCAACAAAATTTAATATTTAATTTCCTTATAGTAACCCTAGGTTTAACCAAAAGGAACAATCGAATCACAAGATCGAAAAAAACAAAAGAACACAAACTCGAATCATAAATTTGAAACCTAGAATCATATGCCTCTTGTGTTTAGTATTCAAAATTTATACAAAGAAAACTAGTATGATGCGGAATAGAATTACTAGTTATACCTTTCTTTGTAAGCAACAACCTCTTGATCTTCTATCGTATTCATCTTTCTATCTCAGACGTTGTGTGGGCGACGATCTACCGAGATGAGAACCACCCAGGCTTCCTTCTTCTCTAAGCAAGTTTCGGCCACCACGAGAACTCCAAGAGAAGATGAGGTTCGGCCACCACCAAGTTCCAAGGGATGCTAAGAAACAAGACCTCCTATCTCTCCTTCTTCCTTTAGCAAGATCCGACCACCAATCAAGCTCCTTGAGATGAAGATGCCGCTGGCCAAGGAAGAAGAATATGAGAGGGAGAGAAAGAGAGGGGCCGACCACCAACTAAGGAAGAGAGGAAATAATAGAAGAGATATTGTTACGAGGTGAGGCACCTCTACCCTCTCTTTTATATTCCTTGGTCTTGGCAAATAAGGAAAATTTTATTAAAACTTCCTTATTCTCTTTGCCAATGAAAAGGAAAGTTTAATAAAATTTCCCTTTCAAACTATATATGGTCGGCCACCTTAATCCCTCCAAATAAGGAAAGTTTTAAACACAAAATTAAAACTTCCTAATTTGTTTCTGGAAATTTTTAAATAAAAATTTCTCTTTTGATAATTCCCTTCATGGTTGGCCATAAAAGGAAACTTTTATAAATTAAAATCTCTCTATTAAAACATGTGGATGATTTACAAAAAGGAAAGTTTTCTCTAAAATTAAAATCTTCCTTTCAATCTACAAATAAGGAAAGATATCAAATCTTTTCTTAATCTTTTGTAGAAACTATAAAAGGAAATATTTAATTTTAAAACTCTCTTTTAAAATCATAAGGATGGTTACAAAAAAGGAAAGTTTTATAAAAAATTAAAATATTCCTTTTAACTACAAATAAGGAAAGATATCAAACCTTTCTCTTAATCTTTTGTAGAAAACTATAAAAGAAAATATTTAAATTTTAAACTCTTTTTTAAAACCATGACTTCCACATAAGAAAAGATTTTAAAAAATAAAATCCTTTTATTTTAATGTGGCCGGCCACACCAAGTTTGGGTTCAAGCTAGGGTCGACCACCTAATGAAACCAACTCACTTTGGTTTGGCCGACCCAAGCTTGGGCTCCAAGCTAGGCTTGGCCGGCCACCTTAAGGTGGGTAAGAAGGTGAGTATAGGTGGGTATAATACTTTATAAATAAGAGGCTATGATAGGGACCGAGAGGAGGAATTGGTTTTGGTCTCTCGATGAAATTAAGCTTCCCGTGTTCGCTCTGAATACCCAACTTAATTTCATCAATAATAATTCATACCACTAAGAATTATTATTGAACTACCGCACCAATCCCAAATTACATTTTGGGCTCCTTCTTATCATGAGTGTGTTAGTCTCCCTGTGTTTAAGATATAGAATGCCCACTAATTAAATGAGTAACTGACAACTCACTTAATTAATATTTAGCTCCAAGAGTAGTACCACTCAACCTTATCGTCATGTCGGACTAAGTCCACCTGCAGGGTTTACATGACAATCCTTATGAGCTCCTCTTGGGGCAATCATTAACCTAGATTACTAGGACATAATTTCCTTCTATAATCAACAACCCACACTATAAATAATATCATTTCCCAACTTATTGGGCCTATTGATTTATCGAACTAAATTACACCCTTTGATAAGTCAAAGAAATAAATACTAGATATATGTGCTTGTTATTATATCAGGATTAAGAGCCCACACTTCCATAATAACAAAGGTCTTGTTCTTTTATACAGTTAGTATAAAAAGAACTTATCTTAAATGGTCCTGCTCAATATACTCAGAGTGTACTAGTGTAATTTTATAGTTAAGATAAACTAATACCAAATTACACTATGACTATTCCAATGGTTTGTTCCTTTCCATCTTAGTCGTGAGCTACTGTTTATAATTTATAAGAATTTGATAGCATGATCTTCTGTGTATGACACTACACACCATGTTATCTACAATATAAATTAATTGAACAACTACACTTAGCATATAAATGTAGACATTTGACCAATGTGATTCTTTATTTCAAAATAAATGTTTACAAAAAGCTAGACTTTTAGTATACAATCTAGCAATCTCCCACTTATACTAAAAGACTATGCTACCATAAATGTTGCCATACATCTGATTCTCATTCCTTCATCATGCCCATCAAAAGCTCTTGCCTTAAGGGCCTTAGTGAAAGAATCTTCCGGTTATCATCTGATGCAATCTAGGCGACAACAACTCCTCCTCGTTATACGATGTCTCGTATTGGGTGGTACTTGCGCTCTATGTGTTTACTTGCCTTATGGGCTCGTGGATCCTTCGAGTTTGCTACTGTACCACTTATTATTACAATACATTGCAATAATTTTGGGCAAACCAGGAATCACATCTAAGTCCATCATGAAGTCTCTGAGCCATACAACTCCTATGGCTGTCTCAGAGGCTGCCACATACTCAGCTTCCATGGTGGAGTTCGAAAAGCATCTATGCTTATCATTTCTCCATTGTAATGGCTTTACCTCCTAAAGTAAACACAAAACCCCGAGGTCAACTTACTATTGTCCTTATTTGATTGGAAGTCAAAATCCGTGTAACCCACAGGAAGCATATCATCGTCCTAGCATATAATCTCTAGTCCCTCTAAGGTACTTTAATATATACTTTACAGAAGTCCAGTGTCCTAGTTCTGGGTTACTTTGATATCTGCTAACCATGGCCATGACAAAACAGATATCTGGTCTCGTGCATTGCATACATTGGGCTTCCTATAGCTGAAGCATAAGGAACTGCCTTCATTTCTTCTATCTCTTTTGATGTCTTCGGAGACATCTCTTTAGATAAATATACTTCATTCCCAAAAGGTACAAAAACCTTTCATGGAGTCTTGCATGCTAAAACGAGCTAGGATAGTATCGATATATGAAGCTCGGGATAAGCACAACATTCTTTTCTTGTGATCCCTTATTACTTTGATCCCGAGAATATGTGCGCATTCACCCAAGTCCTTCATATCGAATTTCTTGGACAACTATACCCTTACTTCCGATAACACTTTGATATTGTTTCTAACTATCAAAAATATCATCTACGTATAGTACAAGAAATACCACCACATTTCCATCACACTTCTTGTATACACAAGACTCATCCGGACACTGAATAAATCCATAGGTCTAGATTATTTTATTAAACCAGATGTTCCAAGACCTTGAAGCTTTGCTTCAGTCCATAAATAGACTGATTGAGCTTACACACTAGATGCTCTTTGCCTTATTTGATACCCTATCTGATCTGTGTACCTTTGAGTTGATTCCTTGCCTTGTGGTACACATTTGGTATATATATATGGTTATTGTTATGTTGTTCATGATATTGCCATGTTTAGTGTCATGCATCATCTTGCATGATTGCATGTTGTATGATAGTTTGCTCCATTATTGTTGAGCACATCGCTAGTTTCATCGCTGTCGGTGCTCCGTTGGTCCGCTCATGGGTGGCGTGACACAGCGTGGTAGCACGTCAGTTTTGCTCTTCCGGTGCTCTGTTGGTCCGCTCATGGGCAGTGTGATGCAGCGTGGTAGCACGTTAGGGATCCCTCCCCATCATTGTGTACCGGGAGATGAGAGCATTGCGCTCCCCCATTTATGATTTGGGGTAAGAGTATGTGTGTACTCCGACAGCATCCCGTCCACTCGGCCACTTATCAGGGGTAGTGATGTTAGAGTGCACGGTTGTCACAGCCCTACCCACTCGGTCTCACCATTGTGTGTGAGTTGGCTGACTGGCGTCAGGGGTGACCATGACATTGGCATCATATGCATGATGCATTTATTGTTTATGCGTGCTGCATTTACTTGCTGCATTTATATGGATGCATATGATTGACATGCATACAGGATTATGACACTCTCGGTCTGACGACCTGTTATCCTTATACTTGGTCCTGGTTAGTACAGTTTTCTCCTGCATTCCTCAGTTGCATTTACCTTTCTTGTATCAGGAGGCTGTACGCATGATTAGTGCTAGTTATTATATTCTTTATTATGCATATCAGTTGTTACCCGTTGAGCGTTGGACTCACACCCGCCTCCGTTGTTATTTTCAGGTTGATGCTGTCCAGAGAGTTCCAGTTGCTAGTCCCCTGCAGTCCACGAGAATGTTTTATTGTCTTTTGATGTTCTTTACTAGACTATGTTGAGACTTGTTTTATTTTGATACACTTGGATCTTATATGGACATTATCGATGAGTTTTTTTATTTTATTTGGATTTATTTTACTACATGCCTGCCTGGATGGCAGAAGAGGTAAGTGGATCTTATCGTCGGATTTGAGCTTTATGGGTGTAGTTGAGTAGGGTTGTTTTTTAGTCATATATTCCCTGTTATAATTTATTTATTATTAACTGTGTGGTGATGGATATATATACTGCTTTCGTGTTGGCCGAGGTATATGTGGCCCAGAGGGCATTGTAGAAAGTTTCAGATTGTCCGCCGTACAGGGGAGATGTTGCTGAAATTTCTTCAGACAGGGACTCCTCCGGGGCGTGACAATTTATTTGGTATCAGAGCGCCAAGGTTGGCGATACTTGTTTGATTTTCGTGTTACGGATTTTCGAGATTTATCTGAGCGGGTTATGGATACCTGCTTTTGGTGTTCTGGATTTTTGGGTTAGCCCAGGTTTGCGAGTCAAACCGAGTATTTATTTCGGATTAGCACGGATTGCCATTATGTTATGTTTCGGACTTCCGTTTTGGATTTATATGGATTTCCAGTGATTTTCTTGTACGGAATTTCGAGGTCAATTTGGGGATTGACAGCGACGGAACATTTCCAGACAGTAAATAGGTATGATATTATTTTCTGATTGTTATATTGGTAGTGATATCTGTGATATAACTTAACAGATATGGAGCGATATACACATTTATGTGATTCTAGATCCATGTTTAGATTTATTGAATTGATGGTGAGTTAGTAGATCTATTTATTAAGGATATGCTACTTGAGAATAGATTGATTCTAGATGTGTTTTGATTCTAGATGCTATAGACTAGAATAGTATGTGCCTAGTATGTAGAGATAACTTCACGTTTCTGATGCATCAATTGTCTACCTTCCCTAGAGTGTTTACAAGCATCTACACTACACTTATTCTAACCTTGAGCAGTAGCATGCTGCATCAAGAATCTTTTCCCCTCTCGAAAGGACAATTCCTGTCTAAACAGGATACTTCCTATAATTATAAGGAATACATTCTCCATATGACCTCCACTGAGTATGAGTTTCGATTAGTAGTTAACTATGATTATGCTAGATATTTCAAGTGAAGATAACCAAACAGCTGATTTACTGCTCTTCACATCATCTCCTTATCGCAAGTAGATCATTTAGGGTGAACAAATATGTGATACGATATGGGCTTAGTTGCTGCCACTTCTTGATTAATAGACACTTAATATACTATTGTCTTTTTATCATCCTCACGCTGACTGAACTCACATCCTAAAGATCTACATCTCTAGGCCTAAGATTGATCTTTATCTAAAGTTGGTTAAAAATTAAAGAGCCATAGTCACATGCTCATTGATACTGGTAGCTCGCATTCTTTTATATCTTGTACTTTTATGCGGGAGATTGGTAGATTATCCACTTACAGACCCCAGCGATTGACTGTCTCTCTACCGTCCGGTGATACTTTGGGCGTCACCCAAGAGGTCAGAGGTTGCCCGTTAGATTTTGGCAACCTAATACTTACGGTGGATCTTTTAGTATTGGAAATGGTCGATTTTGATATTATACTTGGCATGGACTGTTTGTCAGCATATCATGCCACTGTTGATTGCCAGACGAGGGTGGTCACATTCCGGCCTCCGAATCAACCCCCGTGGGATTCCACTGGCATCAGAGACGATGACATATCGATCATTTCGGCGATTCAGGCTCAGAAGCTGCTGTCACATGGCTGTCAGGGTTTTCTGTTATCTTTGATTAGTATAACGACAGCAGTAGTTCGCAGCTTTCTGACGTTCTGGTGGTCCGAGAGTACCCAGATGTATTCCCAGAGGAGCTACCATGTCTGCCTCCCAAAAGGCAAGTGGAGTTCGCTATTGAGCTGATTCTGGGGACCGCACCAGCATCGAAAGCTCCTTATCGTATGTCACCAAAAGAGTTGAACGAGCTGAAGGTTCAACTCCAGAGGCTTTTAGATAGGGGATTTATTCGCCCTAGTGTTTCTCCATGGGGTTCTCCGGTATTATTTGTCAAGAAAAAAGACGGCACTATGAGGTTATGTATTGACTACAGACAGCTGAATGCAGTGACCGTTAGAAATAAATATCCTTTACCACGGATCGATGATTTGTTTGATCAGCTCAGAGGTACATCAGTGTATTCTAAGATTGATCTGCGATCCGGATATCATCAGTTGAGAGTCAGAGACTCAGATATTCAGAAGACAGCTTTCCGTACGAGATACGGTCATTATGAGTTTTTGGTAATGCCATTTGGGCTTACCAATGCTCCAGCGGTGTTTATGGACTTGATGAACCGCATCTTTCTGGAGTATCTGGATCAGTTTGTTATCATTTTCATTAATGACATATTGGTCTACTCGCATTCCGAGGAGGAGCATACACAACATCTTCGTATACTCTTGGAGACTCTTAGACGACATCAGCTGTACGCGAAGTTCAGCAAGTGTGCATTCTGGTTATCCTCAGTCGGTTTTCTGGGACATGTGGTCTCGAGCAGAGGTATTTCAGTAGATCCTCATAAGATCGAGGCTGTCACCAGTTGGGAGCAGCCGAAATCAGTACAGGAGATCCGCAGTTTTCTGGGACTAGCAGGATATTACAGACGGTTCGTCGAGGGTTTCTCGCGTATTGCTATGCCACTGACACGCCTTACCAGGAAAGGCGTGAAGTTCACGTGGTCCGAGGATTGCGAGACCAGCTTTCAGGAGCTGAAGCGAAGATTAGTGTCGACTCCAGTTTTGATTTTACCTTCTGGAGAGGTCGGATTTGTGCTCTATACCGACGCGTCTCTTCAAGGTTTGGGCGCTGTTCTGATGCAGCACGACAGGGTAGTCTCCTATGCTTCTCGACAGTTGAAGGAGCATGAGAAGAACTACCCAGTTCATGATCTAGAGTTAGCTGCCATCATCTTTGCTCTGAAGCTTTGGCAGCATCATTTATACGACATTACATTTGATATTCTCACTGATCATAAGAGTCTCAAATATATTTTTACTCAGAAGGAGCTTAATCTCCGACAGAGGAGATGGATGGAGTTCCTGAAGGATTACGATTGTACCATTAGCTACCACCTGGGGAAAGCTAATGTGGTTGCAGATGCACTCAGCAGGAAGTCTAGAGGGACTTTGGCTTGCCACCGAGTTTCAGTTACAGACTTGGTTCAGGGTTTCTTCGAGTTGGACCTTGAAGAGCAGGAACATACAGAGCAAGGTATTCTTGTTACCATGGTTGCTCAGTCGTCGATCAGGACGAGGATCCGAGAGGCCCAGGCTGGTGATTAGCATTTGCAGTTTATTGGCAGCCAGATAGCTTCCGGGTAGCAGATTTGTATACTTCCGAGGCAGATTATGCGTATCTCAGTCTCATCCAGTCTTACAGGAGCTACTTCAGGAGGCTCATCGCTCTCGATTTATGATCCACCCAGGCGGGACCCGCATGTATCGAGATTTGAGACGTTCCTACTGGTGGAACGGTATGAAGAAAGGTATCGCGGAATTTGTAGCTAGATGTCTTGTCTGTCAGCAGGTGAAGGCTGAGCATCAGAGACCTGCCGGATTACTTCAGTGGATTCCTATTCCTGAGTGGAAATGAGAACATATTACCATGGACTTTGTGGTGGGTTTGCTGAGGACACGACGAGGCCATGACGCGATTTGGGTAGTCGTTGATCGATTAACCAAATCCGCGCACTTTTTAGCGATTCAGAGGACAGATTCCCTGGATCGATTGGCAGATTTGTATTGCCGAGAGATCATTAGATTACATGGTGTCCCTTTGACTATCATTTCGGATAGTGACCCCCGGTTCACGTCTCGTTTTTGGCAGACTCTGCAGCAGGCCTTGGGCACGCAGCTCCGATTTAGTACAGCTTTCCATCCACAGACAGATGGACAGTCAGAGCGGACTATTCAAACTCTAGAGGACTTGCTGAAATCTTGTGTATTGGATTTCGGAGGCAGTTGGGAGGGCCATCTGCCATTGGTAGAGTTTGCCTACAACAACAGCTTTCATTCGGCTATCCAGATGACACCGTTTGAAGCGTTGTATGGTAGACCTTGTCGGACACCCACCCTCTGGGATGAGGTTGGGGAGGCCCAGTTGTTGGGACCTCATAGAGCTCAGCATGAGGCAGAGTTGGTCCGTACTATCAGACAGAGGATGTCAGAGGCTCAGGACTGCCAGAAGAGTTATGCAGATCGGAGACGTAGACCTTTGGAGTTCTCTACAGGCGACCATGTATTTCTACGAGTTTCACCCATGAAAGGGGTGAAGACATTTGGCCTCAAAGGTAAGCTAGCTCTGTGGTACATTGGTCCTTTCCAGATCCTGGAGAGGATTGGAGCAGTAGCTTACCGGCTGGCACTACCACCGTCCATGGCTGGCGTGCACGATGTATTTCACGTATCCATACTGAGGAGATACGTACCCGACCCTACGCATGTGCTGATAGATATCCCAGTTCTAGTTCAGCCTGACATCACTTATGAGGAGATTCCTGTACGGATTCTAGACCGGAAAGAGCGTCAGTTGCAGAATAAGACTATCCGGCTGGTTAAAGTCGAATGTCAGCATCATACAGACGAGGAGGCTACTTGGGAGCTTGAGGATACTATCTGAGCTCGATATCCCCATCTTTTCACTTGAGGTATGAGGGTTATTTTCCGTTCAGCATTTATACTTTCTATCTGTTGTTAGTACTTGCTGAAGGTAGATAACAAAAATTTGGGGACCAAATTTTTATTAGTGGGGGAGAATGTAAAATACCGAAAATAGGCGAATAATAATAAGGGAATTTTTCAGAATTTTTAGAAATTTTTCGGGAATTTTTCGGAGCTCGTATGGACGAGTTTACGGGAATGGAAACTGGGCCCCGGGAAAGCCTCTTTGGGTTACCCCGTTTAAGTGAGGAAATGTTGATTTTCTTTTTATTCTTATTTCTTTTCCCTTTTCTTGATTTTTCGCCGTTTCCTCTTTGCCCGCGAGCCCTAACCTCCTTCCTTGAGCAGTTTCCTCCCCCCTCTCGCGACAAAACTCCTTGGCTTCTTCTTCTCATTTCTGCCCTAGCCATCTTCTCCGCTGAGCTTTCTCCACCCGACGGCGCCACCCCCCAGTACATCGCCGAGCTTTCCTTTCTGACCCAGCGCCACCCTTGCTCCGCCATTTCGCCGAGCGACGGCTCCACTACAGTCGACCGCCGAGCCCTAACGCTGGCCACCGCTGAGCCCTCTACCGATCCCCGATCTCCCTTCTTCCCCTAGCGACACTGCCGACCACCGGAACAAGTCGGTGCCATCCTTACTCTTGTGTCGTGCGCTAGTTTTGGTCTCTCGCCGGTGCGTATCTGCTTGGGTTTAGTTTCAGACAAGAGCAAGCAGTGTCGAGTCCTTCTTGTGTCTCTGCTTGATAGTGCCGAAGACAACACAGAGCTGTGCCCTAGCCGGATCTTGGAGGTAAGTATGGTTGGTATTAGGTTAATAGGGATTTAATTCTATACTGTGGTTGAATTCCGAATTTGATTTGTGATCTCCACTCTTGACCTCACTTTTGATCCGAACAGGGTACTGGAATTCCAGAAGAGGATAAGACTTGCTGTGGGGTTTTTCTTGGATCCGGCAGTCACTGCTTCCAGCAAACTCTTTGATTTCCAACAGCAAGAACGGCTGTGGAATTTGGGGTAAGGGAAGGGTTTTGATTATGTGTTGATTAGGGTTCGTTAATTGTGTTGGATTGGTTAGTTGGATCCAATTTAGAACTTCTTAATTGGATTACAATTTAGTTTAGCTAATGGTTGTATGATAAAATTAGCTAAACTATGCATTATGTTTGATACCACAGGACTTTTACGCGAGATGAGTATCTCGACTACCGGTTTGGACTTTTCGATTTAGAGGCGGGTACTTTGACTTATGTCTTTTGATATGCATAATAATGTGTTTAACATATAGCAATGTTTGTGTTTTCCATTTGTTTCGGTTGGTCACTACATGATCTGTTACATGTTTGCGTGTTTATTTATTATGCACTGCATGTTATTATTTACCTGATCATACATGCTTATAGAGGTAGTGACACAACCATATTATATATTATGTTCAGGACCTAGGGTTTATTTGATACCCTATCTAATCTGTGTACCTTTGAGTTAATTCCTTGTCTTGTGGTACACATTTGGTATATATATATATGGTTATTGTTATGCTGTTCATGATATTGCCATGTTTAGTGTCATGCATCATCTTGCATGATTGCATGCTGTATGATAGTTTGCTCCATTATTATTGAGCACATCGCCAGTTTCATCGTTGTCGGTGCTCCGTTGGTCCGCTCATGGGTGGCGTGACACAGCGTGGTAGCACGTCAGTTTTGCTCTTCCGGTGCTCCGTTGGTCCGCTCATGGGTAGTGTGACGCAGCGTGATAGCACTTTAGGGATCCCTCCCCGTCATCGTGTACCGGGAGATGAGAGCATTGCGCTCCCCCATTTATGATTTGGGGTAGGAGTATTTGTGTACTCCGACAGCATCCCGTCCACTCGGTCACTCATCAGGGGTAGTGATGTCAGAGTGCACGGTTGTCATAGCCCTACCCACTCGGTCTCACCATTGTGTGTGAGTTGGCTGACTGGCATCAAGGGTGACCATGACATTGGCATCATATGCATGATGCATTTATTGTTTGTGTGTGCTGCATTTACTTGCTGCATTTATATGGATGCATATGATTGACATGCATTCAAGATTATGACACTCTCGGTCTGACGATCTGTTATCCTTATACCTTGGTCCTGATTAGTACAGTTTTCTCATGCATTCCTCAGTTGCATTTACCTTTCTTGTATCAGGAGACTGTATGCATGATTAGTGCTAGTTGTTATATTCTTTATTATGCATATCAGTTGTTACCCGCTGAGCGTTGGACTCACACCCGCCTCCGTTGTTATTTTCAGGTTGATGCTGTCCAGAGAGTTCCAGTTGCAAGTCCCCTGCAGTCCACGAGAATGTTTTATTGTATTTTGATGTTCTTTACTAGACTATGTTGAGACTTGTTTTATTTTGATACACTTGGATCTTATATGGACATTGTCGATGAGTTTTTTTTTATTATTTGGATTTGTTTTACTACATGCCTGCCTGGACGGCATTAGAGGTAAGTGGATCTTATCGCCGGATTTGAGCTTTATGGGTGTAGTTGAGTAGGGTTGTTTTTGAGTCATATATTCCCTGTTACAGTTTATTTATTATTAACTGCGTGGTGATGGATATATATACTGTTTTATTATCTGTTATTGTTCCGGCCGTGTTGGCCGAGGTATATGTGAGCCAGAGGGCATTGTAGAAAGTTTCAGATTGTCCGCCATACAGGGGAGATGTTGTCGAAATTTCTTCGGACAGGGACTCCTCCGGGGCGTGACATTTGCTATCATAAATAGACAGAATATCCATTCTTGTATTGTTTAGAAACTGAAATCAAGTTCTTTCTAAAACTTGGTACGTAAAGATAATTTCTTAAAATCAATATTTTATTCCTATAAACATCTCCCACTACAACAGTTGCTACTTTTATAGCATTGCCCATATAAATAGTGATTTCTCCTTCGTGTAGTTGTCGAATCTCCTAGAACCCCTGCAATGATTTGTAGACATAATCGATGGTTATCATATCTACACGCCAGATACCGGTATATAACACCACTAATCATGTTCCAACTACTAGAGAATAAGATATACCTATATTGTTCTCTTCCTACGAGGGCAGTCCGTCTACAAATGTCCAGACTACTTGCAAATAAAGCACTTGCCTTTCGACTTTTTCATTCCTGCTTTTAGTCCAGTACCTAGAGATCATACAGTCTTGCCTGTCAGCCCGATTCTAGTGTCCGAAGAGTTCCTTGGGATTCTACATCATGTCTTGGCCAATAGACATGGTCTGATGTTGATGTTGCAGCACATTTGATATAAAAGTCAAATGTAACTCCGCGTCATCTCATCTGTCTTGACCCATTTACTATGATACTCAATCTCCTCTTCACTAGAATCGCTATTAGGCACATTAGAGCAGGTCTCTAATAGTACAAACTTATAGCCTTCAGCAGTTAGGACAATGTCCAGGTTTCTTTTCCAATATATGTAGTTTTGGCCAGTAAGTTTGTTCTCTTTCAGTATAATGGCCAATGGGTTGAAAGTCATCCTAAGAATCACAAAATAAACTTTGGTCAAGACTCTAAATTTAGAATAATATTGATTCCTCAAACAATATTATTTAAATTTACCAACACCTCAAACACCGTGAATTTTACATGCCACGATAGTATGGACGTATACAAAATCAAACATTTGTAAGAGGAGGTTTTACTCATTAATTTTATTCTTGTCAACCTAACTTTATGATAAATAAAATTAATAGTTGGTTTTTCCTTCGGTCGCACAAATAATAGCAGTGACTCCGATGGGGAGGATACTATTAAATGTGCCTAAGTGTATACCATTACTTGATACTTAGTCCATTAAATATGATTGTGCCCCTTCAGATGGAGAAGATCACACGCTCCTAAATAATATCTTATAACCATCCATAAAAGAAGTTTGATCTAGTGATCTGCAAACAAACTCATCCGATGGGGAGGGAGACACTCAGAGCCAACACGTAAGTTTGTCGCATCACTTACAAACCAGTAATGGAGACCGTGGAATTTATTTACTAATCCCTCTCCCACTTAGTTATTTAAGGTGAGGAATTTTAACCATGCAAGCACACATCACATGCACACATACATCACAGTAAATAAAAAAATAAATATGGAAATTAATTTTCCAACTATTATGGCTTCTTCCATCACTATCCTCCGTATGCTGCCAACCCTAGCTGCTGCCCTCTTTAGCCACCACAATCGGGTCTAGTCGTCGCATCTATCTTGCTTTTTTTTTCGCTTCGCCTCTGGTCCACAAATAGTACCACGCCTCACAAGGATACGATCCGCGACAAAAATAGAATTTTACATTTATTGATCCTATATTCCACAAAGGAATGTACATGTAATCTAGATCAAAACAAAAATGTAAAAACCTAAAACTAATACAGCTTTTGTTGTATTTAATACATACAATCATGCACACACATAAAATACCCTTGACATGTCTAAGGGTACAATCACACACAATATCTATAAGCCATAATAGTTGGAGCATGCAACCACAGAGTTAGCACATCCTACTATTATCCTACCTAAATTATGTATGACATGTGCATAATTAAACTGAAAACCAAACACATAGAGGCAAACTCTAGTTCTGACACCAATTGTTGGTTGATACTCGAAATATAATAATGGTTCCGCTGTACAAAAATTTTGTATAAGTCCTGAACCATTCCTAACAACCTATTGTGTTCTTTAAAAATTAAAATAGGAATCACAAACGAAACTTAACATTATTGATTCTAAATTTAACTTATCTCTTCTTAGAGGTTTAGACTTGGATCACAAATAATACTTAACATTATTGATCCAAATCCACCCATGTTATATCAATTTCAGAGATTGGCTTCCAGGTTAAACACGGTGAGGCACTAGGCCTTCTTGGGTATGAGAGCATCCACCACTTTCTAGACAAAGTCTTTCAACGAAATTTAATATTTAATGTCCTTATAGTAACCCTAGGTTTAACCAAAAAAAATAATCGAATCACAAGATCGAAAAAAAATAAAAGAACACAAACTCGAATCACAAATTTGAAACCTAGAATCATATGCCTCTTGTGTTTGGTATTTCAAAATCTATACAAAGAAAACTAGTATGATGTGGAATAGAATTACTAGTTATACCTTTCTTTGTAAGCAACAACCTCTTGATCTTCTATCGTATTCCTCTTCCTATCTCGGACGTCGTGTGGGCGACGATCTACCGAGACGAGAACCACCCAAGTTTCCTTCTTCTCCAAGCAAGTTTTGGCCACCACAAGAACTCCAAGAACCCTTAGGACTTTCCTGCAAAGCTCATTCAACATATCAGATAACAAAACACCTTAACTTTGAACCCTTTGACATAATCAAAACATAGGTTCGATCGTCGGATGCTTCTTGCACCAACAATCTTCCCCTTTTTGATTATGGCAACACGGTTCAAAGTTAAGTAAGAATATGACCGTTGAATTTAAACTGCCAAACGCCACATCAGTATCCTATCACGTTGGGCGTGCGGCGGCAGGGGCAGGACACGTGGCTCATCGCCACGAGTCGACATTTATTGACAGCATGGAAGCGTGCTCAACCATAATGAGCGGAGATTTGCACAATTTCCAAGAAATATGGGTGACGCCTGCCTGACTCGCGCTTGCCCGAGACAGTCTAAGCAGAGATTTTGCAAGTGCAAGCCTTCGTCATGCCGGTCGGATCGAGGGAGCATACATACGCCCGAACGACAAGCTTCAACGGGCCGATCGGCTAGGATCGGTCTTATTCCGATCAGAAACCACACAATGTCGAAGGTCGATCGGGAGGAAACCTAATCAGACAATTGTCCAGTCAGTCAGACTTACAGCCTCCTTTGACTAGACTTGAGAGGGAGGTTTGTGATGCGGTAATGATCAAGGGACCCACCCTGTTGCCACAGTGGAGGTCAAAGGAGGTCAAAGTCAGGGCAGTCAACGCATAAATGACATTGGTCGGTCAGGCGAAGTATGCTCCGACCGGGGAGAAGGCTCCGACCCGACACCCTCCTCAACACGGGGAGCAATCAAACAACCGACGCTCAAGAGAAACAATGTGTAGAAGCCGAGCCAAGCGGCTACCCCGCTCGGTCAAACAATAGAGATGCAAGTTTAACTTTAGTCCAGCGACTGCTCTGCTCGTCCTGGCAACAGACTTCGGTCAAGCGGTTACCTTGCTCGGCTCGGCAACAAGCTTCAGCAATAACACAGTGGACCTTCGGTCGAGCAGACACACATAGAGGAATAGCTAGGTTTTGGCCATCCAGACGAGGCACCAGGGCGGCGGAATTCCAGCCGAGCGACCAACCCGCTCGGCTTAGCAGTACAGTTCTGATGATATTCAGTGATATCCTTTTTGGGAGTTGGTGCCGCCGACACCGGGCATAGACTGCCAGAAGATCGTACGGCAGATGCTTCCACTGTCACTTCAAAGATATGTTCGGCCTGTTAAGGTACTGTGTCAGAGACACTTTACCGACAAGTCTTTTCAAGGAAAACTTTGAGAAGCGTGCTCGCCTTGGGAATCGTGCACGCGCGCTACCGGAGCTCTATATAAAGGGGGTCTAAGTATTGGTGGAGGTACGTAATACATGCGAGATTCACTGTTCACGCTATAATAATCTCTTGTTGCTCCGCTTCCCACTTCATCGTCGATGACTGACTTGAGCATCAGAGGGCCAACGCTGGAGACCCTTTCCCTACCTGCAACACTGACGTACATGAGTGTCATATCTCTAACTTTCCGTCTCTTCAATTTTTGGATAGAATTATATATAGAGAGAAGTTTGGCGTAATAATAAAATTTTACCATATGATCTAACGATCACATGTTCAAGTCGTAAATATTAACTGAGATAAATCTAATATGGTCTAATCGTTTTTTTTTAACCGTTTTAATATGTTCAAATATTAACTGAGCTTTGGCATTAGTGGAAGTTTCCAGACCTGTTTTAATATAAAAACATACCAAGATCTTTAAGCGTTCGATATAAAATTATATAAATAATCTAAAAACATTATTATTTTTTTATTATTTTAAAAAATATTTAATATTAAAAAATTGAAAAATCATTAAATATTAATTCAAGTTCAGCCTGGTCCCAAAGATGTCGGAAGCAAAATGTCTTCTTCGCTCCTTCAATTATTCATCGCGCGGGATCTCATCTCCGACGTTGCTCCTACCGACAATTTATAGAAAGACCTCATCGAGTCCCCATCAAAAACCCTAGTCATCATCACCAACAAAGAACAAAATTTAGGGCACAATTGATTAAAACACTAACCTTCTCTTTTTTATTATTATTATTATTATTATTATTATTATCAACCGTGTAATATTAACTGAATGAATACAGATTATACAAGGCTTCTATATATCTTTTGAAGCAATGATCTTATTGTTTGAAGAGAGATGCAATGAACTGTCTAGTATCACTTGTTTGAGTTGTAGTAGAAAAACTTCCCAATGAACAAAATCAAAGAAAAATAAAATTATAGAGAAAAAAGAAGAAAAACTCCAATCTTGTTCATCAACATGTCAGCTCATTTGCTCCCCGATGAGATCAAGCCCGATTACGAGGAATGACACTCCCTGGAAGAGCAGAAAGTAGAAGTGAATCCCCTGTGCTGACAGCAGACTTCTGGCGGCCGCGGTGAGGAGGAGGAGCGAAAGGGCCAGCTCCTTTTTGTAAATCTTGTTGGACTTCTTTGGTTGAGATGAAGGTTTTAAGTGTTGTTGTCGTTCACTTAACTTGGCCAGCTCGATGAGTTCGCTTTCTGATGATTGTTTGTGGAATTGCAGAAGGCTTAAGCTCTTTGAATATTCCTTGTCTGCGACGGTCAGGAGATCGGATTCTGATGACCTGCCGGCCTTTTTGGTGACTACCCATTCGTATGAACTCCCTAGTTTGAATAACCCTGAGATCATGGCATTGAATTTTGTCACCGACATGGCGTTTTCGAAGAGAAGGTAAGGCACGATGAAGGGGAAGGATTGCAATGCCGGAAGAATGTTGAGGAAGGACATTATAACGGGCACATAGCAGATGACCCAAAAAGGCAATTCGGCCTCGGGGATGAACATGGACAACGGAAGAATTACACAAAACAACGTAAACGAATAGAAAGGAAGGACTAACTTCCGTAAAAGAAAGAAGAGAAGGATCAAGTTTGCCTTCTTCCATATCGAAATCTGCAATGAAGTCACTACTGCACTTGTGAGGCACTTGAATTCTTCCAAAGGCAGTTTAACTTCTGTATATGAATAAGATCGAATTACCTTCGAAGTTATAATATCGGGAAGACATATCCTAAATAGATGCATTGGTCCAGAATGCCATCGATGCTGCTGTTTCCGATAGGCCTCAAATGATTCAGGGACTTCACATAAGACCTAGCTTGCATATGGATCCGTGTTAGTAATGTAAATGAAAAGGCAAACAATATGAGGTTCGTATCGAAAAACTACCTTTACATCATTCAAGAAGATGAACTTCCAACCATGGAGGTGAGCACGAACAGCTATATCCATGTCCTCGACCGTTGTTCTCTCGAGCCACCCTCCCGAGTCCTCTAACGCCTTGATTCTCCATACACCCGCAGTCCCGTTAAATCCAAAGAAGTTCAAGAAGATGCCATTCACCTGTTGCTCCACTTCAAAGTGAAAGGCGAGATTGATGTTTTGAAGGCGAGTCAATAGATTCTCATTCGTGTTTATGAAGCTCCATCTCGCCTGGACCAGTCCAAGCTCAGGATTCCCCTGCACGACATCATATAGAAGAAGTCGACAATTCATCCCTAAAAAGATCGACTTCAAAGCATTCTCAAATACCTTGAAGTGTGGAATGGTAAGCTTGAGGAAATCAGGGTTGGGTTGAAAGTCAGCATCAAATATGGCAACAAACTCATAGTCTTTGACATATTCACAGCTCATAGCGGATTTGAGATTTCCCGCCTTGTAACCGGTCCTCACCAACCTATGGCGGTAGACGATGTTCACGCCTCTCTGACTCCACTTGGAGACCTCAGTGCTGATCAGTCGCTGGATGGTCTCATCATCAGAATCATCGAGCACTTGGATCAGCAACCGATCTCTTGGCCAATCGATTTCGCAAACCGTAGAAATCGATTGCTCATACACCTGAATCAACTCGATCAAACGACTAGTTATTACATTGCTTTGGATCAAAAAGCTGCAATTTTTTTTGTAAGAACTGGAAGAGATCTTTACCTCTCTTTCATTGCACATAGGAATTTGGACAAGAACCATGGGGTACTTGTAGCTATCATCTTCTTTGAAAGGTTCCTCTTCGATCTTTGGTTTGATCTTCTTCAGTCTGATCCAGAAGCAACCAAAGCACAAGGCCAATCTATCCAGAGATTGGATGACGAACAAAACTATGCACATGTTTGACAGCGTCTGAATTGTGTAAGCGATGTAGTTTGCTCGGAAGAAAAGCCAATAGAGGTAGGTAGAGTGCATCCACCCTTGGATCTCGGTGGCCTCCGGCAAATGCAAGTTCTCCGGCAGCTGCTGGAAGTGCCACCGGTTCCAGTGAGCAATGAGCTCGAATGCCAGTGCGACGAGGGAGAAGAACAAGAAGGCCCTGATTAGCTTCAGCAGCAAATGGGGTTTCTCAGAAGAAGCAGCAGCTCGACGGCGGGAAAACAACCTTCTGCCGACGACTCCAGGCAGCGCCCATAGCAGCGCCCATAGCAGCGCCGCTGCTGACGCAAGGCGGCCGGCGGCGTGGTGGGCCTTGAGGAGCAGCACCCAAGTGAACTGCTTAGCGTTCTTGCCGCGCCCCTTGTCGGTGGAGGGGAACGCTTCGTCTTCATCAACAACCGCGGCAGGGATCTCGAGAACTGAGTAATTAGGGTTCTCCATCGTCACTACCACCGGTGTGCCCTTCTGCAGCTGCTTCTCCCTCGCCCACCACCCAGAGAAACCCGACCTCGGAGCCATTGCACAACCGTACAAAAAGCGAGCAGCTTCCAGATCGATCGATCAATCAATCAACCATTACAAATTCCACCCTCAAACTTGGATTTTCCCCTTTTTATGCAAGGGATTCAGCAAATGCAGAAACCGTGAAGAGGATGAAGAAGAAGAAGAAGAAGAAGAAGAAGGAAGAAGAAGAAGAAGAAGAAGAAGAACACAAAAGGCGAGAGAGAGAGAGAGAGCTGGGATTACTGTTCTTGACCTCCCTCACTCGCTAATCTTCCATGAGGAAAGGTACACTACCCGCAGTCGTAAAGCTTGAAAGCAAGTGGAGGAAGGAATCAATCAATGGTCTTAAAACGACACCACGACTCCCTGCTTCCACCATTACCAAAACTTACCATGGTTGAAATCCGAAAGAAATCTCGACTACCAGCGAGCGAGAATCTGGGGAGCTCCACGAAATGGCGAACGGAGATTGGAGATTCATTAAACTCAGTAGAATAGCAGAAAAAAGTGGGGAGATTTACCAGAGCATTGTTACAGTGATGAAGCAAGAACAGAACTTTTTTACCGTGGAAGAGACACAAGATGAAGAAGGCTTTTGTGAAGCCAACGACCAGCAGACTTGTCTGATTTCTTCTCAGTGCGTTCTTCCCATTTTTCTTTCCTTTTACATGGGCAATTTATAGTTTTACTGCATAATAATTTTTAACCTAAAATATTTAACACTTTACATCCTCAAAATTAATAAATAAATAAATATAGAACGGTTTCGGTAACAAGTATTTAATTATTAAAATTATGAGTAAAAATGAAAAAGGACGTTTTACATTTTATAAATCATCAAAAATACCGCTCTATATTTATTTAAGTATTCAGAATACTTTCTATATGTTACCGAAACGGTTTCATAATATATAGAAATTATTCTGTAACCATTATAACTTATTCATGATGAGTTTACATTTTAATTTGATTAAAGTAAAATAGATAATTTTTTATATTGTAACAATTATTGAATTATTGTTACTTGTTATAGTTAAATTTTAAATTCTGAATACTTTTTATCAATTTAGTATAAAAAAATCATTTTAAAATAGTCGTAGAAGTTACTAAATAATTACCACCATATTATTATAATATTATATTAGATACTACATAGTGTAGTAACTACATAATAATTTTCAGGTATTATAATAGTCTGTAGTTGCTATAATTGCATTGAAAATAAAAAATAATACTCTAATAATTATTTGATAATTTTTATATGTTGTAATAAATAGTGTTATATATTAAAATAGTTATCGTGAGTTGTTATAATAACATTGGGATAAAGGATATTTTTAGATAAAATCACGGAACACTTTTGTTTTTTTTTTAATAAAAGATGTGTTTTCTTTTAATTTAGAGTGTCGTTTTTATTTTTACCTAATTATATTTAGTCAATTAAAATTTCTAAACATTATAATTAAAAGTGTTTTATATTTTTGTAAATATTATGTAAAGTTAAATGCCCATTTTATAAAATACAGTTTTTTAAAAGATAAATAATATAAAATTATTTGCTCTCAAAAAAATGTTTTATGTTTAGTCACAATTAAGTTAAATGTCTTACTTGAATTGGGTAATTATGACGGTTTCTTTCGCTGTGGAAGGAGGCATGCCATAATCATGATCCTCCTTTTATAAAGTATTAAAAACTAAAATATTTTAATCTTATACCCATATTAATTCATTAATTAGGTCTATTTTAATCATACATGATCAAAGAAAATAGATGTCAACAATAAAATTTATAGCACATTTTAACTTTATTAATAAATTTTGATGATTGCAAAAATAAAAAAAATGGAGATAAAACGTTTTTTTAAGAATGATATTAAGAATTAATTGATAGGAGAATTAATAAATATAAAAAACCATTTAAATTTTATAATATTAAGGGGATCATTTTATATACTTTTTAATTATTTCTTTCTTGATTAATGCGTTAGAGCTGGAAGTGTTTAAATTACTTTTAGAGAGGAAGGCAAAAATTAAAATTTATTTTTAATTATTGACCAAAATTGGTTTAATATGAGACAACTTTAGCCAAACCTAATAAATTAAAATAATTATAAATAATTTTGATTAATCATAAACTTTTCCTAAAAAAATGATAATCCCAATTAGCCTCATAAACCTTTCCTAGTTTTAACTAAAAAATGCTCCATGTTAAATCATACTAATTTTGTCAAAAACTGCTATAATAATATTTGACTAATTTTGATTAAGTTAAATTATTTTTTTTTATCAAGTTATAACTGTTGGATCGAAAAGAATTTAGATATCTCCACAATGACATGATATTGTCCACTTTGGGCCTAAGCCCTCATGGTTTTGCTCTTGGGCTCTACCCAAAAGGCCTCATGCCAATGGAGATATCTTTCTCTTATAAACCCATGATCTTTTCCATGTGTTTTCAATATGGGACTATGTTTGCAACCTTGCAACCCCAACAATCCCCCCCTCAAACAAAGGACCATGGGCTTCCCACGTCCGATCCTTGACCCACCAGGTCTTCCTGCCCCTCGGTCTACCTGACCTACTAGGACTTTCTGCCCCTCGGTCTACCTGACCTACTAGGACTTCCTTGCCTAGCCGCAACTAGGACTTCCTGCCCCTCGGTCCACCTGACCTACTAGGACTTCCTGCCTGGTGTCTGGTCCTCTTGATCCGAACATAGGAGCCCCCACTTTCTTTGTTCGAGGTCAATATTGTACTCACATGGTTCAATCAGACCATAGCTCTTGTGCACAGTCGGCGGTTAAACCTTCTGGCAGTCCGGGCTTTGATACCACTTGTTGGATCGAAAAGAATTTAGATATCTCCACAATGACATGATATTGTCCACTTTGGGCCTAAGCCCTCATGGTTTTGCTCTTGGGCTCTACCCAAAAGGCCTCATGCCAATGGAGATATCTTTCTCTTATAAACCCATGATCTTTTCCATGTGTTTTCAATATGGGACTATGTTTGCAACCTTGCAACCCCAACAATAACCGTTTTAATCAATATTTAAAATAATTTTTAAATGTATTGTAATTATCATAGTATAATAATCACAGTTAATCTTATTGATTATTCCTGAGATAATCAGTCTAATCTTACGATTTTTCACCGACCACTAGGATAAATTGAGAAGTACATGTAGCAATCAGTCTAGAAGTCCAACATCCTTTGGTTACGCCCCTCGTTTGGAGGAAAAATTCCTATAATACGCTATAACTGGGGATCGAATCGCAAGTACCTGGATGACAACCTGAATATCCTACCACGATATCAAAGCCCCAGGACAAAAAATAAGGTGGTTTGATTTAAATTTATCACGTATAACTTTGACTATATGATTATGGAGAGTAAAATATAACTTAATAGTATGCGGTTCCATTCTAACTAATACTATAACCTAATTTAATATTTACTATATTAACTAGGTTCAATTATATTAAACTAAGAATGGATTGATTCAATTAATTAAAATTTAAATAAAAAAACTGAACATTTTAATGTGCGGTCATCTTCACCTTCATTATCCTTTGCCCGCTTCACCCATCGTCGTCTATTGACATGGACTCCATGTTGATCTTCTTTGACAACAGATATGCTGACATGACCACCCTTCTTGAGTGCTTGGAAATGATCCAGGCACCTAGACTCAATCCAGACGCTTGAAAATGATCAAGTCAGAAGTTGATAGTTTTCTCGTTCAAACACTTGGGTGATACTCTAGTCATTTAGAGTTGAGTTGACCTGAACCTAACTCCAGCCTTCTTCTTGAACAGACTTTCTCCTCGCTTCTTATCCCTTGGATGCGCCACACGCGTTCTTCTCATCCACTTATGTACTCTTTCGTAGCCCCTCGCCCCTCGGATGCACTAAGCTTGAAAATGATCAACTCAGAAGTTGATAGTTTTTTCGTTTGAACATTTGGGTGATACTCTGGTCATTTAGAGTTGAGCTCACCTGAACCTAACTCCAGCCTTCTCCTCGAACAGACTTTCTCTCAGCTTCTCGCCCCTTGTATGCGCCGCACGCATCTTTTTCATCCACCTGCGTACTCTTTCGCAATCCCTCATTTATCGGATGCACCGAGCCTGTAGTGCCTAAAATCGATTCTAGTAAATTTGATTAAATTGAGAGTTTTAAAATTGTATACTAGGTTGTAGTTAGTTTTTTATATGTGATATAGAAATTACATGAGATATTACTATGATTTGCATGATTATGAGTTAGATTTCGGTCAACGGTCTCGGCCTAGAAACTATTGTGAATAGCAAGGTCTCGACCAACATTGTTGTGAACAGCAAGATTTCGACCAAAGGTTTTAGCAAGACCACTGTGGTATTGCGACTTATAAATCTTTGTTGAAATCATAGTAGATTTTATGTCATAAAGATATTGTGAATGTTATATGACATGATGCATGCATGACTATGATCCTTAACCCCAATGTGATTAGTTGTTTGTGTTGTAATTCATAATATGACTTGCGTGTCGTGCTTCTCCTTTTTCATTCTTATTGTAAATTTAGACTACCCTCGAATGTAACTCAAAGTTTCTTTAAATTTTGTAATGTATAAATTAGAGAAATAACTAGTCTACTGGATGATGGTGAAAAGGGAGAAGGACAACAACCCACGACGACCAAGGAAGTACTTGGAGAAGATGCTTTAACCTAGGTTGACCTTCTGATCTTTTCATTGGCTTGAGAAGATAGTAGTTGATGTGGTCATAACTATGTCACGTTTAATTAGCATATATGTTGATGTATTCCATGATATGCCATGAATGTATGTGATGCATGTGTAGCAATCGTAATTAGGTCCCTTTCATATGCCTACCAAAGTTTGGTACTCACTACTACCTCGATCATTTGTACTCAGGTTTTGCCAAAGTAAAATGACTCGTTTTATCTTGGTAGAGTGCGATAGGACAATTGTGATGTCCGACTATTAGACTTTGGGTGTGACTTAACTAAGTTATCTTAATTGGATTGAGAACTTAGAGGCATATCCGATGCGATGTAATTCAAATTATATTAGTCTTGGGCAATTAGCCAAAGCTAACTCAAGATGAGTTATAATATGGATTTCATAAGATGGACAAATGAATAAATAGTCTTGTTCACCCAATGATACAAGAGTTACATAGGATATAATTAGTACACGTTGCCTACCTAAGTTATACTAAGTCTTGGGCGATTAGCCAAAGCTAAATCAAGATGAGGTATAATATGAATCTTGTCCCACATGAATATCATCATGATTGGATTTGGAGCTAGTAGTGTGGGTAAAACCATATCCATGACTTACTCCTACCAAAGCTTTCAAATTTAGTGGGAGAAATAAAGTCCTAATTAAATGATCTAAATATGATAATTATTTCTATATTTTATTATTACAGATCACCATGTCGTCTAGTACGTTGAATACACTCTCACTACAATCTATCCTTGATAAGGACAAGCTCAATGGAATTAACTTTCTAGATTGGTGCCGAATCTTGAGAATAGTTCTCAAGCAAGAGAGAAAACTATATGTTCTAGAGTAGCCCATTCCCGTACCACCCCCCACTACTACCATTAGAGCCGATAAGGATGTTTATAAGAAACATTAAGATAATGCATTAGATGAATCATGTCTTATACTTGCCACCATGACCTCTCAGCTTTAGAAGCACCATGAGAACATGGATGCTTATGATATTGTTGAACATCTTTGACAACTATATCAAGGACACGTAAGGCATGATAGATTTGAGATCTCTAAGGCTTTGTTTCAATACAAGATGCAAGAAGGCAGTCCAGTAGGATCATATATACTCAAAATGATTGGGTATGTGGAGAATATACAAAGATTGGGATTTCCATTAGATCAAGAATTGGCCACTGACCTTATTCTATAGTCATTGCCTGAGAGGTACAGTCAATTTTTCATGAACTATAACATGAATGAAATTGATAAACCATTGCTTGAGATGTTGAGTGATGCGACGATAAGGAAGACTCTACCTGGCAGGAGTCAATTGCCACAGTTTAGGTCAACGCCAGGGATTAAGCAAGGCTCATCCACATAACCCGGGCGGAAGGTGGCTACATCGATCGATCGGATGAACCACTATCTGATCGGATAATCAGATGAACTAGTGTCTGGTCAGCCCGGTTGGTAGGAGAATGGGCTGAGCGGGCTACTCGTCCAACTCAGGGTATGGCATTGTACGTATTAATAACGAACCGATAAAATAATAAAAGAAGAAAAGACTAAGATACTTAATAAAGGGAAGAGAAAATAAAAGAGAACATTCTATCTATCATTGAATGCAAAGAAGCCAAAACAAAATAGTCTTCTGCCGATAATTAATACTAGTTCCATGAATGTGAGAAGCCAAGACAAAGATGCCTTCTGTCGGTAATTAAAATCATTAAACATGGGAAGGTGGAGGGTGTTACGAACCACAAGTGCACGGATTCGTCGTCAGTAATAAAAATATCGATCCCACATGGACTAGTTATAAGCACTAGCAATTGTTCACTAAGGGTTAGCTAGACTACCAATGGTTGTGGATAATCTAGGGAAGAAAGGTCGGGAAGAAGAATCGAGAGCTGGTGAGTCGAAGTGTTCACTTGGTTATGAGGAGCTCTAGGAGGTTGGTTTCGTTATGGTGGTATTGATGTGTCACGTTTTATCCTACACTCACTGTCATTTAACATGTAATTGCCGGAAGCTAAAGCGGCTATTCTTAAATGCCAGAATAAAGAAGGACCCTAAGAAGGCTTATTACGGTTTACCCCTGTCACTAGGGTGCCTCAACAAATCTTGAGGACACGACTCTAATTGGTAAGTCGAGAATAGTGGTTAAGAGCTAAGTTTGGTCTCTCGCTTCCTTGAGGGGAATTTGTCTCCCCTTTCAAGGAAGTATCCTAGATGTCCGTGAACGAGTTACCCCTGTCACTAGGGCCCCTCGGATGTACGATCTAAGGATAATCTCTCTACGAGGTTAACAAGTTCTACACAATCAAGCAACATGCAATTGAGACAAAGCATAAAAGATCATCCAACAAGTATAAGCATAATATGAGTTTTACATCAAACCGAACCACAACTACCCCATAGTCCTAGAACAAAGGATCTACTCCATAAGTGTCAGAGAGATATCTAAAGACATATGGTAGATAAACATACAATCTTCAGACACGGAGAAAGAAAGAAAGAAAGAATATGCTTATCCAATGATGATGAGTGACTTTCGGATCTAATCCTCTGCTTCTGGAGTCGATACGGTGGTGGAAGATCGCTGGACGGAGGTCCAAGATGGCGTGGGATGGATTCAAGATGTTTCTCCAACTGACGGCTCGCTTCCCCGTGCTCCCCCTCGAGAAAAAGGGTTAAAACCCTTATATAGACTAGGGTTCGGTTGCGGCGACACGATCGTGCTAAGGTGGCACGGCCGTGTTCAGTCTCTTCTCTGGTGGCGCTGTACGACCGTGCCAATTGGCACGGCCGTGTGGTGTCTGGTCTCGGTCCTTGCCGCACGGGCGTGCAAGGATGCACGGCCGGGCACTTCCTGGTCTCAGTCAAGGGGTGGCACTGCCGTGCATGGTTGCACGGCCGTGTGTTGATCTACCTTGGTCTCGGTCGAACGGCCATGCAGGGTTACACGGCCTTGCACTTCCCCTCTTCGGTCTGGTCACACGGCCGTGCAAGATCGCACGACCATGTTCTTTGGCTTGTTTCGGTGCATCGATAATTGCCGTTTTCGCTCCGAAAGTTGCCCCTGTCAACACAAAACCAAACAAAGAGCAGATATCCGAACAAAAGATGATATATAATGAATACAAGATGAAAGAGGCAATCATGCAACGAATACATATGCACAAAGTACGTGAATGTGCACTAAAATATGCGTAAATGATCATAATATTTGTGCACATCAAAACCCCATACTTGATCCTTTGCTTGTCCTCAAGCAAAACGCTACAAACTATATTCATAAGTTCCTGCAGTGCTTCATAATCCCTAGTGCATTCACCTAACTCTATCAACTAGTTTCATTGATAAACATGACTGTGGAGTAATCTAAGTATGACCTAAGCATAAGTCCTTTGTGCTTGGTGCAGTAAGTAGCTCAAACTCTTCAAGTTTCAATTCTTTGTCCTAGTTAAGTCGTTATATAATTGAGTTCCTAATGCTCCCGGTGATAGACACTTACCTTCCACACACTTGGTTCGTTTTTCTTAATTTACACAAGGTCTCAAAGGTTACTTCTTGGAATCAAGAGAAACATAACATTCATTTCCCCAATAACCTAACTCGGTCTCAAAGGGGTGAATTGTTAGTTTCCACTCATGACAACTATTTTTTTCCCCTTATTATTTTTTTCTTCTTTTTTTTTCATTTTTTTTTGGGTGATATAGAGGTGTTAGCACTTATTACACATGTGATGCATATGTTGGGATTTGGATTTTTCCAAATGAGCTTCCATGATCCGAAGTTATCCAGTAACCAAAATGTAAGTAACGAATCACCATGGGAACAAAAGTACTAAATAATTTGGATGAATCATAACTATTTCAAAAGTATATCTACCATTCAAGCTTAAGTACTAAGTGTAGTGAAAATAAGGTCCTTAAGGTTAGGCCAAATCTTATACCCAACTCCGTACAATACTTACCTTATTTCATGCTACTAAAGATAGAGAAAGAAGATACACCAAACATACTAACACCATCTGGAAACTCATGAACTAAGAAAATGCTAGCTATTTTGCTATCGGACAAGTAGCAGAAAAAGTGGATAGTTGATGTTCTCAAATATGCCACAAAATTAAAGATAGGAAAGGAAAATGCAAATGAGGTGCAAGTAGAATAAAATGCGAATAAATAAACAAGACTAAATAAAACAAAGCAAATTAAATATGCAAAAACAAAAGAAAGACTCGACTCGACTCAGGTTATGCAACAACACCCCCCCCCCCAGACTTAGACTTTTCATCGTCTCGATGAAATCAATATAGTGGCGGGGTGGGGGATAAGGAGGTCCTCGATGTGAGCCAGGGGGAAATCTAGGCATACCAGGAAGATGACCAAGGTGTTGATGATATTGATATAGGGTATCTATTTGTTGTCTAGTGATATCCATATCATCCATAAAATTTCTCATCCTTTTCTGGTCAACATCATAATCCTGAACGAACCCCGTCACCTGACTATAGAAGTCCCTAGTGAACTGAAAATGATCCTGTACCTCCCTAAACTGGTCGTCAGATAATTTGAAATGACCCTCCAACAGTCGTTGTTGGGTATTTTGCTTCTCATGAAGGGAGTCTAAAGAGGTACGGAAATCAGAAAAATCAAACCTAGAGGATCCCATGCCATAAGCAAAAGAGTGTCTAGGTGGTTCCGGATATCCGGAAGGCTGCGGGAATCCTGATGACGAGGGCTCTTGGTGGTACTCGGGTTCTGCAATGGACGGTATAGTCTCGAGGTGTAAATAAGTAATCACCCAATTCGCAAGGTCGTGAACTGAAGTGCGCTCGGGGCAAGGAAGGGGTAATGAAAAACCATTGGTTCTAGGGAAAGCAAACACATTCTCATCCCGACAAATCATTTTCATTGGAAGATAAGAATCGATGTTGATCTTGTCATTACCATGAATCACCTCTAATCCATCAAGTGCATAACCCAGATTGAATGCTACTTGGGTGATTAATCCTCCAAACACTATCATCCCCGAGGATGCCTTAGCTGCCTTCCACAAAGTTTACAAGAAATGAAACCCCGAATCAAAATCAACTTTGTTTAATATCGCCCAAAGAGATTAGAGTTCTATCTTCTTACCCACCCCATCACTCTCTCCTCGACCAAAAATCATTTTACTCATCACTCTGTGAAGGTATCTAAAGGTCGGGTTTTGCATCCTGGATGTTTTGGCTCTAGAGGGTTCATAAGGGTCTTGTGATCCAGTAATCGACATCCAAAATTCGTTCCACTTAATACCACCATCAAATCCATGCAAACCACCAGTAGGTAACCCTAAACAATCATTAAAATCACTAAAGGTCCGCCGAACTTCTTTATTCATCATTTTAAAAGTTATGACCCCTGCGTAGTCATCCTTAGAAGGGAATTTAACATCTATCGAGCTCAGAAATTCAAGAACTAGGCGGGGGTAAGTCGGTGCATGAGCATACATTATATCGTTTCAATCTAAAGCACTAATCATCCAATCTATGTCATTCCTAATTCCTAGCACATCCATAGTAGTGGGATCCATGTATTTAGTACATAAGATTTTTCTAGCGATAAGAATATCATATCTAGCTTTTTGCTCATGATTTATAAAAATAATATTGAACTCATTTTCGTTACCTTCATCGCGTGCCACCCGCTTTCCTTTGCCCTTAGATGATGAAGCCTTCCCTTTGCCTTTGTCGCCTCTCGGTGTGTCTCCTTCGCCTGATCCACCACTTCCTCGATGAAGCCTCTTCAAGATCTGCGACATGGTACAAGGCTTTGAGGAGTTTCTTGTGGAAATGGATCTTGAGGAAGGGAATAGTGAGGAGAAGGAAGGGAAAATAGGGAAGTTTCTTCTCTTTTTTCGGATGTGTGGCTTGAGGAAGTTTTAGATCTAGGCGTAGATCTAAGCAAAAGTGAGCTCTAGAGGTGAGAAATTAGGGGTGGACGAGGTGTAGTGAAGAGGAGAAGGCTTTTGGGAGAGAGGGAGATGGGAATAGGGTTTCTTAGAAGAGGAGGCGACGCACACGGGTTGAGACACACCCGTGTCTTATAGACATGACCAAGTCCAGCGAGATGCTGCACGACCGTGCTGATTAGCACGACCTCCTCCTTTCTCCCCTCGACCGAAGTGGCATGGTCGTGCCAGTTGGCACGACCCCTGTCTTTTTCTCCTCTAAATGAGTCGCACGACCGTGCCAGTTGGCACGACCTGGATCTTCTTCCTCTCTGGCATGGCTGCACGGCCCTGCCAATTGGCACGACCTGTGCCTCTTTCTTCTCTGCACAAGCCACATGGCCGTGTAGAGTTGCACGGCCCGTGGCTTTTAGTCTCCACATTGGCTCCACACGGCCGTGTGAGGTCACACGGCCGGTTCCCTTAAGCTCATAGTGGTTCATTCTTCGTCATTTCGGCCCCCATCGCCTCCACGCCCATGAAAACGCTCATGGCCAGCTCGTGGGGGCTATGCACATCCTAAAAATAAAATACCCAAAATAAAATACTAGACTAAAACTCACTAGAGAAATAGAACAATAAAAAGGAATGATGAACTAAAATGAAAAAAAAATCCTTGGGTTGCCTCCCAAGAAGTGCTTGTTTTAGGTCTTTAGCTCGATCCCGTTTCAGTTAATGCAGACTAAACCCGTGGAAGGACGGCTCTCCTCCTGGGGTTAATGCTCCAGTCGGCGCCTTTAGTTTCACTCTCACAGGACAAATGTGCTTCTTGGTGCTTGCTGGAGGGGAACTCTCATGGAAATTGCACTCCCTCGACTTTGTGCATGTTGATCTTGCAAAAATTTCCCTGAAAAGAGGGGTTACAGATGGAGGGATCTGATAAATCAAACTCAATCTTCTCTTTGCCGATCTCCAAGGATAACCTGTGACTTTTTACATTGATGATGGCTCCAGCTGTGGCAAGGAATGGTCTTCCAAGGATAATCGATATCTTAGGGTCTTCCTCCATATCCAAGATAATGAAATCTGTGGGAACTATACATCCACCCACTTCAACTGGTATATCTTCCACTATCCCCATTGGGTATCTGCATGAATGGTCAACTAATTACAGTGTCATAGTGGTTAATTTAATATTCTGGAGGCCCAGCTTCTTGCATAAAGTGTACGGAAGTAGGCTAGCACTGGCCCCCAAGTCGCAGAAAGCTCTCGGTATGAGTTCAGAACCAATTTTACATGGTATGGAGAAGCTTCTTGGATCCTGAAGTTTTGGTGGAGAATTCGCCATAAGGAGAGCGTTGCAATTCTCTGTCAATGTCACGGTCTTGAAGTCGCCTTTTTGCCTCCTATTAGATAAAATTCCCTTTAAAAATTTTGCGAACTTCGGCATTTGGTGCAATGCATCTATCAGTGGTACTTCTATGCAGATTTCTTTGATCTTCTTCAGGAATCGGTTGAACTCTTTATCTTTCTGGGATGCTATAAGCTTCTGAGGAAAAGGGATCGTCTGATTCTATGGGGCAGCTTGAAGAGTTTCTTCAATCTTTTTAGTAGCTTCTTCTCCATTCCTATTTTGAGTCTAATTGGGCAGTAGGAGAGAGGGATTTTTTTATGAGTCAAGCTCCTTCTGAGTAATGATTTGGAGATCTCCCACAGTACGTTCGCTTCTCAGCTCAATGCGGTTGCAATGCTCTACTGGATTCAAATCTGGCTTCCCTGGGAATGTACCTTGTGCTCTTGAGGCGGACTGGGCTATCTGAGCTATCTAGCAGTCTTGCATCTTCTGGTCTTTTTCAGAGTTTTCCAGCCTCTAAGTCAGTTGTTTGATCTCGTTTCTCAAGCATCTTTTCAATCCTGGACAGTTGTGAAGGTTGCTGTTGTCCAGATTGGTGGCTCTGTTGCTCAGGCTGATAATTTTGATGTGCTGGTTCTCGATCCTGAGTATTCCGGTATGAGAAATTGGGGTGATTCCTCCATCTAGGGTTGTATGTACTGAAGTACGGATTATTCTGCCTCTGATTGTAGCTGGTTATTGCATCACACTGCTCAAGTTGGTTCATCTGTGACTGCATCAACGCAAAGGGGCAGGTGTCTTGAGCGTGATCCATACTTTCACAGGTGTCACAAACGCATGCTATTGCATTAGCTGTGTTGCCTCCCATGGCGCCAAATTTCTTGGTCAAAACATCCATCTTTGCAAACATGAGTGTAACTGCATCTACATCAAATTTCCCTGACGCTTTAATTGGATTCCCCATAAAAGAGCCACTGGATCTTTCAGATGCCCATTGATAGTGGTTCTGCGCCACATTCTCTATGATCTCTTTAGCTTCATCGAGGTTTTTGTTCATCAGTGCTCCTCCTGCTGCAGAATCAAGAGATACCTTCGTGTGATAATTTATCCCATTGTAGAAGGTGTGCAGAACCAACTATTTTTCAAGGCCATGATGGGGGCACTGTCTTAGCATACTCTTGAATCTATCCCAAGATTCAAATAATGATTCTGAGTCTATCTGTTTGATGCTGGCAATCAGGTTCCTCACGTGAGCAGTTTTTCTAGGTGGGTAGAACTTATCCAGAAACTTCTGCTCACACTGCTCCCAGGATGAACAGTTCGCTGGAAGGGAGTTCAGCCACTGCTTGGCTCTGTCTTTCAAGGAAAACTTGAAGAGAAGTAGTCTGACAGATTCTGGAGGGACCTCGTTCACCTTCATAGTGTCACAGATCTCGTAGAACAGCTCTAGGTGGTGGTTTGGGTCCTCATATGGTCCTCCTCCGAATTGATTTTGCTGGACCATGAGGATTACTGCAGGCTTGATTTCAAAGTTGTTGGCCTCAATGGGTGGTTGGGTGATGCTGGACCGAACCCCTCGTGCATATGGTGTCGCGTAATCTTTCAGCAGTTTGTCGACCATTTCTAAGGATTCTTGTGCTGCTTGGAATGCCTTCTGTAGATTTCTTCTCCTCAGAAAGGTCCTGTCAATCTCTGGATTGAAGGGTAGTAGTTGTCCTGAAAGGTTAGCTCTACGCATGCAACAATAAGGTACGAAATATGATAGCGGAATAAAAAAAATAAATAATTAAAAAAATGAATGCAGAAAATTGAGGAAAGAAAAGAAAGCCTAGTCTAATCCAATATGATTTTGCTAATGTTATAGAGGTAGTCCCCGGCAACGGTGCCAAAAACTTGTTACGAACCGCAAGTGTACGGATTCATCGTCAGTAATAAAAATATCGATCCCACAGGGATTGGTTATAAGCACTAGCAATTATTCACTAAGGGTTAGCTAGACTACCAATGGTTGTGGATAATCTAGGGAAGAAAGGTCAGGAAGAAGAATCGAGAGCTGGTGAGTCGAAGTGTTCACTTGGTTATAAGGAGCTCTAGGAGGTCGATTTCGTTGTGGTGGTATTGATGTGTCACGTTTTATCCTACACTCACTGTCCTTTAACATGTAATTGCCGGAAGCTAAAGCGGTTATTCTTAAATGCCAGAATAAAGAAGGACCCTAAGAAGGTCTGTTACGGTTTACCCTTGTCACTAGGGCCCCTCGGGTGTACGATATAGGGATAATCCCTCTACGAGGTTAGCAAGTTCTATACAATCAAGCAACATGCAATTGAGACAAAGTATAAAAGATCATCCAACAAGTATAAGCATAATACGAGTTTTACATCAAACCGAACCACAACTACTCCCTAGTCCTAGAACAAAGGATCTACTCCATAAGTGTCAGAGAGATATCCAAAGACATATGGTAGATAAACATACAATCTTCAGACACGGAGAAAGAAAGAAAGAATATGCTTATACAATGATGACGAGTGTCCTTCGGATCTAATCCTCTTCTTCTGGAGTCGATATGGTGGTGGAAGATCGCTGGACGGAGGTCTAAGACGGCGTGAGATGGCATCATGACGTTTCTCCAACTGACGGCTCACTTCGCCGTGCTCCCCCCTCGAGAAAAAGGGTTAAAACCCTTATATAGACTAGGGTTCGGCTGCGGCGACACGGCCGTGCCAAGGTGGCACGACTGTGTTTAGTCTCTTCTCTGGTGGCGCTGCACGACCGTGCTAATTGGCATGACCGTATGGTGTCTGGCCTCGATCCCTGCCGCACGACCGTGCAAGGATGCACGACCGGACACTTCCTGGTCTCGGTCAAGGGGTGGGACGACCGTGCAGGGTTGCACGGTCGTGTCTTGATCTGCCTCGGTCTCGGTCGCACGACCATGCTCTTCCCCTCTTCGGTCTGGTCGCACGGCCGTGTGAGATCGCACGACCTTGTTCTTTGGCTCGTTCCGGTGAGTCGATAATCGCCGTTTTCTCTCCAAAAGTTGTCCCTGTCAACACGAAACCAAACAAAGAGTAGATATCTAAACAAAAGAGCATATATAATGAATACAAGATGAAAGAGGCAATCATGCAACGAATACATATGCACAAAGTACATGAATGTGTGCTAAAACATGCGTAAATGATCATAATATTTGGACACATTAGAGGGTCACTAAGAAAGGTATAAAAGAGTATGCTAAGTATGAAGAAGGTAAGATTGATCTCTGTCTCTATTATTCTCGATTTCTCTTCCTACTATTGTTTCTAACTTGAGCGTCGGAGGGCCAACGCTAGGGACCCCTTCCCTGTCTCAGTTTGTTTTGCAAAGGAGCGAGGTCTTCATCTAGTCAGAAGAGCTGCCACATCCCCGACTTTCCAGTTTCACGCTTTCATATAGAATCATTTTGCCACCGTCTGTGGGAAAGCAACCTGCATCAGAACAAGAAGATGGAAGACGCTGGACGATTCACAATAATAACGCTGATGTAAGAGGATCTCGATGTTGGATGCTACTCGAAATTCCGTTCTGCTTCCCCTGTATAAAAATTTGTACAAGCACAGAACTTTCCTAACAACCTATGTGTTCCTCATGAGTTAAACATGAATTGGAAATGAAACTTAACATTTTACTTTAAGTTCAACTCATATGTTCTTCAGTAGTTAAAACTTAGATTGCAAACGATACTTAACATTATTAATCCAAGTTCATCCCATGTTATAGAAGTTGATTAAATATCTATTTCAAGGATTGACTTCTAGGTTAAACATGGCGAGACACTCGACCTTCTTGGGTATGGGATCATCCACCACTTCCTAGATAAAACCTTTCAAAGAAATTGGATATTTAAACTTCTTACAGTAATCCTAGGTTTAACTATAAAAACCTCAATAGAAGCACAAGATCAAAACACTAAATTGAAACACAAAAAATAAAACACGAAATTGCTAGCCTCTTGTGTTGGTATTTCAGGATCCATACAAAGAAAAACTAGTTTCGCTACGAAATTAAGAACTAGTTATACCTTTCTTTGTAAACAAAGACCTCTTGATCTTTTGCTGTATTTCTCTCCTCCTCTTAGATGTCGTGTGGGCGACGATCTACCAAGCTGAAATCCACCTAAACCTTCTTCTTTGCCAACAAGTTTCAGCCACCCAAAGAATACCAAAATAGGAAACTTCCTTCTCTTCTCCTTCTTATCCAAGCAACCCAGCCACAAGAAGATGGAGCTTGATGTGACGCTAGCTTTAAGAGAAGAAAACAAAGGGAGAAGGCAAAGAGAGAAGGGCCGACGACCAAGGAATCAAAGAACCATCGACCACCAAGGATATATAAGGTAGAATCACTCCTTCTCTTCTTCTTCTCCTTCAAGCAACCGACCATCAATGGAATCAAAAGTGTGGCTCCGGCTGTTACGATTCCACAAGTGCACGGATTCATCATCAGTAATATATAAGATTGTTGAACCACAGGGGCTGTTGATTAAGCACTAGAGATGTCGCAAAGTAAGTTATCTAGACGGTCGAAAGTTGGCTTTGGTGCTTGTAAACTAACGAGGGTGATTGAAGAGAGAAAGAGAAGGATGAGAGAATCAATCTTGGAGGGAATTAAGCTTTGGGAAATGGATTCTAGGATTTTAGTTTCGTTGTGGTGGAACTTGATGTATCATGTTCTATCTTTTCCTCATTGTTAATCAACATACCTTCGCCGAAAGTTAAAGCTACTATCCTTAAGTACTAATCAGAGAAGATCCCTATGAAATCTTGTTACAGTTAAACCCTGTCACTAGGGTGCCTCGATAGATCATAAGAATACAAATCTAATCGGTATCATTGGAGATAGAGATAGGGGTTTGGTTTGGTCTCTTACTTCCTTGTGGAGAAGTTGTCTCTCCTTTCAAGGGAATATCCTAGACATCCGTGAACGGGTTACCCCTGTAACTAGGGCCCCTCGGGTATACGATCTAAGATTCTCTCTTTACGAAATTAGCAATTTCTACACAATCAATTAACATGACAAGGAAACAACTCTCATGCATATCAAATAAAAACGAAGCAAGAGAAATCATCCAACGAGTAAAGGTACGAACATGAGTCTTACATCAAACCTTATCCAAAACTACTCCCTACATCCATAGAAAAGGAGATCTACTCCATTGTGAGGGAAGAACAACCCAAAACATAAAGTAAAACATACTTACAACCCTTGATGTGAGAAGAAGGGGAAGAAGAGATGCTTGCCGAGGTTTCCAATGTCTTGGGGATGCCTCCTTGCTTTGGAGATGGACGGATGATATGCGTAGGTTATATACATTTTTATGAATGTCTTGACGCACATATACTTGTATTTCATTAGCATAATCTATGTTTATTGCACCCTATTTTATTGTAATATCATACTTCTATTATATTTTGTTTGGAGATCTACTCTTTGCTTATTTTGATTGATAAGACGCTATTTGGAGTAAAAATGGAGCAAAAATGCACACGGGAGCAACTCCGGAAGAAATCCAGCCCGGGCCGTGTATGCCACACGACCGTGTGGCCATTGGGCAGATGTGAAGAAGGCCACGGCCGTGTGACTCACACGGCCGTGCCAAGCTCCCCGTGGCCAGGCAGCACACGACCGTGCCAAGTTTCCAGAGCAGAGGAAGGTCACGACCGTGTGAAATCACACGGCCATGTGACCTTGGCAGAGACGAAGAAGGTCATGGCCGTGTGATCCACACGGTCGTGTGACTCAACCCGAGAGGGAGCCATGTGAGGCCGTGTGGATTCCACATCACATCACATTCATCATCTGAAAATTCAATTTCATCATAACACCCTGTAAACCCAGAAGGTAAATATGAAAACTTGTTATCCACTGTATTATCATCACAATCCTCATCAGAAGAGTCCTCATCTTCATATACATCCAGAAATCTACACTAGACTTTGTGGAAAAGGAACCTTTAGTGAAGGTCTTGGGAAAGGTACTCCCTTTTTCTCATATTCCCTTTGAGCTTGCGGATGAGGTCCAACTTGCTTATCTAGTGTAGGTGTGATCAATCATTGAAGGAAAGGTACTTGTGGCATTTGAAAACTTCTTGGAGTAATGAAACTGAGTTCTTGAGGTCTTCTATTGTTCTTCTCCTCAATTCTAAACAAATCTTTCTTCAAAAGTTCTTCATGATTCTTGCCACTTCTCAACTTAAAATTATTATCATTTACACTAGATCTTGTCTATATAGGAGGAGGATCTTGTTTGAACCATTTTGAAATAATGCTATCAATCTTTGCCCCCAAATGTTTGAACTCCTCATTCTGTGACTTGTGGATTTTAAAACTCTTGGATAGTTGAATTGTATTTTGTTTGACAGGCTCTCTTGTATATATGGCTTGTACTTCTTGAATTTCTGAGTGAGATTCCATCCAACTTTTGCTTGACCATTCATGGAGGTTCAATGCCACTTGATCAATCAATGTATATGCTTCATCTACACTCTTGTCCATAAAAGAACCTCCAGCTAATGAATCTAACAAACACTTATCTGAGAAAGAAATTCCCCTATAAAATATGTGCAGGGTTAACCATTTTTTCAAACCATGATGAGGGCACTATCTTTGTAGACTCTTGAATTTGTCCCATGCTTCAAATAATGATTCTCCATATGCCTGAGAAAAATTTGTGATGCAATTTCTCATATAAATTGTTCTACTTGGAGGGAAAAATGATCTAGAAATTACTTCTCCAATTGTTCCCAACTTGTGATGCTTTGAGGACGGAGAGAATACAACCAAGTCCTTGCTTTATCCTTGATGCTAAAAGGAAATGCCATTAATCGAATTGCGTCTGCTAACACTCCTTCACAATTCACCATATCACAAAGTTCTAGAAATGTCTCAAGATGTAGATAAGGACTTTTTGATACTTCTCCTCCAAATTTATGACCTTGTATCATGAAAATCAACTCTGGGTCTAGTTGGAAATTTTCTATTTCAATATGAGGCTGCACAATGGGAAACATAAACCTTGCAGAAATAGGTACCGAGAAATCTCTTAAGGGCCTGCTTGACATGTTAGTGCTCAAGAAAAAAAATTTTGAGTAAAAACAAAAATGAAGAATTAAAGATAAGAAATAAAATGCTATATGAAAAAAAAAACAAAAAACAAAATGCAAAATTTAATTGATAAAAAAAAAATAAATGTAGAATTTAAAGACAAGAAAGAAAATACAGAATTTTTTTTTGAATTATGAAAATGGGAAAACAAAAAACTATTCACAAGTCTAGATACACTAAATTACTAATCTACTAATGTTAATGCGAATAGTCCCCACAACGGCGCCAAAAATTTATTACGATTCCGTAAGGCACGGATTCGTCGTCAGTAATATATAAGATTGTCGAACCACAGGGACTGTTGATTAAGCACTAGAGATTTCGTAAAGTAAGTTATCTAGACGGTCAAAAGTTAGCTTTGACGCTTGCAAACTAACGAGAGTGATTGAAGAGAGAAAGAGAAGGATGAGAGCATCAATCTTGGAGGGAATTGAGCTTTGGGAAATGGATTCTAGGATTTCGGTTTCATTGTAGTGGAACTTGATGTATCATGTTCTATCTTTTCCTCATTGTCAATCAACATACCTTCGCCGGATGTTAAAACTACTATCCTTAAGTACTAATCAGAGAAGATCCCTGTGAAATCCTGTTACGGTTAACCCCTGTCACTAGGGCGCCTCGGTAGATCACAAGAATACAAATCTAATTGGTATCATTGGAGATAGAGATAGGGGTTTGGTTTGATCTCTTACTTCCTTGTGGAGAAGTTGCCTCTCCTTTCAAGGGAATATCCTAGACATCCGTGAACGGGTTACCCCTGTCACTAGGGCCCCTCGGGTATACGATCTAAGATCCCCTCTTTACGAAATTAGCAATTCCTACACAATCAATTAACATGACAAGGCAACAAGTCTCATGCATATCAAATATAATTGAAGCAAGAGAAATCATCCAATGAGTAAAGGCACAAACATGAGTCTTACATCAAACCCTATCCAAAACTACTCCCTACATCCATAGAAAAGGAGATATACTCTATTGTGAGGGAAGGACAACCCCAAAACATAAAGTAAAGCATACTTACAACCCTTGATGTGAGAAAAGGGAAAGAAGATATGCTTGCTGAGGTTTCCAATGTCTTGGGGATGCCTCCTTGCTTTGGAGATGGACGGATGATGTGCGTAGGTTATATACACTTTTATGCATGTCTTGACGCACATCTACTTGTATTTCATTAGCATAATCTATGTTTATTGCACCCTATTTCATTGTAATGTCATATTTCCATTATATTTTGTTCGACGATCTGCTCTTTACTTGTTTTGATTGATAGGATGCTATTTGGAGTGAAAATAGAGCAAAAATGCACACGGGAGAAACTCCGGAAGAAATCCAGCTTGGGCCATGTATGCCATACAGCCGTGTGGCCATTGGTATGTTTTGGTTGTGCCAAATGGCACGGTCGTGCTAGCATCAGATGTGAAGAAGGCCATGACCGTGTGACTCACATGGCCATGCCAAGCTCCCCGTGGCCAGGAAACACACGGCCATGCCAAATGGCACGGCCATGCCAAGTTTCCAGAGCAGAGGAAGGTCACAGCCGTGTGATTTAAGTTTCCAGAGCAGAGGAAGGTCACAGCCGTGTGATTTAAGTTTCCAGAGCAGAGGAAGGTCACGGCCATGTGAAATCACACGGTCGTGTGACCTTGGCAGAGACAAAGAAGGTCATGGCCGTGTGATCCACTCGGCTGTGTGACTCAACTCGGGAGGGAGCCGTGTGAGGCCGTGTGATGAAGAACACGTGCCGTGTCACGCCAAAAACAGAGCTGTGCTGAATTCTGGCAGATTGCAGACCGTTCGTAAAATGGCCATAAATTTGTACTCCATTGGAGTTTCAGGCTGTTATTTAAACCAAAATGTAGCTGACTTCAAGATCTACAACTTTTCTTCAGGTCCAATAGAGAGAGAGACTTATCTTCCCATGATAAATGGCACGGCCGTGCCTCCTAACCGTGGGTTCAATTGGACCTCTGCCTAGACTGCAGACCAAACTTTGAACCGCCATAACTTTTGGGTCGGTCAGAGCCAGGGCTCGATCCAAGTATTTGATTGAAGATAATTTCAAGAGATACAACTTTGGTTCAGGGTGAATCATGAGAAAACCTGGTTTAGTGGGTGAAAACTCCGATTTACCTGACCCCTATTTTCCTAGTTTTCCTCGGCAGTTTGGAGGAGGTATAAAAGGGTCAAGATCCTCATTCTTTGACTCATCTTGGGTTTGGGACTTCATCTCTCCTTGGGGAAGGGTTCTCCCCTTAGGGGGAAACCCTAGAGCTTCATTATTCTCCATCACTTGGCAATCCATCCATCTCCGAAGCAAGGAGGCATCCCCAAGACATCAGAATTATCGACAAGCATCTCTTCTTCTCCCTTTTCCCAAATTTAGGGTTGTAAGTATGCTTTTCTTTATGTTTTGGGGATGTTCTTCTTTAGAAATGGAGTAGATCTCTAGATCTAGGATATAGGAAGTATTTGTGATGTGATGGTGATGTAAAACTATGTAGATTTGCCATGTTTTCTATTCAATGACTTGTTGATGCTTTGTTCATGTTTGATGTAATATGTGTGTGAATCTTGTTTATATATTTTGCATGTTTTATCAAATGGTTGTGTAGAATTGTTAATCCCGTAGGGGGGATACCCTAGATCAATTATCCGAGGGACGTACGTGGCAGACATGCCCGTGTAAGGATGATTTAGGGTATCACCTTGAAAGGAGAAGCAAATCTCCACAAGGTAGTAGGTTATCGGGCATAATCACTATTTCTATATCTATGTTATTGTGTGTTAGTGGGTTTCTATGTTAATTATCTGAGGGGCGCACGTGACAGGCAAGCTCGTGTAAGGACAACATAGGAATCATTCTCATTTAGTAGCATAGGACATGGAGTAGGAGATCGTGCCGGCTTATCCACTGCAGGGGAGAGTCGGTAATGAATCTAACTTCCTACAAGAGCATGAACATAGAGGATAGGAATTAAGCAATCTATGTAACATCACCTAGCATTACAAGGAAACCGAAATCCTAGAATCCATCATCCACCATCCTCTAAGCTCAATCCCTCTTAAGATCCATTCTCTCTCTTTTCTCTTCTTTTTCTCTTACTCTCTTTTCTCACCAATCTTAGGTTTGTCTAGATAATTCATTGTGTGAAGTTGACTAGTGCTTAATCAACAATCCCTGTGGATACGATATCTTTTATTATTACTGACGATGTAACCGTACACTTACGGTTTGTAACAATAGAATATCAAGGGACGACGGTAGATAAAGCTCTAGGGTTTCCCCTAAAGGGGAGAACCCTTTCCCGATGAGAGGGACAAAGTCCCGAACCAAAGATGCCCCCAAGAATAGGGTTCTTAACCCTTTTATAGGTTAGGGCACGGGCGCCGCATGACCCTTGTCATGGCCGTGCGAGATCCGCACTGCCAACACTTTCCTCCCTTCGGGTTGAGTGGCACGGCCATGCGAGATCGCATGGTCGTGTCTTCCTTCTACTCTGGTCGCGCTGCACGGCCATGCCAATTGGCATGGTCGTGTTCTCTTTTGTCTCTGGTTGTGCTGCACGATCGTGCCAATTGGCATGACCGTGTGGATCCAGGGTTCTGCTTCTGGGGTACGACCGTGTAGGATTACACGGTCGTGCATTACTTGGCTGCGGTCGTGGAGGCACGACCGTGCAGGTTTGCACGACCATGCATGGATCCTCCTCTGTTTGGCCACATGACCGTGCAAGAGTTGGACGGTCGTGCCATGTTCTTCCTCTGTTTGGCCACACGGTCATGCGAGGTTGCACGACCGTATTTTCTGCCTCATTCCGATACGTCGACAATTGCTGTTTTTACTCCAAAAGTTGACCCTATCAACAAAAAACAGAACAAAGAGCAGATCTCAGAACAAAAGAGTATTTATGATGAATATATGCTAAGAGAGGTGAACATGCATAGAATATACATGAATAAAGTAATTGAATGTGCGCCAAAACATATATAAATGATCATAAGATCTACGCACATCACCGACCCTAAGCTTTAGAAGAAAAGAGAGGAGTCGGCCACCAAGGATAGAACAAGAGAGGAATCATGTAGATCATTATTCTTCCTCTAAGGCACCATCTATCCTCTTTTATAATCCTTGGTAATGGCTAAAAAGGAAAGTTTTAAATATAATTAAAACTTCCTTTTAATTCCAATCATGACAAAAAAGAAAATTTTAATAATAATTAAAATATCTCTCTTTTAAATTTCTTATTGTAATGGCTACAAAAGAAAAGTTTTAAAATTAATCTCTCTCTTTTAAACAATGTAGAAAGCTACAAAAAAGGAAAGATTAAAATTAAAACTTCTCTTTTAAACATGGTTACAAAAAGGAAAGTTTTGTCAAAATTAAAATATCTCTTTTTAAACATTATAGATAACTACAAAAAAGGAAAGATTAAAACCTCTCTTTTAAACCTTTGTAGATAGCTATAAATGGAAAGATTTTAAAATTTAAAACTCTCTTTTAAAACCATGTGGATGACTATAAAAGGAAAGATTTATAATTAAAATCTCTCTTTTAAATCCCTTTAAGGATGACTATAAAAGGAAAGATTTTTACTATTAAAATCTCTCTTTTAAATCCCTTTAAGGATGACTATAAAAGGAAAGATTTTAAAAACTAAAACTTCCTTTTAATTCCCTTGTGGCCGGCCCCTTGCTTGGGCACCAAGCAAGGCTTGGCCGACCACATCTTGGACACCAAGATGTGTTTGGCTGGCCACATCTTGGACACCAAGATGTGCTTGGCCAATCCTAACATGGACTAGAAGATGGGCTTGGGTGGATACAAGACTTTATATATAGAGGCTACAACAGGGACCGAGAGGAGAAATTGGTTTTGGCCTCCCGATGAGCTTAAGCTTCTTGTGTTCGACCCGAACACCCAACTCAAGTTCATCAATAATAATTCATACCACTAAAGAGTTATTATTGAACTACCGCACCAATGTCATATTACATTATGAGCTCCTTCATATCATGAGTGCATTAATCTCCCTGTATTTAAGATATCGAATGCCCATTAATTAAATGAGTTACTGACAACTCAATTAATATCTAGCTCCAAGAGTAGTACCGCTCAACTTCATTGTCATGTCGAACTAAGTCCACCTGCAGGGTTTACATGACAATCCTTATGACCTCCTCAAGGGGACATCATCAACCTAGATAACTAGGACACAATTTCTTTCTATAATCAACAACACACCATATAAATAATATTATTTTCCAACTTATCATGCCTATTGATTTAACGAATAAATCTCACCCATTGATAAATTAAAGAAATAAATACTAAATATATGTGCTTGTTATTATATCGGGATTAAGAGTATGCACATCCATAATAACAGAGGTTATGTTCTTTTATGCATTCAGTATAAAAAGAAACAACCTCAAATGGTTCTGTTCAATACACACATAGTGCACTAGTGTAATTTTATAGTCAAGATAAACTAATTCCAAATTACACTAAAACCATTCCAATGGTTTGTCCCAATCCATCTTGGTTGTGAGCTACTATTTATAATTTATAAGAAACTGATAACATGATCTTCTGTGTGACACCACACACCATGTTATCTATAATATAAATTAAATGGACAACTGTATTTTACTAAATGCAGACATTTGACCAATGTCATTTTTATTTCAAAATAAATGTTAATACTAAAAGCTAGGCTTTTAGTATACATCCTAACACTCGATACGTTGATATAAGTTCGAGCGACGAAGATAGTAGGAGTTACTTGTTAGAATGTATACTAAAAGCCTATCTTTTTGTATAAATATTTATTAAGAATCACGTTGGTCAAATATCTTCATTTATGTTAAATGAAGTTGTTCATTTAATTTATATTGTAGATAACATGGTATGTGAAATAACAGCAACAACATGCGATGACTGAGCACCAACAGGCACTGGCTGAGCACCAAGCGTAGGAGCCTATAACCTCAGCGGCAGGTCGTCAAGCAGAGCAAGGAGACTGAGCGAAACAAATTTCAACTCGAGAATCGAACAAGAAGCCGATCGGCACATATGGGGAAGCCCTTAATGCGCCGATCCCATTCCACTGAGCACTATTCTAGGCTCTATCAGAAGAGAGGGGTTGAGCAGATAGAGACCGGGGATCTTCCTAGGATGAAGCGGGTCAATCAATAGTTCTCGTAGGGGATTCTGGACGACCCTTTGCCGAAGCATTACAACCCGCTGACGATCGGGGAATATAATAGAGCAATCGGCCTGGACAACCACTTAGCCAAGTTTGTTAGCATGACCACACTTCACCAGTATATGAATGGGGTGAAGTGTAGGGTTTTCCTCACTGTGCTAGCCGGATCAACACAACGTTGGTTCAAACAGTTACCAAGCAGCTCGATCCATAGCTTCAAGGATTTCCGAGCAGCCTTCCTATATCACTTCTCCAGCAGTCGTTGCCACTAGAAGATGAGTGTGAATCTATTCTCGTTGAAGAAAGGGCCTAGAGAGGCATTAAGGCCCTATATCTAGCACTTCAATCAGGTGGCAATGAACATCCTAGTAGTCTCCTCGGATGTGTTGGTGAATGCCTTCACCCAAGGGCTCACCGAAGGAGAGTTCTTCCGGTCACTCATTCGGAAGCCGCCAAGGGACTTCAGCCACTTACAAAAGAAGGCCAACGAATACATCAACATAGAGGAAGTCTAAGCAGCAAGGAAGAAGGAGATACCCTTTGAGCCAGCAAGCGCATCTGAGCGGCGTCTGCCGAGCAACCATCAACCCCCTAAGGGACCTCGATCGGGAGGAGCCCAATCCCACCAAGAGCCAAGGATGCATGCCATACAACATGTAGTGGCTGGTCACCCGAAGGCCACCAAAGGCAAGGAATGGACGCCACTCTTCTGTTCCTTCACTACAAGAAAAAAGCCTAACAACAACGGTTTTTCACCGTTGTCGTAACCTCTTTAGAACTGTTGTTAAATGCCGTGTTGTTAAAAGGAGTTCCCAAATATAACAGTTTTTAACCGTTGTCTTTGAAGGCAAAGACAACATTTTTACGACGGTGAAAAACTGTTGTCTTTTCCTTCAAAGACAACAGTTTTTCACCGTTGTCTTTAAGTGTCTACCTTTAATAGCAGAGTCTTCAAAAACAGTTTTAAACTATCTATGACAACGGTAAAAAACCGTTGTCTTTTTTAGATAGAAAATAAAAAAAATTAATACACAATTTCCCATATTATAAATCATTCAAAATACTAAATTTCAAAATAAAATTTAATATACAATTTTCTAACATTCAAAAATAATATCTATAACATTCTGAAGAAATTTCATAAGCAACCAACAAAATGATAACACTATTAAAACAGAGGTAGAACAATATAACACGAGATTTTCTACTTAGATGTCGGTGAAGAGGAGGGTCTGCAGCTCCTAGTGCTCCTTAATTTGTTAAAGTCTCTCCATTTTTTTGGCTTGTCGGTATTCTTCCCAGTACTCTTGAGGACACCTATTCGAATAAAGATATATATTACAAATTAGAAACTAAACTGTATGCGTGATTCTAATTGCACTGCATAAATGTTACATAACCATAAAAACCATTTGATCTAGTCATCTAATAGAAGTGCAAAAAGCGTTATCTATGTAACATAAATGGTAACCTCTTGAAACAATATGGTGGCTCTTAAAGTCATGAACACGTTAAGGTTTTCACCAACTATAGTAGGAATGGCTGCAGTAATTACCTGAAACAACATAAATCGTTAGTTTTGAAGGCAGAGTAGAGAGACGCCATGCAACTTTTAGAAATCAATGCAACATAATCTTAAAGAATAACATTATAGCAGGATAAAGATGTCAAAAAGAGTAGTAGATTGAAACTAAAAAAACCACCAAAGAGTCTTTAATATGTACAAAACACCTTTTAGCTTCATGTTGAATACAAAGTGAACATAATCGAATGAATCGAGATGCAAATATTGCAAATGTAAGTTAGAAAAAAAACTAAGAAATGATAAAGTAATTGTAATTTAATCTAACTTGCGATTTAATTCTAGATTTGGAGAAGTAAGAAGTGTAAGCTTTTCTAGATCACCATGTACAGAAACTAAAATATTAATAGGGCCATTACTTGTCAACACATGATGTTCCTAAGAGGAAGAAATGGACTTCAGAAATAAGACCAAAGAACAAATACATTAACTGCAAGCATAGAATATGCGTGGGTGATTACATCAAAGGTAGATTATAAACATTTTTAATTAAGAAAATGAGGAAGGAAATGAATGGAGGAAATGAATGAGATTTTCTACTTAGATGTCGATGAAGAGGCAACATTGCAAATCCAAGAGACGACACTGCAGATATTGCAATACAACAAAAAGTAAATTCTTTTTTCTCAAACTAGTAAAGGAAAATAAAAGGACTAATGATCTATAAGTGTGAAGGTCTAATATGAGATTTAATGTTCACAGATTGCAACAATAACTTCACCTTGCTTGGTGGCTGAGGAGGGAATGGAGTATATGGTTTCTTCTCCTTAGCCTTTACTTTCCTTTGAACATTCTTCCTTGATAGTGATCTTCAAAATTATATTAATTGTCAAGATGCATGCTATAAAATTGTTCAAACAATCACTTTTTACAGATAGTTTATCTGTAAAAAGAACTAAACTCCAATAATAAAGCTAACTTAACATGGTAATTGGTACTGAAAGAATTTCTTCTATAAAAGAGCTAAACTCCAATAATAAAACTAGCATACATGGCAATTGGTATAGAAAGAATTATAGAAAAACTAAATCTCTAGCATGTTGCATTAAATACTAAAGGCAGTTTTCTATTGGATCATAATTAACTTTAGAAGGAAGAACCACATAATTTTATATCTGCTACTAAAAGAGCTAAAAGTGAGGTTGATGATTCTATCAGTACTAACATTCTAATTGGTGCAAAGGAAAGATAAGTAAAACAACTAACAATTAACTCTCAATAGTAGAAAGAACAAACATTCTTCCTCCAAAAGCATACGTTCACACTTATCAGAAGTTGGTAAAAACTCTTCTATAGGTGTAAATACCAAAACATCCTTTACTGAACCTATCCTAGCATTCAATTAGACACTACAAGAAAAAAGCCTTACAACAATGGTTTTTCACCGTTGTCGTAGCCCCTTTCGGACTGTTGTTAAAGGCTGTGTTGTTAAAGGGGGTGCTCAAAGACAACAGTTTTTAACCGTTGTCTTTGAAGACAAAGACAACAGTTTTTAACCGTTGTCTTTGAAGACAGACAACAGTTTTACAACGGTGAAAACCCGTTGTCTTGTCATTGACAACAGTTGTTCACCGTTGTCTTTGAACGTATGCCTTTAATAATAGGCTCTTCAACAATAGTTTTGAACTGTCTACGACAACGACTAAAAACCGTTGTCTTTTTAGCCAATGACAACGGTTTGACAACGGTTAAAAACCGTTGTCTTTTTAGCCAACAAAGTTATTTAACATCAGTTTGACAATGATTTTTCACTGTTGTCTTTTAATGCCATTGACAACAGTTTCACATATTTAAACTGATGTCTTTGGGTACAATATACAATATTTTGACAATAAATAAAAAACTGAATTTTTTCCATCATTTAATAACCATTATTTTATTTAAATAATATATCTACAAAATATCATATATCAAAAACCTCCAATCCGATCCAAACATCATCATCCAGTGCAAATTTCATTAAAGTACCAAACATCATCATCCAAACATCATTAAAGTACCAAACATCAACATCCAAACATCACAAAAGTTTACAAAACTAAATAGTACCCATAACAATATATCACACATATATATGAAGTCCAAAATATTTTGTTTTGTTGGATCAAATCTTCTCTACCTGTGCATCTTCTAAATACCCTGTGCATCTTCTAAACACCATATCGAGAACTGCAGCCTTTTCCCTGAGGTATTATGCAGAGTTTATATATGCTTTCTAAACACCCTGTGCTTTCTCCTCCCTCCTAGCTTCTCTTCTCTTCTCCTTTCTGGGTATGGTCATCATCTTTTCCCTGAGGTAAATAGCATATGATTGCAAGTTAAGTCATTTCCCCAGAGTAAATGGCATAAAGATGATGATGACAAAGATGTTGTACACAATTGAATATGATAACAATACTTCTTTCTAGGCACAAACAACAACAACAAATTAATAAGACAAACTTTATTTTGGTTTCCATTGTATTACAGCAAACTTATCTCAAAATCTCAATATTATTCAAGCTGATTTTTTTTTCTAATGTTCTCAAAACCTGAGCTTGATTTCCTTAGATATATGCCTAGGGAAACATTTCATTAATTCTCAGTTAAAAGTATACTTCCTTCATTTCAATTCAATTCTCAGCCTTTACAAGACTTGCACAGAATCTGCACTGCATAGAATTTGCACTATACTGCAAATGCTGTCTTCACTGTTTTCAGTTCCAAAACTCAGACTCCAAGTTCTTTTCCAATTGTTTCCTTAATTTTCTAATTTATGAACCTATAACTCCTTCCATTCTGCAATTCAATTCTGATTCCTATAAATTAGCTTCTATATTCAGATTCTGCAGTACTATAATTCTACAATCTGGCTAACTTCTGATCTCCTTTTACCATTCGGTCACATAATGATTCTCACATCACATTTCTTTCAATTTAATCTTGAACACAATAATTTCCAAATTAGGTACCCAGTCTTAATACTAGATGTAAAATTCTAAACAATTTAGTTTCAGATTATAGTTCTTGAATTGTTCAGTATTGCTCAAATTCCTTCTCAACTTGAGTTTCTATTTTTCTTAATAAGCTGCTCTTGTCTTATTAATATTAAACACCCTTTTACTTCCTGTGAAAATAAAAATCACATGATTTTAATCCAATTCAACAATAAGAAGTCTAGCTAGTCTCCAGTAATATATAGCTTTAGAGTTTGTAAAGTATATAACAACAACTGGCTAACAAGGTTTATTATTTTCTTCATTGTGATATACTCTAAATTAAACTTCTCATATAGTATTTTCATATAGCAGATCCTAAAAAATAGACGTTGGTTTCCTATGTTGAAACATTGCCAATTTATTTCAATTTAACTGAATATTATCATTGTCAAATGCAATAAGATGAACTCATGTATATACCTATTCATAAATATGATCTTGTATGCATTCGGCTATTTCAGAGCGCACTTCATCAATTGCAATTTCTTCAGTAATTTGTCTCATAAATCTCATCACGTAATAACCACATTGTTTCGCATCTGGCTGCCTAGGAGCCTACGTTAAAGGCAATTCATATTGTTAATGATAAATATACACATTAAAATATTTGATTGAAATAGAAGTACCCATACCTTGATTACTTCCCATTGTACATGCTTTCTTCCTTTCCTTCCATTGTTCGAATTAAATAATCTTAACGCCCTTCATATATACATTCAACATAGTTGATATATAAGTGTTTTATGACTAAATTAAATACATAATAAAAAACATATATAAACTCACATTTCCATAACATATTTCCAATCTTCATCACAAATGCGATGACTTAAAGAATCCAACACGTAAACAATCTCCTTATGAGGTTTAATGACAATCAAATTCCAATGGAAACTACACACAAATACAAAATTAGTGCATACAATTCACTAAAATAGTCAATTGAAAATGATATTAAAGATATTCATTACCCATTGCAACTTGGCACCAAAACTAATTGATTAATTGATGCACCACTCATCCTATCTACTAATTGATTATGTATGTCTGCATAGGAAATAGGCCAATGAAGGACAGAACCAAGATACAAAACTAAGTTTATGCCAATGCCATTGAAAGCAATACCTTCTAGGAACGAAAATGCTGCAACATCAACATAGCATATTACTAACACTCAAGTATTTAGGAATATATGATTGTTCAATTAATTTTCATAGGATGCACTACCAGATATTGTTAGTATCCGTTCTTGATAAGACAAAGGCTATCACATAAAGTATGAGAAAAATATAATCGATACTTACCTAAGATTATTGGTGGTGCCTTGGAGATAGGAAGTTACACTTTGTGGCTCAGATCTTTGATCGATCTCCTCAAAACCATTGTCTTCAAAATGCCTTGATGATTGGTTCTGCAATGAGTGTCCAGGTAACTAGTAAGTAATGAACTAGTATCTTGTTTTGCCAGTCCATACGAGATCATCATACTTCTAGAATCTAGTCACAGTAAAAGCACTCCAAATACTATTGCATGATATTTTGTTTAACTTTTCAAATATACATAAAGGGAAACAATGATGTAGCTAGGATTGTCCGAGTTAGATCAGTATCGACAATAGTCTATCTCATTTTGTTTTCAAAAAACAATCATCATCTCACAAAATTGAGAAGTTTTTTAAAAAGGAGAGATTTAAAGAAATTAACTAGAAATTAGTTAGATTAGATTAGAAAATTGACACAACTCACTAAAATTTGGTTAAATTGAGAATTAAAATGATGAAATCCTGTTTAATTTGGTCAAAGTGAGATGGCTTTGAAGAACTTGATCAATCTATCCTTTCCTTCAATCCCACTTGATTTTTATAGAACTCATAGTATGGAGAGAGAATCTATGCTTCCTTCATGAACTTGGTTATCCTTGCCACAACTCTAAGATTCACGATAAGATAAAGGAACAATGGCTTATAGAACTTCAAAGGAAGGAGAGAAAATCATTACTGCACTTGTAAAATTAGTCATCCTCACAACAACTCAAGGTGCGCCAATCAGGGAACAATGGTTTACCCTATAAAATTTATCCACAAATAAAGTTAAACCTCACAAATCTACGCATGTAAAAACAAGAAATTCCGCCCAAATGCCCATTGAGATAGATGTTCTGTAGATCAAGCAACTGAGGTTTTAAAAAAGGAAAAATAAGGGAAAGAGACTATAGATGAAGCAAAAGTGCAGGAAAAATATAGAAATTTCAACCATGGAATGGACTTATTAACCCTAGACGGCAAAGGGTTCTTAGGAACCCACTAGCGAATTTACCAACCTATAAGAACAAGTAAAACAAAATAAATTCAAGTTTCTTCAGAGGTCGGAACAAGATTTAATTGCTAAATCGCCATCTTTATTCATGATCAGCATGAACAAAACGACAATGAAAAAAGCGGTAGGAAAGGAGATCTGAGAGCCACCTTATCCAGCAGAGGACTTCTTTCGCCACTTTCCAAAGAAACTCCATCATCGTTCTCCATGGATTTGAAGCTATCCAAGGAGGACGGTTAAAGCCCCTCCAGCTGGGGATTTTTCATCATCGTCCTCTGGATAATGCGACCTCCGTTGCTAATCCCCCCTGGTTGCTCCTACGCTTGTGGTCTCTGTTGGCCATCTCTCTCCCTCCCCGCGACTGGTTCGCTACGAGTCGTGAAGGGCGATGGATTTAGGGCTGGGAGAGGAAAGGAGAAGGGGCGGCATGTTTAGGGCCTGGAGAGGAAGGAGAAAAAAAACATGAAGTAAGAGATTATAGGTTGGACGAAAATGCTTAGGGATGTAGAGGGGGGAATGCGGCGGCAAAAAATTTCGAGGAGAGGGAAAGAAAAAACACGGCGGCAAAAAATAGCGAAGGGAAAAAACGGCGAAGGAAAAAAACAATGGTATTGAACAACACTTAATAGACAACGGTTTTCAAAAACCATTGTCGTAATCCCAAAAAAAATACACACAGACAACAGTTTTTAAAAACTGTTGTCATAGCCTTTAAAAACCATTGTCGTAGCCCCAAAAAAACATAAATAGACAACGGTTTTTAAAAACCGTTGTCGTAAGCAAAAAAAACTGCTAAAAGACAACGGTTTTTGTTAAAACCATTGTTAAAAGGCAAAAAGACAATAATTTGGCATAAAACCGTTGTCGTTTGAGTGTTGTTGAATGAGGATTTTCTTGTAGTGAGAACACAATGACAACATTATGTTATAGCATCAAAGCAACTCTTTCTTTGCACTTGTTACTTCTTTCATAAAGGTACCGTTTGCCATATACTTTAGAAATCGGAGAAAAAAAACAATTCCATCAATAAAGAAAAGAATTAATCCATTAACCATATCCCTAGTTACAGAATACACCTAGCTAACAAACAATACCACCCATTCATAGTTAACCACTAAAGCCCAGAACATTATCAACAACCCTTCCCAAATTCGGCCACAACCCCATCACCAATTCCAAACAACCTTCCAGCAGAACCAATACTTTGGTAAGAAAGGAAGCCCAATACAGCAGGAGCATCAAGTAAGCCACCTAACATAATTCGTTCAAAGAATCCGATCAGTAAAGAGTTCCATAAATGGAAAAGAAAAATAGATCTCAAAATCAGGAAGCCGATCCATCAAAACATAGTCGAGTTATCTTGCATAGCACCTTCAGTTATCCAAAACCAAATCCATTGGTGTACCGATTTTCATACCAGAACTCTGCAATCCACAAACACACACAGGTACAAAGAACCCTTGCCGTAAATCACACAAACTCTTCACAACAAAATTGAATAACTGTTATAAGAATTCAAAACAACCCAAAGATCCCCAATGAGCATTCACTCCTACAAAGTAAACTTCGAAATCTACTGCAAAAATCCGAGAGAAAAGAAGTAAAGAACAAGAACAACAAATTGAACAAGAACACCTCAAACATCCCAAATCGCAGCTCAATAAAACCGAACATCCTACCAATAAACCCTAGAACCAATCTTCCCTATTATCTATCCCGTCCAGCCAAATCCCATACCCATATAAGAAGAATGTACTTTCCTTTTCTCCTTCAATGTCTCTGCCAGAACTGATCTGCACCTTGCGCTGCCTAGCCGGAGCGTTATGCGCTTGCGGATCGCCGCTTGGTCACGCTGGTGGAGACGGCGAGACGAAGCAGTGTCTTTCCAGGGTGAGCAGCGCGTGGAGAGGAATGCGGCGACACTGCCAGGCTGGGCTCGACACCGTGAACAGATGGCGATGCCCTAGTGCGAGGAGGCGGCGGTAGTCTAGTGGTGCCAGCATGATCTGCGATGGTGGCGGTGCGACTACAATAGGAAACTAGGGCACGGGAGAGGGGAAAGGGCGGCGGTGACTGGGAGTAACCGACAGGACCCTCGACGGCTGGCGATGGCTGTGGCTTCAGGAATGTGAGGGCAGCAGCGGCTGCGTCGGAGGTCAGCAATGAAGAGGAGATCGCGGTGACGGTGAGATCGGCAGGAGAAGAGGAGGAATGGGGAAAAACATGAGATTGTTTAGATTTATATGTGTAGGTTATTAAATAAATAAACTCCCACTTTTAGGATTCAACAACATTCAATAGGCAACAGTTTAATAAAATTGTTGTATATTATCACATAAGGAACACTAAAAGATAATAGTTTTTTTAAAACCGTTGTCTTTGACACACATTAGACAATAGTTTTTTTGAAAAACTATTGTTATTTAAAAAACATTATGGTGAACAACAACAGTTTTCAATAAAACTGTTGTTAAATGGAAAAAAGACAACAATTTCTTGAAAAACTATTGTCTATCAGGTGTGGTTAAATCCAAAATTTCTTGTAGTGCTTCCACCGGTCAACAACACACAATACGTTTGATTGCTATGATCTGATGCCAATAGCCAGCAGATTGGCCCCGCTTGGATATCGTCGTCGATCACCATCTCCTGATTGGCAACACCGAAGCCGATCTGTAGGGCGAAGGAAAGAGGAAAGGAGGACGATTGAGCCACACCATCATCAACCCCTTAAAAAGAATAACCTAGGTCCCGCCCAAGCCTCTGCCGAGTGGATTAGACCATTAGTACAGGAGGAAGATAACCAAAGTAACGCTGCTCGAGGAGAGATAGGAATGATCGCCAACGGGCCGGCGGGCGGAGATTCTAACTGAGCAAGGAAGTCGCATGCTTGGCGACTCGAGATCTACATTGTTGGTTGCAATAAGGAGAGAGCTAAAGGACCCGAGATCAATTTCGACCCTATAGATTTAGAGGGAGTGGAAATTCCTCACGATGATGTAATGATCATTCGAGTGGTAATTGCCAATTATACAATCCATTGAACTTTTGTTGATACAGGAAGCTTGGTGAACATCATATACAAGAAGGCCTTTGATTAGTTGCAAATCGACCAAATCAAGCTACTGCCGATAACAACCTCGCTTTACAATTTCACAGGCAACAAAGTGTTGCCGATTGGCCAGACCAAGCTAGTCATCTCACTCGGTGAGAAGTCCTTGAAGAGGACAAGGATCACAAACTTCATTGTGGTAGATGCCCTGTCGGCCTACATTGTAATATTAGTTTGACCGACCCTTAACGAGTTCCAAGTAGTAGTGCCCATCGATTGCTAGAAGATTAAGTTCCCGGTAGACGACAAGGTGAGAGAAGTCAAAGGTGACCAATTGGTCGCTCGGCGATGCAACGTCAAGATAGTCAGATCAGAAGCAAGGACCGCTCGGAAAAAACCCGCGCCTGGAGGTGAACGCCATCATTGAGAAGCCCCCTATGCTAGTTTATGAAGAAAAGGAGAACGTTTAGATCCACCTGAGTCAGTCAGAAGTGACCACCTTCATTGCTGCCGATCTAGAGAACAAGAAAAAAGCAGAGCTGTCTGCCTGCCTTAGGTGGAATTATGGCGTGTTCGCCTAGTTGACCCATGAGCTCCTTTGAATCTCACCAAGTGTCACCCAGCATGAGCTTCATATCTGACTAGACGTCTGACCCATGAAGTAGCGGAAAAGGGACTTTAGCATGGAGTAGAATCTAATCATCCGAGCAGAAATAGAGAAATTACTAGAGGTCGACCACATTTGGGAAGTCCAATTCCCAAGATGGCTCACTAATGTCGTGTTGGCCTTTAAGCCGAGTAACAAATGGTGAGTGTGCATCGACTTCCGTGACTTGAATAAGGCGTGCTCGAAGGATTTCTATCCGCTACCCTGGATAGACCAGATGGTGGACTCTACAGCGGGTTAAGAGATGATCTGCATACTCGATGCGTATCAAGGCTACCACCAAGTGCCACTCGCCAAAGAAGATCAAGAAAATGTTAGCTTTGTCACGGTTGACGTCACGTTCTGCTACAACGTCATGCTATTTGGACTGAAGAACCCCAGCGCCACCTACCAAAGGTTTATGAACAAGGTGTTTCAGAAGCAGATCGGCTGCAACTTGGAGGTATATGTTGACGATATATTAATTAAGTTAATTCGAGCTGCTGATCTATGTACAAATATCGAAGAAACATGCTGAACCTTGAGGACATATGGGATGAAGCTGAACCCAAGCAAGTGTCTGTTCGGCGCTAAGAGTAGACGCTTCCTCGGATATATCATCACCAAACGGGTATCGAGGTGATTCCGAGCAAGGTGAAGATGCTACAAGACATGTCCTCACCCCCGCAGCTTAAAGGAGGCCCAACAGCTGACCAGACGGATTATCGCACTATCCAGGTTCTTCTCAAACTCATCTGATCGAAGTTATCCGTTCTTCATGGTTATGCACCGAGCTATAAAGTTTCAATGGGATGCAGAGTGCGACCAGGCATTAGAAGAGCTCAAGAAGTACCTTAACTCAATGTCTAGCTAAGCCGAGCACTGGAGAGCCACTCTAGATCTATTTGTCAACCACCAAGTATGCAGTTGGTTTGGCATTAGTAAAGCAGAATGACCCTAAACAACAACCCGTGTATTTTCTAAGCCATATATTGAAAGATGCAGAGTCCCGCTACACCTGTCTTGAAAGGTTGGCTTATGCACTGGTGTTAGCCGCTTAGAGACTTCGCCATACTTCTTGGCTCACCCCATCATCGTGATGACTAACAGTGCCCTGGGAAGGGTCCTCCTCAATCCAGAGGCGTTTGGGCAACTGATCAAATGAATAAAAGAACTAAGCGAGTTTGATATTCAATATCAACCCCGAACGACGACCAAAGCTCAGGCCTTAGCTAATTTCATTATAGAAGTCTAGAACGCCGAGCCAAAAGCAACTTGGAGAATATATATTGATGGTTTATCCACCCGACAAGGCAGTGGGATCAATATTCTCCTAATTTCTCCATGAGAAGATCGGATGCAACTCTCCGTTCGGCTGGATTATCGAGTCACTAATAACAAAGTTGAGTATGAAGTGTTAATAGCCGGCTTACAGGCAGCACGACATGCTAAAGCCATAAAAGTCCTTATTCACTCGGATTCTCAGTTGATCGCTCAACAACTATCAGGGACGTTCGAGATAAACAACTCCCGACTCAAGCTATATACAGAAGCCTTCGAGAAGCTAAAGGCAAATTTTCAAGAAGTCATGGTATAGAAGATCCCCCAGCAGAAAATCAGGTTACGGATGAGTTGGCGAGGTTAGCTAGTTCCCTGACATTGATCACGATAAATCAACCGATCGAGCAAATCTCATTGGTGGCACATATAGGCAGAATGGAAGGGATAACTTTCCTAAGTGACTGGAGAATGGAATTGATAGATTTCCTTCGATCGAGCGCCACACCTTCCGATCAGGAAATAGTATGCCTATTGAAAAGGAGGGTCGGATGATTCACCTTGGTTAGAGAGCCTTCTCTAGACCCCTGCTTAAGTGCATGGGACTAGAGGACGCAGAATATATTCTATAGGAAGTGCACCAAGACTCTTTTGGAAGCCATCCAGATGACCGTTCGCTGGCTCGAAAGATTCTCCTAGCCAGATATTTTTGGCCAACTCTCCAAGAGGATGCCGCTCTGATAATAGCCACATGTCTATCTTGTCAAAGGTATCACAACATCCCGCACCGACCGATTAAGGAGATGAAGGCATCCACAGTGTCTTGCCCATTCGACCAATGAGGCATGAACATCGTGAGACTGTTTCCCATGGGACTGGTTAGCAGAGGTTCCTTCTCGTCATGGTGGATTACTTCTCAAAGTGGGTGGAGGCCGAGCCACTGGAAAATATAAGTGAACAGATGGTCATTAAATTCATCTAGCAGAACATCTTATGTCGGTTCAGCATCCCCCACCAGCTTGTCTCGGATAACGGGAGGCATTTCGCGGGTCGGAGACTTAGGGAGTCGTGTAAAGTCTATGACATCCAGCAGGCCTTCACCTCAGTGGCCTACCCCAAAAGTAATGGCCAGGCGGAAGTCACAAACCATAGATCCTTAGAGGATTACAAGCTCGGCTCGACCACACCGGGGGGCAGCTGGGTCGACGAGCTCCCGAGTGTCTTGTGGGCACTTCACACGACTCCAAAAAAGGCGACTGACACAATACCATTCTAGTTGGTGTATGGAGGGGAAGCGGTCGTCCTCATGGAGGTTGGAGTAGAATCCAATCGAGTGCAATTGTATGACGAGGGAAACGCTGAGCGAAGGTTATTGGAGCTCAACTTGGTGGATTAACTGTGGGATAAAGTTGTCGTTCGACTAATGGCATGCCGACAGCAGATGAGGTAGAACTACAATCGAAGGGTGATCCTGAGGTCTTTCCAGGTCGGTGATCCAGTGTAGAAGAGAATCAAGCCAGTCGGCGACGTCACCAAGCTTGAGGCACCATGGGGAGGACCTTACAAAATGGTGCAGAAACTCCGTTCGAGGGCCTACTACTTGGAGGATGAAGACGGTGTTAGTGAGAGCCCTAGAGCCAATCATGTGATGATTGTTGTATGGACTTGATGTATCATTTTCCTATATATTTATAAAGGCATTTCCTTATGGTTATTATACTTACTTGTATTGGTGCCAAATAACTAAGTATAATAGCGTCCTTGAGTGGAAGATTCTTATCTATATCAATCGATTAGTTGAATTGATAGTGAGATGATATAGAGAACACTGCTCTTAATCATTCCTAGTCAAGTATTAACATTCAGGGACAATGTTAATGCGCAGAGACTAGCATGTAGGTCAACTCGATGACTTGATCACACAAGTCATGGATATTAGATATCACGTTGACACATGGGTATGCATTGGAGAATGTATACTGAATGACCCGCTATGAGAAAGTATCATGGATCGTTATATGAGTGTCATATACTTTCTCATGTGACTATTAGTATAACTATCAGTCCTTGGACCTGAAGTCACCATAGTTCCCTACATAAGGAGTTGCATACTTTGGCTTCGTCAAACATCACCTGTATGTTGGTTGGTCCTAGGAAGATCGTACCGGTTCCACTGTACAAAAATTTTGTACTGTTAGAGTGTATACTAAAATCCTAGCTTTTGTAAATATTTATTTTTGAAATAAAAGAATCACATTGGTCAATATCTGCATTTATTTGTTAAATGTAAATTGTTCAATTAATTTATATAGTAGACAACATGGAGTGTGGTGTCACACTCAGAAGATCATGTTGTCAGTTCTCTATAAATTATAAATAGTTGCCCATGACTAAAATGGAAAGGAACAAACCATCAGAATAGTTATAGTGTAATTAAATATTAGTTTATATTAACTAATAAATTACACTGATACACTCTAAGTGTATTGAGTAGGGGACCATTTAGGTAAGTTCTTTTTGTACTGACTTAGTAAAAGAACTAGACCTTAGTTATTATGGAAGTGTGTGCTCTTAATCCTAATATAATAACAAGCACATATATTTAATATTTATTTCTTTGACTTATCAAAGGGTGAGGTTTAGCTCGATAAATCAATATGCCCGATAAGTTGGGAAATGATATTACTTATAGTGTGTGTTGTTGATTATAGAAGGAATCTGTGTCCTAGTTATCTAGGTTGAGAATGTCCCCAAGAGGAGCTCATAAGGATTGCCATGTTAAACCCTGCAGGTGGACTTAGTCCGACATGACAATGAAGTTGAGTGGTACTACTCTTGGAGCTAGATATTAATTAAGTAAGTTGTCAGTAACTTTCTTAATTAGTGGACATTTGTAATCTTAAACACAGGGAGACTAACACACTCATGATTAGAAGGAGCCCATAATGTAATTTTGGATTGGTGTGGTAGTACGATAATAACTTTTTAGTGGAATGAGTTATTATCGATGAACTTGAGTTGTGTGTTCGGGGCGAGCACGGGATACTCAAGCTCATCGGAAGGCCAAAACCAATTTCTCCTCTAGGTCCCTGTCGTAGCCTCATTATAGCCTCAAGTCTATCCAAATGTAAGGCTCTTCTTGGTGTCCAAGAAGGGGGCCGGACCATTGCTTGGAGACCAAGCAATGGCCGGCCACATCCTCTTATAGGGGCCGACCCTATTGCTTGGTGACCAAGCTTGTAGGGGCCGACCAATATTAATTCAAATAGGAGGGTTGTTTTGAATTTTTAAAATCTTCTCTTTGTAGAAAACTATAAGTTTTAAAAGAGAGATTTTAATTTTTAAAACTTTCCTTATTTGAATTTGGCCACATGTTTTAATAAAGAGTTTTAAAAGTTTTAAAACTTTCCTTTTTTAACCATCCTCATGGTTTAAGAAAAAAAAGGGAGATAAGTTTTAAAATTAAAATTTTCTATCACCATGTTAAAAAAGGAAATTTTATAAGAGAGTTTTTAAATTTTAAAACATGGTTTTAATTTTTAGAAACTTTCCTTTTTTAACTCCTACTTTAGGAAAGAGAGCTTGTAAAATTTTATAAAAGTTTTTCTTGTAAAATTTTATAAAAAAATAATTCCTTTTTCCTCTTGATGAGGTGGCCGACCACCTTGCTTGGTGCCCAAGCAAGGGGCCGACCATAATAAAATAAATTAAATCATCACAAAATTAAATTTGGTGATTGATTCAATCAAGAGGAAAGAAAAGGAAAAATAAAAAGGAAAAAGGAAAAACTCTTGGATGATTTTATTTTTTGTAAAAAGTTTTTCCTTATTTGCCTTGGGCAAGTAATATAAAAGAAGGGGTGAGGGGGCTTCATGAGACAAAATTCTTATTCTCTTGCTTGGAGATCATCAAGTGGCCGGCCCTCCCTCTCTTCTCTCTTTTCCCTTTTGCTCTCTTCTCCTTGGTGGTGTTGGTGGCCGAATTTTAGAAGAAGAGGAGGAGGCTTTTGGGTGGTGTTCATCTTGGAGGATCGTCGCCCACACGACATCCAAGGCGAGGCAGGAATACGGAAGAAGATCTCGAGGTCATTAGCTTACAAAGAGAAGGTATAACTAGTAGTTTTCTTCCGCATCATACTAGTTATTTTCTTTGTAAGAATTCTAAATACAAGAGGCAATTAGATCTAGTTTTTCGAAATAGTTTTTCGAGTTTGTGTTTTCTTCTTTGTCGAATTTGTGATTCGATTATTCTTTTTGGTTAACCTAGAGTTATTTAAGGAAATAAATATTAGCTTTCCTTAAAAGGCTTTGCCAAGGCGGTGGTGGTTGCTCCCATATCCAAGAAGGTCATGTGCCTCGTCATGCAGTCCTGGAAGCCAATTTTGGAAATTAATATTTATGGAATTAATAACTTAGGTAGATTTGAATCAATAGTGTTAAGTTCCGCTTGTGATTCAAATCTAAACCATTAAGAACAGATAAGATAAATTTGGAATCAATGATGTTAAGTTTCGTCTGCGATTCCTAATTTAACTTCTAAAGAACACAATAGGTTATTTAAGGAAAGGTTTGACACTTGTACAAAAATTTTTGTACAGTGGAACCGGTACGTTTTCCTACGACTAACCAACAATTGGTATCAGAGATAGGGTTTGCCTCTATGTATTTTTAGAATTCAAATAGGTTATGCACATGTCATACATGATTAAGGCAGGATAATAGTAGGATGTGCTAAATCTTTGGTTGCAGGCTCCAACTATTATGACATTTAGATATTGTGTGTGATTGGACCCTTGGACATGTGAAGGGTATTATTTGTGTGCATGATTGTATGTATCAAATACAGCAGGAGCTGTATTATTTTTAGAATTTTATTTTTTGTTCGATCTAGAATATATGTACATTCCTTCGTGGAATATAGGATCGATATATGTAAAATTCTATTTTTGTCGCGGACCGGATTCTTGCGAGGCGTGGTACTTTTCGAGCACCAGAGGCTTAGCGGAATAAGAAGCAAGATGGATGCGATGACTCGACCCGATGGCGGTGGCTAAAGATGGCAGCAGCTAGGGTTGGAACACATGGAGGACAGTAACAGAAAAAGGCCATAATAGTTGGAAAATAATTTCCATATTTATTGCTTTTATTTTCTGTGATTGTGTGTATGCATATGCTAGGATAGTTTAAAATTTCTCATTTTAAATAACTAAGTGGGAGAGGGATTTATTTTAATAAATTCTACGGTCTCCATTACTGGTTTGTAAGTAATGCAAACAAACTTGCGCGTTGGCTCTGAGTGCCTTCCTCCATATCGGATGAGTTTGTTTGCGGATCACTAGATCAAACTTCCATTTTGGATGACTATAGGAAATTAATTAAGAGCGTATGATCTTCCCCATCGGAAGGGGCACAATCTTATTAATGGACTTAGTGTCAAGTAATGGTATACACTTAGGCACGTCTAATAGTATCCTCCCCATCGGAGGCACTGCTATTATTTGTGTGACCAAAGGAAACCAACTATTAATTTTATTTGTCAAAAAGTTAGGTTGACAAAATAATAAAATTAATGGCTTATTCCCTCTTTTTACAAATGTTGAATTTGTATACGTCCACACTATCGTGGCATACAAAATTCACGGTGTTTTAAGGTGTTGGTTAGTTTAAAATAGTATTGTTTGAGGAATCAATATTATTCTAAATTTAGAGTCCTGACCAAAGTTATTTTTGTGATTCTTAGGATGAGTTTCAACCCACTGTACATTATACTGAAAGAGAACAAACTTACTGGACCCAACTACATAGATTGGAAGAGAAACCTGGACATTGTCCTTACAGCTGAAAGCTATAAGTTTGTTCTGACTAAGGCTTGCCCTGATACACCTGACGGTGACTCTACCCCAGAGGAGATTGAGTATCATAAGAAATGGGTAAAAGCTGATGAGATGGCGCGGTGTTACATTTTGGCATCAATGTCAAATGTATTGCAACATCAGCATCAAGATTTACCAACAACTTATGATATAATGAACAATCTCAAAGAACTCTTTGGGCACCAGAGTCGGACTGCTAGGCAAGAGGCAATGAGAAAACTAATGACAACCGCCATGTCTGAGGAGACACCCGTAAGGGATCATATCTTCAAAATGATGGCCTATCTGAACGAAATATAAGTTCTTGGAGGAAAAATCGATGGGGAAACTCAGGTCGATATAATTCTCCAAACGCTGCCCAGAAGTTTCGAGCAGTTCCGCCTGAACTATAACATGAACAAAAGAGAGTATACGTTGGCGAAACTTCTGATAGAACTATAGGCAGCAGAAGGTATATTTCGTCAAAGTTCTCAGGTTCACTATGCTGAAAATGGTTCTACTTCTAAACCAAAAGGCAAGAAGAAGAAGAAACAGGTCTTTCCAGCAAAGAAAGTGAATAAACCTCAGGGACAAAAAGCTGGAATGAAGAAGCCGAAAGGCAAGTGCTTCATCTGCAAGCAGACAGGACATTGGAAGGCGGACTGTCCTCGTAGGAATTAGAATAATAAAGGTATATCTCATACTCTAGTAGTTGAAACATGTTTAGCGGTGTTATCCACCAGCACCTAGTGTGTAGATATGGGAGCCACTGATCATGTCTGCAATTCTTTGCAGGGGTTCCAGGAAACCTGGCGACTATTTGATGGAGAGATTACCGTCTACATGGGCAATGCTACTAAGGTGACGGCTGTTGCAGTGGGAGACGTCTACTTATCATTTGATAGGAATAGGAAATTGGTTTTAAGAAATTATCTTTATGTACCCTGTTTTAGAAAGAATTTAATTTCAGTTTCTAAACTGTATTTAGATGGATATTCAGTTTCCTTTAGTAACAATGTGGTTATAAAGAGAAATAAAGTGATTATCTGTTCTGGTGCATTGGTTGGCAATTTATATACTTTAAATCTAATTTCTCCCACAAAGCAAAATATGAAAATTAATAACACATCTTCTAACTCTAATAAGAGAAAAGAACCTTCAGAAATGAACCAAACGCATCTTTGACATCTAAGGCTTGGTCATAATAACTTAAGTAGGATTCAAAGGCTTGTAGCCGGTGGACTCTTGAGTCCATTAGAGTTGGAAAACTTTCCAACATGTGAATCTTGCTTGGAAGGTAAAATGACCAAGAGACCTTTTAAGGCCAAGGGATATAGAGCCAAAGAAGCGTTAGAATTGGTTCAGTCTGATTTGTGTGGTCCTATGTCTATCCAGGCTAGAGGTGATTTTGAATATTTTGTCTCTTTTATAGATGATTATTCAAGATATGGATATATTTACCTAATGCGCCGCAAGTCTGAGTGCTTTGATAAGTTCAAAGAATACAAGGCTGATGTGGAGAAACGTCTAGGTAAAAGTATCAAGACACTACAGTCTGATCGTGGTGGCGAATACCTCTTAGGAGAGTTTAGGAATTACTTATCAGAGGCTGGGATTCAATCCCAATTGTCCGCACCTGGTACACCCCAACAGAATGGTGTGGCAGAACGAAGGAATATGACTCTTATGGAGATGGTTAGATCGATGATGAGTTATTTAGAATTACCAAATTCGTTTTGGGGATACGTTCTGGAAATGGCAGTGCACATTTTGAACTTAGTACCTTCTAAATCAGTATCTTCTACTCCCATAGAATTGTGGAATGGGCGTAAGCCCAGTCTAAGATATATTCGGATTTGGGGTAGTCCAACACATGTGCTGAAACCAGATGCTAATAAGTTAGAATCTCATACAGAAGTTCATGTGTTTGTGGGTTATCCCAGAGGAACGAAAGGTGGTTTATTTTATAGTCCTAAAGACCAGAAGGTCATTGTTAGCACCAATGCCCAGTTTTTAGAAGAAGACTATATAATGGATCACAAGCCTAGTAGCAAAATTGTTCTAGAAGAACTTAGAGAGGACACGTCTACTTCAGTACCAATAGTACAAGATGAAGTACCACAAGAGACTGCAACACGTGTCACACATGATACACAACCACAGACGGTGCCTCGTCGTAGTGGGAGGGTTGTAAGGCAACCTGAATGATTCATGTTTTTAGGAGAGTCTTCGGACTTAATCCCGGGTAAACATGAACCTGATCCCCGGACATATGATGAAGCACTCCAAGATATAGATGTAGTATCTTGGCAAAAGGCAATGAATTCTGAAATAGAGTCTATGTACTCTAATAAGGTCTGGGAGCTTGTAGAACCACCTGTGTTAGTTAGAGCCCTAGAGCCAATCATTTGATGATTGTATTATGGACTTATTGTATCATATTCTTATATAAATAAAGGCATTTGGTTTTTTGGTTATTATGCTTACTTGTATTGGTGCCAAATAAACTAAGTATAATAACATTCTTGAGTAGAAGGTTCTTACTTATATCAATCGATTGGTTGAATCGATAGTGAGATGATATAGGGAACACTACTCTTAATCATTCCTAATCGAGTATTAACATTCAGGGACATTGTTAATGCAATAAGACTAGCATGTAGGTCAACTCGATGACTTGATCTCACAAGTCATGGATATAGAGATATCAAGTTGACACATGGGTATGCATTGGAGAATGTATACTGAATGACCCGCCATGAGAAAGTATCATGGATCGTTATATGAGTGTCATATACTTTCTTATGTGGCTATTAGTATGACTATTAGTCCTTGGACCTGAAGTCACCATGGTTCTCTACATAAGGAGTTATGTACTTTGGTTTCGTCAAACGTCACCCGTAACTGGGTGGACTATAAAGGCGATTACTGGGTATGTAACGAATTATGCAGAGGGATGTGAGTGATGTAGATGGGATCTATCCCTTCTATATGACGGGAGCGACATCGATATTCTTGATAGAGAGAGACCACGAAGTGCATGGCCATGCCCAAATGAGTCAATATGAGATATTGAGCTCATTTGATCGAGTGAGTCTACTTGGAGTTCAAGATTTAGATTGATTAGAGGATGACACGGTCTATGCCTCACATTGATCAATCTAGATGTCTAGGATAGAAGGACACTTGTAACATATTGTGAGGAGTCACAATTAGTAGTCACAAGGTGATGTTGGATCTCAACATTCTTGTAACTTGGGTAGTAATGATGTGTTGCTAGATACCGCTCATTACTTATGCTCCTAAATGGATTTAGGGGCATTGCCAATGTTACAAGAACCTATAGGGTCACACACTAAGGACAATTAGATGGAGATTAGGTTCATATGATGAACCAAAAGGATTAGATTCATTTGATGAATCAAATTGGATTAAGAGTAATTCTAATTGGTCTAATTGAGTTGGACTCAAGTTGATTCATGTGTTCAATGAGTCTAATTTAGATTATGACTCATTAAATCAATTTAATTAAATGAATTAGATTCATTATATTAAATTGGCTTGAATTAAATGGTTGGTTTAGATCAACCATGAGAGAGATTAAGTCAAGTTTGACTTTACTTGAGAGGAAGAGGAAAAGTCAAGTTTGACTTGACTTTATGCCACATCATAAGTGAGTTGGCAAGATGTGGACCAATGATGATGCTCCACATCATCATGGTTACTTAAGTGAGATACCACCTCATGGAGGTTACAATTCTTCACTTTAATGGCCTCCACATTAATTGTGATTAATGTGAAGGGGGGTTACACATCTTATGGTGGCCGGCCACTTTTGTGTGGATGAAAAATTCATTTTTCATTCAAGTGTCATTTACATCTTCTTCTTCCTCAAGCTTTCTCCTCAAGCTCTCCCTCTCCTCCTCTCTTGGCCAAACAACCTAGGTGCTAGCACACCTTTGTTTGGTCTTCTCCACCTAGTGTGTTCGTGTGGATACGTATAGAGGAGTATCTATTTTGATACTCTCGAGATCCGACGAATTTTGGACGAGCGGGATACGTAAAAGGGCACGCATCGAAGGTATAAAAGGTTTCCTCTTTGTAAATCTAGTGTAGATCTAGATTAGAAACTCGTACTCGTATTTTGTTTTTCATTTTTCTTCGCACGGATCTATGTGGCGGGGGTTTCGGGGTTTCCGCGACGTGAAAAAGCGATTTTCGCGGCCCGAAAAACCCAACAGTGGTATCTGAGCCACGTGCGAAGACTTGTACGAGTTTAATTTGATTTTTTATGAAAAATATTGCTTCTGTGATTTTATGTAAATTTAAGTTTTTTATGATTTTTATGAGTGATTTTCTCTTAGAAGCGAAGCACAAGTGTTTATACACTTGTAGGCTTCGACTACCGAGAAGATTTTTCCAAAATGGCAAGGTTTTGCCCCAAAAATTTTTGGGACAGCGGACTAAGGCGCTGTAGGATCACTTAGGCTCTGTTTATTTGGGAGAGTGGAAAGTAAAATTAAGGAAAAGTTTCCACGGTGGAAAAATTTCTGTCGTTTACTTCATTAAAATTTTCCGAAGGAAAAACAACACAATCCATCAGCGGATAATTTTGGAGCCAAAATCGATCGCCTCAAAATCGGACGGAAAGCAGCGGATGGAAAAAAAAATGACGCATGTACCCCTTTTGCATTCACAAAATTACACCATATACCAAAAAAAATGACGCATGTAGCCTTTTTAACTCATAAAATTACACTATATACCAAAAAAATGACGCATACATCCTTTTTTATTTACAAAATTACATCACAAGTATTCACCTTCCTCTATCAAGGTAAACAAGTGTGCAAAGGAAAAGATTTCTTCACCCTTTCTTTTCTCTTCTTCCAAAGATAACTTTCTATCGTTGATTCCTTTCTTTTACTCATCCACACTCTATAGTAAACATAGCCTTAGGGACACTCGCGATGGTTAGATCGCGGGTAGGGGCGCTGCCCCTGGCCCCACAAGGGGATTCGTTCCGTGATTGCGCCCGAAAACCGCTAAACGGGACCGCCGGGAATTTTTACTCGTAAAAATTGTAAAAATTGGTATTAAAATTGTAGAAAATTATAGAAAATACATAATTTATAATTATGTATAATTTGTGATAGTCATGGCCCAAAAAGACCCAATTGGATTGGTATATTTTGTGTTGTAATTCATAATATGGCCTGCGTGCTGTCATGTGATTGTGTGTGCTGTATTTTTGATACGCGACCTGCGCGTCGTGCCTTTCTCTATTTATTCTTGTTATAAATTAGTTTAGACTCGAATGTAACTCGAGTTTCAAAATTATAATGTACAAAATTGGAGCCGTGGAAGGTCCACGCGAGACGGAGTTACGAGGAGGGCGCGAGCAACACAAGGTGGTCAAAGGGAGGAGCTTGAGAAGTTTCTCATTGGCTTGAGAAGATCGTAGTAGGGCCATGACTAATCACAAATTAATTTAATTAATTGCTTGTGTATATGTGATGCATGATTAAGTAATTAATTAGTGCCTAACGATTAGATTAGATCTAAGTCGTGCACATGATGCACCCCACGATTAGATTAGATCTATCGCGTATTTGATACACATCGACGATTAGATTAGATCTAAATCGTGTCAACTCTAATGCCTACCGTGCCGTGATACCTATCACTACCTCGATCACATGTGTTGTTGAATCTGCCAAAGCAGAGCAACACATATTATCTTGGTAGGGTACGGAGGGACAATCTTGGTCCCGCTTATCAACGCATGGGCGAGTACAAACTCAATTAGATTGAGTATTCCTAGTTAACTCGGTTGGATCGAGTATAACTATAGGCATTCTTCCAATGGTTGGAAAGATAGGACATAAATCACGTTTATATTAATTATTGGGCGTATTAGCCAAAGCTAACTCAAGTTTTAATATAACTACGGATAATGATCCTATAAACAAGAGTTACATAGAGATGCAATTGGTAAATTGTTACCTACCGATCATACTAAATCTTGGGCGTTTTAGCCAAAGCAAACTCAAGGGTTAGTATGATGTGGATCTTGTCCCACATGAATTATAGAATTCAGTGGGAGCATCATTTAGTTAAAGGCCTAATTAAATGATTTAAAAGAATATGATATTTATTTTCTGCATTTTTCTGTTGTAGATAACCATGACGTCGAATACGAACACCTTCTCTCTGCGTTCTGTCCTTGAGAAGGACAAGCTCAACAGAGCAAATTTTTTGGACTGGTACAGGAACTTGAGAATAGTTCTCACCCAGGAACGTAAATTGTACGTTTTGGAGCAGCCCATTCCGGAAGCTCCTCTTGCCAATGCCCCGCAAGTTGACAAAGATGCTTATAAGAAGCATCAAGATGACGCATTAGATGTGTCTTGTCTAATGCTCGCGACCATGAACTCTGAGCTTCAGAAGCAACACGAGTTGATGGGCGCTTACGATATGGTTGAACATCTTCGTCAACTGTATCAAGGGCAAGCGAGGCATGAGAGATTTGAGATCTCAAGGGCACTGTTTCAGTGCAAGATGTCAGATGGGGCTCCCGTAGGTCCATATGTACTCAAAATCATTGGGTACATAGAAAACCTACAGAGGTTGGGATTCCCGCTTGGCCAAGAGCTGGCCACTGACCTGATCTTACAATCCTTGCCGGATAGCTATAGTCAGTTCATTCTAAACTACAATATGAACGAAATTGACAAGCCACTGCCCGAGCTTCTTAGCATGTTAAGAACTGCTGAGCTGAACCTTAAGAAGACAAAGCCCCACTCTGTTCTGATGGTTCAGAAACACAGGGCAAGGGCAAGCCCAAAGGCAAAGGAAAGTCCCAAGCCAAGGGCAAAGGTAAGGCACTGAAGCCTAAAGGAGGGGTCGCCAAGGATGCTACCTGCTTCCACTGTGGTCAGACCGGGCACTGGAAGAGGAACTGTAAGGTGTACTTGGAAGATCTTAAGAAGAAGCGAAGTGAGACTTCCACTTCAGGTATATATGTTATAGAAGTCAATCTATCTATTTCTTCATCATGGGTATTAGATACTGGATGTGCTTCTCACATTTGTACTAATGTGCAGGCGCTGAGAAATAGCAGGGCATTGGCGAAGGGTGAGGTGGACCTATGCGTAGGCAATGGAGCACGGGTTGCTGCTGTTGCTGTAGGAACTTATCATCTATCTCTGCCCTCTGGGCTTGTATTAGAATTAGATGAATGTTGTTATGTGTCTGCTTTAACTAAGAACATAATTTCAGTTTCTTGTTTGGACAAGAAAGGTTTCTCTTTTATTATAAAGGACAAATGTTGTTCTATTTATTTAAAAGATATGTTCTATTGTAGTGCACCACTGATGAATGGACTCTACATTCTAGACCTTGAAAGCCCTATCTATAACATAAATACCAAGAGGTTCAAGTCAAATGACCTGAACCAAACCTATCTCTGGCACTGTCGCTTAGATCATATAAATGACAAGCGCTTATCCCAGCTCCATAAGGATGGTTTACTGGACTCATTTGATTTTGAATCTTATGAGACGTGCGAGTCATGCCTACTAGGCAAGATGACTAAGACTCCCTTTAGTGGGCACAGTGAGAGAGCGACTGACTTGTTAGGTCTTATACATAGTGATGTATGTGGCCCTTTCAATGTCGCTGCTAGAGGCGGTTATAGGTACTTCATCACATTTACTGATGACTTCAGTAGATATTGTTATGTGTACTTGATGACACATAAGTCTGAATCCTTTGAAAAGTTCAAAGCATTCAAGAATGAAGTACAGAACCAGCTTGACGAGAGTATTAAGATACTTCGATCAGATCGAGGTGGAGAATAGCTTTGCCATGAGTTTCGTGACTACCTAGCTGAGTTATTATGGAAGTGTGTGCTCTTAATCCTAATATAATAACAAGCACATATATTTAATATTTATTTCTTTGACTTATCAAAGGGTGAGGTTTAGCTCGATAAATCAATATGCCCAATAAGTTGGGAAATGATATTACTTATAGTGTGTGTTGTTGATTATAGAAGGAATCTATGTCCTAGTTATCTAGGTTGAGAATGTCCCCAAGAGGAGCTCATAAAGATTGCCATGTTAAACCCTGCAGGTGGACTTAGTCCGACATGACAATGAAGTTGAGTGGTACTACTCTTGGAGCTAGATATTAATTAAGTGAGTTGTCAGTAACTTTCTTAATTAGTGGACATTTGTAATCTTAAACACAGGGAGACTAACACACTCATGATTAGAAGGAGCCCATAATGTAATTTGGGATTGGTGCGGTAGTGTGATAATAACTTTTTAGTGAAATGAGTTATTATCGATGAACTTGAGTTGTGTGTTCGGGGCGAGCACGGGATACTCAAGCTCATCGGAAGGCCAAAACCAATTTCTCCTCTAGGTCCCTGTCGTAGCCTCATTATAGCCTCAAGTCCATCCAAATGTAAGGCTCTTCTTGGTGTCCAAGAAGGGGGCCGGACCATTGCTTGGAGACCAAGCAATGGCCGGCCACATCCTCTTATAGGGGCCGGCCCTATTGCTTGGTGACCAAGCTTGTAGGGGCCGGCCAATATTAATTCAAATAGGAGGGTTGTTTTGAATTTTTAAAATCTTCTCTTTGTAGAAAACTATAAGTTTTAAAAGAGAGATTTTAATTTTTAAAACTTTCCTTATTTGAATTTGGCCACATGTTTTAATAAAGAGTTTTAAAAGTTTTAAAACTTTCCTTTTTTAACCATCCTCATAGTTTAAGAAAAAAAAGGGAGATAAGTTTTAAAATTAAAATTTTCTATCATCATGTTAAAAAAGGAAATTTTATAAGAGAGTTTTTAAATTTTAAAACATGGTTTTAATTTTTAGAAACTTTCCTTTTTAACTCCTACTTTAGGAAAGAGAGCTTGTAAAATTTTATAAGAGTTTTTCTTATAAAATTTTATAAAAAAATAATTCCTTTTTCCTCTTGATGAGGTGGCCGGCCACCTTGCTTGGTGCCCAAGCAAGGGGCCGGCCATAATAAAATAAATTAAATCATCACAAAATCAAATTTGGTGATTGATTCAATCAAGAGGAAAGAAAAGGAAAAATAAAAAGGGAAAAGGAAAAACTCTTGGATGATTTTATTTTTTGTAAAAAGTTTTTCCTTATTTGTCTTGTCCAAGTAATATAAAAGAAGGGGTGTGGGGGCTTCATGAGACACAATTCTTATTCTCTTGCTTGGAGATCATCAAGTGGCTGGCCCTCCCTCTCTTCTCTCTTTTCCCTTTTGCTCTCTTCTCCTTGGTGGTGTTGGTGGCCGGATTTTAGAAGAAGAGGAGGAGGCTTTTGGGTGGTGTTCATCTTGGAGGATTGTCGCCCACACGACGTCCAAGGCGAGGTGAGGAATACGGCAGAAGATCTCGAGGTCATTAGCTTACAAAGAGAAGGTATAACTAGTAGTTTTCTTTCGCATCATACTAGTTATTTTCTTTGTAAGAATTCTAAATACAAGAGACAATTAGATCTAGTTTTTCGAAATAGTTTTTCGAGTTTGTGTTTTCTTCTTTTTTGAATTTGTAATTCGATTGTTCTTTTTGGTTAACCTAGAGTTATTTAAGGAAATAAATATTAGCTTTCCTTAAAAGGCTTTGCCTAGGCGGTGGTGGTTGCTCCCATATCCAAGAAGGTCATGTGCCTCGCCATGCAGTCCTGGAAGCTAATTTTGGAAATTAATATTTATGGAATTAATAACTTAGGTAGATTTGAATCAATAGTGTTAAGTTCCGCTTGCGATTCAAATCTAAACCATTAAGAACAGATAAGTTAAATTTGGAATAAATGATATTAAGTTCCGTCTGCGATTCCTAATTTAACTTCTAAAGAACACAATAGGTTATTTACGGAAAGGTTCGACACTTGTACAAAAATTTTTGTACAGTGGAACCGGTATGTTTTCCTACGACTAACCAACATGTACAAGTGTCGAACCTTTCCTAAACAACCTATTGTGTTCTTTAGAAGTTAAATTAGGAATCGCAAACGGAACTTAATATTATTGATTCCAAATTTAACTTATCTATTTTTAATAGTTTAGATTTGGATCGCAAGCGGAACTTAACACTATTGATCCAAATCAACCTATGTTATAAATTCAATTAAATATTAATTTTTAAAATTATCTTCCAGGACTGCATGGTGAGGCACATGGCCTTGTTGGGTATGGGAGCATCCACCACCGCCTAGACAAAGCCTTTTAAGGAAAGCTAATATTTAATTTCCTTATATTACTCTAGGTTTAACCAAAAGGAATAATCGAATCACAAATTCAAAAAATAAAAAAAAACACAACTTCGAAACAAATCCAAAAAACTAGAATCTAATGCCTCTTATGTTTGGAATTCATACAAAGAAAAATAACTAGCATGATGTCGAAGAAAATTACTAGTTATACCTCTTCTTCGTAAACAAATAACCTTGAGATCTTCTGTCATATTCCTCGCCTCCTCTTGGATGTCGTGTGGTCGATGATCCTCCAAGATGAACAGCACCCAAAGAGCTTCTCCTACTACTCTAAGTTTCGGCCGCCACCACCACCAAGGAGCAAAAGAGAGCAAAGGGAAAAGAGAGGGAGAGAGGGTCGGCCACAATGAGGAACTCCACCAAGAGAATAAGAATTGTTATATCATGAGGTCTCTCCTCCCCTTCTTTTATATTACTTGGCCAAGGCAAATAAGGAAAGACTTTTTACAAAAATTAAAATCTTCCTCTTATTTTTCCTTTTCCCTCTTATTTTTCCTTTTCTTTCCTCTTGATTGAATCAATCATCAATCATAGATTGGATGATGATTTAATTTGGCTGGCCCCTTAAAAAGGAAGGAAATAATTTTTATAAAATTTTATAAAAGAAGAAATCCTCTTATAAAATTTTACAAGCTCTTTTACCTATTGTGGATGTTAAAAAAGGAAAGTTTTAAAAATTAAAACCAAGTTTTGAAATTTAAAACTTCTCTTCTAAAATTTCCTTTTTTAACATGGTTACAAAATTAGAAAATTTCAATTTTAAAACATCTCTTCCTTTTTCTAAAAACCATGAGGATGGTTAAAAAAAAGGAAAGTTTTAAAACTTTTACACTTTCTATTAAACCATGTGACCTAATTCAAATAAGAAAACTTTATATTTTAAAAACTCTCTTTTAAAACATGTAGTTTTTTACAAAGAGAAGATTTTAAAAATTCAAAACACCCCTCCTTATTTGACATATTATGGTCGGCCCCTCTTTGCTTGGACACCAAGCAAATGGTCGGCCCCTTTGTGAAGGAGATTGGCTGGCCCCTTAGGCTTGGTCACCAAGCCATGGGCCGACCTCTTCTTGGACACCAAGAAGGGCTTTATATGGGTGGACTTGAGGCTTTAATGAGGCTACGATAGGGACCTAGAGGAGAAATTGGTTTTGGCCTTCCGACGAGCTTGAGTATCCCGTGTTCGTCCGAACACACAACTCAAGTTCATCAATAATAACTCATTCCTCTAGAGAGTTATTATTACACTACCGCACCAATCCCAAATTACATTATGAGCTCCTTCTTACTATGAGTGTGTTAGTCTCCCTGTGTTTAAGATATCGAATGTCCATTAATTTAATTGAGTTACTGATAACTCAATTTAATTAATGTCTTAGTCCAAGAGTAGTACCACTCAACCTTATTGTCATGTCGGACTAAGTCCACCTACAGGGTTTAATATGACAATCCTTATGACCTCCTCTTGGGGACATTCTCAACCTAGATTACTAGGACACATTTTCCTTCTATAATCAACAACACACACTATAAGTAATATCATTTCCCAACTTATCGGGCCTATTGATTTATCGAGCTAAATCTTACCCTTTGATAAGTTAAAGAAATAAATACTAAATATATATGCTTGTTATTATATTAGGATTAAGAGCACACACTTCCATAATAACTAAGGTCTAGTTCTTTTATTAAGTCAGTATAAAAAGAACTTACCTAAAATGGTCCTACTCAATACACTTAGAGTGTACTAGTGTAATTTATTAGTCAAGATAAACTAATACCTAATTACTCTATGACTATTCCAATGGTTTGTTCCTTTCCATCTTAGTCGTGAGCAACTGTTTATAATTTATAAAGAACTGAAATATGATTTTCTGTGTGTGACATCACACACCATGTTATGTACAATATAAATTAATTGAACAACTATACTTAAGAAATAAATGTAGACATTTGACCAATGTGATTCTTTTATTTCAAAAATAAATATTTACAAAAGCTAGGCTTTTAGTATACACTCTAACACTATAAATGGGTGGACTATAAAGGCGACTACTGGTATGTAACAAATTATGCGAAGGAATGTGAGTGATGTAGATGGGATCTATCCCTCCTATATGATGGGAGTGACATCATGATTCTTGATAGAGTAAGACCACTAAGTGCATGGCCATGCCTAAATGAGTCAATATGAGATATTGAACTCATTTGATTAGAGTGAGTCTACTTGGAGTTCAAGACATAGATTGATTAGAGGATGACACGGCCTATGCCTCAATTGATCAATCTAGATATCAAGGATAGAAGGACATTGTCACATATTCTGAGAGTCACAATTAGTAGTCACAATGGTGATGTTGGATCTCAACATTCTTGTAACTTGGGTAGTAATGATGTGTTGCTAGATACCGCTCAATACATATGTTTCTAAATGGGTTTATAAGCATTGCCAACGTTACAAGAACCTATAGGGTCACACACAAAGGGCAATTAGATGGAGATTAGGTTCATATGATGGACCAAGAGGATTAGGTTCATGTGATGAACCAAATTAGATTAAGAGTAATGTAACGCCCCAAATTTCCTCAATTAGAGTCTTAAAAGTAATTTAAAAATATTTAAAAATGATATAGAAATATTCTAGGGATTTTTAGAAATTTTTAGAGTATTTTTATGTAATTTTTGGAGGTCGTTTGGTATTTTTACTAAACGAAGGAAGTTTCGACAAAAAATGTCCAAGCCTAGAATTGAACCCACGACCTTTGACTTGGTCAAAACCAGGCTAACCAGGTGTGCAAACAGATTTTTCTGTTTAGAAAAGGTAGCGAATTTATTTAAGATAGTTAACAGAATATTGGATTATAAAAGAGATAAGTTGATCTTGGATTTGTTTGTTTAGAAAAGGTAGCGAATTTATTTAAATAGTTAACAGAATATTATAAAAGGGATAAGTTGATGTCGGATTTGTTTGTTTAGAAAAAGTAGCGAATTTATTTAAGATAATTAACAGAATATTATATTATAAAAGGGATAAGTTGATGTTGGATTTGTTTGTTTAGAAAAGATAGCGAATTTATTTAAGGAGTTAACAGAAATATTAAGTTATAAAAAGGGATAAGTTGATGCTCTTTTTCCCGTGACTTAAACCATTCTCTCCTTCTCTTTTGCGTACGATGGCAGAGCTCGAGCAGAAAACGAAGGGGAGTAAGGGCATCATCTCCGGCAGCCGGCCAAGGTCCTAGAAGCCCTTTTTGTTCGGTTGTGAGTCCAAGAAGCAAGGTAAGTTGCTACTCACCTGCAGTAGGATTGCTCCGAGATTTTCTTTCCTTGCTGCCGTGGTTTAAGGATTTTGGTTTTATGCTTATTGGCGTGAGTTAGATTTCTGAAGCATGTAGTAGGAGTAGTTTTCGGACTTGTTCTTCTTGATTTCGAATCATGCTGTAAAGATTATGCTTGTTCTTCTTGATTGTTGAAGCCTGCTGTAAGGAGTTTTGTCTTTGAAGATTTCTGCCGTGAGTGTTCTATAGGTTATCGCTTGATTTCTAATTCTTTTTGGAAGTTAGAATGTTGGAGCTATGTAGCCCTATCTTTGCATGATTGTCTATTCCTTTGTATCGAAAAGGTTAGTAGTTGTTTGAATTTTCCTTGTTCTCCGAGTTTGGAATGGTAACTTAAGGATAATGAGCAAGTGATTCTATTTCCTGTATCTTTTCTGTTCGAGTACTTTGTTAGAGAAGGTTATTAGGTTTGTTCTTCATATCTAATTTGTATAAGGATTATTCTCTTTTATTAGCAGCAGTAATCTTTTTCTTATTACTTTGCTTAGTTGGAAATAATTCAACATGTGTAGATCTAGTGATGCATGCTTCAGTATACCACGTGTAAAGGTCGTTAGCAGCAGTAATCTTTCTTATTGCTTTGCTTAGTTGGAAATAATTTAGGATGTGTAGATTTATTGAGTTATTGTTCTTGAATATGCAGATTTATTTTCCAGTTTTGTTTGCTATGAGTTAAGCTTAAGATGCAGATTTTTGATAAGCTTAGTATGCAGACCTTAGATAAGCTTAGTATGCAGATTTTAGATTTAGTATGCAGATTTTAGATAAGCTTAATATGCAGATTTCTGTTTAAACTTGTATGCAGATTTTGTTTAAGCATTGCAATGTTAGAATTTGTTTAAATATTTCAGTTTTGTAAGAAGCATTCTTTTATAAGAAAAGTATAAGAAAGATTAAGAAAAGAAAGAAAAAGGCCAAGGCCTTAAGTAAATCTCAAAGTCAAGACTTTAGGGATTTTGGCACACAAGGTGCTAAAGAAAATGCCGAGGCATTATATAGAAGTATTAAAAGATAACAAGTATTTTACTTTTATCAGTGGCACTGTGTTGGACTCTCTGTCCTTGGGCTGGGCTCCCATAGTCGTCCCTAGGTTTAGATAACCTAGTAGTAACGGCTCGACCGACGGTCGACGGTCGACGACCATAGGGTCGCCAAATGGGCCGCCAAATGGGTCGGGTCGTTACAAAAGAAAAAGCACAGTTGCCGGGCCCAAGAAGAAGATGATTATTATTTTGAAGTATTATAAGTATAAGTTTTTGAATAAGTAAAACGAGTTTTTATATAACATAAAGTATTAAAGAATAAGTTAGAACAAATGAATCAAGTTTCACTTTGTTTTAGAATCAGCAAGTTTAGTTCCCTGTTATGTTAGCATGTTATTTAGATTAGCTTACTGTTCTTTGCTATTAGAAGAGCATGAGTAGTTTTACATGTTTAGCTTTACATGTTAGCATTCAGTTTTAGCATGATTTTATTTCAGTATATGCACATGCATATCGAGTTTTTGTGAGTTAGATAGCGCTTACTAAGCAAATTTTGCTTATAGACTACACTTCCTCTTACTGCAGATAAAGGAAAAGAAAAGATTTAGCAAGGAAGGCGACAAGGTGGCGCGGATGGTGTGTGATGCCAGGACTATGGAAGCCTTGGGACTTAGTTTAAGAATTTATTAAGATTTCCATTTATTAAGAATGTATTAGATGAGTCATTTAGTCTTCCGCTGTAAGTTAATTGTATGTTTTTATTTTGTTTCCATGTGATTTTTAATCATACCGGTTAAGTAGAATTAGTAGTTAAGTAACGGTCATCCTTAGAGAGAGTAGTATAGTATAGTAAGAAGGGTGGTCGTTACAGTTGGTATCAGAGCAGTTCCCATTCTCCAGCATCACACATCAGCACCATCCTTGCCGTCTTCAAGTAAGAAAGTATTTAATTTTCTTTTATGCTTTCTTTATTATTTGCAGTATAGAGTATCTGCTTATATGTGCTTAGGAAAGAAGAAAATTCATGTTTTAATTTTCTATGTTTTGATACATATGCTTAGAAAGAATAGAGACAATTTTAGTTTTGTTTCTCTTATATTCATATATACGTAAGTATGTTTAGAAAGGATAGAGAAGATATCAAGTCTTCCAAAGACCACTAATGGGTACGATGCGAGATAATTGATAGAGGACCGAGAAGTTAAGAGACTAAGGAACAAAGAGTATCATTAGTGAGAGTCATTTAGAACCAGAAGCATGAGGAAGTTACTTTGGAGCGTGAGGATAGAATGAGATAGAAATATTCAGAATTATTCTAAGTTCGAGGACGAACTTTTTATAAGGTAGGGAGAATTGTAACGCCCCAAATTTCCTCAATTAGAGTCTTAAAAGTAATTTAAAAATATTTAAAAATGATATAGAAATATTCTAGGGATTTTTAGAAATTTTTAGAGTATTTTTATGTAATTTTTGGAGGTCGTTTGGTATTTTTACTAAACGAAGGAAGTTTCGACAAAAAATGTCCAAGCCTAGAATTGAACCCACGACCTTTGACTTGGTCAAAACCAGGCTAACCAGGTGTGCAAACAGATTTTTCTGTTTAGAAAAGGTAGCGAATTTATTTAAGATAGTTAACAGAATATTGGATTATAAAAGAGATAAGTTGATCTTGGATTTGTTTGTTTAGAAAAGGTAGCGAATTTATTTAAATAGTTAACAGAATATTATAAAAGGGATAAGTTGATGTCGGATTTGTTTGTTTAGAAAAAGTAGCGAATTTATTTAAGATAATTAACAGAATATTATATTATAAAAGGGATAAGTTGATGTTGGATTTGTTTGTTTAGAAAAGATAGCGAATTTATTTAAGGAGTTAACAGAAATATTAAGTTATAAAAAGGGATAAGTTGATGCTCTTTTTCCCGTGACTTAAACCATTCTCTCCTTCTCTTTTGCGTACGATGGCAGAGCTCGAGCAGAAAACGAAGGGGAGTAAGGGCATCATCTCCGGCAGCCGGCCAAGGTCCTAGAAGCCCTTTTTGTTCGGTTGTGAGTCCAAGAAGCAAGGTAAGTTGCTACTCACCTGCAGTAGGATTGCTCCGAGATTTTCTTTCCTTGCTGCCGTGGTTTAAGGATTTTGGTTTTATGCTTATTGGCGTGAGTTAGATTTCTGAAGCATGTAGTAGGAGTAGTTTTCGGACTTGTTCTTCTTGATTTCGAATCATGCTGTAAAGATTATGCTTGTTCTTCTTGATTGTTGAAGCATGCTGTAAGGAGTTTTGTCTTTGAAGATTTCTGACGTGAGTGTTCTATAGGTTATCGCTTGATTTCTAATTCTTTTTGGAAGTTAGAATGTTGGAGCTATGTAGCCCTATCTTTGCATGATTGTCTATTCCTTTGTATCGAAAAGGTTAGTAGTTGTTTGAATTTTCCTTGTTCTCCGAGTTTGGAATGGTAACTTAAGGATAATGAGCAAGTGATTCTATTTCCTGTATCTTTTCTGTTCGAGTACTTTGTTAGAGAAGGTTATTAGGTTTGTTCTTCATATCTAATTTGTATAAGGATTATTCTCTTTTATTAGCAGCAGTAATCTTTTTCTTATTACTTTGCTTAGTTGGAAATAATTCAACATGTGTAGATCTAGTGATGCATGCTTCAGTATACCACGTGTAAAGGTCGTTAGCAGCAGTAATCTTTCTTATTGCTTTGCTTAGTTGGAAATAATTTAGGATGTGTAGATTTATTGAGTTATTGTTCTTGAATATGCAGATTTATTTTCCAGTTTTGTTTGCTATGAGTTAAGCTTAAGATGCAGATTTTTGATAAGCTTAGTATGCATACCTTAGATAAGCTTAGTATGCAGATTTTAGATAAGCTTAGTATGCAGATTTTAGATAAGCTTAATATGCAGATTTCTGTTTAAACTTGTATGCAGATTTTGTTTAAGCATTGCAATGTTAGAATTTGTTTAAATATTTCAGTTTTGTAAGAAGCATTCTTTTATAAGAAAAGTATAAGAAAGATTAAGAAAAGAAAGAAAAAGGCCAAGGCCTTAAGTAAATCTCAAAGTCAAGACTTTAGGGATTTTGGCACACAAGGTGCTAAAGAAAATGCCGAGGCATTATATAGAAGTATTAAAAGATAACAAGTATTTTACTTTTATCAGTGGCACTGTGTTGGACTCTCTGTCCTTGGGCTGGGCTCCCATAGTCGTCCCTAGGTTTAGATAACCTAGTAGTAACGGCTCGGCCGACGGTCGACGGTCGACGACCATAGGGTCGCCAAATGGGCCGCCAAATGGGCCGCCGAATGGGTCGGGTCGTTACAAAAGTAAAAGCACAGTTGCCGGGCCCAAGAAGAAGTTGATTATTATTTTGAAGTATTATAAGTATAAGTTTTTGAATAAGTAAAACGAGTTTTTATATAACATAAAGTATTAAAGAATAAGTTAGAACAAATGAATCAAGTTTCACTTTGTTTTAGAATCAGCAAGTTTAGTTCCCTGTTATGTTAGCATGTTATTTAGATTAGCTTACTGTTCCTTGCTATTAAGAGAGCATGAGTAGTTTTACATGTTTAGCTTTACATGTTAGCATTCAGTTTTAGCATGATTTTATTTCAGTATATGCACATGCATATCGAGTTTTTGTGAGTTAGATAGCGCTTACTAAGCAAATTTTGCTTATAGACTACACTTCCTCTTACTGCAGATAAAGGAAAAGAAAAGATTTAGCAAGGAAGGCGACAAGGTGGCGCGGATGGTGTGTGATGCCAGGACTATGGAAGCCTTGGGACTTAGTTTAAGAATTTATTAAGATTTCCATTTATTAAGAATGTATTAGATGAGTCATTTAGTCTTCCGCTGTAAGTTAATTGTATGTTTTTATTTTGTTTCCATGTGATTTTTAATCATACCGGTTAAGTAGAATTAGTAGTTAAGTAACGGTCATCCTTAGAGAGAGTAGTATAGTATAGTAAGAAGGGTGGTCGTTACAAGTAATCCAAATTAGACTAAATGAGTTGGACTCAATTTGATTCATGTGTCGAATGAGTCTAATTTAGATTATGATTCATTGAGTCAATTTAAACCAATGAATAAAGATTCATTAAATTAAATTGATTTGAATCAAATATTAGATTTGATCAACCATGGGAGATAAGAGGTCAAGTTTGACTTGACTTGAGAGGGAAGATGAAGGGTCAAGTTTGACTTGACCAAATGCCACCTCATGGTGACTTGGCATGGGCCGACCAATGATGGTGTTCCACATCATCAAGGTTACATCATTGTGTGTCACCTCATGAGGAAGACCAAGATCCATGACTCTTGGTATTACATGGAGGTTTAAAACCTCTAATAAGTGGCCAGCCACATTTAGAGAGGAGTAAGTGCAATTGTGTGCTCATTGATTCTCTCTTCTTCTTCTTCCTCTCACCTCTTCTCTCCTTCTCCTCCATTGCCAAGACCTCTCAAGGGTGCTAGCACACTCTAAGTTGTTCTCTCCAGCTTTTGTCCATGTGGATATGTGTAGAGGAGTGTACACTTGACACTCTACGAGATCCGACAACCGTTTGGACGAGCGGGATAAGCAAAGGGCATCGCTACAAGGGTATACTTTTTTTTCATGTAGATATAGTGTAGACAAACATGTACATGTACAATTTTATTTATCTTCACACTGATCCGTGGCTAGCTTTGGGGTTTCCATAACATAAAAAGCGGTTTTTGCGGCTCGAATTGCTAATAGTGGTATCAGAACCATGTGCAAAGCATGTACATGATTTGTATTTGTTATTATGAAAACGTTTCAGATCTGTAAGTTTCCATACTTTTTCTATTTTTATGGATTTTGTGAGTATTTTTCTCGTAGAAGCGAAGCAACGAGTTCTTGGACACTTGTAGGCTTTGAATACTGAGAAAAATCTTCCGAAATGGCAAGGTCTCACCCAAACAAAATTATTTTGTTTTGGGACAGCGACTTAAGGTGCTTTTAGATCATTTTGGGACACTCGCAATATTCATTTCGCGAGAAGGGGCGCTGCCCCTAACCCCGCAAGGGGCATTGTCTCGCGATCACGCCCAAAAATCGTTAAACGAGGCCGCCGCGGAGTTGTGACTCATAAAATTGATAAAAATAGTAGTAAAATTATATAAATTTATGTAAAATACATAATTTAGAATTATGTATGATATTGTGATGGTCATGGCCCAAAACCCCAATTTGATTGGTTTAAAATTGTGTTGTAATTCATAATATGGCCTGCGTGCCATTTTAATGTTGTGCGTGTTGTATATGATATGCGACCTGCGTGTCGTGCCTCCTTTATTTATGTTCCTGTTGTAAATAGACTTTAGACTCGAATGTAACTCGAGTTTCATATTTGTAATGTACAAAATGAAGCGGTGGGAGGTCCACTCAAGAAGGAGTTACGAGCAGGATGCTGTCAACACATGGCGGTCAAAGGAGGCGCTTGAAGAAGTAGTTATCCCTAGGTTGACTGTAACACCCCTAGAAAGCCTAGATAAGAAAATAAGGGTAATGAGAGTACGAGTGAAAAGAAGATGTAAATATTCTATGTTAAATATTAAGAAGGATTTAGATGATTATGAAAGAAAATAAAGTTGAGAATATAAATCATCTATGCATGATTTATAATGTATGGAATTAATGTAGACAAAAGGAAGAAATATGAAAACATGTATGAAATATTTATGCATAATGCATAATAGGGAAATATACGAATTATTATGTACAAAAGAAAATAAAAATGTTAGAAGAGAGATTGAACCCTGGACCTCTTGTAAGGAACATGTATAGGATACCAAAGGGGATAGGAGAATTATTGATAAGGAGAGAAAGGATTAAGTAGTTAAGAATAAGAAAGGATTCTTTTTACTTAAAAGAAAAAGGAAGTAAAAAGAAATAAAAATATACATAACCAAGTTTTGAACCTTGGTTCTCTTGTGGATGCATGCATGTATTAACCAAGTGGGATAGGAGAGAATATTGTAAGAGGAGAGATAGGAATTTTAATTAAAGGAGAAAAAAAAAAAAAGAGATTAAGGGAAAGAAAAGAGAGAACTCAAGAGGCATATCTCTAGAATATTCTTGTCATTTAAGGGGAGAAATGAATAGGGAGGATGAATCAAGTCAAGTTCCCTCCCCTCCTTTTAGTATAAATAGGCATGGAGGGGGGCTTCAACTTCATCCTCAACCCACTCATCCTCCTCTCCTCCCTTTGTGCCGAGACCTCCCTCTCTTTTCTTCTTGTTGCCGAGCAACACAAGAGGAAGGAAGCTCCTCTTCCTCCTCACTCCCTCCCTCTTCTTTCTTTCTTGTTGTTGCCGAGCAACACAAAGAGGAAGAAGCCTCTTCTTCCTCCTCTCCACCAAAAGACCTAGCCACTCCTCTCCTCCATTGGTGCCGAGCATAGCAAGCAAGGAAGAAAGGTCCAAGCAAGCTCTCAACTCTAGGAAACTTAAGCGAAGAAGGTAAGCTTCCCCTCACCTGTGGTACAAGGCTTTTTATATATTTTTCAGATTTTATGAGGATTTTAAAACCTAGAAACAAGTTTGAGAAAATTCGGTTAAGAAGAGCTTTCGAAATCTAGTGAGGTTTAACTAAGTCTACACTACATGATAGATTTTCTATGCCATGGAAAAGGGATCTTCTTCATGTTTTTACACCTATATGATGCTTGATCAAAGGAGTACTTAACCCTAGAATTTCGGCCAAAAATATTTTTAAGAGGCTAGGGAAATTATTGTTTTACCCAACTAGTACGAAGTTCTCCCTATGAAATGTTAAGGATCATGTATTAGTTTTCTTGCTTAGAAGATAATTGAAAATAAAAGAAAACCCACTCCTATATTTCGGCCAAGGAAGGGTTTAGGGTTAGGAAGACCCTTAAATTTAAATAAACATGCTCATGTGATAGAATACAAAGATCTTAAAAGATTCGTACGTTGAATATTGTTAGAACTTCATGAATTCTTTCTTAGGGTTTTCATGATGAAATGGATAGCTTAGAAAAGCTTAAACAAAATGTTAATATGTTCAAGACCTTTGTGGTGTCATGATATGAAAGTTGATTAATGCTCTCATGTTTAATTGGAATGTAGAAAATGAGTACATGATATAAGACAAGTAAGATCACAAGAGTCCTAGCTTATTTATGATCCAATTTTATGTATGATATTCTTAGTAACTTTTGCCATGATATTTACTTAAGCTTTCCATGCTTTAAGTCACTTAAGAGACCTAGCTTAAGGACTAGTAGGTTTCGGCCATGAAGGAAATAAAAGAAAAAGGGAAAGAAACCTAGGATATGCTATGAAATTATGTTATATGCCATGATATGTGATAGCATAGGAAATGTTATACATAATGAGAAAGAATGAAATTTATGTTATGCCATGATAGGTGATAGCATAGGAAATGCTATACATAATGAGAAAAGAATGAAATTTATGTTATGTAAATGCCATGATATGTGATAGCATAAGGAAATGCTATACATAATGAAGAAATAAAACTATGTTGTGTAATATGTCATGATATGTGATAGCATAAGGAAATGCTATACATAATGAAGAAATAAAACTATGTTATGTAATATACCATGATATGTGATAGCATAAGGAAATGCTATACATAATGAAGGAATGAAATTATATGTGATAGCATAAGGAAATGCTATACATAATGAAAAGAAACGAAAAAGGAAATGCATGAAAGATTGTTAAGGACATGATATGATAGTTATGCATGATATGTTATTTTGTATGGTTTGTACCAAGGGTGGGCTCCGTAAACGCCCCGGGGTCGATGGAATAAGACTCGGGCCTCGTCAGTAATGGACTTCTGAATGTCCTAGGTCGATGGAGTAAGACTCGGGCCTAGTATGTATGTATGGTAGGGTTCAAGACTTGCTACCTTGGACCTACTTAAGAAGCGCGCGCATGATGTATGTGGTACAAACCGGGATCCCCTCAATGATGATATTAATTTCAAGTATTCATAAGTATAAGTTTTCAAATTCATGATGCATTGCCTACATATGTGCTTTAAATTACCTGATGAATGGATATAATGCCATGTGATATTATGATATGAATATGATACTCTTGTATGTTATATGCTTATGATACTACGCATGATATTAATATACGATGATTCGGTTTTAGTGAGTAGGAAAGGAACTTACTGAGCCATGAGTGCTCACAGCTTACTTTCCTTGTACCACAGATAAAGAAGCTGGATGAGCTAGAGGAGCAACAGGAGGAGCAGATAGTGATGTGTGTGGTGGTGGCTCGGCAAAGAACGATCCGGACAAATTAATATGATTAGTTATAAGTTCAATATATGCACATTTGAACAAATCAGAATATGTGATATTATGCTTAATAAATTAAATTCTTAAAGTTTTTATTCTTCCGCTGTTATAGTAAAACATGTACGTAAGTAGTATAAGAACGTAGCGCCGCCTTTGGTTGGGTAAGAAGGGCGGGCGTTACATTGACCGTCCGATCTTCTCATTGGCTTGAGAAGATCGTAGTAGGGCCATGACCTCATCACAATTTAATTTGCTTGTGTGTATGTGATGCATGCTAATGTAGGGTATTAGTGCCTTAATGCGTATATGATACACATTCATGATTAGATTCGATCTTAATCAAGTCAACTCGAAATGCCTACCAAGTTTTGATACCCATTACTACCTCGATCATTTGTTGTTGTTGAATTTGCCAAAACAGAGCAACACATATTATCTTTGTAGGGTGCGAGGGACAATCTTGGTCCCGCCTATCAAAGCTTGGGTGAGTACAAATTCAATTAGATTGAGTATAACTAGTTAACTCAATTGGATCGAGTAAAACTATAGGCATTTTCCAATGGTTGGATAAACAAGAGTTGAATAGAGATATAATTGATAATTAGTTATCTACCAATCATACTAAGTCTTAGGCGATTTAGCTAAAGCTAACTCAAGGCGTAGTATGATGTGGATCTTGTCCCACGAGAATTATAACTAATTGGTATGAATCTAGTAGTGTGGTTTGACCACATCCATGACTTGATTCTACAAAAGCCCTATAATTCAGTGGGAGCATCATTTAGTTAAAGGCCTAATTAAATGATCAGTGGAATATGATATTTACTCTCTACTTTATTTATGTTGTAGATTGCTATGTCGATAAACACGAACACTTTCTCCCTGCATTCTGTCCTTGATAAGGACAAGCTCAATGAAGCTAATTTCCTGGACTGGTACAAGAATCTGAGAATCGTTCTCACACAAGAAAGAAAACTGTATGTCCTGGAGCATCCCATTCTGGAGGCACCTCCTACCACTGCCACGCGAGTTGACCGAGATGCTTATAAAAAGCATCAAGATGATGCATTAGATGTGAGCTTCAGAAGCACCATGAGTTGATGACTTCTTATGATATGGTTGAACATCTTCATCAACTATATCAAGGACAAGTAAGGCATGAGAGATTCGAGATCTCTAAGGCACTATTTCAGTACAAGATGAAAGATGGGACTCCCGTAGGTCTATATGTACTCAAGATGATTGGGTAAATAGAGAACCTACAGAGGTTGGGATTTCCACTTGGCCAAGAACTGACCACTGACTTAATCTTGCAATCCTTGCCAGAAAGTTACAATCAATTTGTCATAAATTACAACATGAACGAAATTGATAAGCCACTGCCTGAGCTGCTAAGCATGTTGCGAACTACTGAGCTCAACCTTAAGAAGGTAAAGCCCAACTCCATTCTGATGGTGCAAAAGCATAAAGGCAAGGGAAAGTCCCAAGCGGGCAAAGGCAAGGTAATGAAACCTAAAGGAGGGGTTGCCAAGGATGCTACCTGTTTCCACTGCGGTCAGACCGGGCACTGGAAGAGGAACTACAAAGGATACCTGGAAGATCTTAAGAAGATGAGAAATGAGATTTCTACTTCAGGTATATATGTTATAGAAGTCAATCTTTCTATTTCTTCATCGTGGGTATTAGATACCGGATGTGCTTCTCACATTTGTACTAATGTGCAGGCGCTGAGAAATAGCAGGACATTGACGAAGGGCGAGGTGGACCTATGAGTAGGCAATGGAGCACAGGTTGTTGCTGTTGCTGTAGGAACTTACTTTCTATCTCTGTCCTCTGGGCTTGTACTAGAATTAGATGAATGTTGTTATGTACCTGCTCTCACAAAGAAAATCATTTCAATTTCTTGTTTAGACAAGAAAGGCTTTTCTTTTATAATAAAGAACAAATGTTGTTCCGTTTATTTGAAAGATATGTTTTATTGTAGTGCACCTCTGATAAACGGACCCTACATTCTAGACTTAGAGAACCTCATCTATAACATAAGTACCAAAAGGTTTAAGTCAAATGAAATGAACCGAACATATCTCTGGCATTGCTGCTTAGGTCATATAAATGAGAATCGCTTATCCCAGCTCCATAAAGATGGTTTGCTAGACTCATTTGATTTTGAATCATATGAGACATGCGAGTCATGCCTACTAGACAAGATGACCAAGACTCCCTTTAGTGGACACAGCGAAAGAGCAACTGACTTGTTAGGACTTATACATAGATCAGTATGTGGCACTTTCAATGTCACTGCCAGAGGTGGTTATAGGTACTTCATTACATTTACTGATGACTTCAGTAGATATGGTTATGTGTATCTAATGACACATAAGTCACAATCCTTTGAAAAGTTCAAAGAATTCAAAAATGAAGTACAAAACCAGCTAGGCAAGAGTATTAAAATACTTCGATCAGATCGAGATGGTGAATACCTTAGCCATGAGTTTCGTGTCTATCTAGCTGAGTATGGAATTCTATCCCAACTCACTCCTCCTGAAACACCACAGTGGAATAGTGTATCTGAAAGGAGGAATCGCACCCTATTATATATGGTGCGATCTATGATGAGTCACACATATCTTCCTATATCTTTTTGGGGATATGCTCTAGACACAGCAGCCTTCACACTTAACCATGTTCCATCCAAACCTGTGATAAAGACACCATATAAGATATGGATTGGGAGAGATGCCCAGGTGTCTTTTATGAGGATTTAGGATTGTGAGGCTTATGTTCAACGTCAAGTCTCGGACAAACTGGGACCCAAATCCGATAAGTGCTATTTTATAGGATATCCTAAGGAAATGAAGGGATATTACTTCTACATTCCCAGTCACTACAAAGTATTTGTGGCTAAAACTGAGGTATTTCTAGAAAAGGACTTTGTTTCTAGAAAAACTAGTGGGAGTACGTTCGATCTTGAAGAAGTTCAAGATATGGACCATAGCACTGAAGCCTTGATGGAAGTTGAACTGGAACCGTAAAATGTTGTGGGTAATGAAATTGTTGCACAAGGAGTTGAGCAACAACAACCAGTTCAAGTAGACCTACCTCTTCGCAAGTCTGACAGGATACGTCGTTAGCCTGAGAGATACTCTTTTCTCTTGTCTGACCATGACGACGTTATGCTCATTGAGAATGAGCCTACCTCCTATCAAGAAGCTGTGATGAGAACAGATTCTGAGAAATGGCTAGAGGCCATGAGATCCGAGATGGAATCCATGTACACCAACCAAGTATGGACTTTGGGTGATCCACCTGAAGGTGTCAAACCCTTTGGGTGTAAGTGGGTCTTTCAGAGAAAGACTGACATGGATGGACTTATTACCTATAAGGGTCGTTTGGTAGCTAAAGGTTTCAAGCAAATTCATGGTATTGACTATGATGAAACTTTTTCTCCAGTAGCGATGTTTAAGTCCATTCGGATCATGCTTGCTATTGCAGCGTACCACGATTATGAGATCTGGCAGATGGATGTCAAAACCGCATTTCTGAATGGAAACCTGCTCGAGAATGTGTACATGACACAACCTGAAGGTTTTGTAGATCCACAGTATACTGGTAGAGTATGCAAGCTGCATAGGTCCATTTATGGACTAAAGTAAGCTTCTCAAAACTAGAATCTTCGATTCGATGATGCAATCAAACAGTTTAGTTTTATCAAGAATGAAGATGAACCTTGTGTCTACAAGAAGGTTGTTGGAAACACAGTTATTTTCCTTGTATTGTATGTGGATGACATACTACTCATTGGAAATGACATCCCTTTGCTGCAGTCTGTAAAGACTTGGCTGGGGAATTGTTTCTCAATGAAGGACTTAGGTGAAGCCGCCTGTATTCCAGGCATAAAGATCTATAGAGATAGATCTAAGAGATTGCTTGACCTAAGTCAAAGTACATATATTGACACGGTATTACTACGGTTTGCCATGCAGAATTCCAAGAAAGGATTTCTGCCAATGTTGCATAGTGTGAGTTTTTCGAAGACTCAAAGTCCCTCTTCTAGAGAGGAGAGAGACCGCATGGATAAGATCCCTTATGCTTCAGTCATAGGATCTATCATGTACGCCATGTTATGTACTTGTTCTGATGTATCGTATGCTTTGAGCATGACGAGCAGATACCAGTCAGATCCAGGTGAACGTCACTAGATAGCGGTCAAGAATATTCTTAAGTACTTGAGAAGGATTAAAGAATATTTCTTGATATATGGAGGTGATGGCGAGCTAGCTGTAAAAGGTTACAGTGATGCTAGTTTCCAAACTGACCAGGATGATTATAGATCACAGTCTAGGTTCGTGTTTTGCTTGAATGGTGCTGTTGTGAGCTGGAAGAGTTCGAAGCAGGACACAGTTGCTGATTCTACAACAGAGACCGAGTATATTACTGCATCAGAAGCAGCAAAGGAGGCAGTTTGGATCCGCAAGTTCATTATTGAGCTTGGGGTGGTTCCTAGCATAGCAGATCCTATAGAGCTCTATTGTGACAACAATGGAGCAATTACGCAGGCTAAGGAACCTCGCTCACACCAGCGGACCAAACATATACTACGGTGCTTCCATCTCATTTGAGAGATCATCGATAGAGGAGATGTGAAAATTTGAAGAGTACCCATAGAGGCTAACGTCACTGATCCCTTGACCAAGGCTTTGGCACAGATAAAGCATGATGGTCACACTAGGTCATTGGGTGTTAGAGCCTACCCTGATTGGCACTAGTGCTAGTGGGAGATTGTTAGTGAGAGCCCTAGAGTCAATCATGTGATGATTGTTGTATGGACTCGATGTATTATATTCCTATATATTTATAAAGGCATTTCCTTATAGTTATTATACTTACTTGTATTGGTGCCAAATAACTAAGTATAATAGCGTCCTTGAGTGGAAGGTTCTTATCTATATCAATCGATTGATTGAATTGATAGTGAGATGATATAGAGAATACTACTCTTAATCATTCCTAGTCAAGTATTAACATTCAGGGACAATGTTAATGCGCTGAGACTAGCATGTAGGTCAACTCGATGACTTGATCTCATAAGTCATGGATATTAGATATCAAGTTGACACATGGGTATGCATTGGAGAATGTATACTGAATGACCCGCTATGAGAAAGTATCATGGATCATTATATGAGTGTCATATACTTTCTCATGTGACTATTAGTATGACTATTAGTCCTTCGACCTGAAGTCACCATGGTTCTCTACATAAGGAGTTGCATACTTTGGCTTCGTCAAACGTCACCCGTAAATGGGTGGACTATAAAGGCGACTACTGGGTATGTAATAAATTATGTGGATGGATGTGAGTGATGTAGATGGGATCTATCCCTTTTATATGACGAGAGTGACATCATGATTCTTGATAGAGTGAGAGCACTAAGTGCATGACCATGCCCAAATGAGTCAATATAAGATATTGAGCTCATTTGATTAGAGTGAGTATACTTGGAGTTCAAGACAAAGATTGATTAGAGGATGAAACGGTCTATGCCTCAATTGATCAATCTAGATGTCAAGGATAGAAGGACATTGTCACATATTCTGAGAGTCACAATTAGTAGTCACAATGGTTGTAAAATACCGGAAAAATGATGAATAATGATAAGGGAATTTTTTGGAATTTTTGGAAATTTTTGGGGAATTTTTCGGAACTCGTATGGACAAGTTAACGGGGATAAAAATGGGGCCCCGGAAAAGCCTGTTTAGGTTATCCCATTTAAGTAAGGAAATGTTTATATTTACATTTCCTTTTTCTTTTATTTTCTTTATTTTATTTATTCGTTTTTTCCTTCTCTGCCTCACCGAAACCCATGTGCCGACTCCTCCTCTATGCGCACCCGAGCCCGTCGGTTTGCCCTAACCGCCGGCCCCGGCGGTTTCTTCCTCGCCGGCGCTTGATCAAGAGCCGAACCCCTCTCCTCTCTGCGCCTTCTCCACCCGACAGCACCGCTGGGTGCTCTTCCTCCAGTGGCGACGCCGCTGCCCTTTCTGGACCGGAGCAGCGCCAGCCGTGCCCTAGATTGGGTTGTGCCGATGTCGTGCCCTAGCGCAGCCCTGCCGACGTCGTGCCCTAGCTTGAAGCTGACGGCCACGGTTCGATCTCTCTGGCAGCCATTGTGTTGCATTCATGAGCCCTAGCACCGACGGCCACGGCACCATTTTTTTTCCTCTGCCCTACTTCTGCCTTAGCACCAGCAGCTATCTCCTTCTTCTTACTCTTTTCTGTGAAGTTGAGTCACTGCCTAGCGTTGAGCAGCGTTGTCGCCGACCTTCTCTGTGATGAACCCTCACTCTTCCGAGACACCGAAGGCCCTCGGTTATAAAATTTCTTCTTTGCAGCCAAGTTTGAGGTAATCATCAGTCCTGGCTATTGATTTAGGTAAGTTGAGGTGGAGTGGTTGATTTGGGGTACCTGGTTGGCTATGGATTGCTAATTTAGCGTATATGGTTTGGTGGTCAGCAGCTTGCTCCAACCATTGTTGTTTGCTGTCATCGCCGGAGAAGAAGGTCAGGTAAGGATCCTTTTAACTACAACAGTGATGAAGATGTAGATTTTGGTATATTACTGTAATGATTCCTAATTAGTGGAATTTAGATAATGAATCTTTGTGGTAGGTTATGGATTTCTTGATTAGTTGTCCATGTGTAGATTAATTCTTATGGGAAGGATGATGGTAATATGAAATTAGGGTTTTGCCCTAATTTAGGGTTAAAGAATTTATTTAGCTATTTATAGGAATTTAGCTAAATAATCGTATATCTGTTGGATACAGGACTTTGACGCGAGACGAGTATCTCGGAGTCAGATTTGGACCATTTTATCGGAGGCGGGTACTTTTGACTTATGTCATTTGATATACATAGTAGTGAATATAACAAGTTACATTAATTATGTTTCTTATTTGTTCCGATTAATCACTACCCGATACTTATTACATGATTGATTGATTTCTTGTTTTGCATCTCATGTATTCCTTACCTGTTGATACATACTTATAGGGGTAGTGATATACCATGCTTCACCATGTTCAGGACCTAAGTTTTATACCTTCTGTATACCTTGGATTTGATTTGATTCATTGACCTATGATGCACCTTTATATATATGTGGATTAGGTCAGGATATTTTGTGGTTAGTGCCATGCACCATTTGCATGATTGCATGCTGTGCGATAGTCCGCTCCATTATTATTGAGCACATCGCCAGTTACATGGATCTGCACACACCACCACTCATGGGTTAGTGGTCGATTCAGGCAGAGTGTGTTGCAGCAGGGACTCTGTTAGGCACCGTTGGTCCGCTCATGGGTAGTGTGACACAATGTGTTAGCCAGCAGGGATTCCTCCCCGTCATCGTGTACCGGGAGTTGAGAGCATTGCGCTCCCCCATTTATGATTTGGGGTAGGAGGATAGGTGTACTCCGACAGCATCCCGTCCACTCGGTCACTCATTAAGAGTAGTGACGACAGAGTGCACGGTTGTCACAGCCCTACCCACTCGGCCTCACTATTGGGTGTGAGATGATCGACTGGCGTCAGGGGTGACCAGGACGCATCATTGGCATCATATGCATGATGCATTTATTGATTGTGTTTGTGTTTGCTGCATTTATATGCTGCATATTGTTTGGATACCTATGTTTGACATGCATACAGGATTTCCATATCACTCGGACTGTTTGTCCTGGTTAGTACAGTTTCTCTCCTGTTACTTCAGATGCATTTTTATCTTTCTTATATCAGGAGACTGTGCGCATGATTAGTGCTAGGTGTTATTTCCCTACTTTGTATATCAGTTGTACCTGCTGAGTGTTGGACTCACCCCGCCTCCATTATTGTTATATTTTCAGGTTGAGGCTGTCCGGAGCAGTTCCAGTCGCTAGTCCCCATCTGCACGTAGTGCTAGTCCTCTACTGGTCTTGAGTTGTTATTTTATCTTAGTTTCTCTATCAGACTTTGTTTTTAGTCTTGTATTGTTTTACTTAGGGATATTGTATGGATTCTTATCGTTTGATGGATTTTTGGTATGATTTGGATTTATTCTACTACATGCCTGCCTGGACGGCAGAAGAGGTGAGTTCATCGGATTTGAGCTTTACGAGTGTAGTTGAGTAGGGTTGATTTTGAGTCATGATATTACTGCTTTGGTTTTCTTATATTTATATAACTGCGTGGTGATGGTTTATTTACATGTTATTATTCCAGCCGCATGTGGCTGAGGTATATGTGAATATGTAGAAAGTTTCAGATTGTCCGCCGTACAGGGGAGATGCTGCTGAAATTTCTTCGGACAGAGACTCCTCCGGGGCGTGACAATGGTGATGTTGGATCTCAACATTCTTGTAACTTGGGTAGTAATGATGTGTTGCTAGATACCGCTCATTACTTATGTTTCTAAATGGGTTTAGGAGCATTGTCAACGTTACAAGAACCTATAGGGTCACACACAATGGGCAATTAGATGGAGATTAGGTTCATATGATGGACCAAGAGGATTAAGTTCATGTGATGAACCGAATTAGATTAAAAGTAATCCAAATTAGACTAATTGAGTTGGACTCAATTTGATTCATGTGTCGAATGAGTCTAATTTAAATTATGATTTATTGAGTCAATTTAAACCAATGAATAGAGATTCATTAAATTAAATTGATTTGAATCAAATGTTAGATTTGATCAACCATGGGAGATAAGAGGTCAAATTTGACTTGACTTGAGAGGGAATATGAAGGGTCAAGATTGACTTGACCAAATGCCACCTCATGGTGACTTGGCATGGGTCGGCCAATGATGGTGTTCCACATCATCAAGGTTACATCATTGTGTGCCACCTCATGAGGAAGACCAAGAGCCATGACTCTTGGTATTACATGGAGGTTTAAAACCTCTAATAAGTGGTCGACCACATTTAGAGAGGAGTAAGTGCAATTGTGTGCTCATTGATTCTCTCTTCTTCTTCTTCCTCTCATCTCTTCTCTCCTTCTCATCCATTGCCGAGACCTCTCAAGGGTGCTAGCACACTCTAAGTTGTTCTCTCCACCTTTTGTCCATGTGGATACGTGTAGAGGAGTGTACACTTGACACTCTACGAGATCCGGCAACCGTTTGGACAAGCGGGATAAGCGAAGGGCATCGCTACAAGGGTATACTTCTTTTTCATGTAGATCTAAGGTAGATCTAGTGTAGACAAACATGTACATGTACAATTTTATTTATCTTCGCACGGATCCGTGGCTAGCTTCGGGGTTTCCGCAACACAAAAAAATGGTTTTTGTGACTCGAATTGCTATCAGACAGAAGCTGGCTCGAGCGGCCATGGAACTCGAATTATCTCTAACCCTACAGAGCCGGGTGAGAGGTACGTGAGAGTATATATATATATATATATATATGCCTTCTGGATGCAAGATAGACATGAATAAAGTCTTTCACAATGGTCGAGCGGCGACCTTAAACCCATGTCTACGCCTATCAACAATCGAGCGGCGACCTTAAACCTCTGTGGTCATCAATGGTCGAGGGGCGACCTTAAACCCATGTCTACGCCTATCAACAGTCGAGCGGCGACCTTAAACCCCTGTCATCATCAACGGTCGAGCGGCGACCTTAAACCTGTTGGTGCGGCTAGCAATAACGGTCTAACCCAAGTTTTGATGAATGACAAAATAGGTTAAGTTAGTTTCGTTGTTATCTAACACTCTGATTGAGTGTGCAGGAGAAGCCCAGACAGGTCGACGGGCTGACATGATGTTTGGCACGAAGCCCAGTTAGGTCGACAGGCCGACCGGATAGCTGACATGAAGTCCAAATGGGTCGATGGGCTAATCGGACGTTTGGTACGAAGTCCAGCTAGGTCGACGGGCTGACCGGATAGCTGGCACGAAGCCCAGACTGGTCAAAGGGCTGACCGGACGTCTAGCAGGTAAGAGAAGGTATGTCACTAGAGGGGAGTGACTGTGAGGACGCGTTCTCGGGAAGGGAACATTAGGCGTCGATCCGACTTAGACCCATTTCGAATATTTAAGTCGAGATCGTGACTAGATTTCGGTCTCGAGGAGACAGAATCTGGCTAATACTATGCTTGTTAAACTTTAAACTATGCTAACACTTTATTTTGTAGGATAATACTATTTGCATTTTGCCTCTGACTAACTCTTTCTTGTAGGATAAGGATTTTCTGGAGAAGAGTAGTCCGGGCGCCCGGAAGGGATCCGGGCGCCCGGAGGTCCGGGTGCCCGGGAGGGATCTGGGTGCCCGGAGGTGAATTTCTATCCGCAATATCATTTCACCGCGTGGAGCGCCCTGGTTGGCTCGGCTACGTCATATTCAGGGGAACCTGGAGGTTCCAGGTGCCCCGAACCTCCTATATAAGGAGGATAAAGGCTGGAGTCATTACAACAACGAAAGATCTGCTCCTCTGTGCTCTTGCGACGCTGCGAAAAGCTCTCCGACAAAAAGTGCTATTCCTGTTTCGGTTTCTTTTTATTTATTGTCGGCGTTCTTTTTTCGCTAATTAATTCCTATACTTAGTTTGTAATAATCTTTCGAGTTATTAGTAATTGCCCATCGAAAGCACCATTGTGTGCGGGCCTTGGAGTAGGAGTCGCCAAAAGCTCTGAACCAAGTAAAACCACTTGTGTCATTTGCTTTATTATTTTCTGCTGCTTACTCTCGAAATTTTAAATCGATATTCACCCCCCTCTATCGAATTCACAATTCAACAAATGGTATCAGAGCAGGTACCGCTCTGAATTGGTGCAACCACTAATCAAGCAAGGGGGCTCCTTTTTAAAAGTAAAATAGATATCGTTTGGTTTTAAAAATCAAGCAAGGTACGCCTTTCATTTTTTCCCTTCAAAATCATTTTTGAGAATTTCATTTTCATCTTTTCACCATTAGTCGGTATTAGTGAAATATCATATTTTCCAAAATTTGAAATAATGTTTTTTTAATATTTTATTATTTTTTAAAAAAAAAAATTGGTGAAATATTATATTTTTTCTTCAGCACTGCTAATCCAAGACCAAGTCTTGGGATTTTCTTTTGTTTCCTTGTGTGTATGACCAATGTCTCTTCTAGAAGGACGGAGCATCAACGAACCACCTCCATATGAGATGTATGAGAGACATGAATTCAATTTGTGGAGGATGCAGATGGAAAGCTTCATTTTCATGAACGACTTTGATAGTGGCTTGACACTGAGAAGATCAACACAAAAATCAGAAGCAAATCAAAAGGTAATAAAGTTAGTTTTAGATTTATTACCTAACAAAGTTAATTGCAAGATAGGAAAAGTTCCCACGAGTTTTGGACTTGTCTGACCAAGCTTCACAAGGAGCCGTTGGAGTTAAACGATCAAGTAAAAATTATATCTGGACTCAAGTCTGATCCAACAGAAAAATCTACTGAATTAGGGGTTGCACTCAAGGTTAGTAATATTTACCAAAATACTCCTGCTAATAGTAGTTTAAATAATATGCATGTTAATTTGGATATTTCTAAAAATTTATGTGAAAATAGTATAGTTGACAATACTTGCAAAAATACCCCTAGGATATTTTATGATAAAACAAATCTAATTAATTTAGAGAATACAGAAAATTTGAAAATAATTAATAAACCAAAAAATTCAAATTTAAACCTAAACAAATCTGAAAATTCAAATGATAAAGATGACAAGGTCAATATTGATCTAGATAAAATTAATAAATTTCTTAATAAATTATTTAATAATCTAGACAATATCAATATAGAAAATCCTATTCAAACCCAAGATAATTTAATTAACAAAAAATTAAATTTTAATGATAAGGTTAATATTATAAATTCCACTAATCATATCAACTTAAAAGGCAAAGAAAATATATGGATAAAATCAAACACTTTGACAAAATCAAAACTAAATTTAACAAACTTAAAATTAAATGTTAAAAATAACATATTAAATAAAGATAGTCTAGAAAATTCAAAATTAATAATTAATAAAAGGTTAAAAGATAAACATTTAAAGAAATATAATTCAAACAATTTAATTAATTCAAATTTAAAAATTAATAAAAAATTTAAACTTAAAAAATAAGCTATTAAAGAAAGATAATTCAATTAACTCAATAAAGTTAAAATTGAATGAAAATTTAAACTTTAAATACACTCTTTTAAAGAAGGACAATTTGACTCATCTAATTAATTCAAAATTAAAAACTTAAATTTAAATTACAAATTAAATAAAAATATAAAAAGAAAATCAATAATTTAAGGGGAGGCTCCAAACTAGTTGACATATTCAAAAATAATCTACCTGACAGGGTGACCAAAAGTAATCTACCCGACAGGGTAATAGAAACTAACATACCCGGCAGGGTAATTAAGATTTAAATAAAAAAGGACAAAGTTTAACTTGGCGTATAATACGTTAGGGAAACTTAGTCTATGCATGTCTAGAAAGATATGGCTTCGACCTGGTGCATTTGGCTAAGTAGAACTAACTGAAGTTATCCTTTGCGGATCCTAACTAGTTAGACCAAGGTTTTCTATTAAGTTCAGTGGATAGGACTATTTGGAAAACTTTGAAGGCATGATTACTCTAATGATGTCCAGGTGACTCACTATAACCTAGAAGTTTATCTAAAAAATGCCTATTTGTTGAGCCCAAAGCTAAACCTGAATCTAACACAAAGTTAAACCAAACTCTAAAACTGAATTTAACTCATCTCACAAAATTATAGAATTTCCTAATTGAAAATTTAGATCGGGTAAGATGACTGAACACTAAACATAAAATTTAATTAAATTAAATTAAGTTAAATAAATTAAATCAAATTAAAATAAAATAAAATAAAATTAATTAAAATAAATTAAAATAAATTAAATAAAATAATTAAATTAAAATTAAATAAAAATTCTATTAAAAATTCATTTGAAAATTATTTTAAAAATTATTTAAAAATATTTTTATAAATTATTTTAAAAACCTTTTAAATATTATTTAAAAATCCTTCGAAATATGCTTTTAAAAATATTTAAAAATCCTTTGAAAAATCCCTTGAAAATTCCTTTAAAAAATATTTAAAAAACCTTTTAAAAATTATTTGAAAAATCCTTTAAAAATTATTTAAAAATATTTTTAAATATTATTTAAAAATCCATTGAAAAATATTTTTAAATATATTTTAAAATGCTTTGAAAAATTATTTTAAAAATCCTTTGAAAAATCCTTTTAGAAATTATTTGAAAATTTCTTTTAAAAATTATTTAAAAATCATTATAAAAATATTTTAAAAATCTCTTTAAAATTATTTTAAAAATCCTTTGAAAAATGCTTTTAAAATTTATTTTAAAAATCCTTTTAGAACTTATTTAAAAACCCTTTAAAAATTATTTAAAAATCCTTTGAAAAATTATTTAAAAATTTTTTGAAAAATTATTTGAAAATGACTTTAAATATTAACTAACATTATTTTAAAAATTATTTAAAAATTATTTTCTAAAATTAAAAATTATTTAAAAATTCCTTTAAAAATCTTTTTAAAATCTTTTAAAAATTATTTTCAAAATTCTTTAAAAAAACTATTTAAAAATTATTTTAAAAATTCTATTAAAAATCTTTTAAAAATCATTTAAAATTATTTTTAGAAATTTAAATTATTTAAAAATTATTTTCTAAAATTATTTAATTTTCTTTTAAAAATTCATTTAAAAATTCGTTTCAAAATTATTTAAAAAAAACTATTTAAAAATTATTTTAAAAATTCTATTAAAAATATTTTAAAAATTGTTTTCAAAATTATTTAAAAATCATTTTCGAAAATTAAAAATTATTTAAAAAATAACCAAGTAAAAGTCTTTTATTCTAAGAGTAGTACCACTCAACTTTATTATCATGTCAGACTAAGTCCACCTGCAGATTTACATGATAATCCTTATGAGCTCCTCAAGGGGGCATCATCAGCCTAAATAATTAGGACACAGATTCCTTCTATAATCAACAACACACCATATAAACAGTATTATTTTCTAACTCATCGGGCCTATTGATTTAACGAATAAATCTCACCCATTGATAAGTTAAAGAAATAAATACTAAGTATATGTGCTTGTTTATATAGGGATTAAGAGGGCGCACATCCATAATAATAGAGGTTCTGTTCTTTTATGAATCAGTACAAATCAAACAACCTCAAACGGTCCTGCTCAATACATACATAGTGTACTAGTGTAATTTTATAGTCAAGACAGACTAATATCAAATTACACTACAACCATTTCAATGGTTTGTCCCAATCCATCTTGGTTGTGAGCTACTATTTATAATTTATAAGGAACCGATAGCATGATCTTCTGTGTGGCACCACACACTATGTTATTTACAATATAAATTAAATGAACAACTGCATTGACATATATATAAATATAAAATGTAAATATTTGACCAAAGTGATTTCCATTTCAAAATATTTCAAAAAAGATGTTCATACAAAAGCTAATCTTATAGTATACATCCCAACACTTCAACATTTTGTGCTTCTTCATCTTCCTTGACCTTCTTCTGTTACCTTCCATCCTTAAGGCTTCAGTAAGTTACTTATTCCTTAAGCATTTTTGTTTTTCACCATGGCTGAAGAATCTTTAACCCCTTAGTATGCTCAAATTCACTCTTCCTTTACTATTGCCGATCGAACTTCCATTCGTTCTCAATATGAAATCCCTGAAGAATATCGCATTAAGGTCCCGCAACCTAACGCTCATCCTTATCTCCCTCCTGATAACTGCATTACTTTTTTTAAAGATCAGCTAGTTGCAGGTTTACGCTTTCCTATTCCTCTATTCTTGATAAATATAAGTTAATATTTTGGTATTCCCTTACAACAATTTACCCCAAATGCTTTTAGATATCTATGCGGGTTGTACATGGTATTTTGCCTCTTCAGTCTTCCTCCGACAAAATTTTTCATGTTCTCTTATCCTAAAAAATTGAAGCCAGTAATATTTCTTTTTCAATCTCACTCGAAGATGGTGTTCTTTGAAGAAATGACTTCATCCATCAAGGGTTGGAAATCACATTTTTTTCTTTATCAAGTTTCTTAGGCCTATCACATGGTCTACTAAGTGGCAATCTTCTTTTCCCCCTCTTCCTGACATAAGAGAGCTTCATCAACAACCAATTTTCTCTGAATATTTCAATAAATTACTGGGTCATCGCTTTTACATTTACAAATAGATACATGGTGATCTTCTATACCTTTTTGGCCTAAGCCATGTTCAAAAGAGCATGCAATGTTCCTTTAGTAAGTTTTGACATTCTAATTATTACTCCTTTACTAACTAAAATACTCTTTTATTTATTGTAGTGGATGTTGTATTCAGAGCTTTGGTTGACAAGGAAATACGCCTAGAAGAAGAGGCATTATTAGCTAAGGAACGGGAGCTCAATGCAGAGCTTAACATTGCATCAGCTCAAACTTCTGATGCTCCTTTACCTGAGCCATCTACGCTCGCTTCTAGTCATCACACCACTTCTAAGGGGACCTCCACAAGTTTACTTCCCCTGATGGGAAACACCCCTTTGGACCTATAAGAGTAGGCACCTGAAACTACTCCTACAAGAAAATGCCCTGGGCGAAGGTTAACCTTAGCACCTCTCCCCAAGAAATGGGTTGTTTCTGTTCTTGAGGATATACCTACAAGAGATATTCAACCCTCTTCTCTGGAACCTACCCTCTCTTCCTTATACCCTATGCTTGCGTCCCCACCTATTCAACCACAAGAAGATCCTCCCACTTAAAGTGCCATTTTGGATCCTGAGTTCATGATGACCTTTCCAGAACCAATTTCTTTACCTACCCAAGGAACTCTGGATCCTCCTATTCTTCTCTTCTCTCCTCCTTCACTTTATAGTTCTTTATTATCCTCCTCCATATCTTCTTCCACTCTCCTGATATTATTGGGGGGTTCTTTGACTACAATTTGGGCAAAGGTTTGTAAAGAACTTGAAAAACTCACCTCTGCTAAGTTGGTTGATAAGTTTTCTTTCGAAGAAACTAAGGTAACATGTCCTTCATCTCTTTGTCTTTCATCAATGCACTCTAACAACAACTTTCCTTTCTATAGTAGTGGGTCATTAATATGAGTGTGACACGCCAATTATATAATTTGGCTCAAGAAAACAACACACTCAAGTAGCAAACCCTTGGAGGGTCCTCTTCTCACGCCTCTAGAGAATTAGCAGAGTTATCTAGCCAACTACAAGAGACTTGCAAACTTATGGAGGCTGAATCTAAGAATTTGAATCAATGGAAAGTTTCTACAGAGAATTTTGAGTCTCAACTTAAATCAGAGGTCAACCTTCGTGCTGAACTAACATCCAAACTGGATAAGTATACCGCTATAAATGCCCAATTATCATCTCAGCTACAAGCACTGAAGGATGCTCATGCTCTAGAATTAGCTGCTAAAGACTCTTATTTACAATCTAAAGACTCTGAGCTAGACTCTCTATGCTCATTCCTATCTGCAGCTAAAGCAAAGATTTCCTCCAAAGAGTCTGAATTAAAAGCTTCTCAAGATATTCTAGCATATTATAAAGCGGGTGAAGATGATAGATTTGATAAGAGAAAAAGAATACTGTTAGAATCCCCTGAATTCAATGCTCTCATTACTACCTCGATTGCCAGAGCTTTCACTCACAGGGTTGAGGGGGGGGTATAAAGCAACTAAAAAACAAAGGGCATTAAACTTCTAACCCTCCGACTAACTTCCTTGATCGTCGGCAACTACTTGAGACCATACCCCCTGATCTGTTTCCCAAGTTGATTTAGCTTTTGATCTAATTTTCAATATATTTTGTGATGTAGTTTTTGTGATGTAAAATAATTTTAATTGTTAACTTTTCTCATGATGTTTGATTATTTGTACCATTTGTGTCTATCCTAATCCCTTGAGTACCCAGAAATTTGCATACTTGGGTGAAGTTATGTTGATTTTGGTTGATTTAGTTTTATTATAGAAGGGTTGAATTACTATTTACAATCAAAGTTTACGTTCAAATTTGTTCCATAGTCCTTAGGATTACTATTTATTAATCTTCCTACAAGTAGATTATCCTTATTTTAATCTGTACCTGATTTCTTGATAGCAATTTTTGTCCAACCTTTATCGGTCGGGCAAGTTTACTTTTATATTTAATTTCATTCAAACTTAATACTAGACTGGTCTTTAATGACTAGTCGAGTTTATATACTTATTTTCAGACTTGATCAGCCAGCAATGACTAACCGAGCTGATATATATTCTAAACTAGTTCTAAAATTTGATCAGTTGGTAATGACCGACCGAATTCATAATACAAGAAGTATATAATATTTAATCTCTTTTGGGATCTCAGAATTTTTAAGTTCAACCTTGGTAATGGTTTTAATATCTCGGGAACGTAACATTTTGTATCGGCTAGCAATATTATTTCCTTATTGGTGACACGCGTACCTATGACGTTGGATATGCACCTATCTCATTATGTCCGCCACCTTTTCAATCCATCCAACGACTCCTCTTCAGTCCTGCTTTTCTTATCACCTTAATCTAACATTTTTACTTGAAACACCTTGTTTGATACCCTACCAAGGCTTTTAAAGAAAAAAGAGAGGAAAATCCCTAACACTTCGTCTTCTTCCTCTAGTTTGCATATTTCTTATTCTTCACCTTTCGCTACCTGTCCTTCTTGTTACTACTCCTTCCTATTAACAATGTCAACCTCCAATGATGGTACACTCAATGCTCTTCCAAGTTTACTACACAGGAAGCCTGTGAGCTTCAATGGAACTATAAATTTCCTCCATACCTGGCCACCCCTACTTCCAAGGATTGTCCTCATCTTCCTCCTCCAGAGAATGTGGCTATTTTCAGGGAATAGGTTCTATGTGGTTTCAGATTTCCCATTCATCCCTTTTTTGTTAATGTTATTAGGTATTTTGACCTTCCCCTGAATCAACTCATCCCCCAATCATTCTATATTATGGTTGATTTTGTTGTCGTTTCTTGTTTACTTGATTTTTCCTTTATCTCCTTGGCTATTCCATCACTTTTCATTCCTCATCAAGTGTAAGATAGTGTTTTTAAGTTTCAATCACACCCTAAAACCACTTTATTCCATAGAATTTCCCCTCAAGGAGAATGGCAAGATAACTTCTTTTTTATGCATCTTCCTTCTCCACCGCCATACCCGATAACCTGGCATTGAAATCTTTCCCCTATTCCCCAATTAGGCGATATCTTCAAAGATCACATCCTTCATTCCTTTATGGGGAAATTAAAAGGCACAAAGTTTAACTTGCCTGCCCTAATTGCGAAAGGTTTATTATTTACTTTTGGTATTAGCATAGCCAACACAACCTTGGAAGTCTTCTTTGGTAAGATTATTTTCCTTACACATGTTTTTAACTATCATAATATTGTTTCTAACATGAATTTTTCCCCTTATGCATGCTTTTTGGTCATTTACATATTACTTTTAACATGAATTTCTCTCTTTTTCTAGCTGATGCTATCCTCCCTGCTTTCATGTACAAGAATACTCTACTCACAAGAGCAGTCTTAACTAGATTGGGGGACGAATTATTAAGGGATCGTCATCTCAATCACCCCTCCTCCTCTCTTGGTTTACTATCTCCATCTGAGCGACCTCAAGAATCATCAAGCTCATCAGATCAAGAAGGTCCCTTTATTGTGAAACGTAAAAAGCCTCGTGCTTCCTCCTCGTATCCACTTTCTTCCACTATAGCTACTTTTGAACAGATTCCTGTTACTTCTTCAGAAATCTCCCTCAGCAGAGGTAAGGAACCTACCCTTACTACACATAGTCATTCTAATTTTTCTCTAAATATGATAAGGCCAAGACTTCTTATTCCTGTGAATATTGATATTCCTCCAGTTGTTCCTTCACTTGAGGAAGCACCAACCATTCCTGTGGCTTCATTGCCCCTTCTTCCAGCTCTACCTTCTTCTTCCACCAAGCCTCGTGCCAAAAGAACTCCTTGCAGGAGATCAATTACCTCCCAGCCCATCAAAACATCCACTGAACAGGATCATTCATTAGCTTGTCCTTCATCTCCTGATCCATCTTCATAGGCTTCTGAACTTCCTCCTTCTTCTTCTTCACCATTTACTGCTTCTGCCAGCTTCTCTATCCTTTTCAAACAATCTCATGGGCTACCATCCCAACTTAGTCAAACCTCTGTTCCCACCTCATATGGGCTACTTCAACTAAAAGGATCATTAGCTGAGTCCTGGTTGCAGTCGCAAGCATATATGAAAAGGAATATAATATCTGAACATGCTGATGATCATAATCATCAAGCTACTGCAATAAGTTTCTGATTAAACTTTCTTAATTGGTAACCACAAAATATAATCATATTGTTATTCTATTCAGGTCTATGCTTCAAGCCTACATTTGAGCAAGCTAGTTGAGGATTTAGAAAGGACTAACCGGACTTTGAAAGATAAAGTGGAATTACAAGCTACCTCCAACCTCACTAACAATGAACTCATTCAGCTACGGGATAAAGTGAATTCACAAACTGAACTCAACGCTAGCTTAGAAAAAAACTCTACAAGACTACCGTCAATTGCTACAGTCTCGAGAAGAAGAAAAGATAAACTTATAGCTACAATTACAAGGGCTTAATTCCAAGCTTGATGTTAAAAAGACCTTAAAAGATAAAGCTCTCTCGGATGCTGCTCACAAAACCACTCTTCTAGACCAATTATAGCTGTCCTATAGCTCGAAGTCCCCTGAGTTAGCTTATAAAGATTTTGCCTTGTTTCAGCAATAGGAAGGATCACGAGCCCAGGACTCACAGATAAGCTCACTTTTGCAAGAACTAGAGGAGGCTAAGGAAAAGAAAGCTACTTTGCAGGGGGAAAAGGATAACCTACAATCTGAGTTTCAAGCATATAAGGCAAGTGAAGAAGAGCGCTGGCAGAGCAAGCGCAGATCCTATTTGGATTCTCCTAAGTTTGGTGGAGAATACGCTCAGCGCATCATCGGAACCCTTACCCATTCTGTTAAAGGGGTAATTTAATAGTTAAGAGAAGGGGGTTATCTATCAAGAGAACCTCCTCCTTTGTTCGTAGATCACCGACAACTTAATCAAGAGCTTCCAAAAGGTTTCTAAATAAATTTGAGTGAACTTAGGATCTTGTATCTACATTTTCTTATCATTTCATTACTATTGTATACTACTTGTTACTTATCAACTATTAATGAAAATTTGTAATTACCTGTATTTTCTTGTGTATCCTCTTCTATCTTCAGAACCACCCAAGTATTCATATAAATGAATTTTTTTAATATATTCACCATATATAGAAAAATCCCATATAAAAATTATAATCGAAGGAAGTAGATCTCATAGTTATCTTTTGAGTGATATATAATGTTGAATAAACTTTTTCTGATGATCTCCAGGTTTGTATGATGAGTTAAATGTCTTATATATCTATATATAAAGAATTCCTGGCTTGTCTAATAGGTCGGTCGAACATATATTTCTGGATGAAATAACCATACAATATAAATGCTCCTTTGGATTATTCCTGATTGTATAATAGACCGGTCTGATTTGTATGCCTGGGTGAGATTAAACATCTGTAATATAAATGCTCCTTTGTGCTTTTCTCAACTATACAATAGATTGATCAGATTTGTATGCCCGAGCGAAATTAAACATTTGCAATATAAATGCTCCTTTGTGCTTTTCTCAACTGTATAATAGATTGGTCGGATTTGTATGCCCGAGTGAAATTAAACATCTGCAATATAAATGCTCCTTTGGGCTTTCCCTGACAGTATAATAGACTGGTCAGATTGTATGCCCGAGCGAAATTAAACATCTACCATATAAATACTCTTTTGGGGCTTTTCTTGACTATGCCATGGACTGGTCGATTTTGTGTGTCCGGACGAGAGTAAATTCTTGCACGATAAATAATGTTGATGCTAAAGCTCATGGTTATTCTCGAGGAAGGTTTGAAGTCTCTGGTTCCCCTTAAGGAAGCATGTCTGATCACTCCTTAAGGTCCCCGATCGACTGGATGATGGTTTAAAGTCTATGCTTCCCCTTAAGGAAGTCTGTCCGGTTACTCCTCAAGGTCCCCAATCCACTATATGATGGTTTAAAGTTTCTGATTCCCATTAAGGAAGTCTATCCGATCACTCCTTAAGGTCCCTGATCGATTGTATGATGGTTTAAAGTCTCCGGTTCCCCTTAAGAAAGCTTGTCCGGTCACTCCTTAAGATCCCCGATTGACTATATGATGGTTTAAAGTCTCTGGTTCCCCTTAAGGTATCCGATCGACTGTTTGATGGTTTAAAGTCTCTGGTTCCCCTTGAGGATGTTAGAGTGTATACTAAAAGCCTAGCTTTTGTATAAACATTTATTTAGAAATAAAGAATCACAATGGTCAAATATCTACATTTATTTGTTAAATATAATTTATTCAATTAATTTATATAGTAGACAACATGGTGTGTGGTGTCACACACAGAAGATCATGTTGTCGGTTCTTTATAAATTATAAACAGTTGCTCGCGACTAAAATGGAAAGGAACAAACCGTTGAAGTAGTCATAGTGTAATTAAGTATTAGTTTATCTTAACTAATAAATTACACTGATACACTCCAAGTGTATTGAGTAGGACCATTTTAGGTAAGTTCTTTTTGTACTGACTTTATAAAAGAACTAGACCTTAGTTATTATGGAAGTGTGTGCTCTTAATCCTAATATAATAACAAACACATATATTTAGTATTTATTTCTTTGACTTATCAATGGGTGAGATTTAGCTCGATAAATCAATAAGTTCGATAAGTTGAGAAATGATATTACTTATAGTGTGTATTGTTGATTATAGAAGGAAACTGTGTCCTAGTAATCTAGGTTGAGAATGACCCCAAGATGAGCTCATAAGGATTGTCATGTTAAACCCTACAGGTGGACTTAGTCCGACATGACGATAAGGTTGAGTGGTACTACTCTTGGACTAAGATATTAATTAAGTGAGTTGTTAGTAACTCATTTAATTAGTGGACATTCATTATCTTAAACACAGGGAGACTAACACACTCATAATAAGAAGGAGCCCAAAATGTAATTTGGGATTGGTGCAGTAGTTCAATAATAATTCTTTAGTGGTATGAATTATTATTGATGAAATTAAGTTGGGTGTTCAGGGCGAACACAGGAAGCTTAATTTCATCAGGAGGCCAAAACCAATTCCTCCTCTCGGTCCCTATCGTAGCCTCTTATTTATAAAGTAGTATACCCACACATACCCACCTTCTTACCCACCTTAAGGTGGCCAGCCAAGCCAAGCTTGGAGTCCAAGCTAGGGCAGGCCAAAGGCATGGTTCATGGGTTCATGAGGTGGCCGACCCTAACTTGAACCCAAGCTTAGGTGGTCGGCCCTATTAAAATAAAAAGGAATTTTATTTTTTAAAATTTTTGTTATGTGGATTCCATAGTTTTAAAAGAGAGTTTAAAATTTAAATCTTTCTTTTTATAGCTTTCTACAAAAAATTAAGAAAAGATTTGAAATCTTTTCTTATTTGTAGATTGAAAGGTAGATTTTAATTTTGAGAAAACTTTCATTTTTTAACTATGTTCATGATTTAAAAGAGAGTATAAAATTAATATTCTCTTTTATTAGTTTCTACAAAAGATTAAGAAAAAATTTGATATCTTTCCTTATTTGTAGATTAAAACGAGATTTTAATTTTTAGAGATAACTTTCCTTTTTGGACATCATCCACATGTTTAAAAGAAAGATTTTAATTTATAAAATTTCCTTTTTACAAACCACCATGAAGGGAAAAAATTATTGGAGAAATTTTTTAAATTTCCGGAAACAAATTAGGAAGTTTTAATTCTTGTGTGAATTAAATTTTCCTTGATTGGGATTAGAATAGTGGCCAGCCATATGGTTTGAGAAAAGGAAATTGATTTTAAATCAATTAAATTTTCTTTTTCATGGCAAAGGAATTAAGGAAGTTTTTTATTAAAATTTCCTTATTTTCCAAGACCAAGGAATATAAAAGAGGGGGTAGAGGTGCCTTCATAGGAATAACCTCTATTCTATTTTCTCCTCTCTTTTTCTCCTTGGGTGTAGCTGGCCCCTCCTCTTTCTCTCCTCTCCTTATTGTGGCCGAAACTTCTTCATTGGTGGAGTTCTCTTGGTGGCTGGATCAAGCAAGGAGAAGAAGGAGAGAAATGAAGCCTAGTCTCTAGCATCCCTTGGTTCATTGGTGGTGGCCGAACCTATCCATCAAGAAGGACTCTTGGTGGCCGAAACCTAGAAGGAAGAAGAAGGTGCTTGATGATTCTCATCTCAGAAGATCGTTGCCCACACAACGTCCGAGGTTAGAAGAGGAATACGGTAGAAGATCAAGATGTCATTAAAGTTTACAAAGGAAGGTATAATTAGTAATTAATTTCCACATCATACTAGTTGTATTTCTTTTGTATGAATTCCAAACACAAGAGACATTAGATTCTAGATTTTCGGATTCATTTCGAAGATGTGTTTCTTTTCTTTTATTTTTAGAATTTGTGATTCGATTGTTCCTTTTGGTTAACCTAGAGTTATTTAAGGAAATTAAATATTAGCTTTCATTAAAAGGCTTTGTCTAGGCGGTGGTGGTTGTTCCCATATCCAAGAAGGTCATGTGTCTCGCCATGCAGTCCTAGAAGCCAATTTTAGAAATTAATATTTAATGAAATTAATAACATAGGTGTATTTGGATCAATATGGTTAAGTTCCGCTTGTGATCCAAATCTAAACCATTAAGAACAGATAGGTTAAATTTGGAATCAATGATGTTAAGTTCCGTCTGCGATTCCTAATTTAATTTCTAAAGAACACAATAGGTTATTTAAGGAAAGGTTCGACAGTTGTACAAAAATTTTTGTACAGTGGAACCGGTACGTTTTCCTAGGACTAACCAACAGAGGAAGCCTGCTCGGTCACTCCTTAAGGTCCCCGATCGACTGTTTGATGGTTTAAAGTCTTCGGTTCCCCTTAAGGAAGCATGTTCGGTCACTCCTTAAGGTCCCCGATCAACTATTTGATGGTTTAAAGTCTCCGATTCCCCTTAAGGAAGTCTGTCTGGTCACTCCTTAAGGTCCATGATCGACTGTCTGATGGTTTAAAGTCTCCGATTCACCTTAAGGAAGCCTGTCCGGTCACTCCTTGAGATCCCCAATCAACTGTTTGATGGTTTAAAGAAGAGAATATGACCTCTTCAAATAATATTGCCTACACTTTTTTCGTTATTCATATTAACAATGTTTGAACAAGATACATAAATGACTTACAGGCATATTTGTTAAGTTTTATATGGTTACAAATGATTAGCACTCTAAGGCCGTTCGAGTTTTCTTCCTTCTGCATCTTGGAGGTAATAGGCGCCCGATACAAGTTTCTATATGATTTTATAAGGTTATCCCCATTGGGGTTCCAGCTTGTTAACATCTCCAACAAGCTTGATCACTTCCATACAACTTATCACCTCCTTGAGAAAGATCTTGGATAACGTTGTGATTAGTAATTTGGTATCATTCTTTGTATGTACTTCCTCCTCATATACAAGGGTGGGCGGTTTTTTATGGATGGCCTTAATATTCATTCTCTAAGCTTTTTGGGTGGCATTAGCTTCCACCCTCACAACCTCCCCATAGCACTTACGGGCTACTATTTGATCTCCCATGACTTCCCCCACTTAATTGTCCACAAAAAATTTTATCTTCTGATAGAAAGTAGAAACGACCGCTCTGAATTCATTCAAGGTTGGTCAACCCAAGATAACATTATAAGTCGACGGGGTGTCAACCACCATGAAAGAAGATCGGTGTGTCCTCATAAGGGGCTCCTTCCCTAAAGATATGGTCAATTTTATTTGACCTAGTGGCTATCCTTCATTGCCTGTAAACCCATATAATGGACTCGCTTGAGTTGATCTATAGCTGATCAAAATCTTGTTTAAAGATAATATTAACATAACTACCGGTGTCAATAAAAGTATGAGAAATGTTGTAATTGGCTATAAAAACAGCCTTAATTATTAATGCATCATCATGGGGCACTTCTACCCCTACTAAATCTTTGGGTCCAAAACTGATTTCTGGTCCCACCACCTTCTCAGCACTGCATCTGATAGCATGTATCATTAATCGCCGAGCATGTGACTTCCTCACCCGGTTGGAATCACCATCAGTGGGTCCTCCCGTTATCATATTGATATTGCCCCAAGCAGCGTTGTTGTGATTCTCTTCTTGCCGAACCAATGGTTGCTCTAATTGCACTTCGTTTGGTGTTTGTGCCTGTACAATGAGGAGAGGTAATACTCCTGCTTGTGATCTACTCTACTGATATTCAATCTTAAGCGGGCTATTCTGCTATGTGATGTATGCCCAAGGGATGAAGATAGGAGAGATCAGTTATCACTTCCAAAAGGCCCAATTACAAGACTGCGGGCAAAGCGTTTCAAGGAAGCACTAAATGGGCTAATCAAAAAACATTGGGAGGACTATGAGGAAGGAGAGACCAAGATAATCCCAACTGCTAGTCGTGGCCTAATCCACGTAATCGGACATAACCATCCATGACTGACCGTGCTTAACGGAAGAACGCTAATAAGCATGGGAACTCGTTCATGCATGAAGACTTAAGTATTTTAGATTGTTTAATGAAGCATGCGACTTGGGACTCTAATTGTGCATGCATTTATTTTCTGTTGGGTTCCTAGATTGCTTGCATGAGACATGCAACATTGGGACTCTAATTGTGAATGCACTTATCTTGTACTTTTCCTTGTTCACTCCCATTATATAAGGGAGTGGCATCTTAGTATGAAGCAACTTAGTTTTTGGTGAGATTGTGTACTCTCTTAGTTCTTGAAAGGACTTTTTGAACTTATCGAGTTTACTCTCGTGGTGTTCAACCCATCGAAACTTATCACCCCATGTGTGGTGTTTCTTTCCTTCGCAGGCTTGGTTCATGCCAGTTCTAGGTTACGGGTCAAGACTCACACTCTTGTCATTTAGTTCTTGGGGTTCTATCCACCTTTGTCTTGAGTTCCATCACATTTATTGGTGAGGTTCGTATCATCTAGTATCAGAGCTTCGGTTCAAAGGCAAGTGCAAATCTATCTTTACTTGTTGTTCAGCAAAAAGCAAAAAAAAAATTGTGGGCAAAAAAAGAAGAGCACAACGAAAAGACAAAAAAAAGAAGAAGAAGAAAGCGCAGAAAAAAAAAGCTGCTTGTGTGAATCAAAGTAAATTGTCTTCGACAATTCTTTTCTTGTTTTCCTTAGTCTCAAACTTCTACTCTTTCATTTTCTCTTAAAATTCTGCCATCATAAGTTTCGGTGGTATCTTTTGAATTGCTACGTGATATTATGATTTGTTCTAGAGTTTGATCAAGAACTGAGAGATATAATCAATTGAGAGCTACCACTCAAATGCGAGTTGAGTGCTTGTGAGGTTTTCTTTCATTTTGCAGCCATGTCCAACAACCAGGAGGATGGAGTAAATGAGGGGGCTAGGCCACTTCCGAACCTGCAATTACAAGCATTAATGAGGGAGATGTAGCAGATGATGATGGCGGAATTAGAATCTATCCATGAGAGGTTGGATCAGGTGGAGGATGGGACACCAAGAAGACATCAACAAGACCGTATTACTAGACCACAATGAAGACATGCCCAAGCGATTGATGTCGAAGAAGATGAAGAGGTTATTGTGGAAGACTTTGATGAGCAAAACTACAATCGAGGAAGGATTGGATATCGAGGAGATAGAAACGGAACTAGAAGTAATAATGATTTAAGAGGGATTAAGATGAAAATTCCAACATTCCAAGGAAGAAATGACCCAGAAGCTTACTTGGAATGGGAAACTAAGATGGAAATGGTGTTTGACTGTCATGAATTCTCAAAGTTTAAAAAGGTGAAGTTAGCTGCCATTGAATTCACTGATTATGCTATTGTTTGGTGGGATCAAGTGGTGATAACTCGGAGAAGGAATAGAGAACAACCTGTGTCCACTTGGAGGAGATGAAAATGCTCATGAGAAGGAGGTTTATACCCGACCATTATTATAGAAGCTTATATCAGCGGCTTCAAAGGTTATCTCAAGGCTCCAAAAGTGTGGATGAATATTTCAAGGAGATGGAGTTGTCCATGATCCGAGCTAATATCGATGAAGATCAGGAAGCCACCATGGCCAGGTTTTTAAATGGTTTAAATCCAGAAATTGCTAATATTGTTGAATTGCAGCATTATGTTGAGCTATCGGATATGGTCCACCAAGTACAAAAAGTGGAAGAACAACTCAAGAGGAGAGGATTGGCTAGGAAGGGACAACTAATGACTAGTCACGGCATATGACGGACGTCTCCAAGAAAGGAGGAACAACCTCAAAATAAGCCAAAGTCTGAACCCTTCAAGAAGCCCAAACTCACACCATCTACTACTCAAGGTAACCGCGAGTCCATTTCCTCTAAAACTCGTGATATCAAGTGTTTTAAATGTCAAGGGCATGGCCATATAGCTAATCAATGTGTGAACAAAAGGGTGATGGTAATAAACGCCCAAGGTGAACTTGAGTCGAAATATGAGGATGAAATAGTTGAAGGAGTGCCACAAAAAGAGGATAGTGATGATGAACAACGTGCTATTATTGGAGACTTATTGGTGGCCCGACGAGTTCTCAATCTACAAGCTAAGGAGGAAGAAGGTAATCAAAGGAAGAATTTGTTTCATACCTGTTGCTTTGTCAATAACAAGGTTTGTAGTGTTATTATTGATGGGGGGAGTTGCACCAATGTGGCAAGTACTGATTTGGTGGAGAAATTATCACTACCAACTCGGAAACATTCGCGACCTTATCGACTCCAGTAGCTAAACGATTACGGAGAAATCAAGGTAACAAAACAAGTCTTGGTAGCAATCTCCATTGGCAAATATGAAGATGAGCAATTGTGTGACGTGGTTCCCATGCATGCATGTCATCTATTGTTGGGATGACCTTGGCAATTCGATCGAAAGGTAACACATGATGGCCTCACAAATAGGTATAGTTTTACTTTGAAAGGACAACCTATTATTCTTGTACCGTTGACTCCAAGACAAGTTATGGAGGACCAGTTGAGACTACAAAAAGCAAATGAAATGAAGAAAGAAAAAGAAATTGAGAGAAAAAAATTGAGAAAAAAGAAGTCGAGGAAAAGAAAAATAAGAGGAAAGAAAATGAAAGGAAAGAGACAAAAGAAGTGGACAAGGAAAAAAAAGGAGAGAGAAAGAAAAATAGCTTTTATGCAAAAAAAAAAAAGTGAGATCAAAGGAGCTTTGTTTTCAAATCAACTACCCCTTATCCTTTTGTATAAGGAGGCACTCTTGAGCACTAACAACTTTAACAGTTCTTTGCCTAGTATTATAATTTCTCTCTTACAGGAATTCGAGGTGGTCTTTCCTGAAGAGGTTCCGCATGGTTTACCTCCAATTAGAGGAATTGAGCACCAAATTGGCTTCATACCCGGTGCATCCATTCCAAATCGACCTGCCTATAGAAGCAATCCGGAGGAAGCAAAGGAACTTCAGAGGCAAGTTAATGAATTATTAGAAAAGGGGTATGTTCAAGAAAGCATGAGCCCTTGCGTCGTGCCTATGTTACTCGTTCCCAAGAAGGATGGAACATGGAGGATGTGTGTGGATTGTTGAGCCATCAACAATATCATGGTAAAGTATCGCCATCCAATTCCTAGGATTGATGATATACTTGATGAATTACATGGTTCTTATGTGTTCACAAAAATTGATCTTAGGAGTGGATATCATCATATTAGGATGAAGGAAGGCGATGAATGGAAAACTAGTTTTAAAACCAAGCATAGCTTATATGAATGGTTAGTAATGCCTTTTGGCTTAACTAATGCTCCTAGCACTTTTATGCATTTGATGAACCATGTTTTGCATGCTTTCTTAGGAAAATTTGTAGTTGTGTGTATTTTGATGATATTTTGATTTATAGCAGAGGCTTAGAAGAGCATGTTACACATTTAAGGTTAGTTTTGAGTGTGCTAAAAGAAGAAAAGTTTTTTGCTAACCTCGTTAAATGCTCCTTTTGTATGGAGAAAGTTGTGTTTCTTGGTTTTGTTGTTAGTACTAAAGGCGTTGAGATGGATGAGGAAAAGGTGAAAGCAATCCAAGAGTGGCCAACACCGACAACAATTAGCTAAGTGAGGAGTTTCCATGGTTTGGTCAGCTTCTATCGACGGTTTGTTCTTAATTTTAGCAATATTGCAGCTCCTCTTACTAAAGTCATCAAGAAAAATGAGTCATTCAAGTGGGGAGAGGAGCAAGAGAGGGCCTTCAACATTTTGAAAGAAAAACTAAGTTCTGCTCCTTTACTAATCCTACCAGATTTGTCTAAAACATTTGAAATCAAATATGATGCTTCTGGTGTTGGTATAGGTGTTGTGCTTATGCAGGAGATGAAACTCATTGCTTACTTCAGTGAGAAGTTGAGTGGAGCCACTCTCAACTATCCCACATATGACAAGGAGATGTATGCATTGGTGAGAGCATTGGAGACATGGCAACATTACCTATGGCCAAAAGAATTCGTGATTCACCAGATCATCAATCTCTAAAGCATTTGAAGAGCCAACATAAGTTGAACCGACACCATGCTAAATGGGTAGAATTCATTGAGACATTTCCTTATGTGATCAAATACAAGCAAGGAAAGGAGAACGTAGTTGCTGATGCACTATCTCGAAGGTATGCTTTACTGTCCACTTTAGATACGAAATTACTTGGATTTGAATATATCAAGAATTTATATACTAACGATACTGATTTTCTGATGTTCTCAAAGCATGCGATAAGGTTGCATTTAGTAAGTTCTATAGGCATGATGGGTTTTTATTTCGTGAAAATAGATTATGTGTGCCTATGTGTTCGTTACGTGAATTATTCACTAGGGAAGCCCATAGTGGTGGTTTGATGGGTCATTTTGGCATTACTAAGACTTTAGGAGTTTTACAGGATCATTTCTTTTGGCCTCATATGAAACGTGACGTGGAAAGAATCTGTGAGAAGTGCATCACTTGCAAACAAGCTAAATCTAAATTGAAACTCCATGTCTTGTATACCCCTTACCTAGTGAACCTTGGACTGATATTTCAATGGACTTTGTTTTGAGATTACCCCGGACCAAGAGGGGGAGAGATTCAATTTTTGTTGTGGTAGATAGATTCTCCAAAATGGTGCATTTCATTCCATGTCATAAAACCAATGATGCATCGCATATAGCTGAATTGTTCTTTAAAGAGGTTATTAGGTTGCATGGCATGCCTAGGACCATTGCCTCTGATAGGGATGCAAAGTTTTTGAGTTATTTTTGGAAGACTTTGTGGGGGAAATTAGGAACTAAATTATTGTTCTCTACTACTTGTCACCCCCAAACTGATGGGCAAACTGAAGTGGTTAATCGAACCTTGTCCTTTTTACTTCGTGCGGTCATTAACAAGAATTTGAGAATATGGGAAGATTGCCTACCTCATGTTGAATTTGCTTACAATAGAAGCATACATTCTTCTACTAAATTTTCTCCATTTGAAATTGTTTATGGTTTCAATCCCTTATCACCATTAGATTTGATTTCTTTAGCTGTAAGTGAGCACATAAACTTAGATGGTAAGCAGAAGGCCGAATTCGTAAAGAAGATTCATGAATAAGCACGACTAAATATTGAGAAAAGAACTCAGTAATACATACAATAAGCTAACAAGGGGCGCAAGAAGATTGTGTTTAAACCAGGAGAATGGGTTTAGTTGCACCTCTGAAAGGAGCGATTTTTGGATAAACGTCGTTCTAAACTTCTACCTCGAGGGGATGTCCCATTTCAAGTATTAGAGCGCATCAATGATAATGCTTACAAACTTGAACTACCAGGTGAGTATGGCGTACATTCTACTTTTAATGTTGCTGACTTATCCCCGTTTGATGCAGGTGATGATTTGAGGACAAATCCTTTTCAAGAAGGGGAGAATGATGTATACCCAAGAGATGAAGATAGGAGAGATCAGTTATCACTTCTGGAAGGCCCAATTATAAGACTGCGGGCAAAGCGTTTCAAGGAAGCACTAAATGGGCTAATCAAAAAACATTGGGAGGACTATGAGAAAGGAGAGACCAAGATAATCCCAACTGCTAGTCGTGGCCTAATCCACGTAATCGGACATAACCATCCATGACTGACCGTGCTTAACGGAAGAACGCTAATAAGCATGGGAACTCGTTCATGCATGAAGACTTAAGTATTTTAGATTGTTTAATGAAGCATGCGACTTGGGACTCTAATTGTGCATGCATTTATTTTGTTTTGGGTTCCTAGATTGTTTGCATGAGACATGAAACATTGGGACTCTAATTGTGAATGCACTTATCTTGTACTTTTCCTTGTTCACTCCCATTATATAAGGGAGGGGCATCTTAATATGAAGCAACTTAGTTTTTGATGAGATTATGTGCTCTCTTAGTTCTTGAAAGGACTTACTGAACTTATCAAGTTTACTCTCGTGGCGTTCAACCCATCGAAACTTATCACCCCGGGTGTGGCGTTTCTTTCCTTCGCAGGCTTGGTTCGTGCCAGTTCTAGGTTACGGGTTAAGACTCACACTCTTGTCATTTAGTTCTTGGGGTTCTATCCACCTTTGTCTCGGGTTCCATCACATTTGTTGGTGGGGTTCATATCACCATGGATATCACCGGCGATTTGGAACTAGGGAACGCCGATGGTAGAAGGTGTTACCCGCTTATTGATTCTTTAGGGCAAAATAATTTTCAGTATTATGGGTGCTTGTCAAATGATATGTGCACCATCTCTGAGTAAAGCGTTGAGGAACCTCCATGTGTTGTACTGCTTGAGGGCGAGGTTCTGGGTGATGATGATGAGGATCTGCCCGAGGCCCCTTAGGAGGCTGGACAAGCCTCGTAGGACGTACCACGACAGGAACGGGCATGGAAGTAGTGGTATCTTTCCTTCGGGTGGCTTGAGCTTCCTCCACATTGATGAACTTCGAAGCTCGCTCGATCAATATATCGAAAATGGTGGGAGGATTTCTGACTAAATCTTTAAAGAAATCATTATCGTTAAGCCCCTAAGAAAAGGCACTTACCAAGATCTCCGTGGTGGCCAAAGGGACATCGATGGCCACTTGGTTGAACCTTTTAATATAAGCTTTGATAGATTCTTTAGGTCCTTGCTTGATTGAAAAGAAACTCCAAGGGGTTTTATGATACCTCCGATTGCTAGAAAAATAATATAGGAATACCTTGCGGAAGTCCTTAAAGTGTTGAATAGAATTTTCCGGTAGTCGATTGAACGACCTTTGAGCTGCTCCTCCAAATATAGTAAGGAACATCCGACATTTAACACCATCAGTAAATTGTTCGAGGAGCATCGCATGTTCGAATTTGAGAAGATGATCCTCGGGATCAGTTGCCCCCTGAGTATTCTCTGACATTTAAATTTTGATAATGCTTCGACAAAGGATCATCTAGCACTCATTGAGAAAATGGAGTGATAATCCTTTCAAGAGAACTATCACTGGCTACAATCTTCTCTTTCCGTTTTTCTCTTACAGGGGTTTCTCCAGAAGACTCCTGAAGAATTGCTTTTCGTCCTCCTTGTTCAAGAGGTGTCCGGAAATACACTTTAGGACGTCGGGTGGGAGATAGAGGGGTAGAGAGCAAATGAACCAGATCCCCCCCCCCCATTCGATCCCCCTTTCCCTATGATGAGAAGTTATAGACATTGCAGGATGAGGTGCTACAGGTAGCGTACCACCAGTATTTGTTGGGACTTTCAAGCCGCAAAAATCGCTTTTTGCGTTGCGGAAACCCCGAAGTCCCATGCCACCGGATCCGTGCGAAGATAACAATTTCGTGTACATATTTTCTAACCTAGATCTACTCTAGATCTACATGGTAGAGATTTATACCTTTGATGTGAAGCCCTTCGCTTATCCCGCTCGTCCAAGAAGATGTCGAATCTCAAGGGTGTCAAGTGAACACCCCTCTATGTGTATCCACACGAACAATTAGGTGGAGAAAAATCTCTTAAGTGTGCTAGCACTCAAGGAGGTTTCGGCCAAGGTGGAGGAGAGGGAGAGAAGAAGATGAGAGGAGGAAGAAGAAGGAGTGAATGAATCACAAAATTGTAACCCACACAATCATGTGGCCGGCCACTTCATGAGGAGTTTTAAATTCCATGTAATACCAAGAGTCACAACTCTTGATCTCCCTCATGAGGTGGCACACACATGTACTATCCTTGATGATGTGGAACATCATCATTGGCCCACTCTATGCCAACTCACAAATGAGGTGGCATTGGTCAAGTTAAACTTGACATTTCATCTTCCCTTCTCAAGTCAAGTCAAACTTGACCTCTTCTCTCCCATGGTTGATCAAATCTAACCATTTGATTCAAACTAATTTAATTTAATGAATCTATATCCATTGAATTAAATTGACTCAATGAATCCAAATCTAATTAGACTCATTTAACACATGAACCAAATTGAGTCCAACTCAATTAGTTTAATTAGGATTACTCTTAATCCAATTTGGTTCATCACATGAACCTAATCCTCTTGGTCCATCTAATTGCCCTTTGTGTGTGACCCTATAGGTTCTTGTAACCTTGGCAATGCTCCTAAACTCATTTAGAAGCATAAGTAATGAGCGGTATCTAGCAACACATCATTACTACCCAAGTTACAAGAATGTTGAGATCCAACATCACCTTGTGACTACTAATTGTGACCCTTCACAATATATGATAATGTCCTTCTATCCTTGACATCTAGATTAATCAATTTGAGGCATAGACCATGTAATCCTCTAATCAATCTAAATCTTGAACTCCAAGTAGACTCACTCTAATCAAATGAGCTCAATATCTCATATTGACTCATTTGGGCATGGCCATGCACTTAGTGGTCTCACTCTATCAAGAATAATGATGTCGCTCCTGTTATATAGGAGGGATAGATCCCATCTATATCACTCACATCCCTCCGCATAATTTGTTACATACCCAGTAATCGCCTTTATGGTCCACCCAGTTACGGGTGACGTTTGAGGAAGCCAAAGTATGTAACTCCTTATGTAGGAAACCATGGTGACTTCGGGTCCAAGGACTAATAGTCATACTAATAGCCACATGAGAAAGTATATGATACTCATATAATGATCCATGATACTTTCTCATGGCGGGGCATTCAGTATATATTCTCCAATGCATACCCATGTATCAACTTGATATCTCTATATCCATGACTTGTGAGATCAAGGCATCGAGTTGACCTACATGCTAGTCTCGTCGCATTAACATTGACCCTGAATGTTAATACTTGACTATAAATGATTAAGAGTAGTGTTCTCTATATCATCTCACTATCGATTCAACTAATCGATTAATATAGATAAGAACCCTCTACTCAAGGACGATATTATACTTAGCTATTTGACACCAATATAAGTAAGTATAATAACCAAAACAAATACCTTTATATACATAGGAATATGATACAATGAGTCCATACAACAATCATCATATGATTGACTCTAAGGCTTTAACTAACAATCTCCCACTAACACTAGTGCCAATCAGTGTAGGCTCTAAGGCCCAATGACCTAGTGTGACCATCATGCTTTCTCTATGCCAAAGTCTTGGTCAAGGGATCAGCGATGTTAGCTTCAGTGGGTACTTTACAAATCTTCACATCTCCTCTATCGATGATCTCTCGAATGAGATGGAAGTGTCGTAGTATGTGTTTGGTCCGCTGGTGTGAGCGAGGTTCCTTAGCCTGTGCAATTGCTCTATTGTTGTCACAATAGAGCTCTATCGGATCGGCTATGCGAGGAACCACCCCAAGCTCAGTAATAAACTTACGGATCCAAACTGCCTCCTTTGTTGCTTCTGATGCAGCAATATACTCGGCCTCTATTGTAGAATCAGCAACTGTGTCCTGCTTCGAACTCTTCCAGCTCACGACACCACCATTCAAGCAAAACACTAACCCAGAATGAGATCTATAATCATCCTGGTCAGTTTGGAAGCTAGCATCACTGTAACCCTTTACAGCTAGCTCATCATCGCCTCCATATATCAAGAAATATTCTTTAGTCCTTCTTAAATACTTAAGAATATTCTTGACTGCTATCTAGTAACTTTCACCTAGATCTGACTGGTATCTGCTCGTCATGCTCAAAGCATACGAAACATTAGGACGAGTACATAGCATGGCGTACATGATAGATCCTATGGCTGAGGCATAAGGGATCATATACATGCAGTCTCTATCCTCTCTAGAAGAGGGACTTTGAGTCTTCGAAAGACTCACACCATGTGACATCGGCAGAAATCCTTTCTTGGAGTTCTGCATGGCAAATCGTAGTAATGTCTTGTCAATATATGTACTCTGATTTAGACCAAGTAATCTTTTAGATCTATCTCTATAGATCTGTATGCCTATAATATGGGCTGCTTCACCTAAGTCCTTCATTGAAAAACAATTATCTAGCCAAGTCTTTACAGACTGCAGCAAAGGGATATCGTTCCCAATGAGTAGTATGTCATCCACATACAATACAAGGAAGATAACTGTGTTCCCTACAACCTTCTTGTATTCACAGGGTTCATCTTCATTCTTGATGAAACCAAATTATTTGATTGCATCATCGAATCAAAGATTCCAGCTCCGAGAAGCTTGCTTGAGTCCATAAATGGACTTATGCAGCTTGCATAATCTGCCAATATGCTGTGGATCTACAAAACCCTCAGGTTGTGTCATGTACACATCCTCGAGCAGGTTTCCATTCAGAAACACGATTTTGACATCCATCTGCCAGATCTCATAATCATGGTATGCTGCAATAGCAAGCATGATCCGAATGGACTTAAACATCGCTACTGGAGAAAAGGTTTCATCATAGTCAATACCATAATTTGTTTGAAACCTTTAGCTACCAGACGACCCTTATACATCAGTCCATCCATGTCAGTCTTTCTCTTAAAGACCCACTTACACCCAATGGGTTTTATCCCTTCAGGTGGATCAACCAAAATCCATACTTGGTTAGTGTACATGGATTCCATTTTGGATCTCATGGCCTCTAGCCACTTCTCAGAATCTGGTCTCATCACAGCTTCCTGATAAAAGGTAGGCTCATTCTCAATGAGCATAGCGTCATCATGGTCAGACAAGAGAAATGAGTATCTCTCAGGCTGACGACGTACCCTATCAGACCTGCGAAGAGGTATGTCTACTTGAACTGGTTGTTGTTCCTCAACTCCTTATGGAACAATCTCATCATCCACAACACTTTGTGGTTCCAGTTCAACTTCCATCAAGGCTTCAGTGCTATGTTCCATATCTTGAACTTCTTCAAGATTGAACGTACTCCCACTAGTTTTCTAGAAACAAAGTCTCTTTCTAGAAATATCTCAGTCTTACCTACAACTACTTTGTGTTGACTGGGAATGTAGAAGTAATATCCCTTCGTTTCCTTCGGATATCCTATAAAATAGCACTTATCGGATTTGGGTCCCAGTTTGTCTGAGACTTGACGTCGAACGTAAGCCTCACAACCCCAAATCCTCATAAAAGACACCTGGCATCTCTCCCAGTCCATATCCTATATGGTGTCTTTATCACAGCCTTGGATGGAACACGGTTGAGTATGAAGGCTGCTGTGTCCAGAGCATAACCCGAAAGAGATATAGGAAGATCTGTGTGACTCATCATAGACAGTACCATATCTAATAGGGTATGATTCCTCCTTTTGGATACACCATTCCACTGTGGCGTTCTAGGAGGGGTAAGTTGGGATAGAATCTCACACTCAGCTAGATAGTCACGAAACTCATGGCTAAGGTATTCTCCACCTTGATCTGATAGAAGTATCTTAATACTCTTGCCAAGCTGGTTTTATACTTCATTCTAGAATGCTTTTAACTTTTCAAAGGATTCTGACTTATGTGTCATCAAATACACATAACCATATCTACTGAAGTCATCAGTAAAGGTAATGAAGTACCTATAACCACCTCTGGCAGCGATATTAAAAGGGTCACATACATCACTATGTATAAGTCCTAACAAGTCAGTCGCTCTTTCGCTGTGTCCACTAAAGGGAGTCTTGGTCATCTTGCTGTTAGGCATGACTCGCATGTCTCATATGATTCAAAATAAAATGAGTCCAGCAAACCATCTTTATGGAGCTGGGATAAGCGTTTGTCATTTATATGACCTAAGCGACAGTGCCAGAGATAGATTTGGTTCATTTCATTTGATTTGAACCTCTTGGTATTTATGTTATAGATGGGGTTCTCTAAATCTAGAATGTAGAGTCCGTTCATCAGAGGTACACTACAATAGAACATATCATTTAAATAAACTGAACAACATTTGTTCTTTATTATAAATGAAAAACCTTTCTTGTCCAAAGAAGAAACTGAAATTATGTTCTTAGTAAGAGCAGGCGCATAACAACATTCATCTAGTTCTAGTACAAGCCCAGAGGGCAGAGATAGATAGTAAGTCCCTACAGCAACAGCAGCAACCCGAGCTCCATTGCCTACTCGTAGGTCCACCTTGCCCTTCGTCAATGCCCTGCTATTTCTCAACGCCTGCACATTAGTACAAATGTGAGAAACACATCCGGTATCTAATACCCATGATGAAGAAATAGAGAGATTAACTTCTATAACATATATACCTGAAGTAGAAGTCTCACTTCGCTTCTTCTTAAAATCTTCCAGGTAAACTTTGCAGTTCCTCTTCCAGTGCCCGGTTTGACCGCAGTGGAAGCAAGTAGCATCCTTGGCAACCCCTCCTTTGGGTTTCAGTGTCTTGCCTTTACCCTTGGCTTGGGACTTTCCCTTACCTTTAGGCTTGCCCTTGCCCTTGCCCTTATATTTTTGTATCATCAAAATGGAGTTGGGCTTAACCTTCTTAAGGTTGAGCTCAGCAGTTCTCAACATGCTAAGTAGCTCGGGAAGTGGCTTGTCAATTTCGTTCATGTTGTAATTCATGACAAATTGACTGTAGCTCTCCGGCAAGGATTGCAAGATCAAGTCAGTGGCCAGCTTTTGGCCAAGGGGAAATCACAACCTCTGTAGGTTTTCTATGTACCCAATCATCTTGAGTACATATAGACCTACGGGAGTCCCGTCTTGCATCTTGCACTGAAACAGTGCCTTAGAGATCTCGAATCTCTCGTGCCTAGCTTGTCCTTGATATAGTTGACGAAGATGTTCAACCATATCATAAGCACCCATCAACTCGTGTTGCTTCTGAAGCTCAGAGTTCATGGTCGCGAGCATGAGACAGGACACATCTAATGCGTCATCTTGATGCTTCTTATAAGCATCACGGTCAGCTCGCGTGGCAGTGGCAGGAGGTGCCTCGGGAATGGACGTCTCCAGGATGTACAGTTTCCTTTCCTGAGTGAGAACAATTCTCAGGTTCCTGTACTAGTCCAGGAAATTAGCTCCATTGAGCTTGTCCTTATCAAGGACAGAACGCAGGGAGAAGGTGTTCGTGTTTGACGACATGGCAATCTACAATAGAAAATGCAGAAAATAAATATCATATTCCACTAATCATTTAATTAGACCTTTAACTAAATGATGCTCCCACTGAATTATAAAACTTTTGTAGAATCAAGTCATGGATGTGGTCAAACCACACCTACTAGATTCTAACCAACTAGCTATAATTCTTGCGGGACAAGATCCACATTATACTACGCCTTGAGTTAGCTTTGGCTAAATCGCCCAAGACATAGTATGATCGGTAGGTAACTAATTACCAATTACATCTCTATGCAACTCTTGTTTATAGGATCAAGATCTGCATGTATATTAAAACTTGAGTTAGCTTTGGCTAAATCGCCCAAGAGTTAATATAAATGTGATTTTGACCTATCTACCAACCATTAGAAAATGCCTATAGTTAAACCCGATCCAATTGAGTTTAACTAGTTTTACTCAATCTGATTGAGTTTGTACTCACCTAGGCGTTGATAGGCGGGACCAAGATTGTCCCTCCACACCCTACCAAGATAATATGCGTTGCTCTGCTTTGGCAGATTCAACAACAACATGTGATTGAGGTAGTGATGGGTATCCGGCATGGTAGACATTTTGAGTTGACACGATTAAGATCTAATCTAATCGTTGATATGTATCATATACGTGATTTAAATCTAATCTAATCGTGGTGCATCATATACGTGATTTAGATCTAATCTAATCGTTAAGGCACTAATTAATTACTCTACTCTAGCATGCATCATATACACACACACAAGTAATTAATTAAATTGTGATTAGTCATGGCCCTACTACGATCTTCTAAAGCCAATGAAAAGATCGGATGGTAAACCTAGGGTCAACAGCTTCTCCAAGCTCCTCCCTTTGACTGCCATGTGTTGCTCGCACCCTCCTCGTAGCTCCTCCTCGAGTGGACCTTCCACCGCTCCAATTTTGTACATTACAAATTTGAAACTCAAGTTAAATTCGAGTCTAAAACTATTTTACAACAGGAATATTAAAATAGAGAAAGGCACAACGCGCAGGTTGCATAGCAAATACAACACGCACATCAAACAAAATGGCGCACAGGCCATAATATGAATTACAACACATTTTGTCCAATCTTATTGGGTATTTGGGTCATGACCATCACAAAAATTATACATAATTATAAATTATATAATTTCCATAAATTTCTATTCTACTATTTTTACAATTTTATGAGTTACAACTTCCCAGCGGTCCCGTTTAGCGGTTTTTGGGTGCGATCATGGGACAATGCCCCTTGCGGGGTTAGGGGCAGCACCCCTTCTCGTGAAATGAGTCTCACGAGTGTCCCACGATGATCTTACAGCGCCCTAAGCCACTGTCCCAAAACATTTTGGGTGAGACCTTGCCGTTTCGGAAGGTGTTTCTCGGTAGTCGAAGCCTACAAGTGACCAAACACTTATTGCTTTTCTTCTATGAGAAAAATACCCATAAAATACATAAAAATAGTAAATATACAGAAACTTACAGATCTATAGTTTTTCATAAAAAAACCAAAATAAAACACGTACACTCTTCGCACGTGTCTCTGATACCACTGTTGGGACTTTCGAGCCACAAAAATCATTTTTTGCGTTACGGAAACCCCGAAGTCCCATACCACCGGATCCATGCGAAGATAAAAATTTCGTGTACATGTTTTCTAACCTAGATCTACTCTAGATCTACATGGTAAAGATTTATACCTTTGATGCGAAGCCCTTCGCTTATCCCGCTCATCCAAGAAGATGTCGGATCTCAAGGGTGTCAAGTGAACACCCCTCTATGTGTATCCACACGAACAATTAGGTGGAAAAAAACCTCTTAAGTGTGCTAGCACTGAAGGAGGTTTCGGCCAAGGTGGAGGAGAGGGAGAGAAGAAGATGAGGGGAGGAAGAAGAAGGAGTGAATGAATCATAAAATTGTAACCCACACAATCATGTGGCCGACCACTTCATGAGGAGTTTTAAACTCCATGCAATACCAAGAGTCACAACTCTTGATCTCCCTCATGAGGTGGCACACACATGTACTATCCTTGATGATGTGGAACATCATCATTGGCCCACTCTATGCCAACTCACAAATGAGGTGGCATTGGTCAAGTCAAACTTGACCTTTCATCTTCCCTTCTCAAGTCAAGTCAAACTTGACCTCATCTCTCCCATGATTGATCAAATCTAACCGTTTGATTCAAACCAATTTAATTTAATGAATCTATATCCATTGAATTAAATTGACTCAATGAATCCAAATCTAATTAGACTCATTTAACACATGAACCAAATTGAGTCCAACTCAATTAGTTTAATTAGGATTACTCTTAATCCAATTTGGTTCATCACATGAACCCAATCCTCTTGGTTCATCATATGAACTTAATCTCCATCTAATTACCCTTTGTGTGTGACCCTATAGGTTCTTACAACATTGGTAATGCTCCTAAACCCATTTAGAAGTATAAGTAATGAACGGTATCTAGCAACACATCATTACTACCCAAGTTATAAGAATGTTGAGATCCAACATCACCTTGTGACTACTAATTGTGACCCTTCACAATATATGATAATGTCCTTCTATCCTTGACATCTAGATTAATCAATTTGAGGCATAGACCGTGTCATCCTCTAATCAATCTAAATCTTGAACTCTAAGTAGACTCACTCTAATCAAATGAGCTCAATATCTCATATTGACTCATTTGGACATAGTCATGCACTTAGTGGTCTCACTCTATCAAGAATAATGATGTCACTCCCGTCATATAGGAGGGATAGATCCCATCTACATCACTCACATCCCTCCGCATAATTTGTTACATACCCAGTAATCGCCTTTATGGTCCACCTAGTTACAGGTGACATTTGACGAAGCCAAAGTATGTAACTCCTTATGTAGGGAACCATGGTGACTTCAGGTCCAAGGACTAATAGTCATACTAATAGCCACATGAGAAAGTATATGACACTCATATAACGATCCATGATACTTTCTCATGGTGGGTCATTCAGTATACATTCTCCAATACATACCCATGTGTCAACTTGATATCTCTATATCCATGACTTATGAGATCAAGTCATCGAGTTTACCTACATGTTAGTCTCGTCGCATTAACATTGTCCCTGAATGTTAATACTTGACTAGGAATGATTAAGAGTAGTGTTCTCTATATCATCTCACTATCGATTCAACTAATCAATTGATATAGATAAGAACCCTCTACTCAAGGATGATATTATACTTAGTTATTTGGCACCAATACAAGTATAATAACCAAAACAAATGCCTTTATGTACATAGGAATATGATACAATGAGTCCATACAACAATCATCATATGATTGGCTCTAGGGCTCTAACTAACAGTATTGACTTGTTGTTGTTGTTGCAATATCTTCTACACTCTAGCATTGATGAGCAACTCCAAATCCTCCTACGATATAGTAATAGTGTTAGATTTTCCAACTTCCTCCATCTTCGTAGCTTCATATTCAGGTGAATAGTTTCCCACAGACGATGCTAAATTTGATCCAATCTGAAATCTGCGAAGTGGTGCGCTGGCTCCAGTGAACAACGATCCTTGGTGAAGATAGCTTCCTAGAGACCTAAAAGAACCTCTCCACAATCCTGTGCACAGTGAGACAAACCAACAAAGCATTAGTGACCTAAGACCAGGGTAGAGATCCCTAGCTACGGGTAACGTTTGACGAAACCAAAGTACATAACTCCTTATGTAGGGATCCATGGTGACTTCAGGTCTAAGGACTAGTAGTTATACTAATAGCCACATGAGAAAGTATATGACACTCATATAACGATCCATGATACTTTCTCATGGCGGGTCATTCAGTATACCTTCTCCAATGCATACCCATGTGTCAACTTGATATCTCTATATCCATGACTTGTGAGATCAAGTCATCGAGTTGACCTACATGCTAGTCTTATTGCATTAACATTATCCCTGAATGTTAATACTCGACTAGGAATGATTAAGAGTAGTGTTCCCTATATCATCCCACTATCGATTCAACCAATCGATTGATATAGGTAAGAACCTTCTACTCAAAGATGCTATTATACTTAGTTTATTTGGCAACAATACAAGTAAGTATAATAACCAAAACAAATACTTTTATTTATATAAGAATATGATACAACAAGTCCATAATACAATCATCAAATGATTGGCTCTAGGGCTCTAACTAACACTAAGCGCGTCCAAGCACATGGGTGCTCGCTCGGCCTTCACTCGGTCGATAATATATTACATGTTTTTGTAAGGCTAAATGCCTTTACACTCGATCGAGCTTTGCTCGACCGAGCGTTCGTAAAAAAGTCTTTTACTTAGTCATTCATTATCTTATTAATTATACATTCGCCCAGCTATATACTTCTCTCGTCCTTCTCAATCCTAACTCCTTCTTCATTCGGCAAATCGACCTATCATAACACATATCGGTGGTGATGGTCTTTTAAAACCAACACCATGTTGGTGCTGATCATGCAAAACCAGCACCAACATGGCTTTGAGTTTTCATCACAAAGCATGGTGTTGGTTTCAAAAGATTAACACGAAGGTGGTGCTAATCTTCTCATACTAACACCACTATGTATAAAAAGATTCAAATTATTTGGATCAATACTGGGAAGGTCTAAAAAGATTAAATAAGTTCATATTTGGACTTCTGTGAGTCATATGAACCCATAGGACTTAGAATGGGTCTGATCGGGGTCCTCTAGGTCTATCAATGGGTTTGACTGAAATCCATTAATTGACATAGGAGTTTGGATTTCTAAATCTTTGGCATGCAATGGAAGGGGTGTGTGTCTAGAATGTATATATGACCTCCAACTATGATTTTAAGACTCCCATAAGAAGCTATGATCGCATGTCAAGTGGCACAGATTTTAGTGTTGGTTTTATAAAGCCAGCACCAACATGGTGCTAGTCTTTCAAAACCAGTTCCACATTGGTGGTGGTCTTGCAACACTAGCACCAACGTGGCCTTGGGTTCTCATCACAAAGTTTGGTGATGGTTTCCCAAGATCAACACTAAGGTGGTTCTGATCTTCTTATACCAACACCACAATATACAAAAAGATTCAAATCATTTTGACTAAAGCTGGAAAGGTCTAGAAAGAGTAAATTAGGTCATATTTGAACTCCTGTGAGCCATGTGAACATGAATTAGAATGAGTTCGATCAAAGTGTTCTAGGTCCATCAATAGATTTTGACTGAACCCCATTAATTGATCCACAGAGTTTAAATTTCTGAAATTATAACATGGGATGGATAGGGTGAGTGTCTAGAATGTAAAGATTTAAATCATTTGTACAAATGTTGATAAAGTCTAAAAAGAGTATATGAGGGCATATTTGGACTCTGTGAGTCATGTGAACCCATAGGAGTTAGAATGGGTCCAATCGAGGTCTTCTAGGTCCATCAATGAGTTTTGATCGAAATCCATTGATTGACCTAGGGGGTTTGGATTTTTAAATTTTTAGCATGGAATGAAAGGGGTGAGTGTCTATAATGTATTTATGACCTCCAATTATGGTTCTGAGACTCCCATAAGAAGCTATAGTCACATGCCAAGTGGTACGAACCTTGGTGCTGATCTTACAAAACCAGTACCAAGTTGGTGATGGTCTTTTAAAACCAACACCATGTTGGTTTGCTATGATATGGAAGATATGAGTGTGGAGAAGATAGAGATGCTATGAAATCATGGTTCTGATTATCCTACGAAAAGTTATAGTTTCATGGCAAGTGGTACAAATCCTAGTGTTGGTATCATAATTCATAATACCAACATCACTTTGGTGCTGGTCTTTGCATATCAGCACCACCGCACCAATTACATTATGTATTCTTTTGGGTTTGACTATAAATTTATTGCTATGACTATTCAGTATAAATTTCGCATTTCATACACAATAATCTTCAATACTCGATTAACAACATTATTAACATCAAATCAACCATATCACAAGTATTTCATTACATTTACTATGACATTGCATTTACTAAGATTGTTACAAATACAATATAGAAATCACACAAAACTGATGAAACCATAACTCTTCTATATTTTACAAATTTAGATATACATGTAACATAAGTACACAATATTAGCTTTACAATCCCTACCCAAGTTATCATGTTATAACACAATAGATAATTAGACTGAAAATATTGAGAACTTGTCCCTCAAAATTGATACTGATACATTTATTCTAATTTTTTGTCTACTTGTTTGAAGTTCATCTTTATATCATATAGCAGATATCTAATGTATTACATCACAAAGAATCTATAGTCATTACTATAAATAACATGAGCAATTTAGTATTTCAAATTTAAAATAAATTTACATATTTACACTGACTCTTGTATACTTACTTGACTTGTTATTACAGACAATCAATTGTGACACAAACCCATTTGTAAAACGGATGGTGATATTCTAAACTAAGATGAATAGCAGCAAGTTTCTCACGAGAAAATTCTCCAAATTAGGATACCCATAAGAATGAAATAGAAAAAACTAACATCAATTGTAATTTATACTACAATCTAACATAAACAGGAATATTGTATTCTCTCCTATGCTTCCAAATCTAACGATGATTTACCATTATGTTCAAAAGAGTTGTAATGATTAAAAGTCATTGCTTTTATATCGATAGACAATAAGTGAAAGTGTGCATCACCTATAGTAATAGGTATAAAAATATACCTAACCTCTCCTTCTATCGTATCAGCTTTTATGATTTGTTTCATGACAGTCTTCCATAAAAAATTTGATGTTGACTACAATTGTGTAAAGAGATATATAAGTAACCAATTAATACAACATATTCAATCATTATATATTATCTGATAATTTAAATTTCTTACAGTGAAGCTGGTTAAAAAATATATAGAGTTGTTATATGACCTACTAGATGAGGTGACCCCCTAAATATAATCAAACAATAGATATCAAGTAACTCCCCTCTTATAAAACATTAGCATTTACACCAGATAATAAAGAAACTGTAGTTAAATAAAAAGGTGCTTCCTCCCAAACAAGTTCTGTAGTGGACGTTAAAAGAAAATCAATTACTTTTAATAAGGTAAATAAATATTAGAACCTATAAATTTTTAAACTTGTGACAGAATTAAATTAATTATATAATGAGAGGTTGAAACTATCATAGTTTAATTTTTTCAATGTATTTAACAAGTCACACCTTCATTTTATTTTTTCTTCTTGGGAGTTTTAAATTATTTCTTGACATACTATAAGCAAAAAAATTATAATTAGTGATTTAAATAAAACTAATCAAACTAATTAATGTATAAATATAGACTTATTGCAATGACTTGCAATCTCATTTTGTTAAGTTTGACAATTCTTTCAATATTCTTCTTGGCCTCTTTTTCAGAATTTCCTTCAGGAATTGAGATAATCTCTCCCTCTTCTTGTGTATCATACATATTAATATTTTCATTTTCCTAGTTAAAAATAGTTCCTTGTCCTGTGATGTTATCAAAAGGCTTGCATATTTCTATCTTACTTATCTTCTTCTGAGATAAAAGCTTCAATCACATAGAACTATCAATGGGAGTATCCCTATAATCATATTGACTTAAATCACATCCTCTCCTAGTCCTTGTTCTAGAAGCAACTAGTTCAAGATGAGGATCCACTATAAGGTCGCTTGATTCAGCAAAGATGTCTTACTTGTCTATTATTCTAAGTAATTCTTTCACCCTTTCATTTAGATACATGTTTTCCATTGTTATATCCTTGATTTAGTTCTGATAAATAATATAATTAAATGCAATATCACTTGGGCATCTAACTACTATATCATATAACGGAGATGTCTCTAATGGATGTGGAGTATCATCGAGGTAAGGTAGATTTTCTACCAATATTTTCAGAAGGGGTAGACATTAATTCACTAATAACTTATCAAATTAGAAATAATTATTTAGAAATTGCAAATGAAAGTTAGGTGATAGTTTTCGATGTTTACCTCTTCAGGTGAGATTTGGTCCAACAAAGTTCTCATCTTACTAATATATGAAGGAGTAGACCTCTGCTTATTTATTAGTGCACCTTCACTATTATACGGTTTCTGGATTGAGACATGCTTCAAAAACTATGCTTATTTCATTATATGCAATCTTACATACATAATAATGTCTATATAAAAAATCATATTTACCATTACAAAAAACTTATAGCCGAAAGACCAACAGATTCCTTTAGGTATGGAACTGAAGTGGTGGTTAAATATGTCTGACTTGATAAAAAAGATCTCTGATGGTAGGTAATTATGGAGCAATAAATTGATGAATTGTTTCAACCTGATTGAATATATCTAGATTTTTAAAATCATCTATAATATCTACAAGACCTAATAGAACATTATATGTACTAGAAAAAAATAATACACAAACAAATATATACAAAATATATAATTTACAAAATACTAAAACATCATCATCTACTTTAACTCTATAAGAATAGAGTTTAAGCAAATCCTCAATTCTTAATTTAGTAGGTTCTTTTTGTTGGTTGCTACTCGGAATACCGTTCTAGTTCCCCTGTACAAAAATTTGTATAAGCATAGAACTTAACCTAGCTACCCATGTGCTCTACTGAAGTTAAACTTGGATTGCAAACGATATTTAACATTATTAATCCAAGTTGCTCTTCAGAAGTTAAACTTGGATTTAAAACCATACTTAACATTTTTACTCCAAGTTTAACTGATGTGATCTTCCTAAGTTAAACCATATTACAAAAGGTAATTAAATATCTATTTCAAAGATCGGCTTCCAGGTTAAACATGGCGAGGCACTAGGCCTTCTTGGGTATGGGATCATCCACCACTTCCTAGATAAAGTCTTTCAAAGAAATTGGATATTTAACTTCTTACAGTAAACTAGGTTTAACTACAGAGACCTCAATAGAAGCACAATATCGAAACATGAAATCAAAACACAAAATCGATAACAAAACGATAACATAAAATTGATAGCCTCTTGTATTTGGTTTTTCAAGATCTATACAAAGAACATGAACTAGTCATAATGCGGAAATAAATAACTAGTTATACCTTTCTTTGTATCTTATAGACCTCTTGATCTTCTATTGTATTCCTCTCCTTCTCTTGGATATCGTGTGGGCGACAATTTACTAAGATGAAATTCACCCAAGCTCCTTCTTTTCCTCCAAGACTCTTGAGCCACCAAGGGATGCTAAAATAGGAAACTTTTTTCCTTTCTTCTCCTTCTTCTTCTCCTTCTAGTAACCGGCCACCTATGTAGAGTCTTCTCCTTTTTCCTTCAAGTTTCGGCCACCAAGGAATATGGATGCCGACCTTAGAAAGAAGAAAAGAAGAGAAGAAGGAAGGTGTGTTGCCAGCCTAAGGAAGAGAGAGGGAGGAAGGGGCCGGCCAAACCAAGGAAAAGAGAGGAGAGAATAGGGTTGTTTTTTTCTCATGAGGCATCCTCTCCTTCTCTTTTATAATCCTTGGTCAAGGTAAAAGAGGAAAGTTTTAAACATAATTAAAATTTCCTTATTTGTGGTCTCCCTTTAAAAAAGAAAATTTTAACAACAATCAAAATCTCTCTTTTCTAAATTTTCTATTGTACATGACAATAAAGGAAAGTTTTAAAATTAATCTCTCTATTTTAAAACATGTAGACAACTACAAAAAAGGAAAGATTAATTAAAACTTCTCTTTTTAAAACATGGTTATAAAAAGAAAAGTTTTATCAAAAATTAAAATCTCTCTTTTAAACATTATAGATAACTACAAATAAGGAAAGATTTTAACAAAATTAAAATCTCTCTTTAATCCTTTGTAGATATCTATAAAAGGAAAGAATTTAAAATTTTAAAACTCTCTTTCAAAACCATGAGGATGGCTATAAAAGGAAAGTTTTTAACAAAATTAAAATTTTTCTTTTAACCATTGTAGATAACTACAAAAAAGGAAAGATTTTAACAAAATAAAATCTCTCTTTTAACCATTGTAGATTACTACAAATAAGGAAATATTTAACAAAATTTTGTTTACAAAACTTTCTTTTATTTTACTTTGGCCGGCCCCATTCTTGGTCACCAAGCATGGCTTGGTCGGCCCCTACTTGGGCTCCATGAAGGGCTTGGTCGGCCACAACAAGATGGGTAAAAAGCTTGGCTTTAAGTGGATATAAGACTTTATAAATAAGAGGCTACAACAGGGACCGAGAGGAGGAATTGGTTTTGGTCTCCCGATGAGCTTGAGCTTCCCGTGTTTGCCCCGAACACCCAACTCAAGTTTATCAATAATAACTCATACCACTAAAGAGTTATTATTGCACTACCGCACCAATCCCATATTACAATATGGGCTCCTTCTTATCATGAGTGTGTTAGTCTCCCTGTGTTTAAGATATCGAATGTCCACTAATTAAATGAGTTACTGACAACTCACTTAATTAATATCTAGCTCTAAGAGTAGTATACCACTCAACCTTATTGTCATGTCGGATTAAGTCCACCTGCAGGGTTTACATGACAATCCTTATGAGCTCCTCAAGGGGACATCATCAACCTAGATTACTAGGACACAGTTTCATTTTATAATCAACAACACACCATATAAATAATATCATTTCCCAACTTATTGAGCCTATTGATTTAATGAACTAAATTGCACCTTTTGATAAATTAAAGAAATAAATATTAAGTATACGTGCTTGTTATTATATCATGATTAAGAGTATGTACTTCCATAATAACAGAGATTTTATTCTTTTATGTAGTCAGTATAAAAAAAATTATCTCAAATGGTCCTGCTCAATACACTCATAGTGTATTAGTGTAATTTTATAGTCAAGATAAACTAATATGAGACTACAAACACTCCAATGGTTTGCCCCATTCCATCTTGGTTGTGAGCTATTATTTATAATTTATAAGGAACTGATAACATGATCTTCTGTGTGTCACCTCACACCATGTTATATATAATATAAATTAAATGGACAACAATACTTAGCATAAATGTAGTCATTTGACTAATGTGATTATTATTTCTAAATAAATGTTTATACAAAAACTAGGCTTTTAGTATACATCCTAATAATCTCCCCACTTATACTAAAAGACTATGCTACCATATATGCTGCCATACATCTTATTCTCATCCCTTCAACATGCCCATCAAAAGCTCTTGCCTTAAGGGCCTTAATGAAAAGATCCAGGTTATCTACTAATGCAATCTATGTGACAATAACTTCTCCTCGTTATACGATATCTCGTATTGGGTGGTACTTGCGCTCTATGTGTTACTTGCCTTATGCGCTCGTGGTTCCTTCGAGTTTGCTACTACACCATTTATTATTACAATAAACTGTAATAATTTTGGGCAAACCAGGAATCACATCTAAGTTCATCATGAAGTTACTGAGTCATAACTTCTATGGCTGCCTCAGAGGCTGCCACATACTCAGCTTCCATAGTGGAATCTGAAATGCATTTCTGCTTAACACTCCTCCATTGTTATGGCTTCACTTCCTAAAGTAAATACAAACCCCAAGGTAGACTTACTATAGTCCCTATCTGATTGGAAGTCAGAATTCGCGTAACCTACAGGGATCAAATCATCTGCTTGGTAAACCAGCATATAATCTCTAGTCCTTCTCAGGTACTTTAATATATGTTTTACGGCAGTCCAATGTCCCTATCCTGGATTACTTTGATATCTGCTAATATGCCCACGGTAAAATAGATATCTGGTCTCATGCATAACATTGCATACATTAGACTTCCTACAGCTGAAGCATAAGAAACTGCCTTCATTTCCTCTATCTCTTTTAATGTCTTAGGAGACATCTCTTTAGATAAAGATACTCCATGTTGAAAAGGTAGAAAACCTTTCTTGAAGTCTTGCATGCTAAAATGAGCTAGGATAGTATTGATATATGAAGTTTGGGTTAAGCACAACATTCTTTTCTTGCGATCCCTTATTACTTTGATCCAAGAATATGCCTGCATTCTCCCAAGTCCTTTATATCGAATTGGTTAGACAACCATACTCTTACTTCTAACAACACTTTGGTATTGTTGTCAACTAACAAAATGTCATCTACTTATAGTACAAGAAATACCACCACGTTTCCGTCACACTTCTTGTATACACAAGACTCATCCGGACACTAAATGAATCCACAAGACTGGATCACTTCATTAAACCGAATATTCTAAGATCTCGAAGCTAGCTTCAGTCCATAAATAGACCAATTGAGCTTACATATAAGATGTTCTTTACCCTTCACAATGAATCCCTCTGGTTGCTCTATATGGATGTTTTCATCAAGACCTCCATTAAGGAAAGCTATCTTGGCATCCATTTGCCAAATCTCATAATCCATATGAGCAGCAATAGATAAAAGAATCCGGATAGACTTAAACATGGCTACCGATGAAAAGGATTCCTCATAATCGATTTCCTCTTTCTGAGTATACCCTTTTGCAACAAGCCTTGCTTTAAAAGTTTCCACCTTCCTGTCTGTCCCTCTTTTTCTTTTGTAGATCCATTTACACCCAATGGCTCTTACAGCATTTGGTGGTTCTACAAGCTCCCAGACCTGATTAGAATATATAGATTCTATTTCAGAGTTCATTGCACTTTGCCAAGATGTTGCATCTTTATCTTGGAGTGCTTCATCATATATGCAGGAATCAGGTTCATGTTCACCAGGGATCAAGTCCGAAGACTCTCCCAAAACATGAATCTACCAGGTTGTCGAACAACCCTCCCACTACGACGTGGCACTGCTTGTAATTGTGCATTATTTGTGACACGTGTTGCAGTTTCTTGTGGTATCTCATCTTGTACAGTTGGTACCAGTTTAGACGTGTCCTCTTTTATTTCCTCAAGAACAACTTTACTCATGGGCTTGTGGTTCATTACATAGTCCTCTTCTAAAATCGAGCATTGGTGCTTCTGATCTTTAGGACTATAAAATAAACCACCTTTCGTTCCTTTAGGATAACCCACAAACAAGCGAACTTCTATACGTGATTCCAACTTATTAGTGTCTCCCTTCAGCACATGTGCTGGACTATCCCAAATCAAAATATACTTCAGACTAGACTTACGCTCATTCCATAATTCTATGGGAGTAGAGGGTACTGACTTAAAAGGTACCATATTCAGAATGTACATTGTTGTTTCCAGAGCATATCCCCAAAACGAATTTGGTAATTCTGAATAACTCATCATTGATCTAACCATTTCCATAAGAGTCCTATTCCTTCGTTCTGCCACACCATTCTGTTGGGGTATACCAGGTGCAGACAGTTGGGATTGAATCCAGTCTCTGATAAATAACTCTTAAACTCTCCTAAGAGATACTCACCACCACGATCAGACCATAGTGTCTTGATACTTTTACCATGACGTTTCTCCACATCAGCGTTGTACTCTTTGAACTTATCAAAGTACTCAGACTTGAGGCGCATCAAGTAAATGTACCCATATCTCGAATAGTCGTCTATAAAAGAGACGAAATATTCAAAACCACCTCTTGCCTGGATAGTCATAGGTCCACACAAATCAAAATGAACCAATTCCAACATATCTTTGGCTCTATACCCCTTAGCCTTAAAAGGTCTCTTGGTCATTTTCCTTCCAAGCTAGACTCGTAGGTTGGAAAATTTTCCACCACCAATGAACCCAGAAGTCCATCGGCTATTAACCTTTGAATCCTTCTCAAGTTAATATGATCTACCCTTAGATGCCAAAGATATGTTTGGTTCATTTTCGAATGCTACTTTCTCTTATTTGAGTTAGAAGATATGTTATTAATTTCCATTTATTACATTGTGGGAGTTATTGAATTTAGAGTATACAAATTACCAACTAATGTACCAGAACAGATAACCACTTTATTTTTCTTGACAACCACTTTGTCATAAAAAGAAACAGAATATCCATCCTCAAATAGTTTAGAAATTGAAATCAAAATCTTTCTAAAACTTGGTACATAAAGGCAAATTCTCAAAATCAATGTTTTATTTCTATCAAAGGATAAACATCTCCCACTACAACAACCGCCACTTTCGTAGCATTGCTCATGTAAACAGTGATTTCTCCTTCATGTAGTCGTCAGGTTTCTTGGAACCCCTGCAATGAATTGCAGACATGATCAGCGGCTCCCATATCTACACACCAGGTATCGGTAGATAATGTTGGTTGCTACTCGGAAAACCTAGAGGTTCCACTGTACAAAAATTTTGTACAAAGGTCTGAACCTTTTCCTAGCTACCATGTGTTCTTTTAAATTAAATTTTGGATCGCCTGCGGAACTTAACACGTTTGATCCAAAACTTAATCTATTTGTTCTTTTAGGTTTTGACTTGGATCTCCTGCGGAACTTAACATGTTCGACCCAAGTCACCTTAAGTTATTAATTCCATTAAATATTAATTTCCATAATTGGTTCCCAGTACTGACGTGGCGAGGCACATGGCCTTCTTGGATATGGGAGCAACCACCACCGACTAGACAAAACTTTTTATGGAAAGCTAATATTTAATTTCCTAAAATAACTTTAGGTTAACCGAAAGGAACAATCAAATCACAAGGAAAAGAAAAAATAAAAGAACACAACATCGAAAAACATATTCGAAATACTAGAATCGTAAGCCTCTTGTATTTGGTATTATTTCCATAAATAACTAGTATGATGCGGAAAGAAAAATTACTAGTTATACCTTTTAGAAAGACCTCTTGATCTTCTACCGTATTCCTCTTCTAACCTCGGACGTTGTGTGGGCAACGATCTTCCAAGATGAGAAACCACCAAACACCTTCTTCTCCTCCTAGCTAGGTTCGGCCAAAACAAAAGAGCTTCACCAAGAAAGAAGATAAACACCAACCAAGCTCCAAGGGATGCAAGCTTTCTCTCCTTCTTCTTCTTCTTCTCCAAGTAGTATCCGGCCACCACAAGAACTCCAAGCAAGAGGGATGTTTCGGCCACCACAAAGAGGAAGAGAGGGAGAGGATGTTGGCCGGCCACACCAAGGAATAGGAGAGGGAGAATAATAGAGGTTGTCTTTTATGAAGGCACCCCTACCCCTTCTTTTATATTCCTTGGCTTTAGCAAATAAGGAAATTTATTTATAATAAAATTTCCTTAACTTTCTTTGACAATAATTAATTAAGAAAATTTTAATAAAATTTCTTAATCAACTAATCATGGTCGGTCACCTCAAATAGAAAAATTAGGAGAGTTTCAATCAACAATTAAAACTTCCTTATTTGTTTTTGGAAATTTTAAAGAATAAAATTTCCTTTTAAAATCCCTTCATGGTTGATAAAAAGAAATTTCTATAATTTTAATTTTCTACATGTGAATAATTTTCAAAGAGAAAAAATAAAATATCTTTCCAATCTACAAATAAGGAAAGAGATCTAATCTCTTTCTTTTAATCTTTTGTAGATCTTTTAAAGAGAGATATTTTAATTTTAATTCTCTGTAATAAATTATATCTTCCACATAATAAAAATTAAAATTAAAATTCTTTTTTAATTTAATGTGGCCGGCCCCCTCTAGCTTGGGTTCAAGCTAGGGCCGGCCACCCTAAATAATGCTTAGGCCGGCCCTAGCTTGGTTCCCAAGCTAACTTGGCCGGCCCCCTTTAGGTGGGTATAGAAGGTGGGTATAGGTGGGTATAGTACTCTATAAATAAGAGGCTACGATAGGGACCGAGAGGAGGAATTGGTTTTGGTCTCCCGATAAAATTAAGCATCCCGTGTTCGCCCCGAACACACAACTTAATTTTATCAATAATAATTCATTCCACTAGAGAACTATTATTGAACTACCGCACCAAACCAAAATTACATTTTTGGGCTCCTTATTATTATGAGTGTGTTAGTCTCCCTGTGTTTAAGATATCGAATGTCCACTAATTAAGTGAATTACTGACAACTCATTTAATTAATATCTTAGTCCAAGAGTAGTACCACTCAACCTTATCGTCATGTCGGACTAAGTCCACCTGCAGGGTTTAACATGACAATCCTTATGAGCTCCTCTTGGGGACATTATCAACCTAGTATCTCTAGGACACAGTTTCCTTCTATAATCAACAACACACACTATAAGTGATATCATTTCCCAACTTATCGGGTTTATTGATTCATCGAACTAAATCTCACCCATTGATAAATTAAAGAAATAAATATCAAATATATGTGCTTGTTATTATATTAGGATTAAGAGCACACACTTCCATAACAACTGAGGTATTTGTTCCTTTATAAAGTCAGTATAAAAGAAACAACCTCAAATGGTCCTACTCAATACACTCTAAGTGTACTAGTGTAATTATATAGTCAAGATAAACTAATTCCTAATTACACTACGACCTTTCAATGGTTTGTTCCTTTCCATTTTGGTCGTGAGCTACTGTTTATAATTTATAAGGTACTGATAACATCATCTTCAATATGTGACACCACATACTATGTTATCTACAATATAAATTAATTGAACAACTACAAACAAATGTAGATAAATTGACCAAACGTGATTCTTTATTTAACATAAATGTTTACAAAAGCTTAGGCTTTCAGTATACACTCCAAGAGATAACACCACTAAACATGTTTCAACAACTAATGAATAAGATACAGGTTTGTTCTCATTTCTAAGAGGACAACCCTCCTTAGTGTCCAAGTTTTATTTCCAATCATTATAATTGGGACTAGTAAGTTTATTCTCTAGTGTAATAGCTGGGGGATTGAAAACCATTTGAAATCCAAAGAATCACAAAATATTTGGTCAAGACCAACACCTCAAAATTGTATACAAATTCAAATATTTGTAAGAGAAGGTTTTATCCATTAATTTTATTATCTTGTCAACCTAACTTTATGACAAATAAAATTAATAGTTGGTCTATCTTCGATCAAATATTTGGTTAAAACTTTAGAATTTAAAATAATATTGATTCCTCAAACAATATCATTTAAATTCACCAACACCTCAAACACCGTGAATTTTTTATGCCACGATAGTGTGGATGTATACAAATTCAAACATTTGTAAGAGGAGGGTTTTACCCATTAATTATCTTGTCAACCTTAAATTACCTCAAACACCATGAATTTTGTATGCCATGATAGTGTGGACGTATACAAATTCAATCATTTGTAAGAGGAGGTTTTACCCATTAATTTTATTTTGTCAACCTAACTTTATGACAAATAAAATTACCTCAAACACCATGAATTTTGTATGTCACGATAGTGTAGACGTATACAAATTCAATAATTTGTAAGAGGGGGTTTTACCTAGCTTTATGACAAATTAATAGTTGGATTTTTCTTCAGTCACACAAATAATAGCAGTAACTTCGATGGGGAGGATATTATTAAATTTACCTAAGTGTATACCATTACTTGATACTAAGTCCACTAAATAGGATTGTGCCCCTTCAGATAGAGAAGATCACACACATCCTAAATAATTTCCTATAATCATCCATTAAGGAAGTTTGATCTAGTGATCCGCGAACAAACTCATCCGATGTGGAGGAAGGCACTCAGAGCCAACGTGCAAGTTTGAATTCATCACTTACAAACTAGTAATGGAGATCGTGGAATTTAATTAAATTCCTCTCCCACTTAGTTATTTAGAACGAGGAATTTTAACATGCACACAAGCACACACAGCATAAAAGATGGCACCCTAGCTGCTGCCATCTTTTGCCACCGCCATCGGGTCTAGTCGTTGCATCTATCTTGCTTCCTTTTCTGCTACGCTTCTGGTCCTTAAATAGTCCCACGCCTCGCAAGGATACGATCCGTGACAAAAATAAAATTTTACATTTATCGATCCTATATTCCATGAAGGAATGTACATATAATCTAGATCGAATAAAATGTAAAATCCTAATAACTAATATAGCTCCTACTGTATTTAATATTACAATCATGCACACACATAAAATGCCCTCAATATGTCCAAGGGTCTAATCACACACAAACACAACATGGCCATAATAGTTGGATCTAGGATGCCTGCAACCACAGAGTTAATCTATTTGCATATCCTACTATTATCATGCCTAAATTATGTATGACATGTGCATAATTAAACTAAAAACCAAACACACAGAGGCTAAAACCTAGCTTTGATACCAATTATTGGTTGCTACTCTGAATACCATTCTAGTTCCCCTGTACAAAAATTTGTAGAAGCATAAAACTTAACCTAGCTACCCATGTGCTCTACTGAAGTTAAACTTGGATTACAAACGATGCTTAACATTATTAATCCAAGTTGCTCTTTAGAAGTTAAACTTGGATTGAAAACAATACTAACATTTTTACTCCAAGTTTAACCGATGTTATCTTCCTAAGTTAAACCATATTACAGAAGTTAATTAAATATTTATTTCAAAGATCGGCTTCCAGGTTAAACATGGCGAGGCACTAAGCCTTCTTGGGTATGGGATCATCCACCACTTCCTAGACAAAGCTTTTTAAAGAAATCGGATATTTAACTTCTTACAGTAAACTAAGTTTAACTACAGAGACCTCAATAGAAGCACAATATCGAAACATGAAATTGAAACACAAAATCGATAACATAAAATCGATAGCCTCTTGTTTTTGGTTTTTTAAGATCTATACAAAGAACATGAACTAGTTATGATAAGGAAACAAATAACTAGTTATACCTTTCTTTGTAGCTTATAGACCTCTTGATCTTCTGTTGTATTCCTCTCCTTCTCTTGGGCGTCGTGTGGGCAATGATCTACCAAGATGAAATCCACCCAAGCTCCTTCTTTTCCTCCAAGACTCTTGAGCCACCAAGGGATGCCAAAATAGGAAACTTTCTTCCTTTCTTCTCCTTCTTCTCCTTCTAGTAACCCGGCCACCTATGTAGAGTCTTCTCCTTTTTCCTTCAAGTTTCGACCACCAAGGAATATGGATGCCGACCTTAGAAAGAAGAAAAGAAGAGAAGAAGTAAGGTGTGCCGCCGACCTAAGGAAGAGAGAGGGAGGAAGGGACCGGCCACACCAAGGAAAAGAGAGGAGAGAATAGGGTTATTTTTTTCTCATGAGGCACCCTCTCCTTCTCTTTTATAATCCTTGGTCAAGGTAAAAGAGGAAAGTTTTAAACATAATTAAAACTTTCTTATTTGTGGCCTCCCTTTAAAAAAGGAAATTTTAACAACAATTAAAATCTCTCTTTTCTAAATTTCCTATTGTACATGGCAATAAAAGAAAGTTTTAAAATTAATCTCTCTCTTTTAAAACATGTAGACAACTACAAAAAAGGAAAGATTAATTAAACTTCTCTTTTTAAAACATGATTACAAAAAGGAAAGTTTTATCAAAAATTAAAATCTCTCTTTTAAACATTATAGATAACTACAAATAAGGAAAGATTTTAACAAAATTAAAATCTTTCTTTAATCCTTTGTAGATAGCTATAAAAGGAAAGAATTTAAAATTTTAAAACTCTCTTTCAAAATCATGAGGATGGCTATAAAAGGAAAGTTTTTAACAAAATTAAAATCTTTCTTTTAACCATTGCAGATAACTACAAAAAAAGGAAAGATTTTAACAAAATAAAATCTCTCTTTTAACCATTGTAGATTACTACAAATAAGGAAAGATTTAACAAAATTTTATTTACAAAGCTTTCTTTTATTTTACTTTGGTCGGCCCCATGCTTGGTCACCAAGCATGGCTTGGCCGACCCCTACTTAGGCTCCATGAAGGGCTTGGCCAACCCTAGCTTGGGCTCCAAGCTTGGCTTAGTCGGCCACAACAAGATGGGTAAGAAGCTTGGCTTTAAGTGGATATAAGGCTTTATAAATAAGAGGCTACAACAGAGACAGAGAGGAGGAATGGATTTTGGTCTCCCAATGAGCTTGAGCTTCCCGTGTTTGCCCCGAACATCCAACTCAAGTTCATCAATAATAACTCATACCACTAAAGAGTTATTATTGCACTACCGTACCAATCCCATATTACAATATGGGCTCCTTCTTATCATGAGTATGTTAGTCTCCCTGTGTTTAAGATATCGAATGCCCACTAATTAAATGAGTTACTGACAACTCACTTAATTAATATCTAGCTCCAAGAGTAGTACCACTCAACCTTATTGTCATGTCGGACTAAATCCACCTGCATGATTTACATGACAATCCTTATGAGCTCCTCAAGGGGACATCATCAACCTAGATTACTAGGACACAGTTTCATTTTATAATTAACAACACACCATATAAATAATATCATTTCCCAACTTATCGGGCCTATTGATTTAACGAACTAAATCGCACCCTTTGATAAATTAAAGAAATAAATATTAAGTATACGTACTTCCATAATAACAGAGATTTTGTTCTTTTATGTAGTCAGTATAAAAAAACTACCTCAAATGGTCCTACTCAATACACTCATAGTGCACTAGTGTAATTTTATAGTCAAGATAAACTAATACCAAACTACAACCACTCCAATGGTTTGCCCCATTCCATCTTGGTTATGAGCTATTATTTATAATTTATAAGGAACTGATAACATGATCTTCTGTGTGTCACCTCACACCATGTTATCTATAATATAAATTAAATGGACAACTACACTTAGCATAAATGTAGTCATTTGACCAATGTGATTTTTATTTCTAAATAAATATTTATACAAAAACTAGGCTTTTAGTATACATCCTAACACTTTTTTATTAAAGAACTGAGCAAGAAAGAGGTCACCTGATGCATTAGTTGAGTTTATAGGAACATAAACACTTTTATTTGAAATACCAAGTAACAGAGATACATCTCTTCTAATGAAAGCAATTTGGACACCTGAAAATTTAAAATGATTAGTTTTCTATTATGTGCTTCTAACTTTCAAACTAGAAATTGTACTTAAAAATATAACAGTTTGAGATGCTGAATCCTAACTTTGAAATATATTTACCAGTAGACTACGAATTTGCTAAATATCTTATATGCCCAAAAAAATAGCAAAAGGGGACTACTTAATGATCACTTTATGTCGATCATGTAAATGAACAGACCCACGATCCTATCCTTTCATTGTTAGACAGCCAAAAAAATATTAATGTGATCTAAAATATTGGCCCATTAGAGTTTATGGCCAACATCAACTAATGACTAGAATTATTCAAAATATACATTATTAACATAAATAAATAAATGTACATATGCATAAATTATGGTTTTAAGATTTTGACATTAATATAACAATATGTCTTTTGACTTCTATGTCTTTATCAATATATTGGGATGATACTAGTTTTCATATTATAGTACTATAGTGATGTTGATTTTTTAGACAGACATTGAAACATGTTGGTCTGACTTCTCTATTTTTTAAAATTGGATAGTGCTAGTTTTCATAAACAAGCACCACATTGGTGTTAGTTTTCAAAAATCAGTACCAATGCGTTTATTTTTGAAAACTAGCACCAATGTAGTAATCAATGGATTTTTGAAAACCAACACTAATGTGGCTATTTTTGAAAACTAGCACCAATAACGATGGGTAAAAGACAAATACTCAACATACCTTTACAACACCTTCTTGCATCATTCTAAAACATGAGTACAAAAAGACTAGGAGGGAGATGACCAATATAATTTTGACGAAAACCCTAACTCACTTTCCGCAAACTAAGAGTTGAACAAGATGACATGTGTCATCTACATTAACATCCTTATCTCTACAACTCTCATCTTCTGCTCATGTTCTCGAGTCATAGCCCAACATTCAGCTCCATATAATATAGCAGGTCTAACTATGGTTTTGTAGAATTTTCCTTTAAGTTTTAGAGATACTTTACGATCACATAAAATATCAAACGCTCTCCTCAATTTCAACCATCCTGTTTATATTTTATGTAAGACATCTCTCTCAATACCTTCATCATTTTATAAAAATGACCCTAAATATCTAAAGCTCTCGATTTCAGACAACTCGTCATCTCCTATCTTAATAATTATCTCATTATATCTAATATTGCTAAACTTAAATTTCATATATTTTGTCTTTATTTTATTAAGCTTAAAACCTTTTTCCTTCTAGTGTTCCCAGCCAAAATTCTAATTTAGCATTTACTCCTTCACATGTTTTATCTACCAAAATAATATCATCTACAAACAACATGTACCATGGTATTATGTCTTGAATATGTGCAGTAAGTTCATTTATAATTAGTGTAAAAAGATAGAGATTTAGAGCTAATCCTTGATGTAACCCTATTTTTATTAGAAATGCTTTAGTTACTCAGCCTAAAATCTTACTCTAGTCGTTACATCCTCGTACATATCCTTAATTAGTACAATATATGTTACGCTAACACCTCTCTTTTCTAGAATTCTCCATATAATTTCTTTTGAGACTCTATCATAAACTTTTTCTAAGCCAATGAATACCATATGTAGATCTTGTTTTTACTCCCGATATTTTTCAATTAATTGTCTAAGAAGATGTATAACTTTTATTATTGACCTTCCAGGCATGAATTTAAATTAATTTTCAGACACCATGGTCTCCTTCCTTAATCTTTTTTTCTATTACTTTATCCTAAAGTTTCATGGTATAACTTATTGGTTTAATACCCGTATAGTTTACACAATTTTGTGTGTCTCCCTTGTTCTTATATAAGGGAGCTAGAGTACTTATCTTCCATTGATCAGACATTTTTTTTGTTTTCGATATCATGTTAAATAAATTTGTAAGTCATTCAACACCTTGTTTCCCTAGGTACTTCGATACCTTTATCGAAATATCATCTGGTCCAATGGCTTTTCCATTGTGTATCTCATTTAAAGCTTGTTCTACTTCTGAAGTTTGAATTCTATGATAAAAATTTAAATTTCTGTGCTCATTTGACCTACTTAAATTGCCTAAATTAAGTTGGTCACCTAAACCTTCATTAAAAAGTTGATGAAAATATCTCCACCACCGCTCTTTTATTTCTCCATTGTTTACTAATACCATATTATATTCATCTTTAATATATTTTATTTGGATAAGATTTCTTGTCTTTCTTTATCTCACTTTAGCTATTATATAAATGTCTCTTTCCCCCTCTTTTGTATCTAAGTTTTGATATAAAATCATTTAAAAGTTTCATTCTTTGTTTCATTCACTATTCTCTTAGCTTCGTTCTTGGTTATTATATATTTTCCTCATTCTTACAAATATATAATTCCTTATAAGTTATTCATTTTTTCTTCACTTTGTCTTGTACTTTCTCATTCTACCACCGGGATTCCTTACTTAGTGGTGTATGTCCCTTTGACTCATGGATTACACTCGTAGCTACTATTTTTAACTTTGATACCATCTTATCCCATATTACATTAGAATCACTCTATATTTTATGTAATGCTTTGTACTCATACCTTCTTCTTAAATATATTTTGCTTCTCATCCTTTAACTTTCACCACTTAATTCTAGGAGTTGTATATATTTCCTTTTTATTGATATTATGCTTGAGGTATATATCTAACACTACTAACTTATGTTGAGTAGTTAATCTTTCTCTAGGGATAACCTTACAATCTTTACAAATCTTTTTATCCTTCTTCCTACCTATAAGAAAATCAATTTATGATTTTATTATTCTCACTTTTGAATGTGACTAAATGTTCTTCTTTTTTCTTAAAAAAATATATTAGCTAATATAATGTCATATGTTATCACAAAATCTAATATAGTTTTCCCTTTCTCATTTCTCATTCCAAACTCATAATCTCATGTACTATCTCATATTCCTCATTTTTCATTTCGACATGCCCATTTAGATCACCTTCTATTAAAATCATTTCATTTGGCGGAATATTTTGTAATATTTCATATAAGTCATTCTAAAACCTTATTTTGGTAACTTCATCTAATCCTACTTGCATTGCGTATACATTAATTATGTTCATAGTTCCTTTTGACACTATTATTTTAAGGGTTATAATTCTATCCCCTTTTCTAACTACTCCTGCAACTTCATCCTTTAACGAACTATCTACAATAATATCCACTCCATTTCTTGCTTTACTCTTTCTTATGTACCATAACTTAAAACCTGAGTTCTCTATCAGTTTTACCTTTTTACCTACCCATTTTGTCTCTTGTACACACAAAATACTAATTCTTCTCCTAATCATTGTATATACTACCTCTATTGATTTACCAGTGAGGATTCCTATATTTCATGCTCTAAATCTTAGATTATTAGTTTTCTTATCATATTTATTCTTATCCAACCTATGTGTGAAAACTCTTTCCTATGAAAGGACGAGAGGTATTAAAAAATTTATATTTTGGTCGTGCCAGATGGCCACGTTAGATATCGCCCTTAGTCACTCATGTAAGGTTGTGCATTGTATCAAAATTGTGTATATATAAGAAAACTAACCTAGGTGTCTCATCTAAAGGTGCTCGGAAAAATTCCCATCGACCATCGATTAAATTCGAGAAGTGTAAATGAGCCATGGGGGATGACCTAACACCACAATGTTATGATGTATACTAAAAGCCTAGCTTTTTGTATGAACATTTATTTTGAAATGAGAATCACATTGGTCAAATGTCTGTATTTATTTAAATATAGTTGTCCATTTAATTTATATTATAGATAACATGGTGTGTGGTGTCACACAGAAGATCATGTTATCAGTTCTTTATAAATATAAATAGTAGCTCACAACCAAGATGGATTGGGGCAAACCATTGGAATAGTTGTAGTGTAATTTGATATTAGTTTATCTTGACTATAAAATTACACTAGTACACTATGTGTGTATTGAGCAGGACCATTTGAGGTTGTTTCTTTTTATACTAACTGCATAAAATAACATAATCTCTGTTATTATGGATGTGCATACTCTAAATCCCGATATAATAACAAGCGCATATACTTAGTATTTATTTCTTTAATTTATCAATGGGTGAGATTTATTCGTTAAATCAATAGGTCCAATAAGTTGGGAAATAATATTATTTATATGGTGTGTTGTTGATTATGGAAGGAAATTGTGTCCTAGTTATCTAGGTTGATGATGTCCCCTTGAGGAGCTCATAAGGATTGTCATGTAAGCCCTATAGATGGATTTAGTCCGACATGACAATGAAATTGAGTGGTACTACTCTTGGAGCTAGATATTAATTAAGTGAGTTGTCAGTAACTCATTTAATTAATAGACATTCGATATCTTAAATACAGGGAGATTAATGCACTCATGATAAGAAGGAGCCCATAATGTAATATGGGATTGGTGCGGTAGTTCAATAATAACTCTTTAGTGGTATGAGTTATTATTTATGAACTTGAGTTGGGTGTTCGGGTCGAACATAGGAAGTTCAAGCTCATCGGGAGACCAAAACCAATTCCTCCTCTCGGTCCCTATTGTAGCCTCTATAAAGCCTCACGTTCATGATAAGAATGAGCCCATAATGTAATATGAGATTGGTGCGGTAGTTTAATAATAACTCTTTAGTGGTATGAGTTATTATTGATGAACTTGAGTTGAGTGTTTGGGTCGAACACAGGAAGTTTAAGCTCATCGGGAGACCAAAACTAATTCCTCCTCCCGGTCCCTGTTGTAGCCTCTATAAAGCCTCACGTTCACCCGTTTTGATTTTTCTTCTTACCCAAATGAGGGGTCGGCCACATCCTTGCTTGGTGCCCAAGCAAGGGGCCGGCCAAGCCCTCTTGGTGCCCAAGATATGGGTCAGCCAAACCATGCTTGGTGCCCAAGCATGGGGTTGGCCATACAAGAAGAGAAAAGGAAGTTTTGTTGAAAACAAAATTTTGTTAAAATCTTTCCTTTTATAGCTTTCTACAATGGATTAAAAGAACGATTTTAATTTTGTTAAAATCTTTCCTTTTTGTAGTTATCTACAATGGTTAAAAGAGATATTTTAATTTTGTTAAAATCTTTTCTTTTTTTGTAGTTATCTGCAATAGTTAAAAAAAGAGATTTTAATTTTGTTAAAATCTTTCCTTTTTTTTTGTAGATATCTACAATGGTTAAAAGAGATATTTTAATTTTGTTAAAATCTTTCCTTTTTTGTAGTTATCTATAATGGTTAAAAGAGATATTTTAATTTTGTTAAAATCTTTCCTTTTTTGTAACCAACCATTATAGGAATAAAAGAAAGATTTTGTTTAAAATAAAATTATGTTATAATTTTTTCTTTTATAGCTATTTACAATGGTTTAAAAGAGAGATTTTAATTTTGTAAAATCTTTCCTTTTTGTAACCATCTACAATAGTAAATAAAAGGAAATTTTATTAAAAACTTTCCTTATTAGCCGCTAGCAAAGATTATAAAAGAGGAGGAGGGGATGCTCTCTAAAAACACAACCTAAGACTCCTCTTCTAATTTCTTGTGGTCGGCTCTTCCCTCTTTTCCCTTTACTCTTCATAAGGGTCGGCGGCACTTGGAGAAGGACCTTCACTTTGTGACCGGTTGTTTGGAGGAGAAGAAGGAGGGGGAGGCCTCTTCACTTTGTATTCTTTGGTGGTCGAAAGCTTGGAAAGGAAGGAGAAGGTCGGGTGTTTTCGTCTTGGTAGATCATCGCCCACACGATGTCCAAGAAGAGGAGAGGAATACAGCAGAAGATCAAGAGGTCTAGATACAAAGAAAGGTATAACTAGTTAATTGTTTCCGCAGTGTGCTAGTTTAATTTTTCTTTGTATGGATCCTGAAATACCAACACAAGAGGCTAGCGATTTTGTGCTTCGATTTTGTGATTCGATTTTATATTTTGATCTTGTGCTTCGATTGAGGTATCTTTAGTTAAACCTAGGGTTTACTGTGAGGAGTTTAAATATTCAATTTCTTTAAAAGCCTTTGTCTAAGAAGTGGTGGATGATCCCATATCCAAGAAGGTCGAGTGCCTCGCCGACGACCTGGAAGCCAATCTTTGAAATAGATATTTAATCAACTTCTGTAATATGGTTTAACTTCTGATGAACACATGGGTTAAACTTGGATTAATAACGTTAAGTTTCGTTTGCAATCCAAGTTTAACTTCTGAAGATCACATGGGATGAACTTGGATTAATAATGTTAAGTTTCATTTGCAATCCAAGTTTAACTTTTGAAAAGCACATGGGTTACTAGGAAAAGTTCTGTGCTTGTACAAATTTTTGTACAGGGGAAACAGAATGGCATTTCACGTAGCACCCAACAATTGGTATCAGAGCTAGTTTTCTACCTCTGTGTGTTTGGTTTTCAGTTAAATTATGCACTTTTCATACATAAATTTAGGCAGGATAATAGTAGGATGTGCAAGTAGATTAACTCGGTGGTTGTAGGCATCCTAATTTCAACTATTATGGCACTATTGTGTTTGTGTGTGATTGGACCCTCGGGCATGTCGAGGGCATTTTATGTTTATGCATGATTGTAATTATTAAATAGAGAAGGAGTTGTATTAGTTTTTAGGATTTTACATTCTGTTCGATCTAGATTACATGTGTATTCCTTTATAGAATATAGGATCGATAAATATAAAATTTTATTTTGTTGTGGATTGTATCCTTGCGAGGCATGGTGCTATTTGAGGACCAGAGGCGCAGCGGAAAAGGAAACAAGATAGATGCGACGACATGACCCGTTGGAGGTGGCTAGGGTTAGTGGCACACGGAGGACAACTATGGATAAAGGCCATAATAGTTGGAAAATTATTTTTCTTATTTATTGCCTTTTATGCTATTTATATGTGATGTGTGTGTGTGCATGTCAAAATTCCTCGATTTAAATAACTAAGTGGGAGAGGAATTATTTAAATTCCACGGTTTCCATTACTGGTTTGTAAGTGATGCATTCAAATTTGCGTGTTGGCTTTGAGTGCCTTCCTCCACATCGGATGAGTTTGTTTGTGGATCACTAGATCAAACTTCCTTTATGGATGATTATAGGAAATTATTTAGGTTTGTGTGATCTTCTCCATCTGAAGGGGCACAATCCTATTTAATGGACTAAATATCAAGTAATGGTATACACTTAGGCACATTTAATAGTATCCTCTCCATTGGAGTCACTGCTATTATTTGTGTGACCGAAGAAAAACTAACTATTAATTTTATTTGTCATAAAGTTAGGTTGACAAGATAATAAAATTAATGGGTAACCCCCCCTCTTACAAATATGAATTTGTATACGTCCACACTATTGTGGCATATAAAATTCACGGTGTTTTGAGGTGTTGGTGAATTTAAATGATATTGTTTGAGGAATCAATATTATTTTAAATTATAAAGTTTTGACTAAATATTTTGTGATTCTTAGGATTTCAAATGGCTTTCAATCCTCTTGCTGATATATTGAAAGAGAACAAACTTACTGGTCCCAATTACATTGATTAGAAATAAAACTTGGAATGTCCTCGCAAAAGTGAGAATAATAAAGGTGTATCTTATTCATTAGTTGTTGAAACATATTTAGCGGTGTTATCTACTGGTGCCTGGTGTATAGATACGAGAGCCACTGATCATATCTACAGTTCATTGCAGGGGTTCCAAGAAACCCGACAACTATATGAAGGGAAATCACCATCTACATGTGCAATGCTACAAAAGTGGTGGTTGTTGTAGTGGGAGATATTTATTTATCCTTTGATAGGAATAAAATATTGATTTTGAAAAATTATCTTTATGTACCAAGTTTTAGAAAGAACTTGATTTTAGTTTCCAAACTATTTATGGATGGATATTCTATTTCTTTTGATAACAAAGTAGTTGTCAAGAGAAATAGGGTAGCTATCTGTTCTGGTACATTGGTTGGCAATTTATATACTCTAAATCCAATAACTCCCACGATGCAACAAATAAAAATTAATAACACATCTTCTAATTCAAATAAGAGAAAGCAGCATTCGAAAATGAACCAAACATATCTTTGGCATCTAAGGTTAGGTCATATTAACTTGAGTAGGATTCAAAGGTTAATAGCCGATGGACTTTTGGGTTCATTGGTGGTGGAAAATTTTCCAACCTGCGAGTCTTGCTTGGAAGGAAAAATGACCAAGAGACCTTTTAAGGCTAAGGGGTATAGAGCTAAAGATGTGTTGGAATTGGTTCATTCTGATTTGTGTGAACCTATGACTATCCAGGCAAGAGGTGGTTTCGAATATTTTATCTCTTTTATAGACGACTATTCGAGATACGGGTACATTTACTTGATGCGCCGCAAGTCTGAGTGCTTTGATAAGTTCAAAGAGTACAAGGCTGATGTGGAGAAACGTCATGGTAAAAGTATCAAGACACTATGGTCTGATCGTGGTGGTGAGTATCTCTTAGGAGAGTTTAAGAGTTATTTATCAGAGACTGGATTCAATCCCAACTGTCTGTACCTGGTATACCCCAACAGAATGGTGTGGTAGAACGAATGAATATGACTCTTATGGAAATGGTTAGATCAATGATGAGTTATTCAGAATTACCAAATTCGTTTTGGGGATATGCTCTGGAAACGGCAGTGTGCATTCTGAACTTGGTACTTTCTAAGTCAGTACCCCTCTACTCCCATAGAATTATGGAATGAGCGTAAGCCTAATCTGAAGCATATTCAAATTTGGGGTAGTCCAACACATGTGCTGAAGGGAGACGCTGATAAGTTGGAATCACATATAGAAGTTCACTTGTTTGTGGGTTATCCTAAAGGAACAAAAGGTGGTTTATAATCCTAAAGATCATAAGGTCATTGTTAGCACCAATGCCCAATTTTTATAAGAGGACTATGTAATGAACCACAAGCTCATGAGTAAAATTGTTATTGAGGAAATAAGGGAAGACACGTCTACTTTAGTACCAATGGTACAAGATGAGATACCACAAGAAACTGCAACACGCGTCACAAATGATGCACAATTACAAGTAATGTCTCGTCGTAGTGGGATGGTTGTTAGGCAACTTGATATATTCATGTTTTTGGGAGAATCTTTAGACTTGATCCCTGGTAAATATGAACCTGATCCTTGGACATATGATGAAGCCCTTCAAGATAAAGATGCAACATTGGTCTATCTATGGGCTGAAGCAAGCTTCGAGATCTTAGAGCATCCGGTTTAATCTTATGGATTTATTCAGCTTCGAGATCTTGGAGCATCCGGTTTAATCTTATAGATTTATTCAGTGTCCGGATGAGTCTTGTGTATATAAGAAGAGTGACGAAAACGTGGTGGTATTTCTTGTACTATACGTAGATGACATTTTACTCATTGACAACAATGTCAAAGTGTTGTTAGACGTAAGGGTATGGTTGTCCAAGCAGTTTGATATAAAGAATTTGGGAGAATGTGGACATATTCTTAGGATCAAAGTAATAAGGGATTGCAAGAAAAGAATGTTGTACTTATCCCAAGCTTCATACATCGATACTATCCTAGCTCGTTTTAGCATGCAAAACTCTAAGAAAGGTTTTCTACCTTTTCGGCATGGAGAACCTTTATCTAAAGAGATGTATCCTAAAACATCAAAGGAGATAGAGGACATGAAGGCAGTTCCTTATGCTTCGGTTGTAGGAAGCCTAATGTATGCAATGCTATGTACGAGACCGGATATCTATTTTGCCGTAGGCATGGTTAGTAGATATCAAAGTAATCTAGGACAAGGACATTGGACTGTCGTAAAGCATATATTAAAGTACCTGAGAAGGACTAGAGATTATATGCTGGTTTACCAAGCAGATGATTTGATCCTTGTAGGTTACGCGAATTCTGACTTCCAATCAGATAGGGACTATAGTAAGTCTACCTTGGGGTTTGTGTTTACTTTAGGAAGTGAAGCCATAACAATGGAGGAGTGTTAAGCAGAAATGCATTTCAGATTCCACTATGGAAGCTGAGTATGTGGTAGCCTCTGAGGCAGCCATAGAAGCTGTATGACTCAGTAACTTCATGATGGACTTAGATGTGATTCCTGGTTTGCCCAAAATTATTACAGTTTATTGTAATAATAAATGGTGCAGTAGCAAACTCGAAGGAACCACGAGCTCATAAGGCAAGTAAACTCATTGAGCGCAAGTACCACCTAATAGGAGACATCGTAAAACGAGGAGAAGTTGTTGTCGCCAAGATTACATCAGCATATAACTTGGATCCTTTCACTTAGGCCCTTCAGGAGAGAGCTTTTGATGGGCATGTTGAGGGGATGAAAATCAGATGTATGGTAGCATATATGACAACATAGTCTTTTAGTATAAGTGGGAGATTGTTAGGATGTATACTAAAAGTCTAGCTTTTTGTATGAACATTTATTTTGAAATGAGAATCACATTGGTCAAATGTCTGCATTTAGTTAAATGCAGTTGTCCATTTAATTAAATGCAGTTGTCCATTTAATTTATATTGCAAATAACATGGTGTGTAGTGTCACACAGAAAATCATGTTATCAGTTCCTTACAAATTATAAATAGTAGCTCACAACCAAGATGGATTGGGACAAACCATTAGAATGGTTGTAGTGTAATTTGGTATTAGTTTATCTTGACTATAAAATTACACTAGTACACTATGTGTGTATTGAGCAGGACCATTTGAGGTTGTTTCTTTTTATACTAACTGCATAAAAGAACATAACCTCTGTTATTATGGATGTGTGTACTCTTAATCCCGATATAATAACAAGCACATATATTTAGTATTTATTTCTTTAATTTATCAATGGGTGAGATTTATTCGTTAAATCAATAGACCTAATAAGTTGGGAAATAATATTATTTATATGGTTGTTGTTGATTATGGAAGGAAATTGTGTCCTAGTTATCTAGGTTGATGATGTCCCTTTGAGGAGCTCATAAGGATTGTCATGTAAACCCCCCAGGTGGATTTAGTCCGACATGATAATAAAGTTGAGTAGTACTACTCTTGGAGCTAGATATTAATTAAGTGACTTGTCAGTAACTCATTTAATTAATGGACATTCGATATCTTAAATACAGGGAGATTAATGCACTCATGATAAGAAGGAGCCTATAATGTAATATGGGATTGGTGCGGTAGTTCAATAATAACTCTTTAGTAGTATGAGTTATTATTGATGAACTTGAGTTGGGTGTTCGGGTCGAACACAGGAAGCTCAAGCTCATCGGGAAACCAAAACCAATTCCTCCTCTCGGTCCCTGCTGTAGCCTCTATAAAGCCTCACGTTCACCCGTTTTGATTTTCCTTCTTACCCAAATGAGGGGTCGGCCACATCCTTGCTTGGTGCCCAAGTAAGGGGTCGGCCAAGCCCTCTTGGTGCCCAAGATGTGGGTCGGCCAAGCCATGCTTGGTGCCCAAGCATGGGGCCGACCATACAAGAAGAGAAAAGGAAGTTTTGTTGAAAACAAAATTTTGTTAAAATCTTTCCTTTTATAGCTTTCTACAATGGATTAAAAGAAAGATTTTAGTTTTGTTAAAATCTTTCCTTTTTTGTAGTTATCTACAATGGTTAAAAGAGATATTTTAATTTTGTTAAAATCTTTCCTTTTTTGTAGTTATCTACAATGGTCAAAAGAGATATTTTAATTTTGTTAAAATCTTTCCATTTTTTGTAGTTATCTACAATGGTTAAAAGAGAAATTTTAATTTTGTTAAAATCTTTCCTTTTTTATAGTTATCTACAATGGTTAAAAGAGAGATTTTAATTTTGTTAAAATCTTTCCTTTTTTGTAACCAACTATTATAGGAATAAAAGGATGAGTTTGTTTAAAACAAAATCTACAATGGTTAAAAGAGAGATTTTAATTTTGTTAAAATCTTTCCTTTTTTGTAACCAACTATTATAGGAATAAAAGGAAGAGTTTGTTTAAAACAAAATTTTGTTATAATTGTTTCTTTTATAGCTATTTACAATGGTTTAAAAGAGATATTTTAATTTTGTAAAATCTTCCCTTTTGTAACCATCTACAATAGTAAATAAAAAGAAATTTTATTAAAAACTTTCCTTATTAGCCGCTAGCAAAGATTATAAAAGAGGAGGAGGGGATGCTCTCTAAAAACACAACCTAAGACTCCTCTTCTAATTTCTTGTGGTCGGCTCTTCCCTCTTTTCCCTTTCCTCTTCATAAGGGTCGGCGGCACTTGGAGAAGGACCTTCACTTTGTGGCCGGTTGTTTGGAGGAGAAGAAGGAGGGGGAGGCCTCTTCACTTTGTATTCTTTGGTGGTCGAAAGCTTGGAAAGGAAGGAGAAGGTCGGGTGTTTTCGTCTTGGTAGATCATCGCTCACACGATGTCCAAGAAGAGGAGAGGAATACAGCAGAAGATCAAGAGGTCTTTAAGATACAAAGAAAGGTATAACTAGTTAATTGTTTCCGCAGTGTGCTAGTTTAGTTTTTCTTTGTATGGATCCTGAAATACCAACACAAGAGGCTATCGATTTTGTGCTTCAATTTTGTGATTCGATTTTGTATTTTGATCTTGTGCTTCGATTGAGGTCTCTTTAGTTAAACCTAGGGTTTACTGTGAGGAGTTTAAATATTCAATTTCTTTAAAAGCCTTTGTCTAGAAAGTGGTGGATGATCCCATATCCAAGAAGGACGAGTGTCTCGCCGACGACCTGGAAGCCAATCTTTGAAATAGATATTTAATCAACTTCTGTAATATGGTTTAACTTCTGATGAACACATGGGTTAAACTTGGATTAATAACGTTAAGTTTCGTTTGCAATCCAAGTTTAACTTCTGAAGATCACATAGGATGAGCTTGGATTAATAATGTTAAGTTTCGTTTGCAATCCAAGATTAACTTATGAAAAACACATGGGTTGCTAGGAAAAGTTCTGTGCTTGTACAAATTTTTTTACAGGAGAAACAGAACGGTATTCCAAGTAGCACCCAACACACAAGTGGTTCTAGTGTCACATTTATTTGTTCTACATGAGAATCAAACCCTTATTGCTTGGGAAATTCATTCTCCTGCTTATAATCGTACCAAGCCCCCAAGTAATAAAAAATAAATTTAAGAATTATACAGACCTTTGTAATTTTTTAAATTAATTAATTATTTTTATCTGTATTAATTTTTAATCTAGGTATTCACTTTCACTTTTACCGATCTAGTTAACCTGGAGGTGGACGACCTTCCCCTGATTCGCCCATTGAATAAATCGAAAAGTGATCGTGACAATTCTCCTAGCTGATCTCCACAGCTGAAAAATTCCATTGTAAAACTTGCCCTAACAAGGTTTCGAACTATGATACTCTATAAAATCCATCAAATGACTTACGGGTGGCGTAGCCATATGGGGGGGGGGGGGGGGGGGGATCACTCCTTGAGATTTTAAAAACAAATAATAATACAAAACCCTTAGTGCCACTTTGACCTACCGATTCACCACCTCGTCACTAGAAAATTGAAATTGACCAAATATTTAAAAAGCCCTCGACCTAAGTCATCTGTTGGTACCACTTTTACGAGGAAATATCACGACTTGAAATGTTAAGTAATAAATTTTAAAAATAAAATATATAATAATAAATGGATGAACTAAAAAATCATTGAACATCAAGTGAGGATGCTAAATTAAAATCAGATCAAGTTCGAACTTAATCCAATGGGTAAACGCGGAGATAAAGATTATATTGGTTCAAATTGAGATATATTTAGAGTTGATTTGGCCAAATTATGACTAAACTAAATTTAAAATTTAAAAGAAATTGATTGGTTTAACATGAATTATAATACTTTTTTAGAAAACCTTCTCTTTTCTCCCTTTTCTTCCTACGCATGCAGTAGCCCCAATCGTGTCATACGTCACTGTCATACCTTCGCCCATCCCTCTCTATATTTTTTCCCTTCTTCTTCCTCATTTTTTTTTCTCATTCATGTCTCCAACGACGATAAAACTGTAGTTTTTTCCTCTCTTTTTTCAAGCACAAGAACTCTTTTTTCTTTCTTCTTCAGCGAGCAAGAAATGCAACATCAATTGCTATCCTCTTTCAGCAACAAGAGAAGCCCTCACATCTTTTTTGTCTTCTCTTATTTTCTAGGATTTTAGTGGCATCACAAAGAATAGTCTTGTTTTGCCTTGTCTTGCTATCTTTGTGTTATTGTCGAGCTCACTGAAACTAGTTAAGATTGCTAACAAAGAAGGTAAAACTCTTTTATTTTGCTTCTTCTTCCCTATATCTTCTCTTTGTTTTTCTCAAAAGTAATGGTATTCCTTTTATTTTTTTTAGAGTAATCTTTTTTAAGTAGCTATTTTTCCCATTTGTCCAACTAGAACAACAACAACAAGTAAGTTGTTCCACTCATCTTTCATGTTTCATTAATTGAAGTAGAGTTGTAAAATAGAAATTTTATTTTATTAAATTAATAGTTAAGATGTTTATTTAGATCGAAATAAAGGTCTCATATATAGACCAATCAATTTAGTTTGGGTCCATCGGGTTGGCATATCCCGCCAAACAATTTAAGTAGGTCAGATTGAAATGTTATCAACCCAAGCATGTCGCGGGTCAACTCGCGTTGGTCGGCTTGCGATGAGCTTGGGTTGACCCAATGATTGAGAAACACATGTAAACTAAGTTGTATATTAATTTATTATTTTTGTTTGTTATAATTTTAAAATAAAAATAATACTTTTTTATCACAAATATGTACTCGTTTATGTTTATTTATATTTAAAATATTTATTTTTAAATATATTTGATTAATGAATTTTTTTTAAATAAAATGTTGAAGATATGATTTTTTTTATTTTATTTTTAAATTTTTTATAGGCTTGTGGGTTGATCCGTGTAGCCCGTAATCTGTTTTGGATTAGGGATTTCCTAATCCACCAAGATAAAGGGTTGGGTCGTCTCGTCCAGCCAAATGGCTAGCCCACCACGGGCCGACCCGTCCGATCACGGATTGGTCCATCTGACAATTCTACTCATATGTAAGAATGTTAAATATTATGAGAAAATAATATTAAAAAAATTCTTCGACTTTCACTTATTTTACCGAGAAATTATACTTCCATGTGATGACTAGTTCAGTTTCTTGATTTATCATGAGGACTGTCAAGATGATAGATTTTATCTTCTAGCTAATCGAAGCAAACTTAAATGAAAATTATAATATATATATATATATATATATATATATATATATGATCTTGTCCGAACGCTGAGTAGACAGACGCTGGGGACGTGGCGCTCTCCTCTATCTCCAACCAGTTGCACCAATCTCCGGCGAACCTGCACGGAAGTCGGGCCGGGAAGGGGTTCCCGGCGACGACCCTCCGACGCTCAAGTCAGGCAAGAGGAAGCTATGAAGTGGCTTCTAATATCAGAGATCGTGTACCTCCGACGAAGTATGAGGACCCTTATATAGAGCTGTAAGGAGGCTTATGCACACATACCGAGGCATATACGTGTCCTCTTACCATACCTCAGTATGGGCTTGCTAGAGGAGCTTGCCTGACACCATACTGCTACAGTCCGAGCACCTCTCTGATGGGACAGTAGAACCTTCCGTCCTAGGATTCTGTGCATAGCTTGGTCTTCGAACATGCTTGTTGTCAGAAGATGTTCCTTTGTCCTTTTGTCTTTTCTCTCCCCACGCTGAGCGCCCAGCCGCTCGGCAATCCCATCACGTCCGACCGGGATATTCCCGGTCATGTACTCGGCTGAGACAGCATTGCTGCTTTGGCCTCGGCCGAGAGGGCCACCCGCTCGGCCCGGCAACCTTGTTCACCAGGAGCGTCGGAAACCCGACTCCCCGCCGAGTTGTCTTTGATTCTGTTCTAACCCGTTCGGCCGGTTGACCCGATCCTTACCCGATCGGCCGAACCTCATATTGCCCTTGACTTTTGACCTCTACGTGTCATTGACTCCCCTCAAAGGGGTCCCTCGTCCTTACCGCCGGATCACTTGCCCCCCTTCAAGTCTAGTCGAGGGAGGCGATTAGTCCGATTGACTGGACTATGGGTAACTCCGAGCGGCACATCTATGAAATCATCTTCCGCTCGGCCCCAGTGGGGGTAGCCATGGCATCAGTCGACATTATTCCTCGGATCTTCTCAGAATTTGCACCAAATCCCCTCCATTAAAGTCGCGCACGCGCGCTGCGCGCGATAAGGGCGCCCATTAAATGCGACCTATGTCGCGGCGCCATGTGGCACCCCCGATGCCGTCAGCGTACGGCGGCGGCGTTACCTTCGATGGGACCGCCTTAGTTTAAAATTGACGGCCAGATGCGAGCTTCGGTTCCCGTGACCTGCAATCGACGGTTGAGGCCGCTCGGGCTTAACCCTATAAAGCCTTCGTCTTCTTCCACCGCCACACCTTTGCTCTCGCATGCTCCGCAATTCTTCTCTAGTTTCCAGCACTCCGGCGACCCTGCTTTTCTATCTGCCAGCGATCTCCAGCGTCGTTCTTTCGATCCTCCATCTCTTTGTAAGGTTCTCCTTCCTTTCCTCTCCATTAACCTTGTGTTTTTTGTCAAGTTCGGGTTCTTTGGTCGCTATTTTGTCAGTCTTCCTCTTCAGTTCGTCGTTTGCCTTTTGTCTTTTGCCTGTTCCTCCGCTCGAAAAATGGCCAGTTCCTCTCAGCCCCAGGACCTAGCCCTCGGCCCTTGGTATACTACCCTGGAGTCGCGCTTCGATCGGTGCGACGCCGATATTCTGATAGAAAATTTTGATATCCCTTCCGACCTTGAAATTATCTTACCCTCGCCATCCGCTCGGCCACACAAACCGCCGCGCGGAGCTTTCTGTGTTTTCCGCGACCAGTTCACAGCCGTCCTGCGCTTTCCAATCCATCCCTTTATCGTAGAAGTTTGTAATTTTTTCGGCATTCCGCTCGGAAGCCTAGTTCCTAACACTTTCCGCCTTCTATGTGGCGTTGTCGTCTTATTCAAAATCCACAACATTCCCCTCCGACTGGAGGTCTTCTACTATTTCTACTACCCTAAACAGTCCGAGCTGGGCACTTACATGTTCCAGGCTCGACCCGATTTAGTTTTCTTTAATAAGCTGCCCTCTTCCAATAAACATTGGAAAGAGTTCTAATTCTATATTCGTCTTCCCGAGCGGGCCTCTTTCCGAACCCAGTGGCAGGTCGGACCGCCAATCTCCCCGGAGCTAAAGAGGTTCAAGACCCGACCGGACTATCTTCACGTTGCCAACATGCTAGCCGGTCTGAAGTTTGACATCAATAAGTTCTTGCCTGAAGGGATGATGTACATATTCGGCTTGAGTCCGATTAGGACCCCCCTCCCGAGCGGCTTCGGTAAGAATTTTATTTCTGCATTCGCCTTGATTGCTAACTGATTTTCTCTTTTTTCCTTTGCAGCGGACATTGTCATGGAGTCCGTGATGGCCAGCATTTTGAAGAGAAAAGCGGTGGTGCTCGAGGCCGCGGCCGCGGCTGCCAAGGAGATGGAGGCACTCGGCATTGAGCCGGTCGGCTCACATGAAGGAGAGAGCGGGACTCACGAGGAGTCAGCCGCTCAGACCTCTCTCCAGGATGTGGCAAGAGGAGCAACCCCCAGCGAGGGTCCAACAGTGGCAAGAGGAGCAACCCCCAGCGGGGGTCCAACAGTCCAAGAGGAAGGCTCCGCTCAGGAGGAAGAGCGCCCTCTTCGACAAAAGAGACGCCGAACGGAGACACCACTCCGCTCGGCCACTTCCGCGGTCCAGCCGACCGAACGGACCACCGCCGATTCTCGCGGCAAAGCTCCAGACGTCGAGGCGATTTCTTCCGATCGGACCCCATCCCAGCTGGATGTGTGTGCGGACCCTCTCAAGGCCATTACAGTCAGCGCCCTTCCGCCCGCTCCCCACCGAGTCGAACGTTCGACAATTTTGTCCCAGTTCTCTGCGCCGACCTCCGATCCGTCTCCCGCTTCCGCTCATACGACTCCCGGTCGGCGCCACACCGTCAGGGTCTCCCTGCATCTCCCCCACCGAAGAGCTGATGCCCGAAGCCGATCGGCCAACCGTGCCCGAGCACATAATCACGATGAAGGGGCCCTTAGCCGAGATGTGGGCCGACGCTCGGGCACGCGTCGCGCTGATCCCTCTCAGCAATCTGGCCAACAGCCATATGCAACAGGCTACTAGGGTAAGCATGTTTTCTCAAGTCCTTTATGCACTCTTTCCGATCGGCTATTAATGATTTGTTAATTGCAGAGATGGGTAGAGGAGATTGCTGTCTCCAATCGTCTGCCGATGGTGGACAAGGAGCTAAAAAGATTAAGGAGTTCGGGCGGCGCACCTTCCCACGGTCCATCATATGGCGAGCTGCAGAAAGAACTCAAGAAGGCCCAAGACTTGTTGGCAGCCGAGTAGAAGAAGACAGCCGATCAGGCCCACACTTTGGCCGAGCTCAACCGACAGGTCAAGACGCTCGTCCAAAAAATAAGCCTAGCCACCACTCGGAAAAACACTGCTATCTCCGATCTGGAGAAAAAGAACGTCGAGGCTCGGGGCCTGGAGCAAAAGGTTAAAGAGCTAATGGACCAGCTGGCCGGCGAGAAGGTGGCCCGTTCGGCTGAGGTGACGAAACTAGAGACTGCTTTACAAGAACACCAGGCAGCTGCCGATGCTTCCCGAGCGGCCCTCAAAGAATATCAGGAGGCCGAGCCAGGCCGGGTTGCCGCCTTGAGGCAGAATTACATCCGTTCGGCCGAATTTTCGGAGAAAGTTTGCGAACGGATGTACACTGCCTTTGAACTTGCCATGGCTGCCATGACAAACTACCTGAAGTCCAAAGGGCAACTTTCCGATTCCGCCACCATCCCAGCTCAAGACCAGGCAACACTCCTCAGCATCATCTCGAAGGATCTTTATGATTATCTAGAATAGAACTTTATATGTAATTCGGCCGCTCGGCCAAAAACTATCCCTTTTTGTAATTCGGCCGCTCGGCCTTAATTCCTTTATTTTCCATGAAAAATTTATCTGCGTTGTGCGCCTTCGTTTTTACTTTACTTTGCATGCTTGTGGGTGATTGATCGGAGCCTATGACACACAACTTGACCAACAAGGCCTCCCGAGCGGGCGTAGGTGGCATTCGCCTTGTCACTACTTTCCCTCGCCGCTTGTCTTCAAACGTCTTTCGTTCCGGCCGGAGGGTTTATAGTCGTCAGCGCGACTCTCGATTTTTAACGTCGGAGCTCGACGGTCTTCCGGCCGGAGGGTTTATAGTCGCCGGCGCGACTCTCGATTTTTAACGGCGGACCTCGACGGTCTTCCGGCCGGGGGGTTTATAGTCGCCGGCGCGACTCTTGATTTTTAATGTCAGAGCTCGACGGTCTTCCGGCCGGAGGGTTTATAGTCACCGGTTTGACTCTCGATTTTTAACGTCGGAGCTCGACGGTCTTCCGGCCGGAGGGTTTATAGTCGCCGGCGCGACTCTCGATTTTTAACGTCGGAGCTCGACGGTCTTCCGGCCGGAGGGTTTATAGTCACCGGCGCGACTCTCAATTTTTAACGTCGGAGCTCGACGGTCTTCCGGCCGGAGGGTTTATAGTCGCCGGCGCGACTCTCGATTTTTAACGTCGGAGCTCGACGGTCTTCCGGCCGGAGGGTTTATAGTCGCCGGCGCGACTCTCGATTTTTAACGTCGGAGCTCGACGGTCTTCCGGCCGGAGGGTTTATAGTCGCCGGCGCGACTCTCGATTTTTAACGTCGGAGCTCGACGATCTTCCGATTCGGCTGATGATGCCTTATACTTGTGCTAATTTTTCGATTTTTTACTCCTGCATTTCAAGTATACAACCGAACGGAAAGTATACAGAATACATTACATTGGCGCGCCTTTCACCCCGCCCGGTAAGGCTGGAGGTGGTTCGCGCTCCATGGTCGATCCAGTTGCCGTCCGTCTTCATCCTCTAGATAATAGGCACCCGAGCGGAGCTTTTCGATGACTTTGAAGGGGTCTGCCCAAGGAGCCTCCAGCTTGCCAACGTCCCCGACCGGCTTTACTTTCTTCCATACTAGGTCGCCGACCTGGAACGCTCTAAGGATCACGCGCCGATTGTAGGTCTGCTTCATTCTCTACCGGTACACCATCAGCCGGACGGACGCCTTGGCTCGCTCTTCATCGATCAAGTCCAGCTCCATGTTCCTCCGCTCGGCGTTGTCATCGTCATAGTTTTGGATCCGGACGGACTCTATGTCGACTTCAACTAGGATAACTGCTTCACCGCCGTACACCAAATGGAATGGCGTGACGCCCGTTCCCTCCTTTGGGGCCGTGCGGATAGCCCATAGGACGCCCGGCAGCTCGTCCACCCAGCTTCCTTCCATATTGTCGAGCCGAGCGCGAAGAATGCGAAGAATCTCCCAGTTGGCTACTTCGGCTTGACCATTGCTCTGGGGATACGCCACGGAAGTAAAATGTTGTTCGATGCCATAACTTTTGCACCATTCTTCGAGCTGCTTCCCTGCGAACTGTCGTCCGTTATCAGATATGAGCCGGCGAGGAATGCCGAACCGACAGATTATATGCTGCCAGATAAACTTTTTGACCATTTGCTCGGTAATCTTCTCCAGCGGCTCAGCCTCCATCCATTTGGAAAAGTAGTCGACCGCCACCAGTAGAAACTTCCGCTGACCGGTCGCCATAGGGAACGGACCCACTATATCTATTCCCCACTAATCGAATGGACAAGATACCGTAGACGCTCTCATCTCCTCTGCCGGTCGGTGGGAGAGGTTGTGGTACTTCTGGCAGGAAAGGCACGTCGCGACGATCCGAGCGGCGTCTGCTTGTAGGGTTGGCCAGAAGTATCCGGCCAGCAGGATCTTCCTGGCCAGCGATCGTCCGCCCGGATGTCCTCCGTACGATCCTTGGTGCACCTCCTGGAGGATGTACTCCGCGTCTTCCGAGCTCACACACTTCAAAAGTGGGCGGGAGAAAGCCTTCTTGTAGAGTTGGTTTCCCACGAGTGTGAACCGACCGGCTCTCCTTCTCAATAGTTGGGCGTCCTCCCGATCGGAAGGTGTTGCACCCGAGCGGAGAAACTCCATGATGGCTGTCCTCCAATCGTTCGGGAATGCGAGGCCTTCCATTCGGTCGATGTGCGCCACCAAGGATACTTGCTCAATTGGTTGCGGGACGACGACCTATGATATTGAACTTGCGAGCTTGGCTAACTCATCTGCCGCCTGGTTCTCCGCTCGGGGTATCTTTTGGATAATAACTTCTCTGAAGTGGGTCTTGAGTTTTTTGAAGGCCTCAGCGTAGAGCTTGAGCCGAACATTGTTAATCTCAAAAGTGCCCGAGAGCTGCTGGGCGGCCAGCTGAGAGTTTGAATGGATTGTTACCCGACCGGCTCCCACATGCCGGGCTGCCTGCAAGCCGGCTATGAGGGCCTCATACTCCGCTTCATTATTGGTGGCTTTGTAGTCCAGCCGAACGGCTAGGTGCATCCGTTCTTCTTTGGGAGAAAGTAATAGCACACCAATCCCGCTCCTGAGCCGAGTAGACGATCCATTTACAAATATTTTCCACATAGCTTCGGGTTCGGGATTTTGCACTTCGGTAACAAAATCTGCTAAGAACTGCGCCTTTATAGCCGACCGGGGTTGATATTGAATGTCAAATTTGCTTAACTCCATCGTCCATTTGATGAGCCGTCTGGACGCTTCTGGGTTCAGCAGCACTCTTCCCAATGGGCTATTTGTCCGGACGATGATTGTATGTGCTAGGAAATAAGGACGAAGTCTTCGAGCGGCGAGGACCAAAGCAAAAGCCAGCTTCTCGAGTCGAGATTCAGCGTCTTTTAGAATATGGCTCAAGAAGTACATGGGTTGTTCTTCACCGCTCGTCCTTACTAATGTCGAGCCCACTGCCCACTCGGTTGAAGATAAATAAATACAGAGCGGCTCACCTGCAGCTGGCTTAGCTAGCACGAGCAAGGAATTCAGGTAGGTCTTCAGCTCCTCAAACGCCTGGTCGCATTCCTCGTCCCAATGATACTTAGTAGCTTTGCGTAGGATCTTGAAAAAAGGGAGGCTCCGATCGGTAGTCTTGGAGATGAATCTTGACAACGCAGTTATCCGACCGGTCAGGCGTTGTACTTCCCTCAGATTTCTCGGAGGCGGCATATCTTGCAATGCTTTTACCTTGCTGGGATTTGCCTCTATGCCCCGCTCGGTCACTATATAGCCCAAGAAACGCCCGCCTTTCACTCCGAACAGACATTTCTGAGGATTCAGCTTGACTCCATACTTCCTCAGCGTTCGGAAGGTCTCCTCCATGTCCGCAAAAAGATCAGCCGCTCGGACGGACTTGATGAGAATATCATCCACGTACACTTCTAAATTGCGTCCGATCTGCTCTTTGAATACTTTGTTCATCAAGCGCTGGTAAGTTGCTCCTGCGTTCTTCAATCCGAACGGCATTATGTTGTAGCAGTAAGTGCCGTCGGCTGTGACGAAACTAACATTTTCTTGATCTTCTCGGGCGAGCGGCACCTGATGGTAGCCATGATAGGCGTCTAGCATGCATATTAACTCGCACCCGGCTGTGGAGTCCACCAGTTGATCAATCCGGGGTAGAGGGTAGAAATCCTTTGGGCATGCTTTGTTGAGGTCCCTGAAATTGATGCAAACCCTCCACTTGTTGCCCGGCTTGGAGACTAGTACTACATTTGCGAGCCAGCTCGGGAACTGGACCTCTCTGATATGGCCGACCTCCAAGAGTTTCTCAACTTCCGCTCGGATTATGGCGTTCTGTTCGGTGCTGAAGTCTCTCTTCCTTTGCTTCACCGGCCGAGCGTCCGGTCGGACGTGAAGCTCGTGTTGTGCTATACTTGGCGAAATTCCCGACAACTCATGCGTCGACCATACGAAGACGTCGCAGTTTCTCTAGAGGCATTTGATCACCTCCTTTTTCTGGCTTGCCTCCAGATCGGCCGCAATGAATGTGGTGGCCTCCGATCGGGTCAGGTGGATCTGCACCTCCTCTTTTTCTTCATAAACCAAAGAGGGCGGTTTTTCGGTTATGGCGTTCACCTCAATCAGTAGCGTCTTCCGCGCGGAATTAGCTTCCGCTCGGACCATTTCGACGTAGCATCGCCGAGCCGCCAGCTGGTCTCCTCGCACTTCTCCAACTTTATCTTCAACCGGGAACTTGATTTTCTGGTAGAAGGTGGAGACGGTCGCTCGGAACTCACTGAGCGCCGGTCGCCCCAAGATAACATTGTATGTTGAGGGAGAGTCGACCACGACGAAGTTGGCAGTCCGCGTCCTTCTGAGCGGCTCTTCTCCCAATGAAATAGCCAGTCGGATTTGCCCGACCGGTAGAACTTCATTGCCCATAAACCCGTAGAGGGGGGTTGTCATGGGCAGCAACTCGGCTCGATCGATTTACAATTGGTCGAAAGCCTTTTTGAATATGATGTTGACCGAACTGCCTGTATCAATGAAAATACGGTGAATAGTATAATTAGCTATTACCGCTTTGATAATGAGGGCGTCATCATGTGACACTTCGACTCCCTCAAGGTCCCTGGGCCCGAAGCTGATTTCGGGCCCGCTCGCCCGTTCTTGACTGCAGCCAACAGCATGGATCTGGAGCTGCCTTACACTCACCTTCCTTGCTCTGTTGGAGTCACCTCCGGTCGGTCCGCCAGCGATGATATTGATTTCACCTCGAGACGTGTTGCTCCTATTTTCTTCCTCCCGTGCGGACGACCTAGGTCGCTCCTTAGACATCCGGGGATTGTCCTCGTGCCTCTGAGGATGATGCCACTCGGGAGACTGTCGTTGTCGCCTGTCGCCGATACGCCGATCGGCTTCAGAGTGTCGTTGTCGCCTGTCGGATGATGGCGATCGACGATGGCTACTCCGAGGAGCGGGGTGGGCGATCAGGGGAAGACTTCGGCAATCTTGTGTGTTATGCGTGTCAGTTCGGTGGAACGAACAAAATATAGGGGTCCATACCTTCTTCTTTGGTTTGGGTTGCTCGGCAGCTACCTCTTGGACGGCATGGGACCTTGCGTGGTGAGAGCGGATTGCCTCGGCACGTGGTCCTTTGGGCTGTTCTGTAAGACCGATAGGTTCGATAGAGGGGGGGGTGAATATCGATTCGAAAATATAGAGTATTAGCGCAGCGGAAAAGTAAAGTAGACACAGTTGTTTTTTACTTCGTTCGGAGCCTGTGACGACTCCTACTCGAAGGCCCGTGGTCCTTGACCACTTTCGTTGGGCAATTACTAGCAATTCGAATATAATTACAGAATGAATACAGGAAATGCTTAATGAAACAAAGTAATACCGACAAGAAAATTAACCAAAAACGAAGAAGCACTTTGTCGGAGCTTTGTTAGCGTCGCAGGAACGTAGAGCAGTGGGACCAGCAGTCGAAAGTTCTCAGTTGATGATTGATGCTCCACCCTTGCCCCTTCTTTTATATGAAGCTCAGGGCGCCCCGGATCCCTTCCAGGCGCCCTGGTGGGACGTGGCAGGTCCAACCAGTGAGCTCCACGTGGCGACGCGCAGTCGGGATAAAACTTGCCTCCCGGGCGCCCCGCCTCCGGGCGCCCGGACCCCTCTTCTCGAAAGTCCTTCTCCTGCAAGAAAAGGTTAGTCCGAGACAAATGTACCCTGCAGCAAAGATTGTTAGCACTTTAATAGATAAAAAGTATGACTTAGATTCCGTCCTTGAGACCGGAATCTAGTCACGATCTCGACTTAGATATCCGAAATGGATCTAAGCCGGATCGACGCCTAATGTTCCCTTTAGGAACGCGTCCTCAGATCCTCCCCTCCGGAATTACCTTACTTACCGCCAGACGTCCGGTCGACCCCGACTCTGGACTTCTCGCCAGTATCCGGTCGACCGTCGACCTAGTGGACTTCTCGCCAGCGTCCGGTCAGCCCGTCGACCCGCTTGGACTTCTCGCCAGCTATCCGGTCAGCCCGTCGACCTAGCTGGACTTCTCGCCAAGCGTCCGGTCAGCCCGTCGACCCGCTTGGACTTCTTACCAGCTATCCGGTCAGCCCGTCGACCTAGCTGGACTTCGTGCCAGACATCCGGTCAGCCCGTCGACCTGTCTGGACTTTTCCTGCACACTTGATCAAAGTGTCAGACAACAACAAAACTAACTTAACCTATTTGTCATTCATCAAAACCTGGGTTAAATCGTTAGTGCTAACCGCACCAACAATCTCCCCCTTTTTGATGGAATGACAACCTGGTTAAGTTAGTGAAAACATATGCAAGAAAAAACAAGCATTTAAAAGGTTTTTAAGTTAGTTTGTATTTTCAATTCTGGTTTAGCTAACTTAACCACCTAACCATTCTGGTTTAGCTAACTTAACCACCTAACCCTCCCCCTTTGGCATTCATCAAAAATAAGCATGGATTAAGTAAGCATAGACTTCAGACAAAGGAAAAATGTTAAGATAATCTGGGGGAGTTTAAACTTTTGAAAACTTGTTTAAAGCATTAGCTTTTAGATTTTAGAAAAATAGCTAAGTTTAGATAAACAAAATCTCAAACACAAGTGTATAAGTTCTAAATTTCAAGATCAAATTTTAAATTTTCAAAACAAGTTTCAATTTTGAAATGCTTTTCAAATAAGTTTTCAAAAATTCCAAGACTGAGTTTGAAAATTTTATTTTTCAAAACTGATTGAAAAATACTAGAAAAATTCAGTTTTCTAGAATACTAGAAAAGTACTAGTTTCAAAACCATGGTTTAAAATACTAGAAAAGTTCAGTTTTCAAGGACTAAGTAAAAAAGGATAAAAAGTTTGTGATTTAAAATAAACAATTGTGAGTTGATTTAAGAAATTTTTTCGCAATTTTAAACAGGTTGATTTTAAAAATTGATTTTTAAACTTTGATTTTCAAATTTAAGTTTAAAATTCGATTTGAAAAACTGAATTAGTTTTATTTCTCCCCCTGAACCTGACATAAAATTTTGAAAATATTTGCTAAATATATTAAAAAAAATTGAGGTAGAATTTTATAGAGAGATTTTAAAGAGAAGATTAAAAAATAACACTTAAGGAGATAATTAAAAACCTCCCCCTGAATTTGATACTCCTTTAATTTATTAATCATCCATATTTATTACTCCCCCTTAATATAAAATTTTACAACCGTAACATATTTTCGTACCTAAGTGTTTTAGGTGATTGTATAATTATCTTTATAAAATTGTTCATTTAAATTTGACTAAGGGTAATTTTAATATTTTTATTAAGGTTAAACCTAGGTTCTAATCAAAACAAGCTTAGTTCTCAAATAAAGTAATAGTTAAGGTCTACTTATTAATTACATAATTAAGTTTAAAGTTAAAGTTAACGGAATTTAAGTTTTTAAGTTAGGTGTCTAAGTTTTAAATGAATTTAAAAGAATTATAATTATTATTATTTTTAAGGGATTTCTAACAGGATTTTAAAATGATTTTTATAATTATTTAATGACAATTAATATACGTTCAATTCAATTTTGATTTTAGATTAAAATTAATATCAGTGATTAATTTCGGTTTAAGTTTTAAGTTTAAGTTAAATTTTTAAGTTTTAATTTAAGTTTTAATTTTAAGTTAGGTTAAATTAAGTTGAAAAGTAATGTTTAAATTAAGTTTTAATGAGTTTTAATTTAAGATCTAATTTTCAGTTAAGTTAAATTAAAAAATAATTTTAAGGTTAAAATGATGTTTAAGATTGAAAATGAGTTTAAAGTCAAAATAATAATTTTTAAAGTGAAAATAGTCTATAGAAATAATTTATTATTATTACTATTTTTTTTAAGTTAAAAGAATTTTATCATAGTGAAAAAAATAAGAAGAGTTTTTCAAAATGATACATAATTTTTAAAATAGTTTTAAAATGATTTTTAAAAGTTTCTTAAAGTAATTTTTGAAATAATTTTTAAGTTAAAATAATTTTAAAAATATAATTTTTATATTAAAATAATTTTAAGTTAAAATAATTTTTAAGTTAAAATAATTTTTAAAATAACAATAATTTTTAAAAGGTTTTAAAATAATTATTTAAAAAATTTTAAAATGATTTTTAGAAGAGTTTTTAAAATAATTTTTAAAAAAAATTAAAGTTTTTAAAATGATTTTTAAAAGAGTTTTTAAAATAATTTTTAAAAGAATTTTTTAAAGTTTTAAAAATGATTTTTAAAAGAGTTTTTAAAATAATTTTTAAAATGTTTTAAAATAATTTTAAAAGAATTTTTTAAAGTTTTTAAAATGATTTTTGAAAGAGTTTTTAAAATAATTTTTAAAAGAATTTTTTAAAGTTTTTAAAATGATTTTTAAAATGTTTTAAAAAAAAATTTAAAAGAATTTTTAAAGTTTTTTTTTAAAATAATTTTTAAAAGAGTTTTTAAAATAATTTTTAAAATGTTTTAAAAAAAATTTTAAAAGAATTTTTAAAGTTTTTTAAAATAATTTTTAAAAGAGTTTTTAAAATAATTTTTAAAATTTTTTAAAATAATTTTAAAAGAATTTTTAAAAGTTTTTAAAATGATTTTTGAAAGAGTTTTTAAAATAATTTTTAAAATGTTTTAAAATAATTTTTAAAAGAATTTTTTAAAGTTTTAAAATGATTTTTAAAAGAGTTTTTAAAATAATTTTTAAAATGTTTTAAAAAAAATTTTAAAAGAATTTTTAAAAGAGTTTTTAAAATAATTTTTAAAATGTTTTAAAAAAAATTTTAAAAGAATTTTTAAAGTTTTTAAAATAATTTTTAAATGAGTTTTTAAAATAATTTTTAAAATAGTATTTTAAAGAATTTTTAAAATAGTTTTTAAAGAATTTTTAAAATAGTTTTTAAAGAATTTAAAAAATATTTTTTAAAGAATTTTTAAAAGAGTTTTTAAAGAATTTTTAAAATTGTTTTTAAAGAATTTTTTAAAAGAGTTTTTAAAGAATTTTTAAAATAGTTTTTAAATAATTTTTAAAATTGTTTTTAAAGAATTTTAAAATAGTTTTTAAAGAATTTTTAAAATTGGTTTTAAAGAATTTTTTAAAAGAGTTTTTAAAGAATTTTTAAAATAGTTTTTAAATAATTTTTAAAATAGTTTTTAAAGAATTTTAAAATAGTTTTTAAGGAATTTTTCAAATAATTTTTAAAGAAATTTAAAAATAGTTTTAAAAGAATTTTTAAAAGAGTTTTTAAAGATTTTTTCAAATAATTTTTAAAGAAATTTAAAAATGGTTTTTAAAGAATTTTTAAAATAGTTTTTAAAGAATTTTTAAAAGAGTTTTTAAAGAATTTTTTAAAAGAGTTTTAAAGAATTTTAAAATAGATTTTAAAGAATATTTAAAATAGTTTTTTTTTTTAAAGAATTTTTAAAATAGTTTTTTTAAAGAATTTTTAAAATAGTTTTTTAAAGAATTTTTAAAATATTTTTTTTTTTTAAAGAATCCTATGGTTTTTAATAAAGAATTTTATAATTTTTAGGTAAAAATAAAATTTTTAAGTTAATTAAGTTTAAAATAAAATTTTAAGTTAAAAAAAATTAAGTTTAATTTTTAAAATAAATTTTTAAGTTTGAAAAAAAATTAATTTTAATTTAATTTTAATTTTTATTTAATTTAATTTAATTTAATTTTAATTTAATTTGAAATTTTAATTTTAATTTAAAATTTAAAATTTAATTTTAATTAATTTTAATTTAGTTTGAAAATTAATTTAATCCTTATTCATCTCACCCGATCTCGATTATCAATCAGGGAATCCTATAATTTTGTGAGATGAATTAGATTTAATTACAGAGTTTGGTTTAACTTGTGTTAGATTCAGGTTTGGCTTTGGTCTCAACAAATAGACATTCTTCGGATAAACTTCTAAGCTTGGTGAGTCACCTGGACATCATTAGAAGTAACCAACCCTTCGAGGTTTTCCGAATAGTCCTATCCACGGAGCTTAGTACCAAACCTTGGTCTACCTAGTTAGGATCCGTAAGGGGTAGCTTCGGTCAGTTCCACTTGGCCAAATGCACCAGATCGAAGCCATATCTTTCTAGACATGCGATGCTCAAGCTTCCCCAACGTACTATCATCCAAAACTTCACCAGTACTACTTGTCAAGTTAAACTTTTTGTCCCTGTTTATTCTATTCCTAACTACCCTGCCAGGTAGGTTGGTTTTTGGGTACCCTACCGGGTAAGTTATTTTTGGAGGTGCCAGCTGTTCTGGAGCCTCCCCCTAAATTGTTGATTTTTATTTTTAAGATTTCTTGTATAATTAGAGTTAGTTTTAGTTAAGTTTTAATGTTTAATTTGTAATTTAAATTTGAGTTTTTAATTTTGAATTAATTAAATTGGTCAAATTATCTTTCTTTAAAAGAGTATATTTAATATTTAAATTTTCTTTCAATTTTAATTTTATTGGGTTAATTGACTTATCTTTCTTTAGTAGCTTATTTTTAAAGTTTAGGTTTTTATTTAATTTTGAGTTAATTAAATTATTTGAATTATATTTCTTTAAGGGTTTATCTTTTAACTTTTTATTAATTGTTAATTTTGAATTTTCTAGATTATTTTTGTTTAATATGTTATCTTTAACCTTTAATTTTAAGTTTGTTAACTTCCGTTTTGATTTTATCAAAGTGTTTGATTTTATCCTTATATTTTCTTTACCTTTTAAGTTGATATAATTAGTGGAATTTATTAAATAAGTCTTATCATTAAAATTTAATTTTTTGTTAATTAAATTATCTTGGGTTTGGATAGAATTTTCTAGATTGATATTGTCTAGATTATTAAACAATTTATTAATTGTGTCTAGATTGATATTGACCTTGTCATCCTTTTTGTTTGAATTTTCAAATTTGTTTAGGTTTAAATTCAAATTTTTAGATTTATTAATTATTTTCAGATTTTCTGTATTTTCTAAATTAATTATATTTGTTTTATCAGAAAATATCCTAGGGTATTTTCAAGTATTGTCATGTACACTATTTTCACATATACTTTCAGATATATCCAAATTAACATGCACATATTTTAAACTACTACTAGCAAGGGTGTTTTGGTAAATATTACTAACCTTGAGCGCAACCCCTAATTCAGCAGGCTTCTCCGTTGGATCTGACTCGAGTCCGGATTCGACTTTAACTTGATCTTCTAGCTCCATTGGCGTCTCGTGAAGCTTGATCAACTGGGTCCACAACTCATATGCATTCTTGTATTTTTCTAGTCTGCATATGATATTGTTAGGTAAAATATTACAAATAATTTTACTTACGTTTTTATTCAGTTCCGAGTTCTGAGAAGGTTTTTTCAATATTAGCATATAATCGATATCTACGCTTCCTAAGAAGCATTCCATTCTTCGCCTCCAGTAGTTGAAATCTTCATCGTACGGTGGTGGTTCATTGGGGTTCCATCCTTCTTGAAAAGACATTGTTCTTGCACACAATGAAACAAAGACAAAATCCCAAGACTTGGTCTTGGATTAGCAGTGCTGGAAAAAATGATATTTCACTAAATTTTTTTTAAAAAAAAATAATAAAATATTATTAAAATATTAATAAAAAATATTATCTCAAATTTTTGAAAATGTAATATTTTGTCGATACTAAATAATAGTGAAAAGATGACGATGTATTTTTCAAAAACAGTTTTGGAGGGAAAAAACGAAAGGCGTAAGGTTTTATTTTAAAAACGAACGATATATAATTTTTCTTAAAAAAGACCCCCTCTTTGTCTGATTGGTGGTTGCACCAAATCAGAGCGGTACCTGCTCTGATACCACTTGTAAGACCGATAGGTTCGATAGAGGGGGGGGTGAATATCGATTCGAAAATATAGAGTATTAGCGCAGCGGAAAAGTAAAGTAGACACAGTTGTTTTTTACTTCGTTCGGAGCCTGTGACGACTCCTACTCGAAGGCCCGTGGTCCTTGACCACTTTCGTTGGGCAATCACTAGCAATTCGAATATAATTACAGAATGAATACAGGAAATGCTTAATGAAACAAAGTAATACCGACAAGAAAATTAACCAAAAACGAAGAAGCACTTTGTCGGAGCTTTGTTAGCGTCGCAGGAACGTAGAGCAGTGGGACCAGCAGTCGAAAGTTCTCAGTTGATGATTGATGCTCCACCCTTGCCCCTTCTTTTATATGAAGCTCAGGGCGCCCCGGATCCCTTCCAGGCGCCCTGGTGGGACGTGGCAGGTCCAACCAGTGAGCTCCACGTGGCGACGCGCAGTCGAGATAAAACTTGCCTCCCGGGCGCCCGGATCCCTTCCGGGCGCCCGGATCCCCTCCGGGCGCTCGGGCCCCTCTTCTCCAGAAAGTCCTTCTCCTGCAAGAAAAGGTTAGTCCGAGACAAATGTACCCTGCAGCAAAGATTGTTAGCACAGTTTTATAGATAAGCAAAGTATGACTTAGATTCCGTCCTTCCGAGACCGGAATCTAGTCACGATCTCGACTTAGATATCCGAAATGGATCTAAGCCGGATCGACGCCTAATGTTCCCTTTCCGGGAACGCGTCCTCGCAGTCACTCCCCTCCAGTGACTTACCTTACTTACCTGCCAGACGTCCGGTCAGCCCTTCGACCCGTCTATCCGGTCAGCCCGTCGACCTATCTGGACTTCTCGCCAAGCGTCCGGTCAGCCCGTCGACCCGCTTGGACTTCTCGCCAGCTATCCGGTCAGCCCGTCGACCTAGTTGGACTTCTCGCCAAGCGTCCGGTCAGCCCGTCGACCCGCTTGGACTTCTTGCCAGCTATCCGGTCAGCCCGTCGACCTAGCTGGACTTCGTGTCAGACATCCGGTCAGCCCGTCGACCTGTCTGGACTTTTCCTGCACACTTGATCAAAGTGTCAGACAACAACAAAACTAACTTAACCTATTTGTCATTCATCAAAACCTGGGTTAAATCGTTAGTGCTAACCGCACCAACAGGTTCCTGGCGAGTGATAGGCTTCCACTCGGCAGGGGCTAGCCGCTCAGAAGAAACTTCTTTTCTTCGGGCCGCCTGGGCTTCCTCCACATTAATGTACTTATTGGCCGGGTGCAACATCTGATCATAGTCTCGGGGCGGCTTTCGAATAAGTGAACGGAAGAAATCACCATCCACGAGGCCTTGCGTGAATGCATTCATCATTGTTTCTGAGGTGGCTGTTGGAATAGCCATGGCCACCTGGTTGAATCGCTGGATATAAGCTCGGAGTGACTCCCTGGGCTCTTGTTTGATGGCGAATAGACTGACACTAGTCTTCTGGTAACGCCGACTGCTTGCGAAATGATGGAGAAAGGCCGTGCGGAACTCCTTGAAGCTAGTAATGGATCCGTCCGGCAGCCTCCGAAACCACCGTTGCGCCGATCTCGAGAGGGTGGTAAGGAACACCCGACACTTTACTCCATTTGTGTATCGTGTTGTCGAACTTACCTAGATGGTCATCCGGGTCGGTGATTCCGTTGTATTCCCTGATCGCCGGGGGCACATAATGTTTTGGTAGAGGGTCCTGTAGGATGGCCTCTGAAAACTGTCGGTTGATCCGCTTGGGGGAGGTGTCCGTTCGGGGAGCCTTGCCTTTTCTGTTGTCTCACCTGGGCTCCTCGTCGGATGAAGATCCTCGATCACGGTTAAATGTTGCGACTTTAGGAGGAGTACGAAATAGGGCCCGATGAAATGGAACCGTGGCAGGCGGTGCTTCCGCTCGGCCACCTGACGCTGACGTCGCTTGTTGCTCCATCCGCTCGGCTTGCGCCTGCTGTTTCTGTTGCTCCACGAGCTTAGCTGCTCTTGTCTCGATAAGAGCGTCGAGCTCCTCTTGGGAAAGCATCACAGTGTGCGGTCGTCCAGCTTCGTCCATCTTTTCCGCTCAGATGCAGGTACGTTCCCACAGACGGCGCCAATTTGATCCTGTCCGAAAGCTGAGTAGACAGACGCTGGGGACGTGACGCTCTCCTCTATCTCCAACCAGCTGCACCAATCTCCGGCGAACCTGCACGGAAGTCAGGCCGGGAAGGGGTTCCCGACGACGACCCTCCAATGCTCAAGTCAGGCAAGAGGAAGCTATGAAGTGGCTTCTAATATCAGAGATCACGTACCTCTGGAGAAGTATGAGGACCCTTATATAGAGCTGTGAGGAGGCTTATGCACACATACTGAGGCATATACGTGTCCTCTTACCATACCTTAGTATGGGCTTGCCAGAGGAGCTTGCCTGACACCATACTGCTACAGTCCGAGCACCTCTCTGATGGGACAGTAGAACCTTCCGTCCTAGGACTCTGTGCATGGCTTGGTCTTCGAACATGCTTGTTGTCAGAAGATGTTCCTTTGTCCTTTTGTCTTTTCTCTCCCCACGCCGAGCGCCCAGTCGCTCGACAGTCCCATCACGTCCGACCGGGATATTCCCGGTCGTGTGCTCGGCTGAGACTGTTCCTTCACAGCATTGCTGCTTTGGCCTCGGCCGAGAGGACCACCCGCTCGGCCCGGCAACCTTGTTCACCAGGAGCGTCGGAAACCCGACTCCCCGCCGGGTTGTCTTTGATTCTGTTCTGACCCGTTCGGCCGGTTGACCCGATCCTTACCCGATCGGCCAAACCTTATATTGCCCTTGACTTTTGACCTCTACGTGTCATTGACTCTCCTCAAAGGGGTTCCTCGTCCTTACCGCCGGATCAATATATATATATACAATAGATTAAAATAACGATAAAGTAGAGAAAAACCCCTAATCATAATCACAACTTTGCATGCAGCCCCCAATTATAAAAAACTTTGTTTCCACTCCCTGCATGTAAAGTATTACTTGTTTTAACTTCCTCATGCAAATATTGTTACCTAAATTGCCCTTCAGATTTTTTAGGTATAAAAAGTCTAAAAACGAGTATATTTCCGGTTAAATATAGCACTTACACTAGAATCCAGTACTTTATGCTAGAATCGAGTATATTTTCTATCAAAATTAACCCTCATTTTTTTTTTGGTACAAATAGTATAAAAATAAGTATAATTCCTATTAAATTTAACACATTAAACTAAAATTGAGTATATTTTCTATTAAATTGAGCATGACTTTTTTCTTGCTTAATATAATTCCTTATAAATTCAGCATCATTTACTATTTAAAAAAAATCTAGTATATTTTTCATCTAATTGAGTACCATTTAAAGAAAATCTAATATATTTCCCATCTAATTTAGGTGAAAAAAGAATCGTACTTAATTTGATAGAAAATAATACTAGATTCTAATTTAATGTACTGAATTTAAGTTTGGACTTTTTATACCTAAAAGTATCATGGACAATTAGGTAAATATGTTTGACGTACTATTTAAAGAAAATCTAGTATATTTTCCATCCAATTGAGGTGAAAAAAGAATCGTACTTAATTTGATAGAAAATATACTAAATTCTAATTTAATGTACTAAATTTAAGAGAAATTATACTGATTTTTAAACTTTTTATGTCTAAAAGTATCATGGACAATTAAGTAAATATGTTTGATTAGGGAGTGAAAATAAAGATTTTTATGAATAGAGACTACATGCAAAGATTTATTTACCAATACGGGTGTATGCAAATTTTCCCTTAAAATAAATGAAAAAAATTATGTTAAATTAATTAATTAATTTTTAAATCAAGAAGAAAAGGCTAATAAGCATGTCCCACAGTCCACAAGTCGCCGCACTTCTTCATTCCGCTTTGAGGACCCTCTAGGTTTACCCTTCTAGCTGCCGTCGAAGTCGAAGTCGAAGGCGAAGGCAAGGCGAAGGCGAGAAACGGCAACACGTAACTTCTCCTTCTCCTCCTTCTGGATCTTCATCCGTTACTCGTCCACTGACTATTTGTGTTTGCACTTTGCATATCTGTAAACTGTAATCTGCTCGTCGCGGGATTTTGTTGTTGTAGATCTTCGCGGGACGTGCAGATTAGTGGGCTTTCTGTTTGTGGATTTGGTTCCTTCTTTGCAGATTAGGGATTCCGACGTCTAGCTTTGGCGTGAGGGCCATGTCCAGGGAGAAGCGGATACTAGATCCTCGTGGAGGCGGCGATGACTTGCAACCTGAGCCCAAGAGACAGAAGGCGCCTGCCCTTGCGAGGTAATTAAAAACTAGAATCTGCTTTCTTTGGTGCTGGTGTGTTCGTTCAGGATTTTGTGGTTCGTGAAACTACTACTTACTAATACGAGAAATCTCATGGAATTAGAGTGGCGAACGCTTTTTTTTTCCTTACAATCAATCAACCAGCAACTGCAAATATGCAATTGAGTTGTTCGTATGTACTATGGCATAAGATGGAAATACTGTAGAATTTGCATCAAAGAGTTAAATGTTAGAAAATATCAACCAAAATAGAATGAATCCAGTACACACTGTACTGAAGATTCAAGCAAGTTGTATTCACATATCTAGTTTAGGAATGCTAACTCTAATAGATTGGCAAAATGCTCACATATATGACAGTGTGCATAGTGGGACATTTGCTTTCGAAAGAAAAAAATTGGAGTGTAGCGCATGATGTAAGGATTATGCGAATTTAGGATGCACACATTGTTTAGCTCCTCACATGCATATAGAAATTGGACAATGTATATACCATTGGTACTTCCTCTAGACTTGCACCACTTGTCGTCGAAGCTATGCTCCTTGTTTGCATCAGGATTTGTATTCAAAGTCTAAGCAGACCTTGCTGGAATTTGTTTTGCCAATTGACTCCTTTATACAATATGATCATCTATTACACTAGAGTTTTCTTCTTCCAGTACCTGTGGTTTATGTACTTGTGAATATAGGCAAACACTTGCTCAACCACATAAACATTTCTTGCCTTGTTTTTAATTTTTATTATTATTGCTTGCCTTTTTTTGTTTTGTATTATTATTGCTTGCCTTTTCATCAACTATTTTGGTTTTATGTATCTCACGTTGCATGTGTCAGTGATATGTTCTTAAGAAGACTATCAATGGAGGGTGTCACCATTATCATGGTATCAACAATGACTACAGACAAATGAAAACCTACAATGCCTTTGCTTCAACTTAGGAACACTTAACAATGTCAAATGCAACACACTTGGTTTATAAATAATTGAAGTGATCAAATTTCTATGGTATTAGACTATTAGGTCCGTTGTCTTAGTTGTTCAACTTCTTCCTCCATGTCAGTATCAATGTGACTTAGGATTACTGGGTATGCTTAGCTTCCTGGAATCCTTGAGCCTATTATCCCTTTTTAGTTAATGATGCATCAGACAATTACTCCTGTTCGAGTTCAACAAACATAGATTTTATTAAACTGCGGATAATACAATTTTCCATAGTCTTCTATCCAAGGTTATGTCTATACACATCCTTTGTAAAAGAATACTATTGTGTCCACAAATAGTGTGACACGTCTTATCGAATTGTTGAAAAACTATGATTATCACAATTGAAGTAAAAGGATCAGTACCCTTGCTTTCCATGCTATATATATAGTCTCAACTTGTTTTTTTTCATGCTGGGTTTTGTATTGTGATATGTCTCTCGAAATAAAAGATCGGAATGAAGATGGTTATTCTTCTTTCTCCAAGCATTTGATGTGACAATTTTTTCTTATTTTTTTTTCTCCAGATATATTTTGATCTCATGTGCTTTTATCAAGTTAGGTAGTTGAAATATAAATTATATGTAAATATTCCTGAGTGTCAAACTAACCATTGAGTTGTCTATTTGATAGTCAGTATAAAGATCATCAATGTTTCAAGTTATATTGTTAGTAGCATGGTGAAGTACACCTTGCATTATTAAGTATCAATCATCAGATGTTGGACAAAGGTTGTGGAGTAAACTTTTAGAGTAGATGTTTTCTGCATTTCAAGTTTCCTTTGTGTATCCCTTGGTGTATGTTTGATTTTTTATTGTGGTTGATTCTATTCTTCTGCAGTCATGACGGGAGACATTAAGATCTCTTAAGACTTACCTTTTTTAGTCGTTTTTACTAAGATGATTTACTGAGTCATTTTATATTGTCTCAGTTAGATATTCTATGGTACGTTCATGTGTGTGAATTTTGTAATAAACTTTTCTATGTGCAGCGTGGTTGTGGAAGCTCTCAAAGTGGACAGTTTGCAAAGACTTTGTTCTTCTTTGGAGCCCATTCTTCGAAGAGTTGTAAGTATATTTGATTTTGCAATTTTTATGGTTGTTGATAGTGTAAACAAAGATAGTTACTTTTTTTTCTATGTTTATTATTTTTTTTTGAGCATTTGATTATGAAGTTAGACGGGTGCATTTCTTGTGTGCATGACTGTTCTTACAAGCTTGCATCTGGGAACATGCACATCCAATTGCAGATGACCATGTTTATTAAGCATATTGTTGTGCAAAAGGATGTTCACATATCTCCACAATGAAATGATATTGTCCACTTTGGGCCTAGACCCTCATGGTTTTGCTCTTAGGCTCTACCCAAAAGGCCTCATGTAAATGGAGATATTATGCATCATTTTAACTCCATGATCTATACTAAATCTTTCCAATGTGGGACTTTGATTGAACCCCAACAATTCTCCCTTCAAACGAAGGACCATAATTACTCTGATGGTCCGGGCCTCCCCGCGAGCATCTTGTCACACTGACCTGCTCTGGGCCTTCCCGCGAGCATCCGGTCACCCTGACCTACTCGCCTCTCCGCGAGCATCCGGTCACCCTGACCTACTCGCCTCCCCGCGAGCATCTGGTCACCTTGACCTGCTCCATGCCTCCCCGCAAGCATCCAGTCATCTTGACCTACTCCGGGCCTCCCTGCGAGTATTGGCCACCCTGACCTATTTCGGGGCCTTTCCCACAAGCATCCGGTCATCCTGACCTATTCCGGGCCTCCCCGTAACCATCTTGATCCTATTAATCTTGACCTGCTTCGGGTCTCCCTGCGAGCATCCGGTCACCCTGACCTACTCACCTCCCCGCAAGTATCCGATCACACTGACTTGCTCCAGGCCTCTCCACAAGCATCTGGTCATCGTGACCTAATTCGGGTTCCCCGCGAACATACGGTCACCTGACTTACTCCGTGCCCACCCTCAACTTCGTTCAAGGGCACCCCACATGACATTTAGTCTAGACCATGACTTTGATACCATTTGTTGGGACCAAAGGATGTCCACATATCTCCACAATGTCATGATATTGTTCACTTTGGGCCTAGGCCCTCATGACTTTGCTCTTAGGCTCCCCCCAAAAGGCCTCATGCCAATTGAGATATCATGCATCCTTTTAATCCCATAATCTTTACTAAATTTTTTCAATGTGGGACTTTTATTGAACCCCAATACATATACATATATGAAGTTACCCCGTGTCTTTTTTTTTTTTTTAAGCTTGCGAGCAGTTAAACCATTTAGGATTTAGGGGTTGAATTATTGTGCGCCTAGCGTGAGTGAGGGGGTGCCCCATTGTCACGTGGGGCACTTTCCCCTCTAGTCACTCATGTTGGGCACGCATGGGGGCACCCACACATACACATTTGTTGACATATGTGGTTAGACATCTGAACAAAGAGACATGTAAGCTCATGTGTGTGGTGTGGCTGTGAATGCACTATTTTTGTTTGGGAAAAAAAACTTGTGCCTGTTTATTGACTCTTTTGTGCCTGTGTAGGTTAGTGAGGAAGTGGAGCGTGCACTAGCAAAACTTGGTCCTGCTAAACTTGGAGTTGGAGGCAGGTACATAATCATGACAAATGGCATATGTGATTGAGAAAACTCGGACTTTCTTGCTTGTTTTATTTCTTTTTGCAGCCTAATTACAATATCTATATTGAGCTTTACTGTCATTCATACCGTTCTTAAATATGAATATATTTGCTTGTTAATATTTAATGAATGATGTGACCATTTCTGGAAATTTGAAGACTCAAAAGCCCTCTCTTTCAAGCTTTTTCTTTTATTTTATTCTTGAAAAGGTAAAAAAACTTATCTCTTAAAATGTTAAAGAGATATACATACATGGACTTTCTACAGTCTATAGGTAAATTTTAGCACCCAAAGGGGTTCCTTTATGGCCTTTTAGATATGATATTTCCTTATACCAAGGAACATTGTCTTTGTTATGGTAGAATGTATTTATTAAGTATCCTTTTTTATGTATAAAAAATTGGCCAAATATGGGCAGTGAATGATATTGTTCTCCATGTGTTCTGAGAATTGATTCATGTCATCTGACAAATAAGCCAATTACCTGAAGAGATACCAAATGGCCTGGGCTGCTTATTCCATGGTTGGACCTGACAAGAAATCTGTCATACTCAGCATGGTCCAACCATCAATGGACCATGCATTAAAATTCCCCTCCTGAGGGTGGTGTCTGACCAAACACGACTATGGGCCGTGCCAGGCTGACCCCTAGGCCTAACACATCCAAGCTGGTGGTTAAGGTATTACTATGTTTTGGGAGTCATACGGGAAATTATAATTCATTAACTAGACCCATAGGATGAAGTATTTTTGATGTCACTTCATGATCACTGCAGCAAATTGGGTTCATCTTACACACACACACACTGTTTATTCAATTTATAAGATCTAACCATGGTGAATTCATCTTTATTATAGTGTTTCCCTGTGTCTCTCTGGTAAAGTCAACCTGGATTGTTATTGTATAGTACTGATGCTAGTTCACCTTTAAATCTCTTAGGGATAACAATTTGACTTGCTCTGATTAACACCTGCATCAATCTGCCCCTGAATATGCCTGACCCACCTCACCCTATATTGTAATGGGGTACTGATGGGAATGCAATTTTGTAATCCACATGCAGTGCTGAACAACGATGTGCAAGATTTTTTGTGATCTGCCCTTCCCCCTTTTGTATTGTGTGTAACTTATCACAAAATACATGCTTCTTATGGGGCAAGTCATCTTACACATTTAATGCATATTTTATTGCCCCACCTCGAATTTGACTTGCACGGGAAGTGGCACAGGGTGGCGCAGGGATAGGAAAGAAGGGTTCATTGAGTACTTCTGTCCTGCCCCACTCGGGAAGTGGGGTTGGTATGGAAAGTTAAAATTGTCTTTGGCCTCGTCCTGCCCCATCCCATTGTGATCCCAATCTCTAGTTATGTAGTCTTTCCATGTCCAGAACCTTCAAAGCAAAATCCTTTATTAGGTGAAATGATTATATGATTGCAGGATCAACTTCATTTTGTATGAATGAGTACATGTGACTTAAGACTTGCCTATGAGCTTAGATTTTTAATAGCCATTTATTTTCTTTTTTGTTTCACAGACATTTCCTCTTTTTAGGGTATTCCTTATATCTTAAAGCAGCACTTCTAGGAATCTATTCACAGTCCCCTTGATCATTATGCATTTTAAATTAGATGATTTTGTTGTCTGTGACTGATAACTGGATATCTTTGTTTCTGCAAATTCGCTTTATTAGTACTCTAATTCTTTAGAAACTGCAGGGCTTCTCCAAAACAAATTGAAGGGCCTGATGGCAGAAACTTTCAGCTGCATTTTAAATCAAAGCTCTCTCTTCCACTTTTTACTGGTGGAAAAGTAGAAGGTGAACAAGGTGCTGCAATTCATGTTGTTTTGATTGATGCAAGTACTGGGTTTGTCGTGACATCTGGGCCAGAGTCATCTGCAAAGTTAGATGTTGTTGTACTTGAGGGTGATTTTAACAATGAAGATGATGATAACTGGACTGAAGAAGAATTTGAAAGTCATGTAGTCAAAGAGCGTGAGGGGAAGAGACCACTTTTGACTGGAGATTTGCAGGTAGTACTCAAGGAAGGTGTGGGGACACTTGGAGAGTTGACGTTCACTGATAACTCCAGCTGGATACGGAGCAGGAAGTTCAGACTTGGACTGAAAATCTCTTCTGGGTTCTGTGAGGGTATTCACATTCGAGAGGCAAAAACAGAAGCTTTCACAGTTAAGGATCATAGAGGAGAATGTATGTTCCTTTGCACTAATTGGCTTCTTATTTTAGTTATTTCATTGTTTAATTTTATATAGTCGTTGGATGTATCTATTGCAGTATACAAGAAACATTATCCTCCTTCATGGAAGGACGAAGTTTGGAGATTGGAAAAGATTGGCAAGGATGGCTCGTTCCATAAGAAGTTGAATAGGAGTGGAGTTTCCACAGTTGAAGATTTTCTCCGTCTGTATGTCAAGGATCCCCAAAGACTGCGGAATGTATGGCATTGGTACATTTTTATTGTTGAGATTCTTTTCTGATTGCATGTTGATTATTGTTATTACATTTTTAGATCCTTGGAGGTGGTATGTCAAATAAGATGTGGGAGATCCTAATTGAGCATGCCAAGACGTGCCCCCTTAGCGGAAAATATTATGTTTATTATTCTGATGATACAAGGAGCATTGGTGCAATTTTCAACCATATCTGTGAGTTTAGTGGCTTGATTGTTGGAGAGCAGTTCTATTCAACTGAAACTCTCACAGATAGTCAAAAGGTATGCATTGTTGCAAATTATTTTTCCTCTAATGCTCCAAGGTGATGTTGACTTGCGTGTATTTTTCAACCTGATCAATCAGGTGTAACTCTGGTAATCCATAAAACAGGAGACAATAGATTGAGTTTATGCCACTCAGTTACAACTATCCAACGTGGGTATAAGTCAGGCACTTATTTTTTCAACTTGGGGACAGTGACTTGTTAGAAAAGTTTCCAAATACAATGCGTGGGTATAGAACACAACTAATATACATAATAAGGAATAATATTAGGTTTAAGGGTTTCCCTTTTTTCTTGCGGTTTCTCCTGTGTCAGACCTGCTATTCTCACACTGCACAAACCTTTTGTTTCTCTCTCCTCACTCCCACTCATCACCTAGGTACTGCTTCCTTCCATTGTGCTGCTGCTTCATCTTCCTCATCTAAATAAATCTCCTTGTGCAGTTCTTTTTCTTTTGCATCCTTGTGTTTCTTCTTCCTTTTATTTCTTTCCTTATGGCTGAGGAAGATGAGCCTGACTCTTTGACTCACATTTCATGTCCGTATCATGTTGTGCTGATGTGTATGGGAGAGTGTATTGTAGCAAAAAGGTAATTATGCTCACCTTTCCCGAAGTTATGTGAAGGGAGGTAAATCATAGGTCAGCTTATGACTGGGGGTGTGAGGATTTTTTTTCCCGAGAGCATGCGTCCATCGGAAATTGAATATGGGAGAGTAGATGAATGATTTTGAGATGGTACAAGATCAAAGATGATCAATACATTATATAGTTGAATGAGTTAAATTTATTAGAGCTGAAAGTGTAAGAGGTAGAATTACTTGTGATATAGATAGAGGAATAAAATTCATAGTCAACTTCAAACAGTTGGAACAAACACAGTTTAACAATGATGACAGCTACTATTTAAACATTTGATCTAAGCAGAAATGCTTTATTGGAGATGCTAGCTATAACTGCATTTCACCAAATGTGCCAATGCTATTATACTTTTTATGAGTGGATCTTAACACTACTACTAATCTGAAACCTGTAGCGGTCATCATTTTGTTATTATCGTTAGAAGGGTAGAATATGATTGAGTGACATAAAAGCGCTTCCCCTTGAATTCCATTTTTGCACTTTGCAGGTCTTTGCAGATACACTCGTAAAAAAAGCATATGAGAACTGGCAGTTTGTAATAGAATATGATGGCAAAGCTCTTCTGATCTTGATGCCAAAGAAGACAATGACTACACGAAGTGAAGCTGCTGCTTTGGCAAATTTTTCAGATTCATATGACAACTCACCCACAGAGCAGCATGCTACTGAAGTTCAGCCTACAATCAATACTGGAGTGGTCAATGGAGGTAGCATAATCTTTACTTCGTATCCATATGTATATGACGGCCTTCTTGGACGATCTTTTATATCTGTCTCTTATCATGACTCCTTTTAAATTGATTTTAGTGTACTTTCTGCTAAATTTTACTATTATCTTTTTTCTAGACTAAAGTCAAAAGTACCGTTTCTCATGCATGATGAATTGCATGTGCTTTTTGATTAGTTTTGGTTCACCAATTCTCCTGTTTATATGCAGGAGATACAGATTCTGTTTCCTATAACCTTAATCAAATGAATCGATACTCGACTCATCGTCAACTCATTAGTCGAAATGCTCAGTTGCAGTATGAACATATATTGTCCCCTCAAAGTCAGCTCAGTGGGTCGTCCGATGTTATTCAGGCTCCAGGAAATGACAGCATTGGCCTTGCCTTGGTCCAATCGGAACATTCAAGCACTGGATATCAACTGGTGGACCAACCCTTCTTGCCTCCAAATCTGAGCAGCTATCACAACTGGTCCCATCAACGTCAGGGCCATGGCTCTGATGACTTCCTCACTGAAGAAGAGATCCGCCGAAGCAGTCACGAGATACTGGAAAATGATGAAATGCAACAGCTACTTCGACATTTGACCATGGTTGGGACTTCAAATAACATGACAGATGATGTTTATGGGTACCCTTCCTACATGCCCGCCCCATCTCCAGCTTTCAACTTTGATGCGGACCAGAACCGTACATCTGGTAAAGCTGTTGTAGGATGGCTCAAGGTAAAGGCGGCGATGCGGTGGGGCATATTTATCAGGAAAAAAGCAGCAGAGAAAAGGAGGAGGGCTCAACTGGTTGAGCTGGAAGATTAACAAACCAATAACCGAATTCTCGTTAATCGTGTATATTACTAGAATTTCATACACATCCTCCTGAATTCTATCTAAGATGGGTTTTATTTGTGTATCCTTTAAGCATTGTGCAGAGGGTAAGCTCTCAAAAGAAACGACTCCATGGATTCAGTAATTGCTTGTGTCTGCTAATATCATCTGTAAATTAAGCACTTACAGTCTTTGAACGCTTTGCCTAATCATGTTATTTGATTGAAACAGTGCGTGAATCTGTTCCTAGGATCACATCTGATGATGCTTGTAATGATGAACATTTTGCTTCAGTATTGCAATTATTTCCTGCACTAATTCAGTTGGTTTGATGAAATGGCAGATGTCACAAGTTAGTGATTAATCTACTTTTCTTATGAAGGAGAAAGACTTATGACTCATATTTAGGCATGTAGAGACAAAGGACAACATAGCAAGAGACAAAATATTTAATTTAGTTTAAAATAAACATAAATTTTAAAGATTTTTGAATTGCTGGGCTGTTCTTGAGTCCATGGACAAATGAGTGACAACTCAATGAAGTAAATTATCTTTGTAGGTAGAAATAAAAAAAGCAATGTACAATAATAGTAGCTAGTTAAAAGAGAAAAAAATTATATAGACATGTTTTAATTTTTATCCCTTTAAATTTACGGTAATTTATCAAATTACGCACCTAGACATCTTAATTGATCAAAAGACGAATGTTACTTTAATATTTATCAAAAGACGTACTATTTCAAGTGCACTCCCCTTTTTATTCTTCTGACAAATTAAATTTTTTTTTTTATCGTTTTTCTTTTCTCCCTCTTCTCTTTCCTATCTCCTCTTCATTTTAAGATTTAGTTAATTTTTTGATAACATTTTAATATATTTAGAGAAGCTAAAATAAACTATGAATAGTAAATTTAAACTTCTTATAATCTCAGAAATCCACATGAATTGAAATAAGTACAATTAGAGCTCTCTAAGTCCATCAGTGAGTTTCAGTCAAAATCCACTGATGGACCTAAAGAGCTCCGATTGCACCCATTTCAGTTTCTATGGATTCCTGGTGTTGCAAGGAGTTCAAATATTCTATCCATTGTATATTTTGACTTTTAGAAGGTGTTAAAATATAAGAAGAAAGAATCAGTAAAAAAAATTCATATCAGGCCCACGTTGGGCCTGATATGGTCAAAACCCACTGATGGACCTACAGATCTCAGATTACACCCATTTCAATTCCTGTGGATTCTTGATGTTGCAAGGAGTTCAAATATGTCATCCACTGATATGATTCCATATCAGGCCCAATGTGGATCTCACTCTATTAGGAATGCTCAACTGTTTAGGAACTCTTAATTTCCAGTGTAGCATTTTATTTTGACTTAAATATCAGTTCATGATGTATGTCTTTGTTGGGGGTTTGAAAAATTATCCACATTGGAAAAATATGCTGGATTGGATATTGAAAAGTAAGGATTTTTGCAATTCCTCTACCTTTTGCTTGGTATCTTTTTTTCATTTAAATAATTGACACACTTTTCTTTCAGCCTTTAGAATTTGGAATGATGTCTCTTTGTCCTTTTCCCTTATTTCTCGTAAGTGATCTCATTTTCTGGATTAATTTTCTTTTACAAAGAAGAAAGCTCCGATTAATTTTCTCGTAAATGATTTCAAAACCCACTGATAGACCTAGAGAACTCTGATTACACCCATTTTAGTTTCTGTGGATTCCTGATATTGCAAGGAGTTCAAATATACTATCCATTATTTATTTTGACTTTTAGAATGTATTAAAATATAAGAAGAAAGAATCAACAAAAAGGCTCCACGTTAGGCCTGATATGAATCATATCAGGCCCAACGTGGGCCTGATATGAAATTTTTTTACTGATGCTTTCTTCTTATATTTTAATACATTCTAAAAGTCAAAATAAACAATGGATAACATATTTGAACTCCTTGCAACACCAGAAATCCACAGAAATTGAAATGGGTGCAATCAGAGCTCTCTAGGTCCATTAGTGGATTTTGACCGAAATCCACTGATGAACCTAGAGAGCTCTGATTGTACTTATTTCAATTCCTGTGGATTTCTAAGATTACAAGGAGTTCAAATTTGCTATTCATAGTTTATTTTAGCTTATCTAAATGTATTAAAATGTTATCAAAAAATTAACTAAATCTTAAATGTCGTTGATGAAAGAGGAGATAGGAAAGAGAAGAGGGAGAAGAAAAACGACAAAAAAAAAGTTTGATTAGTCAGAAGGATAAAATGGGAAGTGCACTTAAAAAAGTGCGTCCTTTGGTAAATACCAAAGTAACATACGTCTTTTTGTCAATTAAGATGTCTAGGTGCATGATTTGATAAATTGTCGTTAAATTTATTATAAAATGGTGCATGAAATTTATAAAAACATTCTGCTAATTTATATATTATGAATAAATAATGATGTTTTAACTATGCTATATAGAATAAATAAATAAAGCTATTATTTTATAAACAAAAGAATAAAATAAATAATTATGTGCGAAATGTTATTTTTAGAACTTTTGGGTTATTTCAATAATTTTGAAGATGACTTTTGAGGTTAACATTAAATTCACCCTGTGAACATCTCCCGTGACACCGTCTCTTTGCATTGCGAGTCGGCTGACCACCGGCCTCTCTCTTCCTCTCTCGTCGATTCCGTCGCTCGCCGCCCTTCGAAACCTCCACTGAATTGCGAGTCGGCTGCCCACCGGCGTCCCTCTCATCCTCTCTCGTCGATTCTGTCGCTTGCTGCTCCTCGAAACCTCCACTGAAGGAGCATCCTCGATATCTGCCACTGCTGGAAACTAGGTCAGGTACCGGTCTCTTTTCTTCTGATTTGTTCTATTTGCATTTTTCTCAAAGGTTTTTGGGCTGCTTGTTTTGGGTGCATGATAGAGTTGGATTGATCCAGGTTTCAGGGATTTGAGCCTAGGGCTTGATCAAGTATATGTTGAACTAGAGTAATTGATGCGTTGGTTGTGCACACGGACCAAACCTTAACCTCGACTCTGAAGATCTGTAGGGACTTGTGCTTTTCAATCATTTTTTGTAATTTTATGGACCAGTCATATGCATCTTTGCTTTTTTTCAGCTGAATCTGGTCGGAAGAATATGCATCCTCCTCTAACTTTGCATCGGCATCCTATGTGTGCTGAGGTATCTTCACTTTAGTCACGCAAACATTTTTTCCCTCTTATCTTGTTCAATCTTCTGTTATTTCGATGTCTACCCCTCTTGCATTTTTTTTTCCCCATTTTTATATACTTTCTAGTTGCAACAAAATTTAGCTGTTGTGCTAAAATTGGAGTTTTATTGTTTTTATTGTTTTCAGATTATTGAGGATTTTCAGAAGTGCCATGTAGACCATCCAATTGGAAAATTTTTTGGGAAATGCACTGAGCTAAAAATAAAGCTTGATCGTTGTTTTCGACAAGAGGTGACCTTTTTAAAATTTAATTTCCTCTGGTCTTAAAATCCTTCCAAAAAGAGGCAAACTGAAACAACCAAGAAAGCAGAGGCACATGAGCATGGGTTCCATGATCGAAATTCTAACTAGAGACATTGAATTGGAAGATCCTGCAATTTAGTTAAATTATTTTAGAAAGATATTTGACCTTTATAATTTATCATATGCATTAAATTTCTAGATATAGTAACATACTAAGTGTATGAAAATTTAAATACAATTCTCTAAACTATTCCATCTCTATATAGCAATAGCAACTTCGATTAATGGTAACAATAAGATCGATGATGATAATAATAATTTAAATAATTCTTTTACCAAGCAGTGCAAAGAACCTTATATAATTAAAAACTTTCTCAAATAATATGAAATGTGATGAATTATTTCTATACTAAATGTCAATCTTTAAAATAGCTAATTGAATGTAAATAAATGTAGCTGAGGCAAAGATTGTATGTAGGTAGAACAAGCAAGCATAGTATCCTTTTGGCTTTTAGCATTATAAAATCCTAAGCTCAATTTAGATCCTTGTTGGAATGTGGAATGTAATGTCTGTTAGGATTGTAAGATTCTAAGGCTCGGGTTGCAATCTTGATTACTATGCAAGCAAGCGCACAATCACAAATTTAAATTCAGCAACACATTGGGATGACAATTTACCCCTTCTCATTTTACCCCACATGTAATTTCTCTCTGTCTATTAAAAAATTGTATTAGGATCTGATGTTTCTTAACTTTCATGAGTTACTTTTTAATTTGTTTTTTTTTTATAGAAAGCAGTGAAGCGGAAGGTGAACTTCGAGCAAAGTAAAAAGTTCAAAGAAAGACTGCAGGCTTACAGAAAGGAGATGGCAGAGAAAGACACATAAGGGCCTTGCAAAGTACCCATACTTGAATCTCTCATTAATAGACCCTTGTCTAAATTGACCATTTAGATCAAAAGCCCTAAATTTTCCTTCTATTGGGGATTAATAAAATTTGTTATTACTGGCTTCTTAGGTTATACAAGAAGTACAATCTTTAATGTGCTCTTATCTCTCTGAAACTTGCAATGATCTCTGTGGAGGTCATAATTATTAAGGAGAAATATATTCATTAGTCCTACACTATATGCATGATGCTAGTTATTAAGGAGAAATATATTCATTAGTCCTACACTATATGCATGATGCTAGAGTGAAATTAATTTGTCATTGTAAAATACTTATGATAATTTTATTTTTACTTATTCTTTTATTTTCTTTCCTTGCACTAACTATTGGTGCTCCCAGCGGACCTAGTTTGTTTTGGTAGTAGTACACATTGTTGATAGTATTTAGTGCAATTTTGATGCATGCATTGGCATCATTCTGATTGCATATTACTGGATATTTCGCTGTTAATTGCCTTGTTTTTGCCATCGGATTCAATTTTCAAGATGGTTTGTGTTTGATAGTATTTGGTGCACTTTTGATACATGCATAAATATCATGCTTATTGCACTATACTCAATATTTCCATCCTAATTTCTTTGTTTTAGTGATCAGATTTAGTTTCTGAAATGGTTGTGTTAGACTTGCGAGAGTTGTTGTTACCTAATAGACTTGATTATAACTCTTCTACATTGTACTTTTGATGATCTAACTTGAGTTGATCTTTCTGCTGATCACATAATGTTATACTTTCTATGAAGATTGTATTCCTTTTTTTGATGATCTAACTTGCGATGTTTGTGTTCCTTTTTATGTTAATACTTTCTATGAAGATTGTGGCGGAGATCCAATTCTCTGATCCTTTTTACTGATAGAATTGCATATGTAGTAATGGTGGATCAAGGTTATCGCTCTGATCTCCTAGACAATTCTACATCAACTACCGTCTGGTGATCTTTTTCTCCACTGAGTTTTTTAGTTAACAATGTGCATATATTTGACCCCTGAAATGGCGCCCTTTTTTTTAAATGTGGTCTGATTATTTCTTATTCCAATTCTAGGTGCTATTTGAATATGAATGAACCTTAGTCTCTATCTTTTAGTAAACTCAGATAAGTCAGTTTTTCCTCCTTTTTTTTTCTGGTTTATTTACTATTAATTTGAATATAAGCATTTTGCCTAGTGGGTTGGCTCTCATTCGAGTGTATTATTGAGTTTGTGACAGAATGGCTAGAGAGCTAACGATAACAAATGTGCTCTCATTCTGTATGTCCTACGTGGATGAACTGATGATGTTGTCTGCAATAAATGGTAACCAGCTAAAGGGTCTTGACTTAATAGTTTAAATTATGAATAGAATAAATACATTTCTGTGGTCATTATTTGGGTAAACCTTTTTGAATTTCATTGTTTTTCATGGTTTATTAGATGATTTGTCATTTCCTGGTTGCTTCTTCAATGGATAACTGTTACCCGAAGTTACGTCTTTTATCCTACTATTTGAGTTAATCGGAGGGTTGTGTTAGGTTATTTGTCATCATTAAAATTATGATAAATATTCAATGAATAAATCTATTAAATTATTGTGTTAATTTCAGGTTGTTCTTCGGAAGGAACGTCTTACAGGGTCCGACTGTAACGTCTCGATAAAGATCGCTATATTTTCAGAACTCGGGTGTAGTGTTAAATATGTAAGAGTTCGCATTGCAGGGTTTGACTGTAATATATCGGCAAACATCGCTACATCTCCATGAAAATTTGAGTGTAGTGTTAAATAAGTAAGTTTTCGCACCATTGGTTGGATAAGAACAAATATAATAGAAAAATTAATAATCTAATATTTGGAATATGGAACATAGGAACGCTCACGGGTAAATCAATGGAAGTAGTAGATACGATGATTAGGAGAAAAATTAGTATTTTGTGTGTACAAGAGGCAAACTCGATAGACGATAAGGCAAAATTGATAGAGAACTTGAGTTTTAAGTTATGGTACACAAGAGAGAGTAAAACAAGAAATGAAGTGGGTATTATTGTAGATAGTTCGTTAAAGGATGAAGTTGTTGGAGTAGTTAAAAAAGAGGATAGAATTATAACCCTTAAGATAATAGTGGTGAAAGAAATTCTGAACATAATTAGTGTATATACACCACAAGTAGGATTAGATGAAGCTACCAAATTAAGGTTTTGAGATGACTTAGATAAAATATTACAAAATATTTCGTCAAATGAAATGATTTTAATAGGAGGTGATCTAAATGTATATGTTGGAGTGAAAAATGAGGAATATGAGAGGGTACATGCGGGTTGTGGGTTTGGAACATGAAATTAGGAAGAGAAAATTATATTAGATTTTACGATAGCATATAATCTTATATTAGCTAATAGGTTTTTTTTTAAAAAAAAGAAGAACATTTAGTCACATTCAAAAGTGGGAATAATAGATCATAAATTGACTTTATTATAGTTAGGAAGAAGGATAGAAAGATTTGTAAAGATTACAAGGTCATCCCCGGAGAAAGTTTAACTACTTAACATATGTTAGAAGTTTTGGATATACGCTTCAAGCATACTATCAATAGAAAGAAAATATATAAGGCTTCTATAATTAAGTGGTGGAAGTTAAAAGATGAGGAACAAAATATATTCAAGGATAAGATAGAAGTATAAGCATTAGATGAAATATACGGTGATTCTAAAACAATATGGGATAAGATGATATCAAAGTTGAAAATAATAGTTAAGAGTGTACTCGGTGAATCAAAGGGGCATGTACCATTAAGTAAGGAATCTTGGTAGTGGAATGAGAAAGTACAAGACAGTGAGGAAAAATGAATAGTTTATAAGGAATTATATATTTGTAAGAACGAGGAAAATCTAAAAAAATATACAATAGCCAAGAAAGAAGCTAAGAGAGTAGTGAATGAAGTAAAAAATGAAACTTTTGAATAATTATATAAAAAATTAGATACAAAAGAAGGGGAAAAGAGACATTTATAAAATACCTAAAGTGAGAGAAAGGAAGATAAGAGATCTTATCCAAATAAAATGTATTAAAGATGAATGTAATAGGGTATTAGTAAATGAGAGAGAAATAAAAGAGCGGTGGAAGAGGTATTTTCATCAATTTTTTAATAAAAGTTTAGGTGATCAACATAATTTAGGTAATTTAAGTAGGTTAAATGAGTATAGAAATTTTAATTTTTATCGTAAAGTTCAAACTTCAGAAGTAGAACAAGCTTTAACACCCTGTTTGGAAACAACTTAAGTGAAGGAATTGAATTAAATTCCATTAGGAATTGAATTATGGTAGGAATTGAATTCAATTCCTATGTTTGGAATGGATTAGTGAATAATAGAATTGAATTGAATTCCTTAATTTGGAATCTATTTGAATTGAATTCCATTCTTATACATTTATCATTTTATCCGCATAACTAATAATTTAATAATCAAGTTAAGTATTAGAGAATAGGAAGAAGGGATCGCACAGTTAAGACAGCAGTATGAAGAAGGTGGCGCACGAGAGAAACGGTGCAAGGAGAAGTTTTCGACACAAGGAGAAACGACGCACGGGAGAAAGGCAGGAGAAAACAAGAGAGTCGGCAGATGGAAAAAAGGGTTTTAAGTTAAAAGGGCAATTAAGTAATTTTAGTTGTTCATGGTAAATCCCTATCCAAATCTGACCATTTGAGGTCTAATTTACTATTCACGTTTTGAATGGAATTGGAATTGAATTCCATATCAAATCCATCTGAAAAATTCATTCCAAACTATGGAATTGAATTTCAATTACCATAGGAATTCAATTCCATAGGATTCCAAACAGGGTGTAAATGAGATGCACAATGGAAAAGTCATTGAATCAGATGATATTCTGATAGAGGTATGGAAGTACCTAGAGAAAAAAAGTATTGAATGACTTACAAAATTATTTAACATGATATTGAAAATGAAAAAAATGTCTAATCAATGGAGGATAAGTATTGTAAAATACCGGAAATAGGCGAATATTAATAAGGAAATTTTTCGAAATTTTTAGAAATTTTTCGGGAATTTTTCGGAGCTCGTATGGACGAGTTAACGGGGATAAAAATGAGGCCCGGAAAAGCCTGTTTAGGCTACCCTATTTTAAAGAAGAAAAGTTTTTAAATTCTCATTTTCTTTTATTCTTTTTCTTTTCCTCTTATTCCCGAGCCCTAACCCATGCGACGCCGTCCCCTCTTTGCACGCGACAGATCTTCCTCCCTCTCCTCTGCTGACGCCGGCGACGCTATGGAACAGAGAGCCGGCGGTTGAGCATCCCTTCTTCTCCCTCGTGTGCACGCCCTCACTCCCGATCCGCCGGCGTCCGAGCCCTAGCGTCGGCCACTTCCTTCTCTTCTCGGTGACGCCGACCACAGAAGCCGATGCCGATCACAACAGCCGACGCCGACCCCAATCGCATGTGCCCTAGTTTCCACTGTCGCCTCCACCACAAGGAACAACGTCGACGCCCAATTCCGACGCCACAGTGTCGCTGCCGGTCGTTAGCCACCTCGCGTCGTCGCCATAGCCAACGCTGCCGGAGACGTGCCGTCGGTCGCCTCCTTTGTGTCGGCAACCGAGTCTAGTGGCGATTTTTCCTCTCTTCCCTTCGCCGTGGAGTTCTGGTGCCACCGCCGCCGACGACCGAGCCTATTGCCGACGCTCTTCTTTCTGTTCTTTGTGCTGTTAGGGCTGAGCCTCACTGAAGGACCTCACTGTGCCGCCTCTTTTCTGTTCCTGATCAATCTTCTTGGTGGAATTAGGTCACGGTTGAGGTAAGATTAGATCTTGGTTTTTGGATTTATGTTTTTGATCAGGATAGTGTGGTTGGTTTTCGGTAGTAATTAAGTAATTGTTGGCAGCAACAACTCTAAGTGGGGCAGCAACTCTTTGGTCTCCGGCAGCAGTTATTCATTTCGGCAGGACTGTCCCTAGTTGTGGATCAACATCGGTTGCGAGTAGAGGTAAGGTGTATAAATTTGTTTTGGTATTGAGTTTGTATTTGGAAGAGTTCAAGTTGATTTAGGTTTAGACCTAAATCAAATTATATAGTGGAACGAATTAGGATTTAAGAAACTAATCCTAGTTGGTCGAGGTTTATGGATTAGGGTTTTTCCCTAATTTAGAGTTAAAGAATTTATTTAGCTATTTATAGGAATTTAGCTAAATAATCGTATATCTATTTGATACAGGACTTTGACGCGAGACGAGTATCTCGATGTCGGATTTGGACATTTCTATTGGAGGCGAGTACTTTTGACTTATTGTCTTTGATATGCTTAGTAATTAAATTAACAAGATGCATTAATTGTGTTTCTTACTTGTTTCGGTTAATCACTGCCCAATACATGCTACCTGTTGATTGATTGTTTGTTTACATCTTGTATGGATATGTACCTGATTCCACATGCTCATGGGTAGTGATATAACCATATTTTACCATGTCAGGACCTAGGTTTGATACCTTATATGATCAGATACCTTGATATGATTCATTCGCTTTGGTGCACATTATGATATGTCCAGAGATTGGTTTAGTATATTACCATGTTTAGTGACATGCACCATTCGCATGATTGCATGCTGAGTGATTGATTGCTCCTTTATTGTCGAGCACTTTGCCGTTTCATCACATTCGGTGCTCGTTGTGGCCTTCGTGGGTAGCGGGACACGCGGTAGTACGTCGGGCTCTTCCGGTGCTCCGTTGGTCCGCCCATGGGTAGTGTGACGCAGTAGCACGTTAGAGATCCCTCCCAGTCATAGCGTACCAGATGAGAGCATGGCGCTCCCCATTTATGATTTGGGGTAGGAGTACGTATGTACTCGACAGCATCCGTCCACTCGGTCACTCATCAGGAGTAGTGATGCAGAGTGCACGTCTCCTACCCACTCGGTCCCACTGTTGTTGTGAGTCGGTGACTGGCGTCGGGGGACATTGACATCATATGCGTGATGCATTTATTGTTTGTGTTTGTGTTTGTTGCACTTATATGCCGCATTGCTTGGATACCTTGATTGACGTATACAGGTCTTCTATACCTTCGGATTGTTTGTCCTTTTACCGGATCTGGTTAGTGCAGTCTCCTGTTCTCTTGATTTGCATCTATCTTTATTATTGTCGAGATGCGCATGATTAGTGCTAAGTGTTATTTCTTTACTGCGTATCAACTCTGAGTGTTGGACTCACCCGCCTCTATTGTTGTTATTTCGTTGAGGAGGGTTCAGTTGCTAGTCCCCTGCAGACCTCCAGCTAGTTGCTATCGTTTGTATTATTTTTGATTCTCACTTGACTATATTTGGATTTGGATGTTGAATACTTAGATATTATATAAGTTGTCTCGTTGATGGATTTGTTTTCGATTTTATACTACTACATGCCTGCCTGGACGGCAGAAGAGGTAAGAAAAATCGGATTTGAGCTTTACGAGTGTAGTTGAGTAGGGTTGATTTCGAGTCAGAGTATTACTATGTTTGTTTATTTTATTAACTGCGTGGTTGTGACAGCCAGAGGCTGAATACTTATATAAACTGCGTGGTGATTGGTTTTATTTACTGTTATTATTCCAGCCGCCTGTGGCTGAGGTATATGGGTTATGTAGAAGTTTCAGATTGTCCACCGTATAGGGGAGATGTTGCCGAAATTTCTTCGGACAGGGGCTCCTCTGGGGCGTGACAAGTATTCTAGTTCCCTTATATAAGAATAAGGGATACATAAAATTGTGCAAATTATAGGGGTATTAAATTAATAAATCATATCATGAAATTTTGGAAAAAAATAATAGAAAAAAAATTAAGGAAGAAAATCATAGTTACCAAAAATTAATTTGAATTCATGCTTGGAAGGTCGACAATAAAAATTATACACCTTCTTAGACAATTAATTGAAAAATGTCGGGAGTAAAAATAAGATCTACACATGATATTTATTGATTTAGAAAAAATTTATGATAGAAAATTTTAGAAAAAAGAGTTGTTAGCGTAATATATATTTAATTAATTAAGGATAGGAATTCAACAACAGCCGAAGCAGATTCAAGCCCTCCTAACATTTGAAAACCTGATTTTATTGACAAAAAATAAATTAGACACAAAAATAAGACTAATGTCATAAATGGCAGAGAACACAAATCTAGAAACCAATGTGCCAAAATATAAATATGAACATTTAGGCATTCCAATTTCAATGATAATCCACAAGTTTTCACAAACCACACTGATTCATCCATTTTAGCTAAGGATTGAAATAGAAAATCTTTCCGATATATAAAACTCAACTAGCGCATAAGAGTACGCTGAGTTTATTGAAAACCAATGAAAATTTCAACTCTAAGAAGAAGAAAGATCAGAGTGCATATTAAAAAAAATTAAATCACACATATATATCAAGCAAATTGTTACCTGAAACAAATATAAAAATCTTAGCTTCCAAGAAAAGCATGCTCCCATATTACAAGAGGAATGATAAGAGTTTAAACCTCCCAGAGCAATAAGAAAGCAACTCTGCAAGAATCCACTACAATCCCAAGAGTAAGACAATAAATACACCACATCCATACAATATAGACCTCAGATTTATTAGAAATACTCAACTAAGTAATTGTTTCACTATGCAAAGTAAAAAAAAATATGCATTGCGATTCAAATTTAAATTTGAATTAATCCATATCTAAAGAGTCATCTTAGATCTCTAAAGTAGATTTCTAAAGGAGTTAAAGATCTAAATAAAAAGAAATTTACAAAATAAATACCTATTATAAAATCAAACAAAATTGTAAGTGAACTTTTATTGATATCTCAAAAGAAAACAATTTATAAAGTAATTTTACATAAATAAAAAGGAAAAAAGTATAGGAATAAGAAAACATTTATCTCTATTTGATGACTATAGTGAAGAAAACTATATTGGTGGTCAGATGAGAGCCAATGCAGCTTCATAATTTAGCTTATCAAATGTTCCACAATAATTCAACAGCTAAAGCGTATTCCAGTTCCCATAACACTAGAAAATCTGACTTTATTAAGAAAAAAAATAAATTAGACATATAAAATAAGATTAATATCATAATTACAGAGAACACAAATCTGGAAACCAATATGACAAAATCATATTTAGGCATTCCAATTTTAGTGACAACCAACAAGTTTTCATAAACCATTAATCAATTTTAGTAAAAGATTGAAATAGAAAATATTTCAAATATATAAAACTCAACTAGTTCAATAGGGTAGGTTGAGTTTATTAACTATAAGCCAAAATTTCAACTCCATGAAGGAAAATAGAGAGCAGATTCAAAAAACTACATCACATTAAGCAAATTGTTACTTGCAGCAAGTATCAAAATTTTGTCTTCCAAGAAAAGAAACCTCCCAAATTAAAAAAGTGCAGTGGTCATCAGGCTAGAAGGCAATGAATGATGGAGTGCAAAACTAAACAACTTCGTGCAAGCATCCACCTTAAGACTACACACAAAAGAGTAAGACAATCAAATACACTATTTGTACAATATAGATTATAGATTTATTAGAAATACTCAACTAAGTAATTGTTAACACTAAGAAGAGAAAAAAAATATGTTGTGATTCAAATTTAAGTTTGAATTAATCAATATCTAAAAAGTCATCATCCTATTGATTACAAGCTGTACGTATGCTAAGATATATTGCACCATATTTCAAAAGAAAAACTTATAAAAGCAACTTTACAAATGTAACAAAGGGAAATGTATAGGTATTAGAAAACATGTATCTCTATTTAATGACTCTCGTGTAGAAAATCATATTAGTGCTTAGACGAGAGCCAATTCAGTTTCATAATTTAAGTTGCTTATCATGTCTTCCACAAGAATTCAACAACAGCTAAAGCATATTCCAGTCCCTCTAAGACTAGAAAACATGACTTTATTGACAAAAATAGCAAATTATACTCTAAAAATTTCAGAGAATACAAATCCATAAACTAATGTGACAAAATTTAGATTTAAACATTTAGTAAATTGATCAGAGACAACCCATAAAATTTCACAAACGACGCTGATTCATCTAATTTAGCAGAAGATTGAAAATATATAAAACTCAACTATTTAAATAGTGTGGATCATACAAAGGACAGATTGAGTCACACTCAGTAAAATTCACTTACTCAGATGACGATGAGTGAGCAATAGTTCCACATTATCCTCCTACTTGGATATGGTTACGATTATCAGGTCAAATAGAGTGGAATGAGGATTAGGGGAAGCTAGAGAGAAAGAAATGTGCTTCTGTATCACGAAACCTGAGAAAATCGACCTAATATCATGCCTTCAAATTTGTTTAATTATCATTTTTCAGAATGCTAACTCCGTCCATGATGAACAAAAAATTCCTATTCAGAGACGACCGTTGCCCTATCTCTATGGGAGTGTTTAGAACATCCTATAATTGCTCTACAACAATGTGGATTAATGGATCATCTTGCTAAGTATAAATTGTAACCAATAAGAGTAAAGAAACAGCAAATGCCAATCTACAATAGAAAGAAAAGCAAAGCAATGTCAAGAGGTAAACCACCAAAACTCTTATCACTAATCTCAGACCTTTGCTAAATGTTTCACAAGAGTTCTAGTGAAGATCACAACACCTTCCATCACAATATTCCAAAACCTTAAGCTACACTAGCAAGACCAAAGGCTGCATCACGTCGCTCTCCATATCTATCAGTTTTCATTATTCAATCTATAAGTCTAGACGCAAGGGTCTAACAGTCCTCCTAATGAATAATAATGCAGAGGAAGACTGGAAGATGAAAATTGATCTCGAACAAGAAAAATAAGGATAACAATTACCAAGCAATTATAAGAATATTAACAACAAAGTGGTGAAATATATCTTAAACAGAAAAAAAAATAATAAGAAACAAATGAGTAAATAATTCAAAGAGAAAAAAAAAATATTATTCACAAAATGAAATTACTTGCTTAGCTTTTGTCTCAACAAAAAATACCTGTTTAGATGCCATTGATGGAGAAGAACAATCGAGACTACTCATTGCACTGCTCCGAGGGAGTGTTTAAAACATCCAACAATTGCTCTACAACAATGTGGATTTCTGGATCATCTTGATCCCAGTATAAATTATTGGTCAATAAAGAGTAAAGTAATAGCAAATACCAATCAATAATAGAAAGGAAAGCAATGACAATAGTTAAACCACCAAAATTCATATCCCTAATCTCATACCTTTGCTAAATGTTTAGCAAGAGCTCTAGTGAAGACCTTCCTTCACAATATTCCAAAACCTTTAGCAACACCAGCAAGACCAAAGGCCGCCCCACGGCGCACTTTATATCGATCTATCATTTTTAACCATTCGATTTATGAGTCTAGACATAAGTTTCTAGTAGTCCTCCTAATGAGTAATAATATAGAGGAAGATTGGAAAATGAAATAAAATTCAAACAAGAAAAATAAGGATTAAAATTATGAAGAAATTAGAAGAATATTCATCTTAAATAGAAAAAAGCAATAAGAAACAAAGGATTAAATATTTCTAAGGGAAAAATAATAATATTGAAATTACCTACTTAGCTTTTGACTCAACAAAAAATATCTTGTTTAGAGATAAACAATCAAAGACTGCTCGTTGCATTAACTACTAGGGAGTGTTTAGAACATCCAATAATTGCTCTTCAACAATGTGGACTTTTGGATCATTCTGCTCCAAGTATAAATTGTAAGTCAATAAGAGTAAGCAACAACAAATACCAATCTACAATAAAAAGGAAAGCGAGCACAATATGTAAACCACCAAAATTCCTATCACTAATCTCATACCTTTGCTAAACGTTTCTCTAGAGTTCTAGTGAGAAGATCATAACACCGCCCCTCACAATATTCCAAAACCTTTAGTGTCACCAACAAGGCCAAAGGTCGCACCACGATGCTCTTTATTTCACTTTTCAATATTTGATCTATGAGTCTAGACACAAGTTTCTAGTAGTCCTAACGAATAATAATATAGAGGAAGATTGGAAAATAAAAATACAATGTAAGCAAAAACAAAATCAAAATTACCAAGTAATTATAAGAATATACATCTTAAATAGAAAAAAAAAGAAATAAGAAACAAAGGATTAAATATTTCAAAGGGAAAAAATAATAATATTGAAAAAAAATGAAATTACCTACTTAATTTTTGACTCAACAAAACATACCTTGTTTGGAGATAGACAATTAGAGACTGCTTGCACTAATTCTTAGAGAGTGTTTAGAACATCCAATAATTGCTCTTCAACAATGTAGAATTTTGGATCATCCTGTTCCAAGTATAAATTGTAAGTCAATAAGAGTAACGTAACAACAAATACCAATCTACAATAAAAAGGAAAGCAATGACAATCAATAGGTAAACCACCAAAATTTCTGTCACTAATCTCATACCTTTTGTAAATGTTTAGCAAGAGCTCTAGTGAAGATTACAACACCGTCCCTCACAATATTCCAAAATCTTTAGCTACACCAACAAGACCAAAAGTTGCACCATGACGCTCTCTATATCTATCACATTTTAACATTCGATCAATGAGTCTAGACACAAGTGTCTAGTAGACCTCCTAATGAATAATGCCAACAAATAAGGATAAGAAATGAAAATACATCTTGAACAAGAATTACCAAACAAATATAAGAATATTACAACAAATTGGTGACTTACATCTTAACTAGGAAAAAAAAACAATAAGAAACAAATGATAAAATATTTCAAAGGGAAAAAAATAATAATTGATATGACGCATGATAGTGGGGTCAGATAGTGGATGTGGTCGGAAGTCAAGACCACGGGGCGGTCAGCAGTCAAGCCCACGAGGCAGTCAAAAGTCAAGCTTATATGGCGGTCAAAAGTCAAAAGTCAAACCTACGTGGTGATCAAATGTCCAGCCTACGTGAAGGTCAAAAGTCCGGCTTACGTGGAGTTCAGAGGGCCAGGTTATGGGATGGTCCTGGTCGGGCACAAGTGGCATTACGGAGTTAGGCCTACGTGTCGAGTAGGAACTCGGAAGCCAAGGATTACAGGGCAAGATTTATAGACTCGTGGTGCACGGGCCAAAGCGTATAGGTCAGGATATGCAAGCCAAGGATTACAGGGCAGAACTTATAGACTTGCGGAATAGGATAGCCGGACCAAAGTGTACAGGTCGGGATCTATAGGATAAGACTCGCCGAGCAAGATAAGAGGACCAAAGACGTACAGGTTGGGAGACATGGTCAGGATGGACAGGTTAGGATAGGCGACTTAAGGTTTGCAGGTCAGGAACTAGCAGGATAAGACATACAAAACAGGACACGGATCAAGACGAACAAAGCAGGACGTTTGGGCTCCCAGGTCAAGATTTACAGGTACAAAGACCCAGTCTAAGGTTAACAGACCAGAGCGAACAGGCACTACACGACAATCAAGCCAGAGAATCATAACAATCCGTCAGAGAATAATCACCACATGTCAGGGAATATGCTAACGGTCTGTGGCTCGTTGCCTCCTGATCCCTTCTCAGACCTATAGAAAGATGTCATGTGTCATTCACTGCTAGACAAAGCCTGACACCCGACATTCCTTGACACTCGTCAGACTCCAGAAGCATCCATTGCCGTATAAAAAGGGAGGCTTTGTCTCTACGCAGGTACGCTCACTCGTCATTTTCACTCTCATCTTTTACTTTTCGTCCTTTCACTGTGTTTCTGGAGAAAAAGTATCTGACTTGAGCGTCGGAGGGCCTGACCCGAAGACTTTTTCCCTGGTTCTTGGTCTCTAACGCAGAGGGGGCTTGTCTGAGTGTGCGCAGGCTCGCGTCATCATCCTCGTCATCACCCCCCCATCATCCGCCCGTGTAAGCCCTTCCGGCAGGTGCCAGATCGACCAGGCTTCGCAACGACTTTCCATCAACCACGGGCACAACGAAGCCAGCCTTCATCCGACTCAGCTTCCGGATGGATCAAATTTGGCGCCGTCTGTGGAAACACAGCTACCTGCTCCGGAACGTGAAGATGGAGGATTCTGGCAGAATCAATGTGACCATGACAGCGGGAGAGTACGAACTCTTCAAAAAGGCCAAGAAGCGGGCGGCCTCTGAAAAACAACAAACTACTGCTTCCCGACCACGGAAGTTACCGGAGGTTTCTAAAGAACCGGCTGATGCCTCGGATCGAGGTTCGAAGAGAAAACAACCCATGGAATTTCCTCCTGCCTTCTATAGAGAGCCAGATCAAGGTTATTATCAGCCAAAACCTGGATGCTATAGTCGCAAGGAGCAGCCACAAGTTTTGGTGGCTGAGAGTTCTTTGCCTAAGGATTCGAAGAGAGGGAAGTCTATCATCCCGCGCGAAGAACGCCGGGTGGAGCCAGAAGAGAAAGTGTCCTTCTCTTCCAAAATCTTGGAGGAGAGGCTATCCAAAGGGTACCGACTGTTAGTTAGAGCCCTAGAGCCAATCATGTGATGATTGTTGTATGAACTTGATGTATCATATTTATAAGGCATTTCTTTATGGTTATTATACTTATTTATATTGGTGCCAAATAATTGAGTATAATAGCATTCTTGAGTAGAAGGTTCTTATCTATATCAATCGATTGGTTGAATCGATAATGAGATGATATAGAAAACATTACTCTTAATCATTTCTAGTCAAGTATTAACATTCAGGGGCAATGTTAATGCGATGAGACTAGCATATAGGTCAACTCGATGACTTGATCTCACAAGTCATGGATATAGAGATATCAAGTTGACACATGGGTATGCATTGGAGAATGTATACTGAATGACTCGCCATGAGAAAGTATCATGGATCGTTATATGAGTGTCATATACTTTCTCATGTGACTATTAGTATGACCATTAGTCCTTGGACCTGAAGTCACAATGGTTCCCTACATAAGGAGTTGCATACTTTGGCTCCGTCAAACGTCACCCGTAAATGGGTGGACTATAAAGGTGATTACTGAGTATGTAACAAATTATGCGGAGGGATGTGAGTGATGTAGATGGGATCTATCCCTCCTATATGACGGGAGTGACATCATGATTCTTGATAGAGTAAGACCACTAAGTGCATGGTTATGCCCAAATGAGTCAATATGAGATATTGAGTTCATTTGATTATAGTGAGTCTACTTGGAGTTCAAGACATAGATTGATTAGAGGATGACACGGTCTATGCCTCAATTGATCAATCTAGATGTCTAGGATAGAAGAACATTGTCACATATTGTGAGAGTCACAATTAGTAGTCACAAAGGTGATGTTGGATCTCAACATTCTTGTAACTTGGGTAGTAATGATGTGTTGCTAGATACCGCTCATTACTTATGCTTCTAATGGGTTTATGAGTATTACCAACGTTACAAGAACCTATAGGGTCACACAAAAAGGGTAATTAGATGGAGAATAGGTTCATATGATGAACCAAGAGGATTATGTTCATGTGGTGAACCAAATTGGATTAAGAGTAATCCAAATTAGACTAATTGAGTTGGACTCAATTTGATTCATGTGTTGAATGAGTCTAATTTAAATTATGACTCATTGAATCAATTTAATACAATGAATAGAGATTCATTAAATTTAAATTGACTTGAATCAAAAGTTAGATTTGATCAACCATGGGAGATAAATGGGTCAAGTTTGACTTGACTTGAGAGGGAAGATGAAGGGTCAAGTTTGACTTGACAAAATGCCACCTCATTTGTGACTTGGCATGGGTCGGCCAATGATGGTGTTCCACATCATCAAGGTCACATTATTGTGTACCACCTCATGAGGAAGACCAAGAGTCATGACTCTTGGTATTACATGGAGGTTTAAAAACCCCTCCATTAAGTGGCCAGCCACATTAGTGAGGCATTAAGCAATTTGTGTGCTAATTCAAGTCTTCTTCTTCCTCTCTACATTCTCTTCTCCCTCTCATCCTCCATTGCCGTGACCACCAAGAGTGCTAGCACACCTTAAGTGGTTTTTCTCCACCTTTTGTCCGTGTGGATACATATAGAGGGGTGTACACTTGACACCCTACGAGATCCGACAACTCTTTGGACGAGCGGGATAAGGGAAGGGCTTCACTACAAGGGTAACGCTCTTTTCATGTAGATCTAAGGTAGATCTAGGATTAACAAACATGTACATGAATTTTATTTATCTTCGCACGGATCCGTGGCAAGACTTCGAGGTTTCCGCAACCCAAAAAGCAGTTTTTGCGGCTCGAAAGTCCCAACAGTGGTATCAGAGCCACGTGCGAAGCGTGTACATGTTTTGTATTTATTTTTTTAAAAATATTTCAGATCTGTAAGTTTCTGTAAGTTTACTATTTTTATGAATTTTGTGAGTAAATTTCTCGTAGAGGTGAAGCAACAAGTGCTTGGACACTTGTAGGCTTCAACTATCGAGAAAAATCTTCCGAAACGGCAAGATCTCGCCTAAATTGTTTTGGGACAGCGGCTTAAGGCACTGTTAGATCAAGATGGGACACTTGCGATATTCATTTCGCGAGGAGGGGCGCTGCCCCTAATCCCGTAAGGGGCATTGTCCCGCGATCGCGTCCAAAAACCGCTAAACGGGACCGCTGGGAAGTTGTGACTCATAAAATTGATAAAAACAGTAGTAAAAATTATAGAAATTTATGTAAAATACATAATTTAGAATTATGTGTGATATTGTGATGGTCATGACCCATAAACCCTAATATGATTGGTTAAAATGTGTTGTAATTCATAATATGGCCTGCGCGCTATTTTTGTATTGTGCATGTTGTATTGATATGCAACCTGCGTGTCGTACCTTCTTCTTATGTTCTTGCTGTAAATAGATTTTAGACTCAAATGTAACTTGAGTTTCATATTTGTAATGTACAAAATGAAGAGGTGGAAGGTCCACTCAAGAAGGAGCTACGAGAAGGGTGATTTCATATTTGTAATGTACAAAATGTAACTTGATTTTAGTCCTTGGACCTGAAGTCACCATGGATCCCTACATAAGGAGTTATGTACTTTGGTTTCGTCAAACGTCACCCGTAACTAGGTGGACTATAAAGGCGATTACTGGGTATGTAACGAATTATGCAGAGGAATGTGAGTGATGTAGATGGAATCTATCCCTCCTCTATGACGGGAGCGACATCGATATTCTTGATAGAGTGAGACCACGAAGTGCATGGCCATGCCCAACTGAGTCAATATGAGATATTGAGCTCATTTGATTTAGTGAATCTACTTGGCGATCAAGATTTAGATTGGTCAGAGGATGACACGGTCTATGCCTCACATTGATCAATCTAGATGTCTAGGATAGAAGGACACTTGTCATATATTGTGAGGAGTCACAATTAGTAGTCACAAGGTGATGTTGGATCTCAACATTCTTGTAACTTGGGTAGTAATGATGTGTTGTTAGATACCGCTCATTACTTATGCTCCTAAATGGGTTTAGGGGCATTGCCAACGTTACAAGAACCTATAGGGTCACACACAAAGGACAATTAGATGGAGATTAGGTTCATACGATGAACCAAGAGGATTAGATTCATGTGATGAATCAAATTAGATTAAGAGTAATCCTAATTAGGCTAATTGAGTTAGACTCAAGTTTATTCATGTGTTCAATGAGTCTGATTTAGATTATGACTCATTAAATCAATTTAATTAAATGAATTAGATTCATTATATTAAATTGGCTTGAATTAAATGGTTGGATTAGATCAACCATGAGAGAGATTAAGTCAAGTTTGACTTGACTTGAGAGGAAGAGGAAGAGTCAAGTTTGACTTGACTTTATGCCACATCATTTGTGACTTGGCATTAAGTGGCCAATGATGAGGTGCCACATCATCATGTTTAGCACATGTGTGTGCCACCTCATGGAGGTTACAAATCTCTTTAATGGCCACATTAAATGAGAATGGGGAGTTACAATCCCATTGTGGCCGGCCACTTTAGTGATTGAATGAGATTCATTTTCATTCAAGGCAATTTCATTCCTTCTTCTTCCTCAAGCTCTCCTCAAGCTCTCCCTCTCCTCTCTTGGCTGAACACCCTAGGTGCTAGCACACCTTTGTTTGGTCCCCTCCACCTAATTTTGTTCGTGTGGATACTTCTAAAGGGTTGTCTATTTTGACAATCTTGAGATTCGGCAAACCGTTGGACTAGCGGGATAGCGAAGGGCATCGCATCGAGGGTAACGCTCTTATCTAGTATAGATCTAGACTTTAGAAACTTGTACTTGTATTTTGTTTTTATTTTTCTTCGCACGGATCCGGTGGCGGGGGTTTCGGGGTTTCCGCGACGCGAAAAAGTAGTTTTCGCGGCCCGAAAAATCCAACAGTGGTATCAGAGCCACGTGCGAAGACTTGCACGAGTTTAGTTTGTATTTTTATGAAAAATATAGATTCTGTAATATTCTATAATTTTATGATTTTTAGAGTTTTTATGGGTATTTTTCTCGTAGAAGCGAAGCACAAGTGTTTCGACACCTGTAGGCTTCGACTACCGAGAAGATTTTTCCGAAACGGCAAGGTTTCGCCCCAAAACTTTTTGGGACAGCGGACTAAGGCACTGTAGGATCGCTTAGGGACACTTGCGATGGTTAGATCGCGGATAGGGGTGCTGCCCCTGGCCCCGCAAGGGGATTCGTTCCGCGATTGCGCCCGAAAATCGCTAAACGGGACCGCCGGGAAATTTTACTTGTAAAAATTGGTATTAAAATTACAGAAAATTATGGAAATTACATAATTTAGAATTATGTATAATTTGTGATAGTGATGGCCCAAAAAGACCCAATTGGTGTTGCAATTCATATTACAGCCTACGCGCCGTCATTTGATTGTGTGTGCTGTATATTTGATACGCGACCTGTGCGTCGTGCCTTTCTCTATTTATTCTTGTTGTAAATTAGTTTAGATTCGAATGTAACTCGAGTTTCAAAATTGTAATGTACAAAATTGGAGCCGTGGAAGGTCCACTCGAGACGGAGTTATGAGGAGGGCGCGAGCAATACAAGGTGGTCAAAGGGAGGAGCTTGAGAAGCTGTTGATCCTAGGTTGACCATCCGATCTTCTCATTGGCTTGAGAAGATCGTAGTAGGGCCATGACTAATCACAAATTAATTTAATTAATTGCTTGTGTATATGTGATGCATGATTAAGTAATTAATTAGTGTCTAACGATTAGATTAGATCTAAGTCGTGCATATGATGCACCCCACGATTAGATTATATCTAAATTAAGTATATGATACGCATCATCGTTTAGATTAGATCTAAATCACGTCAACTCTAATGCCTACCATGCTGTGATACCTATCACTACTTCGATCACATGTGTTGTTGAATCTGCCAAAGCAGAGCAACACATATTATCTTGGTAGGGTACGGAGGGACAATCTTGATCCCGCTTATCAACGCATGGGCAAGTACAAACTCAATTAGATTGAGTATTCCTAATTAACTCGGTTAGATCGAGTATAACTATAGACATTCTTCCAATGGTTGGAAAGATAGGACATAAATCACATTTATATTAATTCTTAGGCGTATTAGCCAAAGCTAACTCAAGTTTTAATATAACTGCGGATAATGATCCTATAAACAAGAGTTGCATAGAGATGTAATTGGTAAATTGTTACCTACCGATCATACTAAGTCTTGGGCGATTTAGCCAAAGCTAACTCTGTAACACCCACTAAGCTTTTAAGATAAGCATATGAATGTAGGATTTTTGCCTTAGAAAAATAATAAGAAGTGGGTCAAAGCAAAAAAGAAATAAAATGAAACAAGAAGAAGAGGAGGTCAAAGATTGAACCTTGAACCTCTTATATTATAATTCATAGGATTAATTAGTAGAAACCAATTGGGATAGAGAGAAGATATTGATAGCAATGGAGGGAAACTCATGATAAGGGTGAGAGTAAAAGTTAGCCAAAAGAAAACAAGAAAAGAGCAAGAGAAAGACAACTTGCCTTCCTTCTTTCTCTCCCTCTTTCTTTCTTCATTTTGCCGAAAATTTAAGAGGGAATTAAAGGGATTCATTCCCCCTTATTTCATCATGAATGGTGAGAATAAATTAGAAAATAAAATAAATAAAATAAAAATAGAAAATTGGTTAAGGGAGAAGGAAAGCAAAAATCAATTTTGCTACCTCTTCCCCCTTAACATAAAAGGGAGCAAGAAAAGAGAAGGTTATTTTTCTCTCATTTCCTCATCCTCCCTCTCCCTCACCGAACACCACTTCTCTCTCCTCCATCTTCGGCCCCAAGCCAAGGTTTTCTCCTAAGAAAGCCTAAGATACAAGGATGACTTAGCAAGGGAATCAAGGGAAAGGAACTAGAAGAAGAGGCTACTTCTTCCATCACCACACCTTAGATCCACAAGCGAAAAGGATGTAAGCTTCCCCTCACCTATGGTACAAGGCTTTTTATGTGATTTTCGGATTTTATGAGGATTAGAAAACCTAGAAAAGAATTTAAGAAAATTCGGCCAAAGAAGAGTTTTCAAATCTAGGAAGGTTTAAACAAGTCCTCATTTCATGATATTTTTCTATGCTATGTAGGAAGGCTTTTCCTTCATGTTTTTATACCTATATGATGCTTGATCAGAAGAGTACCTAACCCTAGAATTTCGGCCAAAAATATTTTCAAAAGGTTGGAGAAATCATTGTTTAACCAAACTAGTACAAGATTTCCCCCATGAACTACTAAGGGTCTTTTATTGGTTTTCTTGCTTGAAAGTTACTTGGAACCAAAAGAAATCCACTCATATGTTTCGGCCAAGAAAAGGGCTTAGGGTTAGGAAGACCTTTAAATTTAAGTAACCATGTTTGTATGATAGAATATAGAGTTCTCTTAAAGAATTGCATGTTGAATATTGCTAGAAATTCATGAACTCTTATTTTAGATTTTCGGCCATGATAAGATGGATAGCTTAGAAAAGCTTAAACAAATTTTAACATGCTCAAGACCTCTGTAATATTATGATATGGAAGTTATTTGATGCTCTTATGCTTAATTAGAGTATAGAAAATTTAGTTACATGATATATGGCATGTAAGATCACAAGGGTCCTAGCTTGTTATGAACCAACTTTGTATATGATGTTCTTAGTAATTTTTACCATGAAACTTACTTAGGTTTTCCATGTTTTAGGCCACTTAAAACCTAGTTTAGTGATTGGTAGGTTTCGGCCATGAGGAAAAATAAAAGAAAAAGGAAAAGAAACCTAGGAAGCCTAAGACACAATTCACATGTATGTTTATTATGCTTGTCTTTATATATGCTATGAAACTTGTAAGACTTCTTATGCTTTTAGGCTATTTGAAGCAAGTTTATACACTGATGAGTCTCGGTCAAGTAGGGTTTAAAAGACCTAGAAGCCTTAGAATTGAAACCAATTGTGTTAAAAATGCTTCTTATGGAAATATGATAATGTATTGATTGTGTCACATGCTTGTATAATTTTTCCATGACCTAAATGGACATTGTAGGTCTCGGCCATGAAGGGATAAATGCCCTAGAAACTCTAGAACAAAAATTAAATATGCTTATGTCACTCTACATGAAATATGATAAGTAGAAAACCAAAGTTCTCATGCTATATGTTATTTAGTGACCTAAATGAGGCTAGGGTAAGTTTCGGCCATACCTATTGTATGATGTCTTATTATGAATTTATACATGATGTTAGTTCAAGTTCACATGCTTGTATACTTGTTTTTAGCCCTAAGGAATACTTGTTAAAAGTTTGGCCATGACATATGTTAAGGGCTTGAAGAACTTAGTAACTAGCTCAAATGTGCTTACTATGTTACTTGGAAAAAAATGCTATAAATATGGTTTAAGGTTTCCATGCTTTCATGACATTTGAGACCTTGTTTCACACCTAATAGGGTTCGGCCACATGAGTTTAGGGACTTGGAGAACTTAGAAGCCAAGTTAATCATGCTTATAATGCTTCCTATGAAATTGATGTGATGATAATTTAAGTTCCACATGCTTGGAGGTTGTTTTTACCTAAATTGAGATCTAAGGGGGTTCGGCCATGATAAGAACCCAAGGGATTAGGAAGCTTAGAACCCAAGTTAACTATGTTACCATGTTTCTTATGTTAGTATAATCACATGATACACCCTTATGCTTAAACATGTATGCTTGTGATTTATACTTTCCATGATATGATATGTGCTTAGAAATATGCATGCTTTGATGATATGTGATGTGCTTAGAATATGCATGCTTTCATGATATGCTATGTGGATAGAAATATGCATGCTTTGATGATATGCTATGTGCTTAAAAAAAATGCATGCTTTCATGATATGGTATGTGGTTAAATTATGCATGCTATGATGCTATGTTAAGTGCTTAAAATATGCATGCTTTCATGATATGCTATGTGGTTAAATTATGCATGCTTGATGATATGCTTTATGCTTAAGATATGCATGTTTTTATGATCTATGCCTAAGTGATGCATAATATTATGATATGATGTATGCCTAAGTGATGCATATCTTTATGACATGATGTATGCCTAAGTGATGCATACTTTTATGATATGATGGATGCCTAAGTGATGCATACCTTTATGACATGATGTATGCCTAAGTGATGCATACTTTTATGATATGATGTGTGCCTAAGTGATGCATGCTTTTATGATGTATGATATGTATAAGTATGACATGTACTTTACTTTATGTGGCTTGTACCAAGGGTGGGCTCCATAAGCGCCCCGGGGTCGATGGAATAAGACTCGGGCCTCGTTAAGGATGGGCTCCTAAGTGCCCCTAGGTCGATGGAGTAAGACTCGGGCCTAGTATGTTTGCCTTGTAGGGTTCAAGACTTGCTACCTTGGATCTACATAGGTTGCGCGCAATATGTAAGTGGTACATAGCCGGAATCCCCTTTAAGTTGAGATTATGTTCAAGTATATATGTAAGAAGAAATGGTTTTAAAGATCATGAGACATACACATGTTTTTCGGATACATGTTTTCAAAATCATATTGCATATACCTTATGATCATGTTGTGATGATGCTTTGATTTATGATATGCCATGATTAGATATGATTATGTTATGTTTCATGCTATGCTGTAAGAGATGATATGCCATGATTAGATATGATTATGTTATGTTTCATGCTATGCTTTAAGAGCTTGATATGCCATGCCATCTTATGATGATACTATGATATGCCATGATTAGATATGATTATGTTATGTTGCATGATATGCTTAAAGAGTATGATATGTTATGCCATGACTAGTTGAGATCATGTTATGTTGAGACATTCTTTGATTATGTGATGATTTTCGGTTTTAGTGAGTAGGAAAGGAACTTACTGAGCCATGAGTGCTCATAGCTTACTTTCCTTGTACCACAGATAAAGGAAAAAGCTGGATATGCTAAAGGAGCAGCAGGAGAGGCAAGGAGATGTGTGTGGTTGTGGCTAGGCAACCAAATAAGAACCTGCTTTAAGAACTTTTAAGAATTACGCTTTGGTTTCATAAATTGTAGTACTAAATGAGTGACTTGATGTTATGTTTCTATTTATCTTGTTATCATGTTATGGAAACCATATTAGTGTAGTTCGGATATGAAAATAAAAGAAAAGTTTTATTAATCTAAGAAAAATTATTTTAAGTCTTCCGCTATAATATGTACATAGAGTATCGTAGCCCCGTCCCTTAGGGTTAGCAGGGAGGGCGGGCGTTACAAACTCAAGGCGTAGTATGATGTGGATCTTGTCCCACATGAATTATAGAATTTAGTGGGAGCATCATTTAGTTAAAGGCCTAATTAAATGATTTAAAAGAATATGATATTTATTTTCTGTATTTTTCTGTTGTAGATAACCATGACGTCGAATACGAACTCTTTCTCCCTGCGTTCTGTCCTTGAGAAGGACAAGCTCAACGGAGCAAATTTCCTGGATTGGTACAGGAACTTGAGAATAGTTCTCACCCAGGAACGTAAACTGTACGTTCTGGAGCAGCCCATTCCGGAGGCTCCTCCTGCCAATGCCCCGCGAGCTGACAAAGATGCTTATAAGAAGCATCAAGATGACGCATTAGATGTGTCCTGTCTAATGCTCGCGACCATGAACTCTGAGCTTCAGAAGCAACACGAGTTGATGGGCGCTTACGATATGGTTGAACATCTTATCAAGGACAAGCGCGGCATGAGAGATTTGAGATCTCAAGGGCACTATTACAGTGCAAGATGTCAGATGGGGCTCCCGTAGGCCCATATGTACTCAAAATGATTGGGTACATAGAAAACCTACAGAGGTTGGGATTCCCGCTTGGCCAAGAGCTGGCCACTGACCTGATCTTGCAATCCTTGTCGGATAGCTATAGTCAATTCGTTCTAAACTACAATATGAACGAAATTGACAAGCCACTGCCCGAGCTGCTTAGCATGAAGAAGACAAAGCCCCACTCTGTTCTGATGGTTCAGAAACACAAGGGAAAGGGCAAGCCCAAAGGCAAAGGAAAGTCCCAAGCCAAGGGCAAAGGCAAGGCACTGAAGCCAAAAGGAGGGGTCGCCAAGGATGCTACCTGCTTCCACTGCGGTCAGACCGGGCACTGGAAGAGGAACTGCAAGGTGTACCTGGAAGATCTTAAGAAGAAGCGAAGTGAGACTTCCACTTCAGGTATATATGTTATAGAAGTTAATCTATCTATTTCTTCATCATGGATATTAGATACCGGATGTGCATCTCATATTTGTACTAATGTGCATGCGTTGAGAAATAGCAGGACATTGGCGAAGGGCGAGGTGGACCTACGCGTAGGCAATGGAGCACGGGTTGCTGCTATTGCTGTAGGGACTTATTTTCTATCTCTGCCCTCTGAGCTTGTATTAGAGTTGGATGATTGTTGTTATGTGCCTGCATTAACTAAGAACATAATTTCAGTTTCTTGTTTGGGCAAGAAAGGTTTCTCTTTTATAATTAAGGACAAATGTCGTTCTGTTTATTTAAAAGATATGTTCTATTGTAGTGCACCTCTGATGAATGGACTCTATATTCTAGACCTTGAAAGCCCTATCTATAACATAAATACCAAGAGGTTCAAGTCAAATGACTTGAATCAAACCTATCTCTGGCACTGTCGCTTAGGTCATATAAATGACAATCACTTATCCCAGCTCCATAAGGATGGTTTGCTAGACTCATTTGATTTTGAATCTTATGAGACGTGCGAGTCATGCCTACTAGGCAAGATGACCAAGACTCCCTTTAGTGGGCACAGTGAGAGAGCGACTGACTTGTTAGGTTTTATACATAGTGATGTATGTGGCCCTTTCAATGTCGCTGCTAGAGGCGATTATAGGTACTTCATCACATTTACTGATGACTTCAGTAGATATGGTTATGTGTACTTGATGACACATAAGTCAGAATCCTTTGAAATGTTCAAAGAATTCAAGAATGAATACAGAACCAGCTTGGCAAGAGTATTAATATACTTCGATCAGATCGAGGTGGAGAATACCTTAGCCATGAGTTTCATGACTAGATAGATGAGTGTGAGATTCTATCCCAACTCACTCCTCTTGGAACACCACAGTGGAATGGTGTATCCGAAAAGAGGAATCGTACCTTATTAGATATGGTACGATCTATGATGAGTCACACAGATCTTCCGTCATTCCTTTGGGGCTATGCTCTAGATACGACAGCTTTTATACTCAACCGAGTTCCATCCAAGGCCGTGATAAAGACACCATATAGGATATGGACTGGGAGAGATGCCCAGGTATCTTTTATGAGGATTTGGGGTTGTGAGGCTTACGTTAGACGTCAAGTCTCAGACAAATTAGGACCCAAATACGACAAGTGCTACTTTATTAGATATCCCAAGGAAACTAAGGGATATTACTTCTACATTCCCAGTCAGCACAAGGTAGTTGTGGCAAAGACTGGGGTCTTTCTAGAAAGGGACTTTGTTTCTAGAAAGACTAGTGGGAGCACGTTCGATCTTGAAGAAGTTCAAGATGCGAACAATAGCACTGAAGCCTCGATGGAAGTTGAACTGGAACCATAAAGTGTTGTGGATGATGTTGTTCCACAAGGAGTTGAGGAACAACAACCAGTTCAAGTGGACATACCTCTTCGCAGGTCTGATAGGGTACGTCGTCAGCCTGAGAGATACTCATTTCTCTTGTCTGACCATGATGACGTTGTGCTCATAGAGGATGAGCCTACCACCTATCAGGAAGTTATGATGAGACCAGATTCCGAGAAATGACTAGAGGCCATGAGATCCGAAATGGATCCATGTACACCAATCAAATATGGACTTTGGTTGATCCACCTGAAGGGGTGAAACCCATTGGGTGTAAGTGGGTCTTTAAGAGAAAGACTGACATGGATGAACTTATCTATAAGAGTCGCTTGGTAGCTAAAGGTTTCAAGCAGATTCATGGTATTGACTATGATGAAACCTTTTCTCTAGTAGCGATGTTTAAGTCCATTCGGATCATGCTTGCCATTGCAGCATACCATGACTATGAGATTTGCAGATGGATGTTAAAACCGCGTTTCTGAATGGAAACCTGCTCGAGGATGTGTACATGACACAACCTGAGGGTTTTGTAGATCCACAACATACTGGCAGAGTATGCAAGCTGCATAGGTCCATTTATGGACTAAAGCAAGCTTCTCGGAGCTGGAATCTTCGATTCGATGATGCAATCAAACAGTTTGGTTTCATCAAGAGCGAAGATGAGCCTTGTGTCTACAAGAAGGTTGTAGGGGATATAGTTGTCTTCCTCATATTGTATGTGGATGACATACTACTCATTGGGAAGGACATCCCTTTGCTTCAGTCTGTCAAGACCTGGCTAGGGAGTTGCTTCTCAATGAAGGACTTAGGTGAGGCGTCCCGCATTCTAGAGATACAGATCTATAGAGATAAATCTAAGAGATTGCTTGGCCTAAGTCAGAGTACATATATTGACAAAGTACTCCTTCGGTTTCCCATGCAGAACTCCAAGAAGGGATTTCTGCCGATGTCACATGGCGTGAGTCTTTCGAAGACTCAAGGTCCCTCTTCTAGAGAGGAGAAAGACCGCATGGATCAGATCCCTTATGCCTCAGCCATAGGATCTATCATGTACGCCATGCTATGTACTCGACCTGATGTCTCGTATGCTTTGAGCATAACGAGTAGATACCAGTCAGATTTAGGTGAAAGTCACTGGATAGCGATCAAGAATATTCTTAAGTACTTAAGAAGGACTAAAGAATATTTCTTGATATATGGAGGCAATGATGAGCTAGCTGTAAAGGGTTACAGTGATGCCAGCTTCCAGACCGATCAGGATGACTATCATTCGCAGTCAGGGTTCGTATTTTGCATAAATGATGGTGCTGTGAGCTGGAAGAGTTCGAAGCAGGACACAGTAACTGATTCTACGACAGAGGCCGAGTACATTGCTGCATCAGAGGCAGCAAAGGAGGCAGTTTGGATCCGCAAGTTCATCACTGAACTTGGGGTGGTTCCCAGTATCGCTGACCCTATTGAGCTCTATTGTGACAACAATGGAGCTATAGCACAGGCGAAGGAACCTCGCTCACACCAGCGGACCGAACACATACTACGACGCTTCCATCTCATTCGAGAGATTATCGAGAGAGGAGATGTGAAGATATGTAGAGTACCTACAGAGGCTAACATCGCAGATCCCTTGACCAAGGCTTTGGCACAGAGGAAGCATGATGGTCACACTAGGTCATTGGGGCTTAGAGCCTACACTGATTGACACTAGTGCTAGTGGGAGATTGTTAGTTAGAGCCCTAGAGCCACTCATTTGATGATTGCATTATGGACTTGTTGTATCATATTCTTATATAAATAAAGACATTTATTTTGGTTATTATACTTACTTGTATTGGTGCCAAATAAATTAAGTATAATAGTGTCCTTGAGTAGAAGGTTCTCACCTATATCAATCGGTTAGTTGAACCGATAGTGAGATGATATAGGGAACACTACTCTTAATCATTCCTAGTCGAGTATTAACATTCAGGGATAATGTTAATGCAATAAGACTAGCATGTAGGTCAACTCGATGACTTGATCTCACAAGTCATGGATATAGAGATATCGAGTTAACACATGGGTATGCATTGGAGAATGTATACTGAATGACCCGCCATGAGAAAGTATCATGGATCGTTATATGAGTGTCATATACTTTCTCATGTGGCTATTAGTATGACTACTAGTTCTTGGACCTGAAGTCACAATGGATCCCTACATAAGGAGTTATGTACTTTGGTTTCGTCAAACGTCACCCGTAACTGGGTGGACTATAAAGGCGATTACTGGGTATGTAAGGAATTATGCAGAGGGATGTGAGTGATGTAGATGGGATCTATCCCTCCTATATAACGGGAGCGACATCGATATTCTTGATAGAGTGAGACCACGAAGTACATGACCATGCCCAAATGAGTCAATATGAGATGTTGATTTCATTTGATTTAGTGAGTCTACTTGGAGATCAAGATTTAGATTGGTCAGAGGATGACACGGTCTATGCCTTACATTGATCAATCTAGATGTCTAGAATAGAAGGACACTTGTCATATATTGTGAGGAGTCACAATTAGTAGTCACAAGGTGATGTTGGATCTCAACATTCTTGTAACTTGGGTAATAATGATGCGTTGCTAGATACCGCTCATTACTTATGCTCCTAAATGGGTTTAGGGGCATTGCCAATGTTACAAGAACCTATAGGGTCACACATAAAGGACAATTAGATGGAGATTAGGTTCATACGATGAACCAAGAGGATTAGATTCATGTGATGAATCAAATTGGATTAAGAGTAATCCTAATTAGGCTAATTGAGTTAGACTCAAGTTGATTCATGTGTTCAATGAGTCTAATTTAGATTATGACTCATTGAATCAATTTAATTAAATGAATTAGATTCATTATATTAAATTGACTTTAATTAAATGGTTGGATTAGATCAACCATGAGAGAGATTAAGTCAAGTTTGACTTGACTTGAGAGGAAGAGGAAGAGTCAAGTTTGACTTGACTTTATACCACATCATTTGTGACTTGGCATTAAGTGACCAATGATGAGGTGCCACATCATCATGTTTAGCACATGTGTGTGCCACCTCATGGAGATTACAAATCTCTTTAATGGTCACATTAAATGAGAATGGGGAGTTATAATCCCATTGTGGCCGGCCACTTTAGTGATTGAATGGGATTCATTTTCATTCAAGGAAATTTCATTCCCTCTTCTTCCTCAAGCTCTCCCTCTCCTCTCTTGGCCGAACACCATAGGTGCTAGCACACCTTTGTTTGGTCCCCTCCACCTAATTTTGTTCGTGTGGATACTTCTAGAGGGTTGTCTACTTTGACAATCTTGAGATCCGGCAAACCGTTGGACTAGCGGGATAGCGAAGGACATCACATCGAGGGTAACGCTCTTATCTAGTGTAGATCTAGACTTTAGAAACTTGTACTCATATTTTGTTTTTATTTTTCTTCGCACGGATCCGGTGGCGGGGGTTTTAGGGTTTCCACGACGCGAAAAACCCAACAAGTAGAGCAACGCATATTATCTTGGTTGGGTGCGGAGGGACAATCTTGGTCCCGCATATCAAAGCTTGGGTGAGTACAAACTCAATTAGATTGAGTATAACTAGTTAACTCAATTTGATCGAGTATAACTAGTTAACTCAATTTGATCGAGTATAACTATAGACATTTTCCAACGGTTGGAAGATAGGATAAAATCACATTTATACTAAATCTTGGGCGATTTAGCCAAAACTAACTCAAGTTTTCTTATAAATGAGGATCTTGATCCTATAAATAAGAGTTGCGTAGAGATGTAATTGATAATTCGTTATCTACCGATCATACTAAGTCTTGGGCGATTTAGCCAAAGCTAATTCAAGTCATAGTATGATGTGGATCTTGTCCCATGAAAATTATAGCGAATTGGTATGAATCTAGTAGTGTGGTTTGACCACATCTATGACTTGATTCTACAAAAGCTCTATAATTCAGTGGGAGCATCATTTAGTTAAAGGCCTAATTAAATGATAAATGGAATATTATATTTACTTTCTACATTATTTCTGTTGTAAATTGCCATGTCGACAAACACGAATACCTTCTCCCTGTGTTCTGTCCTTAACAAGGACAAACTCAATGGAGCTAATTTCCTAGATTGATACAGGAATCTGAGAATCGTTCTCACTCAAGAAAGAAAACTGTACGTCCTGGAGCAACCCATTCCCGAGGTACCTCCTGCCACTGCCACGCAAGCTGACCGAGATGCTTATAAGAAGTATCAAGATGACGCATTAGATGTGTCATGCCTCATGCTCACAACCATGAACTCTGAGCTTCAGAAGCAACATAAGTTGATGACTGCTTATGATATGGTTGAACATCTTCATCAACTATATCAAGGACAAGCGAGACACAAGAGATTTGAGATCTCCAAGGCACTGTTTCAGTGCAAGATGCAAGATGAGACTTCCGTATGTCCATATGTGCTCAAGATGATTGGGTATATAGAAAACCTACAGAGGTTAGGATTCCCACTTGGCCAAGAGCTGACCATAGACTTGGTCTTGTAATCCTTGACAGAGAGCTACAGTCAATTTGTCATGAATTACAACATGAACGAAATTGACAAGCCACTGCCTGAGCTGCTTAGCATGTTGTGAACTGCTGAGCTCAACCTTAAGAAGGTAAAGCCCAACTCCATTTTGATGGTGCAAAAACATAAAGACAAGGGCAAGCTTAAAGGTAAGGGAAAATCCCAAGCCAAGGGCAAAGGCAAGAAAATGAAACCTAAAGGAGGGGTTGCCTAGGATGCTACCTGCTTCCACTGCGGTCAGACCGGGCACTGGAAGAGAAACTGCAAAGTATATCTGAAAGATCTTAAGAAGAAGAGAAGTGAGACTTCTACTTCATATATATATGTTATAGAAGTCAATCTATCTATTTCTGCATCGTGGGTATTAGATACCGGATGTGCTTCTCACATTTGTACTAATGTGCATGTGCTAAGAAATAGCAGGGCATTGACGAAGGACGAGGTGGACCTACGAGTAGGCAATGGAGCACAGGTTGCTGCTGTTGCTGTAGGAACTTACTATCTATCTCTGCCCTCTGGGCTTGTACTAAAATTAGATGAATGTTGTTATGTGTCTGCTTTTACAAAGAACATCATTTCAGTCTCTTGTTTGGACAAGAAAGACTTTTCTTTTATAATAAAGAATAAATGTTGTTCCGTTTACTTAAATGATATGTTCTATTGTAATGCACCTCTGATGAACGGACTCTATGTTCTAGACTTAGAGAACCCCATCTATAACATAAGTACCAAAAGGTTCAAGTCAAATGATATGAGCCAAACTTATCTCTGGTATTGTCGCTTAGGTCATATAAATGATAATCGCTTATCCCAGCTCCATAAAGATGGTTTGCTGGACTCATTTGATTTCGAATCATATGAGACATGTGAGTCATGCCTACTAGGCAAGATGACCAAGATTCTCTTTAGTGGACACAGCGAAAGTGCGACTGACTTGTTAGGAATTATACACAGTGATGTATATGGCCCTTTCAATGTCACTGCTAGAGGTGGTTATAGGTACATTACACTTATTGATGACTTCAGTAGATATGGTTATGTGTATCTGATGACGCATAAGTCACAATCTTTTGAAAAGTTCAAAGAATTCAAGAATGAAGTACAAAATCAACTAGGCAAGAAAATTAAGATACTTCGATCAGATCATCGAGGTGGTGAATATCTTAGCCATGAGTTTCGTGACTATCTAGCTGAGTGTGAGATTCTATCCCAACTCACTCCTCCTGGAACACCACAGTGGAATGGTGTATCCGAAAGGAGGAATCGTACCTTATTAGATATGGTACGGTCTATGATGAGTCACACAGATCTTCCTATGTCTTTTTGGGGATATGCTCTAGACACAGCAGCCTTCACACTTAACCATGTTCCATCTGTTGGGATTTTCGAGCCGCAAAAATCGCTTTTTGCATTGCGGAAACCCCGAAATCCCATGCTACTGGATCCGTGCGAATATTAAAATTTACATGTACAAGTTTCTCTAAACCTAGATCTACACTAGATCTACAAGAAGAAGAGTTTATACCTTTGATGCGAAGCCCTTCGCTTATCCCGCTCATCCAAGGTTCACCGGATCTCAAGGGTGTCAAATGAACACCCCTCTATGTGTATCCACACGAACAAAAGGTGGAGAAGAAACCTTAGAGAGTGCTAGCACCCTTGAAGGTTTCGGCCAAGGTGGAGGAGAGGGAGAGAAGAAGAAGCAAGGAGGAAGAAGACGAAATCAATGAGCACAAAAATTGTAACTCACACAACTAAAGTGGTCGACCACTTCAAGAGGGGTTTTTAAACCCGATGGAATGCCAAGAGTCACAACTCTTGATCTCTCTCATGAGGTGGTACACACATGTACTATCCTTGATGATGTGGAACATCATCATTGGCCCACTTAATGCTAACTCACAAATCAGGTGGCAATGGTCAAGTCAAACTTGACCTTTCATCTTCCCTCTCAAGTCAAGTCAAACTTGACCACTTCTCTCCCATGAGTGATCAAATCTAACCATTTGATTCAAATCAATTTAATATAATGAATCTCTATTCATTTATTAAATTGATTCAATGAAACATAATCTAAATTAGATCCATTGAACACATGAATCAAATCGAGTCCAACTCAATTAGTTTAATTTGGATTACTCTTAATCCAATTTGGTTCATCATATGAACCTAATTCTCTAGATACATCAAATGAACCTAATTTCCATCTAATTGCCCTTTGTGTGTGACCCTATAGGTTCTAGTAACGTTGGCAATGCTCCTAAACCTATTTAGAAGCATAAGTAATGAGCGGTATCTAGCAACCTATTATTATTACCCAAGTTATAAGAATGTTGAGATCCAACATCACCTTGTGACTACTAATTGTGACTCTTTACAATATATGACAAGTGTCCTTCTATCCTTGACACCTAGATTGATTAATGTGAGACATAGATTGTGTCATCCTCTAATCAATCTAAATCTTAAACTCCAAGTAGACTCACTCTAATAAAATGAGCTCAATATCTCATATTGACTCACTTGGGCATGACCATGCACTTAGTGGTTTCACTCTATCAAGAATAACGATGTCACTCCCGTTATATAGGAGGGATAGATCCCATCTACATCACTCACATCCCTCCGCATAATTTGTTACATACCCAGTAATCGCCTTTATAATCCACCCAGTTACGGGTGATGTTTGACGAAGACAAAGTATGCAACTCCTTATGTAGGGAGCCATGGTGGCTTCAGGTCCAAGAACTAATAGTCATACTAATAGCTACATGAAAAAGTATATGACACTCATATAACGATCCATGATACTTTCTCATGGCGGATCATTCAATATACATTCTCCAATGCATACCCATGTGTCAACTTGATATCTCTATATCCATGAGTTGTGAGATCAAGTCATCGAGTTGACCTACATGCTAGTCTCGTCGCATTAACATTGTCCCTGAATGTTAATACTTGACTAGGAATGATTAAGAGTAGTGTTCTCTATATCATCTCACTATCGATTCAACTAATCGATTGATATAGATAAGAACCTTCTACTCAAGGATGCTATTATACTTAGTTATTTGACACCAATACAAGTAAGTATAATAACAAAAAAAAATACCTTTATATACATAGGAATATGATACAATGAGTCCATACAACAATCATCATATAATTGGCTCTAGGGCTCTAGCTAACAATCTCCCACTAGCACTAGTGTTAATCAGTGTAGGCTCTAAGGCCCAATGACCTAGTGTGACCATCATGCTTTCTTTGTGCCAAAGCCTTGGTCAAGGGATCTGCGATGTTAGCCTCTGTGGGTACTCTGCAAATCTTCACATCTCCTCTATCGATGATCTCTCGAATGAGATGGAAGCGTCGTAGTATGTGTTTGATCCGCTGGTGTGAGCGAGGTTCCTTAGCTTGCGCAATTGCTCTATTGTTGTCACAATAGAGCTCTATCGAATCAGCTATGTTAGGAACCACCCCAAGCTCAGGAATGAACTTGCGGATCCAAACTGTCTCCTTTGCTACTTCGGATGCAGCAATATACTCGGCCTTTGTTGTAGAATCAGCGATTGTGTCCTGCTTTGAACTCTTCCAGCTCACAGCACCACCATTCAAGCAAAACACAAACCCAGACTGCGATCTATAATCATCATGGTCAGTTTGGAAGCTGGCATCACTGTAACCCTTTACAGCTAGCTCATCATCACCTCCATATATCAAAAAATATTGTTTAGTCCTTCTCAAGTACTTAAGAATATTCTTGACTGCTATCCAGTGACTTTCACCTGGATCTAACTGGTATCTGCTCGTCATGCTCAAAGCATACGAGACATCAGGACGAGTACATAGCATGACGTACATGATATATCCTATGGATGAAGCATAAGGGATCTGATCCATGCGGTCTCTCTCTTTTCTAGAAGAAGGACTTTGAGTCTTCGAAAGACTCACATCATGTGACATCGGCAAAAATCCTTTCTTGAAATTCTGCATGGTAAACCGTAGTAATACCTTGTCAATATATGTACTCTGACTTAGGCCAAGCAATCTCTTAGATCTATCTCTATAGATCTTTATGGCTAGAATGTGGGCTGCTTCATCTAAGTCCTTCATTGAGAAACAATTCCCTAGCCAAGTCTTTACAGACTGCAGCAAAGGGATGTCGTTCTCAATGAGTAGTATGCCATCCACATACAATACAAGGAAGACAACTGTGTTCCCTACAACCTTCTTGCAGACACAAGGTTCATCTTCATTCTTGATGAAACCAAACTATTTGATTGCATCATCAAATCGAAGATTCCAGCTCCGGGAAGCTTGCTTTAGTCCATAAATGGACTTATGCAGCTTGTATACTCTGCCAGTATGCTGTGGATCTACAAAATCCTCAGGTTGTGTCATGTACACATCCTCGAGCAGGTTTCCATTCAGAAACGCGATTTTGACATCCATCTGCCAGATCTCATAATCGTGGTATGCTTCCATAGCAAGCATGATCCGAATGGACTTAAACATCGCTACTGGAGAAAAGGTTTCATCATAGTCAATACCAAGAATTTGCTTGAAACCTTTAGCTACCAGACGACCCTTATATATAAGTCCATCCATATCAGTCTTTCTCTTAAAGACCCACTTACACCCAATGGGTTTTACCCCTTCAGGTGGATCAACCAAAGTCCATACTTGGTTAGTGTACATGGATTCCATTTCGGATCTTATGGCCTCTAGCCATTTCTCAGAATCTAATCTCATCACAGCTTCCTGATAGGAAGTAGGCTCATTCTCAATGAGCATAGCGTCATCATGGTCAGACAAGAGAAATGAGTATCTCTCAGGCTGACGACGTACCCTATCAGACCTGCGACTTGAACTGGTTGTTATTCCTCAACTCCTTGTGGAATAATCTCATCACCCACAACACTTTGTGGTTCCAGTTCAACTTCCATCAAGGCTTCAGTGCTATGGTACATATCCTGAAATTCTTCAAGATTGAACGTACTCCCATTAGTTTTTGTAGAAACAAAGTCCTTTTCTAGAAAAACCCCAGTCTTAGCCACAACTACTTTGTGTTGACTGGGAATGTAGAAGTAATATCCCTTCATTTCCTTGGGATATCCTATAAAATAGCACTTATCGAATTTGGGTCCTATTTTGTCTAAGACTTGACGTCGAACGTAAGCCTCACAACCCCAAATCCTCATAAAATACACCTAGGCATCTCTCCCAGTCCATATCCTATATGGTGTCTTTATCACAGCCTTGGATGGAACACGGTTGAGTATGAAGGCTGCTATGGCCAGAGCATAGCCCCAAAGAGATGTAGGAAGATCTGTGTGACTCATCATAGACCGTACCATATCTAATAGGGTACGATTTCTCCTTTCGGATACACCATTCCACTGTGGTGTTCCAGGAGAAGTGAGCTGGGATAGAATCCCACACTCAGCTAGATAGTCACGAAACTCATGGCTAAGGTATTCTCCACCTCGATCTAATCGAAGTATCTTAATACTCTTGCCAAGCTGGTTTTGTATTTCATTCTTGAATTTTTTGAACTTTTCAAAGGATTCTGACTTATGTGTCATCAAATACACATAACCATATCTACTGAAGTCATCAGTAAAGGTAATGAAGTACCTATAACCACTTCTGGCAGCGACATTGAAAGGGCCATATACATCACTATGTATAAGTCCTAACAAGTCAGTCGCTCTCTCGCTGTGTCCACTAAAGGGAGTCTTGTTCATCTTTCCCAGTAGGCATGACTCGCATGTCTCATATGATTCGAAATCAAATGAGTCTAGCAAATCAACTTTATGGAGCTGGGATAAGCGTTTGTCATTTATATGACCTAAGCGACGACAGTGCCAGAGATAGGTTTGGTTCATTTCATTTGATTTGAACCTTTTGGTATTTATGTTATAGATAGGGTTCTCTAAGTCTAGAATATAGAGTCCGTTCATCAGAGGTGCACTACAATAGAACATATCATTTAAATAAATTGAACAACATTTGTTCTTTATTATAAATGAAAAACCTTTCTTGTCCAAACAAGAAACTGAAATTATGTTCTTAGTTAGAGCAGGAACATAACAACATTCATCTAGTTCTAGTACAAGCCCAGAGGGCAGAGATAGAAAGTAAGTCCCTATAGTAACAGCAGCAACCCGTGCTCCATTGCCTACTCGTAGGTCCACCTCGCCCTTTGTCAATGCCCTGCTATTTCTCAATGCCTGCACATTAGTACAAATGTGAGAAGCACATCTGGTATCTAATACCCATGATGAAGAAATAGATAGATTGACTTCGTTAACATATATACCTGAAGTAGAAGTCTCACTTCTCTTCTTCTTAAGATCTTCCAAGTAAACTTTGCAATTCCTCTTCCAGTGCCCGGTCTGACCGCAGTGGAAGCAGGTAACATCCTTGGCGACCCCTCCTTTGGGTTTCAGTGCCTTGCCTTTGCCCTTGGCTTGAGACTTTCCCTTACCTTTAGGCTTGCCCTTGCCTTTGTCCTTTTGCACCATCAAAATGGAGTTGGGCTTTACCTTCTTAAGGTTGATCTCAGTAGTTCTCAACATACTAAGAAGCTCAGGCAGTGGCTTGTCAATTTCATTCATGTTGTAGTTCATGACGAACTGACTGTAGCTCTCTAGCAAGGATTGCAAGACCAAATCAGTGGTCAGCTCTTGGTCAAGGGGAAATCCCAACCTCTGTAGGTTTTCTATGTACCCAATCATCTTGAGTACATATGGACCTACGGGAGTCCCGTCTTGCATCTTGCACTGAAACAGTGCCTTAGAGATCTCGAATCTCTCGTGCCTAGCTTGTCCTTGATATAGTTGACGAAGATGTTCAACCATATCATAAGCACCTATCAACTCGTGTTGCTTCTGAAGCTCAGAGTTTATGGTCGCGAGCATGAGACAGGACACATCTAATGCGTCATCTTGATGCTTCTTATAAGCATCACGGTCAGCTCGCGTGACAGTGGCAGGAGGTGCCTCGGGAATGGGCGTCTCCAGGACATACAGTTTCCTTTCCTGAGTGAGAACAATTCTCAGGTTCCTGTACCAGTCCAGGTAGTTAGCTCCATTGAGCTTGTCCTTATCAAGGACAGAACGCAAGGAGAAGGTGTTCGTATTTGACGACATGACAATCTACAACAGAAAATGCAGAAAATAAATAATCATATTCCACTAATCATTTAATTAAGTCTTTAACTAAATGATGCTCTTATTGAATTATAGAACTTTTGTAGAATCAAGTCATGGATGTAGTCAAACCACACTCATTAGATTCTAACTAACTAGCTATAATTCATGTGGGACAAGATCCACATCATACTATGCCTTGAGTTAGCTTTGGCTAAATCGCCCAAGACTTAGTATGATCGGTAGGTAACTAATTACCAATTACATCTCTATGCAACTCTTGTTTATAGGATCAAGATCTGTATATATATTAAAACTTGAGTTAGCTTTGGCTAAATCGCCCAAGAGTTAATATAAATGTGATTTTGACCTATCTACCAATCATTGGAAAATGTCTATAGTTAAATCCGATCCAATTGTGTTTGACTAGTCTTACTCGATCTAATTGAGTTTGACTCACCCATACGTTGATAGGCGAGACCAAGATTATCCCTCCGCACCCTACCAAGATAATATGCGTTACTCTGCTTTGGCAGATTCAACAACAACATGTGATCGAGGTAGTGATGGGTATCACGGCATGGTAGGCATTTCGAGTTGACGCGATTTAGATCTAATCTAATCGTTGATGTATATCATATACTCGATTTAGATCTAATCTAATCGTGGTACATCATATACGCGATTTAGATCTAATCTAATCGTTAAAGCACTAATTAATTACTCTAATCTAGCATGCATCACATACAGACACACAAGCAATTAATTAAATTGTGATTAGTCATGGCCCTACTACGATCTTCTCAAGCCAATGAGAAGATCGGATGGTCAACCTAGGGTCAACAGCTTCTCCAAGCTCCTCCCTTTGACCGCCATGTGTTGCTCGCACCCTCCTCGTAACTCCTCCTCGAGTGGACCTTCCACCGCTCCAATTTTGTACATTACAAATTTGAAACTCGAGTTACATTCGAGTCTAAACTATTTTACAACAGGAAATAAAATAAAAAGGCACGACGCACAGGTCGCGTATCAAATATACAACACGCATATTACACAAAATGGCGCGCAGGCCATAATATGAATTACAAGACATATTTCCAATCAAATTGGGTTCTTCGGTCCATGACCATCACAATATCATACATAATTCTAAATTATGTATTTTATATAAATTTATGTGATTTTACTGCTATTTTTACAAATTTATGAGTAACAATTTCCCAGCGATCCCGTTTAGCGATTTTCTGGCGCGATCACGGGACAATGCCCCTTGTGGGGTTAGGGGCAGCACCCCTTCTCGTGAAATGAGTCTCACGAGTGTCCCACGATGATCTTACAGTGCCCTAAGCTGCTGTCCCAAAATATTTTGGGCGAGAACTTACCGTTTCGAAAAATTTTTCTTGGTAGTCGAAGCCTACAAGTGTCCTAGCACTCGTTGCTTCGCTTCTATAAGAAAAATACTTATAAAAATCATAAAATCACAGAAACTTAAAGAACTTTAATTTTTCATAAAAATTAAAATAAAAACAAGTACATGTTCGCACGTGGCTCTGTTACCACTGTTGGGATTTTCGAGCCGCAAAAATCGCTTTTTGAGTTGCGAAAACCCCGAAATCCCATGCCACCGGATTCGTGCGAATATTAAAATTTACATGTACAAATTTCTCTAAACCTAGATCTACACTAGATCTACAAGAAGAAGGGTTTATACCTTTGATGCGAAGCCCTTCGCTTATCCCGCTCGTCCAAGGTTCGTCGGATCTCAAGGGTGTCAAATGAACATCCCTCTATGTGTATCCACACGAACAAAAGGTGGAGAAGAAACCTTAGAGTGTACTAGCACCCTTGAAGGTTTCGGCCAAGGTGGAGGAGAGGGATAGAAGAAGAAGGAAGAAGATGAAATCAATGAGCACAAAAATTGTAAATCACACAACTAAAGTGGCCGGCCACTTCAAGAGAGGTTTTTAAACTCCATGGAATGCCAAGAGTCACAACTCTTGATCTCTCTCATGAGGTGGCATACACATGTACTATCCTTGATGATGTGGAACATCATCATTGGCCCACTTAATGCCAACTCACAAATCAGGTGGCAATGGTCAAGTTAAACTTGACCTTTCATCTTCCCTCTCAAGTCAAGTCAAACTAGACCACTTCTCTCCCATGGTTGATCAAATCTAACCATTTGATTCAAATCAATTTAATATAATGAATCTCTATTCATTAATTAAATTGATTCAATGAAACATAATCTAAATAAGATCCATTGAACACATGAATCAAATCGAGTCCAACTCAATTAGTTTAATTTGGATTACTCTTAATCCAATTTGGTTCATCATATGAACCTAATTCTCTAGATACATCAAATGAACCTAATTTCCATCTAATTGCCCTTTGTGTGTGACCCTATAGGTTCTAGTAACGTTGGCAATGCTCCTAAACCCAATTAGAAACATAAGTAATGAGCGGTATCTAGTAACATATCATTACTACCCAAGTTACAAGAATGTTGAGATCCAACATCATCTTGTGACTACTAATTGTGACTCTTCACAATATATGACAAGTGTCCTTCTATCCTTGACACCTTGATTGATCAATGTGAGGCATAGATCGTGTCATCCTCTAATCTATCTAAATCTTGAACTCCAAGTAGACTCACTCTAATCAAATGAGCTCAATATCTCATATTGACTCACTTGGGCATGACCATGCACTTAGTGGTCTCACTCTATCAAGAATAACGATGTCACTTCCGTTATATAGGAGGGATAGATCTCATCTACATCACTCACATCCCTCTGCATCATTTGTTACATACCCAGTAATCGCCTTTATAGTCCACCTAGTTACGGGTGACGTTTGACGAAGCCAAAGTATGCAACTCCTTATGTATGGAACCATGGTGACTTCAGGTCCAAGGACTAAGAGTCATACTAATAGCCACATGAGAAAGTATATGACACTCATATAACGATCCATGATACTTTCTCATGGCGGGTCATTCAGTATACATTCTCCAATGCATACCCATGTGTCAACTTGATATCTCTATATCCATGACTTGTGAGATCAAGTCATCGAGTTGACCTACATGCTAGTCTCGTCACATTAACATTGTCCCTGAATGTTAATACTTGACTAGGAATGATTAAGAGTAGTGTTCTCTATATCATCTCACTATCTATTCCACTAATCGATTGATATAAATAAGAACCTTCTACTCAAGGACGTTATTATACTTAGTTATTTGACACCAATACAAGTATAATAACCAACAAATACCTTTATATACATAGGAATATGATACAATGAGTCCATATAACAATCATCATATGATTGGCTCTAGGGCTCTAATTAACACCATCCAAGGCTGTGATAAAGACACCATATAGGATATGGACTGGGAGAGATGTCCAGATGTCTTTTATGAAGATTTGGGGTTGTGAGGCTTACGTTTGACGTCGAGTCTTGGACAAACTGGGACCCAAATCCGTTAAGTGCTATTTTATAGGATATCCCAAGGAAACGAAGGGATATTACTTCTACATTCCCAGTCAACACAAAGTGTTTGTGACTAAGACTGGGGTATTTCTCGAAAAGGACTTTTTGTCTAGAAAAACTAGTGGGAGTATGTTCGATCTTGAAGAAGTTCAAGATATGGACCATAGCACTGAAACCTTGATGGAAGTTGAACTGGAACTACAAAGTGTTGTGGGTGATGAGATTGTTCCACAAAGAGTTGAGGAACAACAACCAGTTCAAGTAGACCTACCTCTTCGCAGGTCTGATAGGGTACGTCGTCAGCCTGAGAGATACTCATTTCTCTTGTCTGACCATGATGACGTTATGCTCATTGAGAATGAGCCTACCTCCTATCAGGAAGCTATGATGAGACCAGATTCTGATAAATGACTAGAGGTCATGAGATCCGAGATGGAATCCATGTACACCAACCAAGTATGGACTTTGGTTGATCCACCTAAAGGCGTCAAACCCATTGGGTGTAGGTGAGTCTTTAAGAGAAAGACTGACATGTATGGACTTATTAGTTATAAGGGTCGTTTGGTAGCTAAAGGTTTCAAGTAAATTCATGGTATTGACTATGATGAAACTTTTTCTCCAGTAGCAATGTTTAAGTCTATTCAAATCATGCTTGCTATTGCAGCATATCACAATTATGAGATCTGGCAGATGGATGTCAAAACCGTATTTCTGAATGGAAATTTACTCAAGGATATGTACATGACACAACCTAAGGGTTTTGTAGATCCAAAGCATACTGGCAGAGTATGCAAGCTACATATGTCCATTTATGGACTAAAACAAGCTTCTTGGAGCTGGAATCTTTGATTCAATGATGCAATCAAACAGTTTGATTTCATCAAGAATGAAGATGAACTCTGTGTCTACAAGAAGATTGTTGGGAACACAGTTGTCTTCCTTATACTATATGTGGATGATCTACTACTCATTGGAAATGATATCCCTTTACTGCAGTCTGTAAAGACTTAGCTGGGGAATTGTTTCTCAATAAAGGACTTAGGTGAAGCAGCCTGTATTCTAGACATAAAGATCTATAGACATAGATCTAAGAGATTGCTTGGCCTAAGTCAAAGTACATATATTGACACGGTATTACTACGGTTTGCCATGCAAAATTCAAAGAAAGGATTTCTGCAGATGTCACATGATGTGAGTCTTTCGAAGACTCAAAGTCTCTCTTCTAGAAAGGAGAGAGATCGCATGGATAAGATCCCTTATGCTTCAACCATAGGATCTATCATGTACGCCATGCTATGTACTCGTCCTGATGTTTCGTATGCTTTGATCATGATGAGCAGATACCGGTCAGATCTAGGTGAGCGTCACTGGATAGTGGTCAAGAATATTCATAAGTACTTGAGAAGGACTAACGAATATTTCTTGATATTTGGAGGTGATGGCGAGCTAGCTGTAAAGGGTTACAGTGATGTCAGCCTTCCAAACTGACCAGGATGATTATAGATCGCAGTCTGGGTTTGTGTTTTGCTTGAATGGTGGTGTTGTGAGCTGGAAGAGTTCGAAGCAGGACACAGTTGCTGATTCTACAACAGAGGCCAAGTATATTGCTGCATCAGAAGCAGCAAAGGAGGCAGTTTGGATCCGCAAGTTCATTATTGAGCTTGGGGTGGTTCCTAGCATAGCCGATCCTATAGAGTTCTATTGTGACAACAATGGAGCAATTGCACAAGCTAAGGAACCTTGCTCACACCAGCGGATCAAACACATACTACGGCGTTTCCATCTCATTCGAGAGATCATCGATAGAGGAGATGTGAAAATTTACAGAGTACCCACAGAGGTGAACATTGCTGATCCCTTGACCAAGGCTTTGGCACAGAGAAAGCATGATGGTCACACTAGGTCATTGGGCCTTAGAGCCTACACTGATTGGCACTAGTGCTAGTGGGAGATTGTTAGTTAGAGCCCTAGAGTCAATCATATGATGATTGTTGTATGGACTTGATGTATCATATTCCTATATATTTATAAGGCATTTCTTTATGGTTATTATACTTACTTGTATTGGTGCCAAATAACTGAGTATAATAGCGTCCTTGAGTAGAAGATTCTTATCTATATCAATCGATTGGTTGAATCGATAATGAGATGATATAGAGAACACTACTCTTAATCATTCCTAGTCAAGTATTAACATTTAGGGACAATGTTAATGCGATGAGACTAGCATGTAGGTCAACTTGATGACTTGATCTCACAAGTCATGGATATAGAGATATCAAGTTGACTCATGGGTATGCATTGGAGAATGTATATTGAATGACTCACCATGAGAAAGTATCATGGATCGTTATATGAGTGTCATATATTTTCTCATGTGACTATTAGTATGATCATTAGTCCTTGAACCTGAAGTCACCATGGTTCCCTACATTAGGAGTTGCATACTTTGGCTTCGTCAAACGTCACCCGTAAATGGGTGGACTATAAAGGCGATTACTGGGTATGTAACAAATTATGCGGAGGGATATGAGTGATGTAGATGGGATATATCCCTCCTATATGACTGAGTGACATCATGATTCTTGATAGAGCTTAACCACTAAGTGCATGATCATGCCCAAATGAGTCAATATGAGATATTGAGCTCATTTGATTATAGTGAGCCTACTTGGAGTTCAAGACATAGATTGATTAGAGGATGACACGGTCTATGCCTCAATTGATCAATCTAGATGTCTAGGATAGAAGGACATTGTCACATATTGTGAGAGTCACAATTAGTAGTCACAAAGGTGATGTTGGATCTCAACATTCTTGTAACTTGGGTAGTAATGATGTGTTGCTAGATACCGCTCATTACTTATGCTTCTAAATGAGTTTAGGAGCATTGCCAACGTTACAAGAACCTATAGGGTCACACAAAAAGGGTAATTAGATGGAGAATAGGTTCATGTGATGAACCAAGAGGATTAGGTTCATGTGATGAACCAAATTGGATTAAGAGTAATCCAAATTAGACTAATTGAGTTGGACTCAATTTGATTCATGTGTTGAATGAGTCTAATTTAGATTATGACTCATTGAATTAATTTAATACAATGAGTAGAGATTCATTAAATTTAAATTGACTTGAATCAAATGTTAGATTTGATCAACCATGGGAGATAAATGAGTCAAGTTTGACTTGACTTGAGAGGGAAGATGAAGGGTGAAGTTTGACTTGACCAAATGCCACCTCATTTGTGACTTGGCATGGGTCGACCAATGATGGTGTTCCACATCATCAAAGTCACATCATTGTGTGTCAGCTCATGAGGAAGACCAAGAGTCATGACTCTTGGTATTACATGGAGGTTTAAAAACCCCTCCATTAAGTGGTCGACCACATTAGTGAGGTATTAAGCAATTTGTGTGCTAATTCAAGTCTTCTTCTTCCTCTCTACATTCTCTTCTCCCTCTCATCCTCCATTGCCGTGACGACCAAGAGTGCTAGCACACTCTAAGTGGTTTTTCTCCACCTTTTGTCCGTGTGGATACATATAGAGGGGTGTACACTTGACGCCCTACGAGATCCGGCAACTCTTTGGATGAGTGGGATAAGTGAAGGGCTTCACTACAAGGGTAACACTCTTTTCATGCAGATCTAAGGTAGATATAGGATTAACAAACATGTACATGAATTTTATTTATCTTCGCACGGATCTGTGGCAAGACTTCGAGGTTTCCGCAACGCAAAAAGCGATTTTTGCGGTTCGAAAGTCCCAACACCGACCCCTTGCTATCGGGGAATATGATAGCAGCAAGGACCCTGAAGACCACCTCCGCAAGTTTAGAAATGTGGCTCTGCTACATCAATACAGAAATGTCGTTAAGTGCCGAGTGTTCTTGAACACTCTATCGGGCTCTGCCTAGAAGTGGTTCGATGGACTGCCGCATGGGTCCATCACTTACTTTTCTGACTTCAAGATTGCATTCCTGCGCCACTTCGCCAGCAGCAGGAAGTATCAAAAGACGGACCACTGCTTGTTTACTCTCAAGCAAGGGCCCTCCGAGCCGTTGAGGAGCTATATCAAGCGCTTCAACCAAGTGGCTCAGGGCGTTCCCTCGGCCACATCAGAAATACTCATGAGCGTCTTCTCTCATGGGTTGACAGAAGGAGAGTTCTTTAGGGATCTCATCAGATATCCCGTAAATAATTTCGATGAGATGTTGGAGAAGGCGGCCAGCTACATCAATGTGGAGGAAGTACAGGTTGCACGAAGAAAGACAAACAAACCTCCTCCCGTGAATAAGACTGAGAGAAGATCACCCCAACCCCCTACTCAACCCCTCCCGCGCGCTCGGGAGGCCCGACCGACTTTCCACCTCGATTAGGATGCTCGGCCGATCCCACGGGTAACTGCAGTTCATGCTCCCCGACCTGGACCTTGCGGACCGCGCTATTGCACATATCATCGATCCCACTCGCATGCTACTAGCGAGCGCTTTCAATTCGCTCGTGATTCCCGGCTTGTTGCTGAGCTGGGCTTGCCACCCCCTGAGCTGGCTCCTCAGGTCCAACGAATAATGGAGGAGCGATGTAATGTAGTGGGACAGGCCAGCCGACCCCGGGTCGATCAGGAGGGGCCAGGCATGCAACAACAAGGGTGCACTGGGGAGCAAGGAGAGGCTCGCGAGGCGGAGAATCGGGGCAACGCGACCATCCGTGATATAGGCATGATCTTCAGAGGACCTACCGACGGAGATTCGGGCCGGGCGTACAAGTCTCATGAACGCCGATTGGAGATTCACGCTGTTGGATGCAGCAAGGAGCAGGTCGCTGGCCCTATTATCAGCTTCGCGCCACAAGACCTGGAGGGACTGGAGTTGCCTCATGACGACGCCCTTATCATCAAAGTTGTCATAGCCAACAGCCGCGTGGCTAGAGTCTTTGTTGACACTGGGAGCTCTGTCAACATATTGTTCAGGTCTGCTTTCGAAGAAATGCAGATCGACGCTAGCAAGCTTCAGCCGATGGCTACTTCTTTATATAGCTTTACTGGCAATGAAGTAAAGCCTATGGATCAAATCAAATTGGTCATATCTTTGGGGAGCGAGCCATTAGTCAGAACCAGGAGGTGTACCTTCCTCGTAGTAGACTCGCCCTCTTCTTACAACGTTATTTTAGGTCGACCGGCTCTACATGAGTTCAGAGCTGCTGTCTCTACCTTTCATCAGAAAATCAAATTCCTCGTGGGAGAGTAGGTCGGGGAAGTAAGGGGAGAGCAGCGGGTTTCTCGGCAATGCTATATGGACATAGTCAAAGTAGAAGCTCGCAAAGCACAGAGGACTCAGGACGGGGTTGTGCACACCATTCAAGAATAACCCCTGCCTATAGCTGAAGAACCCATTCCCTGGGAGGAAGTTCAGCTATATCTTGAACGTCTAGAGAGCCTTACTCGGGTAGCAGGTGACTTACCTCCCGAGCTCAAAGAAGAACTAATCCAGTGCTTAACCCGCAACAGAGATGTCTTCGCCTGGTCTGCTGAAGAGTTACCAGGGGTCAAGCCTGAAGTAGCGGAGCACAAGTTACACCTCTTGCCTGACGTCTGGCCTGTCAAGCAAAAGAAAAGGAACTTCTTGGCCGACCAGAATAAAATTATCAAAGCTGAGGTAAATCATCTCAAGAAAGCAGGACACGTCCGAGAAGTACAATTCCCGTCTTGGCTTTCCAATGTGGTCTTAGTAGCAAAACCCAATAATAAGTGGAGGGTCTACATAGACTTTCGGGACCTCAATCGGGCTAGCCCTAAAGATTGTTATCCTTTGCCCAGAATTGATCAGCTGGTAGACTCAACCGTCGGTTGTGAAAGAATTTGCATGATGGATGCTTATCAGGGGTACCATCAGATTCCCTTAGCCCTGGAGGACCAGGAGAAGGTCAGTTTCATTACGGTTGATGGTACTTTTTGTTATACTGTCATGCCTTTTGGGTTCAGGAACGCTGGAGCTACTTATCAGAGCAAGTTGGGCGTAATGTGGAAGTCTATGCGGACGACATACTTATCAAATCTCCCTCAGCCATAAATCTAATAGCCGATGTGGAGGAAACCTGCAACACCCTCCGACAATACGGGCTAAAATTAAATCTCCTGAAGTGTCTGTTCGGAGCCAAAGGAGGGAAATTCTTGGGATACTTGGTGACGGAGCGGGGAATTGAAGCCAATCCTGAAAAGGTCCAAGCACTTCGAGATATGAAAGCTCCCCAAAACTTGAAGGAAGCTCAGAAGTTGGTAGGCAGGATAACTGCCCTGTCTCGATTTATTTCCAGATCAGCAGACAGAGCAGCGCCCTTCTTTAAAGTGCTCAGGAAAGCCTCCAAATTCCAGTGGGATGAAGAATGCACGCGGGATTTTGAAGAGTTAAAGAAATATCTGGAGACCCTGTCTTCTCTATTCAAGCCTATTACAGGAGAGCCGCTCTGGGTTTACCTGTCAGCCACCCCTGAGGTCGTGGGGGCGGTGTTAGTGAAAGAGCAGGACAATGTACAACGACCATCTATTGAAGGGGGTTGAGTCTAAATATATAGCCCTGGAAAAGTTAGTATATGGATTGGTGCTCATGGCGCAGCGTTTAAGACCCTATTTCCTGGCTCATCCTATCACGATCTTGACGAATAGCACAATGGGAAAAGCCCTTACCAACGTCGAGGTGGCAGGCCGACTTATTAAGTGGGCGACAGAACTGGGGGAGTATAATATAGCTTATCAACCTCTTACAGCTATTAAAGCGCAGGCCTTAGCTGATTTCCTGACCGAGATCCATCAGACTGACTCACAAGAAACTTGGAGGGTATATGTGGATGGGTCGGTCACACATCAGGGAAGTGGTGTTGGAGTTCTTCTGATATCCCCTCAGGAAGACATCTTGTAGCTAGCCGTGCGATTAAATTTCAGGGCCACTAATAACGAGGCAGAGTATGAAGCTTTATTGGCAGGTCTGCAGGCAGCCCGACATGTGGGAGCTACCCGAGTGATTGTTTACTCAGATTCCCAATTGGTAACACAACAAGTGGCGGGAAATTTTGAAGTCAACAGTGATAAGCTACAAGTATATTGAGAAGCTTATGAGAAAATGAAAGAAGAATTCAAGGAGGGCATGGTGAGCAAGATTCCCAAAACATAGAATTGTCGAGCTGACAAGTTAGCCAAAATGACCAGTTCTCTGACAACATGGGTATTAGATAGATCAATAGCACAACCCTTCCTCATAGCTCAAATAGATCTTCAGAATAACAAGGACGAGCTTATTGACTGGAGGACCCCAATGATTAGTTATCTGCAACAATGTATACTACCGACCGATCTGGAGGAAGCACGGCTGGTCAGGAAAAAGGCTCATGCCTACACCATGATAGAATATCAGTTATATAAGCGGGCATTTTCCAAGCCTTTACTTAAGTATTTAAGCCTGGAAGAGGCAGAGCATGCTTTGCCAGAGTTACATCAAGGGTGTTGCGGCAGTCATGCGGGAGGTCGAACATTAGCTCGCAAGGTGCTGCTGGCCGATTATTTCTGGCCCACATTACAAAAGGATGCTCAGCAGTTGGTAAACACTTGTCTATCTTGCCAGAAGCATCAGAATCTGACACATATGCCCACCTCAATGTTAAGGACGTCCATTGTCTCCTGCCCCTTTGATCAGTCGGGTATGGATATTGTAGGACCATTCCCTATGGCGCTAGGTCAAAAGCGATTTCTACTTATGGTCGTGGATTACTTTTCTAAATGGATGGAAGCTGAAGCCCTGGCTAGAATTACAGAAGGAGCAGTTATTAAGTTTTTGTGGAAAAACATTCTGTGCAAGTTTGGCATACCCCATAAGCTAGTATCAGATAACGGAAGACAATTTCAAGGCTAGAAGATCCAGGCCTGGTGTTAAGGGTTTGGAATTATTCAGGTCTTCACATCTATAACCTACCCACAAAGTAACGGGCAAACAGAAGTTGTCAACCGAGAGATTGTACGGGAACTGAAGGTTAAGTTAGACCATGTTGGAGGACATTGGGTGGAAGAATTACAAAGCATTCTCTGGACCTACCGTACAACGCCTCGGGAGAGCACAGGCCTCACTCCCTTTCATCTAGTCTACGACAATGAAGCGGTGGTACCTATAGAGGTTGGGGTACCTTCCACTAGGAGGATGCTATATGACGAGGAGAAAGTTGAGCGACGACTCACAAAGCTGGACCTCATCAGTGAAACTCGCGAGCGAATGGCAGCCAGACAAAATTATGAGGCAAAATTATGATAAAAGGGTGCTTCCTCACTTCTTCATAGAAGGAGACCTAGTCTGGAAGCGAACACAACTTGTTGGGGATGTGGCTAAACTAGCACCCCAATGGGATGAACCCTATAATGTTATTAGAAAGTTGGCATCAGGTGCGTACTACCTACAAGACGACAGGGGTAGGAATCTAGACCGGCCTTAGAGCGCTAATTATCTTCGGCCTTACCGCACATAGATAACTTTCTTTTCTCCGACCAGTAAGAATATTTGTCTGGGCAATATTGTTACATCCTTTGTAAATTGTCAAACCCCTTTTGGACTCATACACAAAGCAAGAAGTAAGACAGAACATTAAGTAGGAAGTAATTCGGTTTACACAATGTACAAGATTACTTAAAAGCAAAAAAGACTTCGTCTGGTATCTCATCCAAAATACGACAATGATCTAAGAAGTCTTCAGGGGAAGCAGACCTAAAATACCCTTGTTCGTATAGTTGTCGCATGGCCCCTGCCGCACCATACGCTATGAAGGTCACGAGGCGGTCCCCAACCTGAACCCCAAACTCTCGGGAATGGAGATAGGCTTCCCGACTCAGCCGGCAGCGTTCAATTTCTCCCGCCCTATATATTTCCAGAGCTGAGGTAACTCCGGAAAGTCCAAAACAGTCTTGTGACAGTTCAGCTTTCAGGATGTACAGTTCTGCGGCTTAGGATTCCAAAGTCCTAGCCTGCTCTTGTAGGAGGGTTTCTTTAGATCTTAGTTCTTGGGTCAGCTGATCTACGTTCTGCTTATGGAGACTCTCGGTCTGACTTTTCTCCTCACGGAGGCCTTGGAGCTCTTGGTTGGCTTCCCGCAAAGCTTGTTGGTGCTGAGCATTGGCCCTCTTCAAAGCTCCTATTTTAGCCCTTTGTGCGCGGCCGATCGGTGTGTTGGAGTGTATACTGAAAGCCTAAGCTTTGTAAACATTCATTATGAATAAAGAATCACATTTGGTCAAATTGTCTACATTTGTTTGTAGTTGTTCATTTAATTTTATATTGTAGATAACATAGTATATGGTGTCACATGCAGAAGATGATGTTATCAGTACCTTATAAATTATAAACAGTAGCTCACGACCAAAATGGAAAGGAACAAACCATTAGAAAGTCGTAGTGTAATTAGGTATTAGTTTATCTTGACTATATAATTACACTAGTACATTCAGAGTGTATTGAGTAGGACCATTTGAGGTCGTTTCTTTTATACTGACTTTATAAAGGAACAAAGACCTCGGTTATTATGGAAGTGTGTGCTCTTAATCCTAATATAATAACAAGCACATATATTTGATATTTATTTCTTTAATTTATCAATGGGTGAGATTTAGTTCGATGAATCAATAAACCCGATAGGTTGGGAAATGATATCACTTATAATGTGTGTTGTTGATTATAGAAGGAAACTGTGTCCTAGAGATACTAGGTTGATAATGTTCCCAAGAGGAGCTCATAAGGATTGTCATGTTAAACCCTGCAGGTGGACTTAGTCCGACATGACAATAAGGTTGAGTGGTACTACTCTTGGACTTAGATATTAATTAAATGAGTTGTCAGTAATTCACTTAATTAGTGGACATTCGATATCTTAAACACAGGGAGACTAACACACTCATAATAAGTAGGAGCCCAAAAATGTAATTTGGGATTGGTGCGATAGTTCAATAATAGTTCTCTAGTGGAATGAATTATTATTGATAAAATTAAATTGTGTGTTCGGGGCGAACACGGGATGCTTAATTTTATCGGGAGACCAAAACCAATTCCTTCTCTCGGTCCCTATCGTAGCCTCTTATTTATAGAGTACTATACCCACATATACCCACCTTCTATACCCACCAATAGGGGGCCGGCCAAGCTAGCCAAATTAAATTAAAAAAGAATTTTAATTTTAATTTTTATTATGTGGAAGAAATAATTTATTAAAGAGAATTAAAATTAAAATATCTCTCTTGTAAAAGATCTACAAAAGATTAAAGAAAGAGATTAGATCTCTTTCCTTATTTGTAGATTGGTGAGATATTTTATTTTCTTTTTAAAATTATCCACATGTTGATAAAATTAAAATTATAGAAATTTCTTTTTATCAACCATGAAGAGATTTTTAAAGAGAAATTTTAATTTTAAAATTTTCGGAAACAAATTAGGAAGTTTTAATTGTTGATTAAAACTTGTCTAATTTATCTCTTTTGATGTGGCCGGCCATTAGAGATTAATTGGGGAAATTTTATTTTATTTTTCACAATTAAATCATGTCAAGGGAATTAAGGAAATTTTATTGTAATTAAATTTCCTAATTTACCTAGGCCAAGGAATATAAAAGAAGGGGTGAAGGTGCCTTCATGAGACACAACCTCTATTATTTTTCTCTCCCTCTTTATTCCTTGGAGTGGTCGGCCATCCTCTTCCTCTCTCCCTCTTTGTGGTGGCCGAATCTCTCAAAGGCTTGGAGCTCTTGTGGCGGCCGGATACTACTTGGAGAAGAAGAAGAAGAAGAAGGAGAGAAAGCTAGCATCTCTTGGAGCTTGGTTGGTGTTTTGTTCTTCATCCTTGGTTAAGCTTTTGTGGCCGAACCTAGCTAGGAGGAGAAGAAGGTGGTTGGTGGTTTCTCATCTCGGAAGATCGTTGCCCACACAACGTCCGAGGTTAGAAGAGGAATACGGTAGAAGAGCAAGAGGTTTTTCTACAAGGTATAACTAGTAATTTTTCTTTCCGCATCATACTAGTTATTTATGGAAATAATACCAAATACAAGAGGCTTACGTTCTAGAATTTCGAATACATTTTTCGATGTTGTGTTCTTTTGTTTTTTCTTTTCCTTGTGATTTGATTGTTCTTTTCAGTTAACCTAAAGTTATTTTAGGAAATTAAATATTAGCTTTCTATAAAAGGTTTTGTCTAGTCGGTTGTGGTTGCTCCCATATCCAAGAAGGCCATGTGCCTCGCCACGTCAGTACTGGGAACCGATTATGGAAATTAATATTTAATGGAATTAATAACTTAAGGTGATTTGGGTCGAATGTGTTAAGTTCCGCAGGAGATCCAAGTCAAAACCTAAAAGAACAAATAGATTAAGTTTTGGATCAAACGTGTTAAGTTCCGCAGGCGATCCAAAATTTAATTTAAAAGAACACATGGTAGCTAGGAAAAGGTTCAGACCTTTGTACAGTGGAACCTCTAGGCTTTCCGAGTAGCAACCAACACGCTGCAGGATCATTTAATTACAATTCTAGCTCAGCTACCTTATCCGACAACACTTTATTACGATAGTAATAGAGATGAAGCGTTTGATTCATCACAAGAGATTTAGCATGAGCCTGAGCCAAAAAGGTAAAATGTTTGAGAAGAGTGGAAGGAGTGTTGTTGCACGAATAAGTGAAGCTCACCTGGACATACAACTCTGAGAACCTATCCATTCGATCAGGTACAGACAGGCCCTCCATTTGCTGAAAGTTTTCATCCCAACAGGTAACTAGTTGACCTCTTAGAATAAGGTAGCTAGTGGGAGCATCCTGTTGTCGCATTAGCCCTTGCTCAGAAGGTTTGGTGGAATAATACTCGTGATAAGAGGGCTCCTGCGGGTGTGAAGCTGCTGCCACAGGTTCAGAAGGATTGGGAGGGGGCGAGTGAGATGGCCCTGGATGTGATTCATCAGGCAGGGGAGTCGCTAAGGGACCCAACGTATTGCCTGGTGTTCTTGAAGGAGCATTGACAGGCACAGAGGAAGAGACAGGTCGAGAGGAAGCTGGAGCTTGCTCCCGTGAACATTTGGGCGGGAGATCCGCGGGGGTCGCAGGACTGTGGGCAGACACAGGGGGATCCTGGACGTGCAAGGCTGGAGTGGGAGTGGAAGACCTGTTGACAGGTTTGGCGGACGGACTGGCAAAACTTAGGTCTGGTGTTGTATACCTTCGGCGAAATCTGTGAGTCAAGGGTTGGTCGTCCGAGTCCGAATCTTCAGAAGAAGGTCGAGGTCGCCGAGTCGAAGGAGGCACAGCAAGTCTGCTGGTGGGATCAACAGCGAGACGCGCCTGCCAGGCCACCCAAGACGCCGCTCAGAAAGAAGGACTGGCAGGGGGAATGTCTATTGACCTTGAAGGAGGTCGGGGGGACAGTTGGACAGAAGGTTCCGAAAATGTTTGAGGGGCAGACAAGGGAGTTGATTGAGGGACTGACTGAGGAGTGGCGGTGGTAGTTGTTCCTAGCTGGGCAGGGGCAGAATGGGGGAGAGGTCTCCTATCCAATATGATTCTGCTTCTCCGCATTATTTCCTGTTCACTAAAGGGGAGAGGCTGGACGTCTGATGCGCAGAGCAGGGTGTTAGCTGCACGGGAAAACCAGAGTTGTAGTCACCACACCAAACAATAGTGAAGTAATTCAAGGTCAGGCAAAACTCACCCAGAGATCGAGGCAGCTCGGCAGAAGAGATGCAGCTTAGTCTAAAGAAGGACAGTACGTCCTCAGATAGCAGTCTTGTCAAATCAAATCGCCAGCATCTCAGCTGAGCCAGAGCGTCTGTGAAGAGGAGGTCATTACTGAAATCCCCCACATAAGGCATTACGGGGAGGGTTCGCTACCACCGAGTAGGCCACTCCACCACAGAAGGAAACTTAAGGAAAAGATACTTATCCTTCTAAGCAGGTTCAGATGAGGGAATAGGACAAAAGAAGGTAGTCCGGGTACGAGCCTGGAAGCGAAACAAGCCCTCATTGTGCTGACGAGGGGTGAAGAAATAGTGGAATAGACGAGCAGACCAGGATATGTCGCAAACTTCACATAAGACTACAAAGCTGCACAGAATCCTTATAGAATTGGGAGTTAGCTGACCCAGAGAAATTCTGAAATAACGGCTTACGTCGAAAAACAGAGGATGAATGGGGAAACAAAGCCCCGCCATGAATTGCTCCTTGTAGAAGGTGACGTAGCCTGCTGGAGGGGAAGGGGCCTGGTGCAGTATGTTGGGAATGATGATATGCATGTCATTGGAGATTTCATAGGTGAAGTGAAGATCATCCAAATCCACACCAACAAAGGTAGAGATCCCAGGGGGATAAACGATGTTAGGAAAGACCATAGGAAAGACTAAGAGGAAGCTGGGAACAATAAGATGAGGCAGAGGGCACAAGGAAGCGAGGGGTAGGAGAGAGCAAAGAGCGATAACAGAGGAAGCAGTTGAAAAAGTTCCTTGGGGTAGCGGAGGCGACCTATTTATAGTCGATATTCTCAAGGGTATAATGGTCAAAGTGTCATCCAACGGCTCACAGTAAAAGCAGTTTAGGATATCTAAGCAAAAGGAGCCGAACGATCGGCACAGAAAACGACGCAGGAGGAGAGGGTTCGATGAGAGTACATGGCATGACGTACGAGAGTCATCATGAGTTACCTCGGGAAAGAGCGATACTGTGTTACGAGTGTTACAAAGTGTGGGAAGTCTTCGCGAGCTTTTTCCCTCTATGTATTTCGCCCTGGCCTGCTAAGTTTAAGGGGCGAACCCAGTTCGGGAGCCAGCTCGGGACACTAAGCGAGCAGAGTTCCAGGGCAGGGGCACTAGTCAGAACGTCATCGAAATCAAAACAGATCCCAGGTCGAGGAACAATCAGATCTGGGGCCAAGGAACACGCAACCAAGAATTCTCAAGATCGAGATGATCGTCGAGGAATTTCCTAAGTTTACGCAATTTCAGATAATAATAGATCGATGGATTTCCTAAGTTTTATCACCTTCGAACACAAGCAGGTCTGGAATATTTAGGCATTAAAAGTTTTACATCAGGGTTGCAGGCCTGATGAAGGACGGGAAGGCTTCATCAGGAAGTTCTCGCATTAGGTGATCCCTGTCCAGGAAGTCATATGAGGGGGCAGAGCGAAAAAGTCCTTGCTCAAACAATTGGCGCACAACACCCACGCCCCCGTAGCAGAGCATCCTGTCGGTGAATCGCCTATCTTCTTCTGGAAGAGTGGAGACTTGACATAAGAAATTCGATAGGCTCTGAGGTGATCATTTTCGCCTGATCTGTACTCCACCAGTTCTACCTTCACTTTATCTGCAGCAGCCAGAGCCAGTGCATTCTCCTTCTTAAGGGTAGAAGCCTCCGCCTGGACTTTGAGAAGATCTTCCTGAAGAGACTTGATAGTAGCCTGGTCCAGATCGCGTTGAGCTTGGAGAGCTTTTTTCCGGTCAGCACTAGCGGCCAGGTCTGCTCGGGCAACTCCTAGGTCTTTCTGCAAGGCTTTCTTAGACTCCTAGAGTGCCTTCAGATCCGCCAAGTAGGCGGCCAGCTTTGACTCCTTCTCCTCCAGCTCGGTCACCAACTGGCGACGACGCTGCCCCTCCAAGTTCAGTTTTGAGTCGCTGGTCTTCAGGGCCATTTGCAGTTCTTTTATCTTTTCAGAAGACTTCTGAGCCAGATCCCGAGCAGACTGAGCGGACTCCCCAACCGCGTGCAGATAAGAATCCAGAGGGTCAAGCGGATCGCGGGGAGTAAGTGGCAACTCCAGCTCTCGCAGACGAGCCTTCAGTGACTCGTTTTCTCGCAGCAGGTCAGCGGCAAATTGGGTCAAGCTCAGGCTACTAGAGCAGGCCTGCCCGGTAAAAGGGAGAGGGTTAGAAATAATGTCATAGTTGGTCCAAGAAAAGGAAAACTCATCGATATAATATGTTGGGAAACCAGATCCAGGCTTTCCCACTGAGAGCCTCCCCAAAATTGTTCGTTGGTTGATCGCCAAAAGGTGGCTAGGGCACCGTGCAGCTGAATTTTGCCGCGGACAAGAATGCCACCAGCCTCTGCTGAAGCCCCTACTGGGTCTGGTTCGGCCATGGAGGGTAGGCACCAGGAAGTTGTGAAATCCTGTTCACTCCTTTGAGACCGGGTCCTGGTGCGAGTAGCCGACGGGGAGGGGGCGGCAGGAAGAGTAGAAGGGGTCGTAGAGCTCCCGGGCTGGTCTCTAGTAAAAGGATCAACCTGCTCAGGAGCTAAGACCCGGACAGGAGTAGGGGTCGGGACTTCCGCCACCCGCGGAGACTCCTAAGCAGGGATTTTAGTTGTTTGCACCCGGACTTTGGGGACCTTGGAGGAACGTTGCCCGAGTGAAAGAAGCGAAGGGGAAGATTGGACAGCCGGAACGACTCTTTTTCATTTTCGCTGGAGGTGCAGGCGTTTATTTGGAGGCGGAGAAAGAGGCCGCTCCTCCGCGATGGGCTCCAGGGCTGCAGAGCTAGCTTCCGAGAGGACAGCTTCCAGAAGAAGTTGGCTGGAGGACTCTGCTGGCTCCGTTGTTGTTTCCTGGGAGGAAGTAGTCGAGGGAACAGCAAGGCCTCTCGCGATTTCTTCGCCCACAACCTTCAAAACATTGTTGGGCATTCTGCTGGATTCACGCGAATAGGCCCGGAACATAGCAGCCTCTACAAAGCAAGAAGGAGATACCTCAGTTAGCGAACACTAGCAGAAGGAAAAGCGAAGTCTTACCGAATGGAGCTCCTATATCTGCGGGGATCGGGTTGAGTCCAAAAAAGTGCAAAAAACCCTCTCACAATATTATAGACAGGAGAAGGCAGACTCCCTTTATTTTCTCTGAAGCTGTGTGGCAACCTGGTTGATGCTGGTGCTCTGGTAACTCAAAAGGGGTAGGAAGATTGGAGCATCATTGGGTCGACTAAGTCACCAACCCAGGCAGCCTGATAAAGAAGCGAGACTTCCAACCCTTATTGGAGGAAGGTATGTCAGAGAAGAATTTACACCTGACCCTGGATTGCACCATGAATACGCCAGACTCGGATCGTTTCAAAGAATAGAAGTGGTGGAAGAGTTGTGCGGTTAAGGGAATCTGATATACCTTACAGAGGATGACCATGCCAGAGATAACACGAATAACATTGGGAGCAAACTGTGAAAGTGGAATACGAAAATATTGACTCAAGGAAGAAAAAATTGGATAAAGAGGAAAGTGGAGACCTCCTAAAAGTTGGTCCTTAAAGAAAGTTACAAAACTTTGGGGAGGAGAAGAAGGGTGTTCATTCGGTCGGGGAGCTCGCAGTTGATAGTCTTCGGTAAGGTGCAAGTTATTACGGATCTGGAATAAGTCGCTATCATCCAAGTTGGAAATATAATACGAATACCAGAGTGCTTCATTACCTTCAGCTATAAGGGAACTGAGGAAGATGATGAGAAGAAGCGTTCGTGAGAAACAAACACAGAAGGAAAACTTAGCAGGAAGAGCAAAAAGAAGCGGAAGAGTCGAAAGCAGCACGAGTGAAGCGGAAGAGTCGAAAGCAGCATGAGTGATGTGAAGAAGACGGCAGACAACCTTTAGGGTTTATAAAGTCAAAACCCTTAGGAAGCATCGAAAGGAGGGAAGGTATAATAATTTGAGTCGTCGGATCTAGGGTCCCGTGCCAAAAGGCGCTGATCAGCCATAGTAGCGAGAAAGGTTAGTGGGGCACGCGTCACTCTCCTATGAAAAGTATTAAAAAGGTATTAATGATGGACGTGACAAGTAAATCATGAAAAGAGATTTTCGTACTACATCATTCCGGCGCAGGAAGGACATACGTCAGAGGGAAAGATGGTCATGCAGTTACCTCGAGAAAAACAAAGAGCCATACGTCAGGGTTATACAGCCACCTCGGGAAAGAGAAAGGAAAATGAAGAAAAGCAAGAATTCGAATTTGGCGCTCCTTGAAATTTAAAATAAACAAATAATTGAGCTGATTAAAGTTTGTATGAGACATTTGCAGGACATATCCTAAGTCGTGCACAATTGGTAGGACACCCAAGATGCGACACCTGGGCGGGAATTTTAGGGATAATCCCCAAGCCATTCCTCAAATATCACAGTCAATGCTTGGATCAACCCTAAAGAGCTTCTTACCTGACCTTCTCGGGTCGGGTCCTAGACTCTCGCCTCAGTGCGAGTTATAAGTGAGCATGCTCTCACGCCCAATGACCGTCCAGGTCGGTGTCCCAAACTCTCGCCTCAGTGCGAGTTATAAGTGAGCATGCTCTCACGCCTAACTACCGTCCAAGTCGGTGTCCCAGACTCTCGCCTCAATGCGAGTTATAAGTGAGCATGCTCTCACGCCCAACGACCATCCAGGTCGGTGTCCCAAACTCTCACCTTAGTGTGAGTTCTAAGTGAGCATGCTCTCAAGGCCAACAACCGTTCAGGTTGGTGTTCAACGACCTCTCCAGGTCGGGTCACAGACTCTCGCCCCAGTGCGAGTTATAAGTGAGCTTGCTCTCATGACCAACGACTTTCTCGGTCAGTATTTCCTACTCTTGCCTTAATATGAAGTCACAAGGTATACTTTCATGCTCAACAGATTTGCAGCCATGCTTCTATTGCCGATATGAGATGCAAACAAGCGGGTCCGTATGAACCATGACTTCTCACCCCTTATGGTAAGAAAAAGGTATGGAAATTAAATGGTCCTTTCTAAATTATCTTTTCTAGCAAATTCTCTTGAGAACATGCGCATGGAACATGATAATAGGAAAGACAAAGTCATAACTTAATAGACAAATGATGCAGAGAACAAGGTTTATTTAATAAGAGTTGGGCAACATTTGTCAAGGGTTCACACTATTACAAGAACAAGACGCCTGGTTCCTCCTCATCAGATGAGCCTGCGCTTGGGCCAGTTCTTCCTTGATACATTGGATATTGCTTTGCAGACGGGCAATGGTTTCATCTTTTATCCGACCTTCCTCTTGTAGGAGGGCTACAGTGTCCTCGTGTTTCAGCTTAAGGTAAGCAATGAAATGGACCTGACTCCTCAGGTCTGCATGTGCCTTATACTTTAGGACTACCTCAACTCGAGTCTTGGACTTAGCAGCCAGCCAGAGCTCTTCCATTTCACGAGTAAGAGATGCTTGAAGATCTCTGCTTTGAGTCATCTCCAGTAAGGCCTCACCTTTCTGGGCCAGTAATTCAGTCAGATGAGTAATCTGTTGATGCAAAGAAGAGGGTTCGCTAGTTCCATTGTAGGTTCTATGAAGGCTTGAGTATGAGAAGATAGTTGATTCTCTATTGAGGAGAGGTGGCTCTATTTAAAGAGATGTGTATAGGGCATTCTCCTTGGGAAAGGTGAACACCTTTAGGAAATCAGGGCTCATTTAAGGAGGCACTACATTTCCCCGGATATGCTAGTGGGTGCAATAACTCAAAACTCCTGTGAAGAGGTGAGACACTCTGGCACATGATGAGATTCCCAAGGACTCGGGAAAAATAAAAGGGGGTTAAAGTCTCAGTAAGGGGAACTAGTGAACTAGGACTTCGGTCTAGTCAATCAGACTGGAGCCTCCTTCGACTAGACTTGAGGGAGAGGATTGTGATACGACGCATGATAGTGGGGTCAGATAGCGGACGTGGTCGGAAGTCAAGACCACGGGGCGGTCAGCAGTCAAGACCATGGGAAAAGTCAAAAGTCAAGCCTACGTGATGGTCAAAAGTCCGGCCTATGTGGAGGTTAAAAGTTCGACCTACGTGGAGTTCAGAGGGCCAGGTTATGGGATGGTCCTGGTCGGGCACAAATGACATTACGGAGTTAGGCCTACGTGTCGAGTAGGAACTCGGAAGCCAAGGATTACAGGGCAAGATTTATAGACTCGTGGTGCACGATACACGGGCCAAAGCGTATAGGTCAAGATATGCAAGCCAAGGATTACAGGGCAGAACTTATAGACTTGCGGAACGGGATAGCCGGACCAAAGCGTATAGGTCGGGATCTATAGGATAAGACTCGCCGAGCAAGATAAGCGGACCAAAGACGTACAGGTTGGGAGACATGGTCAGGATGGACAGGTTAGGATAGGCGACTTAAGGTTTGCAGGTCAGGAACTAGCAAGATAAGACAGGCAAAACAGGACACAGATCAAGACGAACAAGGCAGGACGTACAAATCTGGATTTGGGGGACAATAAACACAAGCCGGGAATTGGGCCAGGGAATGCAGGTCTGGGCTCCCAGGTCAAGATTTACAGGTACAAAGACCCAGTCTAAGGTTAACAGACCAGAACAAATAGGCACTACACGACAATCAAGCTAGAGAATCGTAACAATCCATCAGAGAATAATCGCCACATGTCAGGGAATATGCTAACGGTATGTGGCTCGTTGCCTCCTGATCCCTTCTCAGACCTATAGAAAGATGTCACGCGTCATTCACCGCCAGACAAAGCCTGACACCCGACATTCCCTGACACTCGTCAGACTCCAGAAGCATCCACTGCCGTATAAAAAGGGAGGCTTTATCTCTATGCAGGTACGTTCACTCACCATTTTCACTCTCGTCTTTTACTTTTCGTCATTTCACTATGCTTCTGGGGAAAAAGTATCTAACTTCAGCGTCGGAGGGCCTGACCCGGGGAATTTTTCCCTGATTTTTGGTCTCTAACGCAGAGGGGGCTTGTCTGAGTGTGCGCAGGGCCCTCGCGTCATCATCCTCGTCATCTCTCCCCATCATCCGCCCGTGTAAGCCCTTCCAACAGGTGCCAGATCGACCAGGCTTCGCAACAACTTTCCGTCAACCGCGGGTACAACGCAGCCAGCCTTCATCCGGCTCAACTTCTGGACGGGATCAATAATATTAAACACAAAATGAAATTACCTACTTAGCTTTTGACTCAACAAAAAATACATATTTAGTTATCATTAATGGAGAACAACAATCAGAGGTCGCTCGTTACACTACGTCTGAGGGAGTGTTTGGAACATCCAATAATTGCTCTACAACAACGTGAACTTTTGGATCATCTTGCTCAAAGTATAAATTGTAAGCCAATAAGAGTAAAGTAATAGCAAAGATCAATCTACAATAGAAAGGAAAGCAATGACAATAGGTAAACAACAAAAATTCGTACTACTAATCTCATACCTTTGCTAAATGTTTCGCAAGAGCTTCGCTGCATATCACAACACCTTCCCTCACAATATTCAAAAACCTTTAGCTACACCAGCAAGACCAAAGGCTACACCACGATGCTCTTCATATCTATCACTTTTCATCATTCGATCTAGGAGTCTAGACACAAGTGTCTCGCAATCTTTCTAATAAATAATAATGCAGAGGAAGATTAGAAAATGAAAATACACATCGAATAAGAAAAATAAGGATAAGAATTACCCAGCAATTATAAGAATATTACCAACAAAGTGGTGAAATACATCTTAAATAGAAAAAAAAACAATAAGAAACAAAGTATTTAATATTTCAAAGGGAAAAATAATAATATTGCACAAAATTACCTACTTAGCTTTTGACTTGACAAAAAATTCTTATTTAGATGCCATTAATGGAGATAAATAATATGAGACTGCAGTCTTTGAGGGAGTGTTTAGAATATCCAATAATTGCTCTTCAACAATGTGGACTTTTGGATTATCTTGCTCAAAGTATAAATTGTAAGCCAATAAGAGTAATGTATTAGAAAATACCAATCTACAATAGATAGGAAAGCAATCACAATAGGTAAACCACCAAAATTCCTATCATTAATCTCATACCTTTGCTAAATGTTTTGCAAGAGATCAAGTGACAACACCTTCCCTCACAATATCATACTTAGTCTTCATCAGATGCCTAATGGAAAAGAAGCAACACATAGTTAGTGGCTCTTGATGACAAACATTCGTATTATTAGGTTTAAAATAAAGAGATCGTGAATTTAACAAATGATCAATTAGTTAAAATGAGAGCACCAAAGGTTATTATTGTACAGCCTTGGCAATAGACTTAGTCAATCAAGGGTTAGCTACATAAACATTGCATATCTCATCTAATGATTTAGATTTCTGCCAAGTGAACAAGAAATAACTGATGCAAAAGCTACAAGCATAGTTTATGTGTACATTAAATTGTGAGGAAAAAAGATTCACCCACGTTCTCTGGATCATGCAAAGCAATTCAAATAGCTGTTGTGATCAAAGCATCAATCCGAAGCACATGGCCAGGGATAGAAGGAATGCATTTTATAGAGGTCAAGCAGGCAAATCGCACATGCAGATCATTAAACTCCAGAAAGGGCCTAAATTACATAGAAAAATTAGTAACAAAAGGAATTAAAAAAACAATGTATAAGTGAAATTTTAAGTAACAAAAGAACAATTTACTTACTTTGTTGGCCAATCGATCAGCTTGGATACCTAGGCATAACTCATTCAACAATAGCACAATTGGTGACTGATAAGCCTGAAATAACACCAAGGACATGAAAAAGAATCTGGAAAATCCATGAAGAGTCAACAAGAGACAAGAAAATTAGAATATAAAATGGTTGATCATCACTACAAAACCAAGGTATCATACACGACCAAGGATCCATGGCCTAGGGAGTGCAATATACGATCCAAATTCATAAATAGTATGTGAAGTCATCGTGAAGTGCAATCAAATCTTCTTAGGATAAAGCAGAATATGCTCAATTACATAGCAGAAATGGAGCAATTAAAAAGAATAACTAGCAACAATTAAAGTTGGATGATAACTAAATTTAGATAGAAATATATAGGTAAATGTATCTACTAGCGGTCCAATTTTACATCACACTGATAGACCATTAACTATTTGCTCAAAAATACCCAATGAAGGGCCTTTGGGAACTTGACCTTCAGTAAGCTCCAAGACTGCATGTACATCTTTTGCATAAATTAAATACAAAACGACAGCTATCTCGTGTGCCCAGCAAAAAAGAGTTGGGGCTAGACAATGAGCAAGATTTAGCATAGTCTCAAATGCTGCATCTCCAATGATTGAGTGCTAGAATGGATCAACGTATTTCACCAACAACACATTGTTTGAGGATGAGAAATAAAATGACCAAACTAATAAATCTCTATTGCAACAATGTTTAGCTAGTATCCAAAAAAGGCAAAATCTCTATTGACCAATAATTCAATTTTTAGATTATGAAAAAAGTAACACTTTCACAGTACCTATAAGCAATATAATCTTGAAATAGGAAGGGAAACAAATATATACAATGGCTTATCATTGTAGGTAGTTGTCCATGAGTAAATATTAGATTAGCAATAGCCATCTGACCAAGAGTCCTAAGCATAACCGAGAGATTTTTTTGAACAAGCTCCTATGACAGATAGTTGTTTCCTCCTTCAGCAACAATTCCCTCACTTCTTCCTGGCAGTCTTTGTCTTCTCCACATAAACTATAAAAACATACATTTTAGAATTCAACATTTGTCGCAAAACAATCATGAAAAGGATTTACTATTCTTCTTACTACCCTTTCTTGCACCCAACATAAGGAGTAACACAGCTAAGCCAACTTAGAATGGAAGAAATGCCTTCACAATCATCTGATACAGTTGGATGGACAACTATGTTCGTTGATATTTTCTTAAGTCCACCCAACTTCATGTGACAGTTGTAGACATCATGTCCAAGAAGCTTGTTCAATGTGGAATGTTGGACCTCGTGGTTATTTTAATGTGATCAACCAAGTTAGTTAGGTTATGCTTGTTATTTGATCCTTGTGTCTAAGTGTGCAGGAGCTTAGGAGCGGAGGAAGTCGAGCGGAAGACACAGCTAGCGAGAAGGATGTCACGGGAAGGGAGCCGACGGGCTCGGTGCGTCCGAAGGACGAGAAAGCTGCGGAAGAATACCACTACAAAAATAGTCGCGAATAACGACTGAATATTCCGTCGGCATTCCGTCGGTAAATGAGCTTTCCGACGGAATACCGACGAAATTTTTGATATCGGGAAGAATTGGGTCGGGGCTCAATTTACCGACGGAAAATATATTCAGTCGGAATTTACCGACGGAATGTATGAATTCCGTCGGTATACATTAACGACAGAAAACTTACCGGTCGGCAAAGGGCAAACGGCGTGTAACGGAGCTTACCGACTGAACCATATTCCGTCGGTAAATCACCGACGAAATTCATTATTCCGTCGGGAATCACCGACGGAATTTAAATTTGAGTCGGAAATCACCGACGGAAATTTAAATTCCGTCGGTGATTTACCGACGGAATATTGGATTCCGTCTGTAAATCACCAACGGAATTCATTATTCCGTCGGTGATCACCGACGGAATTTAAATTTCCGTTGGTGATTTCCGACGGAATTAACATTTCCGTCGGCAATGTATCGTAAATATCCTGGTGTAGTTCAATATATTACCGACGGAATGCGAAATTCCGTCGGTAATTTCCAGTAAAAATTTTGAAATGTCTGCTCTGCATTTCCCTCTTATCATATATACAATTTTTATACAATAAAAACCATCACAAACGATGGTAACACAAACACAAATCATATATAATCACAATCCATACAATCAACAACTATCACAACATACAATATGCTCACAAACAAATGATAAAACTGTCTAAAAAATAATACAAAACATACTAACATGTGACCATATCTCCAAAATTCAATACAAAATAAAACATAACCAAATATCAAGTACTGACAATCATAAACATCCAAAAGTACTGACAAGTCAACGTTAAATACAAAATATCCAAACTTACCATGATACATCACCTACACATATATCCAAATATAATCCTGTAAAAGTCAAATATAAGATATTATAATCAGACTGAATCGATATAAATGTAATATATAACTCAAGAATTGTAATGTATAACTAATTTTGCATGTAATAAAATACCTGGATTATATTGTAGATATCCAATGATAGTACGGCGGTGAATGTATCAATATGGACTCCTGCAAAATGCAATACAATTTAAGATAAATATCTAAATTTGTTAAGAATCTGAAACCTAATAAGAATATGAAATTGTAATGGCTACTCTATCTTATAAGAGATAAGGAATCAATGAATCACATTCATGCATAGTGGAAAGCAAGATGGATGCAACATGCTCATGGTAGTGTGAGCTTTATTTTCAGCATGCATTTGGTATTTGGAATTTAAAAATACACTAGACGAAGCAAAAAACTTAGAAGTGCCCAGCAGACATACAATAGTGCAGGAACAAATGATGAGAAGAGAGCAATATAGCAACAAACTGAAAGTTGAAAGTGCATCGTGGAAAAAGATGAGAAGTAGATGGAATGCACAACTCATGCTTTATCAAAAAACGAAACTTAAGTTGTACACTGCACAAGAGTAAAACATGAGAAGAAAAATTAAAAATACAATAAAGAAACATTAGAATAAGATAAATGATAGAAAAAATAATAAAATAAATAAGAATGAAATTAAAAATAAACTTGAACAAGTAAAAAATAGAGGACTAGAAAAAACATTAAAAAAATAAGGTAGATGATAAAAAAAATAAAAAGAAAATTATAACAAAAGCAACACAAAAATAATTAAAACAAAGGATGAAAAAGCCTGGTGAATTAAAAAAAAAAAAATCAAACATATTAGAGAAGAACAGGAGAAAGAGACTAAGCAAAAGTTGTGTGAAGTGCTTTTACATAAACGCTCATTCTTAATAGTTAATACTATAATTTAAAAATATAAACAATTAATCCAAATGATTATGCAATGGTTATGAGAAATTTTATGATGGAGAAAGTAAACCGGATGTAGTACCAATAATGCAGACTCTTTCTTTAAATTTTTTTGTAATGTATGTGGATACTCGATGGTCGTCAGGAGTAAATCTGCATATAAACAATTTTAAAACATAAGCTATATGTTTAAAAAGAGAACATGAATTACTAATAATGAAAAAATACTTACGACTCTCCAACAACCCTAAGAACTGTATATCACGAAGTGGTGGTGCTGGATGATCTACCATGAGATATAATATCTACAAAATAGCATTACAACACATCATAATAAAGTTTACAAACATGATAATGCAAAACAAGTTACATTTCACAGGAAGAAGAATCTCCAGTACTATGAGATTTTAGCAAAGAGCAATTATAATTTTGAGAAGCCATTCCTTTATCTTGCCAGAAAACTTGCAAGGTTAGTATGATTTGGTTCTGATATCAATTAAAGATTATCTAATCAAGAATTAGAAGTAATGATAAATGTGGTTCCAGGGACCCTAACCTTCACTTTGTCGAATCACCTGCACTGGCACCTCCTGAAGTTCAGATTGACTTGGTTGCACAGCAACAGTATGGTCAATTATATGTTTCTGTCTAAAATTTTGTTTCCTTATCTACATTGTGATTCCAATAACTTTTTGATTATTGCTTGCGATATTAAGTTTGGTTTTTATATTTTTGGAGGTTTCTTGGACTTTTTTTTTGTAGGTGGATGATGATAAATGTATACATTCAATTGTCATATACTCAACTTAGGTTTGCTTATGTTATACAGCATAGAGAATGATCCATATGAACTCATTATAGGACCAAATTTACATTGTTATTATTGGCAGATTTGGTTTTCTATTACAAAAAAATTGACTTAGATGTGCAATTAGCTGATAATCCTTGTTTGTGTAATAAGTAGATAACTGTTGCATCCATGAACTGGTATGTTCTTTGTGCAAACATCAATTGTAATAACATATCGTCTGATTTATGCCTAATGAAAATAGGGCCCAGTGACGTCGCCGGCCTGCAGTGAACAGGGCCCACGGCGCTAGCCTGCGGCGCCGGCCTGCAGCAAGTAGGCGCCTGGAGAGCAGCCGCCGGCGGAGCACACGCCTGGGGAGAAGGCGCCGGCGCGTCAAACAGAAGAGAAGAGGGAGGAGAGGTGCATACCAGAGTCGCCTGTTGCTGATCACCGAGAGCGAGAGAGGACATGAGGCTGGACGCCGAGATCGTCGGTTGCTGTTTGCCGATCGCCGAGGATGCGGAGAGGAGAGGATATTGAGTTCGCGTGGAGAGGAAAGTTGCACCGTGCCCTAATTTTTACTCTGTTTTACCGACGGAATTGAATTCCGTCGGTAATTACCGACTGAATTATGGTTCCGTCGGTAATTACCGACTGAATTATGGTTCCGTCGGTAATTACCGACGGAATGTTACAATCCGTCGGTAATTACCGACGGAATGTTACAATCCGTCGGTAACCCCTAAAACTAATCGGAGCGGCCGAATATTAGTATTTACCGACGGAATTAGTATTTCGTCGGTAAACATCAATACCCGAACCCATTAAAGGATTTGCCGACTGAATATTATATTCAGTCGGTAAATACCGACTGAAATATATATTCAGTCGGAATATTCCCGACTGAATTTAATTCAGTCGGTAAATCCCGACTGAATTAAATTCAGTCGGTAAACACCGACTGAATTAAATTTCAGTCGGGATTTACCGACTGAATTAAATTCAGTCGGGACTGTCGTCGGTATTTGCAGGTTTTTTTGTAGTGTACACCGGTGGACAAGAAGAGTGTGCGCGACATTCGAGGGACGTAAAACCAGGACGGAAGCCTGTTCGAGGAGAAGGTCGAAAATTGGATTCGGGTGAGCCCTATTTCGGTTGGCCGGAATCACCCAAAAGAACGGAACTTCGGAAGTTGAAGCAAAGAAGCAAGTGTGGTGGAAATACTGCTAAAGACACCTTCATCATAGCTTGAAGGCGCCTTCACCTTGAAGGCGCCTTCAAGACTTGATGAAGGTGCCTTCATCTGGTCAAAAGTGACCGTCTGAGCGCGGATAAAGTTTTATCCGCTGACTTGGTTAGAGGCGCCTTGAACCTTATTGGAGGCACCTTGGACCCTTGGGATAGACTTTCCAGGAGCTATATAAAGGCCCCTGGAGCTAGGAAATATTAAAAAATTGAAGCATCCAACTCTGTATTCATTCCTAGCAATAGTTCTGAGCTGTTAGTGTGTAAAAGGCTTCTCCGCCTTCAGAGAAGGAGACTCTCTTACTGCGCTTTTTATCGCCTTGGATTAACAATCTTCTTGGTTGTGACCAAGTCAATTCCTAGTCTTTTCATTCCAAGTCTTTTTGTTTTATCATTTTATTACTATTGAACTATTTGAGTTGAAATCGTTGAGGAGGGTATACTTTATATTTTCAGGCAATTCACCCTCCTCTTGCCGGCCCCGCTGCACCAACAAGTGGTATCAGAGTCAGACCGCCTTAGAAGGACTAACAGCCAACTGAAGCACGAAGATCAAGACGATGGCTGGAACAAGCATTCATCCCCCGAAGTTCGAAGGAGACTTCGCGACGTGGAAACGCCGGATGGAGATATTCTTCAAAACGGATTTTGATATTCTTCTAACTATGAAATATGGATTTGAAGTTCCTAAAGACAAAGAAGAGCACCAATGGACGAAGAAGGAACAAGTAGACTTCGTTGCCAACGGAAAGGCTGAGTTCCACCTGCTCAGTGTTCTGCCGCCTCAGGAGGTAAGTCGGATCGGAAGCTACGACTTCGCGAAAGATCTCTAGGATAAATTCCTAGAGCTTCATGAAGGTACCTCCGAAGCGAAACTTGCAAGACGCGACATCCTCCGGACTCAGCTTACGAACCTCCGGATGAACAATGGCGAGAAGGTAGCGCAACTCCAAGCAAGGATTAAGGAGCTAATAACTCAACTAAGTAGCCTTGAAAAAGAAGTAACGAGCCGAGACTCGATCCGGTACGCACTCAATGTCTTCCCCAGAATTCCAGAATAAGCGTCCTTACTAGATGCATACTACATCTCTAAAGACTTCGAGGTAAGTACTTTAGAAAATTTGTTTTCTACTTTTGAACTTTACGAATCTCGAGTTGCAGAGCCCAATGGAGTAGAGAAGACTAGTCAGAACATTGCTTTAAAGGCAAGAAAAAATGGTTCTGACTCCGAAGCCTCAATCGATGAATCCGAAGCGACTCTATTGGTAAGACGTTTCAATAAATATTTTAGTACTAATAAATTCAGATCGCAGACCAAGAGGTTTCAGCGAAATAAAAGAACGGTTCGTTGCTACAACTGCAACGAAGAAGGGCACATCAAAGATGACTGCCCAAAATTGAAGAAAAAGAAAAAAGTAAAGGAAAAGTGACAATCTTCCTCCAAACAGAAGAACCTGAAGGCCACATGGTCAGACTTATCCTTTGAATCAGACGTCGAAGAATTCTCGGGGTTAGCGTTAATGGCTAACCATCAGCTGGAAGAAGAGTGAAGCTCAGAAATGAGCATAGATGAAGGGGGCGGAACATCAGAAGAAGAAAGCTGCGATGAAGGGGGAGCTACGGATATATAGGTAAGTGAGGTACGTAATCTAACTCCTAAGTAGTCCTTTCAATTTATTAAATCTCTTTCTAAAGATTTACTTAAATTAGAAAATGAGAACGCTGATTTAAGTAAATTGCTAGATAATTTAAAATCAGAAAATGATCATTTGAAAATGTAAATTGAAAAATTGAAATCTATTGCGTGCTCATATGTGTTTCAAAAATCAAAATTAAGAATCTTTGGTAAATTAAATTGGTATATTAGAAAGCATCAGGGTCAACTTAGGAAAATTCCTAAAACTTATGTACCCCCCAGATTTTTTATTAATCCTGTAGGAAGGAACCTATATAGAGTTCCAAAATCTGTGCTAAATTAAAATTGTTTTAAATTAAGGCTTTCAGAAGAGAAATTAAACAGATAATTTCTTTTAAGGCTTTGTCTAAGGAAATGATTGTTACTCCAATAACCAAGAAGGCCTAGTGTCTCGCCACGACTTGGAAGCCAAAATATTGAAATGAAAAGTTTAATTAACTTCTTAGTAAAGCATTAGTTAATGCTTAAATTTTTTTTTAATAAATCTTTAGAACTATTTTTGCCTAAGATAAAATGTCTTGTAAAGTTAAAAAAATTTTATGGTTTAACTTAATTTTTTTTTTCAAAATCTTAAGAAAAATCTTAGAATTTTTTTAAAAAAATATTTTTAGAAAATCTTTTTAAAATCTCTTCTTACTTAACTTAAACTTTATTTTGAAATATTTTGAACCCCATTTTTGTTGTGATCAAAGGGGGAGAGATAGGTACAAGTTAAGGGGGAGTTAGAAATATTTTTCAAATCTGTTTGAATTTTTATAAAATGATATTCTTTTCAAAATTGGTATCATATAGAACTATATTTCATGTTGCAATTTATTTTAATTGCAAATTTATGCTTAAAAATGTTAGTTTAGTAATTTCTTCAAAATTACTACTTGTTTGTTTTTTCCCTAACTTGAACTTGGGTTGATGCACATCAAAAAGGGGGAGATTATTGGACCCCGTGGTTGTTTTGATGTGATCAACCAAGTTAGTTAGGTCCTTCTTGTTATTTGATCCCTGTGTCTAAGTGTGTAGGAGCTTAGGAGTGTAGGAAGTCGAGCAGAAGACGTAGCTAGCGAGAAGGACGCCACGGGTGAGGGAGCCGACGGGCTCAGTGCGTCCGAAGGACGAGAAAGTTGCGGAAGAGTACACCGGTGGACGAGAAGAACGTGCGTGATGTTCGAGAGACGTAAAGTTGAGACGGAAGTCTGCTCGAGGAGAAGGCCAGAAATTGGGTTCGGGGGAACCTTATTTTGGTTGGCTGGAATCACCCAAAAGAACGAAACTTCGGAAGTTGAAGCAAAGAAGCAAGTGTGCTGGAAATACTGCTCAAGGCGCCTTCATAATAGCTTGAAGGCGCCTTCAAGGTGAAGGCGCCTTCAAGACTTGATGAAGGCACCTTCATCTGGTCAAAAGTGACCGTTTGAGCGCGGATAAAGTTTTATCCGCTGACTTGGTTAGAGGCGCCTTGAACCTTGTTGGAGGCACCTTGGACCCTCGGGATAGACTTTTCAGGAGCTATATAAAGGCCCCTGGAGCTAGGAAATCTTAAGAAATTGAAGCATCCAACTCTGTATTCATTCCTAGCAATAGTTCTGAGCTGTTAGTGTGTAAAAGACTTCTTCGACTTCAGAGAAGGAGACTCTCTTGTTGCGCTTTTCATCGCCTTGGATTAACAACCTTCTTGATTATAATCAAGTCAATTCCTGGTCTTTTCTTTCTAAGTCTTTTGTTTTATCATTTTATTACTATTGCACTATTTGAGTTGAAATCGTTGAGGAGAGTATACTTTATACTTTTAGGCAATTCATCCCTCTCGTGTCGACCTCGCTGCACCAACATGGAGTACTCAGATAATTGGCTGATCAAGACGTTGAATGCACCTCATTCCAAGACGAGCAAGATAAACTCTATCGCCAACAGTTCTTCCACTCACATAAGTGAGTGAATATCTAATTATATGTTTTTGCATAAACACCGGCTACGACACCACTTGTCATCTACTTTTCCTACAATTGTGTTAGTGATCCATCATCCATCTTGTCTCACCATTTTCCAGTTTGAGTTCATGAGTGATTAAAGAATAACTAATAAGATTGTAATCTTCTGGACTCAAATAAAAGTACTGAAAGCCACGTTCTGGGCTTACCTCATCAGACCACCCATCCTTAAAGCAAGATTTTGTTTCTTCAGCTGCTCCAATCCTAGCACCAAAATTTGCAGCCAAATAAATTAGAGGGAGCTTTTTATCACATGCTAAATTGGTCACTGCGTGGAAGAATGCATCTTCCTTTGGACCAAATGAACCAACTCTGAAAGTGAAATCGTTTGCCACAAACTATGAGGTGGATCTTCCTTCCATTAGGGAATTCTAGTGTAGACATCTCCATTAACCAGGTTATCATACCATGTCATTGAGACTAGAGGACCAGCTCACAATGACAAAAGGAGAATTCCAATCTCCATGATTGTTGGTAAATGCCAACTTTGTCACTTTAATGAGATTTATATTATTGTTCACCCTAATGTTACTTGATGTGTATGATTCCCACAAGTGTCTAAGTGTTGTCTTGAATGCCTGAATAAATGGTAAACACATCTTTACAAAGATATAACAGGGATGTAAATTTAACAAATGATTCTGCATAAGCTACTTATAAGAATTTGAAGGGAAACTTACCAATGGGAAATCATAGCAGCAAGTTGTGTTATTCTTCCTGCATTAAAACGTCTTTTATCAATGGGCTCTAGTGCTGGATATTAAGCTTTTAATGGGATGCCATGGATGATAGGACCGCACACATACATGCTAGAATGGTAAACCATTTCATGAGATTTTGTATCTTCCACTTCTCGATAATCTAAATTGGAAGTATTTAACCGCAGATAGAATGATGATAAAGACTGAACATAATCAATCATAGGATAAAAAATAAACAAAAAACTCATTAAATGCTTCACGCTACTTCTCCCCCTAAAGTAAATTTATAAATCGCAAATGATGAAACACTCAATAGTGACTTACATAGATAGTGGCATTGGTCACCACAATTCTCCAAGCACCACTAGTGGGTCCTACAGAATTAAGCCATAGCTTCACTTCTGACTCTCAAACAATCGGACAATGCATTCAAACACCAACTAATTCATGAATTTTGACAGTCATTTCATTTAAGATCATAAGTATGCTAGTTTCATCCATTATTCTGCTGGATAGAAAGGAAAGATTGCATGCTAGCCCACAAAAAAGGCAATTAAGCACCTCCAGTGTTTGATGAAAGTTACTAGTATTCTAGTAAGGATCGGATAAAGGCAATAGCTCAGCATTATTATAGAAGGAGAAAAAAAAGTAACAAAATTTAGATGTAGAACTTACCTTGAAGGTGGTAAAAGATCATGAAAATATTTGCTCCCTAAAAATGTAAATATACATGTGAGAGTAATCAGAACTGATAGTTGCATTGCGGACTTGTAACTCCAACTCTTCCAAAGTAGTCATTAATGACCTCAGTATGCTTATAGAGGTAAGGGACAAATAAGGTTGGGCATGATATATTTCTATGTCAAGGGATGGGCTTGATCCAAAGCCAACATTTGTCCTTGGTTGTCTCAAGATCGTTCGGAGAAACATCCACTTGGTATTAGCATTATCTAAAATAGTGTGCTGATGTCATTGGTGATCCCTTGATGGGGTATACTTAAAGTTTTAAAAGCCTTTCAGCTTTTCCTAAGGTGGCATAAACAATAACAAGTTAAAGCTCAATCCAAAGGAGAAGATGAGAAAAATATAGTGACAAAAATTCTAGGAATATAGAAAGTCCAGGTTCTTCGACATAATACTTCTTTTCAAATGACCAGTGAGCGCATAGGAGTTTGTCCTTCATCCCTCTATATAATAGAGCTAACAACACCAACTCCTGAATCCAAAAGATCATAGGTCAATTTATTATCTCTCAAAATCTACGCCAGTTTATCTATCCTTTCCTAGGCCTTATCTTCATCACCACTAAGAAAAAGAAACTATTAATATTCAAAGGACGGCCTATTATAACTTTTCAATTTACAACTGCAAAGATGTGTGCATGTCCTGTAAAGTACTTATTTGGTTTTTAATGCCAATCAAAGCGATATGAATCATATTGCCTTTGCCAGCATGAGGAGAAAGCTCATTTGTGATTTCAGTTCCAAAATCCACAAAACGAGATGTCTCTTTCAACGCGATGCTAGTTGCTGATGTTAGAAGCTGAAGAGATTTAATGATAACCATCACCACATCTCTTCTCTGTATGTTCTTGGTAAAATTCCCATGATGCTATCAGAACGGTGATATTTCATTCGGATACTGTCCTTGATGATATAGGGCCGCAAAAGATGTCCCCAGTCAGAAAAAGACCAAGTCTTTTCATGCTTATGAAGTTTTACATGGTATACTTTACGTATATATGCCTCGACTACCCTTCTTTGGAGGGTTGGATCAGAATGATCAAAGAGAGCTATAAGTGCATCATAGACAAGATCTTCTATCCTCTCATCAATAGCCATCTTCCTCCTAGGCGTTGAAAGGTGTTCTCCTTCATTAAACATTTCTAGTTCAAAAAGATTTCTCATAATGGTTGTCCATAACTCACTTAGTTTGCTCACGAAGTTGGCAGGCTTTCGGTGCCAACTGAAGCAATCAAATATGTTGATCCCATCCGGAAGCTGAGTCGGACAGAGATTGGCCGTGTTGTCCTCGCTGTTGACGGAAAGATGCGGAGACGCCTGGTTGATCTGATACCTCCTGGAAAGGTTCCCACGGGTGGATGATGGGGGGTGATGACTGGGACGATGAGGCGAGAGTTCTGCACACACTCAGACAAGCACTCAGGTCGTTAGAGATCAAGAACCAGGAAAAAAGTCCCCGGGTCAGGCCCTCCGACGCTCAAGTCAGGTACTTTTTTCCTCAAAGCACAGTGAAAAGACGAAAAGTAAAGGACGAAATGTGAAAAGATGAGTGAGCGTACCTGCGTAGAGACAAAGCCTCCCTTTTTATATGGCAGTGGGTACTTCTGGAGTCTGACGAGTGTCAGGAAATGTCGGGTGTCAGGATTTGTCTGGCGGTAAATGACACATGACATCTTTCTATAGGTCTAAGGAGGGATCGGCGGACAATGAGCCCTAGACTGTTAGCATATTCCCTGACATATGGTGATTATTCTCTGACGGGTTGTTACAATTCCCTGGCTTGATTATCGTATAGTGTATGCTCGGTCCGGTCTGTTAACCAACCTTAGACTGAGTTCTCGTACTTGCAAATCTTGACCTGTAGGTACGGACCTGCATTCCCTGGCTTATGTTTGTTGTCCCGTAAATCTAGATCTATACGTCCAGACCAGCATTTGTCATTTGGTCCCTCCCGGTAGATCCAGACCTGCACCTACCGGCCTTCCAATCGAGGCCTTCGCTTGTCGTTCCTCAAGTCTCGTCCTGTATGCACAGCCTTGCTCCGTATTTTATCCTGTACGTCCTGAATCGTATGTCTTGGCCCTCATTTCCTGTTATGCCTGTCTCGTCTTGTAAATCCTGACCTGTAAGCCTTAGTCCGCATATCCCGACCTGTAAGACCTGGTCAATATATCCCGACCTATATGTCCTGGTCTGTATATTCTGTTCTGCATGTTTGTAAGTCCTGACCTGTATCCCGTAAGTCCTGAATCATATGTCTTGGCCCTCATTTCCTATTCTTCCTATCTCGTCCTGTAAATGCTGACCTGTAAGTCTTAGTCCGCATATCCCGACCTGTACGACCTGGTCCGTATATCCCGACCTGTACGTCCTAGTCCGTATATCCTGTTCTGCATGTCTGTAAGTCCTGACCTGTATCCCATAAGTCCTGAATCGTATGTCTTGGCTCACATTTCCTGTTCTGCCTGTCTCGTCCTGTAAATCCTGAACCGTAAGCCTTAGTTCCGTATATCCCGACCTATACGTCCTGGTCCGTATATCCTGTTCTGCATGTCTGTAAGTCTTGACCTGTATCCCGTAAGTCTTAGTCTGCATATCCCGACCTGTATGACTTGGTTCGTATATCCTGACCTGTACATCCTGGTTGGTATATCCTGCTCTGCATGTTTGTAAGTCCTAACCTATATATCCCGTAAGTCCTGAATCATACATCTTACCTACTTGCCTTGTAGGCCTAACCCCTGAATGTCACTTATGTCTAACTTGGACCATCTTGTAATCTGGACTTCTGACCACCACATAGGCTGAACCTTTGACCACCACGTAGGCTGGACCTTTGACCATTACGTAGGCTTGACTTCTTACCGCCACGTGGGCTTGACTTCTGACCGTCTCGTGGGCTTGATTTCTGACCGCCCTGTGGACTTGACTTCCGACCACATAAGCTATCCGACCCTACTATCATGCACCGTATCACAAGCCTCCCCCTCAAGTCTAGTCGAAGGAGGCTCCAGTCCGACTGACTAGACCCAAGTCCCGTTCTTACTTGACCTTGCCTTTGTGTCTCTTGAACTGCTAACCCTTTTCCCAATATCTCACTCAGAATTCATCACCTTTCCTAGGTGAGACTTTATTGCATGCGCGTCCACTCCACAATCCTCGATCCTGCTATTTTTCCATAAATGTCACACTATTTCCCAAACATCCTCACATGTTCCGAAGTTCACTCTTCACATTCCCCTCCTTTAAAAAAGGGGGCACGTGTACTGTTGTCTTCACTTTCCTCAGGCTACCTTCCTCTTTATTCATGGAATCAGACGAGGTATCCTCTCTGCGCCATCAACTCACCCATTTGACCCAGTTGCTAACTCACAAAGATGAGGCCCTGCTCGAAATGACGCAGAGTAGGGACCTTCAGTCCTCTCTCCGTCGGGAAATGGAAGAGCTCTGGCTGGCAGCTAAATCCAGGACTCGAGCTGAGGCAGCTCTAAAGCATAAGGCTTATGTGGACTTGAAGAGTCAGACCCATTTCATTACCTACCTGAAGCTGAAACACGAGGACACTATAGCCCTCCTGCAAGAGGAAAGCCGGATAAAAGATGAAACCATTGCCCATCTACAAAGCAGCATCCAATGTATCAAGGAAGAACTGGCTCAAGCACAGGCTCATCTAGCGAAGAGGGACCAGGCATCCTGATATTGTAATAAAGTGGCCTCTTGAAAGATGTTCCTCAACTCTTATTAAATAAACAATGTTCTCCGCATTATCTGCCTATTAGGGTGTGGGCCTGTATTTCCTTGTCTTTCTTATTATCATGTTCCACGGACGCATGCTCCCCAAGGAAATTTTCTAGAAAGGATAATTTTTACTTACCAAACCTTTTTCTTACCATAAGGGTTGGGAAGTCGTGGCTCATACAGACATGCTTGCTTGTATCTCACATCTGCAATAGAAGTATGGCCTACAGACCTATTGAACTCGAGAGTATGTCCCCTTGTGGCTCGCCCTGAGGCGAGAGTGGGGGATGCCGACCGGGCAGGTCGTTGGGCGTGAGAGCATGCTCACTTATAATTCACACTGGGGCGACTGGGACACCGACCTGAAAGGAAGGTCGTTGGATATGAGAGCATACTCACTTATAACTCGCACTGGGGTGAGAGTCTGGGACACCGACTTGGAAGGTCGTTGGGCGTGAGAGCATGCTCACTTATAACTCGCACTAGGTCGAGAGTCTGGGACACCGACCTGGAAAGGTCGTTGGGCGTGAGAGCATGTTCACTTATAACTCGCACTGGGGCGAGAGTCTGGGACACCGACCTGGAAGGTCGTTGGGCGTGAGAGCATTCTCACTTATAACTCGCACTGGGGCGAGAGTCTGGGACACCGACTTGGAAAGGTCGTTAAGAAACTCTTTGGGGCTTGTCCATGAATTGAACTGATGTTTGAGGGCTGGCCCGGGGGTTATTCCCGAAATTCCCGCTCTGGTGCCGCGTTTTAGGTGTCCAGCCGATTGTGCGCTACTTGGGATATTTCCTGTAAATATCTCATACAAACTTTAATTAGTGAAGCTATTTGTTATTTTAAATCTTATTGAGCGCCAAATTTAAATTCATGCTCCTCTTCATTTTCCTCCCTCTTTCCCGAGGTGGCCGCGTAACCCTGACGTATGGCTTTCCTTCGCTTTTCCCCATGTAACCGCATGACCGTCTTTCCCCCTGACGTATAGCCTTCCTGCGCCGGAATGCTGCCATACAAAAATCTCCTTCCATAATTTCCTTGTCATGTCCATCATTAATACCTTTCATAAGGGAATGACACGTGCCCCACGAACCTTTCCCGCCACGGTGACTGATCAGCGCCTTTTGGCACGCGATCCTAGATCTAATGACTCAAGCTATCATACCTCCCCCCCTCCTTTCGATGCTTCCTAGGGGTTTAGCTTTATAAACCCTAAAGTTTGTCTGCCGTCATCTTCTCACCCTTTTGGCTGCTTTCAACTCTTCCATTTTTTCTCGGCTCTTCCCGTTAAGTCTTTCCTCTGCATTTGTTTCTTGTGAGTGATTCTTCTTTTTCTCTTCATCCTCCCCTGTGTCCTCATGGCTGAAGGTAAGGAGATGTCCTAGTATTCATATTATATTTCAGACTTAGATGATAGTAACTTGTCCCAGATCTATGCTAGTCTACACCTTACTGAAGACTATCAACTACGAGCTCCCAGACCAAATGCACACCCTTCTTCCCCTCCCCAAAGCTTTGTAAATTTTTTCAAGGATCAACTCTTGGGAGGTCTTCGCTTTCCTCTTCACCCAATTTTCTCTTCCTTGAGTCAATATTTTGGTATCCCACTTTCGCAGTTTGCTCCCAATGCTTTCTGTGCTATCTGTGGCATGATTATCCTCTGTAGGTATACCAAATTCCTTTAACCGCCCAACTTTTTCACCACTTCTATTCTCTCAAACGATCCGAGCCTGGCGTGTTCATGGTGCAATCCCGGGTCGGGTGTAAATTCTTCCTTGATATGCCTTCTTCCAACAAAGGTTGGAAATCTCGCTTCTTCTTTATCAGGCTGCTCGAGTCGGTGACCTGGCCGACCCAATGGCGCTCCAACCTTCCTTCACCCTTTGAATTGCCCGAACACAGGCATCAACCTATTTTCCCTACCGCTTCAGAGAAACTAAAGGGAGTCCGCCTTCTCCTATCCGTAATATTACGAGAATGTTTTTTTACATCTTTTTGGACTCAGCCCGATCCCCGCGGCTATAGGAGCTCCATTTGGTAAGACTTTGCTTTTCCTTCCGCTTGTCTTCACTAACTGAGGTATTTCCTTCCTGCTTTGCAGAGGCTGCTATGTTTCGGGCCTACTCGGTCGACTCGGCTAAGATGCCCAGCAATATTTTAAAGGTTGTGGGCGAGGAAATTGCAAGATGCCTCGTCGTTCCCTCAACCACTCCCTCAAATGAAACAGCGGAGGAGCCAGCAGAGTCCTCCGGCCAAGTTCTTCTAGAAGCTGCCCTTCCCGAGGCTGGCTCCGTAACTCTGGAACCCATCGAGGAAGAGCAGACTCTTTCTTCGCCTCCAGATAAGCGCCTCCGCCTCCAGCATAAGTGTAAAAGAGTCACACCATCAGTTCAGTCCTCCCCTTCGCTTGCTCCTCTCGGGCAGGCTTCCTCAAAAGTGCTAAAGGTCCGGGTTAAAACAACTAAAACCCCCATCTAGGAGTCTCCTCTCGTGGCGGAAATCCCCGTACCTACTCCCGTCGGGTCTTATCCCCTGAGCAGGTTAACCCTTCTGCCGGAGACCAGCCTGGGAGTTCTGCGACCCATTCCACCACTCCTATCGCCTCCTCCCCTTCAACTGCTCGCACCAGAGCACGGTCCAACAGGAGTAAATATGATTTCACGGCTTCTTGGATCCTGCCCTCTATGACCGGGCTAGATTCGACAAGGGATTCAGTAATGTGGGTGGCACTTCTCCCATCCGCGGCCAGGTTCAACTTTATGGAGCCTTAGCCACCTCCTAAAGGTCACCTAATGAGCAGTTCTAGGGAGGCTCCCAGTGGGAAGGGTTGGATCTGGTTTCTCAACATATTATATCGGTGAGTCTTCCTTTTCCTGGCCTAACTATCTGACATTATTTCTGACTTTCCTCTTTTTGCCGAGCAGGCCTGCTCTAGTGGCTTGAGCTTGACCTAGTTCGCCACGGATCTGCTACGAGAAAACGAGTCGCTAAAGGCTCGTGTCCGAGAATTGGAGTTGCCACTAACTTCCCGCGATCCGCTCGACCCTCTGACTTCATACGACCTCTGGATTCCTATCTTCACACAGTCGGGGAGTCCGCTCAGTCTGCCAAAAATCTGGCTCAGGCGTCCTCCGAAAAGATAAAGGAATTGCAAGCGGCCCTGAAGACCAGCGAATCTAAATTGACCTCAGAAGGGCAACGTCGCCGCCAACTCGCGACTGAGCTGGATGAGAAAGAGTCAAAGCTGGCCACTTTCTCCGCAGATCTAAAGGTGCTCCGGGAGTCTAATAAAGTTTTGCAGAAAGACCTGGGAGTGGCCCAAGCAGACCTGGCCGCCAGTATCGATTGAGAAAAGGCTCTCAAGACCCAGTGGGACATTGACCAAGCCACCATTAAGTCCCTCCAAGCGGATCTTCTCAAGGTCCAAGCGGATGCCTCCATCCTTAAACAGGAGAAGGCGTTGGCTCTTGCGGGTGCGAACAAGATCAAGGTCGAGCTGGTGGAGTACCGGTCGGGCGAAACCGATCGCCTCAGAGTCTATAGAATCTCATACGTTAAGTCTCCACTCTTCCAGAAGAAGATAAGCGATCTAATTAATTTGATGATCTGCTATGGGGGCGTAGGCGTCGTACGCCAGTTGTTTAAACAAGCCCTTCTTCGCTCCGCCCCCTCGGATGATTTTCTGGACAGGGCTCGGCTTGAGCAAGAACTTCCCGACGAAGCCTTCCCTTCCTTCATTGCCGATGACGACTTCTCGGTTGTTTTTGTACCTCCCCCAAGCGCTGTACCTCCTCAGCCTTGATGTAAAAATTTTCATATGCAAACATTTCATATCTGCTTTTATCTGAAGTTACTTAAGCTTAGGAAATCTATCGGCAACTCCCTCTATCTTGAGAATTCTTTATTTTACTTGTTTCCCGACCCCGGATCTGTTTTGATCACGATGACATTCTGACTAGTGCCCCTGCCCTGGGCTTCTGATCGCTTAGTGTCCCGAGTTGGTTCGCTAATCGAGTTCGCCCTTCGAACTTAACAAGCAAAGGCGAAAGACGGAGAGAGAGAGAAAGCATGCGAAGATCTTAAAAGATTCGTTCTACAGTGGCATTCTTTCCCGAGGTAATCCTGCCTCATGATGACCCTCGTACGTCGTGTCATTTACTTTCTCCAACCCCATTCCCCTAGCTTCATTTTCTGTGATGATCCTACGGCCCCTTTTGCTTGGATATCCTAAACCGCTTTCATTGTAAGCCGTTGGATGGTGGTTTGACCATAATACTCTCATGCATGAATATCGGCTATAAATAGGACGTCTCCTCTATCCCATGGGACTTTTTCGCCTGCTTCTTCCTTTTTCTCTCGCTTTCTGCTCACTCCGTGCCCCTTCCGGCCTTTCGCTTCCTTTTACCTTCTGCTTCATCCTCTTTCCCTCTGCCTTGTACCTGAATCCGTCCTATGACTTTCCCTACCATCGTTTACCCCCCCTGGGGTTTCTTCTTTCCTTGGCGTGGATCTAGATGATCTTCATTTCACCTACGAAAATCATTATCCCTAACTTGTTGTACCGTGCCTTCTCTCTTCCAAAAGGATATGTGTAAAATACCGGAAAGTGGAAAATAATAATAAGGAAATTTTCTGAAATTTTTAGAAATTTTTATGAAATTTTTCGGAGCTCGTATGGCTCCGGTTACGGGGATAAAAACGGGGCCCGGGAAAGCCTGTTTAGGCTACCCCATTTAAGCGAGGAAAAGTTATTTTTCGTTTCCTTTTTATTTTCTTTTTTTTTTATTCTTATTTCTTTTCTCTATTTCTTCCTCCCCGCGCGCCGACGCCATTTGCCATAACCGTCCTCTCCGAGCCGCAAACCGCAGATGCCTCTGCCGATTTCCTCCTCCATCCTCCCGAGCTCTTCGTCCTCCACCCGACGACGCCACCTTGCTCCGCCACCTCACCGAGCCGCGCGCCAATTTCCATTCTTTTCCGACCACATCACACGAGCGCCGGCCGATTTCTCCTTTTGCCCTAGCCGACCACCGCGGCCGAGACGCCCCTCTGCCCTCGCCTCTCCATCGCCACACACCCCCTCTCCTTGACCCCTTCGTCGCTCGCGCCACAGCCGACACCTCTCTCTCCTCTCCCGAACTCTCCTTCCTCCTCTCTCTGTTCTCTCGCGGACGAGTTGAAGCCGACAGACCTTCTGCTATCTTCGACGTCGCTTGAGGAGAAAGCCCCCTGAGCTCAGATCCATCGCCAGCCATAGAGCGTCGACCACCCTTCCTCTACCCTAGCTTCACTCAGCGCCGCTGCTTCTTCGATTTCGTCGTTGCTGACGTGCCGGCACTGAGTCTTGATACGCTATGCCCTAGCACCGATCTGCCAGCCGTCCAGTGCCAGCAGCTACCTTTGTATCGGCCTGAGTCTTTGGTATTAGGGTTTCCAGCAGCAGCTTCGTCGGGTTCTTGGTCATCGCAGGCAATTAGAGGAAGAGGTAAGGTGCTCAGGTTGTTCTGGAAATTTGGTTTTTGTTTGGATGTCGATTTCTTGAGCTTCATTTTGATCCAGACAGTGCATTGCAGGGCGTTTCTTGATTTCCAACAGCTACCTCTGTCCCGACAGCAAGTTGTCTTTGCTATGGATTTGTTGGGCTGTGGATTAAGGTAAGAAGTAGGGAAATTGGTTTGTATTGTTGATGAATTAGGTATGGATTGAATTGGAGATGATATGGATTACTAGATGGTTAGTATATCACTAGTTGATTCATGATTAGTATGATTGAATGGTTAAATGTAGGTTTCGATCTTGGATGTAGATCAAAATGAATTTGGATTATTTGATTAGTTGATATATGTGTCGAATTAGGACTAAATCGGGTAAGATGCTATGATTAACCATGTTTATTGCAAGTCCTAATTCGAATGGATTAGAAACGATTGATAGTTAAATGATTCAATTAGGGTCTATAATTGGATCTGGATTTATATTAGCTTCTTGAGGATTTGATTTAGCTAATTTATTTATATGTAATTAGCTAAATTTGGATACCATGTGTTACAGGACTTTGATGCGAGACGAGTATCTCGACGTTGTATTTGGACCAGATTGGACTTTTCCTATTGGAGGCGGGTACTTTGACTTATGTCTTTTGATATGCATAATAATGTTTTTAACATATAGCAATGATTGTGTTTTCCATTTGTTTCGGTTGGTCACTACATGATCTGATTCAGTCTTGCTTGTTTACATAATGCACTGCATGTTAGTACTTACCTGATCATACCTACTTTTAGAGGTAGTGACACAACCATATTATACATTATGTTCAGGACCTAGGGTTTATTTGATACCCTATCTGATCTGTGTACCTTTCATTTGATACATTGTCCTGTGGTACACATTTTATATTATATATGGATCTTGCTATGTTATTCATGATATTGCCATGTTTAGTGTCATGCATCATTTTGCATGATTGCATGCTGTGCGATAGTCTGCTCCATTATTGTCGAGCACATCGCCAGTTACATGTATCCGTACACACCACCACTCATGGGTTAGTGGTAGATCAGACAGGTGTATGACAGTTCTGTTGTTTGGCTCCGTTGGTCTGGTGACTCAGCGTGGTAGCCGGCAGACAGTTCTACTCTGTTTGGCTCCGCTGGTTAGTGTAGCAGCGTGGTAGCCGGCAGGCGGTTGGACTCTGTTTGACTCCGTTGGTCTGCTCATGGGTAGTGTGACGCAGCGTGGTAGCCGGCAGAGATTTCCTCCCCGTCATTGTGTACCGGGAGATGAGAGAATTTCGCTCCCCCATTTATGATTTGGGGTAGGAGTATGTGTGTACTCCGACAGCATCCCGTTCACTCGGTCACTCATCAGGGGCAGTGATGTCAGAGTGCACGGTTGTCACAGCCCTACCCACTCGGACTCACCATTGTGTATGAGATAGCTGACTGGCGTTAGGGGTGACCATGTCATTGGCATCATATGCATGATGCATTTATTGCTTGTGTTTCCTGCATTTACTTGCTGTATTTATATGCATGCATATGATTGTCAGCATTACAGGATTATGACACCCTCGGTCTGACGACCCTGTTACCCTTATACCTTGGTCCGGGTTAGTACAGCTTTTCTCCTGCATTCCTCAGTTGCATTTACCTTTCTTGTGTCAGGAGACTGTACGCATGATTAGTGCTAGTTGTATGTTCCTTATTATGCATATCAGTTGTTACCCGCTGAGCATTGGACTCACCCCCGCCTCCGTTATTATTTTCAGGTTGATGCTGTCAGGAGAGAGTTCCAATTGCTAGTCCCCTGCAGACCACGAGAGCTTATTGATCTTTTGGTTTTCTTCTTTATTAGACTATATTTAGACTTGTTTTGTTTTGATACTTGGAGCTTGTATGGATTGTACTTGTCGATGGATTTTTATTTGGATTTATTTTTACTGCATGTCTGCCTAGACGGCAAAAGAGGTAAATGGATTTTATCGTCGGATTTGAGCTTTATGAGTGTAGTTGAGTAGGGTTGTTTTTGAGTCATATTATCCCTGTTCTAGTTTGTTATCTATTAAACTGCGTGGTTGTATCAGCCAGAGGCTGACATTGATATAAACTGCGTGGAGGATGTGGTTGTTTGTTTATTATTATTGTTATTATTCCAGCCGCATGTGGCTGAGGTATATGGTAATGTAGAAAGTTTCAGATTGTCCGCCGTACAGGGGAGATGCTGCCGAAATTTCTTCGGACAGGGACTCCTCCGGGGCATGACAATATGTCACTTTTTATAAGGAGCAATTCATCGCGAGGTTTCGTTTCCCCATTCCCCCCCTATTCTCTGACGTAAGCCGCTACTTCAGGATTTCTCTGGGCCAACTTACTCCTAATTTTATAAGGATCCTGTGCGGATTCATGATCCTGTGTGAAGTTTGTGACATATCCTGGTCTGCTCGTTTGTTCCATTATTTCTTTACTCCTCGCCAGCAAAGTGAGGGCTTGTTTCGTTTCCAGGCCCGCACCCGCACTATTTTCTTTTGTCCTATTCCCTCCTCCGAACCTAATTGGAAGGATAAATATTTTTTCCTTAAGTTTCCCTCCGCTGTGGAATGACCCACTAGGTGGCAACGAGTGCTTCCTGTAGCACCTTATGTGGGGGACTTCAGTACTGATCCCCTCTTCACAGAAGCTCTGGCTCAACTGAGATGCTGGAGACTGGACTTACGAGACTACTATTCGAGGACGTGCTATCCTTTTTCTGGCTAAGCCGCATTTCTTCTGCCGAGATGCCTCGCTCCCTGGTGAGTTTTACCTGACCTTGAATTACTCCACCCTGGTTTTTTGGCATTGTTACTACAACTCTAGTTTCCCAGTGCAGCCAACACCCTACTTTGCGCCTCAGACGTCCAGTCTCTCCCCTTTAGCGACTAGGAAATAATGCATAGAGGCAGAATCATATTAGAAAGAAGACCCCTTGCACATTCTACCCCTACCCGATTAAGAGCGGCTACAGTTGCAATTCCTCAGTCGACCCCTCAAACAACTCCCCTGTCTGCCCCTCGAGCGGCTCCTGAACCTGCTTTCCAACCAGCTCCCCGACCACCCTCCAGGTCGGTTATACCTCCTGCCAGTCCCTCTCTCCGGGCGGCTTCCCGTGCAGCTCGACAGGCGCGTTCTGCTGTTGATTCCACAAGTCGAAATGTTGCACCTCTTTCTGCTCGTCGATCCCGACCTTCACCTGAAGATTCAGATTCGGACGATCAGCCCTTGATATGCTGATTCCGACACAGAGTTATTGACCCTGTATCTACTGATCCTCCTGCTGCTCAACCTTCCTCCTCATCTCTGACAACCGCCTCAAGATCGGGATTCCCGGGTACCTATGTGCCTCCTTCAGAGATCCCAGAGAGAACTCTTCAAGGGATGCCCCCAATCATCTCTGAAGAAGTCCGAAGCGAATCTCACCTGCCCCCCATGGGTCCTGCTTCGACACCTACATCTCCTCCGGCATCTTCATCCTATGTGCCCCATCCTCCAGAGGCCCCCAATGTGGTTGCAAGACCTTCAACTCGCGATCCGGCGACTAGAGGTGAAGTCGGACCTTCTAGCTCATGACATCCAACCTACTCATATTTCAGAGCTACTTTACCTTCAGAGCAACACTTGCAGCGTCAAGAAGATACACCTACCAGCCGCATCACTTTGAGAGGACTATTATGTTAGTTAGAGTCCTAGAGCCAATTATTTGATGATTGTATTATGCACTTATTGTATCATATTCTTATATAAATAAAGGCATTTGTTTTGGTTATTATACTTACTTGTATTTGTACCAAATAAACTAAGTATAATAGCATCCTTGAGTAGAAGGTTTTTACCCATATTAATCGGTTAGTTGAACCGATAGTGAGATGATATAGGGAACACTACTCTTAATCATTCCTAATCGAGTATTAACATTCAGGGACAATGTTAATACAATAAGACTAGCATGTAGGTCAACTCGATGACTTGATCTCACAAGTCATGGATATAAAGATATCAAGTTGACACATGGGTATGCATTGGAGAATGTATACTGAATGACCCGCCATGAGAAAGTATCATGGATCGTTATATGAGTGTCATATACTTTCTCATGTGGCTATTAGTATGACTACTAGTCCTTAGACTTGAAGTCATCATGGTTCCCTATATAAGGAGTTATGCACTTTGGTTTCGTCAAACGTCACCCGTAACTGGGTGGACTATAAAGGCTATTACTGGGTATGTAACGAATTATCCAGAGGGATGTGAGTGATGTAGATATGACGGGAGAGACATCGATATTCTTGATAGAGTGAGACCACGAAGTGCATGGCCATGCCCAAATGAGTCAATATGAGATATTGAGCTCATTTGATTTAGTGAGTCTACTTGGAGTTCAAGATTTAGATTGGTCAGAGGATGACACCGTCTATGCCTCACATTGATCAATCTAGATATCTAGGATAGAAGGACACTTGTCATATATTGTGAGGAGTCACAATTACTAGTCACAAGGTGATGTTGGATCTCAACATTCTTGTAACTTGGGTAGTAATGATGTGTTGCTAGATACCGCTCATTACTTATGCTCCTAAATGGGTTTAGGGGCATTTCCAACGTTACAAGAACCTATAAGGTCACACACAAAGGACAATTAGATGGAGATTAGGTTCATATGATGAACCAAGAGGATTAGATTCATTTGATGAATCAAATTGGATTAAGAGTAATCCTAATTGGGCTAATTGAGTTGGACTCAAGTTGATTCATAGTCCAATGAGTCTAATTTAGATTATGACTCATTGAATCAATTTAATTAAATAAATTAGATTTATTATATTAAATTATCTTGAATTAAATGGTTGGATTAGATCAACCATGAGAGTAAGTCAAGTTTGACTTGACTTGAGAGGAAGAGGAAGAGTCAAGTTTGACTTGACTTTATGCCACATCATTTGTGAGTTGACATTAAGTGGCCAATAATGGTGTTACACATCATCATGTTTAGAACATGTGTGTGCCACCTCATGGAGGTTACAAATCTCCTCCTCATTTTAATGGCCACATTAAATGAGAGGAGTTACAATATTGTGGCCGGCCACTTTTGTGAGGAATGAAAAAAATTCATTTTTCATTCAAGTGCATTCACTTCATCTTCTTCCTTGCTCTCTCTTCTTGCTCTCCCTCTCCTCTCTTGGCTGAACCTTACCAAGGTGCTAGCACACCTTTGTGTTAGGTTTTCTCCACCTAATAGTTCGTGTGGATACTTCTAGAGGGTTGTACACTTGACAACCTCGAGATCCGGCATCACTTGGAAGAGCGGGATACGCGAAGGGCTTCGCATCAAAGGTAATTCCTTCTCTTAATTTAGAACTAGCATAAAACTCGTACTCGTAATGTTTTTCCGAAAGTTTTACTTCACACGGATCCAGTGGCATGGGGGGTTTCGGGGTTTCCGCGACGCGAAAAGCGGTTTTCGCGGCCCGAAAAATCCAACAGTGGTATCAGAGCCACGTGCAAAGCGAGTACAAATTTAATTTGATTTTTTATGAAAAATATAGGTACTGTAACTTTCTATAATTTTATGATTTTTATGGTTTTTATGGGTATTTTTCTCGTAGAAGTGAAGCACAAGTGTTTTGACACTTGTAGGCTTTGACAACCGAGAAGTTTTTTCCGAAACGGCAAGGTTTCGCCCCAAAACTTTTTGGACAGCGAGCTAAGGCGCTGTAGGATTGCTTAGGGACACTCGCGATGGTTAGATCGCGGGTAGGGGCGCTGCCCCTAGCCCCGCAAGGGGATTTATTCCGCGATTGCGTCCGAAAACTGCTAAACGGAATCGCCGGGAATTTTTACTCGTAAAAATTGTAAAAATTATAGGCAAAATTACAGAAAATTATAGAAAATACATAATTTAGAATTATATATTATTTTTAATATTTTGTGATAGTCATGGCCCAAAAAGACCCAATCTGATTGGAAATGTGTTGTAATTCATATTACGGCCTGCGCGCCGTCATTTGTGTTGTGTGTGTTGTATATTTGATACGCGACCTGCGAGTCGTGCCTTTTTCCATTTATTCTTGTTGTAAATTAGTTTAGACTCGAATGTAACTCGAGTTTCAAAATTGTAATGTACAAAATTAGAGCGGTGGAAGGTCCACTCGAGACGGAGTTACGAGGAGGGCGCGAGCAACACAAGGTGGTCAAAGGGAGACCATCCGATCTTCTCATTGGCTTGAGAAGATCGTAGTAGGGCCATGACTGATCACAAATAGTATAATTAATTTCTTGTGTGTGTGTATTTGATGCATGCTAGTAAAGTAGTTAATTAGCGCCTTAACGATTCGATTCGATCAATCGCGTATATGATACATCTCGACGATTAGATTAGATCTAAGTCACGCGCATGATGCACCTCCTCTACGATTAGATTAGATCTAAATCGAGTATATGATACACATCGTCGATTAGATTAGATCTAAATCGCGTCAACTCTAAAATGCCTACTATGACGTGATACCTATCACTACCTCGATCACATGTGTTGTTGAATCTGCCAAAGCAGAGCAACACATATTATCTTGGTAAGGTACAGAGGGACAATCTTGGTCCCGCCTATCAATGCATGGGTGAGTACAACTCAATTAGATTGAGTAACTAGTTAACTCGGTTGGATCGAGTAAAACTATAGGCATATTTCCAACGGTTAGAATATAGGACATAATCACATTTATATTAATTTTTGGGCGTATTAGCCAAAGCTAACTCAAGTTTTAATATAACTGCGGATAATGATCCTATAAACAAGAGTTGCATAGAGATGTAATTGGTAAATTGTTACCTACCGATCATACTAAGTCTTGGGCGATTTAGCCAAAGCTAACTCAAGGCGTAGTATGATGTGGATCTTATCCCACACGAATTATAGCTAGTTGGTTAGAATCTAGTAAGTGTGGTTTGACCACATCACTCAATTGATTCTACAAAAATTATATAATTCAGTGGAAGCTTCATTTAGTTAAAGGCCTAATTAAATGATAAAAGGAATATGATATTTACTTTCTGCTTTAATTTCTGTTGTAAATTACCATGACGTCGAATACGAACTCTTTCTCCCTGCGTTCTGTCCTTGAGAAGGACAAGCTCAACGGAGCAAATTTCCTAGACTGGTACAGGAACCTGAGAATAGTTCTCACCCAAGAACGTAAACTGTACGTTCTGGAGCAGCCCATTCCGGAGGCTCCTCCTCCCACTGTCACGCGAGCTGACCGAGATGCTTACAAGAAGCATCAAGATGACGCATTAGATGTGTCCTGTCTTATGCTCGTGATCAAGAAATCTGAGCTTCAGAAGCAACACGAGTTAATGGGCGCTTATGATATGGTTGAACATCTTCGTCAACTGTATCAAGGACAAGCAGGGCACTGGAAGAGGAACTGCATAGGATACCCGGAAGATCTTAAGAAGAAGAGAAATAAGATTTCTACTTCAGGTATAAATGTTATAGAAGTCAACCTCTCTATTTCTTCATCGTGGGTATTAGATACCGGATGTGCTTCTCACATTTGTACTAATGTACAAGCACTGAGAAATAGCAGAGCATTGACGAAGGGCGAGATAGACCTATGAGTAGGCAATGGAGCACGGGTTGTTGCTGTTATTGTAGGAACTTACTTTCTATCTCTACCCTCTGAGTTTGTACTAAAATTAGATGAATGTTGTTATGTGTCTGCCTTAACTAAGAACATTATATCAGTTTCTTGTTTGGACAAGAAAGGGTTCTCTTTTATAATAAAGGACAAATGTTGTTCTGTTTATTTAAAAGATATGTTCTATTGCAGTGCACCACCTCTGATGAACGGAATCTACATTCTAGACCTTGAAAGCCATATCTATAACATAAATACCAAGAGGTTCAAGTCAAATGACATGAACCAAACCTATCTCTGGCACTGTCGCTTAGGTCATATAAATGACAAGCGCTTATTCCAGCTCCATAAGGATGGTTTGCTGGACTCATTTGATTTTGAATCTTATGAGACGTGTGAGTCATGCCTACTAGGCAAGATGACCAAGACTCCCTTTAGTGGGCACAGCGAAAGAGCGACTGATTTGTTAGGACTTATACATAGTGATGTATGTGGCCCCTTCAATGTCGCTGCTAGAGGTGGTTATAGGTACTTCATCACATTTACTGATGACTTCAGTAGATATGGTTGTGTACTTGATGACACATAAGTCTGAATCTTTTGAAAAGTTCAAAGAATTCAAGAATGAAGTACAAAACCAGCTTGACAAGAGTATTAAGATACTTCGATCAGATCGAGGTGGAGAATACCTTAGCCATGAGATTCGTGACTATCTAGCTGAGTGTGAGATTCTATCCCAACTCACTCCTCCTGGAACACCACAGTGGAATGGTGTATCTGAAAGGAGAAACCGTACTCTATTAGATATGGTACGGTCTATGATGAGTCACACAGATCTTCCGTCATTCCTTTGGGGCTATGCTCTAGATACGACAGCTTTTATACTCAACCGAGTTCCATCCAAGGTCGTGATAAAGACACCATATAGGATATGGACTGGGAGAGATGCCCAAGTGTCTTTTATGAGGATTTGGGGTTGTGAGGATTACGTACGACGTCAAGTCTCAGACAAATTAGGACCCAAACCCGACAAGTGCTACTTTATTGGATATCCCAAGGAAACTAAGGGATATTACTTCTACATTCTCAGTCAGCACAAGGTAGTTGTAGCAAAGACTGGGGTCTTTCTAGAAAGAGACTTTGTTTCTAGAAAGACTAGTGGGAGTACGTTCGATCTTGAAGAAGTTCAACATGCGGACCATAGCACTGAAGCCTCGATGGAAGTTGAAATGGAACCACAAAGTGTTGTGGATGATGTTGTTCCACAAGGAGTTGAGGAACAATAACCAGTTCAAGTAGACATACCTCTTCGCAGGTCTGATAGGGTACGTCGTCAGCCTAAGAGATACTCATTTCTCTTGTCTGACCATGATGACGTTGTGCTCATAGAGGATGAGCCTACCACCTATCAGGAAGCTGTGATGAGACCAGATTCCGAGAAATGGCTAGAAGCCATGAGATCCGAGATGAAATCCATGTACACCAACCAAGTATGGACTTTGGTTGATCCACCTGAAGGGGTAAAACTCATTGGGTGTAAGTGGGTCTTTAAGAGAAAGACTGACATGGATGGACTTATCTATAAGGGTCGCTTGGTAGCTAAAGGTTTCAAGTAGATTCATGGTATTGACTATGATGAAACCTTTTCTCTAGTAGCGATGTTTAAGTCCATTCGGATCATGCTTGCTATTGCAGCATACCATGACTATGAGATATGGCAGATGGATGTCAAAACCGTGTTTCTGAATGGAAACCTGCTCGAGGATGTGTACATGACACAACCTGAGGGTTTTGTAGATCCACAGCATACTAGCAGAGTATGCAAGCTACATAGGTCCATTTATGGACTAAAGCAAGCTTCTCGGAGCTGGAATCTTCGATTCGATGATGCAATCAAATAGTCTGGTTTCATCAAGAATGAAGATGAACCTTATGTCTACAAGAAGGTTGTAGGGGATATAGTTGTCTTCCTCATATTGTATGTGGATGACATACTACTCATTGGAAAAGACATCCCTTTGCTTCAGTCTGTCAAGACCTGGCTAGGGAGTTGTTTGTCAATGAAGGACTTAGGTGAAGCATCTCGCATTCTAGGCATACAGATCTATAGAGATAGATCTAAGAGATTGCTTGGCCTAAGTCAGAGTACATATATTGACAAGGTACTCCTACGGTTTGCCATGCAGATCTCCAAGAAGGGATTTCTGTCGATGTCACATGGCGTGAGTTTTTCGAAGACTCAAGGTACCTCTTCTAGAGAGGAGAGAGACCGCGTGGATCAGATCCCTTATGCCTCAGCCATATGATCTATCATGTACGCCATGCTATGTACTCGTCCTGATGTCTCGTATGCTTTGAGCATGACGAGTAGATACCAGTCAGATCCAGGTGAAAGTCACTAGATAGCGGTCAAGAATATTCTTAAGTACTTAAAAAGGACTAAAGAATATTTCTTGATATATGGAGGCAATGATGAACTAGCTATAAAGGGTTACAGTGATGTCAGCTTCCAGACAGACCAGGATGATTATCGATCGCAGTCAGGGTTCGTGTTTTGCATAAATGGTGGTGCTGTGAGCTGGAAGAGTTCGAAGCAGGACACAGTAGCTGATTCTACGACAGAGGCCGAGTACATTGCTGCATCAGAGGCAGCAAAGGAGGTAGTTTGGATCCGCAAGTTCATCACTGAACTTGGGGTGGTTCCTAGTATCGCTGACCCTATTGAGCTCTATTGTGACAACAATGGAGCTATAGCACAGGCAAAGGAACCTCGCTCACACAAGCGGACCAAACACATACTACGGCGCTTCCATCTCATTCGAGAGATTATCGACAGAGGAGATGTGAAGATTTGCAGAGTACCGACAGAGGGCTAACATCACAGATCCCTTGACCAAGGCTTTGGCACAGAGGAAGCATGATGGTCACACTAGGTCATTGAGGCTTAGAGCCTACACTGATTGACACTAGTGCTAGTGGGAGATTGTTAGTTAGAGCCCTAGAGCCAATCATTTGATGATTGTATTATGGACTTGTTGTCACGCCCTGGAGGAGTCTCTGTCCGAAGAAATTTCGGCAGCATCTCCCCTGTACGGGGGACAATCTGAAACTTTTCTACAAGCACTATATACCTCAGCCACATGCGGCTGGAATAATAACACAAATAAAAATAATCACCACGCAGTTTATATAGATATTCAGCCTCTGGCTGTCACAACCACGCAGTTAATAATAGTAATCGCAAACAATAATACTCTGACTCGAAATCCACCCTACTTAACTACACTCGTAAAACTCAAATCCGACGAACTCACCTCTTCTGTCGTCCAGGCAGGCATGTAGTAGAATAAAAATCCAAATCATACCAAAAGTCCATCAAACGGAAGGATTTCATACAATATCCATATGTAAAATCCAAAACAAGACTAAAACAAAGTCTGATAGAGAAAAGCTAAAATAAAATAACAACTCAAAGACCAGCAGATGGACTAGCACTACGTGCTGTGGGGACCAGCCTCAACCTGAAAATATATCAACAATGGAGGCGGGGTGAATCCAACACTCAGCAGGTACAACTGATATGCATAATAAAACAAATAACAGACAACACTAATCATGCGTACAGTCTCCTGAATACGAGAAGGATAAATGCAACTGAAACGAAATCAGGAGATAACTGTACTAACCGGGATCAAAGTACAAAGGTAACAGGGTCGTCAGACCAGGGAAATCATAATCCTGTATGCATGTCAATCATATGCATCAATATAAATGCAGCAAGTAAATGCAGCAATCACAAACAATAAATGTAATAAATGCTTATGGTGACCGTGCACTCTGACATCACTGCTCCTGCAGAGCGACCGAGTGGACGGGATGCTGTCGGAGTACTCCTGTCCTCTGACCCCAAATCATAAATGGGGGAGCTCAATGCTCTCATCTCCCGGTACACAATGACGGGGAGGATATCTCTGCCGGCTACCACGCTGAGTCACCTGACCAACGGAGCCAAACAGAGTCCACCATCTGCCGGCTACTACGCTGCTATACTAAATGCCAGCGGAGCCAAACAGAGCGGAACTGACTGTCGGCTACCACGCTGAGTCCTTAGACCAACGGAGCCAAACAGCAGAACCGCCATACACCTGTCTGATATACCACTAACCCATGGGTGGTGGTGGTGTGTGCAGTACATGTAACTGGCGATGCACTCACAATAATGGAGCAGACAACCGCACAGCATGCAATCATGCTAGATGATGCATGACTCTAAACATGGCAATATCATGAATAGCATAACAAGATCCATACATAAATAAAAGGTGTACCACAAGTCAATGTATCAGATGGAAGGTACACAAACAGATAGGGTATCATATAAACCCTAGGTCCTGAACATGATGTATCACATGGTTGGGTCACTACCGAAAGCATGTATGGTCAGATAAATAATAACATGCAGTGCATAATAAATAAACAAACAACATGTAACAGATCATGTAGTGACCAACCGAATCAAATGGAAAACACAATTCTTGTTATATGTTAAACACTTTATTATGCATATCAAAAGACATAAGTCAAAGTACCCACCTCCAATAAAGTGGTCCAATCCGGTAATCAAGATACTCGTCGAGATACCATCCCGAATCAAAGTCCTGTGTCGAACATATAGATATATTTTATTTAGCTACAATTCAAATGAATTTAAATAGCTTAATAAAATCCACGAAACTAATATCAGGGAAAACCCTAATTAACATAACCAATTGTCTACCCAAAATTAATTCTAACCATTGACTAAGGTTAATGGTCTTAACCCTAACCGTTCCATTAGATTCATTTAAAACCAACTCAATCTACAACAAGGATCCGCCATCAATGTATCATCCTATAACCAAATTATGTATGTATCATTTCATACCTAAAACAACATGTATCAAAAGCGTGCCAACTCAACCCATAAACTTAACCCTTACCTTACTGCTGCTGGACCAAGATGCTGCTGGAAAACAAAACTTTACTGCTAGCAAAGATAAATTGCTGCTGTAAATCAAAGGGTTGCTGCCCAAACAAACACATGTACCCAAGTTAACAATTTTTGCTAACACTTCTCATCTACAACAAAGATCAATTCCTTCACTATACCTCAACCACAGTCGCTGTGGCTCAATAGCAAGGATCTTTGCTGCTGAAGCTTTAAAAGCTTTGCTGCTAAAATCCACCTCACAGATTCTGTCCAGAACAGGATCAAGAACAAAACAACTGTTAGTTGGGAACGATTTACACTGTTCGGATAAAGAACAGAAGATGCAAAAATCGACATTCCAAACTTACCTCAACCGGAACCTAGGACACAGAGGAAGGCTCGGCCGCACCTAAACTAGGCACGGCACAGTAAGGGGAGGAGTGGTGCTCTGCCAGGGTGCTCTGCCGTGGGGAGAAAAGGAGGCTCAGTCGCTGGCACAGAGAGAGTCGGAGAGGTGGCTCGTCGCCGACGGCAGAGGGGGTCAGCCTCGCGGCAGAAGGCCGGCGATAGGGCACAGGAAGTCGGCCCGCGGTGTGCAACGGAGAGGAGCGGCGGTGGTGGCTCGCTGTTCTCTAGGGCACAAGAGAAGAAGAAGAGAGGCGCGGTGAGGACACGGGGGGGAATGAAACAGCCAGCGCCGGCGGGTAGAGCTTTTCGGCGTCGGGTTCGGGAATGAGGAAGAAGAAATCGGCGCGATGGGGAGAGGAGAGGCTAGGGCATGGGTGGCGTCGGGAGGACAGGCTCGGCTTCACCGAGAAGAGAAGAAGATGAAATGAGGAACCGCTACAGCCGGCGGTTAGGGCAAAGAGGAGAAAAGAACAAGGCGGCGTCGGGGAGAAGAGGGCTCGGGTGCGCGAGGGAGAGGAAAACGAAAGAGAAATCAGAAAAAGAATAAAAAGAAAAAGAATTAGAAAAGGAAAAGAAAATAAACTTTTCCTCACATAAATGGGTAGCCTAAACAGGCTTTTCCGGCCCCCGTTTTTATCCCCGTTAACTTGTCCGTACGAACTCAGAAAAATTCCCGAAAAATGTCCAAAAATTCCGGAAAAAATTCCTTATTAATATTCGTATATTTTCGGTATTTTACATTTGTTGTATCATATTCTTATATAAATAAAGGTATTTGTTTTGGTTATTATACTTACTTGTATTGGTGTCAAATAAACTAAGTATAATAGCGTCCTTGAGTAGAAGGATTTTACCCATATCAATCGGTTAGTTGAACCGATAGTGAGATGATATAGGGAACACTACTCTTAATCATTCCTAATCGAGTATTAACATTCAGGGACAATGTTAATATAATAAGACTAGAATGTAGGTCAACTCGATGACTTGATCTCACAAGTCATGGATATAGAGATATCAAGTTGACACATGGGTATGCATTGGAGAATGTATACTGAATGACCCGCCATGAGAAAGTATCATGAATCGTTATATGAGTATCATATACTTTCTCATGTGGCTATTAGTATGACTACTAGTCCTTAGACCTGAAGTCACCATGGTTCCCTACATAAGGTGTTATGTACTTTGGTTTCGTCAAACGTCACCCGTAACTAGGTGGACTATAAACGCGATTATTGGATATGTAACGAATTATACAGAGGGATGTGAGTGATGTAGATGGGATCTATCCCTCCTATATGACGAGAGAGATATCGATATTCTTGATAGAGTGAGACCACGAAGTGCATGGTCATGCCCAAATGAATCAATATGAGATATTGAGCTCATTTGATTTAGTGAGTCTACTTGGAGTTCAAGATTTAGATTGGTTAGAGGATGACACCGTCTATGCCTCACATTGATCAATCTAGATATCTAGGATAGAAGGACACTTGTCATATATTGTGAGGAGTCACAATTACTAGTCACAAGGTGATGTTGGATCTCAACATTCTTGTAACTTGGGTAGTAATGATGTGTTGCTAGATACCGCTCATTACTTATGCTCCTAAATGGGTTTAGGGGCATTGCCAACATTACACACTACAAAAAAACTGTAATTTAGGGACGAAAATTTGCAACGAATAATATTCGTTGCAAATTTGCAACAGCATTTGCAACGAAAAACAAATTTGTCGCTAATTAGCAACTAAAATAGCAACGAAATAAATTCGTCGGATATTAACAACAAATATATTTTCGTCGCAGATTTCGTTGCCAATCAGCGTCAAAATCTAAATTTCGTTGGAAAATTTATGCAATTTTGCGACAAATCTCTGGATTTGTTGCTAATTGGCAACGAATATATATTTGTCGCCAAATTTAACGCAATTTAGGGACAAAATTTCAAATTCGTCCCTAATTTACTGTTTTTAAGACAAGTAGCGAAGGATTCGCAAGAAGCTTTCTTTTCTCGAAACAAATTTCTATACATTCGTATCGATCTTATGATCATAATGACGACACGAAATTATTTTTTTAACTAATATTTTTGGGTTTTTTAAAATTTGAAAATGAATATTTTAATTGTTAATAAAAAATTTTTAAACCCCAAAATATAGAGTGGAAAAAATGTTTGGGACCATCATTGCGATCAGGAGATCGATACGAACGCATAGGAACTGGTTTCGTGTCATTCTGAGGTGTCTAGGTCATGCATCCGTATTTTTATTGTTTACTTTTGTAATTTAATAAAATTAGATATCCGGGACGAACTTCGAATCTCGTCCCGGGATCTGGGACGAACTTTGGAGTTCGTCCCAAACTGTGAATATTTGAAAATTAGGAAAAAAATCTTTCAAAAAATGAAAACTTGACCTATAGAACTCGGATTGGTACGGAAAAAATTTCTATGCGCTCGTATCGATCTTATGATCATAATGATGACACGATATTATATTTTTAGCTAATATTCTCTGGTTTTTTAAATTTTGAAAATGATTATTTAAATTTTTGAAAAAAAAATTATCAACCCCAAAATATAGAGTGGAAAAAATGTTTGGATCCATCATTGCGATCAGGAGATCGATACGAACGCATAGGAAATGGTTTCGTGTCATTCTGAGGTGTCTAGGTCATGCATCCGTATTTTTATTGTTTACTTTTGTAATTTAATAAAATTAGAGATCTGGGACGAACTCCAGAATTCGTCCCAGATCTGGGACGAACTTTGGAGTTCGTCCCAAACTGTGAATATTTGAAAATTAGGAATAAAATCTTTCAAAAAATGAAAACTTGACCTATAGAACTCGGATTGGCGCGGAACAAATTTCTATGCGCTCGTATCGATCTTATGATCATAATGATGACACGATATTAATTTTTTAGCTAATATTTTCGGGTTTTTTAATTTTTGAAATTGATTATTTAAATTTTTGATAAAAAAATTTATGAACCCCAAAATATAGAGTGGAAAAAATTTTTGGGGCCTTCATTATGATCAGGAGATCGATAAGAACGCATAGGAACTGGTTTCGTGTCATTTTGAGGTGTCTAGGTCATGCATCCGTATTTTTATTGTTTACTTTTGTATTTTAATAAAATTAGAGATCTGGGACGAACTCCAAAATTCGTCCCAGATCTGGGACGAACTTTGGAGTTCGTCCCAAACTGTGAATATTTAAAAATTAGGAAAAAAATCTTTCAAAAAATGAAAACTTGACTTATAGAACTCCAATTGGCGCGGAACAAATTTCTTTGCGCTCGTATCGATCATATGATCATAATGATGACACGATATTATTTTTTTAGGTAATATTTTCGGGTTTTTTAATTTTTGAAAATGATTATTTAAATTTTTGATAAAAAAATTATGAACCCCAAAATATAGAGTGGAAAAAATGTTTGGGACCTTCATTACGATCAGGAGATCGATACGAACGTATAGGAACTGGTTTCGTGTCATTCTGAGGTGTCTAGGTCATGCATCCGTATTTTTATTGTTTACTTTTGTAATTTAATAAAATTAGAGATCTGGGACGAACTCCAGAATTCGTCCCAGATCTGGGACGAACTTTGGAGTTCGTCCCAAACTGTGAATATTTGAAAATTCAAAAAAAAATCTTTTAAAAAATAAAAACTTGACCTATAGAACTCGGATTGGCGCGGAACAAATTTCAATGCACTCGTATCGATCTTATGATCATAATAATGACACGATATTATTTTTTTAGCTAATATTTCCAGGATTTTTAAATTTTGAAAATGATTATTTAAATTTTTGTAAAAAAAAATTATCAACCCCAAAATATAGAGTGGAAAAAATGTTTGGGGCCATCATTACGATCAGGATATCGATACGAACGTATAGGAACTGGTTTCGTGTCATTCTGAGGTGTCTAGGTCATGCATCCGTATTTTTATTGTTTACATTTGTATTTTAATAAAAATAGAGATCTGGGACGAACTCCAAAATTCGTCCCAGATCTGGGACGAACTTTGGAGTTCGTCCCAAACTGTGAATATTTGAAAATTAGGAAAAAAATCTTTCAAAAAATGAAAACTTGACCTATAGAACTCGGATTGGCACGGAACAAATTTCTACGCGCTCGTATCGATCATATGATCATAATGATGACACGATATTATTTTTTTAGCTAATATTTTCGGGTTTTTTTATTTTTGAAAATGATTATTTAAATTTTTGAAAAAAAAAAATTATCAACCCCAAAATATAGAGTGGAAAAAATGTTTGGGACCATCATTGCGATCAGGAGATCGATACGAACGCATAGGAACTGATTTCGTGTCATTCTGAGGTGTCTAGGTCATGCATCCGTATTTTTATTGTTTACTTTTGTAATTTAATAAAATTAGAGATCTGGGACGAACTCCAAAATTCGTCCCAGATCTGGGACGAACTTTGGAGTTCGTCCCAAACTGTGAATATTTGAAAATTAGGAAAAAAATCTTTCAAAAAATGAAAACTTGACCTATAGAACTCGGATTGGCGCGGAACAAATTTCTATGCGCTCGTATCGATCTTATGATCATAATGATGACACGATATTATTTTTTTAGCTAATATTTTCGGGTTTTTTAATTTTTGAAATTGATTATTTAAATTTTTGATAAAAAAATTTATGAACCCCAAAATATAGAGTGGAAAAAATGTTTGGGGCCTTCATTACGATCAGGAGATCGATACGAACGCATAGGAACTGGTTTTGTGTCATTCTGAGGTGTCTAGGTCATGCATCCGTATTTTTATTGTTTACTTTTGTATTTTAATATAATATGAGATCTGGGACGAACTCCAAAATTCGTCCCAGATCTGGGACGAACTTTGGAGTTCGTCCCAAACTGTGAATATATGAAAATTGTAAAAAAAATCTTTTAAAAAATAAAAACTTGACCTATAGAGCTCCGAATGGCGCGGAACAAATTTCTATGCGCTCGTATCGATCTCATGACCACATTGGTGAACTCGAAAACCCAATATAGTTAGTGAAGATTAAATTAAAAATATAAATTTGATAGAACCTATGACTTGGTAAAAATAAGAGTTGTTTTGAATAAGGTAAAGTCATTTTGATATTAGAAAATTTCTGATCTATATTTGTTAAGATTTTGAAAAAATGTTTGAGGCCACTAATGCGTTCATGAGATCAATAGGAGCACATGAAAATTTGTTCCATGTCATTCCGAGATCTCTAGGTTAGTTTTTTATTTTCGAAATAATTTATTTTGAATTTTTAAGAAAATAGAGATCTGGGACGAACTCCAAAATTCGTCCCAGATCTGGGACGAACTTTGGAGTTCGTCCCAAACTGTGAATATTTGAAAATTAGGAAAAAAATCTTTCAAAAAATGAAAACTTGACCTATAGAACTCGGATTGGCGCGGAACAAATTTCTATGCGCTCGTATCGATCTTATGATCATAATGATGACACGATATTATTTTTTTAGCTAATATTTTCGGGTTTTTTAATTTTTGAAATTGATTATTTAAATTTTTGATAAAAAAATTTATGAACCCCAAAATATAGAGTGGAAAAAATGTTTGGGGCCTTCATTACGATCAGGAGATCGATACGAACGCATAGGAACTGGTTTTGTGTCATTCTGAGGTGTCTAGGTCATGCATCCGTATTTTTATTGTTTACTTTTGTATTTTAATAAAATATGAGATCTGGGACGAACTCCAGAATTCGTCCCAGATCTGGGACGAACTTTGGAGTTCGTCCCAAACTGTGAATATATGAAAATTGTAAAAAAAATCTTTTAAAAAATAAAAACTTGACCTATAGAGCTCCGAATGGCGCGGAACAAATTTCTATGCGCTCGTATCGATCTCATGACCACATTGGTGAACTCGAAAACCCAATATAGTTAGTGAAGATTAAATTAAAAATATAAATTTGATAGAACCTATGACTTGGTAAAAATAAGAGTTGTTTTGAATAAGGTAAAGTCATTTTGATATTAGAAAATTTCTGATCTATATTTGTTAAGATTTTGAAAAAATGTTTGAGGCCACTAATGCGTTCATGAGATCAATAGGAGCACATGAAAATTTGTTCCATGTCATTCCGAGATCTCTAGGTTAGTTTTTTATTTTTGAAATAATTTATTTTGAATTTTTAAGAAAATAGGGATCTGGGACGAACTCCAAAATTCGTCCCAGATCTGGGACGAACTTTGGAGTTCGTCCCAAACTGTGAATATTTGAAAATTAGGAAAAAAATCTTTCAAAAAATGAAAACTTGACCTATAGAACTCGGATTGGCGCGGAACAAATTTCTATGCGCTCGTATCGATCTTATGATCATAATGATGACACGATATTATTTTTTTAGCTAATATTTTCGGGTTTTTTAATTTTTGAAATTGATTATTTAAATTTTTGATAAAAAAATTTATGAACCCCAAAATATAGAGTGGAAAAAATGTTTGGGGCCTTCATTACGATCAGGAGATCGATACGAACGCATAGGAACTGGTTTTGTGTCATTCTGAGGTGTCTAGGTCATGCATCCGTATTTTTATTGTTTACTTTTGTATTTTAATAAAATATGAGATCTGGGACGAACTCCAGAATTCGTCCCAGATCTGGGACGAACTTTGGAGTTCGTCCCAAACTGTGAATATATGAAAATTGTAAAAAAAATCTTTTAAAAAATAAAAACTTGACCTATAGAGCTCCGAATGGCGCGGAACAAATTTCTATGCGCTCGTATCGATCTCATGACCACATTGGTGAACTCGAAAACCCAATATAGTTAGTGAAGATTAAATTAAAAATATAAATTTGATAGAACCTATGACTTGGTAAAAATAAGAGTTGTTTTGAATAAGGTAAAGTCATTTTGATATTAGAAAATTTCTGATCTATATTTGTTAAGATTTTGAAAAAATGTTTGAGGCCACTAATGCGTTCATGAGATCAATAGGAGCACATGAAAATTTGTTCCATGTCATTCCGAGATTTCTAGGTTAGTTTTTTATTTTCGAAATAATTTATTTTGAATTTTTAAGAAAATAGAGATCTGGGACGAACTCCAAAATTCGTCCCAGATCTGGGACGAACTTTGGAGTTCGTCCCAAACTGTGAATATTTGAAAATTAGGAAAAAAATCTTTCAAAAAATGAAAACTTGACCTATAGAACTCGGATTGGCGCGGAACAAATTTCTATGCGCTCGTATCGATCTTATGATCATAATGATGACACGATATTATTTTTTTAGCTAATATTTTCGGGTTTTTTAATTTTTGAAATTGATTATTTAAATTTTTGATAAAAAAATTTATGAACCCCAAAATATAGAGTGGAAAAAATGTTTGGGGCCTTCATTACGATCAGGAGATCGATACGAACGCATAGGAACTGGTTTTGTGTCATTCTGAGGTGTCTAGGTCATGCATCCGTATTTTTATTGTTTACTTTTGTATTTTAATATAATATGAGATCTGGGACGAACTCCAAAATTCGTCCCAGATCTGGGACGAACTTTGGAGTTCGTCCCAAACTGTGAATATATGAAAATTGTAAAAAAAATCTTTTAAAAAATAAAAACTTGACCTATAGAGCTCCGAATGGCGCGGAACAAATTTCTATGCGCTCGTATCGATCTCATGACCACATTGGTGAACTCGAAAACCCAATATAGTTAGTGAAGATTAAATTAAAAATATAAATTTGATAGAACCTATGACTTGGTAAAAATAAGAGTTGTTTTGAATAAGGTAAAGTCATTTTGATATTAGAAAATTTCTGATCTATATTTGTTAAGATTTTGAAAAAATGTTTGAGGCCACTAATGCGTTCATGAGATCAATAGGAGCACATGAAAATTTGTTCCATGTCATTCCGAGATCTCTAGGTTAGTTTTTTATTTTCGAAATAATTTATTTTGAATTTTTAAGAAAATAGAGATCTGGGACGAACTCCAAAATTCGTCCCAGATCTGGGACGAACTTTGGAGTTCGTCCCAAACTGTGAATATTTGAAAATTAGGAAAAAAATCTTTCAAAAAATGAAAACTTGACCTATAGAACTCGGATTGGCGCGGAACAAATTTCTATGCGCTCGTATCGATCTTATGATCATAATGATGACACGATATTATTTTTTTAGCTAATATTTTCGGGTTTTTTAATTTTTGAAATTGATTATTTAAATTTTTGATAAAAAAATTTATGAACCCCAAAATATAGAGTGGAAAAAATGTTTGGGGCCTTCATTACGATTAGGAGATCGATACGAACGCATAGGAACTGGTTTTGTGTCATTCTGAGGTGTCTAGGTCATGCATCCGTATTTTTATTGTTTACTTTTGTATTTTAATAAAATATGAGATCTGGGACGAACTCCAGAATTCGTCCCAGATCTGGGACGAACTTTGGAGTTCGTCCCAAACTGTGAATATATGAAAATTGTAAAAAAAATCTTTTAAAAAATAAAAACTTGACCTATAGAGCTCCGAATGGCGCGGAACAAATTTCTATGCGCTCGTATCGATCTCATGACCACATTGGTGAACTCGAAAACCCAATATAGTTAGTGAAGATTAAATTAAAAATATAAATTTGATAGAACCTATGACTTGGTAAAAATAAGAGTTGTTTTGAATAAGGTAAAGTCATTTTGATATTAGAAAATTTCTGATCTATATTTGTTAAGATTTTGAAAAAATGTTTGAGGCCACTAATGCGTTCATGAGATCAATAGGAGCACATGAAAATTTGTTCCATGTCATTCCGAGATCTCTAGGTTAGTTTTTTATTTTCGAAATAATTTATTTTGAATTTTTAAGAAAATAGAGATCTGGGACGAACTCCAAAATTCGTCCCAGATCTGGGACGAACTTTGGAGTTCGTCCCAAACTGTGAATATTTGAAAATTAGGAAAAAAATCTTTCAAAAAATGAAAACTTGACCTATAGAACTCGGATTGGCGCGGAACAAATTTCTATGCGCTCGTATCGATCTTATGATCATAATGATGACACGATATTATTTTTTTAGCTAATATTTTCGGGTTTTTTAATTTTTGAAATTGATTATTTAAATTTTTGATAAAAAAATTTATGAACCCCAAAATATAGAGTGGAAAAAATGTTTGGGGCCTTCATTACGATCAGGAGATCGATACGAACGCATAGGAACTGGTTTTGTGTCATTCTGAGGTGTCTAGGTCCTGCATCCGTATTTTTATTGTTTACTTTTGTATTTTAATAAAATATGAGATCTGGGACGAACTCCAGAATTCGTCCCAGATCTGGGACGAACTTTGGAGTTCGTCCCAAAATAGGGACGAACCAGGGGACGAAATAAAATTCGTCCTCAAATTTGCCCTAATTACAGATCCGATTATTCCTCTTCCTTCTTGTCACGAGCTAACTTTTTCTTCCCTCTTTCACGCGAGCAGCCTCTTCTTCCTTCTTTTCACGCGCGGCGACAGTGGACGTTCCTCTCCGGCCACGATTCCACGCTCTCCGGCAGGTAAGCTTCGGGTCCTCATCTCCGGCGTGTATTCTCACTTCTTTCCCCTCGCTCGACAGCTGCGGCCTCGCCTTATCGTGCGGCTGACTACGATCGCCAGCTAGGGTTCCTCGTTGTCGAGGCTACCCATGCACGGCAGCCGCAAGCCGCCGGATCCGGGCCTTGCTCGGCGCTGGCAGCCACTGGGAACCGCCGGATCCGGGCGCCGAGGGCCTTGCTCGGCGCAGGCAGCCACTGGGAACCGCCGGATCCGGGCGCCGAGGGCCTTGCTCGGCGCTGGCAGCCACTGGGAACCGCCGGATCCGGACGCCGAGGGCCTTGCTCGGCGCTGGCAGCCACTGGGAACCGCCGGATCCGGGCGCCGAGGGCCTTGCTCGGCGCTGGCAGCCACTGGGAACCGGCGGAGCATGCTATTGCTGACGGCTGGTAGCCGCCGGTTGCCGGATCCGGCCCTTCCTGGCCGTTGGCAGTCGCTGGTAGCTGGTGGCTGCCGGATCCAGCCTTTCCTGGCCGTTGGCAGCCGCGGCAGCCGCGCCCTAGCAGCCACTGTTGGCCTCTAGGGCTGCTGCTTGCAGCCCCATAGTGTAGTAATTAATGTTATTTGTGGATGTCAAATAATATAGTTACTTGTGTACTCTAATATATTATTGTTTATGCAGGTTAATTTGTATTTGACGTGGCTTGGATAGACGCTCATCTTTGTTCTTCGTTGTGAGGTATATGTATCTATATATGTTATTTTAATTTAATCATTATAGCATTAGTGTAAGGATGAAATTAATGTGTTTATTATAATATTTGATGTTATTGTTTTCTTTGTTATATATTATTTCATTTGTATGTACACTAAGTACATATTCATCATTAGTTTATTATCATTAGTAATATTGTTTATTTGAAATAGACAAAATGCAGAATGAAAGAAGTTGGATGTATAATAAGAACTTGCCTAATCGTCGCGGTTTAACGGATGAATTTATCACGGGCTTGCGATATTTTTTGAATTTTGCATCTAGTCAAGTTGATTATATGGATGGCAATAAGATAAGATGTCCTTGTAAAAAGTGTCACAATGGAAAATTTTTACTCTGCGATAAAGTTGAAGAACATCTTTGTAGATTTGGATTTACTCCGAAGTACTATAATTGGACATCTCATGGTGAACCGTTCATATCTGATGATGATTATGCACGAAACATACAAGTCTCAATTAGTGGTGAGCAGAGTTATTATGATCAATTAAATCCATATCAGAGGATGGTTCTTGATGCAGCAGGTCATAATTTCAATCCTGACATGCATGGTACAAGTTCTAGTTATCCTCCACCAGTTGAACAAATGTTTACTACTTATACATCACCTTTGGAGGAGGCAGAAGTACCAGGTGTTAATGAAACATATACTAAATTTCAAGAAGTGTTGAGTGCTGCTGATGAACCATTATGGGCTGGTTGTAACACTCACACCAAATTATCTCTCACTGCAAAACTGTTGAATGTCAAGGCTGAGTGTAATGTGTCAGAATATTGTTTTAATAGGTTTGTTCAAACTTTTGAAGAGGCATTGCCGCGTGATAATATATTGCCTAATGATTTTTACAATATGAAAAAACTTATTAAAGAATTAGGTCTTCCAGTGGAAAGAATTGATGTATGCAGAGATGGTTGTATGTTATATTGGGGAGATGATGCAGATGCAGATGTTTGTAAATTCTGTAATCAAGATAGGTACAAGATCATCAGAAGAAGTCAACAACGACGTAAATCATACAGTCAATTGTTTTATTTGCCTTTAACTCCTAGGTTACAAAGACTTTATGCATCAAAGACAACTGCTGAACATATGACGTGGCATGCAAATCATCAAACAAAAGATGGACTAATGTGTCATCCATCAGATGCAGAGGCGTGGAAAAATTTTGATAGAACATATCCGGAATTTGCAAAGGAGACTCGAAATATTAGATTAGGTCTTTGTGCGGATGGATTTGCTCCATTTGGCAAATCAGGGAAAAATTATTCATGTTGGCGAGTTATTTTAACTCCGTATAATCTTCCTCTGGATGTGCATGAAAACACCTTATATGTTTTAACATTGGTTGTACCAGCCGCAAAATCCGAAGAAGTTAATAGATGTTTATTTGCAACCTTTGATTGCAGAATTGAAACAATTATGGGATGAAGGTTCTCCTACATACGATGTGCATACTAATCAGATGTTTATAATGAAAGCTGCTCTTCTTTGGACCATAAATGACTTTCCAGCTTATGGTATGCTATCAGGTTGGAGTACTGCTGGGATCTTAGGATGCCCAATATGTATGGAGAGATCAAAATCAATTAGATTGAAACATGGGAAGAAGCCGAGTTATTTTGATTGTCATAGACAATTTTTACCACTAAATCATAAGTTCAGAAGGAATAAAGATGAATTTACTAGGAATAGAATTGAAAGAACACCTCCTCCAATAAGATTGACAGGTCAAGATATTTGGTACAGAGTGCTACACTTTTCATCTGTTATTGAAGACCCACATGGTACAACATATGATTATGGAAGTACACATAAATGGACAAAACGGAGTATTTTTTGGGATTTGCCATATTGGTATAGTCATTTAATACATCATAATCTTGATGTAATGCATATTGAGAAGAATGTTTTTGATAATCTGATAAATACAGTGATGGATATCAATGGGAAAACCAAAGACAATCTCAATGCTAGAAAAGATATGCGATTGATTTGTAAAAGACCCACTCTTGATGTCGATGAAAATAGTAGGGGACCAAAGCCAAAAGCAGTTTATACATTGAATAAAGATCAAAGACGTGTTGTTTGTGAATGGCTGAAATTTTTAAAATTTCCAGACGGTTTTGTTTCTAATCTTGGAAGATGTGTTGATATGACAGAATACAAATTGATTGGTATGAAAAGTCATGACTGTCATATATTTATGCAAAGGCTTATTCCTATTGCTTTTAAAGAAGTATTACCAAATTTTGTATGGGGTACAATTACAGAGTTAAGTATTTTTCTACACGATATTTGCTCAACTGTTTTGAGACACTCACACATGGAGACGTTAGAGAGAGACATTCCAATTATTTTATGTAATTTGGAAAGGATATTTCCACCCTCATTTTTTGATTCCATGGAACATCTTTTGGTTCACTTGCCATATGAGGCTAGAGTTGGAGGACCTGTCCATTTTCGATGGATGTATCCATTTGAAAGGTAAAATTTTCATCTGCTATATTCCGACAAATTGAATGTATCAAAATATACTCATTTTATTATAAAATTAATCTAATATAATTTGTTTTATTGCAATCAGATTCTTATATCATTTGAAGAAAAAAATCAAAAATAAGGCACATGTTGAAGCATCTATTGTTAATGCATATATTGTGGAGGAGATAACAACTTTTGCTTCATATTATTTTGAGCCTCATGTTCAAAGCAAACGACAGAGACCCGGAAGAAATGATGAAGGTCCAATTGATCCCAATATAAACTCATTCTCAATTTTTAACTATCTTGGTCGACCAAGTGGAACATGTAAGGAGAGATACTTAACTGGTCAAGAATGACGGGCAGCTCATACATATATTTTACTGAATTGTCCAGAAGTATCGTCACATTATGAGTTAGTATATATTTGTAATTTTTTTTTCTTATGTCGCAACTTTTAGTGTTATAATTTAACTTTTTTATCGTAGGATTTTTGAAAATTTATATTCTGGCTTATCACCACAAGAGTTTGATCGCTTATGCGAAGAAGAATTTGCATCATGGTTCAAATCATTTGTAAGTAGTCAATTTAAATTTGAATTTAATATGAATGTTTGTAATAATTGTCAAATTTAAATTTAGGTTCATGATAATCAAACTCAGATTGAGCAAGAATTGAGGATTTTCATGAAAACTCAGATTCACTTGGGACATGAATGATGACATGGAAATAAGAAGGATTTTCATGAAAAAATGTGGCGATCACATTCGTCATGTACTCAATCATGCGAAGTCAAAGGGGAAAAAACCACCATTCATTACTGAGGAAAACTGGATAAAGATTACCAATTATTGGGAAAGTGAGGAGTTTAAAACAAGAAGTCACCAGAATAAAACTAATCAATCTTTTAATTCTGGAGACATGTCTGCTACATATGCGGGAGGATCTATCAATATTGATGAGCATAGACGCAGATTGGTAATTTCTTAACACTCCTATTATTTTCTTACTCTATTTGACATTATTTGATTTTCTTTAATCATCTTTTTTAGTCCAAAGAACTAGGAAAGGAGCCTACATTTATAGAAACTTTCACCCGCACCTTTCAGAAAAAAGATAAGACTTGGAGCGGGGACAGAGCTAGAGCAATCAAGGTTTGAATAAATTTTTGATCTAAATTTATACCTTAGATTCTATTATTAATGTACCCACTATAATAACTTAATGTTATTATAATTATAATTTATTTTTTATTACAATACAGGAGAAATATGATGAACTAGAGGTAGCACAAAGATGTTCTGGTTCTACTAGTGCAGATATGGAGGGGTCTGAGCCATCTGTTGGTACTGATTTAAATTTATGGCTACAAGCGAGTGGAGGATCAAAAAAAGGAGGAAAGATATTTGGAATGGGTTCTTTGAGCAGAATCCATAGAGTTGGCCGTATTTCTTCCTCCTCCTCACAGACCCAGCAGATGACCCACTTGACTGAAGAGGTTTCACAGTTGAAGGATATTTTAAATGAAAGGGATGAAGAAATGAGACAAATGCGCCAAAATCAAGAATTGATTTTACGACATTTCAAGTTAATTTCTGCTCCAAGTGAGAATCCTCCCGGTGACGGTGACGATGGTGATCATGATGATGGCGATGGTGGTGAATCTTAGTTAAATTATTGTAAGTTTTATATTAGAATTTTTTTTTACACTTATTGTTATAGTTTCTTTTAAATTTTTACTTTACCTTGCTACTTTGCATTTTATGCCATGTTTTATATTTTTTATCTGTCTATTACTAATCTATGCAATTTAGTTATATACGTGTCAATAATTTTATTATGTCATAAACATTTGATACATGTATTTTTGATTACATAAGGATTTTTTTGCTATCTAAGTCTTTGATCTATTATGATAACTATGTATTAAGACCATATCTCTAGATTTATTTGGTTAATCTTATTTTATTTTCTTACTTCTTCTAGCTATGAAACTCCACTGTTTATGTTGAAGTGATCTTCTAATATTTATTGGGTTTTGTGCAAAGTTGAAGCTTGCCTTGAAGAGATGAAAGAAAAGGTAATGTCATAATGTAAGTAAACTTATTTCCCACTTTGGTTAATTTGTTTACCCCTCTATTATCTTTAAGAGAATGATCAAGATTTCCTTGTAGCCATTAGGAATCACAAGGATATTTAAAGAATGAGACGAGCAAAGATAAAAGTAAAGATTTCCTTGTTTTTCTTATGCCGTCTTGTGTTTTCATTGAGAGACTCCAATCTATTTTTATTTTTTTTTAAAAATTATAATCTAAAATCAAAATTCAAATCTACCATTTATGTGATAAATTCAAACACTATATAGCTACTTACTAATTATCAGTAGGATTAACATTTATTATACAAATTTATAATAACTTTAGTTTAATTTTATTAATTATATTAATTAGAATCCATTACTCATTAGAATTTCCTATTTTCCATGTGAACAATGCTTTACTCTTTGAGTTGATAGTAAAAGAGATGTACGTGAGGGAGGGAGATCCAAAATAAATGAAGTGCAAGTTTGTATAATAAACATCTTCAAAATGGAAAATAATCAATAAACTCCTCATAATGATCATTCCCCTTCTTTCATTTGAGCTATGTTGTGAAAATTGTACTAGCTTTTATTAGGCATATAGTGAATCTAGATTGCCTTAGTTAATAGATAAGAAATAACTCATTAGCTCCAGGAAGATTCTAGCATGAACAAAGTATGACTTGTTTATGTCCTAAGCATTAATTGTAAATGTTTATGTTTGCATGGATTAAACATAAACTAGATCAGTGAAACATACCATAAGTTGGATTAAAGTGATCAACTAGCTTGGTATCCAAACCCAGTTAGAAATTAAAATATGTGAAAGTATATATATGTAGATGTGAGCACATATGATAGGATGAAGCACTAGATATGCACATGTAGGTACAGGTCGAAATTGTATTACCAATTGTATTTCTAATTTTCATTTATGTTGTAGTTAATTTTCTTTATTATAGAATCGTTAATTTTCTTAGTTTTTTTTAAAACAAGACAATATTTTACTTGTTAGTTGCATAAGTTTTAGATGTCTTATTTCAATATGATATCATTGATGTATGTTTTAGATCTATATATATATTGTTATAAAAGTTAGTTATTCATTTGTAATTTGATGTAGGAAAAGGAGAACGAAGCATGGAAGAAGGTGCATGAAGCTCTCGGAGCATGACGATTAGTATTTTATTTTATGCTTAGATGTATTTGTTATTTGGATTATGAGTTGTTGAACCAAACTAGTTCTTGTTTTCATGTGTAAATATGATGTTTGTTGAATTGATATATTTGAATGTTAGTTTGGATGTGTAGTTTGGATGTGTAAATATTATGAGTTGATATATTTGTATGTAGTTTGGATGTGTATAAATATGATGTGTGTTGAAGTTTGGTATAAATATTTGAATGTTTGGATGTGAAGTTGTGTGAATGTGAAGTTGTTTGAATGTGAAGTTTGGATATGAAGTTGTTTGAATGTTTGTTTGGATGTGTATAGATATTTGAATGTATTTGATATGTAAAATAGGATGAAGAAATGAAAAATGTTTGGTTGCTGGATATTGTATTTTGGGACAAATTTTGGGACGAATTTGAGTTCGTTCCACATTTGGGACGAATCTAAAGTTCGTCCCTAATTTGGGACGAATCTAAAGTTCGTCCCTAATTTGGGACGAAATTTAGGTTCGTTCCAAAATCTAATTTATTCTGATTTACTATATTTTAGGGATAATTCGGGACGAAATTTTTTCGTCCCTAATTCGAGACGAAATTTTTTCTTCCCTAATTCGGGACGAATTTTTTCGTCCCGAATTCGGGACGAATTTGGTTCGTCCCTAATTTGGGACGAATATCTGTTCGTCCCGAATTCGGGACGAATAATTTCGTCCCGAAATTGAATGAAACGGGAGCTTGAATTTTGGGACGAACTGAAATTCGTCCCAAATTTGGAACAAACCAGAATTTGTCCCTAATTTGGGACGAAAATCTAATTTCGTCCCAAATTTGAAGACACTATGCAGTGTAGATTTGCAACAAAATTTGTGACGAAAATTTTAGTTCGTTGCAAAATTTGGGACCAATATTTTATTTTCGTTGCAAAATGTGGCAACGACTAATTTGCGACGAATATATTTTCGTCACAAAATTCGTCGCAAAAAATTTTGCGACGAAAATTTTGGGAAAATTCGTCCCTAAATTTGTCCCTAATTTACAGTTTTTTTGTAGTGACAAGAACCTATAGGGTCACACACAAAGGACAATTAGATGGAGATTAGGTTCATATGACGAACCAAGAGGATTAGATTCATTTGATGAATCAAATTGGATTAAGAGTAATCCTAATTGGGCTAATTGAGTTGGACTCAAGTTGATTCATGTGTTAAATGAGTCTAATTTAGATTATGACTCATTGAATCAATTTAATTAAATGAATTAGATTCATTATATTAAATTGGCTTGAATTAAATGGTTGGATTAGATCAACCATGAGAGAGATTAAGTCAAGTTTGACTTGACTTGAGAGGAAGAGGAAGAGTCAAGTTTGACTTGACTTTATGCCACATCATTTGTGAGTTGGCATTAAGTGGCCAATAATGGTGTTACACATCATCATATTTAGAACATGTGTGTGCCACCTCATGGAGGTTACAAATCTCCTCCTCATTTTAATGGCCACATTAAATGAGAGGAGTTACAATATTGTGGTCGGCCACTTTTGTGAGGAATGAAAAAAATTCATTTTTCATTCAAGTGCATTCACTTCATCTTCTTCCTTGCTCTCTCTTCTTGCTCTCCCTCTCCTCTCTTGGCCGAACCTTACCAAGGTGCTAGCACACCTTTGTGTTAGGTTTTCTCCACCTAATAGTTCGTGTGGATACTTCTAGAGGGTTGTGTTGGTGCGAGTAGCACTAACGGTCTAACCTAGGTTTTGATGAATGACAAATAAGTTAAGTTAGTTTTGTTATTGTCTGACACTTTGATCGAGTGTGCAGGAGAAGTCCAGACAGGTCGATGGGCTGACCGGATGTCTGGCACGAAGTCTAGTTTGGTCGACGGGCTGACCGGATAGCTGGCGAGAAGTCCAAGCGGGTCGACGGGCTGACCGGACGCTTGGCGAGAAGTCCAGACGGGTCGACGGGCTGACCGGACGTCTGGCAGGTAAGTGAGGTAAGTCACTGGAGGACGCGTTCCCGGGAAGGGAACATTAGGCGTCGATCCGGCTTAGATCCATTTCGGATATCTAAGTCAAGATCGTGACTAGATTCCGGTCTCGGAAAGACGGAATCTAAGTCATACTAACTTGTGCTAATTCATACTATTATAAAATGTGCTAACAATCTATGTTGCAGGTTATATATTGCCTCGGACTAACTTTGTTTTGCAGGAAAAGGGAGTTTTCTGGAACAAGGTGGTCCGGGCGCCCGGAGGGGATCGGGGCGCCCGGAAGGCAAATTATATCCAGCCGAGTCGTCGCCACGTGGAGCATCACGGTTTGAGTTGCTACGTCACATTCCAGGCGCCCGAAAGGAATCCAGGCGCCCGGAGCAACATATAAAAGAAGCCCCAGGCAGGAGCTTCAGAATCAATCATCAATCTGAGAACTCTTCTACTGCTGGTCCTGCTGCTCTACGTTCCTGCGACGTCGACAAAGCTCCGACAAAGTGCTCCTTCGATTTTTAATTTATTTCTTTGTCAGTATTACTTATTACTTTGTTTCATTAGCATTTCCTGTATTCATCTTGTAACTATATTCGAATTGCTAGTGATTGCCCAACGAAAGTGGTCAAGGACCACGGGCCTTCGAGTAGGAGTCGTCACAGGCTCTGAACGAAGTAAAAACAACTGTGTTCATTTACTTTTCCGCTGCGTATTTTTACTCAACTTTTCGAATCGATATTCACCCCCCCTCTATCGAATCTAACGGTCCTACAAGTGGTATCAGAGCAGGTACCGCTCTGATTTGGTGCAACCACCAATCAGACTGGGAGTGAAATTTTTTTTTTCTTTTTTTTTGTTTTCAGTTCGACGCTTAATTCTAAAACTGGTGCATCATTACTTTAATATTTTTATTAATCTAAATTGGTGAAACACGAATCTAGATTTTTTTTTACTTATCTCTCTCTTCCCGCACTACTAATTCAAGACCAAGTCTTGGAATTTTTTTTGTTTCTTTTCTTTCGTCTGTGCGCAGGACTAAAATGTCTCAGACAGAAGGATTCAGCACAGTACGACCTCCACTCTTCAACGGGGACGATTTTCCGTACTGGAAAAAGCGGATGGAGGTCGATTTTCTGTACTCTTCAACGGGGACGATTTTCTGTCCAGACTTCGACCAGTGGATGAGCATTACCAGACCCTACAAAATTCCAGTGGAGAACTCCGAGAATCTACTGGATCCTGAAGACTGGACAGCAGACTTGAAGAAGAAGGCATCAACAGAAAATAAAGCAATCAACACTCTACAGTGCGGATTAACAAGAGAAGAACTAAACAGAGTCGGTCCACACAAAAACGCTAAAGAGCTGTGGGACAAATTGATCGAGCTGCACGAGGGAACGAGCGATGCCAAGGTAACCAAACGAGACTTGCTCTTAAATAAAATTTTTAATATAAAAATGCAGGAAGGTGAAACGGCGAATCAGCTCCACGCGAGGATCAAGGACATCCTCAACGGACTTCATGTGATAGGCCACCAGATGGAAAATAGAGACTTAATAAGGTACGCATTAAATGCTTTTCCACGTAATAGTTTGTGGGCATCAATAGTGGATGCCTACAAAATCTCTAAAAATCTTTCTAAGTTAAAGTTAGATGAGCTTTTCTGTGAATTAGAATTACATGAATAAACTAATGCTGGAGCCGAGAAAGGTATAGCTTTATTTACAGGTTCCACCAAAGAAAAGAAAAGTAAGCCTGAATTTGAAGAAGATTCCGACCAAAACTCTGAAGACGAAGAACACCTGGTGAACTTAGTAAGAAAAATGTTCACCGGGAGAAAAAGGAGCTTCAGCAAAAAGGACCTTCAAAAGATCAGTTCTCGCTCAGAACAAAAGAACGTGACTTGCTACGGCTGCAATAAAAAGGGACACTACAAGAACGAATGCCCAAAACTGAAGTTCGACAAACCAAAGCCAACCAAAAAGAAGGCACTCAAAGCAACGTGGGGCGATTCCTCGGACGAATCGGAGGAAGAAGAGCAGAAACATCAGAGCCACCTCGCACTGATGGCCCGCGAAGATGAAACAGAAGACGAGTCGGAAGATGAAGACGGGTCTGAACCCGAAACAAGCCACGAGTCCGTACTCGTTTCCGAAGGCCCGAATGAGGTATATTTTAATTTAAACAAAAAAAATTTTAAAATTATTTCCTGTTTAAATAGTAAATTAATTAAAATAGAAAATGAAAACAAGTCACTTATTGAGGAAAATCAAAACCTCAAAGAACAAATCAAAAATTCAAATCCAACTCAAGATCTAACACTTGAGGAGGAGAATTTATCACTAAAAAATGAGATTAACAATTTAAAAGAAATGTTAGAAAAATTCACAACAAGATCAAAAAATCTTGACTTAATCCTGAACAATCAAAAAGCATGTTATAATAAAACCGGACTCGGATACAAGTCAAACTCAAATAAAACTTTTAAGTCATTAATAACTCAATACAAATCAACTAATCAAGCTTGGGTTCCAAAAGCGTGTCTGACCACGCAAGTAGGACTTAATCAATATTATATACCTAAAGAAAAAATACATTATATAAAATCGAATAAACCAAACCAAAATCCAAAATACAAAGCTAAATCAAATTCAAAATCTAAACACTTTAAAAATCAACAAAATTATCACCAAGTTAACCATAACTATAAAAAGAATCGACACAAACCTATAACCAAAATTTAAATTAATGGCCAATAATTCAGGGGGAGGCTCCAGAATAGCTGGCACCTCCAAAACTAACTTACCCGACAGGGTAACCCAAAACAAACTAACCCGGCAGGGTAATTAGGATTAGAGACCAAGTTTAACTTGAATCATGGTACTGGTGAAATTTTTGGATGATAGTACGTTAGGGAAGCTTGGGCATCGCATGTCTAGAAAGATATGGCTTCGATCTGGTGTATTTGGCCAAGTGGAACTGACCGAAGCTACCCTTAAATGGATCCTAGTTAGACCAAGATTTAGTACTAAGCTCCGTAGATAGGACTATTCGGAAAATCTCGAAATGTTGGTTACTTCTAATGACGTCCATGTGACTCACCAAGCTTAGAAATTTATCCGAAGAATGCCTATTTGTGGAGACCAAAGCTAAATCTGAATCTAACACAAGTTAAATCAAAACTCCATAAGTAAAAAATCTAATTTCATCTCACAAAATCATAGGATTCCCTGATTGATAATATAGATCGGGTGAGATGAATAAGGTTTAAAATTTTAAACAAAAAAAATTAATTTCAAAATTTTAATTTCAAATTTAAAAATTAATTTCAAAATTTTAATTTTAAACTTAAAAAATTAATTTCAAAATTTTAATTTCAAACTTAAAAATTAATTTCAAAATTTTAATTTCAAATTTAAAAATTAATTTCAAAATTTTAATTTTAAACTTAAAAAATTAATTTCAAAATTTTAATTTCAAACTTAAAAATTAATTTCAAAATTTTAATTTCAAATTTAAAAATTAATTTCAAAATTTTAATTTTAAACTTAAAAAATTAATTTCAAAATTTTAATTTCAAACTTAAAAATTAATTTCAAAATTTTAATTTTAAACTTAAAAAATTAATTTCAATTTCAAACTTAAAAATTAATTTCAAATTTTTAATTTCAAACTTAAAAAATTAATTTCAATTTCAAACTTAAAAATTAATTTCAAATTTTTAATTTCAAACTTAAAAAAATTAATTTCAAAATTTTAATTTCAAACTTAAAAATTAATTTCAAAGTTTTAATTTTAAACTTAAAAAAATTAATTTCAAAATTTTAATTTCAAACTTAAAAATTAATTTCAAAATTTTAATTTTAAACTTAAAATTTTAATTTTAAACCTAAAAAATTAATTTCAAAATTTTAATTTTAAACCTAAAAAATTAATTTCAAAATTTTAATTTTAAACTTAAAAAAATTAATTTAAAAATTTTAATTTTAAACCTAAAAAATTAATTTCTAAATTTTAATTTTAAACTTAAAAATTAATTTCAAAATTTTAATTTTAAACTTAAAAAATTAATTTCAAAATTTTAATTTCAAACTTAAAAATTAATTTCAAATCTTTAAAACTTAACTTAAATAATGTCTGCTCACAAAGACTAACTTTAAATCCTACTTACTGTAAGAAACCAAGTGGATTTTGGATAGTGGTTGCTCCGAACATATGACTGGAGATCACACCAAGTTCACTCAACTCACTTACAAAAGCTTAGGAACAGTTGCCTTTGGAAACAACGACAAACTAAAAGTAATTGGTATAGGTAATATTGAATTAAAATTAGACTTTATAATTACAAATGTTTTACTTGTTGAAAATTTTAAATATAATCTTCTGAGTATAAGTCAATTGTGTGATACTAGGTATAAGGTTAATTTCTATCCACAGAGTGTTTAATCAAACATCTAGATAATCCTACAATAAGCCTAAAAGGTTTTAGAAAAGACAACATCTATGCCATCAACTTAACCATTTCTTCCATTAAATGTTATTTAACACAAAAAGAAGAAACTTGGTTATGGCATAGGAGGATGTCTCACACCAACTTCAAAAATATAAGTAAACTAAATGGACTTGTGAGAGGCTTACCAAAATTACCTAACTTAGATTCAACCATATGTAATGTTTGTCAACAAGACAAACAAACTAAATCCACTCACAAACAAACAAATCAGCCACAAACTAACTCAATATTAGAACTTCTACATTTAGACCTTTTTGACTCCCATGGTGTCAAATCTATAAATGGAAACTTATATTGTTTAGTAATTATAGATGATTATTCTAGGTTTACTTGGGTAAAATTCTTAAAACATAAAGATGAAACTTTTGAAATTTTTACAAACAAATTGAAAACGAAAAAGATATTAAAATTAAAAGAATTAGGAGTGACAACGGGGGAGAATTTAAAAATCACAACTTTAACAGTTTTTGTCTTGAAAACGGTTATAATCATGAGTTCTCATGCCCTAAAACCCCCCAACAAAATGGGATTGTAGAAAGAAAAAATAGAACCTTACTTGAAGCTTCTAGAACAATGTTAAATGAGTATAACCTCCCTAAATACTTTTGGGCAGAAGCAGTTAGTACAGCCTGCTATGTACAGAACAGAACAACAATAAATAAAACTCATAACAAAACATTCTTCGAAATATTTTATAATAAACAACTAAATATAAAATATTTTAAAGTATTTGGGTGTCCAGTGTTTATCTTAAATACAAGAGAACACTTAGGAAAATTCTCCTCTAAAATTGAAAATGAAATTTTTGTAGGATATTCCCTAAATAGTAGAGGCTATAGAATTTACAATAAGGTTACCTTAAAAATTGAAGAAACAACTAATGTAAAATTTGAAGAAACTAAACAAGACTTAGAACTTACACAACCACCTGAATTTGTTCCAGAAACCAACCAGACTCTAAGTCATGAAGAAGAGGAACAACATCAAGAAAATGAACCCCCTAGAACTATAAGAGTGAATCCCAACCATCCAACTGATCAAATAATTGGTGACCCAGACCTAAGGGTTCAAACCAGATCATCTTTTAGGAACTTGAGTCAAATCTCCCTGATTTCAAAAATAAAATCCAAAACTGTGGATGAATCCCTACTAGACCCAAACTGGATTATAGTCATGCAAGAAGAACTAGCCCAATTTGAGCGTAATGAAGTTTGGGACCTAGTACCACCACCAAAGAATAAGAAAATAATAGAAACAAAATGGGTATTTAGAAACAAATTAAGTGAAACTGGAGAAATTACTAGAAATAAAGCTAGACTAGTTGCCAAATGGTTTAGTCAGGTTGAAGGACTTGACTATGATGAGACCTATGCCCCAGTAGCCAGATTAGAATCTATTAGAATGTTACTAAGTTATGCAGCCCATAAGGGATTCAAACTATACCAAATGGATGTTAAGTCTGCCTTTCTTAATGGACTAATTAAAGAAGAAGTTTATGTAGGTCAACCTCCTGGGTTTGAAAGTCTAGAACACCCTGATTATGTATTTAAGTTAAAGAAAGCGTTATATGGACTTAAACAAGCACCTAGGGCATGGTATGAAAGGCTAACATCCTACTTAACATCTAAAGGATTCAACCAAGGTCAAATTGACCCAACCTTATTTGTTAAATCATTAAATACAGACATATTTATTGCACAAATATATGTAGATGATATAATATTTGGTTCAACAAATTCAGATTTTTTTTTAGAGGAATTTATTAATCTAATGGAAAAAGAATTTGAAATGAGCCTAGTAGGAAAATTAACTTATATCTTAGGATTACAAATCAAACAAACAAATGAAGGAAATTATATTTATCAACACAAATACACTAAAGAATTACTTAAAAAATTCGGAATGGAAAATACAAAAGAAATAAAAACACCTATGGCAGTAAACACAATCTTAGATAATGACCCAAATGGAAAATCAGTTGACTTAAAATATTATAGGAGTGCAATAGGTAGCCTACTGTACTTAACTGCAAGCCGACCTGATATTTTATTTGCAGTTAGTATGTGTGCTAGATACCAAACTTGTGCTAAGGAATCCCATTTGACACAAGTTAAAAGAATTTTTAGATATCTTAAAGGAACAACAAATGTAGGAATTTGGTATCCTAGGACCAATAATTTTGAACTAATAGGATATTCTGACTCCGATTATGTTGGATGTAAATTAGACCGCAAAAGCACAAGTGGTGGATGCCAATTATTAGGTTCATCACTTGTTAGCTGGTTTAGTAGAAAGCAACATTGTGTTACTCTATCTACAACTGAGTCAGAATACATAGCCATAGGTGAATGTGTTGCACAATTATTATGGATGATGCATACTCTAAAAGATTTCAACTTAAACATCACAAATGTAAAAGTATTAATTGACAATATAAGTTCAATTAACTTAACCAAGAACCCTGTGCATCATTCAAGAACCAAACATATTGAAATTATGCACCACTTTATCAGGGATCATGTTACTAAAGGTGATATTGAACTCAAATACATTGAGTCCAAATCAAATTTAGCTGACATTTTCACAAAACCACTCCCTGAAAGTGAGTTTAGCAACTTACGTCGAAAATTAGGGATGTGCTCAATAGACTAGGAATTTTAAATTTCAAAATTGTTTTCAAAAATAATTCTTTCAAATTATAAGTTAAACTTGTTTGTTTTCAAAATTTTCCGTTTTTAGATTTTCAAAAACAGTTTTGGCCTTAGACTAGTTTTGAATCCTTAGAAAGCATGTACCCATAGGACTAGTTTTTGAGCATCTCACCAACACCTTAGGTTTACCTTGCTTGTGTTTAACAAACATAGAAAGGGGTGAGATGCATAGCCCAACTGTCTGGACTTAAGATGCTTATTTCAGTGCATCAGCATAAGTCTGGACGTTAAATACATATCAGACAGTAATCAAATTAAGATCATCAGTCAAGTCATACACTGACTGTTTATAATCACCTTAATCTGACTAACCAAGTGAAAGCTACTATCTTCTGATAGTTAGTTAGTACCTAATTGGTTAGACAACTGTTTAAATTTAAGTATCAAGTTCAGGGGGAGAAATTAATTAAAAAAAATTTTGTATTTGAAAATTGCTTTTTAAAACTAACTTATGTTTGAACATTAGTTTACAAAAAGTTTAAGTGTTTAATCCCACCTAATTTTCAAACCTGATTTAAAAAGTTGACTATTGAAAATTAAACTTTCCAAATTTAGCTTTTATCAAATTAGCCTTAAAAATTTATTTTGACAAATTTAATCTTACTTGTTTAATTTTTGCTTTGTTTAATTTACTTAAACCTAAAAAGAAAATTTACCGTTTGAAAAGTTGAAAAATCTGATTTAAAAATTTTACACTCTTGAAAAGTTAAAACTTGAATAACTTTAAATTTATACTTTTCAAAATTCAACTTGTCTCCCCCAAGTCAACTTGATTTTTTCTTGGATTTAAAAATTGTACTTTTATCCTTGAATTTTGAACCAAACTCAGATATTTTTCAAGATTAGGTGTTATTATTTTTCAGTAACTCTACACTATAATTGTTTACCCTTGTTATTTTTTATGAATGTCAAAGGGGGAGGGTTAGGCGATTAAGTTAGATAAACCAAATTGAAAACACTAAAACTAACTTTAAAACCGATGTACCTATTTTTTTGCGTTCTTTCACTAACTTAACCAGGTTGTTATTCAATCAAAAAGGGTGAGATTGTTGGTGCGGGTAGCACTAACGGTCTAACCTAGGTTTTGATGAATGACAAATAGGTTAAGTTAGTTTTGTTGTTGTCTGACACTTTGATCGAGTGTTCAGGAGAAGTCCAGACAGGTTGACGGGCTGACCGGATGTCTGGCACGAAGTCCAGCTAGGTCGACGGGCTGACCGGATAGCTGGCGAGAAGTCCAAGCGGGTCGACGGGCTGACCGGACGCTTGGCGAGAAGTCCAGACGGGTCGACGGGCTGACCGGACGTCTGGCAGGTAAGTGAGGTAAGTCACTGGAGGGGAGTGACTGCGAGGACGCGTTCCCGGGAAGGGAACATTAGGCATCGATCCGGCTTAGATCCATTTCGGATATCTAAGTCGAGATCGTGACTAGATTCCGGTCTCGGAAAGACGGAATCTAAGTCATACTAACTTGTGCTAATTCATACTATTATAAAATGTGCTAACAATTTATGTTGCAGGTTATATATTACCTCGGACTAACTTTGTTTTACAGGAAAAGGGAGTTTTCTGGAACAAGGTGGTCCGGGCGCCCGGAAGGCAAATTATATCCAGCCGAGTCGTCGCCACGTGGAGCATCACGGTTTGAGTTGCTACGTCACATTCCAGGCGCCCGGAAGGAATCCAGACGCCCGGAGCAACATATAAAAGAACCCCCAGGCAGGAGCTTCAGAATCAATCATCAATATGAGAACTCTTCTACTGCTGGTCCTGCTGCTCTACGTTCCTGCGACGCCGACAAAGCCCCGACAAAGTGCTCCTTCAGTTTTTAGTTTATTTCTTTGTCGGTATTACTTATTACTTTGTTTCATTAGCATTTCCTGTATTCATCTTGTAACTATATTCGAATTGCTAGTGATTGCCCAACGAAAGTAGTCAAGGACCACGGGCCTTCGAGTAGGAGTCGTCACAGGCTCCGAACGAAGTAAAAACAACTGTGTTCATTTACTTTTCCGCTGCGTATTTTTACTCAACTTTTCGAATCGATATTCACCCCCCCCCTCTATCGAATCTAACGGTCCTACAGGTTGTACACTTGACAACCTCGAGATCCGGCATCACTTGGAAGAGCAGGATACGCGAAGGGCTTCGCATCATGGGTAATTCCTTCTCTTAGTTTAGAACTAGCATAAAACTCGTACTCGTAATGTTTTTCCGAAAGTTTTACTTCGCACGGATCCGGTGGTATGGGGGTTTCGGGGTTTCCGCGATGCGAAAAGCGGTTTTCGCGGCCCGAAAAACCCAACATATTATCCTACAACTGGCAAGAGAACATATGGAGCAAATACATTCTTTTCCCGTACTAGCCCAGTTGGACCTGATCGCGGAAGGAGCTATAGCTGTAAGCTTCCTTTATTATTTTCTGCCATTATTCCTATCATCCCTTATACCTGTCTCTCTGTAGAACCTTGTCGAATCCTTGGCCAGGAGTCAAACCCTGTCCGCCCTATATCAAGAGAATAAAGCTATGAAGGACAGGGTAGCTGAGGTGGAACTCCAATTAAATGACTCGGCAGCAGCTAACCACATCCTGAGGGCTGAGATAGAGACCCTAAAGAGAGCGAATGCCCTCCATAGACAATTCCTGAGGGAAGCAGATCAGGAAATCAAGGGTCTTCAGGCAGAAAAGAGCCAGATCAGGCTTCTTCATCAGCAGACCATGAATCAATTGAATAAGGAGCTGCAATCCAAGGAAGCATTATTACAGGAGCAGAGCAGAACTCTAGAATCTCAAGCAACAGAATTGCGCACGATGCAGGCTGAATTAGCCTAAGCTTGCTCTGCTTCTTCTGGAGTCACCACAGCTTTGGAAATATATCGGGCAGGAGAAAATGAACACTGTAAGTTGAGCCGAGAGGCCTACCTCCATTCCAGAGAGTTTGGCGTCCAGGTAGGGGACCACTTCGTGACCTCCATAGCTTATGGTGCGGCAGGGGCCTTGCGACAACTATATGAATAAGGATACCTTAATTTCGCTCCCCCTTGAAGACTTAGATCACCGTCGTATTTTGAAAGAAATACCTGACGAAGTCTTCTCCGCCTTTAAGTAATTTGTGTTTGTAAACTATATAAACTGAACAATTCTGTGCTTAATTTTCCATCCCATTTCTTGTTATTCGCCTTCTGGGCATGAATCCAAAATAAGTCTGATGCTTTACAAAAGAGTAAGAACATAACGATCCTGACCGAGCAAACATTCTTACTAACTGGTTGGGCAAATATTCCCGACCTGAGTTATCCTAACTCCATCAGACTCACACTTATCGGGTTTAGACTTTGTAAAAAAATAAAGTTATCTATGTGCGATGAGGCCGTAGATAGTTAGCGCTCCAGGGTCGGTCTAGCTTTTTACCCCGAACGTCCTGCAGGTAATAGGCACCTGACGCCAACTTTTTAACAACTTTATAAGGCTCATCCCACTAGGGTGCCAGTTTGGCTACATCCCCGACAGGCTTTGTTCGCTTCCAGACTAGTTCCCCTTCTCCAAAGAAACGAGGAACCACCCTTCTATCATAATTCTGCCTCATCCTTTGTCGGTAAGCCGCTAGCCTCGCTGCCGTCCGCTCATGAGTTTCACTAATAAGATCCAGATCTATAAGTCGTCACTCGACATTCTCCTCATCGTATAGCGTTCTCCTAGTTGAAGACACTCTGATCTCTATAGGTACTACCGCCTCATTGTCGTAAACTAAATGAAATGGAGTGAGACATGTGCTCTCCCTGGGCGTTGTGCGGTAGGTCTAGAGAATACTTTGCAGTTCTTCCACCCAATCTCCTCCAACGTGATCCAACTTAACTTTCAATCCCCGCATAATTTCTCGATTAATAACTTCTGTCTGACCATTACTTTACGGGTATGCCACGAATGTGAAGGCTTGTATAATGTCGAACCCTTGACACCAGGCCTAGATCTTATGACCCTGAAACTGTCTTCCGTTATCCGATACCAGTTTGTGGGGTATGCCGAATCTGCACGGAATGTTTTTCCATAAAAACTTAATAACTGCCCCCTCTGTAATTCTGGCCAAGGCTTCGACTTCTACCCATTTGGAAAAATAGTCCACTGCCACAAGCAGAAATCGCTTTTGTCCGAGTGTCATAAGAAATAGTCCTACAATATCCATACCCCACTGATCGAAGGGACAAGAAATCATAGACGTCCTCAGCATCGAGGTGGGCGTATGCGTCAAATTTTGATGCTTTTGGCAAGATAAGCAAGTGTTCACCAACTGCTGAGCATCCTTCTATAAGGTAAGCCAGAAATAGCCGGCCAGCAGTACCCTGCGAGCTAATGTTCTGCCTGCAGCGTGACTGCCACAACACCCTCGATGTATTTCTTGTAAGGCATGCTCCGCCTCTTCCATGCTTAAACACTTGAATAAAGGCTTGAAAAATGCCCGCTTATATAACTGATCTCCTATCATGATGTAGGCGTGAGCCTTTTTCCTCACCAGCCATGCTTCCTCCAGGTCGGTTGGTAGGATACCTTGTTGAAGATAACTAATCATTGAGACTCTCCAATCAATAAGTTCCTCCACGTTATTCTGAATATCTATCTGGGCTATGAGAAACGTCTGCGCTATTGACCTGTCCAAGACCCATGTGGTCAGAGAACTGACCATTTTTGGCTAACTCGTCAGCTCGACCATTCTCTGTTCTGGGAATCTTGCTCACCGTGACCTCCTTGAACTCTTCTTTCATTTTCTCATAAGTCTCTCGGTATACCTACAGCTTATCACTATTGACCTCAAATTTGCCTGCTACCTGCTGGGTTACTAATTGAGAATCCGAGTAGATGATTACTCGGGCAGCTCCCACATGTCGGGCTGCCTGCAGCCCTGCCAATAAAGGCTCATACTCTACCTCGTTGTTAGTGGCTCTGAAGTTCAACCGTACGGCTAGCTGCAAGATGTCTTCGGGGGGGGATATCAGAAGAACTCCGACGGCTGACAGGTAGACCCAGAGCGCTCTCCTGTAATAGGCTTGAATAAAGAAGGTAAAGTCTCCAAATACTTTTTTAACTCTTCAAAAGCCCGCGTGCATTCCTCGTCCCACTAGAATAGCACATTAAAGAAGGGTGCCGCTTTGTTTGCTGATCGGGAGATAAATCTGGACAAGCCTGTTATCCTGGCCACCAACTTCTGAGCCTCCTTCAGGTTTTGGGGAGCCTTCAGGTCCCGGAGTGCTTGGACCTTCTCAGGGTTGGCTTCAATACCCCGCTTCGTCACCAAGTATTCCAAGAATTTTCCTCCTTTTGCTCCGAACAGACACTTCAAGGGATTCAATTTTAACTCATACTATCGGAGGGTGTCGCAGGTCTCCTCCACGTCGGCTATCAGGTTTGTGGCTAAAGGGGATTTGATGAGTATATCGTCTACATAGACTTCCACGTTACGCCCGGCCTGCTCCCAGAAAATTTTATCCATCATCCTTTGGTACGTAGCTCCAGCATTCCTGAGTACGAAAGGCATGATAGTGTAGCAGAAAGTACCATTAATAAAACTAACCTTCTCCTGATCCTCTAGGGCTAGGGGGATCTAATGGGACCCATGATAAGCATCCAACATGCAAATCCTCTCACAGCTGGCGGTTAAATCTACCGGTTGGTCAATTCTGGGAAGAGGATAACAATCTTTAGGACTGACACGATTGAGATCCCGGAAGAGTATGCAAACTTTCCACTTATTGTTGGGTTTCACCACCAAGACCACATTAGAGAGTCAGGACGGGAATTGTACTTATCTAACATGACCCTCTTTCTTGAGCTGATCCACTTCAGCTCGGATAATTTTATTTTGATCGGTCGAAAAATTCCGCTTCTTCTACTTGACCGGCCAGGCGTCAGACAAGAGATATAACTTGTGCTCTGCTATTTCGGGCCTAACCCCTGGTAATTTTGCCGAAGACCAAGCGAAGACATCCCTATTGCGGGCCAGGCACTGGATCAATTCTTCTTTAAGCTCGGGCGACAGGTCACCGGCTATACGAGTGAGACTCTTCGGGCGCTCAGGATCTAGCTGAACTTCTTCCCAGGGGATGAGCTCTTCCGCCATAGGCATAGGTTCTTCTTGAATGGCATGCACGGCCCCGTCCTGAGTCTTTTGCGCCTTGCGAGCCTCCACTTTAACCATGTCAATATAACATCGTCGAGAAACTCATTGTTCTCCTTTAACTTCCCCGACCTGCTCTCCCACGGGGAACTTGATTTTCTAGTGGAAGGTAAAGATAGCAGCTCGGAATTCATGCAGAGCTGGCCGACCCAAAATGATGTTGTAAGAAGAGGGCGAATCTACCACAATGAAGGTGCTCCTCCTGGTTCTTACTAATGGTTCGCTTCCCAAAGATATGACTAACTTGATCTGGCCCATGGGTTTTACCTCGTTACCAGTAAAATCATATCAAGAAGTAGCCACTGACTGGAGCTCGCTGGCATCGATCTGCATTTCCTCAAAAGAAGTCCTAAACAATAAGTTGACAGAGCTCCCGGTGTCAACGAAGACCCTGGCCACACGACTATTGGCTATGACGGCTTTAATGATGAGGGCATCATCATGAGGCAGCTCCAGTCTCTCCAAGTCTTGTGGTCTGAAGCTGATGACAAGGGCAGCAGTCTGCTCCTGGTTGCATCCAACAGCGTGAATCTCCAACCGACGTTCGTGGGATTTGTGCGCCCTGCCCAAATCTCCATTAGTAGGCCCTCCAGAGATCATGCATATGTCCTAGATGGTCACATTGCCCCTATTCTTAGCTTCACGAGCTTCTCCTTGCTCCCCCGCGCGTCCTTGTTGTTGTACGCCAGCCCCACTGATCTGCCCTGGGTCTGCTTGCCTGTCCCGCTGCCTCGCGCCGCTCCTCCATCATTCTTTGGACCTGAGGAGCTAGCTCGGGGGTGGCAGGCCTAGCTCAGCAGCACGACGAGAATCTCGGGCGAATTGAAAACAATCGTTGGTGGCATGCGTGTGTGACCAATGATAAGTGCAATAGCGTGGCCCCCAAGGCCCAGGTCGGGGGGCATGGTCTGCAGCTACGCGTGGGATCGGTCAAACATCCTGACTGGGGTGGAAGGTAGGCCGAGCATCCCGAGAGCGCGGGAGGGGTTGAGCAGGCGGTTGGGGTACTCTTCTCTCCGGCTTATTGGCAGAGGAGGGCGGTTTGTCTACCTTCCTTCGTGCCGTCTGCACTTCCTCCACATTGATATAGCTAGCGGCTTTCTCTAGCATCTCATCAAAATTCCTTACGGGATTTCTGAAGAATTCTCCCTCTCTCAAACCATAAGAGAAGACACTCATGAGTATTTTTGATATGGTTGTGGGGACGTCCTGAGTCACTTGATTGAAACGTTTGATATAGCTTCTTAACGGTTCCTAGGACCCTGCTTGAGAGCAAACAAGCAGTGGTCAGTCTTTTGATATTTCCTGTTGCTGGCGAAGTGGTGCAGGAATGCAGTCTTGAAATATAAGAAACAAGTGATGGACACGTGCGACAGTCCATCGAACCACTTCTGGGCAGAGCCCGATAGGGTATTCAAGAATACCCGACATTTAACGGCATCACTATACTGATGTAGCAGGGTCGCGTTTCTAAACTTGCGGAGGTGATCTTCAGGATCTTTGTGTTGGAGCAATCCCAATGGTCCGCGGGACCATGTGTTTTGGTGTTTGGGCAAAGGGTTTAAGTTAGGTTCACCCTTGTATTTGATATGTGTATTTGAGTTGTGCAGGTTTGCAGGATACACATATGACTCAGGTTGATGGCTTCGGGTCCGGTGAAGGATGGAGCATCCGAGGGACCGTGGACAAGGCAGCGAGGACAAGGGCCGAGGGAAGCGACTTCGAGGCATACGCGAAGGATGGCATTGGGTACGAGCCGCGGGCTTGAATGCATCCGAGGGACGAGAGCCAAAGGAAGTAGGCTTGAAGGCAAAAGGTCAAAGCTGCAAAGGAAGAATCAAGTGAGTCATAAGGGTGAGGGTACGAGTGCACGAGAGATTGTACTTGAGTAAAATCCTAGTTTTTAGGGTTTTACCGTGCGATCAGAAGCGCATCGAAAGATCGTAGCGCCATCGTAGCAAGATCGTAGATCGCATGTTTTAGCAATGATCGCGCCGATCGGGCAATGATCGTATCGTGTGGAATCGAGCTTGGGATGTAACGAATTTCCAGAGGGCGCCGATCGCATGTTTTAGCAATGATCGGTAGGCGGGTTTTCTAACCCGTGGCCTATAAAACCAAAGCTTGGGAGCTTGGTTTGAGTTGACGAAATAGAGGTGGTTAATCTCTATTAGTAGTCTACTTGTGCCCTAGCGTCAAAAGAGCTCTTGTGAGGGTTGTGGTGAGGTTTCTCCACCCACAAGGAGGTTTGAGCTAGCCGGAAGTTTTCCGGGGAGTAATCCACCGAAGGATCGGGATCGTCCACCTTACGGACACGCCGTGGAGTAGGAGCTTTATCTCCGAACCACGTAAATGATCGTGTAGCTTGGAAGCGAGTATTTGGGGGTGCCGTCTATCCAACCCCCCTTCAAGCCGGCCGTCCGATCCCCAACAAGTGGTATCAGAGCAAGGGCGCACTTCATCGGACTAACCACCGAGAAGAGCAACGCATAAGAAGATGGCCGGGTTGATTGTCCCTCCAAAGTTTGAAGGAGGAAGCCTTATGGACATCACATTTTGGATGATGAAGATGGAAGTCTTCTTCAACACGGATTGGGACACCATGATGGTGGTAAAGGAGTCATTCAAAGTCCCAAAGAACAAGAAAGAAAAGAAGCTCCGAACACGACATTGGACGGAGGAGCAAACCTCACGATCGGAGGCAAACTCAAAGGTAATAGCAATTTTAATTGATTTATTGCCTCCTAATGTGATAAGTGGTGTAGGTAAATATGAGAATGCCCATGAATTGTGGAGCAAAGTGAAGAAATTACCATGGAAGGAATTTTTGCCTACACAAGAAGATGAAAAATCCGAAGAAAGTGATGAAGTGGTCCAAGAGGAGAAGAAGGACCAATCGGATGTGGAGAGCAATTCAACATCAAAAGAAGAAGAACCCAAGGAGATGGGTTTAATTGCTCAAGTTGAGGAGGAGGAAAATGAAGATGAGGCATTATCTACATCCTCAAGAATTGAAGAAAATTCCAAGGCAAGTGAAGAAGAAGAAGAGGTCTTGGAAGTGGTCAATCTAGCAAGCACCTCCACCGAAGTGAAGTCAAAGGACCACATAATTTGCTTCGGGTGTAATAAGAAGGGACACTACAAGAGTAGATGTCCTTTGGGTAAGAAAGAGGTAACTCCTAAACTCAATTCAATTCATTTTGAATCTAATTTGAGTTGTAGGAAGAAGAACGAGAAGAAGCACATTAGATGCTTCACTTGTGGTGAAATAGGGCACTACCACACCAAATGCCCAAGGAAAAGAGAGCTCAAAAGGTTGGGGCATTTAAGGATGTGGGAAAAGAAGTGGAGGAAGAATGGAGGCTCATGTCAAGGGGGAGCTCCAAAGGTAAAGGGTAAGGTAAACCCTAGTTTGAATTTGAAGTCAAATTTAAATTCCTCCATGCATGCTAGGAATAATTCTCATTATTTACCCATGCAAAATTTTAGATTTAAATATCATGATAGGAATAGGGTAAATATCGATCATAACCCTAGGAGACCTATACATGAAAAACCTAGAAATGGTAGACCTAAGGAGACCCAAGGCATTAATCCCAAGAAGGGGAGACATATGCCTAGAAAGGGTAGGTCTAGGAATGTCCAAGGTGAACATGTTGACTCTAGGTTTAGGAACCTAGAAAGGGAGAATCAAGCTTTGAAGGCAAAGCTTGATGGTTTAGAGAAATTCCTTAAGAGATTCACTATTGGATCTAAGGGATTAAGTATGGAGTTGGGTAGCCAAAGACCCAATAATGATAGATCGGGCTTGGGATACCGATCTAGTCCCTCCAAGGCCAATGAGAGTTCATATGCTAGGGTGGCAAATGATCATGGCAAGGGAGAGGTCTCCAAGGCTAAGGGAAAGTCTTATGCTAGGGTTGCATATGACTATAGCAAGGAGAAGTCAATTAATGGCAAGGGAAAGTCATTTAATGGTAAGAAGAAATTAACCAAGGACAAGGTGTCCAAGGTTAAAAAGGTTAGGTTTGTAGGCCAAGTGTCACCAGAGGTGCACCGATGTGGCCTAGCCATCGTGGATGAGTCACCTAGGGAGGTGGCTAAGGCTAAGAGCTCTAGGGGGAGCTCAAAGAGTCAATTTGGGACCCATGGCCAATGAATCTCAGGTGGATTTTACTTGGGAGTCTATACAAGCCATGGAATGTGCCAAGTGGTTTGGAGACGGACTTGAGTCTCAAACCTAGGGATTTGACACAATTGGTTTATGTTTCATGCTTAGACATATGACATTGGGGTCATATAGCATGATAATTGATTTTGGATGTATAGATTCCATATAAACCAATGCTAGGGATGCATTGTGGGTTAGTATGGGAAAATACATCAAGAGGAAGCCAAAACTAGAACTTTAGGTCAAGGTTCAATTGAACTTTTTAGCTAGTTTTGTGTTTTGTGTCAATCTTGGGATTGGTGATAGATATATTTTTATATATATTTTTTCCAAGTAGACATTGATATAATAGACCTCTCCACAAAATTTGGGATTTTTTGGAGGTCTGTGGAATTTCTGAAGTTGGCCAGAAAAGGTTGATTTTTGACTACAGAATGTCTCTGTAAGGTTCTGTCGAAGGGGGCAATCGACTGGTACTTATGGCAATCGACTGATACCATCCTGAAAGTGTTTTCAGCACTAGATTTTGACCGGGTCACTCATATAGATGTATGGGATCCATGGGTGATACATACATGAGTTTAGGTCATTTGGATGACAAGTTTTCAATAATTAAGATATTGTTGGAGAACTTTTTGGATGTTAGGCAAAGGGGGAGAAGTAAGGTTTAGTTAGGAAACCACAGTACCTTTAAGAGGGGGAGCCTGGATAGGTTCTTAAAAGCCGTTGTAAAAATCCTAACTCAATGGAGAGCTTAGGTAAAGGGGAGCCTTGGGATAGGTCCTTCAAAAGCCTTATGTGGAAAATCCTAGCTCAATGGGAGCTTAGGTGTAGGGGGAGCCTTGGGATAGGTTCTAAAAAGCCTGTTGCATTGTTCATGCATGTTGCAATGTATTTGATTCGGCAGTGTAAGTCCAAGTGTGTAGCCTTGGCAACGTAAGTCCATTCGGCGTTGTAAGTCCAAGTGTGTAGCCTTGGCATCGTAAGTCCATTCGGCGGTGTAAGTCCAAGTGTGTAGGCTTGGCAACGTAAGTCCATTTGTTTTAGCATGTTTATTTGCTATATGTTTTCCCTAACTTAAACGTATTGCCAAACACCAAAAGGGGGAGATTGTTGAGCAATCCCAATGGTCCGCGGGACCATGTGTTTTGGTGTTTGGGCAAAGGGTTTAAGTTAGGTTCACCCTTGTATTTGATATGTGTATTTGAGTTGTGCAGGTTTGCAGGATACACATACGACTCAGTTGATGGCTTCGGGTCCGGTGAAGGATGGAGCATCCGAGGGACCGTGGACAAGGCAGCGAGGACAAGGGCCGAGGGAAGCGACTTCGAGGCATACGCGAAGGATGGCATTGGGTACGAGCCGCGGGCTTGAATGCATCCGAGGGACGAGAGCCAAAGGAAGTAGGCTTGAAGGCAAAAGGTCAAAGCTGCAAAGGAAGAATCAAGTGAGTCATAAGGGTGAGGGTACGAGTGCACGAGAGATTGTACTCGGAGTAAAATCCTAGTTTTTAGGGTTTTACTGTAGCAGTACTGTAGCGCTACTGTAGCAGTACTGTAGCGCTACTGTAGCAGTACTGTAGCAGTCGACTGCATGTTTTAGCAGTCGACTGGGGCAGTCGACTGGCAGCGAACAGAATGTGTGGAATCGAGCCGTTGGGATGTAACGGTCGAATTTCCACAGAGGGCAGTCGACTGCATGTTTTAGCAGTCGACTGGTAGGCGGGGTTTTCCAACCCATGGCCTATAAAACCAAAGCTTGGGAGCTTGGTTTGAGTTGACGAAATAGAGGTGGTTAATCTCTATTAGTAGTCTACTTGTGCCCTAGCGTCAAAAGAGCTCTTGTGAGGGTTGTGGTGAGGTTTCTCCACCCACAAGGAGGTTTGAGCTAGCCGGAAGTTTTCCGGGGAGTAATCCACCGAAGGATCGGGATCGTCCACCTTACGGACACGCCGTGGAGTAGGAGCTTTATCTCCGAACCACGTAAATGATCGTGTAGCTTGGAAGCGAGTATTTGGGGGTGCCGTCTATCCAACCCCCCTTCAAGCCGGCCGTCCGATCCCCAACACTTTGTTGTCATCATATTCCCCAATAGTTGGGGGCTTGTATCCTTTTGGCAGCCTTTCCTCCAATATTTTGGAGGAGAAGGGCACTTTTTCTTCTGGCTCCACCCGACGTTCTTAGGCAGAGAGCTTTCTGCCATAGAAACTTGTGATTGCTCCTTGTGGCTTTAGCATCCCGGCTTTGGCTGATAATAACCTTGGCCGGGCTCCCTATAGAAGGCCGAGGGAAATTCCATGGGCTGCTTCCTCTTAGAACCTCGATCCGAGGCATGGGTCGGCTCTTTGAAAGCTTCCGACAACTTTCGCGGTCGGGAGGCGGTAGTTTGCATTTCAAAGGTCGCCCTCTTCTTGGCTTCTTTGAATAGTTCGTATTTTCCAGCTGTCATGGTTACGTTGATTCTACCAGAATCCTCCATCTTCAAGTTCCGGAATAGGTAGATGTGTTCCCACAGACGGCGTCAAATTTAATCCCGTCCGGAAGCTGAGTCGGACAGAGGCTGGTCGCGTTGTCCTCGTTGTTGACGGAAAGTCGCGGAGACACCTAGTTGATCTGGTACCTCCTGGAAAGGTTCCCACGGGTAGATGACGAGGGGTGATGACTGGGACGATGAGGCGAGGGTTCTGCACACACTCAAACAAGCACCCAGGTCGTTAGAAACCAAGAACCAGGAAAAAAGTCCCCGGGTCAGGCCCTCCGACACTCAAGTCAAGTACTTTTTTCCCCAGAAGCACAGTGAAAAGACGAAAAATAAAGGACAAAATGTGAAAAGATGAGTGAGCGTACCTGTATAGAGACAAAGCCTCCCTTTTTATATGACAGTGGATACTTCTGAAGTCTGACGAGTGACAGGGAATGTTGGGTGTCAGGATTTGTCTGACGGTGAATGACACATGACATCTTTCTATAGGTCTAAGGAGGGATCGGTGGGCAATGAGCCCTAGACCGTTAGTATATTTCCTGACATGCGGTAATTATTCTCTGACGGTTGTTACGATTCTCTGGCTTGATTGTTGTATAGTGTATACTCAGCTCGGTCTATTAACCTTAGACTGGGTCCTCGTACCTGCAAATCTTGACCTATAGGCACAGACCTGCATTCCCTGGCGCATTCCCTGTCTTGTGTTTGTTGTCCCTTAAATCCATATCTGTACGTCCAGACTGGCATTTGTCATTCGGTCCCTCCCTGTAGATCCAGACCTGCGCCTACCGGTCTGCCAATCGAGGCCTTCGCTTGTCGTTCCTCAAGTCTCGTCTTGTATGCACAGCCCTGCTCCGTATTTTATCCTGTACGTCCTGAATCGTATGTCTTGGCCCTCATTTCCTGTTCTGCCTGTCTCGTTTTGTAAATCCTGACCTGTAAGCCTTAGTCTGCATATCCCGACCTGTACGACCTGGTCCGTATATTCTGACCTGTACGTCCTAGTCCGTATATCTTGTTCTGTATGTCTGTAAGTCCTGACCTGTATCCCGTAAGTCTTGAATCGTATGTCTTGGCCCTCATTTCCTGTTCTGTCTGTCTCGTCTTGTAAATCCTGACCTGTAAATCTTAGTCCGCATATCCCGACCTGTACGACCTGGTCTGTATATCCCGACCTGTACATCCTGGTCCGTATATCCTGTTCTACATATCTGTAAGTCCTGACCTGTATCCCGTAAGTCCTGAATCGTATGTTTTGGCTCACATTTCCTGTTCTACCTGTCTCGTCCTGTAAATCCTGAACCGTAAGCCTTAGTCTGCATATCCTGACCTATACGACCTAGTCTATATATCCCGACCTGTACATCCTGGTCCGTATATCCTGTTCTGCATGTTTGTAAGTCCTGACCTGTATCCCGTAAGTCTTAGTCCTCATATCCCGACCTATATAACCTGGTCCGTATATTCCGACCTGTACATCCTGGTCCGTATATCCTGTTCTACATGTCTGTAAGTCCTGACATGTATCTCGTAAGTCCTGAATCATACATCTTACCTACTCGCCCTGTAGGCCTAACCCCTGGTTGTCACTTATGTCTAACCTGGACCGTCCTATAATCTGGACTTCTGACCACCACGTAGGCCGGACCTTTGACCACCACGTAGGTTGGACCTTTGACCATTACGTAGGCTTGACTTCTGACCGCCACGTGGGCTACCACCTCGTGGGCTTGACTTCCGACCACGTCAACTATCCGACCCTACTATCATGTATCGTATCATACGTCAAGCACGTTAAATAAGGATGCCCTTTCAAATAGAGCAACTCATATTACTTAAAACATAAACATTAAGAATAACTTGTATGATTAAAAGCAGAGAAAAGAATTAGCAAATCATGGTAGGGAGCAAGGTTGGGATAAACCAATGCTTCCATGAGTCGAAGTATCAACTTGTTTTTATTTTTCACACCCTTAAAGTAGCAGATATTGCACGTCGTTCAAATATTAAAACTTTTATAGTACTTCAGAAGCAGCAATGTGATTCAAACCTAGTGTGACAGTACCATGTCTACCACTTGGAGAAGATCCTTCTTGTGGTGAAGCCCGAGTTCTATGAAATCAGCCTGGACAAAGAAAAGAATTGAACAATTTTCAGAGAAAAGTTAACATAAGGGTCGCACAAAGCAAAAATTTTGATGTCATGAACCACAAATGTCAATGAGTCGGTTTGAGAATACCAAATGGTAACCTATTGTTCATTTTACCATATAATATGCAGTATTTTCTTTCTCAGTGCAGGATGAGAGAGGAGACTGCAAGAAGAATACTAGAGAAATTCAACTTTGTTTCTAAAATATCAACAAATTAAGTGAAAATTAAACTTTGGCCACCTAACCTCTAGAACGTTCTTCAATCACTTGGCAGGGAATTCCATATTTGTCCCAAAAGTTGCTTCATCATATTCCTTGTATCTCATCTCCAATTAAATTTACACAATACAATATGCAGTGGGTCAACCATTTCACAGGTTTGGTAGCATAAAGAATGGATAATGGGACTGCTTCAGATATCACTAAGCTACAATTTACCAATTGAGACATGCTTTCTTGGCATTGAAGGAATGGGAGCTCTGGATTATCCAAACAAACCAGATGATCTTGGACAACCTAATCATAGTTGAGTTATAGCATACACCCCACTGGGATATCCTACAGACTGAATGTAGAATTACTCTTCTTAATAAAAGTGAAATGAAACATAAGGGGGGAAATTGCCAATGGTGCCTCATAGTTTAGGTTAGTAGGACTATGTTTAGCTACTTGAAAGGGCACAACAAATTATGGATCGGTGAGAATAGACCTAATTGACCAAGTAGGAAATAGTAAAAGTCAAAATAAAGATAAGTGAAACCGATTTTTAAAAAACTTGAATGAGGATGAAAACTAAAGGAACTGAGTCATGAGAATTATCACTCCACCCAAATCGACTAGATTGACAAAAAAAAAGTTCCAAAAAGAAAATCTAACTAATCCAATGCCCATAATTTACAGGTGGTACTAACAAAACATTTTTGGAAAAAATCAAGCCCCAAAAAAATGCATATTTGTTGCTTTATATTTCCCTAGTTATATAGCAAAAAATATAAACTCAATTAGACTTATCAAACATGAAATGAATAAAAAAAATCGGATATCTCCTATGCTAGATTCAACTGGTAACACACCTCATGACGAAAATAGGTTCCAATTTTTAGAACAGGCAGCATACAACGTAGAAGAGCAAGATATTAACAAAAAAAAAATCCTGACAATGGTGCTTACTTCATTGATGTTATGTTAGTATCCTGCAAGAACAATTGGTGCAGCATTTAAACTTGCAACACATTTTTGGTGAACTTTGCTAGAAACTGCAGTTGGAGGACCCAGTTTAGAAAAAAGTGCCATGAAATGGCTCAGCTCTTCTAATAGCAGATGGTTCATCCAAATCAAGCCTTGCTATGAGATCACCAGCCTACAACAAGAGGTTGGTTGTCCTTTTAACAAGGATGAAGATCAATCATTAATGAAGAGGAAATCTCCCTAATCCAAGACTAGGTGCATTGCCTGGCCCTTAAAACATCACAAAATGAATTACTCCAAAAGCTGGCAATAGCAATGGCATGCTTCATAATCAGCATACGGTGTTGTTAGTCTCAACCTGGGTAAGAAACCAAGTAACGAAGCAATTTGCATGGTGTCTCTGCCACCAATTTAGAAGGATCATGGTCATTCTGAAAAAGAGAGAACATAGATGAGAAGTTAAATCGATACCTCCAAATAAAGGTGATAACGTGGCCAATATCATGCATCAAAATGATACGATAGGAAAAAGTGAAACACTAGAAGAAATTCAAAATATCAATGTTTTGTAGCCACTTACAATCTACTACTGGCTGGAACTAACTAATAACATATAGATACAAATCTTTTTAGTTTTCAAATATTACACTTTTAGTTTCATCAAGTCTACCAGAGTAATAAAAATATGTAATATAAACAACAATATATATTCGTTATGCTCAATAGACATAATAAACCAAACAAGATCTAACAAAGAGATTACATTATCAAAAATAAAAATTTGAGAAGGAAACATTCATAATCTTGAATGTTAAAATGGAACCTTGAACGATTTGTGAATGTCGCTTCTACTTGGTAGACACTTGATATGCCTGATAAGTTGTAAAAGCAATCCATATCAAACAAAGAATGGTCACATTGAAGGATCCAACTACAGTAAACAAAATGCAAACAGGATACATGTTCCATGTTGTGGAGGATTAAGGGTGTCAATGAGCCAAGCCGCTCGTTAGCTATTCGAAGCTCGATTCGATAAAAGCTCGTTTGAGCTCGTTTAATTAGGCTCGTTAAGATAAACAAACCAAGCTCAAGCTTCATAATATTCGGCTTGTTAGCTCGTGAACATGTTCGTTAAGCTCATGAATCAATTTTTAAATTAAAAAAAATAATAGTTTTGATATTGAATTTATAGATTTTACACTCTACTTATGAAAAACATAGACAAATATATTTAATTTATTTATTAGAATAAAATTATAAATTTTAACAAGAATATTATAATTTTTAAAAAATATATAATTTAGTTTTTAATGAATATTTAAATTTATAATTTATATTTATTAAGCTCGTTTAGGCTCGATAAAAGCTCGAATAAGCTCGTGAGCCATGAATATATTCGTTAAATAAAGCTCGAGCTCGGCTCGATTATAAACGAGCCAAACTCAAACATCCAAGAGTCCGGCTCGGCTCGGCTCGATTACACCCCTATGGAGGATACAATAGAATCTATGTCAAGATGATTCAACTTAGAACATTGCATGAATTTAATGAGGATACATACTGTAGAAGATTTCTTGCATTCTTGATCACAATCCTGAACATCAACTTTAGACTACCACATTTATATTTATTAACTTAACCCATCAATCACCAAGAGACTGACTTCAGTAGTTTGATAGGATTAAAAGAAATATTAAGCAAATGTTCAACATAGCGGCACCAAACAACCTAAGATTTATAATTTGGTTTAATCTCATTTTCCATCTCAATGTGCTGGGAACAAAAAACTTTATGGAGGAGATAATGAATATGATTGATAGGATAAAGAGGATAATATAGAGTTATACCTTGCAGAAAAAAATTGAACAATTGACTTGCATATGGCAAAACCTTATCTCCAACATGATTAATTAGTGCAGATATCAAATTCAACACTTGTACCTAAAAGATGTTAGCAAGATGATGTAAAGAATCTCATAAAAGAGGGAGAAAACAAAACAAACATGGATCTCTATAATTGTAAAACACAAAGTTTACATGACAAAAATAACTAATTAAGTTAAAAGATACTCTTACACATAATGCATGAACCTCCGAATGCCAATAAAAATAGCGTTCAAAGAGGAATTTGATTTCCATTCTAAGAAAGAAGGATTCAAATGTATTGGGTTAGAAGCATATTATAATCTAGTTAATTATCAAAAAAGCAAAGAAATGAAGTTATTCAATGAGTAAATTATTAGAATTCTTACTAGCGCTCAACATTTGTAGCTTTACAATTCAGTCCAAAACACTGTCACTAAAGTTGAACTATTATGAAATTCAATTGTCCTAATGTGGATCTCCTATCTATGGAATAACCCATCTATATTGAATAGACCAAAATATGTAGATGACCACACAAAGGTCGAACAAACCTTTTTCAAGAATCCTTAACAGTTGTTTCCTAATAGTCATTCATTGAACCCAAAGAATTGACTAATCACACTTGCAACAATTAAGATCTGATAATAGTGATATAATTCAATTTTCTAACTAATTGTTATACTTCCTTGGAAAGTCATTTTAACACTAGGAAAACACATGATTTGCGTATACTCGGGAGTAAAGCATAATCAACCAACAACAACAAACAAGTCTTATTTCACTAGATAGCGTCGGCTAAAAGCATTATCAACCAACATAAACAAAATAAACATGCATTCGTTCCTCATAAAAGTTGGTAGAAAGATCAAGTGTTGACACTTTCTTGGAAAAATAAAAAGGCAAAAAGGCATTTTAGATAAATTACAAAGGCAAAATAGAAGAATTAAAGCAATGAAATAATAATTTGCAAATGTTTTAACCGGTAAACTCTTTGAAAAAGGCCTAAAAACTGAAAGATAAACCTTTAAGTCAAACTCTTCAACTTCTTCCATCAACTTCAAGTAAAAACTCTAGTATGTTGGTAGATGCTCAGAAAAATCATGTTCAAAAAAGTTCTTGAAAAAATAACAAACTAAAAATAAATGGAGCAATAATAGTTCGTTAGAATGTAAATCCTATTAATAGAAAGCTGATAATAATGCATATAACATAATGTTATTTAGATATTTTAAGGGTATAAAATGAGAAGTAATGATTGAATTGACTTGTCCTTTAGAAAGAATAATACTAGCACCTTGAGCAATATAATTAAAGCGTGATGGATAGGCTTCCTGGTGACACCTTTAATTTGTTACAAAGTAATAATCATAATAGAATGAATAAGCATATATGCATAGAAAGTGTTAATCTATAACAAACATAAAGAGACATGAACAAAGAAAAGCATTTTAACATATATAGGCATTATAACTGAAAGAAGAAGAAGAGGAGCAACAATTTTTACTCTTGATATTGCACTCATGATAATGCAAAATATATCATAGCAAAGATGATAAGAAACACGCAGTTCATAAAGATTTGATGAGGACATTTATATTACCATATGCTTCCCTATCATGACAAGACCAATTCATATTCAATGGAATCTATTTATACTTGCACAAGATCATCAATTTGTCACATTTGGCAATCCTTAAACGTATGAATCATATTTTATTTGTTTGAAAGCATGGAATATGCAAGCTTTTACAACAATGACAAGTAAGAGATCCAAAAAAAAAAATCCTTTCTCTTTTATTATTATTATTATAGTTTATTGATTGTCTATTCTTCTCTTCTTCTAAAATAGCTATGCAAGGTCATGTTACCTACACCCCAAGGCCACAACAAACACTAGTTAACCATTCTGCACTCTCAATTTCAATTTATCCTTCTTATTCCCCACACACTTGTGTTTCAGACCACATTCAAAATACATATTAGCTAATGTCGAGGGCATGGATCCAATCTAGTGGCCAAATTTATTAGAATAAAGTTAAGAAAGGCTTGGTTCTTTAAGTTATCAATATTCGACATGCATATTCTTATATCATGTGCTTTCGCATCATCTGGTTGATCCATCATTTCTATGATTGACAACCACAATTAGCATGGTAATGAAAAAAGAACAAAAAAAATTCAAAGTAATAAAAAAATTAGTTTATTTTGCACAATTCAATTCCCCATGTCAATAGATAAAAGAACAAAAATTCATATATGAAATAAATAATTAAAAAGTAATTGATTGTATAATTGATAAAAGGAAATTCCAATTCAAAAATGATCACCTCCTTTCATAGCTACAATAAAGCAACCCTACCAGATGGGAGTGAAGTGGATTTACAGCTGCATTTTGAATCTACATTGAAGTTTTGCACGGGATGCCGAAAACTAGGACATCATGTGGTGCACTGCGATGCCTCCCGGAATCCTCAAACAATGAATACGATTGGTGGGAACCATGCAGACTTGGATAGTCCTGCTGATGAGGCCAGTGATGAGAACATGAGTCCTGTGATAGTGGGAACAACCAGACAGAATAGTCAGCCGCCACCTGCACATCAGCAAACATACAATGACTGCAACATCAACTTTAACTACCACCGGAAGAAGACATTGGAGAGAATGACCTACTGACGCTGGTGTGTACAGATGGTTGGAACCAGAAAGACATGTGCCCACCTGGGGCAGTAACGATTTTGAGTTGTCCCAACCTCTGGTAGTATCAAATGAGGAAATATAGCAACTTGAAAATATGATTCTAAGAAAGGTTCCACCTATACTCAAGGCATTCCCAATGTAAGGGAACATTTAAATAAAGCTAGAGCTGATCCTAAAGGGCATTCTGCCTAGTCATTGCTACAATCTCTAGCATGTAGGAAAAAGAATTTGAGAAACAGTTTCAATAATAAAAAATACAAGAGTTCAATGGATGGAACCTAATTGCAAAAGCTACAGTTGCATTGGCAATACCGCCTGAACACACGCAAGGGCTAACATTTCAATGACTGCATTCACTATTTGGTGTAGCTCATGTGTCAAAAAAAAAAATAGAAAGCATGGTTATTAACTCATCGGCAATGCGAATGTAATAACTTTTTGTTCTGAGCATAATTGTCATTCCATGTTCCAGTTTGGAAAACATTCTCTAAATGGAACATATCAACCTATCAAAAAGTATAAGCAGCTAAGTAAATGCATCTTATTCAATTTCAAAGCCTTGCACCTTAAAAAATATAAGCAATGAAAAAATAGAAAAGCCATACACATCTAGTGAAGTATGTAAGAAAATAACTTTATCCCATTCTCAAGAACAAAAGTCACTCGAGCATTAACCATTATACCTGGAACCAATAGGTCAATTGAGAGTCCTTTAAGATCTTTAACCTATGATAGAATATCAAGACAATCAATAATGAGATTAAATATTAAAAACATAGACAAAGAACTAAAACAAACAACACATTTTGCGACCACATCAGGATCAGAATCGTTATAGAGAACAAATTGAGCTTTATCAAAGCTTTTAACACCACACTGTATAAATTGTCTAGCAGTAAGCACATTGGAAGAAGAAAAGTCCTGAGCAGTATTTTTTTATGAATCAACAAAATCATAGTTAGAAAAAATGAAAGAAATAATCAGCGATAGAAGATAGAAAAAGCTACGTATGGAATAAAAAAAATTAAGATTGAACTCAGACACCGTCGAGTACTTACCATTTTGATTCCTTGGTAAAAATCTAGTAATAGATGAGACTCCAAAATAGATAATGCAGTCATGATCCTTCATGCTCGAGTGATCAATCCGAAACATCACAAAGTACTAAGCTTAGATAGTTAAAGTTTTTAAGCAGAAACAGTTGAGAGGCAAGAAATCTAGGTAAAAGAATTGGAACAACAACAACCCAGACTTAGGATTAATTGAAACCAAGATTTCAATGATGATAAAGGAAATCATCATATGGAACTTTAAGTGCATCAAAATAATACATTCAAAAACACATAAAGGATGACTAAATGATTTTGTCCATGCTCCTTTCATACAAGTTGCTAGGAAGAAAAGAGTTTACTCCCATGTGATTGTTGGCTTTGATTTCCTGATTTACTCCCTACCAATGGTGTGGGGCAATCATGGGGGGCCGCCAAGGTGGCATATTTCACCTTTTGCAGACTTGCAGAATAGGAAGAAAAGAGCTTACTTAATATTGTTAATAGTCCTATCAAAACATAGCCCATAAAACATAACAATCTTCCTCGAGGAAGAAAAAAAAACAAACTGAAAGCTCGATAACAGACAAGAAGACAAGACTAAAGGTGACCTGGTGCAGTGATCTCAATGGGCATGCTCAAAAACAGACAAAAAGACAAGACTAAAGGTTACCTGGTGCAGTAATCTCAATGAGCTCGATCCCATGACCATTAAGATAATAAGAAGAAAAATGCATTAAATGCCTGAATGCCAACGATCCACCGTTAAGAATAAGAATGCCATAATACTTGAATACGATCTATCCCGACCAATGGGAGGAGTTCAATCATTATATTAGGAGGATAAGAAGAAAATCAAGAATACTAGAAGTCCAATAATGTCCTGACCGAGGAATGGAGTTCGATCCTTTAGTTGGGAGGATGATAACGAGAAAAGCAAAAATACCAGAAGTCCAATAATATTCCAATAGAGCATATCAATAATGTCCAGGCTGAGGAGATCAATCCCTATATGAGGATAATAACAAGAAATTCATGAATACCATAACTCCAATAATGTCCAGACAAGAGAAAGAAGTTTGATCCCTTGGCCGGGATGATGATAACCCGAAAATCAAGAATACCAGGAGTCCAATAATGTCCCCACCAGGAAAAGGAGTTTGATCCCTAGGTCGGGAGTATGATGACCAGAAAACTAAGAATACCAGAAGTCCAATAATGTCCCAACCGGGTCGAACAATAAGGAATAATATTGAAAATACTGATAAGACTAGGAGATGAGTCACGTCCGAGGATAAAATACCAATAAGATGAGAAAACCAATCCGCTAGGGATATTTGTGTAAAGAGACTAGCCAAGGGTTGTTATAGAATAATATAGCCTGGGGATATGTCAATGATATCAGAAAGTTCACTAGACAATATCTAGAAGTATAATAGGATATGAATTCCAATCCCTCCCAGAGATAGTAAGTGAAAAACCCAAAAAGATCTAAAAAAAACTAATATTGCTGAGGTCTATTAGCAAGATCAGAGAACCAATCCCCTAGGAGAATATTAATAAGATATGGATAAGATTATAAAATTAATCCCGCTCGGGGGTGCAGACCAATACAATCAGAAAAAACAATCCCGCTGGGGAATATTAATAAGATCAAAAAACCAATCCCGATAGAGAATAACATAGAAGTTCAATAAGATGAGAAATCCAATCCCGCTTGGAGATATTATAAGATACTATAGTTTGGAGGCTGTTGTTCTCATATAAATAAAGATTTTGCTATAGGCAATTATTAGTAGAGACTCCTATACTTCAACCAATATGGAATATTATAGGTTAATGAATTACCCTCTAGACTTCAAGGAAAAGAGAACATTCTCATGTCATTCAAAGTGACGAAAAAGAAAGAATGAGATTAGATAATGAATTACCTTATCAAATTTCAAGAAAAAGAGAAGAACATTCGCAAATCATCCACATATAAGCTAGTGGAAACAAGAATCCAAACCTATAATGAAAGAGCATATTGTCATTATCAATCTTAGCAGTTATTTACAAGTTGACAAAATTTATTAATTGACCGATATGTCCAAAATAAAATACCTCTTTTCAAAAAGCTTTGAAATTCTCCTAGCAAATCTGGTCATGTATGACTTTGCAAATTGGATGTCTCCACCTACAACAAATGGTCAATTACATAATAAAAATAAAAATTATTGAAAATAATATGAAATTAAAGAAAAACTGCAAGTGATAATTATAATGAAAATGAAAAACTGGTGAACAAGTTGTAAAGAAAAATTTGTTGAGAGAAAATATGGTAACAACGAACTAATACTAGAAAATAGGTCAAAAGTATCATAATGAAAATTGAACCAGAGACTGGAATTTTAGTAGAATTTAGTGAAAATTGATCAAAACTCCCAGATATAGGCTGCAATTTTAGTAGAATTTTCAAATTTCTTTATAAATTATGATATCACAATGAAATTTCTGACAATTGGAATGATCCAAGGACAAGTGATGATTATAATGTTGATCAAGCTATTTTCCATATTCCTAATTTAACTCTTGTCAAGTTTTTGGCGAGATATATTTCCTGGAACCTCTAGGTGAACACTTAAAGGAACCAAAAAATAATATGCTTTAAGGTGATAGGTGACTGAAGCATGCTTCTTTCATGTAGTTCCATATATTTAAGTCAAAGACAATTCAATATGACAGCATAACACTAATGAAACTGAATAATAGATTGTAGTAGATTTGGAAGTAAAATGCATAAATAACTTACAGTAAATTACTACTCTAATGAAACTGAATATAAGTAGTCAAAAAAATTCTGAGAATTCAAAGAGGGCAAAGAAAAACTATGATAAACAAAATCAACAATACTGACCTTTTGTTAACTGAAAAACATGCAAAGCACAACGCTCTGCGGAATACATAGCCACTCCCATTCTTTATGCTTTGTGCAATAGCTGGAGCTAAAATAAAAAAACTTGCAATAACTAATGCAAGATTTACCTAATGCAATCATGGAAACAATTAGAAAAATTCAAATTTCAATGTGGCTTCTTTATAGATTTAAGGGAAAGTCAGTCACCCATTTAAAATGCATATGTTTGCATAGGCCTTTATACAAAAGAGGGCTCTTCTTCTGACCTCACTTAAGTCATCTTGAGAAGCTAAGATAAGTGACTGCACGAGCTGTGAACATACATTTCCTTCCTTTCCAACTTGAAACCAGAGTAATCTTTTGATTGTTATGGTTGCGGTTTAACAAATTGGGAACTATTCCCACACACAAAAATAAATGAATGACATTAGAATTGCATAGCAAAAATGGTACATATACCAATGCTAAGATTTGTACCTAATCATCTTTCAAGGCATCTTTGAGAGTATCAATAAAAGATGGAAAACTTCGGTGCAGTGTGGATGGATTGTGCCAAGAGATAGATTTAGTTAAACCCATAAGTACTTGTAGTCGAACCATTATCTTCCAGGTACTGAGACTAAATAAGATTGCATGACAGTGCCTCAATGAAATGTACGATTATTATTTCATTTCTTCTAGTATGATAACAGGACTTAGGCACTCCATATGGGATGACCAACAAAATTTCAAGCCCAACACACGTGAACAGGAAACAATGATCAAAAGAATCAAAAGTATATGGTAGAAGAAAGTCTTTCCCAATTTAATTGGTTCCTTCCAAACAAGTATATGGTAGAAGAAAAATAGCAAAAAAAAAATATATATAGTAGCATTGATGGAAATTCAATTTAACAAACCCATCATACACAATATTGAATCATTTAGGCAGATTTTTTCTTAACTACTTAGGCAAGTTATTTTAGATAAATCATATGGTCAGTTTGAAATTTATTCTCAAGAATATTTAAAGCCATGAATTTTGTTTTACAAACTCACTTTGAAATATTTTTTTCTTAACGAACTCCTTCAGTGTCTCCTCATTTGTGAGAGAAATTAACTCGCCTAACCCCAAAGCATCTTGTTCTCTCGCATTTCAACTGATCCATTAATTAGCCCCTGAAAAGTCATACAGAACCATAGTTGAATGATTTTGAATTGCAAAAGGCTAAAAATCTCAAAGAAAACAAAACTTAACCATAACAGGCATCCTTACACTTTATAATTAGTAAAACAAGAATTCAATTTAATAATTCATTTTTCAACATATTGGGGGATGTGGAAAATCTGAAGAAGTCACTTGCAAAAATATAAGCAACAGAGGGTGAGTACTTTAGGAATGCAAAGTCCAGGAAATATGATCTGGTCCAGAATTACAATTGTATGTTACCATACAAGACTCAAACAAAATATCACAACTCTGTTGATATCCTTTGTTGGAAAAAAGAGATATCTTTCTTTTTCTTCGCTCTTTATGTCAAGCAGTAGAGAGAGCATCTCGAATAGCTTTAATGAATGAAGAAAGGACATAGCAAACACATTTGATGCGTGCAAGTGTGAATCTGACACCTCAGAACTTTCTATCACTCCATTTTAATGATAGATGCTTGGCAAGAAATAGCTAGTTTCTTCATTGTTTATCTCAAAATCTACAAGAGTTACTTCATGGCTACGAATTCCACTGGACCAAAATTGGGCAACATTCAACTCCATTGCAAAACCACCTTTAACATTAAAAGTAAATGATTTAATTAAAGGAGATACTCCCCATTTCTTAGGCCTCTCCAAAGGACATATCTATTAAGGAGCATATCAAATAAAGTGCAAGTTCACAAAATCATAATATGTTAGCAAAGCACATTGTACCTGAATTGTATCAAATCCTGAAGCTCTCATTGATTGTTGCTAGAACCCATGTAGCTCCAAGAGGCACCTCAATGAACCTTCTTTCGATATGACCTATCATTTTAAGAGTACAACATAGATACATATGAATCCAAAAAATTGACACTCATTTAGTTGCTCATGAGCTAAAACTAAAATAAACTAAACTTACAATCTAGCAATAAAGAAAATGAAAACGGGTGAACAAGATGTAAAGAAATATCTGTTGGGAGAAAATATGGTAACAACGAACTAATACTAGAAAATAGATCAAAAGTATCATATCAGAAGTTCCCAGGTGTAGTAGCCATGTAGGCTCAGAAGTAGAAAGTGCAGTCATTGTGAAGTGCATGCAGTCTTCTGGGAAGAAAACAGAATCTGCTCGATTACCTAGCATAAATGAAGTAATTAAAAAAAATATCTAGCAACAAGTAAAGTTGGATGATAACTAAATTTAGATAGAAATAAACTGGAAATTTAAAGGTAAACCAATCTGTTGGAGGTGGTCCAACTTTACATGACACTGACAGACCACTAACTATTTGTTCAAAAATACCCCTACGAAGGGCCTTTGGGAACTTGACCTACTTTCCATACATTGTTGCTTATACCGTTGTTGGCAATGCAAGGGTGAGTGAACAAATTATCAGCTGGAAATATGAACCATCGAAACAGGAAATAGCTGCAGTTGCAATAAGAAGAAAACATTTCACTAACAGTTTAACGGATAGTAGATTTGTGCCTCATACCAACTCTGTATGTCATTGACCACGCATGCATCATCTTAGGAAGTTAATTGAGAAAATTAATCAAATAAGAAACTAGTAATTGGCATAAGAAGTTTGGAATAAACTTGATATAGCACCAAAAGTGAAAAAACAAACACTAGAAACAACTAGGCAATGAAAACAAACCAAAAGGTGTCCATATGCCCAGAAGAGAAACAAAAAGAGCAAATTCTCAATCAAAGAAGGCTAAACCTTGTATGACTCCAACTAGAGTATAAGCATCAAATAGCATGAATATAAGTATTAAACACATCACAATATAAAGCGGCAACATGGGGTTAAGCAGATCTAGGTGTCCATATGCCCCAACCATACAAAGTAAGTCATTTAGGTTTTGGAGGAACTAAGGCAACAACCTACTAGATCACAATTGACCATAAGTTACAAAGAGCACATAGATTTAGTAAGGAACACAAACACTTACATAAACTTCAATTGTGAAATTTTCTCAATAACTAAAGACAACCAACACCTATATTCAAGAAGCAGATTTACCAACAAAATTTCTACTTAAGAAGAGCCAATTTTGCAGGTAGCTTCATAAGAAACCTTCCGAACATTCCAACTAGGTTGATAAATTAGACAAACTAGCAACTACAACACAAATCAAAAGACACTACTAAGTAAAGAGATTAGAGAGAATAAAATCATCAAAAAAATACAAAAGGCAAAATACAAGAATTTTGAGACCCTAGAAAAGCTACACCACTGAATCATTCCCCTAACTAGTTTCCACAAAATATAAAAAATAAAAAATAAACATGAACAACCCTTTTCATAAAACATAACAAATAATGTAAAAAAAAACTTTGAAAAAGTTCCACAAGCAGAACCTCAAGTAGAGCTACACAAGCATTGAATCTTATCAATGACTTGTTGGACCTGTCCCCATAAACATGTTAAAATTCCTTATCAGGTAAGTGCTAAAATCTAGTGCAGATACAAAAAAACTACAATATCACATATATCAAGCAAATTGTTATATGCAACAAGTATAGAAATCTTAACTTCCAAAAAAAGCAAGCTCCCAAATTACAAAAGAGCATTAGTGATCAGGATAGAAAGCCATTACAGAGTTTAAAACTCCCAACGCAACATGAAAATAGCTTCATGCATCTATCCACTCAATCACAAAAGTAAAACAATCAGATACACCATATTTGTACAATATATTAGATTTGTTGAACAATCAACTCTAGGTAAAATTATTCAACGAAGAAATTGTTTCACTAAGCAAAGTAAAAAAAAAATTAATGTGATTCAAATTTAAAGTTGAATTGATCAATATCTAAAAGGTCATCCAAAATATCTAAAGAAGTCAAGATGTAAATAAAAAGAAATTATGAAAAGGATATTATTTAAAGGTAACTAAGTAATATAAATTATTAATTAAAGAATATTAATGGGTCACCAAAAACAGGGTCAATTGACAATATGTTTTGTTGAATAAAATCAACATTTTTGTAAAGAAGCATGCTATGAAGAAATATTAAGAATGTCTTCAACTAGATTAACAAATTGATATATAATTATTCTTTAAAATACTTAATTTTTCTATTTTACAAAGAACAATATAACTGCAAACCAGTATAACTTAAGAGGGAAAAAACTTGTAGTAAAAATGCAATTGATTCCATTATTATCCTGCCTATAAAATAGAGCAACAATCAAGTACAAAAAAACAACATGAAAAAGTAGAATGCCTCAAAAATATATGCAAGACTAGAATGGAATTAAAGTGTTTAAACAAGTGGTGAAGATGTTGAGGCAACACAAGCATAGCCCCAACTTTGGCAACTCCTTAAATGGATACTCAAACACTTAAAATATTCATAAGAAAAAAAAACAAATATTTATAAACATAAACACAATTACAACAACTAAAGACAAGAAAATGTTAAGACAAATAATGATTTTTTACTTATTGGTTGACACTACTTCAAACTCTAGACACAGTCAACCTGCAAGAAAGCAAACATCAAATCAGGTTATTTCTATATAATACCATCCTAATAAATAAAAGAAATTTCCTAAAGTAACACGAAGATAAACTTCTAACTTATAAGAAACTTTCAGAATTATAGCATGAATTATAGGAAAAAGAGAATTACAACACTTTTTATATTAAGTTGTTGGCCCTCATGTTTTTATCCTAATGTATGCACAAGTCACTAGTTTAAAAGACACAAAATAATTCATTCCTTATTAAATAAAGACTAACATGTTCTGCTTATAAGTGGAAAAAAGGAAGAGGTCTTGATTAGCATTCCATTAAAAGAGAAAAAGTGAAAGTTCATGAAATCATAAGAAGTTTTTTCTATTTTGGAAGTGAACTTCTACCAATCAAAAAAGGTACATATCAGATATCTTGCACCATATCTCAAAATAAAAACATTTTACGAATATAACTCTTTATAGAAATAAAAAAGGAGAAAGTATAGGAAAAAGAAAGCATGTATCTCTATTTGATAACTCTCATGAAGAAAACCATATTGATGCCCAAACGAAAGTCAATGCCGTTTCATAATTTCAACAACTTATGTCTTTTGCAAGAATTCAGCAACTTAAGTAGATTTCAGTCCTAGAATATCAGAATTTATGATCAAGTAAAATTAGAATGCTCGAAACACCTGAATACTAATTATAATCTGACCGAGCACAAGAGCTCAATCCCCAAGGTCATGAAGATGATAAATATAAGAATGCCTAGAATACCTGAATATCAATTATATTCCAATTGAAGATAATAAGCATAAGAATGCGCAGAATACAGGAATACCAATTATCATCCGAGTGGAGAGAGTAGCTCGATCCCACGACCAAAAATAAAAAATGGTCAGAATACCTGAATAACAATTATAATTCGGCCCGAAAAGAGAAGCTCAATCTCTCGATTAGGAGGATAATTATAAGAATATGAAGAAATCCAAAGAAGACCGAGAATATCCGGATGTCCGTTCCACCCTAACGGTGGAGAGGAGATTTAGGAAGACTAAAGAAGCCAATAGAATGCCACGAATGTCACAAACAATAGAAATTCCCTTCTTTCTCGATCGAGAAGAGGAGAGGAGCTTGATTCTACAGTCGACAGAATAATAAGAAGATCAAGAATACGTTGAGAAAGTTATAGAAGTCATATTTGTCCCAATCGGGGAGAGGAAATCGAAGGGCAATAAGGAAAAGACAAGAATACCCCGAGAATAACATGAATACCAGAAGTTCTAGAAGTCCCATCATAATCCAACCAGGGAGAGGAGTTCAATCCTACAGTCAGGAGGATAATAATAAGAAGAAGAAGATCTAGGATGCCACAAGAATGCCAAGACTGCCATGAATATCCAAAATCCATTCATGTCCAAGAGAGGAACTTCTATCCTTCGGTCAGGAAAGTAATAAGAAGACCATAAATACCATAAGTAGTATCTATCCCGATCGGGGAGAGCAACTTGATCCTTTGGTTGATAGGGTAATAAGGAAAAGACCAAGAATACTCCTAGAATTCAATGAATACCAGAAGTTCTAGAAGTCCCGTCAATTCCGATCGGGTCAAAGAATGTTCCTGCAGTATTCCAAAGAAAAATGGATAACCGCTTCAGAGGAACAGAGCAGTTCATAGCCATATATATTGGATATCTTGGTATTTTCTAAGAATGAAAAAGAGCATGCAGAACATTTGAAGGTTATGCTTGATATATGCAAGAAAAATGGTCTCATACTAAGTCCAACAGAAATGAAAATAGGAGTACCTACAATTGATTTTCTGGGAGCCACTATTGGCAATAAAAGAATCAAATTACAGCCTCGTATTATCAAGAGGATCTCAGGATTTCAAGAAAAAGATCTTCAAACAACAAAAGGCCTGCGATCATGGTTAGGACTTCTTAACTATGCTCGTTCTTATATTCCTAATCTTGGAAAAACACTTGGGCCACTATATTCAAAAATTAGCCTGACCGGAGAAAAGAAGATGAATAGTCAGTATTCGGCTTAGTAAGACAAATGAAAAAAAAAGGTCCAACAACTCCCGGATCTCGAGCTTCCACCAAAAAATTGCTTTATCATACTTGAAACAGATGGCTGTATGGAAGGCTTGGGAGGAATATGTAAGTGGAAGCTACAACAATTTAATCCCAAATCAACAGAAAAAGTTTGTGCATATGCAAGTAGGAAATTCTATCCACCAAAAGCTACCATAGACGCTAAGATCTATGCAGTAATGAACAGCCTGGATAGCTTCAAGATTTATTATCTTGATAAAAAGAAATTAATGGTCCGAACTGATTGTCAGGCTATAATATCATTTTTCAACAAAAGCTTTCAGAACAAGCCTTCTAGAGTGAGATGGATAGCCTTCATCGACTTCGTCACCGACATGGGCATACCAATTAACTTCCAGCATATCGACGGTAAGGACAACCTTTTGGCTGATGCCTTGTCTTGTCTTGTGTGCAGTTTAACCACAGGATGGCATCCACAAGCATAGACCCTGATGACTCTGGAGGAAGCCCTAAGTCAAATCAAAGCTCAACCCAATCAACATGCCTCCAATTATCTAGCCCACATTATCTACTCCTTACTGAATATGAAGACCTGTCAACTCAACCCGAACAAGCGTCCTCCTTGAAGAAGAACATGACGCTAGACGACAAATGGCCAGCATCGAAAGAGCAGCATCTCAGCAAGTGCTTGCCAGCTTCGAGAACTTGAGCTTATCTGCCAGCTCAAGGAATACGACTTCCAACGCAGAAGCCACCATGAAGGAAAAGAAACTTATTGGTACAAACAACTGCCAAATGTCAAAGAAGCACGCCTTGAGCTCTGGAAAAGCTACTTTCAACTACAGGATGTCATAAAAAGCATCAAGAACACGCCGCCATGAAAGGAACAGCTAATTAACCTTGATTCCCCATAACAATGTATTGAGCCTCGGGGAGCCGCTCACTTGTTATCAGGAATAAAGCCTAAAAAGTAAGATAAGTCATATAGACTTAGTTGGAAAGTTATATAGACTCTGGAAAGGTGCTAAAGAAGGAACCCGTGAATGATGATGGCCCAATGAGCACCCAGTTCACGCTTTTCTCTTCTATTTAAGTACCTTTAGTTCACTCTTGCAAAACACGGAAAAACATCCGGAGTTTTACTTGAGTTTAGCAGCAAGGCATCAATCTCTTGTAAGTTTCAGTTCAATCTCTTGTAAGTTTCAGTTCCTTTTTGTGAATAAGAGTCCTGAAAGTTCGTGGCTGCAAATTGTTCTAGTGTGTGAATCCTAAAAGGATAAAATTACATGAGAAATCAAAGGAGGAAATGAAAGTAAATATCTATTATAAAATCAAAGATAATTGCAAGTGAACTTCTGTGGATGAAAAAAGGTATGTATACGTTGCACCATATCTTAAAAGAAAAACACTTTATAAAAGTTAACTTTACAGAAATAAAATAAGAAAAATTATAGGTATAAGAAAGCATGTACTATCATAATTTCAGCAGCTTATCAAGTCTTCTGAAAGAATTCAAAAACAGCTCAAGTAGATTTCGTCCCCCAAACACCAGAAAACCTGACTCTATTGTCAAAAAAACAAATTAGACACTAAAATATCAGACATCACAAATTACAGAGAACGTAGATTTAGAAACCAATATGACAAAATTCATCTGAACAAATTTTAAAGAGAGACCACAAGTTTTCACAAACCACACTGATCCATCCATTTCAATAGAAGATTGAAAAAGAAAATCAGTCAAATATATAAAACTCAATTAGTTCAATAGAATAACTTATTGCCAATAAACAAATTTTCAACTCCAAGAAGCAGGGAAATTAAGTGAAGATTCAAAAAACTACATCGCATATGTCAAACAAATTGTTACCTGCAATTATAGAAATCTTAGCATCCAAGAAAAGCAAGCTCTCAAATTACAAAAGAGCAGTAGTTATCAGGGAGAATGGAATGAATTTAACTCCCAACACAGCAAGAAAACAAATCCGTGCAAGCATCAACTGCAAGACAACAGAGTAAAAAAATGCATCAGATTTGTTAGAAATACTTAATTAAGTAATTGTTTCAAGAAACAGATTAAAAAAAAAGCATTGTTATCCAAATTAAAATTTGAATTAATCAATATATAAAAAGGTCACCTAAGATCTCAAAAGGAGTCTTGATGTAAATAAAAAGAAAGTAAGAAACAAATGCCCATTATAAAATAAAACAAAATCACAAGTGAAGTATTGATGAGAAAAGTTAATAGTTCGTTAGATGGTAAATCCTATGGACAGAATAAAAAGTTGATAGAGCATATAACAATGATTATTTAGATATTTGAGGATATAAATTAAGAAATAATAGAACTATCAAGTTCTTTAGAAAGAATAATATTGGCACCTCGAGCAATATGATTTGAGCGTGATAGACAAGCTTCCTGGTGTCACTTGTAATCTGTTACAAAGTAAAAATCATAAGAGAAGGAACAAGCAGATTTACAAAAAAAAGTGTTAATCTATAACAAACATAAAGAGAAATGATCAAAGAAAAGTATTTTCACATATATAGACCTTATAACTGAAAGAAGAATAAATAGGAGCAGCACTTTTTGCCCATGATAATGCAATATATCATATCAAAGATGTACAGAAACACAATTTATTCAAATTTAAGTGCTTCATCTAGAATTTTATTAACATAATGGATTCCAAACAAGCCTATAAATTGAGAGAAGCAAATTCAGTTTTTATTAACACAGAAATGCTAGAAATTATAAAAGATTGGATAATGAGTTTGCATCTCATACTTTTCGATCAGAATTTCCTAGATCCTTCAACAAATTAGGTGTTATCTTAGCATTAATATCCTCGTGAGGAAGTCAATCAGATCTAGATTCAGAAAAAGAGAATTCAATAAAAAAGGACAGCTTGGTGCACGAAGCTCCCGCCATGCGAATCCCGGGAAGGATCCATTGTACGCAGCCTTATCCTACTTTTTGCAAAAGGTTGTTCCCAGGATTTGAACCCGTGACCTTTTGGTCACAAAGCGACAAAAAGATATGTCTTTTCAACAAAAAGATAATTATCAAATAAGTAACCATAGTGATGAATTAAATAAATCCAACAAAAAGATAATGTTGCATCATTCATACTTGACCTTATATGCGTTCTTTTCACACTTAGCATCCAAAGCACTCAAAAGAGCAAGCTAGACATCAGTCAGGAAACCTTTAATGTCTCAGAAAGCAAAACTTAAGATTCTGATCGTCATAACAATTATTATTTGAAAAATCAAAAAAATTTAAACTGGGCCTACAAATTTATGTAAGATTCCAATAAATCAGATAGTCGCATTCGTGATTTTATGTAGATTGCAACCCAAACTCTTTGCGAAAATTAATTCAATTTTATAACCAACGCTTACTTTGAAGAAAAGATTTTGTGAGAATTACAAGTTGTAAAAAGATTCCAACAGCACCTTTAACTTTATAGGCGTAATTCCAAAGTCTTCAACTGTAGATACCATCCATGAAATGCCTTCACCGAAACCTTGGGATTCTTGCTCTTTCATGATTTTGTAGAGCTTGAACATCAACAAAGCATCTTGTAAGAGATTATACAAATTTAAAAAAAAATTGTAAAAACAAATCAAATTCCTTTAATATCAAAAATAAATCATTGACCAACTACCTCACAAAAAATGGTAAAGCATTCCATTGCTTGATTTCATGTTTTAATATCAGCAGCCCTGTCGTTTATGCATGTCAAAAAGAAACATCCACTTAGACCCACTAGATTAAATATCCTTAAAATTCAAATCTAACTACAATGGAAAATTAGAGTGGGAGAGCCGACATGGGAGCAACTCATTCAAGAAAACTTTTGACATAGATACAAGAATATGAAGGAAAAATAAATAGTTGTTCCATACCCAAAAGACAGCACCACGCATCACTTTGGAATTTTTTTCATGATGGAAGCCATTTAAGTAATGACATCAATGAGTAGGTGCTGAACTTGTCCCCATAAACACACTAAAATCTCTTATTAAGAAGTGTTGAAATCTATAACTATCTTTTTGTAATTTCCACTTTGGTATGTTACCTGTACATTTTTCTAATTCCATCAAAGTACATCACATAAAAACCAAATCAAAATCTAAACATATTATCTAGATTCTGAAGATTCTCAATTTCCTCTTTAAAAAACAAATAGCTTAAAAGACATATCTTGGTGAGTGTTATTCTCCCTAGCATAAGTGTTATATGATTGATTTTACGGCATATTCTAAATCATCACAAGTAATGAAAATCTTGTAGGTTGTACTACTTTACAATTGATATATGAAGTTATAATACAATGAAGCATGCTACACATAATGACAACCTAGATTTATCACTTACGTTCCTATATGGAAGCACACCATATATGTAGACTAGAACACTAAACATAATAATGACAAGGAAGAGGGATTCATTATATTCTAGTCGTTCCTTCTAAACATTACTCTTTATTTGAGAGAGTTTCCACCTTTACGCATGATCCCAATCTTCTTTCAATTTCCTCTAAACTCATTTCGCAATCAAACAAATTAAGAACCAAAAGATTTAATGAATAATTATTCTACGTTAGTTTTTTTTTCCTACTTTGCAATCTAATTCCTAGGGCTGTAAACAAGCCGAGCCGAGTCGAGCTTTGGGGTGTTCAAGCTTGTTTGATAAGATAACTGAGCCGAGCCGAGCTTAAAATGAACCAAACTTTTGAAATGAGTGTTCAAGCTTGGCTTGGTTTATTTTTTATGAGCTTGAGCTTGTTTGAAGCTTGGCTTGAACTTGGTTCGTTTAAATATTATCAAGCTCTCAATTCAAGCTTGGCTTGAGCTTGGTTCGAGCTTGGTTTGAGCTTGGTTCATTTAGATGTTATCAAACTCTCAATTCAAGCTTGTTTGAAACTTTTAATTGTTTGATTGGTTATTAAGATTGATAATTTAAATTTATTTATTTATTTTATTTTATTTTATTGTTTATTTAAAATATTGAAAAGAGTTTTATTAATAAATATGGTTCATGAACATTGTTCACGAACGTTAACGAGCTGAACACATATGTGTTCAAGCTTGTTTGTTTAGCTTAACGAGTTGTTCAAGCTTGTTTGTTTAATTAATCTAATATATATTGAGCGAACATAAACAAGTTCTTACCAAGCCGAACACCAAGCTTGTTCACGAACGCTTGGTTCATTTACAGCCCTACTAATTCCATTTAAAAGAAAACAAGAGGCCTGTAATTCCAAAAAAAACATAATTGGAGTTTCCCATAGACTTATGTTTCAAACCGTGTTCATAATACGGTTAACCGTGTTCATAACAGATTGTCTATTGTTCTCTTCTTCTCTAGAATAGCTAAGCAAGATCATGTTACCTACACCCCAAAGCCACAACAAACATTGGTTAACCATTGTGTTCTCTCACCTTCAATTTATCCTTCTTATTCCCTATAGACTTGTGTTTCAAACCGTGTTCATAATACTTATTAAGCAAAATATAGTGACTCATAAATCGTAATCTTTAAACATCACTTATGTAGAGGCAAAGAGCACTTTGGATGGTATAAAATATGAGTTCAAACAAAATACAAGAAGTAGGGTCATTTTTATTTAGAATGCGAGAAAAACTAATGGTGATCAAAGAACTCACATGCCACAACGATACAATTTGAATAGGATCATGTGTCACATTATACTTAGTCTAGTCTTGTATTGCAATCATACCCAAATAGTTGGGACAAACATGGCTTGACGACCATAATAATTCCTGGAAAAATGAAGCTCGTATATGCTAAATAAGATCACCTATATACATAAATTGAACACAAACCCAGTATTTGTTAACCATATTAGTTAAGTAAAAAAACCTTGCTACCAATAACTTAAGTGTTAAGTAAACTAACATATTAATAATTAGATCATGAACCTTTACTATGCATGTCCAAGTAATTGTGTAAATATCACACCAAACATAAACTCCAAAAGAGCTCCTAGCATGCAATAATAAGATGTCACTTCAGATCAAAATATCCTCAAACTATTAATGGGAAAGAAAAAAAGAAATGAAAAAAATTACAACCTCAAAAGCCCCATGAATAAATGCAATTTTTCAAAAAAAATGCACGTGTTTGCATGCTTGTTGGAAAGATCAAAACTCAGATCCTTGAAACCTATACATAGAGATTAGATAATCAAATATAAAGTAGAAATAAAAACATTTACGGTTTTGAGGAAGATTGAGAAAATAAAGATAAAAAAATTAGAGGCAAAAGCAAACAAGATGGGAAAGATAAATAAAAAAAGTTAAAAGATAAATATAGATATGAATAAGTGGAAGACACGAAACAAGAATGATCATCTAACCCAAATGGTGTATCTAATACATAGATTTCTCAATAATTACATTGATTATATGCTATCTGCCTATATAGAAATTTGTGATGCTAGGGTTATATAACCAATAAGTAATGATTATGTGCGCATATGTATAATCTAAATCATTTTATATAATTTTCATCTAAAAAATACACTTCAAGCATATTCTCTAGGGGAAATCGTCTCTATAATATGAACAAGATAAAATATAATCAATATGTTGCTATAAGTTTATTGTTGCTAAAGTTAATATTGAACAAGAAACAAAAGAAATTCTTAGCCATTGCACCAAAAGAAACTTGTTTAAGCAATAGACTAAAATTTGTTTAATCTTCCTAGTAGTAATTTTGCTAGGATTGGCTAAACTAAAACAAAAACATTTAATCTACAATGGAAAAGTTCATTTACATACACTGTTCATGTGAGAAAATATTTACTTTGAATGAAGCAACAAAATCTTGAATCTTTATAATCAACACACAAAAATTAATACATATGTTCATGCAAACATTAACAAAAATAAATAAACAAAAAATCTTGAAAGAAATGTTATAGTATTCTTTGGTTATTTGACCCACAGCATAAACTTTAATGAAATCACTTAACTACAACGCAAGAGTAACAACATCTATTTTGATGGGCCAAACAGGTTATAGTGGAATTGTATATAAGTATAGCTATCTGTTTTAAAGGGAAGCCTTGGCGCAACGATAAAGTTGTCACAGGTTCGAATCCTGGAAATAACCTCTTGCAAAAAGTAGGGTAAGGTTGCATACAATGGATCCTTCCCCGGGACCCCGCATAGCGGGAGCTTCTTGCACCGGGCTGCCTTTTTTTTATCGAATCTCAAGGTGGTGTTGGATTTTTATGTGAATCTAAAAGATATGTAGTAGGGCCGGCACACACTAAAAAGAGAAACACTAGCACCATAATAATAAAATATTTAGCTATTTATCTTTATCTTTATTTTATCCAATCAATCTGAGGTAACCAGTCACAGTGCAAAATTAATACTTTCAGAAAAATATATGAAAAATCAAATATCATTTCTGAAATGGATTTTCCAAAGTTAGAAATGATAAATATGTAAACCTTCTAGACACTCAGGAAAAAGATGAATTCAAACAAGCTGTCGGGGTTCTAATGAATCCAAATAATAGCATCACTATTCTACATCTATACCCACATGATTTCAATTAATTGACACAATATTTGTACGGTCTAATAAAATGAAGCATATTGCTTGAACTAATTATTAAGAGGAAAAAAAGGACTTAAGAATTATCACAATTAAGCTTTGTTTGATGATTATAGCCTTCACTGAATATGCACCAACTAAATGTACAACAAATTTGCTATATACTAATGACGAATTGGCATGGTGATACAAATAAATAGTTTTTAAAAAAATCTTACCTACTAGAGGATTCAGAGCTTTCATAAGCATGATACTAGAAAAGTGGCAAAATAGTTTTCGTTGCATCCATCTTTTGCTGCTTGTTTGCATTAATTTTATTAATATAGTCATCAAGATTATTTTGGTTAATGAATCCATTTTCTCTTTCCAATAAGGTCTATCAATCCCTGGTCAGCTGCTGCTAAAGTTGCAGTATCTTGTATAGATATTTTTGGGTCCTGGTCAGGATCCTTGCTAATTGATACTTTCTTAGAAGTAGCTTCTAAAATTAAATCAGAATCTCTTGATTGTCTTTATCCTTCGTCAGCAGTATACTCTTCATCAGCTGAGTTATAAACTTCATTAGGAATAGCTTCCTGAATCAGAATCCCTTATGATACTATGAAAAATAACGGGCTACTTTGCTTAAGTTGTTCCTGCAAATTTTATTAACTTTAAAACGGAAAACAAAATAACTGGTTACTTTACTTAAGTTGTTCCTGCAAAACATGACAGTATGTGATGGTAAGAAAACTAGAAACTGTGCTCAAGGAGAACAGTTAAAGGCAATCAAAGTTCTGATATACAGGAAAATATTTTAAAGTAGCTAACCAACTTTGCTGAAGCCTACCTACCCCAGTATTATTTCATTGAGTTCACTCATTTAAGGAGTTCTTTCCACAGCATGCACTTGTAATATAAGTCTGTTTTAACTATCAATATCACCCTGAGTAATGAAGAAGCAGATGGAAGATAGAAGCAAAGGTTTGAAGTCTTTTCTTCCATGTTTCCCAATTCAAAAATCAACAAAAACATGTTACCTGTAGCTAAGTATGTATTACACTTTCATCCTTAGGGTAGTTATTCTAAACTAGAATTTTGTACAAGGGCATAGATCTTTTGAAGGATTTTCCAAACATATCTATAGATATTATGTCATTAATTTCATTTTTCTAGAAGTGCAACTGATAGTTTCTTTTCTTTTCTTTTCTTTTCTTTTCTTTTTAACCAATTAAAATTTATGTTAGCGTTTAAATACTAATTGAGTTTAAGTAATTAAAGCATTAATAGGTTTAAGTAATTAATGTATTAATAAGTTAACGAATCCGACCAGATTGCTAGCAATCCAACTGGACTTATCCTTTTAAATACATGTTTTATTTCCCCTCCCTCACCTTTAAAGTCGTCGACCTCCCCCACACCCCCATCCAAACCCTAACAACTTCGGAGGAGATAGAGGAAGAACCCCATCGGAACGCTTAAGGTCGTCTTTCTCTACGTCTCGCTAGTCATCTTCTATATGCAAAAACACCAAGGCAAGTTCGCTTTTCGGTTTTCGATATTTACTGCACCATACGGATCGTAGTATAATATTTTGATTTATGTCATAAGGTTTTCTATTATGCTTTTATTGCACTATATGGATTATATTCGCCTTTCCCTATGTTTCTGCTTTTTATCGCGCTACATGGATTATAAATACGAAAGCATGCATATTACATACTCAATAACAAGACAGATTATGGATGAGAAAGCTAAATTAACGTACATTTGTTTTGTTGTTTGATACTTTTTAAATGTGGTATATTTTGACTTGCCTTTGTTTTGACCAAATAGGAAGAATTATTGATCTGATTGCATTGTTTTGTATTAATTTGTTGACATGCAAAACCTTGTTGCCCAAAAGGTTATTGTGTTGTTTTATATTAATTTGTTGACATGCAAAAATTTTGTAGTTCAAAGGGTCATTAATAGACATGCACTTAGATAACTGATCTTGTAGTATATTCATGCAATAGCAAGCTTTCAAATGACACTAAAAATTACAGATTTCATGCATCTTTTATTGTTTCAGTGCATTATACGTTGTCTAAAAGTTATGTTGTTACTAGTTGGTTTAGGTAGATATACTGCTAGGTATCGGCTTGGCTATTTTATCCAAAATAGTATTAACTTTTTTTTAACAGTAGGTAGAAGTCCTTGCTCGATTAATCTTATGTTTCTGAGTGGTTGAAATTGTTAAAAGGTCGATACAAATAACTTTTTAATTTTATGTCCTGGCTCGATGAATCCAGTTTAAGAAGGGTTAAGAGAACCTTATCAAATAAGAGTTAGGGAATCCGGCTTAAGAAAGTCCGGTGAACCTTACCAAAACAAAGGGTTAGGAAATCCAACTTAAAAAGGGTTCGGTGAACCTTACTAAAACAGAGGGATTAGGGGATCCAATTTAAGAAGGGTCTGGTGAACCTTACCAACCTAGTACTAGGGTAAACGTTTCGTCAAACGAGCAGAGGGAATGTTAATTACAAGTCTTGTAATTTACTTACAAGTCTTACAAATAAAATAAAAGATAACAAAGGTAAAAGAAGGGAATGTTAATTTAGGGTAATTTGGAGGTTCATGAAACTAATGTCAGAAGTTACTCTCTATCACTATTTAACATGGTACTTATCAAAATATTTCTTGTGAATGCGACAAATGATATTTATATAAAAGGTTGAACTTGTTATGTCTTTTAGACTCACTAGATCTATATGGTGCAGGTAATGAGGAGACGGAATGACTTGATGGATGAGAGGTCTTATACTTGACAGTGCACACCCGAGGGCTTCTTTTCTTAGTCTCGTTTTCTTCTTGCATTAGGGTGTTGGGTCTTCTAGTCGAAGTTGAGTCATTTGTTTTGGTAATTTGTAAAATACGGCAACAATAACAACAACCAAGTCTTTTTCCACTAGGTGGGGTCGACTGTATGAATCCTTTTATATCATTGAGCTCTATCTCCTATTATATCATCATCTATATTTAAATAAATTTTATCTTGTTTTATTGTTGCTAACCAAGTCTTTTTTGGTCTTCCTCTTCCTCGTTTGATATGCATGTTTATCATAGTTTCACATCGCCTAACTGGAGCATTTATTAATCATCTAAGTACATGTTCGTACCATCTTAAATGTGTCTCTCGGAGTTTTTCCTCAATAGACGCAACTTCAACTTTCTCTCTAATGCTTTCATTTCTTATTTTGTCCATCCTCGTATGTCCACACATCCACCTTAACATTCTCATCACTGCAACTCTCATCTTCTGCTCATGTACTCGAGTCATAGCTCAACATTCAGCTCCATATAACATAGCAGGTCTAACTGCGGTTTTATAGAACTTACCTTTAAGTTTAAGAAACACTCAACGCTCCTCTCCATTTCACTCATCCTGCTTGTATTCTATGTAAGACATATCTCTCAATCCCTCCATCGTTTTGCAAAAATGATCCTAAATATTTAAATCTCTCGGTTCCGGGCAACTCGTCCTCTCCTATCTTAACAATTGTTTCATTACTTCTAATATTACTAAACTTAAATTCCATATATTCTGTCTTTAATCTACTAAGCTTAAAATCTTTTCCTTCTAGTGTTTTCCTCAAAGATTCTAGTTTAGCATTTACTCCTTCACATGTTTCATCCACCAAAATAACATCATCTACAAACAACATGCACCACGGTACTGTGTCTTGAATGTGCGCAGTGAGTTCGTCCATAATTAGTGTAAAAAGATAGGGACTTAGAGCTGATCCTTGATGTAACCCTATCTTTATTGGAAATGCTTCAGTTACTCTGCCTGAAGTCTTTACTCTGGTCGTTATATCCTCATATATATCCTTAAATAATTCAATATATGTTATGCTAACACCTCTCTCTTTCCTAAAATTCTCCATATAATCTCTTAGGACTCTATCATAAGTTTTTCTAAATCAATGAATACCATGTGTAGATCTTGTTTTTGCTCCCGATATTTTTCAATTAATTGTCTAAGAAGATGTATAGTTTCTATTGTCGACCTTCCAAGCATGAACCGAAATTGATTTTCTGTCACTCTGGTCTCCTTCCTTAATCTTTTTTCTATTACTTTTTCCCAAAATTTCATAGTATGACTCATTAATTTAATACTCCTATAGTTTGCACAATTCTGTACATCTCCCTTATTCTTATATAAGGGAACTAAAGTACTTATCCTCCATTGATCAGGCATTTTTTTCGTTTTTAATATCATGTTAAATAATTTTGTAAGTCATTCAATATATTGTTTCCCTAAGCACTTCCATACCTCTATCGGAATATCATCTGATCCAATGACTTTTCCATTGTACATCTCATTTAAAGTTTATTTTACTTCTGAAGTTTGAATTCTACGATAAAAATTAAAATTTCTATACTCATTTGATCTACTTAAATTACTTAAGTTAAGTTGGTCACCTAAATGTTCGTTAAAAAGTTGATGAAAATACCTCTTCCACCGCTCTTTTACTTCTCCATCATATTTACTAATACCCTATTACATTCATCTTTAATACATTTTATTTAGCTAAGATCTCTTGTTTTCCTTTCTCTCACTTTAGCTATTCTATAAATGTTTCTTTCCCCTTCTTTTGTATCCAATTTTTTATATAATCGTTCAAAAATTTCATTTTTTTGCTTCACTCACTACTTTCTTAGCTTCTTTCTTGGCTATTGTGTATTTTTTTAAGTTTTCCTCATACTTACAAATATATAATTCCTTATAAGCTATTCGTTTTTCCTCACTTTATCTTGTACTTTCTCATTCCACCACCAAGATTCTTTACTTAGTGGTGCATGTCCCTTTAACTCACCGAGTACACTCTTAGCTACTATTTTCAACTTTGATACCATCTTATCTCATGTTGTATTAGAGTCACCGTATATTTCACCTAATGCTGGTACTTCTACCTTCTCCTTAAATATATCTTGTTTCCCATCCTTTAACTTCCACCACTTAATTCTAGGAATCGTATATATTTTCTTTCTATTGATACTATGTTTGAGGCGTATATCCAACACTACTAACCTATGTTGGGTAGTTAAGCTTTCTCTAGGGATGACTTTGCAATCTTTACAAATCTTTCTATTCTTCTTCCTTGGGAATTGATTGGAATAATAATTAAATAATAAGGTTATTTGAAAAATAATCTTATTGGAATTTTTTGAAATTTTCTGAGAATTTTTCGAAGCTCATAAGGCGTATTTTGAGGGGGCGAATCTATAGGCTTGGGAAAATCCTGTTTGGAATACCACTTATGTGGGAATTGATTTATCAAATAACCTAAGTATATGTATACATTAAAACATAGGTTTCTTTTTTTTTATTTCCCTGATTCATTCCTCCTTCGCCCTCTCCCTCTCGCGACAACTCCTCCCGATTTCCCCATCTCCATCCCCGATCGCCCTCTGCCCCCATCGAGCGTCGGCGCCAGGACTCTTCACAGCCGCAGATGCCGCCTCCTCTCCCTTCTCTCCGCATCTCCTCCGACCACCACGAGCCGATGCTAGGTCACCGCCGCCTTGTTCCATCTCCTTTCCCGATCCCGTCGCCTGTGCCCTAGCCACCCTCTACCCTAGCTTGGATCCACCATCAGCGTGTCGTGCCCTAGTGCCGACACAGATCCAGCACATTCTTCTTCGAGCCGTGCCCTAGCGACGCCATTCTCCTCTGCTCGGATCGCCTCCACAGTTGCAACTAGCGTTCATCAAAGAGGGATTAGTGGATATGATTAAGGGTTTCAATTTGCACTGTTCGTCGGTGGCGATCCACAACTCCAACCACTTTTCCGACAAGTAAGCACACCAATCTCATGCCAACAGTAGAGCAATCAGATTTAGGGTGAGCCTGGGTTAGTGTTGGAATATTCAGAAGCTATGTTGGTGTTGAGACTTTTGTGCTTAATCAGCTTCCCTGTTTTTTTCTTAGCTCTGGCCGATAGCGCTGTTCCGACCATCTTTCCGACAGTAAGGGGTTTTCCGGTAGTGGGCTGATAGAAGGATACTCAAATTTGGGTAAGTTGTGGTTTGATTCATACATGAATGTAGATTTAAATTGGAACGGTGTAGTTGTTAATCTGTTGTTACTTGGATAATTAGTGATTAGTGAATTTAGAATGATTTATGATAAGATTTGATTAGTGATCAATTGGTAATGAATTAAGTGATTCATGATGCTAGGTTTGGTTAAATATGAATTACTAAATATGAATTTGGATCAGAAGATGAAACAATTGGTTGACTGAGGATTATTGGATTATCATTAATTAGGGTTAATTAATGATCGTTTCGATTAGGGTTTTTCCCTATTAGTTTAGTCTTGAAGCTATACAATATGTGATTTGCAGGACTTTGATTCGAGATAAGAGTCTCGACATGGGTTCGTTCTATTTCGGATACGATCTCTATTTTTTAGGCGGGTACCTTTGACTTATCTCTTTTGATATGCGTAGTAATTTATAGCGAGTAGTAATGATTGTGTTTAGCTACCATTGGTATGTCACTACTTGATACTTATAGCATGTCTTTGTTTGTTATTATCTGTTATGCATTTAGACTAATATTTTTTTGTTCTTGCCATGTGTACAGGACTAGTTACTAGACATACCTGACATGTGTACCTAGTTTCACGATACTTAGATCCTTGTTGGATTTCTTTAGCTTTTTGGTATATATTATGGAGGTGTTAGGATTTACATGTTGTAGTGTCATGCACCATCTTGCATGATTGCATGTTGAGCGATTGTCGGCTCCATTGTTGTTGAGCAGATCGCCAGTTACATGATCTGCACATACAACCACTCAAGAATTAGTGGTACATCAGGCAGGGTGTGTGCAGTTTGCTCTGTCGGTCCGCTCATGAGTAGCGATGACTGCAGCGTGTAGCGGGCAGGGATCCCTCCCCTTGACCATGATATGTTTGGGTAGGAGGATAGGTGTACTCCGACTGTCCACTCGGTCACTCAGGAGTAGTGATGACAAAGTGCACAGTTGTCATAGCCCTACCCACTCGGTCTCACCATCGCATGTGAGATGGTTAACTGGCGTCAGGGGTGACCATGTCATATTTTCATCATATGCATGGATTGCATTTATTGCTTGCGGTTGCTGCATTTTGTATGTTGCATTTTTGGTGGTTGCATATGATTGACATGCATATTAGGAGACATTTTATGTCTGGTCTGACGACCCTTATATCCGGATAGGAGGTCCTAGTGAGTACAGTTTCTTCAGCCTTTTCAGTTCACATTTCCTATTATTGTTCGGAAAACTATACCGCATGATTTTTACTGATAGTTATATTTTACTATGCATGTCCGCTTGATACCCGCTGAGTTGTTGAACTCACTACCCCTTATTTTTCCTGTTGTTTTCAAGTTAGCACATAGATATGTCGTGTCGCTCGGAGTATCCTGTCTGTCGGTCCCACGTCACATCAAAAGACGGTTTACCTCGCTCTTGATTTCTTTTTTTTTATATATTCCTTATTGATTTAGCTTTGTATTGGTGTTTAACCATGTGACTATTTTATCGTTTTGGTGTTGTATTTGTGTTTAAACCGTGCCGGCACGCATTGTGTTGTTTTCGTTTGCATGGACTTTCCTTTTGTTTTCCCGTTATATTCTTAGTACAGTCGTATGGGCTGATATATATATAACTGCGTGGTTGTGGTTATTTTGTTCCAACCGAGTGGACTGACTATATAACTGTGTGTTTGTATATATATATATATATATATTCCAGCCGTGTGGGCTGATGTATTTTGTTTGTGACGTATTCATGCTTCAGATTGTTATCGGTACAGGGGAGATGCTCCCGGATTTTCCTCTGGCAGGGACTCCTCTGGGGCATGACATAATTGGCTGAGTTCATCTCACTAGTTAGTTGCACTGTTTGTTCTTTTGAAGATTTTATTCACTATTATGATATTCAAACTCAAATTATTTTGGATTTCAAGTTGAACCAGTTTATAATGTAGTATCATTTGAAATTGTTCTATTTAATTTGAATCTCTTTAATGTTAATACATTGTTTGATCACAGCACTATATAGGAGAAGTTGATACAATAGAGAAAAATCAAAAGGTCGCAACAACAACAATCATGGGCAAGTACCCCAATGACACTAAAGTATCTCACTTTGATCCTGGTGAAATGAGAACTCATAAGAACAATAAATGGTTGAACCCAGGCCAAAAAACATTACTAACTCCCAATCATGGATGGCAACCTGAGGCTAGCTAATGATAACATCAGAATTTAATAATAAATATGGCTTGAAGACATTAATTATGATTCAAGCCAAGAGATTCAAAGGGACACCATTTTCAGCTAAGAATATTCTTAACATAGAAGGAAAAAAAAAAGAATCACACATTAACCTAAACCAGTGGTTAAGGTGAGTAAGCTCACTTGAAGTTCAATTGCATCCAACAAGTTAGAAGCTTAAGTAAAGAGCGAAAAAGCATACACTGCAGTTGGCAAAATATAGAATCCAAATCACGAAGGTTAAGTCCATTCTCAGTTGTCTGTATATTCCTAAAAGAAGAGTTCTTCAGGATACTAAGTGCTAAAGTGCTAAATTATTAGGGTAGAACTACAAGCCAGTTCATCAATCACTAATCCTCTATAGATATAATCCTTGGGCCATAAATATTAGTAGATGTGTGTATATGACATGAAAGGTTCAATACTATCAGATACAAAGTGGCATTTCATGAGTGCACTTGATCATATTGTCAATATATCAAACTGATACCAGTTTCACATGCTCACATACTCTAATTGGTTAGCTTTTCTAGTTTATGTCAATATTATGAGAGAAATAAAGTATATGGCCATCTCCATTGTTTTTGTTAAGCCGTATTTGTAAATAAATTTTATATAAGAAATCAATACATGATAATATAATCACTTAGACAACTCTTTATTAGAAAACAAAATCACTTGGGGAATTAATTAAAGGATCATGCAAGGAACATTTAAATCAAAGCCTCTAGGTGAGATGCCTAAGGCAAAAGTACTCAACCAAAATAACAAAAGAACAAATGGTATAAGAAAAATTGATGACCGAATCTATAATGCTATAAACTATTATAATGTTGAATCATCCACCACCTGTGATAGAAAAATACTTATATGGCAACAACAAAAAGCATTATAGCGCACCGGCATGGTATTTTTACTACTCATATTTAATTGAAAGCATAACTTTGAACAGAGAAACTCTAATAGGACTTGTCATTAAAACAAACAATTGGTCAAATAGGAAAGCAACTGCTTGTAAAACTAGAAAAGAAGGAAAGCAACAAAGTCATAAATGGAAAACAAAATAACCGGTTACTTTGCTTAAGTTGTTGCTTGTGATAGTTAGAAAACTAGAACCCGAGATCAAGGAGAACATTTAAAGGTAATCAAAATTTTGATATACAGGAAAATATTTTAAAGAAGCTAACGTACTTTGTTGAAGCCTACCTGCCCAACATTATTTCATTGAGCTCAGTCATTGAAGGAGTTCTTTTCACAGCATGCTCCTGCAATATAAGTTTGTTTTAACTATCACTCACCTTGAGTAATGGAGAAGCCGATGGAAGATAGAAGCAAAGGTTTGAAGTCTTTTCTTCCATGTTTCTCAATTCAAAAAACCAACAAAAACTTGTTTCCTGTAGCTATTTTAAAACTAGCATTTTGTACCAGGGCATAGATCTTTTGTAGGATGCATGACAAGAATGAAAAGTAATCGGCAAACAGAAGATAGAAGGTTTATATCAAGGAAATATAAATGGTTGTTCCATACACAAAGGCACTGCACCACACATCGCTTTGGAAATTTTTTCACAGCGGAAGCTATTTAAGTAATGACATCAATGACTTTTTGTTGAACCTGTCCCATAAACAAACACATTAAAATCCCATATGAGATAAGTGTAGAAATCAATAACTATTTTTTTATAATTTTTACTATGGCATGCCACGATATGTTTTTCTCATTCCATCTAGGTATAGTACATAAAAATAGAATAACAATCTCACATCTAGATCCTAAAGATTCTCAATTTTTTCTTCAAAAAGGCCAATAGCTACAAAAGACATATCTGACCTTATTCCGACCCACATTAGTGTTATAATGATTGATTTGATAACATGTTCTGAATCATGATAAGTAATGAAATCTTGTAGGTTGTACTACTTTGGAATTGATATATGGTGTTATAATACAATGAAACATGCTACACATAATGACAACACAGATTTATCACTTACGTTCCTATACGAAAGAATGTCACATAGGTAAAGAGGGGTTCATTACTTTCTAGTTGTCCTTCCAAACACTATTTATTTGAGAGATAGTTTCCACCTTTACGCATGATCACAATCTTCCTTCAATTTCCTTTAAACTCATTTTGCTAGGCTATTATCAATCAAAGAAATTAAGAACTAGATAAGATAGAAAAGAGTATTAGCAAAAAACCCTAACCAAAAGATCTATAGAATAAGTGTTCTACATTAGCTTTTTTTCCTACTTTGAATATGATTCCATGTAATCGAGCATTTGATCTCTTTATTTTAAAGGGAATGAGATGCTCATTTCAGAAGAATTGATGACAACACGACCTTTATAGGAAGTGATAGAGTTATCAACATTTTACAATGCTCAAATAAGTTTATTTGTTAACAGGAAGAAAAGGCTTCAACATGTCCACACTGAGCATATGAACCTCTCCTCCAAAGTGAAAGCAAAAAAATAAAATCACAAAAGAAAAGAAGTAATATTTGGCAGCAATGTCTTGGTAGAAGACAAAAATAGAAAAGTTTGCACAAATTAATCTAGGACAAGCCCAGATAACCTTTTTGTAGTTCTTGATCTAAGAATTAAGTGAAGCATGTATTGAAATGTTTTCAACTGAAAAACTGATGTTTGGTATATGTATTAGTTAACATAAGAAGGCAAAAATACCAAATTTTTTAGTTGGTTAGTCATACTGGAGGGGTATAACCCAACCCAAACAAACCAGGAATACATTTTAGCAAAATTCGCTCTAGTGTTGACAAATCCTAGTTTTCAAAAGACTACATAAGAACATAAAATACTAGGCTCTCTTAGCTGAGACTATTGGTTGTTTTTCAATGCACCTTCCTGTCAATGCTTCAAATATTTACAAAACAAAAAAAGAGAACTTCAAGATCTGACACCACCAAGTTCTGGCATTTACATCAATAGAATCCATTTTCTCTAAATAAAGGCTAAAGAATTTCACTAGACTCATCCTCTTATGCATAGATATTTGACGTGCTCAAGAGTGTCAAGATTCTTATTAAGACATTATACGCTAAACTACTTAATATGATTTTCAAGTTAGAGCAATGTAAATTTCAAATTTAGGCCTAGGAATGAATGATAATGATTAAGCATTCCAAACTTGAGGTTTAAAACTAAGCACAAGTTCCAATTAATATATTTGAAAGAATCAAACCATTATTTTGTTTTTTCCCTCTAGTCGTACTTATTATCCAAAATCATGTGAATACTCTTAGAAATAGAAGTCTCTAATTTATTTAAATATATTGTGTAATGGAAATTAACAACAATTTAGATGTGTTCTCTAATATTTCAGTCAGTCTATCATTGCGAACTAAAATTATGAATGTCTCAATCATTTGTTTTCTTTGTTTCCAAATATGGATCATGTGTAGGTGCAGATCAATGAGACCGGAAAACTAAGGGGGTTGAACAGCACTTCAACCTACAAATAATTTTTGCCTTTTCTTGCATTTTATAAGGCCAAAAAAACTCAATAGTGATTTGCAATGATGCTTGTATGTTTGTTCATATTAAAGTAAACACATCAAAATAATAATAATCATAGAAGAATGCAATGCTAACAAGAGACCTTTACATGCTTAGAACCCTAATCCTACTAACAATCTATCCAAAGTTAAGTTGATCATGTCAGCAACCCAACTGTGAAAAACTCCTTGGATAAAGTGGAGAAACCACATGTACAAAGACCTTGTAGAAGAAGCCTTTTGATAGCACTAAGTTGCATTTATCTCAACCAAACAAAGCTAGAAATCAAATATGATTTTTCATGCATTATTCTAAGAAGAAACATGCTCATTGTTTATATAAAGAGGCCTCTACAACAAACCAACAATACTTTTTGAACTTATCTTGACAATTGAAATATGAAGGGGAGCTTTGGCGCAACGGTAAAGTTGTTGCCATGTGACCAAAAGGTCACGGGTTCGAATCCTGGAAACAACCTCTTGCAAAAAGCAGGGTAAGGCTTCCCCGGGACCCCGCATGGCGGGAGCTTCGTGCACCGGGTTGCCCTTGACAATTGAAATCTATTTCAATTGACTCAAATTCAAATAAAAAGTCATGCATCTCTTATTGACAACTTAAAAATCAACTAACTAAAGTTTCAATTGACTCAAATTCTCTTTAGTCAATTGGATTCCTTATTTAGTTAGTCAACTCAAGTATAATAGAGCGCATTTTATTCACGAACAAATAGTCTGTAGACAGCTCAACAGTTGATTGAACACTAGTGGACTCAATCTGCTAAGAGATTCCAATTTTGCTCGCTCACACCTCCGTAACCCTATGTAAAAAAGCTTTGGGATCGAGCTTGGACATCGACTACAACAAGAAACTCATGTTACTAGATCGAAGGTTCTCTACAAGTCAAATTTACTCACATCATTCTTGGATAATGTTGCCCAAATCACGTGAACCCCAAAATTACAATTTAACATATTTCTAAGATCATTGCCTTAAGGACTTTGCTAGCTTCCATATCTTCCACATGTCCAAAGGCTATAACCCTTCCTACGATTGACCAAATGCCTCACTGCTACTTTCAATCCATTGTATGCAACCCTAACTTCACCCTATGTGATACATCTCCATTGACGTTGACCACTTGAGGCACAATTGCACCAACATCATGTTATGAGAAATAATATGAATAGAGCACTCACTTTCTAGACATATAGGGTATGACATATAAATACATAGGTTATAATTTCCTTATATAGTACCCTTTTTCAATGTCTGCTATATATTCCTAGTTGGCAAATACTCTTCCCCCACTACAAGCCATTTCTTTCATAGGATTTTTGTTGCCCAACTACACTATCAACCACCCTTCTGCCAAAACCATATGTGTTCTTACAGTGACCAAGGTCTTCCTTCCCTCACGAAACCATCTTCTCCAACAAACAACCCTTCACAGCTCTATGTAATAAAAAAAAAGTGCCAAGGAGCCAAAGTTTCTACCTCTGCCTACTACCCCAAGAAATAGGAGAGGATTCCTCTACCTCTTTTCTTGGAGAATTGAATAGTTTGTCACAGAATGCAACAGAATAGATACTCCTTGGAGATAGAAAGACAATTATTGGAACAATAATTCTATGGTACTTGGTATTTCAAATTCATTAAGTAACCAAACATAGGAGTACTTATTCCACATAAAATCAAAGGGAATAAAATAGTAATTACCACATAACTATTTTAGAAATCATGTAGCATTATAGTATTGAAATATGAAAACAATAATTAAAAAAAAAAGTATGCAACCTCCCAATATAATAAAACTTAAAAGAATGAAGACAATTTAAAGTCATAGTTGAGCTCATATCTCAAAAAAAATAGCAAACTCTTAGTAACACCACAATGAATTTTTAAAAAAGTAATAAGGGATCAGATCAGGGATCATACCACTAGTGCAATTATTCTAGCTTGAATGACTTGTTGAAGGAGCATATCTAGCATCATATCCATACATTAGTGCTAAAGTTGCATATGTATCGCCCACATCCTCTAAAACTATCAGAAAAGTAGGACAAAAACCTAGAAGAAATTTTAGAGAAATGAATTGCATATGTATTGCTAGGATTTTCACCGAGTAATTATTAGAAAACTTAACAAAATAAATAAATAATACAATGTGAACCTCAAAACCAATTGAGGTTAACTGTGTCTTGTTGATGTTAAACAAAAAGCGGCAATAAATATTCAAGAGTAAAAAAAATAATACTTCTTAGAATCATGATTTTCACTATTTTATGTACCAACTGATAGTTGCGTAGGGATCAAGACAATATTAATATAATAGATAAAACTATAAACCACATTGCACGTAGAACTATAAAACCAAGAAATATTAGTCCTTAGTGAAATCATATCTACCATGCAATGCCTTAATAGATTAAGAATTTTGTTCCAAAAACAGACTAATATGCCAAAATGTCGAGGCAAGAATACTATTCATAGATTGAGTATTTCTATCAAATATACTTAAAAAAACAACCTAGAAGAATAACCCTTATTTAAATTGTGAGTGTTGTCTCACATGTATCAGGAGATACACCCAATTCTAATTCTACTTCAACACAAGGCACAACATGCCAATAAAACACGGCATAGTGAAGGAACAGGAAATATTTTGTATAGCATTGTTTTTTTTTAAAAAAAAAAAATATAATTACATGCATTCACAGACCCAAAATGAAAACCTTAGACATAACTGATTTTATCTCAAACTTTGTCATAAGTAGTAATGCATTAATAAGCTAGATCGAAGATACGATCTATATCTAACTTATTGAGCGAATTAGAGAAACTCTCATAAACAAAAACACAAATTAGACATGAAGATGCCGAAAAGAAAACATTACACACAAATGAAAAAATAATTATATAGTTGATGGACACATAGCAAATAGTGTTTCCAAACTCCTATCAGCAAAGTTTTAGAAATTGCTAATGGTGCACATAGACAATTCCTTCACTCAGACCAATCAATAGATAACTATTTCTTCAATGTCAAATCAACACATTGATAAAGAGACGATTAAAGAAAGGATTAAAGGAAGGACATTAGCACCAAATAATAAAGAGAAAAAGAAAGCGTTCAGGGTCCCTGGCAAAAAGATAGATAGAAATCACAGCTTAACCTTAAGTAGACCTTAGCTCGATGAGAACAAGATGTCTTCTTGGATTAAGTCTCATACTCTAGGTTTAGTTTTCCACTAGTTGCAGACATATAACATGGAAATATCATAGAATAGTATAAACACCTAAGTGGCAAATGACTCAATGATATATATTTAGAAATTGTGATTTAGTTTTTGAAGAATTTGATGGTGAAATTTTAAGAATAATAATCACAACAATTGCAGCAAAAATAAGGAGTTTGGGACGACAAGATTATAATATTGATATCATGTGGAAATTATGGCAAATAAAATCATGAATATGGCAAGCTTAAGTCATTGAGTCTAACGGTACATGCATAATATATACAGATTCAATGGTAGTTTTGAGTTCTTTCAAAATGCCCATTAAGGTAAAAGATGGTTTTCATAGATTAGAATGTTGAGCAATTAGGAAATATGTAATAAATGAAAAGAAAAGAAAAATATCATTATGGATATGTGAAGTTACATGAAAAGATAAAATAAAAAATATTATCTATGAGAAATTAGATATAACATCAGTAGATTATAAAATGATGACAAAGAAATTTTAGTTATGGGAAAGGTGTCAAGATACAGGATGGCAAATAAATTTTAATTAATTTGATTATTTAAAAAAATGTTAATTAACTTAGAATAAGTTATGTCTAAGGATATATACTCTTATGTCTTTCATAAAGTGCAATAAATAGATATGACCTATGTAGTTAATATGGAATTAGAAAAAAATAAAAGTTGTAACAAGTTATGTGAGACTACACACAATCACTTAAATATAATGCCATTTGTATAAGGTACTTGTTTATAAATAGAAATATGTTGATACAAAAAATTATTTGAGTTAAATTCCAAGCCCATAAACAAAACAAAAAGGTAGAAAATATAATATAGCACCAAATTGAAGATACAATCATGTAATGATATATAAACAGAAAAGCTACCAAATGGACACTTACATTGATTATCATGTCCTCCCCTCGGGACAGTCTAGTGGCTAGCACATGAGGTATTGCCACCATGAGGTCTAGAGTTCGAATCTCGGCAAAGCCAAGGTAAATGCCTCCCATATATGTTAGTCACTATTCCAAAGGCTAGTAGCCGCCCGTGATTTACCTCCTTTGTGTTGGCTCTGGGACGGGTTGGCGGGGACGTTAGGGGCGAGCGTATTCGCCTTTTGCCACCACATTGACTATCATGTCATCCCAAGTCTCTAGATAAGATAAATCCTACCTTAAATCGTCATGATCACTTATATATGCCTTCATTTTTGGAACCTAATACTTGTCAAGAATAAATTGTGCCAAATTTGAAGATTTGAACGTAATTAAAATTGACACAAATAGGAAGAGTTAAAGAAAAGTCAAGTTGGGATTTTGGCATGTTCTTGGGAAGAAAGGGCAACCTAAGATTATTTTTAGCTTAGCAAATGATTTAAGGATAGAAACACTTACATAAATAATTTAGGTATATTATTTATGCTAAATTGCCATGATTGCTTGTCCATGAATATGGTAACAATATAATCAAATGTAATGTAGGCTTAGTGTAATAGCAGGGTGAATTAAATAAATCCAACAAAAAGATATTGTCAATTGTCAAATAAGTAAACATAGTGATAAATTAAATAAATCCAACAGAAAGATATTGTTGCATCATTCATATTTTACCTCGGCAGCCAAAGCACTCAAAAGAGCAAGCTTGACATCAGTCAGGAAACCTTTAATGTCTCAGAAAGCAAAACTTAAGATTCTCATCGTCATAACAATTATTATTTGAAAAGTCAAAAAAAAAAATTAGGCCTGTAAATTTTTGTAAGACTCAATAAGTCTGACAGTCACTTTCCTGATTGGTAGATTGTAGCCCAAACTCTTTGCAAAAGTTAATTAAATTTTATAACCAACACTTACTTTAAAGAGAGGATTTTGTGAGAACCACAGGCTATAAAAAGATTTAGGGGTATTAAAAATGAACCCGACCCGACGACCAACCCAAGTCGACCCGAAAAAAAATCAAGTTCAGATTAGGCATTTTCGGGTTCGGGTCGGGTTCAGGTTGAAGGGTTGCAAATTTTTATGTTGGGTCGGATCGGGTTCGGATTGATCCAAATATAGATTTTTTAGGGTTATATCAAATTTTATTTTAAAAATTAAGACATTTTTATGTATATTAATATCAATATTTGTATGATAATAATGAAGTATTGAAATAAAAGTGAAGAATTATAGGAACAATAGTTAAAAAAAGTCATTTTGAATAGAATTTTCGGGTTATCCAGGTCGGGTTCGGGTTGGTCGGGTTCGGGTTTAGGGGTTTTGGATTGAATTCGGGTTTGAGTCGGGTTCGGATTGAGTTAAAAAAAATTCAACCTAACCCAATCCGACCCGATCCACCCGAATCGACACCCTTAAAATGATTCCAATAGCACCTTCAACTTTATATGCATAATTCCAAAGTCTTCAATTACAGATACCATCCATGAAATGCCTTCACTGGAAACCTTGGGATTCTTATAATGCTCTTTTATAATTTTGTAGAGCTTGAACATCAACCTGCATCTTATATACAAATAAAAAAAATTGTAAAAACTAATCAAATTCCTTACTCTATTAAAAATGAGAAAAAAAACAGTAAGTATCATTGTAGTTAGATTTGAATTTTAAGGATATTTAATCTAGTCGATCTAAGGGGGATGTTTCTGGTTGACATGCATAAGCGAAAGGGCCACCGATATTAAAATATGAAATCAAGCAATGAAAACCAAATCAAAATCTGAACATATTGATCTCAGATCCTGAAGATTCTCAATTTCCTCTTTAAAAAATAAAAAGATGCAAAAAACATATCTTGTCAATGTTATAATGATTGATTGTACGACATATTAAACCATTACAAGTAATGAAAATCTTATAGGTTGTACTACTTTACAATTGATATATGTAATAGAATGACATGTTTCCTATATGAAAAAGAACACCAAATAGACTAGACAACTAAACATAATAATGACAAGAAAGAGGGATTCATTACCTTCTAGCTGATCCTTCCAAACACTACTTTTTATTTGAGAGACAGTTTCTATCTTTACGCATAATCCCAACAATCTTCCTTCAATTTCCTCTAAACTCATTTCGCAATCAAAGAAATTAAGAATCAAATCAAAAAATAGAATATTAGCAAAAAAAAAAATACCCAAAAGATTTATTGAATATTTATTCTATATTACATTTACGTATTACCCAAAAGAAAACAAGAGGTCTTTAATTCCAAAAAAAATATTATTGGAGTTTTGCTGAGACAAATTATCTCGACATCTTCAATCACAACAAAATCCTTCAATTCTTCCACCCCACCTATTGTTTTCACTTACGGTTTAGCAGTCGCACAATTCTTACTAGGGAGCTAAAATGATATTCAATCAAATTGAGGTTTCTTCCCACTAAGCATGCTAGCATTAAACAACCATATGAATGAGCTATCAGCATGCTCAATAAAATGTCATATCAAGAAAGAAAACTTAGAAACCTATATAATGACTAATGAGTTATGAGTTATCTATTGCAATCATTTTATGTTGTTGAAACTCCAACAAAAAGTAGGACAAAATTAGTTAAGTTGTAAAAGAAAAGGGAGAAGCATTCATACAACATCCAAAGGAGAGAGAATGAACACCAAAATCTGACCATCAAATCTAAAAAAAAAACAAAAGAAGAAGCTTGTCAATAACACCTTTTACCTAGAAAGACAAATCTTACCTTCTTGAGTTTCAAGAAACAAGAGCATCATTCTCTAGTCATCCATAAATGAGCGTACATATAGTGCCCATATATTTTAGTCCAACCTTCGAAACATAAAAAAAACTCACGATGAACACTTCATGAAAACATACTAATTATAGCATTTCAAATTATTCGAGGGGAAAAAGAAACAAAACCAACCTTGGACATTCTGGCTATTAATCTTGAGCAACTTGGAACAATTTTTAGAACTCAAAAACAAAAAACTTTCTAAAAACTTCACATAGTTGAAATATAAACAAAAGAATATCAAGCCAAAACTATAAAGTGGAAGAAAACAAAAGGACAAAAGAGGCAACATAACATGTGTCATAAATTTACAAGACTTGATGTCAAGGGCACAAGCATGGATCCAATCTAGTGGCTAAATTTTTAGCATAAAGTTAAGAAAGACAAGGTTCTTTAAGTTTTCATTGATGAAGAATTTATCATATTTGTCACTTTCTTATATCAGTTCTATGATTGACAACCACAATTTAGCAAGGTAATGAAAAAAGAACAAAAATTCGAGGTAATAAAAAAAATCAGTTTATTTTGCACAATTCAATTCCAATGACAATAGATAAAAGAAAAAAAATCCTATATGGAAAAAAATTTAAAACATAATTGATTGTATAATAGATAAAAGGAAATTCCAAATAAAAAATGATCACCTCCTTTCATAGCAATAAGTAATTGATCTGTTGGCCACAATGAAGCAACCCTACGGGATGGGAGTGAAGTGCATTTACAGCTGCATTTTGAATCTACATGAAGCTTTGCATCGGATGCCAGCAACTAGGACACCAAGTAGCGCACTGTAATGCCTCCCGGAATCCCCAAACAATGAATACAATTGTTGGGAACCATGAAGACCTGGATAGTGCTGCTAATGAGGCCAATGATGAGACAACACAAGTCCTGTGATAGAGGGAACTACCCGACAGAATAGTCAACCACCTACACATCAACAAACAGACAATGACTGTAACATCAACGTTTCACTACCACTGATATTAGAAGATCTTGAGGAGAATGACCCAGCGAACCTGGTGTGCACAGATGGTCTGAACCAGAAGGACATGTGCCCACTTGGGGACAGTAACGATTTAAAGCTGCCCCAACCTCTGACAGTCTCAAATGAGGAAGCTACCTGAAAATTAGATTCTAAGAAAGGTTCATATACTCACTCAAGGGAAGTTATCACAACGGAAGGGAACTTTTAAATAAAGCAAGAGTGATCCTACAAGGCATTCTGATACAATTGCAGCAACTGCAGGACGCCTAGTGACTGATAAAATCTCTGACATGCAAGAAAAAGAATTCGAGAAATAGTTTCAGCAATCATAAATGCAGGAGTTCAAAGGATGAAACCCAATTGCAAAAGCTACCGTTCAATGCTGCCTGAGCACACGCAGGGACTACCATTTCAATGACTGCATTCACTATTTGGTGTAGCTCATGTGTCAAAAAAAAAAAAAAGAATTAGAAAGCATGGTAACTAACTCATCGATAATGAGAATGTGTTTGTTCTGAGCATAATTATCTTTCCATATTCCAGTTATAGATTATAAGTCACTAGGTGAATGTATCTTATTCAATTCCAAAGCCTTGCACCTTCAAAAAAAAAATATATAAGCAATGAAAAAATTAAAAAGCCATACATATCTAGTGAAGTATGTATAAGAAATGATAGCATTATCCCATTCTCAAGAACTGAAGTCACTTGAGCATTAACCAACATGCCGGGAACCAATAGGTCAATTGAGAGACTTTTAAGATCTTTAACCTACGATAGAAAATCAAGACAAACAATAATTGGATTAAATATTAAAACATAGACAAATGAAAGACTAAAACAAACAACACATTTTGCGACCACATCAGGATCAGAATCATCATAGAGAACAGCTCGAGCTTTATCAAAGCTTTTAACATAACACTATATAAATTGTCTCACAGTAAGCATATTGGAAGAAGAAAAGTGGAGAGCAATATTTCTTCATGAATCAATAAAATCACAGTCAGAAAAATGAAATAAATAATAGCGACAGAAGATAGAAAAAACTACACATGGAACAAAAAAATCGAAAGTTACTTTCTTAGAGAAAATAGGCAAATGAAAACTTCCCGCCAAGAATGACCAACCATAAAAGTACATATCTGAAATACTTATCAGATATCATCAAACAACACATTGTTGACATGATCAAAAAACCATTTAAAGTTCAAATAGTAACCAAACAACCGATAGGTCAAAACATAGAACAAAAAATAAAACTAGAACCATAGAATTAATTTACCTTATATATATGTTCATATGATTATAATTTAAAACTGCATAGAATTATTTATCATGGTTGAGATACTGCAACAATGACATATCAATAAATCTTTAGACAATAATGGTATATCACAATTTGTTCGTTGCATCCACTCATAAGATAAAACATATATCAAGATTAAATTTGAGTAATTATTATTAGAAAAGGCAAAATTTTGGTACCACAATAGACAAGAAATTCCTTTCAAACATAATCCTAATATCAATCAAACTAATTGTTAAATCATAAGCATTCTTTCAAATCGCAAATCAAATATGATTGCTCGAGTGATCAATACAAAACATCACAAAGTACTAAGCTTAGAAAGTCACAGTTTCTAAGAAATCTAGGTAAAAGAATTGGAAAGACAACCACCCAAACTCAGAATTAATTGAAAACCAAGATTTCAATGATGATAAAGGAAATCATCATATGGAATGTGCATCAAAATAGTACAATCAAAAAAAAAAAAAGATGACTAAATGATTTTGTCCATGCGCCTTTCATACATGTTGCTAGGCAGAAAAGAACTTAATAGTCCTCTCAATACATACCCCATCAAACATAATAATCTTCCTTGAGGAAGAAAAAAAACGTGTCAGTAACTTAGGAACAAGGAGAAGACAAACTGAAAGTTCAAAAAAAGACAAGACATGAAAAAAGATTATGCTGCTTATTCAGAAAGATATATATTTGGAAAGCAACAAAACTGGAACCATAGAACCAACTTGTCGTGCTTTACTTAAACCAAGTGCATCAATTTTGATAAGCTTATTAGAAATTATTAATGAAGGGGAGCCTTAGCATAATGGTAAAGTTAGAAACACCCTTTTGCAAAAAACAGGATAAGGTTGCATACAATGGATCCTTCCACGGACCCCGCATAGCGGGAGCATCGTGCACCGGGCTGCCCTTTTTTTTATTAGAAATTATTAATGAAAAGAGTGATAAACACACAGAAAAAAAAAAGATACAATACCAAAAGTATGACAATATATCAAGAAATTATAAAATCTAAAGTAATAATCTGATGTGAAAGAACATAGATATAAAATAGACGTGATGTTCGGGTAACAGCTGATCGACGTGATGTTGAAATGCACCATACATCATTAGGATATCTAGAACACCTACATCACAAATGCTGACAGAATTTAAGCAACAAAAAATTTAACTAGTTAGAAGGAACATATTTGCTTTCTACAAACTTCAACACAGCATAAGTGAACCTACTTAATTGTCATCGAATTCACACCATTATTGAAAGCAATGATTGTTAATCCGGGAACATAAATTTATTAACATGTGACTGAGATTATAAAGTTGAAAATACAAAAAATTATAGGATTCAATAACCTAAAAATAATGATAACAATTAGTTTGGTAGATTATATATGAGCTACTACCATGGAGTAAAAAAATCAAAAGGAATCCCTCTTTTCCAATCCTGCCCCAACCGGTGAGAGGAACCAGATCCTTAGTTATGAGGAAAATAATAAAAATGTTAAGATTACCAAAATATCCATTTCATTAGGATTGAGATGAAAGGAGATGAAAGGGCTCGATCCTACGACTAAGAATAATAATAAGAATGTCCAGAATACCAGAATATCCATTTCCTTTGGACCAAGGAGAAAAATAATAATAATAATAATAATATTTGTATGTACCAGAGTTATAATCCAACTGAGAAAAAGAGCTCGATCCCACGGTCATTAAGATAATAAGAAGAAGAATGCCTGAATACCAACGATTTGCTGTTAAGAATAAGAATGTCAGAATACCCATCTCGACCGATGGGAAGAGCTCAATCACTATATCAGGAGGATAATAACAAGAAAGCTAAATAATCTCCCAATCGAATAAAGGAGTTTGATCCCTGTAAGGAGGATGACAACTAAAAAATCAAGAATACCAAAAGTCTAATAATGTCTTAATAGATCATATCAATAATGTCCCAGTCGGAGAGAGGAGCTCAATCACAATAACAGGAGGAATAACTAGAAAGCCAAGAATACCAGAAGTTCAATAATGTCCCGACCGAGGAAAGGAATTCGATCTCTTGGTCGGGAGGAGGACAACTAGAAAACCAAGAATATCAGAAGTCCAATAATGTCCCAGCCGGGGAGAGGAGCTCAATCACTAACAGGAGTATAATAATCAGAAAGCCAAGAATACCTGAAGTCCAATAATGTCCCGACCGAGGAAAGGAATTCGATCCCTTGGTCGGGAGGATGACAACTAAAAATCAAGAATACCAGAAGTCCAATAATGTCCCAATAGAGTATATCAATAATGTAACAGCCGGGGAGAGGAGCTCAATCACTATAACAGGAGGATAAAAACGAGAAAACCAAGAATATCAGAAGTCTAATAATGTCCCGATCGAGGAAAAGAGTTTGATCCCTTAGTCGGGAGAATGATAACTAGAAAGCCAAGAATATCAGAAGTCCAATAATGTCCCGACCGAGGAAAGGAATTTGATCCTTGGTCGGGAGAATGACAACTAGAAAACCAAGAATACCAAAAGTCCATAATGTCCCAATAGAGCATATCAATAATGATCCGGCCGAAGAGGAGCTCAATCACTATAATAGGAGGACAATAATGTCCCAACCGAGGAAAGGAGTTTGATCTCTTAGTCGGGAAGATGATAACAAGAAAACCAAGAATACCAGAAGTCCAATACTATCCCAACCGAGGAAAGGAGTTTGATCCCTTGGTCAGGAGGACGACAACTAGAAAACCAAGAATATCATAAGTCCAATAATGTCTCTAGCATACCAATATGTCCCGACCGGGAGAGGAGCTCAATCACTATATCAAGAGGATGATAACCAGAAAACCAAGAATACCAGAAGTCCAAAAATGTCACGACCGAGTAGATAAATCCGATAAGACTAGAAGACGAGTCACATCTGGGATAGAATACTAATGAGATTAGAAAACCAATCCACTAGGGGATATTTGTGAAAAAAGACTAGCCCAGGCCCGGGTATATGTCGAAGAAATAAGAAAACCAAGATCACCTAACAATATCGAGAAGTCTAATAGGATAATAATTCCAATCCCTCCCGGAGATAGTAAGTGAAAAAACCAAAAGATCTAAAAAACTAATGTTGTTGAGGGTTATTAGTAAGATCAGAAAGCCAATCCCCTAGGAGAATATTAATAAGATATGGATAAGATTATAAAATTAATCCTACTCGGGGTATAGACCAATACAATCAGAAAAACCAATCCCGCAAGGGAATATTAATAAGATCAGAAAAGCAATCCCGATAGGGAATAACTAGAAAACCAAGAATATCAGAAGAGTCCAATAATGTCCCAATAGAGCATACCAATATGTCCCGACCAGGAAAGGAGCTCAATCACTATATCGGGAGGATGATAACCAGAAAACCAAGAATACCAGAAGTCCAAGAATGTCACGACCGAGTAGATAAATCCGATAAGACTAGAAGACGAGTCACATCTGGGATAGAATACTAATGAGATTAGAAAACCAATCCACTAGGGGATATTTGTGAAAAAAGACTAGCCCAGGCCCGGGTATATGTCGAAGATATAAGAAAACCAAGATCACCTAACAATATCGAGAAGTCAATAGGATAATAATTCCAATCCCTCCCGGAGATAGTAAATGAAAAAACCAATAAGATTTGAAAAACTAATGTTGTTGAGGGTTATTAGTAAGATCAAAAAACCAATCCCCTAGGAGAATATTAATAAGATATGGATAAGATTATAAAATTAATCCTACTCGGGGTGCAAACCAATACAATCAGAAAAACCAATCCCGCAAGGGAATATTAATAAGATCAGAAAAGCAATCCCGATAGGGAATAACTAGAAAACCAAGAATATTAGAAGAGTCCAATAATGTCCCAATAGAGCATACCAATATGTCCCGACCAGGAAAGGAGCTCAATCACTATATCGGGAGGATGATAACCAGAAAACCAAGAATACCAGAAGTCCAAGAATGTCAAGACCGAGTAGATAAATCCGATAAGACTAGAAGACGAGTCACATCTGGGATAGAATACTAATGAGATTAGAAAACCAATCCACTAGGGGATATTTGTGAAAAAAGACTAGCCCAGGTATATGTCGAAGATATAAGAAAACCAAGATCACCTAACAATATCGAGAAGTCAATAGGATAATAATTCCAATCCCTCCCGGAGATAGTAAATGAAAAAACCAATAAGATTTGAAAAACTAATGTTGTTGAGGGTGCAAACCAATACAATCAGAAAAACCAATCCCGCAAGGGAATATTAATAAGATCAGAAAAGGAATCCCGATAGGGAATAACTTAGAAGTCAAATAAGAAAAGAAATTCAATCCGCAGTATAAGATAGCTTGGAGGTTGTTATTCTCAAATAAATAGAGATTCTGCTATAGACAATTATTAGTAGAGACTCCTATACTTCAACCAACATGGAATATTGTAGGTTAACATGGTTTTTGGCTTAATCAAATTGCTTCATTAATATATAATCTATATCCCCTATACAACAATAATCAAGCCTTATTGGCAGGGTCGGCTAATCAAAATCCTTTATGGAACTAAATATTCCCCTCTTACATGAAAATGATAGAAGTCAGATGTAAACAGTTCAAAATACATACAATAATAAATAATGCAATTAATACTAACCAATACCATTTTTCAGCATGAATTCTCGCTAAGTCTATTGATCCATGCTAGCCATATATAACAATGCAATACATACACTTAATTTGCAAATCAATTAAGCCCATTGCTAAAATTAAGATAGCACCACTAATTCTCCTTCACAATAAATAGCAGAAAAATTAATAAATTCCGAATGTATACATCGAGCATCATGTGTCTACATTTGTTGAGCCATTTAAAAGTTCAAATAGATGTGATTGATTGAACGTATAATCAAAAATAAATCAACATATATCCATTTCAAAATGAACAACCGACGAGGACTAACAAAAAACCTATATTGTATTAGTAAACTTTTAACAAAGCACAAGCTGATAAAAAAATGACTCTGATCCTTAATCAAAATAGCCAAGAGTGAACTTAATTGATTCCTGATCATATAGCTGATAAAAAATGGTTTCATTGAAATTAGCACAAGCCTGTTCCTTGTTAGATTGATCCTCATAATCAAATAGAAAGCACATATGAAAATAACTATTGTAAGAAGAACCTTAGAGGACTCATTCTGAATTTCTAAACTCACTTTCTATATTTCATACCAATAAAGACCAGAAACATATGAGACCAAAAGAAGGTGAAATCACAATTAATTAAGCTAAAGAACCAACTATAGAAATGTCAAAGCAACTATTATAAAATCAATCAGAAACGAGAGCAAAAAAAAACCTGGATGTAAATGGCAGCTCTATGCTCCTTGATGTGCATATATTTCTGTAGACCAAGGAAACCATGAATACTAAATTGGAGTACGACAACAACTGAATGAATATACATGAAGCCATCCCCGAACATGCAAAAAATTCTGGCCAACCTAAGAAAAACAAAGAATGTCATGCAATTTGATATCTCAATAAAATTATGCTATGCACATAAGGGATCAATATATATAACGAATTGCAACCCAAGAGAATAAAGTAGAAAAAATTATATAATCAAAAAGTGGAACTCATGTTATCACATTAATTCACTTCTATCCAATGAAATTTAAAAATTATATCCGCAACATGGATCGAGTACTTCATTAGTGACTACCACAATGCTCGTACTCTACAAAGAAGTTTGTAAATATTCCTTGGACCTGGAAAAAAATAATAATTAGCTTTTAAAAAAGCCAATTTCTTCAAAACACTTCAGATTAAAAAAAAAAGTAAACATTTGATGCCCACAAAAGCTTCCACAATGCTATTTAGACTTAGAACTATGCATTTTATAGAAAAAGAATTTCTGCAAAGTACCTACTGTAATTGCAGCAATTGCAACAACTATAGTGACAAAAAACTCCGTGACTAACGAAAATTTTGAAGTGGTTCTAAATTATCTTTGCAACATTTTCCAAAACCCCATTTCTCCGTGCATCTAAACTGCAATCTAACCAGCTCTATGAATGATTTTAGGCTCCCAAAGCAGGAAAAGACAAATACTTCTTGTAAGCTCATAAAGATATATGGCCTCAGATTTAACAACCGTAAAGACATCAACACAATTGTTACATGTTTTTACTTATAGTGGCTTCGGACAAATCTTGCAAAACATGAAAGAGGACGAGTTAAAAGAAAATTAACTAAGAACTTTACCTACTAGTTACATGTGATTAACTTTCAAGATAAAGATTATTTTTTAGAAAAGATAATCACATGATGGCTGAGTGCAACAATGAAACCAATAGCGGTGTCAATGGGATGATGTTAAGTACGTAGGTACAAGAACAATTCAAAGTTTAGAAGATATGTTATACTTGACCCAAGGACTAACTTCCAAGAGAATGTGAAGGACATGTATCCTCCAATGCTATAAGAATAGGCAAAAGTAGTATTACGATACTGAAGCACTTATTGCACCTATTTAGTTAGGGAAAAGTATGAACATAGATCATGATCTAGAAAAAAAAAATAAGATTTTTGACATGTCAAACCCTCAAAATCACAAGAAGGTTGGATAATGAAATGGAATAAAGTTCTCTCGGTTCACTATTAGCAGCAGGAAATGACTCATCTGCAATGTGTAGCCAAAAACTGATCATGTACGGTCAATTCCAACTACAAACAGCAAATACTTTTAAAGTGTATACTTTTAAAGTGTATGATACACAACTAATAACATAAAAAGAGAATTGAAAGTAATAGCCTACAAAAAATTAACAGAGATGGACTAAAAGGGAAATTGTCCATAAGGAGCATGATACTCAGTTGAAGACAAGGAAATTCTTTTATAAAAAACTGAAATGCCCATCTAAATACCTACATAAAAGAGTTGACAAGGAACATATCTGGACAACATTATTGCAAAAGAAAAACTTCAATATTATGCTGAAGATAAACGACCATGCTCATAACCTTGATTTATTGTGTGTTACCAAGATCTTCCTAGCACTCTGGATGTCAGTCAAGCTACAAAGGTTGTTTTCCTTGCAACATTTTGTAGAAAAAGGAAATTTTCTTGACAAATAAAATAAAATGTAACTCTGGAAAATCAAAATTACTCAACAGAGTCATGTAATGGAAATTCCAATACCAAGAATATGTAAAGACTCAAAACATCAAAGAATTGCAAGCATCCATAGCAGTAAAGAGGAAGAAAAAGGAGAGGAGTGAAGAAGTAAACCCAAGATCTTGCACATAACTAGGTCTCATATGGGCCTTCAACTATCCATGGAAAGGAACAAGGAAAATGAAGTTGGTTTCAATTTGTCTAATTGAAATAAAAATGAAAGGAATGCATCCAAAAGTCAATACCTTGCTATACAACTCAGGCTTCTATCAAAGAAAAGAATTATCTGGACAAGATCATTGAATGATTCATTTACCACCCTTCCTTTCGTGGAGAGAAAGAAAGTACAATGGTATTTTGTTGCTTTATATATTTATCTCTTTGAAGATATAGAAATCCTAAAATTCCTTTCTAATATGACAAACTAACATTATCGGATATGATGAAAGTAAAGGAACTATTCATGGAGGCAGAGCATGGACCTATCACAAGCAACCTCAAAGAGCTGAATTGCACCTAACTTAGGCTAAGATTCTCGGTTCCATTAAATTAATAGGATGTCATAAGATCAAATGGAAAAGAAATCTTGGAAGGGGAAAATAAAATGTTTAAGTGTGCATACAAATTACTTTCTACAAAAAATATTTTCAAGAAACTAAATGTCGAAGAATGTTATTAAGCTAACCCACATGTGTGTTGATTCAGACTAGAACTTTAAATTATACCTAACATCCCGTAATAAAATTTCTTATGACAACTGAACATCACAAACTGAGAAAGGAAATTTTTTCCCTTTTTCTTCAAGAGCAGCTTATACCTTAGAGATCATCTTGGTGTTCTGAGTAATCAAAGTTTAACACCATCATGTTGTGGTAAGTTATAAAAGGTATTATCTGTGAATGTATCTAGAAACTAAAAAAAATAAAAACTCTACTAAAGTAAATTTAACACACATTATTAAGAGCCTTCCACAATAACTTTAAATGGAATCATCTGGGTATATATAACTTAACCCACCCACTCACACTAGGGATTATCACCAAGTTACGGCTCTCTAAAAAGGTTTTTTTTATACAATTCAAATATTTAGATTTGGAAAATTCAACAAGAAATATTCACATAATGTATTGTCACTCAGTCTTTGCTCTCATTACCAAACATATAGCAAAATTGATAAGACAAGCTGTCTTGATTGAAGGATTCCTCACCAGTCTTTGTTGTACCACATAATGTGAGCAACAACGAAGCAGTGAGTAAAAATGCAGTTAAGAGAAATCCAGGCATTATAGATCCGAAAAAAATTACCACAGCACAAAAGATACCTGCAATAACCAAACCCATACGTCCTAAGTCAAAGAAACAAACACAAGCATAAGTTGGGAACCTAGTAAAATTACATCAACTTGTGTGACAGAAGTTACATTAACTCGCAGAAAATAACATGAATTTCAAAGGTAAAGAAGCAATAAAACAAACGTTACATAAACTCGCAGAAAATAACATGAATTTCAAAGGTAAAGAAGCGATAAAACAAAGTGAATGTTTGCACAAATGGCTCTACTACCCAGTACAAACCAAGAAAAGGAAACAAAACCAAAACGAAATCGGACAAAGAAATTATGAGAATTCACTACAATAAGCAGCCAATCACAATACTAGGGCATCGAACAAAAATGCCCAAATCCCACAACACGAAGCAAGATTTCTGGCATCGGAAAAAAAACAGGGAGCAGGAAGCGGGATTGGATACCTTGCCCCCGGTGCCCATCACAGCTCGCGTCGCTGAAGCTCCTCTTCACGCAACGAGTCGAGCGGAAGGGAGGAAACCCGAAAATTGGAAAATGGGCCGGCAGAAGGGGAGGAGGCGAGGAAGCGGGGTGGACGGAGTAGAAACCGAGGAGAAAACCCGACGCAAGGAGAACCCGACTCAACATCTTCTTTCCCCTTCGACTCCGTGTGACGAGGAAAGGGGCGACGTGGGAGATGGAGGGGCAAAGCGATGACCTGCCTCTCACGCAACGGCATTATAGCACGCTAACGGTCATATGCTTTATTATTAATTGTCATGTAAAAAAATTAAGAAATTTGTTGATTTTAAAACAAAATAAAGATAAATTGATTGATGATTATAATTAGATATTTAATTATGAAAATTTAAATAAATAATTTTAAATAAATTTTAACTTGATAATAATTATATATTAAATTATTTTTAAAAATATTAAATAATTAATCACATATAAATATTTTTTAATTTTAAAAATTATATATTTATCAAATTAAATATTTAAATAAAATATATAAAGACAACCCGATTATCTAATGTTGTAAATCAAAAAGTCAAACTCACTGGAGTTGCAGAGTATCAGATTTCATAAATCAAACTCACTGGAGTTGCATACTTTGTGGCAGGCTTGTGTTCATGATTTTTTATCTTGGAATGGATGAATAATTGAGGTTGTTCAGCCTTTATATGAGATACCGTAGTAAATGTTGATCCTCACTTACATTGTTGTTGTACTTGTATCAAGAATGGTGTATCAGGAATTTTGCTCTTTTAGTCTTTGTAGCTCCTTGAATTTGCTTAGATTCTAGAACACTCTGTCGGTATTAATTGTTGTGCCCTAGATGCTTTCCTGTCACCAATTCTGATTGCATTGATAATTGCTTCTGTTCAAATTCAAGATTATCTAAAGTTACTGTACTTCTGGATTGCTTTAATTCATGATTTGCTGCAACAATGATTTGTAGCACTGTCTCACTCATACTGAGCTAGATCCCTGCGTTGAATTTCTGCTGTTTTGAGCTCTGAAATTCTGAACTAGAGTCTGCTTGTTTTCTAGATTGAGATGTTGTTGAACTTATCCAAACCATAAAAGTATATTGTTATATTTCTCTAAGACTTTCCCTCAGCTTGGAGCTTAGATATTTTCATGACTAGATATTTTATGTCATGAAGCCTCATTTAATGTATCGAATTTCTCTTAAAACATCAACTACTAAAACTGATTGCAAGTATTGATTGATATGTGCCTACGTAGGTTGGCTCAGTGGTACTTCTAGGTGGTGTTATTGCAATAGATTATAGGATCGATTCCTAATGTGTGAAATACATCAAAGGTCACTTGATCCCATGTAAAGGATCATTGTACTAGGCGAAATCCTGATGATTTACCTCCCTTCCAAATAGCATGGGGTAGTCCAGAAAGGACACACGGTGTAAGGATTATCACCTTTTTCTACAGTTAGTATTGATTAATATGCACTCCAAATTTTGGGGTGCAATCCCAGCTACCGTAGAGCAAGAATTAAGTAATCTTCTCTGATGCGGTGTTGAGGAGGGACCCCACCCTGCTACCACGGTGGAAGTCAAAGTCAAGACGGTCAACGCATATAGGGCATTGACTGGTCGAGCGAAGCATTCCCCGACCGGGAGAAAGGATTTGATCCACCGTCGCCCTCGACACGAGGAGCAGTCAAAGATCCGACGCTCAAGGGAGAACGACGTGCAGAAGCCGAGCCAAGCGACTACCCTGCTCGATCGAGCAACAAACTCAACATCAACCCAGCAAGCAGACAGTGAGCTTCCGGCCGAGTGGCAATCCCGCTCGCCCTAATGAAAATCATGACAGAGGATTTTCGTCCGAGCGGCTATCCCGCTCGGCCCAACAGCAGACAATACACGGGCAGAGGATTTCCGACCTAGCGCCTATCCCGCTCGGCCCGACGGCAGACAATACACGGGCAAAGGTTTCCGGCCGAGTGGCTATCCCACTCGGCTCGATAGCAGACAAAACACAGGCAGAGGATTTTCGACCGAGTGGCTATCCCGCTCGGCCCGACAGTAGACAATACACGGGCAATGGACTTCCGGCCGAGCGGCTATCCAACTTGGCACGACAGCAGATAGCACGTAGACAGTGGAGTTCCTGTCGAGCGACTATTCCGCTCGGCCAAGCAATAGACACAGCAGGATATCTTTAGACATCCTTTTGGAAGCTTATGTCGCTGACAGGCGACATGGTCAAACGGAGGATCATACGGCGGAAGATTCCACTATCACTTCAGAGATATGCTCGGCCCTTTAAGGTACTATGTTAGGGACACTTTACTGACACGTCTTTTCAGAAAACTTTGAGATGCGTGCTCACTTTAGGAAACGTGCACACACGCTTCCGGAGCTCTATATAAAGGGGGGTTCAAGCATCGACGGTGGTCCAAGCTCTTATTGCTTCACCGGAGACTGACTTGAGCGTTGGAAGGTCATCGTCGGGGACCCCTTCCCTGACTCAGCACTGACGCTGCTTGTGTTGCAGGCGGGAGGGAAGTCCACAGGAGGTCAGCAGGAGCGTCACATCCCCAGCATCCATCTCATCGACTTTCGGACAGAATCATATTTAGCGACATCACCTGCATCCGAGCCAAGAGGATAGAAGACGCTGGATGACTAACCACCATGACGCACACTCAGGAGGAGCTGGAGATGCTCGTGTAAGCCCGAGCAACAAAAATGATCAAGCAACAACAACAACAAGCATTAGCCGATCAGCTAACGTCTCAACCAGCAACATCGGCAGCCGATAGGTGAGTGGGGCAAGAAGACCGAGCAGAGCAACTCTCCGTATAGGGGCAAAACAGAAGGTCGACCGACACATAGGGCGAAGCGCCGCCCACGTCGATTCCCATCCACCGAGGTTTGTTCCAGACCCCCTCGGAGATAGCCCAAGCACATCAAGAGTGAGGATCATCTTCGGGCGATGCTCCCATTCGGGATGCATGGAACTAAATAAAGAATATTACGACAATTTGACAATAAAATTGGTCACCAAAAAAAGGGTCAATTGACAATTTGTTTTGTTGAATAAAATCAACATTTTTGTAAAGAAACATGCTATGAAGAAATATTAAGAATGTCTTCAACTAGCTTAACAAATTGATATTATAATTATTCTTTAAAATACTTAATTTTTCTATTTTACAAAGAACGATATAACTACAAACCAGTGTAAACTTAAGAGGGAAAAAACTTGTAGTAAAAATGCAATTGATTCCATTATTATCCCGCCTATAAAATAGAGCAACAATCGAGTACAAAAAAACAGCATGAAAAAGTAGAATTCCTCAAAAATATATGCAAGACTATAATGGAATTAAAGTGTTTAAACAAGTGGTGAAGATGTTGAGGCAACACAACCATAGCCCCAACTTTGGCAACTCCTTAAATGGATACTCAAACACCTTAAAAATATCTATAAGAAAAAAAACAAATATTTATAAACATAAACACAATTACAACAACTAAAGACAAGAAAATGTTAAGACAAATAATGATTTTTTTACTTATTGGTTGACACTACTTCAAACTCTAGAAACAGTCAACCTGCAAGAAAGAAAACACCAAATCAGGTTATTTCTATATAATACCATCCTAATAAATAAAAGAAAATTCCTAAAGTAACACCATATTAAGTTGTTGGCCCTCATGTTTTTATCCTAATGTATGCATAAGTCACTAGTTTAAAAGACAAAATAATTCATTCCTTATTAAATAAAGACTAACATGTTCTGCTTATAAGTGGAAAAAAGGAAGAGGTCTGGATTAACATTCCATTAAAAGAGAAAAAGTGAAAGTTCATGAAATCATAAGAAGATTTTTCTATTTTGGAAGTGAGCTTCTACCAATCAAAAAAGGTACATATCAGATATCTTGCACCATATCTCAAAATAAAAACATTTTACGAATATAACTCTTTATAAAAATAAAAAAGGAGAAAGTATAGGAATAAGAAAGCATGTATCTCTATTTGATAACTCTCATGAAGAAAACCATATTGATGCCCAAACGAAAGCCAATGTCGCTTCATAATTTCAACAACTTATGTCTTTTGCAAGAATTCAACAACTGAAGTAGATTCCAGTCCTAGAATATCATAATTCATGATCAGGTAAAATTAGAATGCTCGAAATACCTGAATACTAATTATAATCTGACTGAGCAAAGGAGCTCAATCCCCAAGGTCATGAAGATGATAAATATAAGAATGCCAAAAATACCCGAATATCAATTATATTCCAACTGAAGATATAAGCATAAGAATGCCCGGAATACAGGAATACCAATTATCATCCGAGCGGGGAGAGTAGCTCGATCCCATGGCCAAAAATAAAAAATGTCCAGAATACCTGAATAACAATTATAATTCGGCCTGAAAAGAGAAGCTTGATCTCTCAATCAGGAGGATAATGATAAGAATATGAAGAAATCCAAAGAAGATCGAGAATATCCAGATGCCCATTCCACCCTAATGGCGGAGAAGGGGGTTTAGGAAGACTAAAGAAGCCAATAGAATGCCACGAATGCCACAAACAATAGAAATTCCCTTCTTTCTTGATCGAGAAGAGGAGAGGAACTTGATTCTACAGTCAACAGAATAATAAGAAGATCAAGAATACCTTGAGAAAGTTATAGAAGTCATATTTGTCCCAATCGGGGAGAGGAAATCGGAGGGCAATAAGGAAAAGGCAAGAATACCCAGAGGATACCATGAATACCAGAAGTTCTAGAATTCCCATCATAATCCAACCAGGAGAGGAGTTCAATCCTACGGTCAGGAGGATAATAATAATAATAATAATAAGATCTAGGATGCCACAAGAATGCCAAGACTGCCATGAATAATTGAAATTCATTCATGTCCAAGAGAGGAACTTGATCCTTCGGTCAGGAAAGAAATAAGAAGACCATAAATACCATAAGTAGTATCTATCCCGATCGGGGAGAGAAACTTGATCCTTTGGTCGATAGGGTAACAAGGAAAAGGCCAAGAATACCTCTATAATACAATGAATACCAAAAGTGCTAGAAGTCCCATCAATTTCGATCGGGGAAGGAGTTTGATCCTTCGGTCTAGAGGACTAAGAGCATCATAGTCAACTATGAATACCAAACAATTATACTACCAAGCTTTATTTTTTCCATCAATAGCAGTTGAGAAGATAAATTGCATGAAGAGAAAAAGTGGACTCGTGTGATAATTAAGCTAATTAAGAAAATTTGACTATGACAATAAATAAAATGACAAAAAGAAACAAGAAAAAACATCAAAGATCAAAACATTAGATACCAACATCCTACCATTTAGACTTCAAAGAAAAGAGAACATTCTCATGTCATTCAAGTGAAAACTAGATTGACGAAAAAGAAAGAATGAGATTAGATAATGAATTACCTTATCAAATTTCAAGAAAAAGAGAAAAACATTCGCCAATCATCCACATATAAGCAAGTGGAAACAAGAATCCAAACCAAGAATGAAAGAGCATGTTGTCATTATAAATCTTAGCCGTTATTTACAAGTTGACAAAGTTTACTAATTGACTGATATGTGCAAAATAAAATATCTATTTTCCAAAAGCTTTGAAATTATCCTATCATCTAATCTAGTCATGTATGACTTTGCATATTGGATGTCTCCACCTACAACAAATGATTGATTGCATAATTAAAAATAAAAATTATTGAAAACAATGTGAAATTAAAGATAAACTCCAAGTGATAGTTATAATGAAAATGAAAAATTAGTGAACAAGTTGTAAAGAAAAATCTATTGGGAGAAAATATGGTAACAACGAACAGATAGTAGAAAATAGGTGAGAAGTATCATATCAGAAATTCCCAGGTGTAGTAGCCGTGGATAGGAAGTGTTGTCATCATGAAGTGCATGCAGTAAGTCTTCTTGGGAGAAAACAGAATATGCTCGATTACCTAGCAGAAATGAAGCAATTAAAAAGAATAGCTAGCAACTAGTAAAATTGGATGATAACTAAATTTAGATAGAAATATATTGAAATATAAAGGTAAACGAACTAATAGATACCCCTCAAGAGCAAATATATTCTTCCATTACTGTAATATCTCCTTATAATCCACCACAAGAAGCCACTATGGGTCTCCCAGGGTACCCCCCAGCATCAACATTACAACCTATTCCTGGTCCATCACAACCAATTCATGAACAAAGACCTGCACATGTGAAGTTCAAAAGGGATACAGCAAATGAAATCTGGACTTTACCCTCAACACAACAATAGACTGGTGCTATATCTGTTATACAAGAAAATTTAGGAAGATTTTATGACGTATTTTCCAGATGGGAATCTATTACAAAACAACTATGTAGCCAGCCAAGGTTTTACTGACTCTCATGATAAAATAAAATTTATGGAAAATTTACTAGGAGAAACAGAAAAATTAATATGGATCCAATGGAGAATGTTTTATCCCATGGAGTATGAAGCCCTCATCAATATTTCTGAAGGACGAGAATGTGCACAGAATATTCTCTCCCAAATGCGACAGGTATTTTCTTCAGAAGACCCTACCTTAGGATCCACTGTAATCCAAGATCAAGCATACAGAGACCTGGAAAAATTATCTTGTGATAATATCAAAAATATTATCTAGTATCTTAATGACTATATGAGGCTAGCATCCAAAACATGTCGATTATATATGAGACCAGAGCTCTCTGAAAAATTATGGCTCAAAATGTCTGGTGACTTAGGCAACAAAATAAAAAGAGCCTTTGATGAAAAATATATAGGCCTCACTATCGGCGTCTTTCCCAGAATACTATTTGTATACAAATTCCTGGAACAAGAATGTAAAGATGCAGCCTTTAAGCGTTCGCTTAAAGATCTTTCTTTTTGTAGTCAAATCTCAATACCTGGCTACTATAATACTGAGAAGAAGAAGATGGGAATAAGAAAATCAAAAACTTATAAAGGTAAACCTTATGGTACTCATGCTCGAATTGAAAAGAAGAAGCACCTGGTGGGAAATAAAAAGTGTAAATGCTACCTCTGTGGGCAAGAAGGTCATTTTGTAAGAGAATGCCCAAATGAAAAAAGAAATATAAAAAAGATCGCTATTTTCGAGCAAATTGATTTACCAGAAGATTGCGAAATACTTTCTGTACAAGAAGGTGAAGCACAAAGTGATGTTATTTACAGCATCTTAGAAGGGGAAGATGACTATGAAGACCTACATAAATCCATCCAAACCCTACATTTAAATGAGCAAATTTATATGCTAAGGGAAATTGATGGTGGTTATCGCCCTCAGGTCAAAGTAACAGATAAGCAAATGCAGTGCCCCCATCAATAGCACCATAATGAGGTAATATTCCCTCCTCAAACCTTCCAAATGTACTTGTTGTAAAAGAGATAATACAAAGGGATCACATATACTGCCCAGAATGCCTCATAATTGTTTGCAATTTATGCAAACCTTATTATTTCAAAGAAGAGGTACCAGTAGCTCCTGCTACACCCGGCCCCTTCTTCCCTAAAAACTTAATTCACGAGCAACAGTATTATATATCCTGGTGTCAAGGAGAAATGGAGATGCTCCAAAAAGAGGTAAATTATTACAAATCTTTATATGAAGGACTTTTTGAAGAAAAATTAAGCACAGATTTTAAGATAATGGAAAAAGGAAAAGAGCCTTTTATTCCTAAAGAAGAGGAGGAAGAAGCTGCCAATATGCTGTATGAAGAAACAACTAGCAGAATAACGACGGCCCAGGAAGTCCAAAACCCCAGGTTAGTCAAAAATATGTTATATAACCTAAAGGTTGAGATCGATATTCCTGAAATTCCTAAATTTTCCTTGAAAGTTATACTTGATACTGGCACAACAACTTTTTGCGTTGATAAAAATTCTATTCCAAAGGAAGTACTCGAAGAAAATACTTTTATTGTTCATTTTAGTGGAATCAATTCTCACCGATCCACTAAATTAAAGCTGAAGTAAGGAAAGATGATTATTGGGGATAACATATTCAGAATCCCTTATATATATAGTTTCCCAATGGTCTTAGGAGACAAGATCCAGATGATACTTGGCTGCAACTTTATACGAGCAATGCATGGAGGAGTCCGTATAAAAGGAAATACGGTAGCATTCTATAAACAGCTAACAACAATTAATACGCTACCAACTGTATGTGCAGCCATAGAAGAACTTGAGCTAGAGGAAGAGGAATACATTCAGATTAAAGAAATGGTCTATTACTCCTCTGAGCAGATAACTCAGCAATTCCATGAACAGTTTAAATCCTTATTATCAGAGTTAAGAAGCCATGGTTATATTGGAGATAAACCCCCTCCTTCATTGGTCAAAAAAAACAAGATATTATGCCATATTGACATCAAAAATCCTGATTTTATCATTGAAGATCGACCTCTGGAACATCTCACACCTCAACAGAAAGGAGCATTCACGAAGCATATTACAACTATATTAAATCTCAAGTTATAAGACCAAGTAATAGTCAACATCGAATCACAGCTATTATTGTGAATTCAGGAACAACTATAGATCCTAAGACAGGCAAAGAAGTCAAAGGAAAGGAAAGAATGATTTTCAATTATAAACGCTTGAATGACTTAACAAATAAAGACCAATACAGCCTGCTAGGAATCAATACTATTCTTCAAAAGGTCAGTAACAACAAAATTTATTCAAAATTTGATTTAAAAAGCGATTTTCACCAACAAAATTTTGGGTCCCAGATGGCCTCTTTGAATGTTTAGCAATGTCATTCGGACTCAAAAACGCCCCAGCAATATTCCAACGAAAGATGGATAACTATTTTAAGGGAACAGAAAATTTTATTGCAGTCTATATTGATGATATCCTAGTATTTTCTAAAAATGAGGAGGATCATATCGAACACTTAAAAAAGATGCTTCAGATATATCAAGAAAATGGGTTAATCCTTAGCCCAACAAAGATGAAGATAACTGTTTCTGAAATTGAATTTCTAGGTGCTATAATTGGCAATCAACGAATCAAGCTGCAACCCCACATTATTAAAAAAGATAGCTGACTTCAAAGATGAGGATTGAATGACCAAACATGAGTTTCGATCATGGCTTGGGCTTCTCAATTATGCCCGCAATTATATTCCAAATTTAGGAAGGCTTTTGAGCCCACTTTATGCAAAGATCAGCCCCATAGAAGATAAGCGTATGAATACTCAGGACTGGCATTTAATTAAGCAAATCAAAAATCTTGTTCAACAATTGCTAGATCTCACAGTACCCCACAGTTTTATAATCCTTGAAACTGACGGATGTATGGAAGGATGGGGTGAAATCTATAAGTGGAAAAGAAGTAAATTCGACTCAAAATCCACCGAAAAAGTATGCGCATACGCCAGTGGGAAGTATTCACCTTAAATCTACAATTGATGCAGAAATATATGCGGTGATAAACTCGCTTGAAGCATTAAAGATTTATTATCTTGATAAAAAGGAGCTAATAATTCGAACAGATTACCAAGCCATTATTAGTTTCTTCGAAAACTCCTCAGTAAACAAACCATCCAGAGTTCGGTGGCTTGCATTTACTGATTATATTACTGGCACCGAAATTCAAGTCATTTTTGAACACATAGATGGGAAGGATAATCAATTGACAGATGCCTTATCAAGACTAATATCTTGTCTTATTACTATAGAATGGCCGAAGACAACTCTACTCTCCAAAATGGAATTGGTAGCACCAACCCTCAACGAGCTCAAAGAAAGGCCCAGCAAGGAGGCACAAGCCACATTGGCCCAGGCTCTCTTGGCCCTCTCAACCTCGTTGAAAGATATCAACAACTCATCCAAGCCCTCTACAAGTATCCCTACACCCTTGAATATGAACAAGAAGTTAGGGAGCAATTGTATAGCATACAACAAGAAGCAACTGTGCAAGCAACAAATGCACTACAGCAGCTCAAGTTGCGTCACTCCCTGAAAACTCAGGATTGTTGTGAAAGGAGTACCAAAGATAATTGGTGGTCTGATTGGTACCTGGCAACAAAATAGGTTAATGATCAACTTGAGAAACTGCTTATGCATTACATGACGCAGTCCGAAGAATATATTCCTTTCACCTTTGAGGAAGTGGTGGGCCCAGAAGATATGATAATATATGTGTGTTGTAAAGTAGATTCACAATAATATTCGCGATAAGGTATGTGTGCTGTAAATAGATTCGCGATAATATTCATGATAAGATATATGTGCTGTAAAGTAGATATGTGTGCTGTAAAATAGATTCGCGATAAGATTTGCAATAAGCTGTCCTCACTAGGAGCCGGTAGAGCTTTTATGACGATGGGGCCTAATGAGCACCCGTCATCTCTACCCTCTTTCTATATAAGGATAGCTCATTCCTTTTGCAAGAACACAAGCGATCCTTGGTTCTTACTTGGGGTTTCTATATTAAGCAGTATTAAGCACAAGAAGTAATAAGAATCCATGAGTTTACATCTTTTCTCCTTATTTCTTTGTTTCTTTTTGCTACTCTAACCCACTATGGTATCAGAGCTGGTTAAAAAGATGATTCAGGGGTAAAACTTCACGGGTACAGGTATTAAAGGAAAAAACTAATACTGAGATATCAATTATGTTTTTGAATGTTGGTATTATACAAATCATGTTATTCAAAAGAACAGGTCCTAACTTTATAGAAGGCAAAGACATGCTGTGGTAAATCCAAGGGCACACTTGTGTGAGATATAGCATGGTAAGGAACTACCCTTTCAAAACTTGCTAGCAATCTTAGAATAAGTTTTGCCCTTAGTGCCTTAACCCGATCTCTTTTAAAAACCAAATCCCCCTTAGTAGATGAACAATTATATTATTACAAAAAGTACAAACTCGTATAAAGATGCAATTAAAGCCACTAAACAACTTGAAGCACCACCAATTGGTTTTGCTAAACCTAGTGAATTCCCAACCAATACATTAGCTGTTCTAATAAAGCAAAATAATACACAAATACAACTCTTGGTTCAGATCGCAGAAACTCTAAAAGATATACAATCTTACCTTAAGCTTGTTATAGAACAAAGAAAGAAAGGAGTCCAGACTACTTCTATACCTGACGACTTGATAGGAAAATTGAAAAACTTATCTCTGGGCTCAAACATCAAGCCAAAGGAAGGTAAAGGAAAGATGAGAGTTTTCAAAGAGCCCTATAAGGTGCACAAAGAAGAACAAGACAAACTAAAGAATTAATGGGCACCAGAATTGAAACTACATCAACACCAGTACCTACTTCAGTTACAACACCCTTATTCGAAGACCAGATACGAGAATACAGGCGAAATCAACGATGAATAAATAATCTCCAACGTGCCACTGGAAGATTAAGAAGACAACTTACTGGGTAGCCTAGCTCACAATACACTTTGGAGCAACAATTGGATCCTCAAGTACAATTACGATTATCTATGCAGGAGCGAGCTTCAATAGTCCCTGCTGAAGTTTTGTACCATTCTCGATGAGATGATGTACACAATATGATGTATGTTCATCGATCAGAAGAAGCTGTACTTATTACTGATGGAGGCTAGCTAAACAAAAGCTTCATCCAAGAAGAAAGCTTCAACAACCTCCAGAGGAGCCATATGTAGTATGTTCATTTAGGTGTTCTACAGCTACGCATACAGGCTCTTCATCGACAAGAAGAAGGTACCATGGCTCTGTTGGATCGAAAGCGCTAGAGGGGGTGGGGTGGGGTGAATAGTGCTCGTGGCTATTTCGTCGTTTTCGGAAAACCCAAAGTCAATACGCAGCGGAGATAAGGTAAGAACCAAAAAGCAATCGTTAACACAATTTCTTTTACTTAGTTCGAAGCCTGTGGCGACTCCTACTCCAAGACCCGCATATGAGAGTGCTTTCGATGGGCAATCACTAGTCAATCCGGAATAAGTACAAGTACAAAGAGATTACAAGTAATTTAAAACGAATACCAACAACTCAGAAATATGGATCTTGAGCACGATGGATGTCGGACCAACTTTTGAGCGTCGAAGAGGCATTTTCTAAGCAGCTCGAAGAAGCGAAAGTCGTTCGTCGTTGTGTACTGAGTCTTCTAGTCGAGGCTCCTTATATAGGTTGTTCCGGGCTCCCGAAACCCCTCCGGGCGCCTAGACCACGTGGCTCGGCCACTCCGTGCGCGCCACGTCAGCTTCCCGATAGCTTTTAGGTTCTGGGCGCTCAGACCGACTCCAGGCGCCCGGACCAGCTCGAGGCGCCCGGATCAATTCCAGGGGCTTGGACCCCGGGCGCCCGGACCTGCTTTCTCCAATAACTTTATTTTCTACAAAATAAAGTTAGTCCAGACATAAAATAATATATAATAGAAGAAATGCGACAACCTCCGACTGTCCGGTTCTGACTTTGAGTTTCGTCGAAACTCTAGTTCGAACCGACGCTTAATGTTCCTTCACCGGGGAACGCGTCCTCACCTACTTCACTCAGGAGAGTATACCTATTGCCAGTTGATCCACCAAACCAACTGGACTTCTGCTCGCCGCTCGAGAATTCCGGTCTTCATGCTGGGCGTCCGCTCCATGACCCGTCCAGTCTTCCACCTGGTTCACGACACCAGGATTTCAGCCTAGGGTTACCACCCCCTACGATTTTGCCCGAACCTCTCGACTCGCCAAGATTTTCTGCCTAGGGTTACCACCCCCTAGGGTTTTCCACCTGCCTAACCGCAATTAGGACTTTTGCCTAAGTACACTTAGGATTTTCCTGCAAACTCATTCACCCTTGTTAGATAACTAGACAACTTAACTTTGACATAATCAAAACTCAGGTTCGATCGTCGATGCTTCCCGTACTAACAATCTCTCCTTTTTTTTATTATGGCAATACAGTATAAAATTAAGTAAAACATAACAAGATAATAAAGGAATTTAAGCAATTTTAAGCATGAGCATACAATAATTTATAATAAAGGAGTAAGCAATTTTAAGCATGACCATACAATAATTTGTAAAAAGCATATTTACTTTATGCTCCTCTTTTAAATTCTTACTTAACTTTGACTTTCTCTTAACTTTTCTCTCCCCCTTTGACATAACTCAAAAATTAATACTAAGTAGAGAGAAGATTGTTAAAAACATATTTACTTTAAACTCCCCCTGAAGGATAGCACCTAGCTTTGAGAATAATTTCTTTGAAAAATATTTAAATAAATTAGAAATTCTTGTGAAAATACTTAGTCTTTTCAACAAAAACTTAGCTTTGAAAGAATTTTGATAAACAGTTATGTTGATAAAAGCTTAAATTTAATACTTAGTTTTATGAAAGTTTTAAAACAAACTTAATTAAAAATACTAAGCTTAAAATAATGATAAAAACTAAGTTAAGTATTTTGCTCTTAAATTTAATTAAAGTCTTAGCTAAATTTAAGTTTTGAAAAATACTTAGTTTTCTCAACAAAGATTTAGCCAAATTTTGAAAATAATTATTAAATACTTAGCTTGAAGTATATTTTGAAAAAAAACTTAAAAATATTTTCTTGTAAAAATACTTAGCTAAGTAAAAACCTTAAAATATTTTATCAAATACTTAGTTTCAAAATAATTTATTTTTCAAAAATAGTAAAAAAAATGAAAAACTTAACTTGACTCCTTTCACTCCCCCTTGATTAATGCCTTAAAAATTTTAAGGATCCTAGAGTCCAAGCATGAGTAACAAAAAGTCAAAAAATCTACTTTCAAACAAATGTCTAACATTTAGTTATTAGCTGTTTACCAAGAGATAGTAGCTTTCACTTGGTTAGTCAAATTAAGTAAGTGTTCCAGTTAGTTTGACTAAGCATGAATAACTTAATTTGATTAATATGAATTTTATATTTATTGCCCAAACTTATGTCGATGTACAGACATAAACATTCTGAAGTCCAGCCCTATGCATCTCACACCATTCTAAATATTTTTCATACACAAGCAAGGTAATCCTATTGTGCTTGCGAAATGCTCTGACTGAAACCTAGGGGTACAGGCTTTCTAGGTGGTAAATTCCTAAGCTAAGTCAAAATTTTGAAAACTAATAAAATTAGAATTTTGAAAAATAATTTTCCTAGAATTAAAAACCAAGTAATATCAATTTGAAAGTAAACTCTATTCTAACCAATACATTCCTATTGTCTTCTAAGTGCACTGAACTCAAGTTTAGGTAAGGGATTTGTGAAGATGTCAACCAGGTTTGATTTGGACTCAACATAGTTAAGTACAATATCATCCTTAGCTATATGGTCCCTTACAAAGTGGTGTTTTGTAAGGTGTTTTACTTCTATGTATTTGGTCCTTGAGTGGTGAATTGGATTCTTGGTTAAGTTAATTGAACTTATATTATCAATTGAAATTTTTGTATTTTTATATTCTAGTTGATAGTCCTTTAAGGTATGCATCATCCATAATAGTTGAGATGTACATTCCCCTAAGGCTATGTACTAAGCTTTAGTGGTGGATAAGGCAACACAATGTTGCTTTCTGCTTGACCAACTTACTAGGCACTGACCTAGAAATTGACAGCTACCACTTGTGCTTTTTTTTATCTAGTTTGCATCCGACATAGTCTGAGTCAGAATGGCCAATTAGGTCAAATGTGCAAGTCCTAGGGTACCAAAATCCTACATTTAGAGTTCCCTTAATATACCTAAGTATTCTTTTAACATTTGTTAGGTGTGACTCTTTTGCACATGATTGGTATCTTGCATACATACCTACTGCAAATAGGATGTCCGGTCGACTTGTAGTTAGGTAGAGTAGACTCCCTATCGCACTTCGATAATATTTTAAGTCTACTAATTTTCCTTCTAAGTCAGAGTCAATTTTAACATTAGTAGCCATTAGAGTATTTATATTTTTTGAATTTTTCATTCCAAATTTTCTAATTAATTCCTTATCATATTTTGTTTGAAAAATATAAATTTCATTTTTGGTTTGTTTAATTTATAAGCCTAAGAAAAAGTTGAGTTCTTCAACCAGATTCATTTCAAATTCACTTTCCATTAATTTGGTAAATTCATTTAAAAATTTAGTGTTGGTTGAACCAAAAATTATATCATCTACGTAAATTTGGGTTATAAAAATGCCTTTTTCTAAGATTTTTACAAATAAAGTCGGATTTATTTGACCTTGCTTAAATCCTTTAGATATTAGAGAATTTGATAGCCATTCATACCAAGCCCTAGGTGCTTGTTTTAGTTCATATAGGACCTATTTTAGCCTAAAAACATGGTTCGGGTGGTCCAAGTCCTCAAACCCTGGGGTTGACTTACATATACCTCTTCTTTGATAAACCTGTTTAAAAATATAAATTTTACATCCATTTGGAATAACTTGAATCCTTTATGTGTTGTATAGGCCAGCAACATCCTAATAGATTCAAGTCTGGCTACGGGGGCATAGGTCTCATTAGCTTTATTTTTTACTATTTCACCCTTATCATCTAATTTATTTCCAAATACCCATTTAGTGTCAACTATGATTTTATTATTGGGTTTGGGTACTAGTTCCCAGACCTAGTTTTTTTCAAATTGGGCTAACTCCTCTTACATTGCTAGTATCCAGTCTGGGTCAGGTAGGGCTTCTTCTATAGTTTTGGATTCAATTTTAGAAATGATAGCTATCTGACTTAAGTTTCTATACGATGATCTAGTTTGAACTCCTAGGGTTGGGTCATCCAAAATTTGGTCAAATGGGTGATTGGTACTTGTTCTTGATGGTCTTATGTTAGTGTCAATAATTGGTTCTGGTAATTGACTAGATTTTATTTGAACATCTTCATCATCTTCTATGTTTCTTGAATTAATATTTTTTGTGTTTTGATTAATATTTTCATTTATTGAGTTAGGTAAGTTACATTAGTTGTTTCTTCAACTTTTAGGATATTTTTGTTATAAACTCTATAGGCCCTACTGATTGTGGAATACCCTAGAAAGATTCTTGGGGTTGATTTTGATGTGAATTTTCCTAAGTAGTCCTTAGTGTTTAGTATATGAACTTTACACTCAAATACTTTTAAATAATTTAAGTTAGGAATCCTATTATAATATAATTCATATGGAGTTTTATTTTTAATTTTATTAATTAAAATTCTATTTTGAATGTGACAGGCTGTATTAATTGTCTCAGCCTAGAATTGATTATTTAAGTTGTATTCATTTAACATGGGTCTAGTGGCTTCTTGTAGGGTTCTATTTTTTCTTTCTACTAGACCATTTTGTTTGGGGGGGGGGAGTTTTAGGGCATAAATATTCATATTTGTATCCATTAACTTCACAAAATTCAGTAAATTTATGATTTTCAAATTCCCCTCCATGATCACTTCTAATTTTTTTTATTTTAATATCTTTTTCATTTTCCACTAACTTACAAAAGTTTTTAAAGATTTCGTAAGTTTAAATCCTGAGTAATCATCAATTATTACTAAGCAATATTAGTTTTTGATTAGTGACTTGGCTCTATGTGAATCAAATAGATCTAAATGAAGGAGTTCAAGTATCGAGTTAGTTCTATTTACGTTGGTTAATTTGTGGGTTGACTTGGTTTGTTTACCCTGTTGGCAAGTATTACAAATTATATTTTCTGTAAATTTTAGTTTGGGCAATCTTTTAACTAAGTCATTTTGACTCATTTTTTAAATGAATCTAGTATGAGTGTGACCCAGTCTTCTGTGCCACAACTTGGTTTCCTCTTATTGTGTCAATAGACACCTTAGTGAGGAAGTTGGTAGGTCAATTGTATAGATATTCTTTTTCCTAATTCCCTTAAGAGTAATTTCAGGATTTTTAATATTTTGAATTAAGCAATTAGAGTTTGAAAATGTGACTAAGTACCTGAGTCACATAACTGACTAATACTTATTAAGTTAAATTTTAGTTGATCAACCAATAAGACTTTTCAAATATAAAAACCGGAACTCAGTTCGATATTATTTGTTCCGATTACAGTAAGTGTTCCGTTGTTGCCGAACGCAACTAACCCTAAGTTTTTAAATTTTAGCTTAGTGAATTTCAATCTATCTCCAGTCATGTGCCTGGAGCATTCACTATCTAGCATCCATTGATCCAAATCTTTATGTTCCTACACATAAAGTATTTGATTTGGTTCAATTTGACGGATCAAAAGATAGTTTGATTGAAATTAACTTCTTAATGTTCCATCTCACTTAGTCTAGATTATCAAACATGGTATCCCTATGAGTGATTGTGAGATGGTTTATTGAGTTAATCAGGTTTAAGTTTAAGTTATGAATTGGTTAGATTAACTGGTATTAAATTAGTTAAGATTTAATGATTTAATTGATTGGGTTGATTAATTGAGTTAAGTTCATTAATTAGGTTAGTTAATTTAATTAAATTTAATTATTTAGGTCAAGTTAATTATTTAGTTTGAGTTAATTATTTAGGTTAATTTAATTATTTAGGTTAATTATGTTAATTAAGTTAAATTAATTTTGGTTAATAGATTAAATTAATTAAGTTAATTTTGGTTAATTGATTAAGTTAATTAATTTTGGTTAATTGATTAAGTTAATTTTTGTTAATTGATTAAGTTAATTAAATTAAATTAATTTTGATTAAGTCTAAATTTTGCCTAAGTCCATCTCACTCGTTTCTAAGTTATCAATCAGGAAACTTTATAGATTTTTGTGAGATAGGTTAAATTTTATTTTTGATTTAGATTATCGTCTTAGGATTAATTTACATTTGAGTTGGACTCAGGTTTTTCAATTAGTCAATTAAATATCTATTTCAAATATTGGCTTCCAAGCTGTGGCGAGACACTAGACCTTCTTGTGTATGAGATCATCCACCACTTCTAGACAAAATCTTTCAAAGAAATTAGATAATTAATTTTCTTTTTGAAACCCCTAGGTCTAACTAGTCAAGTGTAAATTATGTCTAGGTCCTTAATCTAGCCTAATCTAAGTAGGTATAGTAAAAACAATTGTAAATCAAACATCAAACAATTCTATTTATTGATAAAAATGATCTTTCTATTGGTCCCCCCTAAATCACAGCCTCGATAGAGTCTATCAAGGTAGTGAATTTGATCCTTGAGGACCCAATATACTCCAAGTCTAACTTGATTAACTAAGTTTGACTTGGGGACCCATGCTTGGACTATTTTTCTATTATTTCTATTAACTAAGGATAAATACATCTTGTATTTTCTTTTAGCCTTGAATCCAAGTCCGGATCGGTTGTAAACGGCTCGCTATTTTTCAAGAATCAAATCAAGATTCTTGGAACCCAGAGTGAATCGTTCCAACGTGTCCTTTAGTTCCTTGACTTGATTTTTTAGGCTAGAATTTTCTTCCTAAAGCTTTTAGACTTGAGTTGAGGTTCTAGTCTGAATGGGATCAGTCAAAGAGCTAGGATTAGTCACTTCTTTAAGGGTTGTTACCTCCTTTCGAAGTGATTTGATTTGGACATTGGATTTAGCTAATTTTCGCATAAGATAATTAACTAAATTATAAAGTTTATCTACTTGACGAATACTTACAGTGGGTTTAGGCCCTTCGGAAATGGATACGAATCCGTGACTTTGCTCAGACTCAATTTCCGATTCGCTCTCAGTCTCCGATTCCTTGATTTGTTCCAGGCCGTTAGTGCAAGGAAGCTCGTCTGTTTGAGCTCTTCGTCAGAATCTTCTGAAGAGGAGACTCGTCCCACGTTGCTTGCAGTGCTTTCTTCTTTCTTTGCTTCTTTGCTTCCTTTTGGTTTGGACAGTTGGCTTTGATATGTCCCTTTTGGTTGCAGCCGTAGCAGAGTTTTCGTACGAGATTGACAAGTTCGGTTGCTATCTCGTCGTCATCATCATCTGAGTCTGGTTCTTCTTCGGACTCGGGTTCAATCTGATGCTTCTTTCTCACCTCCTTTGCCTTGCCTGTACCTACAATCAATGCAATACCTTTCTCGGCTGGACGTGCATTAGTCTATTCATGTAATTCAAATTCGGAAAATAACTCATCTTGTCACGCCCCGGAGGAGTCCCTGTCCGAAGAAATTTCGGCAGCATCTCCTCTGTACGGCGGACAATCTGAAACTTTCTACATATCCATATACCTCAGCCACATGCGGCTGGAATAACAACGACAATAAAATACAACACACATGCATTCCACGCAGTTTAATAAGAAATAAACAAATCAGTAATACCATGACTCGAAAACAATCATACTTCACTACACTCATAAAACACAAATCCGACGATAAGATCAATTTACCTCTTCTGCCGTCTAGGCAGGCATGTAGTAAAAGCAAAACCAAACCAAATCCATCGACATCATAAAATCCATACCATATCCATACCATCAAACAAAACAAATTTAGCATAGTCTATGTAAGAAAACCAAAAGACCAATAATATCCTCGAGGTCTGCAGGGACTAGCAACTGGAACTCTCTCCTGACAGCATCAACCTGAAAAATAACAACAATGGAGGCGGAGTGAGTCTAACACTCAGCAAGTACAACTGATATGCAAAATAGGGAAATAACATCTAGCACTAATCATGCGTACAGTCTCCTGATATAAAAGGATGAAATGCAATTGAAGTAAACAGGAGAAAAACTGTACTAACCAGGACCTGAGTATAAGGACAAACAGTCCGAGTGGCATAGAAATCCTGTATGCATGTCAAACATAGACGTCCAAACAATATACAGCATATAAATGCAGCAAGCACAAACACAATCAATAAATGCATCATGCATATGATGCCAATGATGCGTCCTGGTCACCCCTGACGCCAGTCGATCATCTCACACAATAGTGAGGCCGAGTGGGTAGGGCTGTGACAACCGTGCACTCTGTCGTCACTGCTCCAGATGAGTGACCGAGTGGACGGGATACTGTCGGAGTACACCTATCCTCCTACCCCAAATCATAAATGGGGGAGCGCAATGCTCTCAACTCCCGGTACACGATGACGGGGAGGAATCCCTGCCGACTACCACGTTGTGTCACACTACCCATGAGCGGACCAACGGAGCCAAACAAAGTCCCTGCTGCAACACACTCTGCCTGAATCGACCACTAACCCATGAGTGGTGGTGTGTGCAGATCCATGTAACTGGCGATGTGCTCAACAATAATGGAGCGGACTATCGCACAGCATGCAATCATGCAAATGGTGCATGACACTAACCACAAAATATCCTAAGCTAATCCATATATATATAAAAGTGCACCATAGGTCAACGAATCAAATCAAAGGTACACTGAAGGTATAAAACCTAGGTCCTGAACATGGTGAAGCATGGTATATCACTACCCCTATAAACATGTATCAATAGGTAAGGAATACATGAGATGCAAAACAAGCAATCAACCAATCATGTAACAGGTATCGGGTAGTGATTAACCGAAACAAATAAGAGAACATAATTATTGCTACTTGTTAAATTCACTACTATGCATATCAAAGACATAAAGTCAAAAGTACCCGCCCTACAATAGAAAAATCCAAATATGGTCCAAATACGACGCCGAGATGCTCGTCTCGCGTTAAAGTCCTGTATCGAACATATAGATATATTTTATTTAGCTACAATTCTTATAAATAGCTAAATAAAACCTCTAACCCTAAATTAGGGCAAAAATCCTAATTAACACAATAACATAAACCTAAACCACAGTCCAACTCATACAAAATTCAATATCTATACCAGATCTACAAAACAAAATCTCACCTGTTGAAACACTTACACTGATCGGATCAAAGATGGATATCAAGGAAACAACTAGGCGTTCCGTGCTGTGGTGGTCGGAATCCAGCAACTCCACACCACTGTCCACTGCCAATTGGACAACAAATTCCAGATCTAACAAATTAGAAATCCTTACAGTATCATACCACAATCTACATCACTGCTGATGTTAACAAAAATCCTTACCTAACTTCCTCTTCCTCTTCTTCGGTGATGAATCTACTGATGGTGGCAGTGAATCCGGCTGCCGGAAGAATGAAGAGGGGGAGGCAGTGGCGTCGGCGACAGGTCGTGGTCACAGAGATGCTGGTCTTGGACTGCTCTGCTTTTGTCCACAACCCGGAGAGATATCTAAGGCACAATTGACACTCGGCCGTCGGCGCTAGGGTCAGAAACACCGGTGATGGATCGGCAGTGGCACGCGGCTGGAGGCGAGGGCAGAGGGAAGGTATCGGATGTGTCGCGAGCCCGCAAGAGGAGGAGTCGCGGTGACCGGCGCTCGCCCAAGCGTCGCCGGCGTTAGAGCACAAGGATAGCGGCGTCGGCAAGGCACAGTGGTGGCAGCCGGTGCTAGGGCTCGGTTGGATCCGCGTCGGTGAAGGGAAGAAGGCGTCGACTAGGGCACAACCCACGGAATCGAGAGTAAGGTGGCGGCGGCGCGATGAAGGAAATGAAGAAGAGAAGAATCGGCCGGGGCCGGCGGTTAGGGCACGGGATCGCGACAGGGAAGAAAGGGCGAGCGGGGTTCGGCGAGAAAAGAAAAAGAAAACAAATTATAAAAAGAAAAGGAAAAAAAACAACTTTTCCTCACTTAAACGGGTAGCCTAAACAGGCTTTTCCCGGGCCCCATTTTTATCCCCGTTAACTCGTCCGTATGAGCTCCGAAAAATTCTCGAAAAATTTCTAAAAATTCCAAAAAATTCCCTTATTAATATTCGCCTATTTTTGGTATTTTACATTCTCCCCCACTAATAAAAATTTGTAGGGGTGTCAAAAATGGACCCGACCCGACGACCCAACCCGAGCCGACCCGAAAAAAAACAGGTTCGGGTTGGGCATTTTCGGGTTCGGGTCGGGTTCGGGTTGGAGGGTTGAAGAGTAAAAAAAATTCGGGTTGGGTCGGGTTGGGTTCGGGTTGACCCGGGTTGACCCGGGTTGGCTTAAATATAGAGTTTTTTTTGGGTCTTTTTGGGGTTAAATCAAATTTTATTTTAAAAATATAGATGTTTTTATGTATATTAATATCATATTTGTATGATAATGATGGAGTATTGAGATAAAAGTGAAGAATTATAGAGAACATAGTCCAAAAAAGTCGTTTTGAATCGGATTTTCGGGTTATATGGGTCGGGTTCGGGTTGGTCGGGTTCGGGTTCGGGTTGAGGTGTTTTGGGTTGAACTCGGGTTCGGGTCGGGTTCGGGTTGGGTTAAAAAAAAAAACTCAACCCGACCCAACCCGACCCGACCCACCCGAATTGACACCCCTAAAAATTTGGTCCCCAAATTTCGTTATCTACCATCAATAAGTACTAACAACAAATAGAAAGTATGAATGCTGAACGGTAAATTAAATCACATACCTCAAGTGAAAAGATGGGGGTATCGAGCTCGGATCGTATCCTCGAGCTCCCAAGTAGCCTCCTCGTCCGAATGATGTTGCCATCCGACTTTAACTGGCCGGATAGTCTTGTTCCGCAATTGACGCTCTTTCCGGTCCAGAATCCATACCGGAACCTCCTCATAAGTAGCATCAGGCTGAAGAGGAACTGGGATATCTGTCAGCACATGTGTCGGGTCATGTACGTATCTCCTCAGCATAGATACGTGGAATACATCGTGAACATCTGCCAAGGACGGCGATAGTGCCAGCCGATAAGCTACCGCTCCAATCCTCTCCATGATCTGGAAAGGCCAATGTATCGCGGAGCTAACTTACCTCTGAAGTCAAATCTCTTCACCCCTTTCGTGGGTGAAACTCGCAGAAATACATGGTCGCCTGCAGAGAACTCTAAGAGTCTCCGACTCCGGTCTGCATAACCCTTCTGGCGGTCCTACGCCTCTGCCATCCTCCGTCTAATAGTACGGACCAACTCTGCCTTATGCTGGGCTCTATGAGGTCCCAACAACTGGGCCTCCCCAACCTCATTCAAATGGTGGGTGTCCGACAAGGCCTACCATACAACACTTCAACGGTGGCATTTGGATAGCCGAATGCAAACCGTTGTTGTAGACGAACTCTACCAATGGCAAATGATCCTCCCAACTGCCTCCGAAATCCATAACACACAACCTCTGTAGGTCCTCTAAAGTCTGAATGGTCCGCTCTGACTGTCCATCTGTCTGCGGATGGAAAGCTGTACTAAACCGAAACTGCGTGCCCAAGGCCTGCTGCAAACTCTGCCAGAAACGATACGTGAACCGGGGGTCTCTATCCGAAATAATAGTCAAAGGGACACCATGTAATCTGATGATCTCCCGGCAATACAGATCTTCCAATCGATCCAGGGAATCAGTCCTCCGGATCGCTAAGAAGTGCACGGATTTGGTTACTCGATCAACGATAACCCAAATTGCGTCATGGCCTCGTCGTGTCCTCGACAATCCCACCACAAAGTCCATAGTAATATGTTCTCATTTCCACTCAGGAATAGGAATCCGCTGAAGTAATCTGGCAGGTCTCTGGTGCTCAGCCTTCACCTGCTGACAGACAAGACATCTAGCTACAAATTCCACGATGTCTTTCTTCATACCGTTCCACCAGTAGGAACGCCTCAAATCTCGATACATGCGGGTACCGCCTGGGTGGATCGTAAATCGAGAGCGATGAGCTTCCTGAAGTAGCTCCTGTAAGACCGGATGAGACTGAGGTACGCATAATCTGTCTCGGAAGTATATAATACCCTCCTCATCTCGTGTGAACTCGGTCTGCTGCGCAGAAGCTATCTGACTGCCAATGGACCGTAAATACTGATCTCCAACCTGGGCCTCCTGAATCCTCATCCTGATCGAGGATTGAGCAACCATGGTAACCAGAATACCCTGCTCTGTCTGTCTCTGCTTCGCAAGGCCTAACCCAGAGAAACCCTGAATCAAATCTGTGATCACAACTCGGTGGCAAGCTAAAGTCTCTCTAGACTTCTAGCGGAGTGCGTCGGCAACCATATTAGTTTTCCCCGGGTGATAGTCAATCGTACAGTCATAATCCTTCAGAAACTCCATTCATCTCCTCTGTCAGATATTAAATTCCTTCTGGGTAAAAATATATATTTGAGACTCTTATGATCAGTGAGAATCTCAAATGTAATACCGAACAGATGCTGCTGCCAAATCTTCAAGGCAAAATAATGACAACCAGCCACAAGTCATGTATTGGGTAGTTCTCCTCATGCTCCTTCAACTGCCGAGAAGTAGGAGACTACCCTGCCGTGCTGCATCAAAACAGCGCACAAACCCTGTAGAGATGCGTCGGTATAGAGCACAAATTAGTCCTCTTCAGAAGGTCAAAACCAAAATCGGAGCTGACACTAGTCTCCGCTTCAGCTCCTGGAAGCTGATCTCATAATCCTCAGTCCAAGTGAACTTCACGCCTTTCCTGGTCAAGCGTGTAAGTGGCATAGCAAACCGAGAGAAACCCTCAACGTATCTCCGGAAATATCGAGCCAAACCAAGGAAGTTGCGAGCCTTCTCTATAGACTCCGTCTACTCCCAACGGTAACAACCTCTATCTCCTATGGAACCACGGTATACTCCTACTGGTGACCGTGTGTCTCAAACATCTCACAAAAGACAACCAAAATACGCACTACTGATCTTCACATATAGGCGTTTCAGTCGAAACATCTCTAGAACTATGTGAAGATAGTGTACGTGATACACCTCATATCAGGAATAAAACACCACGTCGTCAATAACGATAACGAATTCTGATCCAATATCCTATGGATACCCAATCATCGAGTCCATGAAAACATCTAAGGCTCCGCAAGCCCTAATGGTAAAACCAAGACACATAATGTCCGTATCACAGACATTCCTAACCATAAGATCTCCGACAATAAATCTGAAATCCAATCACCAATAATATAAATCCCCAAAGAATAAATCCACTAATGTGAGAGCAACGCTCCATCACAGAAAATACCACATATGTGGGAGCAACGCTCTACCACAAGAAATCCTCAATATGTGGGAGCAACGCTCCACCATAACCAATCCGTAATATGTATCTACAATATATACATAGGGCAATACTCCGCTACAAGCAATCCACAATAGGTGGGAGCAATGCTCCACCACAAACATCTCACAAGTGACCAAGACACCTGACTATCCAACTAGAGGTTGCACGAGATCACTCAACCACATTTCACTGTGGCAGCCAAAGGTATAACAATCCAGCAATCAAATCAAACTCATCGTCAAATCTATCAACATCGTAGTGAGTCACTCACTGATAAGAATATGGGTTGACAGGGTAATCCAACAAATGACATAATGCAGACACTCTACATCCTGCATTCAACATAAGTAGAATCATCATGCTGCTACCAACAATGCACCTGGCACACTTGCTCACACAACATATGTATGATCGACATAATCCTCCAATTTGTACACACCACACATACTCACAACATAGGTATAATTCATCGTGATACCTCCAATAATGCATACCGAACCCGTGTGCATATATCAACATAGGTATAATCAACAATACACCTCAACAACACTCACATGACATATATACACCTATGCCAAGAGTATAATCAACGTAATACTTCCAACAAATCATAATCGACACGAGTATACTCTCAGAACAATCATATAATAAATAAGATACCTCAAATATTACACCGAACACATCTGCACATATCACAACTCAGATTAAATCGATAAGATACATCCAATAAAACACTCAAATATATGTGCACATTCCACAACATAGTTTTTAATTGACAAATACCTCCAATAAACAATCAGACATGTATGCCTAACCACTCGGGTATAATCTACTAAAAACTCACAATAATCATATGTATAAATGTGTACGACCCAAAAGAAAAAGTCGGAATTCAAGAACATCAAGACACTCTCATTTTTATCCTCAAAAATATCAGCCCACATAATATCAGATGAATAAGTCTCTACTCCCCATGAGAGCAAGTTAGCATTCAAACATCAAATCATTATTTATCCACATAGTCCAATATCAGAGGAAGCAAATATTAATTTTATCATCTTATTAACTAACCACAACTAACCAGATATATTAAAATCTCATAGGCACGCTCAACCGTAAACTCTCTAGCACCCGATTAATAATCTGATCATCAACTATAATCATCAAACCCGTGAATATCATACATGACACTCACTATGTCACCATCAACGACAACCCAAATAATAGATCATCAAAATAGTTATCCACTAATAGATCATCAAAACAAATATCTAGTAATAGATCATCAGACAACCACATAACATTTACTCTCATAATCATTAGAAATCAACATATCACAATATCTGATCTCACAATATCCCTCAACTTCAAACCATTCTCAACAATGATCAAACATGATAACTCCCAAATGACCAATTTTCATCATATCGGGTACCCTAATATCCAAAAGATATGAGTATAAAAACTCTACTGGCTAAGTCAACAGGAATATGTAGGTATCATCCATTACCCAGCTAACATAACAGAGGCTGGTATGTGCCTCCATCTCCTACTAGTAGTAACAGAAGCTAAAACTACTGATGGTATGATATGAAAAATCACCAGAGACTATAATCCTTGATCTTTATTAAGGTCAACCATGCTCAATGGCTAACCCATCACATGTAATATGTGTTACAACAACTAGACAGGTACTAAATAAAGAATGCTAATACATGTCACAAACTATAAAATTAAACATCATACCTATATGTCATTTGGAGATGTTCCATCGTTGTCCAGTCCCCAATTTGACCTCGGAATTCCATACGAGAAAATCACCGAAAATCCATATAAATCCGAAACGGAAGTCCAACATATACGTAATGGAAAATCCGTGCAACCAAAATAACTACCCAGTTTGACTCGCAAACTTGGCTAGCACAAAATATCTAGAATACCAAAAGCAGGTATCACACCCTGCTCTGATACCAATAAATTGGTATAAGATAAATCTCAAAAATCCAACACACGGAAATCAAACAAGTATCGCCAAACTTGGCGCTCTGATACCACTAAATTGGTATCAGGTTATCCCAAAAATCCAAAATACGAAAATAAAGATCGTAAAACTTAAGCTCTGATACCAAATAAATTGTCACGCCCCGGAGGAGTCCCTGTCCGAAGAAATTTCGGCAACATCTCCTTTGTACGGCGGACAATCTGAAACTTTATACATATCCATATACCTCAGCCACATGCGGCTGGAATAACAACGATAATAAAATACAACACACAGGCATTCAACGCAGTTTAATAAGAAATAAACAAATCAGTAATATCATGACTCGAAAACAACCCTACTCCACTACACTTATAAAACACAAATCCGACGATAAGATCAATTTACCTCTTCTGCCGTCTAGGCAGGCATGTAGTAAAAGCAAAACCAAACTAAATCCATCGACATCACAAAATCCATACCATATCCATACCATCAAACAAAACAAATTTAGCATAGTCTATGTAAGAAAACCAAAAGACCAATAATATCCTCGAGGTCTGCAGGGACGAGCAACTGGAACTCTCTCCTGACAGCATCAACCTGAAAAATAACAACAATGGAGGCGGGGTGAGTCAAACACTCAGCAGGTACAACTGATATGCAAAGTAGAGAAATAACATCTAGCACTAATCATGCGTACAGTCTCCTGATATAAAATGATGAAATGCAACTGAAGTAAACAGGAGAAAAACTGTACTAACCAGGACCTGGGTATAAGTACAAACAGTCTGAGTGGCATAGAAATCCTGTATGCATGTCAAACATAGGCGTCCAAACAATATACAACATATAAATACAGCAAGCACAAACACAATCAATAAATGCATCATGCATATGATGCCAATGATGCGTCCTGGTCACCCCTAACGCCAGTCGATCATCTCACACAATAGTGAGGCCGAGTGGGTAGGGCTGTGACAACCGTGCACTCTGTCGTCACTGCTCCTGATGAGTGACCGAGTGGACGGGATGCTGTCGGAGTACACCTATCCTCCTACCCCAAATCATAAATGGAGGAGCGCAATGCTCTCAACTCCCGGTACACGATGACGGAGAGGAATCCCTGCCGACTACTACGTTGTGTCACACTACCCATGAGCGAACCAACGGAGCCAAACAAAGTCCCTGCTGCAACACACTCTACCTGAATCGACCACTAACCCATGAGTGGTGGTGTGTGCAGATCCATGTAACTGGCGATGTGCTCAATAATAATGGAGCGGACTATCGCACAGCATGCAATCATGCAAATGGTGCATGACACTAACCACAAAATATCCTGAGCTAATCCATATATATATAAAAGTGCACCATAGGTCAACGAATCAAATCAAAGGTACACTGAAGGTATAAAACCTAGGTCCTGAACATGGTGAAGCATGGTATGTCACTACCCCTATAAACATGTATCAACAGGTAAGGAATACATGAGATGCAAAACAAGAAATCAACCAATCATGTAGCAGGTATCGGGTAGTGATTAACCGAAACAAATAAGAGAACATAATTATTGCTACTTGTTAAATTCACTACTATGCATATCAAAGACATAAAGTCAAAAGTACCCGCCCTCCAATAGAAAAGTCCAAATATGGTCCAAATACGACGTCGAGATGCTCGTCTCGCGTTAAAGTCCTGTATCGAACATATAGATATATTTTATTTAGCTACAATTCTTATAAATAGCTAAATAAAACCTCTAACCCTAAATTAGGACAAAAATCGTAATTAACACAATAACATAAACCTAAACCACAGTCCAACTCATACCAAATTCAATATCTATACCAGATCTACAAAACAAAATCTCACCTGTTGAAACACTTACACTGATCGGATCAAAGATGGATATCAAGGAAACAACTAGGCGTTCCGTGCTGTGGTGGTCGGAATCCAACAACTCCACACCACTGTCCACTGCCAATTGGACAACAAATTCCAGATCTAACAAATTAGAAATCCTTACAGTATCATTACACAATCTACATCACTGCTGATGTTAACAAAAATCCTTACCTAACTTCCTCTTCCTCTTCTTCGGTGATGAATCTACTGATGGTGGTAGTGAATCCGGCTGCCGGAAGAATGAAGAGGGGGAGGCAGTGGCGTCAGGCGACAGGTCGTGGTCACAGAGATGCTGGTCTTGGACTGCTCTGCTTTTGTCCACAACCCGGAGAGATATCTAAGGCACAATTGACACTCGGCCGTCGGCGCTAGGGTCAGAAACACCGGTGATGGATCGGCAGTGGCACGCGGCTGGAGGCGAGGGCAGAGGGAAGGTATCGGCTGTGTCGCGAGCCCGCAAGAGGAGGAGTCGCGGTGACCGGCGCTCGCCCAAGCGTCGCCGGCGTTAGAGCACAAGGATGGCGGTGTTGGCAAGGCACAGTGGTGGCAGCCGGCACTAGGGCACGACTGGATCCGCGTCGGTGAAGGGGAGAAGGCGTCGGCTAGGGCACAACGTCACTCGGCTGTGGAGAGGGAGAAAAGATTCGGGAGGCAGAGGAGAGGAGAAGTGGTTGAGGGATTTCAGGTTTCGGCGAGGAAGAAACCGCCGGGGCCGGTGGTTAGGGCACGGGATTGCGACAGGGAAGAAAGGGCGAGCGGGGTTCGGCGAGAAAAGAAAAAGAAAACAAATTATAAAAAGAAAAGGAAAAAACAACTTTTCCTCACTTAAACGAGTAGCCTAAACAGGCTTTTCTCGGGCCCCATTTTTATCCCCGTTAACTCGTCCATACGAGCTCCGAAAAATTCCCGAAAAATTCCCATAAATTCCAAAAAATTTCCTTATTAATATTCGCCTATTTTCGGTATTTTACACATCTAGTTTAAGTAAAGACAAATCCTTAGAAACTTTGTAGGCATCTACCATTGATGCCCACAATGTATTTCTTGGAAAAGCGTTGAGTGCGTACCTTATTACATCTCGATTCTCCACTTTTTGCCCGATCGCGTGGAGGCCGTTGAGGAGGTCTTAGATCCACGTGTGAAGTTGGCTAGCCGTCTCTTCTTCTTGCATTCTTATGTTATACAATTTATTAAACAATAAATCACGCTTACTTACCTTCGTGTCGGAAGTGCCCTCGTGCAGCTCGATCAGTTTTTCCTATAGCTCTTTTGCGCTTGAGAATGACCCGACTCGATTAAGCTCTTTTTTGGTAAGGCCGCATTGAAAGGTGCAGGTTGCTTTAGCGTTGGCCTCGACCTTCTTGATTATGCTTGCGTCCCAGTTCTCGCATGGTATCGATTTTCCCGAGCCGTCGAGTGGAAGTGTGATCCCAGTCTTGATAATCATCCACATCTCGAACTGAGTTTGGATGTAGGACTCCATTCGCCCCTTCTAGTAACTGAAGTCTTCGCCAGAGAAGAGCGGAGGGTGGGCTGTGTTGTAGCCTTCTTGATGGGTCATTATAACAAAGAAAATCTCGTACACAAGGAACAACAAAAAACTAGTTCCAAGACTTGGTCTTGGATTAGTAGTGCGGGATAACGAAAAATAAACACGCGAACTCGAGTGGTGTTGCACCAACTTCGAGAAAAAAATTCGATTATGAAAAAAAACTAGATCGGAAGGCGGCAATTATACCGACTCCGATTGACTCCAAAAAATTAAAAACTACCACGAAAATATTGCTTGAATAGTGGTTGCACCAATTCAAAGCGACCCCGCTCTGATACCAATTGTTGGATCGAAAGCGCTAAAAGGGGTGAATAGTGCTCGTGGCTATTTCGTCGTTTTTGGAAAACCCAAAGTCAATACGCAACGGAAATAAGGTAAGAACCAAAAAGCAATCGCTAACACAATTTCTTTTACTTGATTCGGAGCCTATGACAACTCCTACTCCAAGGCCCGCACATGAGAGTACTTTTGATAGACAATCACTAGTCAATCCAGAATAAGTACAAGTACAAAGAGATTACAAGTAATTTAAAACGAATACCAACAACTCGGAAATATGGATCTTGAGCGCGATGGTTGTCGGAGCATCTTTTGGGCGTCGAGTAGGCGATTTCTGAGCAGCTCGAAGAAGCGAAACTCGTTCGTCGTTGTGTACTGACGCTTCTGGCCGAGGCTCCTTATATAGGTTGTTCCGGGTGCTCGGAACCCCTCCGGGCGCCTAGACCACGTGGCTCAGCCACTCCGCGCGCCACATCAGCTTCCCGATAGCTTTTGGGTTCCGGGCACTCGGACCAACTCCGGGCGCCCGAACCAGCTCGGGGCGCCCAGACCCCGGGCACCCGGATCCCTTCCGGGCGCCCGGACCTACTTTCTCCAGCAACTTTATTTTTCACAAAATAAAGTTAGTCTTAGGCATAAAACAATAATTAATATAAGAAATGCGACAGCCTCCGACTGCCCGGTTCTGACTTTAAGTTTCGTCAAAACTCTAGGTCGAACCGACGTTTAATGTTCCCTCACTGGGGAACACATCCTCACCTACTCCACTCAGGAGAGTATACCTGTTGCCAGTTGATCCTCCAGACCAACTGGACTTTTGCTCAGTGCTCGAGACTTCCGGTCTTCATGCTGGACACCCGCTCCATGACCCACCTAGTTTTCCACCTGGTTCGCGACACTAGGATTTCAACCTAGGGTTACCACCCCCTAGGATTTTGCCCGAAGCTCTTGACCCACCAAGATTTTCTGCCTAGGGTTCCCACCCCTTAGGACCTAGGGTTACCATCCCCTAGGGTTTTCCACCTGCCTAACCGCAGCTAGGACTTTTGCCTAAGTACACTTAGGACTTTCCTGCAAACTCATTCACCCTTGTTAGATAACTAGATAACTTAACCTTGGACCTTTTAACATAATCAAAATTCATATTTGACCGTCGGATGCTTCCCGCACCAACATACTCTAGTTATCTTTAGGGATAACCGATGGCTTGGTGATCAAGCTATCCTTGCTACAATGGAAGTTGATCATACGTAAGGAAGTCAACTTGTTTATGTTATTCCTGATATTATGTTAACCATTGGAGATTTCTATAGAAATATCCAAATCTCTATCCTCACAAGAGGATTTGAACGATGGCAGAACGGCGAGGCAAATATCCTAACTACTAGGGGATTAGTTGGTCGTCTTTCTAACACCCCTAATATTGGATTTGCTTGTGAAGTACAAGATGTTATTGATTATTTAACAAGCCATGGGGTTCGAGCCCTTCCAAAAAGAAGATATTCTACCTCCAGTCTACAAGGACTAGACTGGATTATCAAACCTTCACAGCTTCTTATACCTATGCAACTAGTTGAAGTTAACAGCAGAAATCTAATTAATGGACGAATATCTGTAAGCTTCAGCAACTATAAAGCTGCTTCTTCATCAAAGCCATTAAAGTATAATGATAAAGATGAGGAAATCCAGAGTGATGAAGATATTGTTCAAACACTGGCTGTATTAATTGAAAGGGATAACAATGTCCTTGAAGAAGTTGGCATCCCAGCAAATCCAGAAATTGAAGAAACAAACCACCCATAATTACTGGTACACAAACTATCTCCATTTGCAATTATTCCTGCTAGAAAAACTACTGGTGTTGCAGGATTGGACTTAGCTGCAAGCGAAGACTGTATTATCTAGCCTCGAGGTCGAGGAATTATATCTACAGGAATTAGTATGAAAATACCATGGGGAACTTATAGTGGAATAGCAACCAGATCAAGTGCAGCATTTAAACTTGGTCTTGACATTGGAGCAAGTGTGATTGACTGTGATTATAGGGGCGAAATCAAAATACTCGCCTTCAATCATTCTGATCAATTTATTCATATTTATAGAGGAGATTGTGTCGCTCAACTCATCCTTGAATACATTGCTATACCTGAAGTATATGAAGTCAAGAATCTTACACCTACCAAACATGGTACAGAAGGATTTGGATCTACAACTCCTATTCCTCAAAATAAATCACACAAGAAAAAGGAAGCACGATGGGATACTTTAGGTGAACCAAGCGGTAAGTATGATTATTATGTTAATTATGCAATTCCTGACCCACTTCCAGATCTGGAACTTCCTACACCCTCATGGGATGATGAACCACAAATCCCACAACAAATTACCCCACTAGTGATGGACATTTTATTATCTAAGGAGCGTCATACTATTTTAACTTTCACTCATAAAGGTGAACATTTTCAAAGAAGTCCTGAGGAAGACCATGCAGGAGCTACAAGCTCAGGGGCCACTGTACTCCGATCCATGGACACTATTCAAGATGACTCTGACTATGATTTCCTTCACCAAATATAGTATATGGCCTCCCTTACTCAACGTATGATGCTTGAAGAAGATTTAATTAATCCTTTTGCATCAGAAGGTGGTGGGAATGAATCAATTGCAACTGGTTATGAAATGGGCTACCCAAGTCTGCAGCGTCTAATAGAGACCCCTCAAGAGCAAATATATTCTTCCAATACTGTAATATCTCTTTATAATCCACCACAAGAAGCCACTACGGGTCCCCCAGGGTACCCCCCAGCATCAACATTACAATCTATTCCTAATCCATCACAACCAATTCATGAACAAAGACCTGCACATGTTGGAAGTTGTCCAATTTTACATGACACTTACAGACCATTAACTATTTGCTAAAAAATACCCAATGAAAGGCCTTTGGAAACTTGACCTTCAACATGTATGTTGTATTTCATCTGCAGTAGATTGTTTGTGGATGAGAAATAAAATGACCCAACCAAATCTATGTTGCAACAAATGTTTAGCTAGTAACAATAAAACACAATCACTAAGGATCATTAATTCAATTAATAGATTATGATAAACAAAAACTTCTACAGTATCTATAAAGAATCTTGAAATACGAAGGTAAAAGAAAAAAGACATATTCGATGACTAACCAATGTAGGCAGCTAGCCATAAGTAAATATTATATGAGCAATAACCATCTGATCAAGACTCCTAAGCATAACTGAGAGATTTTTCTGAATAAACTTAACCCTATGATGGATACCAATCAAAAAGGTATGTATAAGATATCTTACACCATATCTACAAATAAAAACATTTTACGAATATAGTTCTTTATAGAAATAAAAAAGGAGAAAGTATAGAAATAAGAATGCATGTATCTCTATTTGATAACTCCCATGAAGAAAAAATCATATTGATGCCCAAACAGAAGTCAATGTGGGTTCATAATTTCAACCGCTTATCAAGTTTTTTGCAAGAATTCAACAACAATTGAAGTAGATTCTAGTCCTAGAACATCAGAAAATATGATCAGGTAAAAATTAGAATGCTTGAGAAATACCTGAATATAAAGGTCATGAAGATGGTAAATATAAGAATGCCTAGAATACCCTGTAGTGTCCAGAACCAATTGTTTTAATTAAGAAAATTTTTATTTAATTAATTCAGATTTAATTCGAATTGATTTAATTTAAATGAATAACTTTAATCAGGTGTAATTAATTTAGTTATATAACATCAGAATTTATATAAAATTTCATGACTTAAATATGTATAAAATTTATACGACTTAAATAGGTATAAGATTTATTTCATCGGTATAGGTATAAAAATTCATATATATAAAATTTATATACCAAAGGGATATAAATTTTTATGTAGCATAAAAAAAGGGAAACTTTGTCAAAAATTTATTGTTAGGGGATAGAATTCAAAGTTTGGAAAGAGCAAGGTATATAAAAATTTTTATGAAATCATTCAAAGGATGAGAGGGATTTGACACAAACAACATATATACCTTATAAAGAAAAAAAAACATTGCTCCTATTTGGTATGTTAACCCACCTCTCCCAAACCCCTAGCCTCCACCTTCTTCAAAATCCCAGGGGTCCTAAAACCTCCCATCCTCACCTAAAGGTCATGGGTCCTAAGCTCTAAAGGGCGGAGGAGAGGAAGGAGATTGGTAGCAACGATTTGGAAGGCATATTCTCTACTTTGATTAATGCTTTAATTTTAAAAAAATGAAAAAAATTGATAATCTCAATTAGCCTCATTGACTATCCCTGAGGTGATCGACCCGACTCCACAAAATTTTTCCACCAACCACCAGGATAAATCGAAAAACGCGCACGACGGGCAGCCCAGAAGCCCAGTATCCATTGGTTGCGCACCTTGTTTGGAGAAAAAAATTCCTACAAATACATCTAGCTGAGGATCAAACCGCGGGTGCATAAGTGACAACCTGGATGTCCTACCGAGGAGAGGAAATTGGAGGGTAATAATGAAAAGACCAAGAATACCCTGAGAATACCATGAATACTAGAAGTTCTAGAAGTCCCATCATATTCCAACCAAGGAGAGGAGTTCAATCTTACAGTCGAGAGGATAATAATAATTAGAATATCTAGGATATCACAAGAATGCCATGATTATCCGAAATCCCTTCATGTTAAAGAGAGGAACTCGATCCTTCAGTTTGGAAAATAATATCCATCCCGATCAAGCACAGAAACTTGATCCTTCAGTCGATTGGGTAATAAGGAAAAGACCAAGAATACCCCTAGAATACAATGAATACGAGAAGTGCCAGAAGTCCTATCAATTCCGATCGAGGGAGGACTTTGATCCTTCAGTCTGGAGGACTAAGAGCATTATAGTCAACTTTGAATACCAAACAATTATACTACCAAGCTTTTATTTTTTCCATCAATAGTAGTTGAGAAGATAAATTGCATGAAGAGAAAAAGTGGATTCGTGTGATATTTAAACTAATTAAGAAAACTTGACCATGAAAATAAATAAAATGACAAAAAGAAATAAGAGTCCAGGGCAAATAGATAACACTACAACAAAATCCCTCATAGACATCAGTGGAACAACAACAGTTTTAAGCAAAAACCGATGTCTTTGAGTATTTTACACCAATTTTTTCAAAAACCGATGTCTATGAGCGCTGAATTTCGCTCATAGACATCGATTTTTTAGCCGATGTCTATGAACGCCTTTTTTTTCCATTAATAGACACCGACTTTAACAGCGGTTTTTAAAACCCTGTGTCTATGATAAATAAAATAATTTAATTTTTCCTCCCATACTTAGCCAAAATTTACAACACTTCCCTCCAAACCTAAACCTATATCGCGCCGTCCTTCCCCTTGCTAGATCGACGCCCCCTTCCTCTCCGATCAAGATCAACACACGACTCCCTTGTGAGGTCTGTGGAAAACGACCACATCCATATCCTCTTTCCCCTTCTCTTCTCCTCTCCCTTCCGTCTTTGCCCTCTCGCGGGTTGCTCCATCTCTTAGGGTTTCTTCTCCTCATGCTTTTTGGTTTCTGGTTTCTCCGTCTTTTCCTCATGCTTCCTGGTGCTTAGGGTTTCTGCTCTTTCGTCGTCTGCACATTTTGCACCTCGCCTAGGGATCTTTCCAATGACGATGTCCTCGACCGCTTCCGCTCTCATTCTCGCCATCATCCTTCTGCTTGTCGCCCCCTTGTCACCTGGGAACTGCGCATCGACTGGAGAAGGTAACGCTCTCTTCTTCTCTTTCGATGGGTCGGGGAAAAATCGGAGCTTCGCCACGGAGTTTGCCCTCTATGGCGATGCTGAGATGAATAGCTCGGATGTGAGGGTGACGCGTGCGGCGAACGAGAGCTCCGGGCTTATGATTTACTGGAAACCAGTCAGATTCTTCGGCACCAAGCCCGGGTTCTTTCCATCAGATTTAGGTTAATCACAACGATGACAATTTCAATAACTCTGATATGCTGTTATTTCCTCTCATTAATGTTCGCTTGCTGATCATGTATTTGCCCTTCTATTGTCAAAGAACTATTACATAGGTACAACTCGAGAACTGTCTAGGTTGAATGGTGTTTGCAAAGCTCCAATCATACAACATTTCTCGGAATCCCTGTCTAGATCAACTACTATTAGAAGCTTTGATCAGCATCAAAGATTTATAAACACTAATTTCAACCTATCAGATCAGTTTTCTAGACTAAAGTTTCACACAACCGCTGCAATGCAATGGCTTTGCCTTCGTTTGGATATGTTGTCGTCAGTTGTGTTTGCTTTTTCTTTACTTTTCCTAATCTCCATGCCAAGAGGGGTGATTGACCCTGGTAATTTCCTAGCAGATAGTTCAATTCTATGTTATTTAAGTACATGTGATATTAATTTCTACCATTTTGGGTTGGCATCCTCTTCCTCTCAGGTATATCTGGCCTTGCTGTCACATATGGACTTAATCTTAATAAGGTACTAACTTGGGTCATAAGGAATCTCTGTCAACTTGAAAATCTAATGATATCTGTTGAGCGAATACTGCAGTACACGACCATTGACAGTGAACTACCTTTGTCAATAGAATCAAATAAACTATACTCAAGTTGGCCATCCAATGGAGAAATTGAACTTCATAATTTGTAGGTACACGTGACACCAAACTTATGTAAAACTAGTTTTTTCTAGTTTCCTCCATGTAATTCTGATTTGTGACTTCTTCTTGTCGATTGTTAAGTGTAGATTTTTTCTAGTTGTGGATTCTTTCCGACGATGGTTTGCTTCTCATCCTCAGCAGAGGAGAAAAATTGCATTCTTGGATTGATTACGATGGAGAATCGAAGAGAATAGAGGTCAGGCTTTGCCAGGATAAGGATCCGAAGGAAGCAGCCCCTTCGATCTCTCACTCTATCGATTTGTCTTACATGTTGTGGAGGAAGGCGTCCTGGGTGGGTTTATCTTCCTGGAGTGGCAATTCTAGTCATGACATACTTGCACAATTCCAGTTTATTCTGCATTAATGCTTAGCAGCTTCAGGCATTCATATGACTGATGATGAAAGCAAATTAATTGTTCTATAATATAAGTATAGGATTGTTATATCAAAAAATTCATGCTAAAAAAATTTAGTAAAAAATATTTATGGACTCAGTGCATCTTTTTTTAACTAATAAATTGTAAAATAGTTTCCTTGTTTCCCATTCTTTAGGTTATCCTTTGATTGTTACTGCTTCATGGCATCATGAATGTTTTGTTTGGTCTATTAAGTTGTTTGGCTGTGGTTAATTTCAGCTCCTGTTTGAAACAAGAAAATGGTTTTGGTGCTGAGTGAATAGGAGAAATACTAATATACATGTATCCTGATTATATTTGCCCCTTTCATGGAAATTACTATATATTTCTTGTTCCTATTTAACTTTTACAATTCATTTCTGATTATTTTTCATTGTGCGTTGTATTTGTTTGCCTAGTTCCTGTTTGCTACTTTGTAGACAAGTCTCAATTCTTAATCAGGATCGGACAGGATGTGCTGCATGATGTATTTAAAAGGATACTTCTTTCATAACTAGCATTTGGTTTCTAATTGAGTTTGGTTAGTTTTATTATATTTAGTATATCCCAACTGAGTTGCATTTAAATTATTTGTATAAAAGTTGATTTCCATTGATAATTAGCTAAAACATTTAAATAGTTTTTAAAATTATAATTAAAATAAATAATAATAATAATAAATTAAATTGAACTAAATTTTAATTTGTCGTAAAAAAATACAATAGCATGTCTTCGTCACTGTTACATAATTGCTTCCTATTATGTACTTTGATTGGACAAGGAAAGTCTCCCATTTATAGTGTTTACTTAGAGGTACTTGGTTGCATGGTATGAAAAGAGCAATAGGAAAAAAAATGGAATAACGGTGCTTGATTTGAGTAAGTAGTGATGGATCCAACAGAATCAATCTTCCAAATATGGGATTACTTAGCAAAATGGGGTATAAAAATCTTTCTATTCTCATTTCACACTTCTATTATTCTTATTTTTATTACCATTCATATTCTTAGGACGGATTAACAGGGACGCTGAGAATGAACACATTCATCTTTTACCATAATCATTTTCATTACCATTCATATTCCTTTCCAGAAAACAAGCGCACCCTTACCCTTCTCACAAATCATGGAAGCAACGTGATGTCAAATGGCATGGTTCAAATCCATTATTTAAAAGGCTCTCCATTGACTTGTTAAGGATCTGGTAAGTATTTTATCGCCAATGGCATGTTGAGACCAGCTCGTCAAAATTGATGTCTAAGTTATTTACATCTCAATTCTATGCTTTTAATCTAAATGAAGAATTATGACAACATTTGGAGGTCAGTTAATAGTTATGGTGTTTGGCAACCATATTTATGATGATGATGATAGCATCTTGTTCTGCAGATTGATGCTCATATAGGCAGTGTTAATGACATTGCCTTTTCATATCCCAAGAAGACTCTCTCGATCATCACTTGCGGCGATGACAAGGCAATTAAAGTGAGTAAAACCATGTGGTTGATCAGCCAGAAGATTGTACAAGAAGAATTATATGTTCTTAACAGGTTCCGTTGCATGATGAATTGGTGTGGGATGCTTCAACTGGACAGAAACAGTATACTGGACAGAAACAGAATTATATATTTCTAGTGTTTCATTATTTCTATCTGTGAAGTTTTTCTTCTCAACTTCAACTGATGGTAAAATCAAAGCACTTGGTTCCAATGCAGTTTTTCTTCTGGATGCAGTTTACTAGCACTTGGTTCCAATGCAGTGCATAAACTCTAGCAGTGGCCGTGCGATGAACGAAATCCATCGGGCAAGGTCAGAAAGAAACAGTTGTAAGAAATTATCTATTTGCTATAAGCCTAGTGCTGATTGTTTGCTTTGCTTGTTCAGTCAACTGCATCTGTTGCTCCTCAGCTCTGTCAGCCACCAAATGGTATTCTTATGACCAATGAAAGGAGTGATAACAATCCAGAAGAAGCAACTGCTTGTATTGCTTTATCTAAGAATGACTCTTATGCAACGTCTGCATCAGGTGGAAAAGTTTCTCTGTTAAATATGAGGACTTTTAAGGTGCGTAGCCATGAATTGATTTTACTCTTGCTACCAAAAATGGAGAAACCAAACCGACTAAACCGACTAAATCGAAACATATCTTTCAGGTTATAACCACTTTTATGCCAACCCCACCGGCAGCCACGTCTTTAGCATTTCATCCTGAAGATAATAACATGATTGCTGCTGGAACGGAAGATTCTAGTATTTTGATCTATAATATTCGGATTGATGAGGTTCATAATCTCGTGCTTTCTATTTGTCAAACTATGTCGATTCTTGATGTCTTCTATAGTTTGTATTGCTTTTGAAATTCAATAGGTAACTTCCTCTTTTGCATTACTTTGAAATCATTGTCTATAATGTCACTTTCTTTCAGATATTTTGAAGGTAAATGGATGTATTCAGGAACTCCAACTAAACAGTTCAGGTATTGGAGATGAGGTTGTTTAATTTTACTTGTTGCAAGTTCCGGTTGTTTGTTTCTTGAGGAAGAAAATGATTCTTGATTCTGGTAAAGTCTGAATGCTAAATGTGTTATGTAGGGTGCAAGGGTTATTGCAGATATGCTGAAAGAAAATCAAACTTTACGTGTACTGGAACTTAACAATAATATGATTGAATATTCTGTATGACCTTATTCTTGGGCAATCTTTCATGTTTTTTTATGAAATTCCTAGATCTTTTACACTTTGTTTCTGGTGTCCTTACTCCTTACACCTTATTTCCATGTGAAATTTTATAGGGTTTTGCAAGTCTTGCTGGAGCACTAGTTGAGAATAAGGTAATTCGATCTATACATCTCAAGCTAATAAGACTTACACACACTTAGATTTTCTATCCATGCAGTTCGTTCTTGCAGATTTAATTTCTCCATCAGATCTGTTGGCTTTCCAGTATTTATTGATTGTATTACTTCTCAGCAATTATGTAAAACTATATTTCTTCTTGTTTAGGAAAAATAACACTTCTAGATATTTGCAACAATGAGATTGGTCCCAAAGGCGCCTTTAGCATCGCTGAGTTTGTTAAGAAAACTAAGTCCTTGCTACGGCTGAATCTTTACATGAATGACATTGGCGATGCGATGTGGTTATTGACTATTATTGCTTTATGCTCTGTTGCTTCACTTCTGAAACATAAATTATCATCTAAGGTGCATATATATATATCTCATTGGAAATCATATAAATGAATTGATGTTACTCATCTTTATTGCTGCTGAGGAATTTATTTACTTTCCATGTACTCTTAGTGATAAAAGTGAATTTATTATTTGCAAACTAAAAGTGAATTTATTTACTTTTCATGTACTCTTAGTGGTAAACAGTTATGCCATTTGGGGCGACTACTAATGAATTGAATTTGAAAGATTAAATTGCTGTTTATGTAGTTAGATTAAAATTTTTGGTTTGGATTATATTAAGTTCCCAGGAATGATAGATCTATCACTATATGATGTGGTTGAGATAAATGATGAATGTTTTTCTTTTTAAGCATTCCAATTAGTCATCTTGTTACCTGATGCTCTTACTACTTTTTCAACTATGATTTTTAGTCTTGGTTTACTAATATATTATTTATGTGTTTTTACAGTTTACAAATCTCAAGTACTCCAGAGTTGAAATTGATGAAGTGCGGTTCGAGTGGGCTGAATGCATGCTAGATTACATTTGAAGTACGGTTCTATCTTGATGTGTTATTAAAAGAATGTTCTACCTTGATTTTGATATCTATTAGCTAGCTTTTGATGTAAAAAGAATGTTTGAATATTTTATGGATATTATTGTAAGAAGATTATTTATATAATTTGTGAATATTTGTGTATTTTATGGATATTGTTGAATGAAGAATATTTGTATAATTTGTGAATATTTGTGTATTTTTATATTATTGTCGGTTTTTCATTGTTTCGGAAATCAAATTTGTGCTGTTAAAAAATATACATATTACATCGATTTTCCACCGCTGCAAAACCGGTGTTATTAACTAATATTACATCGGTCATTTACCGCTGCCAAAACTGGTGTTATTAACATACAATATTACATCGATTTTACACCGTTGATGAAACGGTGTCGTTAAGTGATACTACACCGGTTAATAACCGATTCGAAGACCAGTGTCGTTAAGTGATACTACACCGGTTTTAACCCGATGTCTAAAATGACAGACTTTTAACATCGGCTTCATAGACATCGGTCGAAAATGAAATAGACACCGGTGGAAAACCGATGTCTATGAAGGTTTTTGTTGTAGTGTAAGGAAACAAGAAAAATATAAAAGATCAAAACATTAGATACCGACATCCTACCCTTTAGATTTCAAAGAAAAGAGAACATTCTTATGTCATTCAAAGTGAAAACTAGACTGACGAAAAGAAAGAATGAGACTAGATAATGAATTTCTTATCAAATTTCAAGAAAAAGAGAAGAACATTTGCCAATCATCCACATATAGAATGAAAGGGCATGTTGTCATTATTATCAATCTTAGCAAATATTTACAAGATGACAAAGTTTATTAATTGATCGATATGTAACAAATGATCGATTGCATAATAAAAAAATTAAAAGTATTGAAAATAATATGAAATTAAAGAAAAACTGCAAGTGATAATTATAATGAAAATGAAAAATTGGTGAATACATTGTAAAGAAAAATATGTTGGGAGAAAATATGGTAACAACAAAATAATACTAGAAAATAGGTAATAAGTATCATATCAGAAGTTCCCAGGTGTAGTAGCCGTGGAGGCTCAGAAGTAGGAAGTATTGCCATCATAAAGTGCATGCAGTCTGTAATGTCCTAATTTTTTTTTACAATATATAAATATGAGACATCACTTACTCATACTTTCATAGCGGTTCCTTAGTTCAAATAAAATTACACAGACGGTTCGAAAAAAAAACATAGCCAAATGCAGAATTTAAACTAGAAGGTCTTCGGGTTGTACTGCTATTGTCGCGAGTTGACTCACTGATCAACACCTTCTGTCTAATCTGTCTCATTATCTGAAAAAAACGTCTGTGAGTCGAGAGAGTCAGCATGCTCAAAATTGTGTTATGCAATAGTTAGCGTCTATATAATCTAGTGTACTAAGAGAAACACATGCTAGGTAACTTAGAACCTTCCTACTAACATACCATGAATGTAAACATTGACATCGACATAACCAAGAGAGAATAAACATAACCATGCATATGAATAAACATAATCATGAGCATGTATATAAATATAAATATAAGCATACGAACAAACATAATCATGAGCATGTACATAAGCATAAATATAAGCATATGAACAAACTTAATCATGAGCATGCATATAAGCATAACATAAGCATACTTGCATGGTATAAACATACACCTAAGAATAGCTTTTATCATGAGCATATACATGAGCATACATGAACATAAACATAACATATCATGAACTTAACATATTTATAGCATATCATGAACCTAACATATTCATAGCATATCATGGGCTTAACATATTCATAGCATAACATGAATCTAAACTTAGCATATCCTGAACCTAACTTATTCATAGCCTAACATGGAAACTGATATTGGGCTCCCTCTGGAGCCTTGTCCCGTAAACGGGATCCCTTTGGGGCCTTTTCCCTCACAGTATTCCCATCAAATTCTCATTATTTTGTCACAGTCGACTTACCCGATATTGGGCTCTCTCTGGGGCCTTTTACCATAAACGAACTCCCTCTGGGGCCTTTTCCCATAAATAGACTCCTTTAGGATCTTTTTCCTCACGGTATCCTCATTAATTCTTTATCATTATCATTACTTTATTACAGTCAACTCACCTGATATTGGGCTCCCTCTAGGATCTTTTCCCGTAAACAGACTCCCTCTGGGCCTTTTCCCTCACGGTATTCTCATCAAATCCTCATCATTTTGTCACAGTCGACTTACCCCGATATTGGGTCCCCTCTGGGATCTTTTCCCATAAACGAGCTCTCTCTGAGGTCTTTCCCGTAAACGGACTCCCTCTAGGGCCTTTTTCCCTCATGATATTCTCATTAAGTAATTTTCATTATCGTGATAAGATGTAAGAGGAAACATAAGATCCACCTAAACCTAGATCATATTAAGGTATCATAATATTTCATAAGAAGAACATGAACATGATCTTATACGCAAGCATGCAATTCCATATCATATATATAGCCTACTAAACTACCATGATGTGGAGTAAGAAGCAACTTGAACTTACCTAAGCTAGAGATCCGAAGCCCAGACGTAGCATATATACATAGTCATCATGATAAGTAGAACATAAATCAAAATCGTGAACTCATTTAAGGTACCTAAACATACATGAACCCGAGGAACTAACATAAACATGATATGAGGAAACATGAAGAAATTGTAGGGCAGCATCATGATGAATATGACCTCTAAAACAGAATTTAAAAACTACTCTTAGTAAACTGAAATTTACTAGTTTTGTAAGGTGATTTGAGCATAGGCAAGTTTCCAATCTTCTAATGGAAAGCAACTAAAGCATGGCCCAAACATGAAGTGCAACATCCCCATACATAACTCTTAAAACATAATTTAAACCTACATTTATCATGTCCGAAACTTGCAAGGTCTATAACTTATTTTGAGCATGCATAGTTCCCTAGTTCCTAAGGGTATACAATTAGTAAAAATATGAAACAAGTTGTTAAGCGAGATCATGAGGACTAAAGCTCTAAACCGGAATTTAAAACTCACCACTTAAAAATTGAAACTTGGAAATCCTATTCTATAATTTGAGTATGCAAAGTACTCTAACTTTTAAGGGTAAACACATAGGAAGCATGGAGCGAAGTTATCATCAAGATGAACAACCACTAAAATCAGTAACTAAAACTGAGCCTATAGAATCCAAAACATGGTGAACCTTACAACCCCACTTGAGCATGCAAAGTCCTCTAATTTATAATGGGAAAACCTTAGTAAACATGAAACAATTGTGAAGGTATCATCAAGATGAATAATCCCTAAAATCAGTAACTAAACTCAATTCTTTAGAATCCAAAATCTATACAAATTTACAGAATTAACTAAAGTGCATACAAGTAGATAACATACATAAACTTGTACAGCAAGAACATGATGGACAACCCTTAGAATTTAGTGAGAAAACTAACCCCTCAAGAAGCCGAAAACCTCATCTATACATACCATTTAGAGGAAAATAACTAAACTAGGGTAGCTAAACATACATGAAATTGAGGGCTAAAATAAAACATGATATGTGAAGAACATGAAATAGTTGTAGTGTAGCATCAAGGTAAATGACCCCCCCTAAAATCAGTGAATAAATCTCCTAAATAAAATATAAACCGTGGAAATTCTAGAACATAATTTGAGCATATAAAATTCTGAATCTTAGATAATGGTACTCTAAAAAACTGAACTTAAACTAAGATATATGAACCTAGCAAAAAGGTTTCCAAAACCGCTTTCTTATCATGCCCGAAGTTCCACATCTATACAAGCAATTGGGAGAATAAGAAAAGAACCTAATCTAGAGCATCATACCCCAATTATCAGCCAAGAACAGCAAGTTATAGGATCCGAATTACAACAAATCATAGAACTAGCAAAACATAACATCAGGTAGAGTTCATGAACAACTTGTAAAGAAACATAATAACCAACCCTTGACAATTAATGAGGGAACTACTCCTCATGAATCCGAAATCATGCATTTATACAAGTAATCAAAACTTTAAGAAAAGAACTTTAAACAAAAACACCACAACTCAATCTAAGGTATCCGAAATTCACAAGACATGGAAGCTAATTTAAAGTATTAACATATTTGAAAACATGTCTTAAGTACTTAACTATTACTCCTTGTCTTTCCTCGAAACTCTAGCACTGGTGGAGAAAACAAAGGGTGGGGGAAACCTCCTTAGGCCGGCGGCAACAAGAAGACAAGGTGGAGTTGAGGGTTTAAATAAAAGAGAGAACTTAGGAGTTGGTCTCAATTTCTATTTCCACATCGCTCCACATATAAATTTGTGACTTATATAATTGTTAGTTCTTTTATTTTATTTTTTATAAAACTTAATACCAAGTCTAGATATGATTATATAATTCCATATATATATTTTACTTAGTCGTATAAATTTTATTATGATATATAATCTAAAATACTATAATTTCTTAATTGGTTACCAAGTTCTCTTTCTATATATATTAATCCTATATTCTCCTTATTTAATTTTCTTTTTTCTTTGTAATTATACCTAATATATATCACATAATTTATTATTTTATTTCCATATTAGTTAGATGAATAATCTCTACAAATTTATAGATGCTAAGTTTTATCCCTAAATGTTAAGTCCTTTAATTCTCATATACTAAGTTTTATCCACATATAATATTTTTCCTTTTTATTTTCATACATGTTATATCACGTAATTTATTATTTTATTTCCATATTAATTAGATGAATAATCTCTACAAATTTATACATACTAAGTTTTATCCCTAAATGCTAAGTCCTTTAATTCTTATATACTAAGTTTTATCCACATATTATAGTTTTTCCTTTTTATTATCATACACGTTACATTTCTATAATTTATAGTACATATATTATTTATATCTCATTTATGATTAGATGGATAATTTATACACATAAATGCTAAGTCATGTAAAATAAAAAATTTATATCTATATGTTATATTAATTTTTTTTATACACACATTTTGGTTTTTAAAATAAACTTTATACATATTTATATTCAACCGTTTTCTTAATTGATTCATTTCAATTCCATAAATGTAAGTTAACTTAATCAAATCTAACTAAATCTATCTATTAAATTAATAAATTCTTAAATAATTCCGAATTCTAATTAAATTATAATTTAATCCAATATATATCCTTAATTAAATAAATGGTTTCGGACGTATACAGTCTTATTGGGAGAAAACAAAATATGCTCGATTACAGAGCAGAAATGAAGCAAATAAAAAGAATAGCAAGCAACCAGTAAAATTAGATGATAACTAAATTTAGACAGAAATATACTGAAATATAAAGGTAAACAAATCTGTTAGAAGTTGTCCAAGTTTACATGACACTTACAGACTATTAACTATTTGCTCAAAAATATCCAATGAAGGGCCTTTGGGAACTTGACCTTCAGCATGTACATCAACGAATAAGATTTAGCATAGTCTCAATTGTTGCATCTCCAACATTTCATGAGTGCAGTAAATATCAACATATTTCATCTGCAGCAAATTGTTTGAGGATGAGAAATAAAATGACAACCAAATCTCTGTTGCAACAAATATTTAACTAGTAACTATAAAACACAATTACTAAGGATCATTAATTCAATTAATAGATTATGTGAAACAAAAACTTCCATAGTACCTATAAAGAATCTTGAAATACCAAGGCAAAAAAAAAGAGACATATTCAATGACTTACCTGGCTATGAGTAAATAGTCATCTGATCAAGAGTCCTAAGCATAATTGAGAGATTTAACCCAATGATGGATAGTTATTTACTCCATCAGCAACAATTCCCTTGCTTCCTCTTGGGCAGTCTTTGCCTTCTCCATATGAACTATAAAAATATACATGTTAGTATTTAACATCAGTAGCAAAGTAAAATAAGATTTACCATTCTTCATCTTCCCTTTCTTGTGTCTTTTTTCATTGTGTTTATGGATTTTTTTTTTATTTATCTCTCTTTGAATTATTGAAAGGTAAGTTGATGCATTCCCCTTTGATAAGGGAAGGAATTTATTTTGCACAAATTTAAACTCCGGAAAAGTACAGGTTAAGCCATGTAAGCATACCAATCCATCTTGATCACCATGAACCTTAAAACAGCCTTTTGGTTGCCTAGAATTTTAGTCTCAGCAATATAAACTCCTTGTTGATAATTGTCCATCTGGTGTATACAATATCAAGAAAAGCATACAAAGAAAAAACAATTGCAAACTTTTATTATGCTATGATCATATTTAGACCAAAATGGAGTTGGGAGAAAGAGTCGAAAAATGAACTTACAAAGTAGAATAGGCCAAGATAACAAAATATTCTAATATCTTCTACATGGTAAACTTATTTGACCAAATGAGGCATTTTTTTTTGTAAGTTTTACAAGTTCAATGTTACATGCACACACGCCCACCAGCCATCAACTCAGCAGGTAGGGCAAAATTTAAGTAAGAAATCCAATTAACTTATGGAGAATGAACAAACTCCATGACTTGGCAGTAACAAAATAAGTGATCATGTCAACACTCAATGGCTATAAAACACAATGATCATTTTCCGACCTTCAATACACCACAAAATGCATTTCAAAAAGATAACATCTATTTCACAGCCAAAAAGCACAAGGCATATCTGTAAGAATAGAATATGTTCACCTCATGAATCAATTTAACTTTAAATGTGTTTACATGTCTAACAGAAATAAAATTTTATGCACCAACAGTAAAAGAACAACATGGTGCTTTAAAATATTTAGAAAAGTTAGTGCCTGCATAATGAAATAACTTAAAAGTGCAGTATGTTTGAACTGGAGAATGTTTGTTATTTGCTATAAATTCTAATTAACGAAGAAGAAGTATTTGCAAGACAACATATTTTCAGTGAGCATATCTTGTAATGAATGATCTAGGAGAGTGTTAAAGTGTTGAAAATAAAAAAACAAATGCAATGAGTTACGAGTCATATAGAAAATACATTTCGCATCAATAAAACAAAAAAGAAACTTACATTTTCAATTTCAATGAACAAATCATTTAGGGATATGAACAAATTCAATGAACATCCGGAGTTTTGCTTGAGTTTAGCAGCAAGGCATCAATCTCTTGTAAGTTTCAGTTCAATCTCTTGTAAGTTTCAGTTCCTTTTTGTGAATAAGAGTCCTGAAAATTCTTTCTAGTTCTTGTTCATTATCTCTTACTTGCAATTAGAAGCACGCTTTCTTTTTTTGGTATCAGCGCTTGTTGTTCATATGGCTAACTAAACCTCTTAGCCAAGTATTCAAAAGGAGAGGTCCCTGGGGTAATGATTTAACCATAGCTTTTAAAGGCTGCCAAATTTCAAGAGATTTGCCCAGTTCATAATAAGGCGACCTCAGTAGCTACAAGTAGATTGCAAAAGATCACAGTACGCGTAAGACTACAGGAGGCAGCAGTAGTCCGTCGGGTGAGCAAGAAACAAACTAGCACTCACTAAGCTGTAAGTGATCTTGGTTAAATGTCAAGACGTTGGGAAGAAGCTATAGAAGAGTGGTACTGAAAATCTGATACCTCGAACTTAGAAGACCTTGACCTAGTTGAAACAAAGCCATCAACAAAAGAACTAGCTCACAACTTATCAGTTGTATACGACCGTGTTTGTTTGTCTTGTCGAGACCACCTTAAAAACTTTAAAACCATACTTGAGGAATTGGAGTTTTTGAAAAAGGAAAACCAAAAGATAAACAAAGCCCTAGTAAACCTAACAAAAGAGGTAATAGACAACAGACCCCTTACAGAGTCTAAAGTTCAAGAGTTGATCCTAAAAATAGTAGAGCATCCCAAGTTGATAAAAAAAACAGGCTTTACAATTATCTGCAGAATTAAAGAAAAAGCTGGAGCGAGTCGAAACCTTACTACATAAGGTAGAATCTTGGACTGGCACATGAGCTATATCAACACCCAAGCCAGCCAGAGTTATAGAGACGCCCTCCAAGCTACAGAAGAAATCGAGGCACCTGCTATTGGTTTTTGCAGACCGACTGAGTACAAAGAACCAACCTCTAGCTCAGGAGCTTTACTGAAGCAAGGTAATACACAAATACAACTTTTAGTACAAATACAGGAGAAGTTGCTGCATATTGAAGAAAGAATAGCCAAACTTGAAGCACAGAAGCTAACAACAACTCTTCCAAAGGAAGTTATCAAAGAATTAACCAACAAAGTTAGCAACTTAAAAATTACAGAAAGAACCAGAGAAGGACCAGGCAAACTTCTAGTTTTCAAAGGTCCTTTTAAAGAAGAAAAAGAAAAAGTTTCCAAGAAATAATGGCAACCAGATCCCAGACACAAAACCCTCCTGTAACAACTACTACAAGAACTAGTACTGAAGTAACACCTTTGTTTGAAGACCAGATCAGAGATTACCGCAGAAGTCAACGGCGATGGTACAATGCTCAACAAGGAATCCAAAGGCCACGAAGAAGAATCTGGAACAACAAATGGACCCTCAAGCTTAGCTCAGACTATCTATGCAGGAGTGAGCTGCTATAGTTCCCGCCGAAATTCTGTACCACTCCAGAAGAGATGATGCTCATCATCGTGTTTATATACATCAGTCAGAAGAAGCCCTCCTGGTAACATCTAACCAATCTGACAGATCTTTCATCCAGCATGAAAGTTTTAATCAATTACAAAGAAGTGGTATGAGATTCCTGCATATGGGAGTCATACAAGTAAGAATTCAAATCCTTCACCGACAAGAAGAAGGAACAGTGGCCCTAGTTGTTTTCAGAGATAACAGATGGCAGGGAGACCAGGCCATCTTCGCCACTATTGAAGTTGACCTCACTTATGGAAGTCAGATAGTATACGTTATCCCGGATACTATGCTAACCATATCTGACTTTTACAGGAATATTCAAATTTCTGTATTAACCAGAGGATACGAAAACTGGCGGAACGGTGAAGCAAATTTACTAGTCACAAGAGGAATGGTTGCGAGGTTATCTAATACCCCCAATGTCGGATTTGCATATTCAGTAGCTAACGTGGTAGATTATTTGGCAAGCCGCGGAGTCTGAGCACTGCCCGAAAGAAGATACAACACCAGCGATGTTCTCGGACAAAATTGGATCAGTAGGCAATCTACTGTAAACATACCCATGCAACCAACAGAGGTTAGTACACGGAATTTATTGGATGGTCGTATTTCTTTGCATTTTGAAAATTATCAGGCATCAACAACTTCATCACCCCCAACATACAAAGAACAAGACGAGGAAGTCCAAAGTGATGAAGAGGAAGTTCATAGTCAACATCTAATCTCTGTACTTACGCATGAAGAACCATTGTTAGTAAAGAAAATTGATCCATCAGCTCAACTACACCAAAGAAAGACACTGGGAGCTGCTGGCTATGATCTGGCTATTAATCGAGCACAAGATATTCCTCGCAATAGCAGATCCTTATTAACAACTGGCATCAGTATACAAGTTCCTCAGGGTACTTATGCCAGAGTAGCCCCACGATCAAGCGCCTCCTTACCTAAAGAAATTCTCATTGGAGGAGGAGTTATTGATTCAGATTATCGCGGAGAGGTAAAAATTCTTGCATTCAACACTACTAACACAAATATCTATTTACAGAGGCATGAATGTATTGCCCAACTTATAGTTGAACATATATCAACCCCTGAGGTCGTTGAAGTAAACAAGTTGGACAGTACTATCCGTAATCATACCGAATTTGGCTCCACTACTGAAATCCTTTGTGAACTTGACACTGTCGACAAAAGGATGAAGGAGCTACTTGCTAACTATGATGATACTAAAGCAAAAGCAATTGCTCAAAGTTTTTTTTCCTTCCGAAGCAAGCTCTGCGGCATCCTCCCCAACTAATTCGGATGATGCACGTATGTGGTATAGCACCATCGGCATGCCAAATGTTTCAAGAGAACAAACGATATGGCTCGATCCAGCATCCAAAATTTGGAAAGAACAATTCAACATGCTTTTTCCACAAGAAGAGTCTTTTCATGTCATGCTCAGCTCAGATATTGACGATGAGCACATTATTTATCTACAATATTTAGCACAAGCCCCTTTACAACACTTTTGTTGCTGCTGCTACTACTGCTAAACCTTATTGTCATATCATTGTAGCAACAAATGAAGAATGGATGACTGATTATCCACAAATAAAGCAGTTGGAAGAACAATTGTATTCTTCAGCCATGCCACAGTATAGGCCACCCACTGATACTGCAATGGGTCCTGTTGGCTATCCACACGCTAGGGCCATAAAAGAATCTTCCTCTATGATGGCCCAGCAACCACCTATATTCGAAGGATATCGAGCAGGAAAAGGAAGGTTTAAGGCAAAAAACCAATCAGAATGGTGGAATCTTTGTCATTCCTACCCAGCTCAAAGGCGGGTTAATGAAAATAGGTGTTCATTCCTTCCGAATTCCTTTTACTTATGCATTCCCTATGAAGCTAGGTGACGACATTCAGATGATATTGGGATGCAACTTCATACGAGCCATGAGTGGAGGAGTACGTATAGAAGGGAATGAAGTCACCTTTTATAAAAATGTGACTACAATTCAAACACAGCAAACAACCCCAACTCTAGCTACACTTGAGGAGTTAGATTTAGATGAGGAAGAGTACAATATAATTTCCGAACAAATAAACGGAGGCACTATGGTCCACCCAAGTTTTCAAGAAAATTTACAAGGTTAATAGGGGACTTAACCCAAGCTGGATATATTGGGGACAACCCAATGAAATATTGGGCTAATAATCAAGTTATGTGTCATCTTGAAATCAAGAATCGTGAATTTACTATTGAAGACAAGCCTTTGAAGCATGTGACACCCCAAATGCAAGATTCCTTTCAAAGGCATGTGAAGACACTCCTGGAATTAAAAGTTATTCAACCAAGCCAGAGCCGCCATAGAACAACAACAATTATTGTTTACTCAGGAACCACTGAGACAGGCATTGAGAAGAAAGGCAAGGAGTGACTGGTATTCAATTATAAAAGATTGAATGACAATACACACAAGGATCAATACTCCTTACCAGGTATCAATACTATCATTAAACGAGTTGGTTATAGTAACATTTATTCAAAATTTGATTTGAAAAGCGGTTTTCATCAAGTTGCTATGCATCCTCAGTCCATTGAATGGACATCTTTTTGGGTACCTGACGGCTTATATGAATTACTCGTTATGCCATTCGGGTTAAAGAATGCTCCCGCAGTATTTCAAAGAAAAATGGATAACTGCTTCAGAGGAACAGAGCCGTTCATAGCCATATATATTGATGATATCCTGGTATTTTCTAAGAATGAAAAAGAGCATGCAGAACATTTGAAGGTTATGCTTGATATATGCAACAAGAATGGTCTCATACTAAGTCCAACAAAAATGAAAATAGCAGTACATACAATTGATTTTCTGGGAGCCACTATTGGCAATAAAAGAATCAAATTACAACCTCGTATTATCAAGAGGATCTCAGGATTTCAAGAAAAGATCTTCAAACAACAAAAGGCCTGCGATCATGGTTAGGACTTCTTAACTATGCTCGTTCTTATATTCCTAATCTTGGAAAAACACTTGGGCCACTATATTCAAAAATTAGCCTGACCGGAGAAAAGAAGATGAATAGTCAGGATTGGGCCTTAGTAAGACAAATTAAAGAAAAGGTCCAACAACTCCCGGATCTCGAGCTTCCACCAGAAAACTAGTTTATCATACTTGAAAGAGATGGCTGTATGGAAGGCTGGGGAGGAATATGTAAGTGGAAGCTACAACAATTTAATCCCAAATCAACAGAAAAAGTTTGTGCATATGCAAGAGGGAAATTCTGTCCACCAAAAGCTACCATAGATGCCGAGATCTATGTAGTAATGAACAGCCTGGATAGCTTCAAGATTTATTATCTTGATAAAAAGGAATTAATGGTCCGAACTGATTGCCAGGCTATAATATCATTTTTCAACAAAAGCTTTCAGAACAAGCCTTCTAGAGTGAGATGGATAGCCTTCACCAACTTCGTCACCGACATGGGTATACCAATTAACTTCCAGCATATCGACGGTAAGGACAACCTTTTGGCTGATGCCTTGTCTCGTCTTGTGTGCAGTTTAACCACATGATGGCATCCACAAGCAGAGACCCTGATGACTCTGGAGGAAGCCCTAAGTCAAATCAAAGCTCAACCCAATCAACATGCCTCCAATTATCTAGCCCACATTATCTATTCCTTACTAAATATGAAGACCTGGTCAACTCAACCCGAACAAGCGTCCTCCTTGAAGAAGAACATGACGCTAGACGACAAATGGCCAGCATCGTAAGAGCAGCATCTCAGCAAGTGCTTGCCAGCTTCGAGAACTTGAGCTTATCTGCCAGCTCAAGGAATACGACTTCCAACGCAGAAGCCACCATGAAGGAAAAGAAACTTATTGGTACAAACAACTGCCAAATGTCAAAGAAGCACGCCTTGAGCTCTGGAAAAGCTACTTTCAACTACAGGATGTCATAAAAAGCATCAAGAACACACCGCCATGAAAGGAACAGCTAATTAACCTTGATTCCCCATAACAATGTATTGAGCCACGGGGAGCCGCTCACTTGTTATTAGGAATAAAGCCTAAAAAGTAAGATAAGTCATATAGACTTAGTTGGAAAGGTGCTAAAGAAGGAACCAGTGAATGATGGTGGGGCCCAATGAGCACCCAGTTCACGCTTTTCTCTTCTATATAAGTACCTTTAATTCACTCTTGCAAAACACGGAAAAACATCCGGAGTTTTACTTGAGTTTAGCAGCAAAGCATCAATCTCTTGTAAGTTTCAGTTCAATCTCATGTAAGTTTCCGTTCCTTTTTGTGAATAAGAGTCCTAAAAGTTTGTGGCTGCAAATTGTTCTAGTGTGTGAATCCTAAAAGGATAAAATTACATGAGAAATCAAAGGAGGAAATGAAAGTAAATATCTATTATAAAATCAAAGATAATAGCAAGTGAACTTCTATGGATGAAAAAAGGTATGTATACGTTGCACCATAACTTAAAAGAAAAACACTTTATAAAAGTAACTTTACAGAAATAAAAAAGGAAAAATTATAGGTATAAGAAAGCATGTACTATCATTTCAGCAGCTTATCAAGTCTTCTGAAAGAATTCAAAAAGAGCTCAAGTAGATTTCGTCCCCCAAACACCAGAAAACCTGACTCTATTGTGAAAAAAATAAATTAGACACTAAAATATCAAACATCACAAATTACAGAGAACGTAGATTTAGAAACCAATATGACAAAATTCATCTGAACAAATTTTAAAGAGAGACCACAAGTTTTCACAAACCACACTGATCCATCCATTTCAATAGAAGATTGAAAAAGAAAATCAGTCAAATATATAAAACTCAATTAGTTCAATAGAATAGCTTATTGCCAATAAACAAATTTTCAACTCCAAGAAGCAGGGAAATTAAGTGAAGATTCAAAAAACTACATCGCATATGTCAAACAAATTGTTACCTGCAATTATAGAAATCTTAGCATCCAAGAAAAGCAAGCTCTCAAATTACAAAAGAGCAGTAGTTATCAGGGCAGAATGGAATGAATTTAACTCCCAACACAGCAAGAAAACAAATCCGTGCAAGCATCAACTACAGGACAACAGAGTAAAAAAAATGCATCAGATTTGTTAGAAATACTTAATTAAGTAATTGTTTCAAGAAACAGATTAAAAAAAATCATTGTTATCCAAATTAAAATTTGAATTAATCAATATATAAAAAGGTCACCTAAGATCTCAAAAGGAGTCTTGATGTAAATAAAAAGAAAGTAAGAAAACAAATGCCCATTATAAAATAAAACAAAATCACAAGTGAAGTATTGATGAGAAAAGTTAATAGTTCGTTAGATGGTAAATCCTATGGACAGAATAAAAAGTTGATAGAGCATATAACAATGATTATTTAGATATTTGAGGATATAAATTAAGTAATAATAGAACTATCAAGTTCTTTAGAAAGAATAATATTGGCACCTCGAGCAATATGATTTGAGCGTGATAGACAAGCTTCCTAGTGTCACTTGTAATCTGTTACAAAGAAAAAATCATAAGAGAAGGAACAAGCAGATTTACAAAAAAAAGTGTTAATCTATAACAAACATAAAGAGAAATGATCAAAGAAAAGTATTTTCACATATATAGACCTTATAACTGTAAGAAGAATAAATAGGAGCAACACTTTTTGCCCATGATAATGCAATATATCATATCAAAGATGTACAGAAACACACTTTATTCAAATTTAAGTGTTTCATCTAGAATTTTATTAACATAATGGATTCCAAACAAGCCTATAAATTGAGAGAAGCAAATTCAGTTTTTATTAACACAGAAATGCTAGAAATTATAAAATATTGGATAATGAGTTTGCATCTCATACTTTTCGATCAAAATTTCCTAGATCCTTCAACAAATTAGGTGTTATCTTAGCATTAATATCCTCGTGAGGAAGTCAATCAGATCTAGATTCAGAAAAAGAGAATTCAATAAAAAAGGACAGCTTGGTGCATGAAGCTCCCGTCATGCGAATCCCGGGAAGGATCCATTGTACGCAGCCTTATCCTACTTTTTGTAAAAGGTTGTTCCCAGGATTTGGACCCGTGACCTTTTGGTCACAAAGCGACAAAAAGATATGTCTTTTCAACAAAAAGATAATTGTCAAATAAGTAACCATAGTGATGAATTAAATAAATCCAACAAAAAGATAATGTTGCATCATTCATACTTGACCTTATATGCATTTTTTTCACACTTAGCATCCAAAGCACTCAAAAGAGCAAGCTAGACATCAGTCAGAAAACCTTTAATGTCTCAGAAAGCAAAACTTAAGATTCTGATCGTCATAACAATTATTATTTGAAAAATCAAAAAAATTTAAACTGGGCCTACAAATTTATGTAAGATTCCAATAAATTTGATAGTCGCATTCGTGATTTTATGTAGATTGCAACCCAAACTCTTTGCGAAAATTAATTAAATTTTATAACCAACGCTTACTTTGAAGAAAAGATTTTGTGAGAATTACAAGTTGTAAAAAGATTCCAACAACACCTTTAACTTTATAGGCGTAATTCCAAAGTCTTCAACTGTAGATACCATCCATGAAATTCCTTCACCGGAAACCTTGGGATTCTTGCTCTTTCATGATTTTGTAGAGCTTGAACATCAACAAAGCATCTTGTAAGAGATTATACAAATTTAAAAAAAAATTGTAAAAACAAATCAAATTCCTTTAATATCAAAAATAAATCATTGACCAACTACCTCACAATAAATGGTAAAGCATTCCATTGCTTGATTTCATGTTTTAATATCATCAGCCCTGTCGTTTATGCATGTCAAAAAGAAACATCCACTTAGACCCACTAGATTAAATATCCTTAAAATTCAAATCTAACTACAATGGCAAATTAGAGTGGGAGAGCCGGCATGGGAGCAACTCATTCAAGAAAACTTTTGACATAGATACAAGAATATGAAGGAAAAATAAATAGTTGTTCCATACCCAAAAGACACAGCACCACGCATCACTTTGGAATTTTTTTCATGATGGAAGCCATTTAAGTAATGACATCAATGAGCAGGTGCTGAACTTGTCCCCATAAACACACTAAAATCTCTTACTAAGAAGTGTTGAAATCTATAACTATCTTTTTTCAATTTCCACTTTGGTATGTTACCTGTACATTTTTCTAATTCCATCAAAGTACATCGCATAAAAACCAAATCAAAATCTAACCATATTATTTAGATTCTGAAGATTCTCAATTTCCTCTTTAAAAAACAAATAGCTTAAAAGACATATCTTGGTGAGTGTTATTCTCCCTAGCATAAGTGTTATATGATTGATTTTATGGCATATTCTAAATCATTACAAGTAATGAAAATCCGGTAGGTTGTACTACTTTACAATTGATATATGAAGTTATAATACAATGAAGCATGCTACACATAATGACAACCTAGATTTATCACTTATGTTCCTATATGGAAGCACACCATATATGTAGACTAGAACACTAAAACATAATAATGACAAGAAAGAGGGATTCATTATATTCTAGTCGTTCCTTCCAAACATTACTCTTTATTTGAGAGAGTTTCCACCTTTACGCATGATCCCAATCTTCTTTCAATTTCCTCTAAACTCATTTCGCAATCAAACAAATTAAGAACCAAATTAGAAATAGAGTATTAGCAAAAAATATACCCAAAAGATTTAATGAATAATTATTCTATGTTAGTTTTTTTTTCCTACTTTGCAATCTAATTCCTAGGGTTGTAAACAAGCCGAGCCGAGCCGAGCTTTGGGGTGTTCAAGCTTGTTTGATAAGATAACCGAGCCGAGCCGAGCTTAAAATGAGCCAAGTTTTTTAAAAGAGTGTTTAAGCTTGGCTTGGTTTATTTTTTATGAGCTTGAGCTTGTTTGAAGTTTGGCTTGAGCTTGGTTCGTTTAGATATTTTCAAGCTCTCAATTCAAGCTTGGCTTGAGCTTGGTTCGAGCTTGGTTTGAGCTTGGTTCATTTAGATGTTATCAAGCTCTCAATTCAAGCTTGTTTGATTGTTTGAAACTTTTAATTGTTTGATTGGTTATTAAGATTGATAATTTAAATTTATTTATTTATTTTATTTTATTTTATTGTTAATTAAAAATATTAAAAAGAGTTTTATTAATAAATATGGTTCATGAACATTGTTCACGAACGTTGTTCACGAACGTTAACGAGCTGAACACATATGTATTCAAGCTTGTTTGTTTAGCTTAACGAGTTGTTCAAGCTTGTTTGTTTAATTAATCTAATGTATATTGAACGAACATAAACAAGTTCTTACCAAGCCGAACACCAAGCTTGTTCACGAACGCTTGGTTCATTTACAGCCCTACTAATTCCATTTAAAAGAAAACAAGAGGCCTGTAATTCCAAAAAAAACATAATTGGAGTTCCCCATAGACTTATGTTTCAAACCGTGTTCATAATACGGTTAACCGTGTTCATAACAGATTGTCTATTGTTCTCTTCTTCTCTAGAATAGCTAAGCAAGATCATGTTACCTACACCCTAAAGCCACAACAAACATTGGTTAACCATTGTGTTCTCTCAACTTCAATTTATCCTTCTTATTCCCTATAGACTTGTGTTTCAAACCGTGTTCATAATACTTATTAAGCAAAATATAGTGACTCATAAATCGTTATCTTTAAACATCACTTATGTAGAGGCAAAGAGCACTTTGGATGGTATAAAATATGAGTTCAAAAAAAATACAAGAAGTAGGGCCATTTTTATTTAGAATGCGAGAAAAACTAATGGTGAGTTCAAACAAAACTCACATGCCACAACGATACAATTTGAATAGGATCATGTGTCACATTATACATAGTCTAGTCTTGTATTGCAATCATACCCAAATAGTTGGGACTAACATGGCTTGACGACCATAATAATTCTTGGAAAAATGAAGCTCGTATATGCTAAATAAGATCACCTATATACATAAATCGAACACAAACCCAATATTTGTTAACCATATTAGTTAAGTAAAAAAACCTTGCTACCAATAACTTAAGTGTTAAGTAAACTAACATATTAAATTATTATGTTAATAATTAGATCATGAACCTTTACTATGCATGTCCAAGTAATTGTGTAAATATCACACCAAACATAAACTCCAAAAGAGCTCCTAGCATGCAATAATAAGATGTCACTTCAGATCAAAATATCCTCAAACTATTAATAGGAAAGAAAAAAAGAAATGAAAAAAATTACAACCTCAAAAGCCCCATGAATAAATGCAATTTTTCAAAAAAAAATGCACGTGTTTGGATGCTTGTTGGAAAGATCAAAACTCAGATCCTTGAAACCTATACATAGAGATTAGATAATCAATATAAAGTAGAAATAAAAACATTTACGGTTTTGAGGAAGATTGAGAAAATAAAGATAAAAAAAATTAGAGGCAAAAGCAAACAAGATGGGAAAGATAAATAAAAAAAGTTAAAAGATAAATATAGATATGAATAAGTGGAAGACACGAAACAAGAATGATCATCTAACCCAAATGGTGTATCTAATACATAGATTTCTCAATAATTACATTGATTATATGCTATCTGCCTATATAGAAATTTGTGATGCAAGGGTTATATAACCAATAAGTAATGATTATGTGTGCATATGTATAATCTAAATCATTTTATATAAATTTCATCTTAAAAATACACTTCAAGCATATTCTCCAGGGGAAATCGTCTCTATAATATGAACAAGATAAAATATAATCAATATGTTGCTATAAGTTTATTGTTGCTAAAGTTAATATTGAACAAGAAACAAAAGAAATTCTTAGCCATTGCACCAAAAGAAACTTGTTTAAGCAATAGACTAAAATTTGTTTAATCTTCCTAGTAGTAATTTTGCAAGGATTGGCTAAACTAAAACAAAAACATTTAATCTACAATGAAAAAGTTCATTTACATACACTATTCATGCGAGAAAATATTTACTTTGAATGAAGCAACAAAATCTTGAATCTTTATAATCAACACACAAAAATTAATACATATGTTCATGCAAACATTAACAAAAATAAATAAACAAAAAATCTTGAAAGAAATGTTATAGTATTCTTTGGTTATTTGACCCGCAACATAAACTTTAATGAAATCACTTAACTACAACGCAAGAGTAACAACATCTATTTTGATGGGCCAAACAAGTTATAGTGGAATTGTATATAAGTATAGCTATCTATTTTGAAGGGAAGCCTTGGCGCAACGATAAAGCTGTCACAAGTTCGAATCCTGGAAATAACCTCTTGCAAAAAGCAAGGTAAGGTTACATACAATGGATCCTTCCTCGGGACCCCGCATAGCGGGAGCTTCGTGCACGGGGCTGCCTTTTCTTTTTATCAAATCTCATGGTGGTGTTGGATTTTTATGTGAATCTGAAAGATATGTCATAGGGCCGGCACACACTTAAAGAGAAACACTAGCACTATAATAATAAAATATTTAGCTATTTATCTTTATCTTTATCTTTATTTTATCCAATCAATCTGAGGTAAGCAGTCACAGTGCAAAATTAATACTTTCAGAAAAATATATGAAAAATCAAATATCATTTCTGAAATGGATTTTCCAAAGTTAGAAATGATAAATATGTAACCCTTCTAGACACTCAGGAAAAAGATGAATTCAAACATGTTGTCGGGGTTCTAATGAATCCAAATAATAGCATCACTATTCTACATCTATACCCACATGATTTCAATTAATTGACACAATATTTGTACGGTCTAATAAAATGAAGCATATTGCTTGAACTAATTGTTATGAATTAAGAGGAAAAAAAGGACTTAAGAATTATCACAATTAAGTTACACTAAGCTTTGTTTGATGATTATAGTCTTCACTGAATATGCACCAACTAAATGTACAACAAATTTGCTATATACTTTACTAATGACGAATTGGCATGGTGATACAAATAAATAGTTTTTAAAAAAATCTTACCTACTAGAGGATTCAGAGCTTTCATAAGCATGATACTAGAAAGGTGGCAGAATAGTTTTCGTTGCATCCATCTTTTGCTGCTTGTTTGCATTAATCTTATTAATATAGTCATCAAGATTATTTTGGTTAATGATTCCATTTTCTCTTTCCAATAAGGTCTATCAATCCCTGGTCAGCTGCTGCTAAAGTTGCAGTATCTTGAATAGATATTTTTGGGTCCTGGTCAGGATCCTTGCTAATTGATACTTTCTTAGAAGTACCTTCTAAAATTAAATCAGAATCTCTTGATTGCCTTTATCCTTCGTCAGTAGTATACTCTTCATCAGCTGAGTTATAAACTTCATTAGGAATAGCTTCCTGAATCAGAATCCCTTATGATACTATGAAAAATAACGGGCTACTTTGCTTAAGTTGTTCCTACAAATTTTATTACCTTTAAAACGGAAAACAAAATAACTGGTTACTTTACTTAAGTTGTTCCTGCAAAACATGACAGTATGTGATGGTAAGAAAACTAGAAACTGTGCTCAAGGAGAACAGTTAAAGGCAATCAAAGTTCTGATATACAGGAAAATATTTTAAAGTAGCTAACCAACTTTGCTGAAGCCTACCTACCCCAGTATTATTTCATTGAGTTCACTCATTGAAGGAGTTCTTTCCACAGCATGCACTTGTAATATAAGTCTGTTTTAACTATCAATATCACCCTGAGTAATGGAGAAGCAGATGGAAGATAGAAGCAAAGGTTTGAAGTCTTTTCTTCCATGTTTCCCAATTCAAAAATCAACAAAAACATGTTACCTGTAGCTAAGTATGTATTACACTTTCATCCTTAGGGTAGTTATTCTAAACTAGCATTTTGTACAAGGGCATAGATCTTTTGAAGGATTTTCCAAACATATCTATAGATATTATGTCATTAATTTCATTTCTCTAGTAGTGCAACTGATAGTTTCTTTTCTTTTCTTGTCTTTTTAACCAATTAAAATTTATGTTAGGGTTTAAATACTAATTGAGTTTAAGTAATTAAAGCATTAATAGGTTTAAGTAATTAATGTATTAATAAGTTAACGAATCCGACCAGATTGCTAGCAATCCGACCCGACTTATCCTTTTAAATACATGTTTTATTTCCCCTCCCTCACCTTTAAAGTCGTCGACCTCCCCCACAACCCCATCCAAACCCTAACAACTTCGGAGGAGATAGAGGAAGAACCCCATCGGAACGCTTAAGGTCGTCTTTCTCTACGTCTCGCTAGTCATCTTCTATATGCAAAAACACCAAGGCAAGTTCGCTTTTCGATTTTCGATATTTACTGCACCATACGGATCGTAGTATAATATTTTGATTTATGTCGTAAAGTTTTCTATTATGCTTTTATTGCACTATATGGATTATATTCGCCTTTCCCTATGTTTCTGCTTTTTATCGCGCTACATGGATTATAAATACGAAAGCATGCATATTACATACTCAATAACAAGACAGATTATGGATGAGAAAGCTAAATTAACGTACATTTGTTTTGTTGTTTGATACTTTTTAAATGTGGTATATTTTGACTTGCCTTTGTTTTGACCAAATAAGAAGAATTATTGATCTGATTGCATTGTTTTGTATTAATTTGTTGGCATGCAAAACCTTGTTGCCCAAAAGGTTATTGTGTTGTTTTATATTAATTTGTTGACATGCAAAAATTTTGTAGTTCAAAGGGTCATTAATAGACATGCACTTAGATAACTGATCTTGTAGTATATTCATGCAATATCAAGCTTTCAAATGACACTAAAATTACAGATTTCATGCATCTTTTATTGTTTCAGTGCATTATACGTTGTCTAAAAGTTATGTTGTTACTAGTTGGTTTAGGTAGATATACTGCTAGGTATCGGCTTGGCTATTTTATCCAAAATAGTATTAACTTTTTTTAACAGTAGGTAGAAGTCCTGGCTCGATGAATCTTATGTTTCTGAGTAGTTGAAATTGTTAAAAGGTCGATGCAAATAACTTCTTAATTTTATGTCCTGGCTCGATGAATCCAGTTTAAGAAGGGTTCAGAGAACCTTATCAAATAAGAGTTAGGGAATCTGGCTTAAGAAGGTCCGGTGAACCTTACCAAAACAAAGGGTTAGGAAATCCGACTTAAAAAGGGTCCGGTGAACCTTACTAAAACAGAGGGATTAGGGGATCCAATTTAAGAAGGGTCTGGTGAACCTTACCAACCTAGTACTAGGGTAAACGTTTCGTCAAACGATCAGAGGGAATGTTAATTACAAGTCTTGTAATTTACATATAAGCTTACAAATAAAATAAAAGATAACAAAGGTAAAAGAAGGGAATGTTAATTTAGGGTAATTTGGAGGTTCATGAAACTAATGTCAGAAGTTACTCTCTATCACTATTTAACATGGTACTTATCAAAATATTTCTTGTGAATGCGACAAATGATATTTATATAAAAGGTTGAACTTGCTATGTCTTTTAGACTCACTAGATCTATATGGTGCAGGTAATGAGGAGACGGAAGGACTTGATGGATGAGAGGTCTTATACTTGACAGTGCACACTCGAGGGCTTATTTTCTTAGTCTCGTTTTCTTCTTGCATTAGGGTGTTGGGTCTTCTAGTCGAAGTTGAGTCATTTGTTTTGGTAATTTGTAAAATACGGCAATAATAACAACAACCAAGTCTTTTTCCACTAGGTGGGATCGGCTGTATGAATCCTTTTATGTCATTGAGCTCTATCTCCTATTATATCATCATCTGTATTTAAATAAATTTTATCTTGTTTTATTGTTGCTAACCAAGTCTTTTTTGGTCTGCATGTTTATCATAATTTCACATCGCCTAACTGGAGCATTTATTAATCGTCTAAGTACATGTTCGTACCATCTTAAACGTGTCTCTCGGAGTTTTTCCTTAATGGACGCAACTTCAACTTTCTCTCTAATGCTCTCATTTCTTATTTTGTCCATCCTCGTATGTCCACACACCCACCTTAATATCCTCATCACTGCAACTCTCATCTTTTGCTCATGTGCTCGAGTCATAACTCAACATTCAGCTCCATATAACATAGCAGGTCTAACTGCGATTTTATAGAACTTACCTTTAAGTTTAAGAAACACTCAACGCTCCTCTCCATTTCACCCATCCTGCTTGTATTCTACGTAAGACATATCTCTCAATCCCTCCATCGTTTTGCAAAAATGATCCTAAATATTTAAATCTCTCGGTTCCGGGCAACTCGTTCTCTCCTATCATAACAATTGTTTCATTACTTCTAATATTACTAAACTTAAATTCCATATATTCTGTCTTTAATCTACTAAGCTTAAAACATTTTCCTTCTAGTGTTGCCCTCAAAGATTCTAGTTTAGCATTTACTCCTTCACATGTTTCATCCACCAAAATAATATCATCTGTAAACAACATGCACCACGGTACTGTGTCTTGAATGTGCGTAGTGAGTTCGTCCATAATTAGTGTAAAAAGATAGGGACTTAGAGCTGATCCTTGATGTAATCCTATCTTTATTGGAAATGCCTCAGTTACTCTGCCTGAAGTCTTTACTCTGGTCGTTATATCCTGATGCATATCCTTAATTAATTCAATATATGTTACGCTAACACCTCTCTCTTTTATAAAATTCTCCATATAATTTCTGTCGGGAAGTTATCATAAGATTTTTTTAAATCAATGAATACCATGTGTAGATCTTGTTTTTGCTCCTGATATTTTTCAATTAATTGTCTAAGAAGATGTATAGCTTCTATTGTCGACCTTCCAAGCATGAACTCAAATTGATTTTCTGTCACTGTGGTCTCCTTCCTTAATCTTTTTTCTATTACTTTTTCCCAAAATTTCATAGTATGACTCATTAATTTAATACTCCTATAGTTTGCACAATTTTGTACATCTCCCTGGTTCTTATATAAGGGAATTAGAGTACTTATCCTCCATTGATCATGCATTTTTTTCGTTTTCAATATCATGTTAAATAATTTTGTAAGTCATTCAATATATTGTTTCCCTAAGCACTTCCATACCTCTATCGGAATATCATCTGGTCCAATGGCTTTTCCTTTGTGCATCTCATTTAAAGTTTGTTTTACTTCTGAAGTTTGAATTCTACGATAAAAATTAAAATTTCTATGCTCATTTGATCTACTTAAATTACTTAAGTTAAGTTGGTCACCTAAATCTTCATTAAAAAGTTGATGAAAATACCTCTTCCACCGCTCTTTTACTTCTCCATCGTTTACTAATACCCTATCACATTCATCTTTAATACATTTTATTTGGCTAAGATATCTTGTTTTCCTTTCTCTCACTTTAGCTATTCTATAAATGTCTCTTTCCCCTTCTTTTGTATCCAATTTTTGATATAATCGTTCAAAAGTTTCATTTTTTGCTTCACTCACTACTTTCTTAGCTTCTTTCTTGGATATTGTGTATTTTTTTTAAGTTTTCCTCATACTTACAAATATATAATTCCTTATAAGCTATTCGTTTTTCCTTCACTTTCTCTTGTACTTTCTCATTCCACCACCAAGATTCTTTACTTAGTGGTGCATGTCCTCACCAAGTACACTCTTAGCTACTATTTTCAACTTTGATACCATCTTATCTTATGTTATATTAGAGTCACCGTATATTTCACCTAATACTGGTACTTCTACCTTCTGCTTAAATATATTTTGTTTCCCATCCTTTAACTTCTACCACTTAATTCTAGGAATCATATATATTTTCTTTCTATTGATACAATGTTTGAGGCGTATATCCAACACTACTAACCTATGTTGGGTAGTTAAGCTTTCTCTAGGGATGACTTTGCAATCTTTACAAAACTTTCTATCCTTCTTCCTTGGGAATTGATTGGAATAATAATTAAATAATAAGGTTATTTGAAAAATAATCTTATTGAATTTTTTTAAAAAATTTTCGGAGCTCGTAAGGCGTATTTTGAGGGGGCAAATCTATAGGCTTGGGAAAATCCTGTTTGGAATACCACTTATGTGGGAATTGATTTATCAAATAATCTAAGTATATGTATACATTAAAACATAGGTTTTTTTTTTCTTTATTTCCCGATTCATTCCTCCTTCGCCCTCTCCCTCTTACGACGACTCCTCCCGATTTCCCCATCTCCATCCCCGATCGCCCTCTGCCCCCATCGAGCGTCGGCGCCAGGACTCTTCAAAGCCGCAGACGCCACCTCCTCTCCCTTCTCTCTGCATCTCCTCCGACCACCATGAGCCGATGCTAGGTCACCGCCGCCTTGTTCCATCTCCTTTCTCGATCCCGTCGCCTATGCCCTAGCCACCCTCTACCCTAGCTTGGATCCACCATCAGCGTGTCGTGCCCTAGTGCCGACACAGATCCAGCACATTCTTCTTCGAGCCGTGCCCTAGCGACGCCATTCTCCTCTACTCGGATCACCTCCACAGTTGCAACTAGCGTTCATCCGAGAGGGATCAGTGGATATGATTAAGGGTTTCAATTTGCACTGTTCGTCGGTGGCGATCCACAACTCCAACCACTTTTCAGACAAGTAAGCACACCGATCTCATGCCAACAGTAGAGCAATCGGATTTAGGGTGAAGCTGGGTTAGTGTTGGAATATTCAAAAGCTATGTTGGTGTTGAGACTTTTGTGCTTAATCAACTTCCCTGTTTTTTTCTTAGCTCTGGCCGATAGCGCTGTTCCGACCATCTTTCTGACAATAAGGGGTTTTCTGGTAGTGGGCTGATAGAAGGATACTCAAATTTGGGTAAGTTATGGTTTGATTCATACATGAATGTAGATTTAAATTGGAACGGTGTAGTTGTTAATCTGTTGTTATTTGGATAATTAGTGATTAGTGGATTTAGAATGATTTATGATAAGATTTGATTAGTGATCAATTGGTAATGAATTAAGTGATTCATGATGCTAAGTTTGGTTAAATATGAATTACTAAATATGAATTTGGATCAGAAGATGAAACAATTGGTTGATTGAGGATTATTGGATTATCATTAATTAGGGTTAATTAATGATCGTTTTGATTAGGGTTTTTCCCTATTAGTTTAGGTCTTGAAGCTATACAATATGTGATTTGCAGGACTTTGATTCGAGATGAGAGTCTCGACGTGGGTTCTATTTCGGATACGATCTCTATTTTTTAGGCGGGTACCTTTGACTTATCTCTTTTGATATGCGTAGTAATTTATAGCGAGTAGTAATGATTGTGTTTAGCTACCATTGGTATGTCACTACTTGAAACTTATAGCATGCCTTTGTTTGTTATTATCTGTTATGCATTTAGACTTATATTCTTTTGTTCTTGCCATGTGTACTTATGATCATATAAGTAGTGACATACATTGCCTTAAAACTAGTTACTAGACATACCTGACATGTGTACCTAGTTTCATGATACTTAGATCCTTGTTGGATTTCTTTACCTTTTTGGTATTATATATTATGGAGGTGTTAGGATTTACATGTTGTAGTGTCATGCATCATCTTGCATGATTGCATGTTGAGCGATTGTCGGCTCCTTGTTGAGCACATCGCCAGTTACAAGATCTGCACACACAACCACTCATGGATTAGTGGTACATCAGGCAGGGTGTGTGTAGTTTGCTCTGTCGGTCCGTTCATGGGTAGCGATGACTGCAGCGTGTAGCGGGCAGGGATCCCTCCCCTTGACCATGATATAGGGAGATGAGAGCTTAGGCTCCCCCACTATGTTTGGGGTAGGAGGATAGGTGTACTCCGACAGCATCCTGTCCACTCGGTCACTCAGGAGTAGTGATGACAAAGTGCACAGTTGTCATAGCCCTACCCACTCGGTCTCACCATCGCGTGTGAGATGGCTGACTGACGTCAGGGGTGACCATGCCATATTTGCATCATATGCATGGATTGCATTTATTGCTTGTAGTTGCTGCATTTTGTATGTTGCATTTTTGGTGGTTGCATATGATTGGCATGCATATAGGAGACACTTTATGTCTGGTCTTACGACCCTTATATCCAGATAGGAGGTCCTGGTGAGTACAGTTTCTTCAACCTTTTCAGTTCACATTTCTTATTATTGTTTCGGAAACTGTACCGCATGATTATTACTAGTAGTTATATTTTACTATGCATGTCCGCTTGATACCCGCTGAGTTGTTGAACTCACTACTCCTTATTTTTCCTGTTGTTTTCAGGTTATGTCGTGTCGCTCGGAGTATCCTGTCTGTCGGTCCCACGTCACATCAGAAGACGGTTTACCTCGCTCTTGATTTCTCTTTTTTATATATTCCTTATTGATTTAGCTTTGTATTGGTGTTTAGTCACGTGATTATTTTATCGTTTTGGTGTTGTATTTGTGTTTAAGCCGTGCCAGCACGCATTGTGTTGTTTTGGTTTGTATGGACTTTCCTTTCGTTTTCCGTTATGTTCTTAGTACAGTCGTATGGGTTGTTATATATATAACTGCGTGGTTGTGGTTATTTTGTTCCAGCCGAGTGGACTGACTATATATATATATATATATATATATATTCCAGCCGTTTGGGCTGATGTATTTTGTTTGTGACGTATTCATGCTTCAGATTGTCATCGGTACAGGGGAGATGCTCCCGGATTTTTCTCTGGCAGGAACTCCTATGGGGCGTGACATAATTGGCTGAGTTCATCTCACTTGTTAGTTGCACTGTTTGTTCTTTTGAAGATTTTATTCACTATTATGATATTCAAACTCAAATTATTTTGGGTTTCAAGTTGAACCAGTTTATAATGTAGTATCATTTGAAGTTGTTCTATTTAATTTGAATCTCTTAAATGTTAATACATTGTTTGATCACAGCACTATATAGGAGAAGTTGATACAATAGAGAAAAATCAAAAGGTCGCAACAACAACAATCATGGGCAAGTACCCCAATGACACTAAAGTATCTCACTTTGATCCTGGTGAAATGGGAACTCATAAGAACAATAAATGGTTGAACCCAAGCCAAAAAACATTACTAACTCCCAATCATGGATGGCAATCTGAGGCTAGCTAATGATAACATCAGAATTTAATAATAAATATGGCTTGAAGACATTAATTACGATTCAAGCCAAGAGATTCAAAGGGACACCATTTTCAGCTAAGAATATTCTTAACATAGAAGGCAAAAAAAAAAAAAAGAATCACACATTAACCTAAACCAGTGGTTAAGGTGAGTAAGCTCACTTGAAATTCAATTGCATCCAACAAGTTAGAAGCTTAAGTAAAGAGCGAAAAAGCATACACTGCAGTTGGCAAAATATAGAAACCAAATCACGAAGGTTAAGTCCATTCTCATTTGTCTGTATATTCCTAAAAGAAGAGTTCTTCAGGATACTAAGTGCTAAAGTGCTAAATTATTAGGGTAGAACTACAAGCCAGTTCATCAATCACTAGTCCTCTATAGATATAATCCTTGGGCCATAAATATTAGTAGATGTGTGTATATAACATGAAAGGTTCAATACTATCAGATACAAAGTGGCATTTCATGAGTGCACTTGATCATATTGTCAATATATCAAACTGATACCAGTTTCACATGCTCACATACTCTAATTGATTAGCTTTTCTAGTTTATGTCAATATTATGAGAGAAATAAAGTATATGGTCATCTCCATTGTTTTTGTTAAGCCGTATTTGTAAATAAATTTTATATAAGAAATCAATACATGATAATATAATCACTTAGACAACTCTTTATTAGAAAACAAAATCACTTGGGGAATTAATTAAAGGATCATGCAAGGAACATTTAAATCAAAGCCTCTAGGTGAGATGCCTAAGGCAAAAGTACTCAACCAAAATAACAAAAGAACAAATGGTATAAGAAAAATTGATGACCGAATCTAAAATAGTTAGTCTAGGTGCTGAATATTTGGATTGTATTAACTTAACTACTATAATGTTGAATCATCCACCACCTGTGATAGAAAAATACTTATATGGCAACAACAAAAAGCATTATAGCGCACCGGCATGGTATTTTTACTACTCATATTTTAATTGAAAGCATAACTTTGAACAGAGAAACTCTAATAGGACTTGGCATTAAAACAAACAATTGGTCAAATAGGAAAGCAACTGCTTGTAAAACTAGAAAAGAAGGAAAGCAACAAAGTCATAAATGGAAAACAAAATAACCAGTTACTTTGCTTGTTGTTGCTGCAAAACATGAGTTTGTGATAGTTAGAAAACTAGAACCCGAGATCAAGGAGAACATTTAAAGGCAATCAAAGTTTTGATATACAGGAAAATATTTTCAAGAAGCTAACCTACTTTGTTGAAGCCTACCTGCCCAGCATTATTTCATTGAGCTCACTCATTGAAGGAGTCCTTTTCACAGCATGCTCCTGCAATATAAGTTTGTTTTAACTATCACTCACCTTGAGTAATGGAGAAGCCGATGGAAGATAGAAGCAAAGGCTTGAAGTCTTTTCTTCCATGTTTCTCAATTCAAAAAACCAACAAAAACTTGTTTCCTGTTGCTATTTTAAAACTAGCATTTTGTACCAGGGCATAGATCTTTTGTAGGATGCATGACAAGAATGAAAAGTAATCGGGAAACAGAAGATAGAAGGTTTATATCAAGGAAATATAAATGGTTGTTCCATACACAAAGGCACAGCACCACACATCGCTTTGGAAATTTTTTCACAGCAGAAGCTATTTAAGTAATGACATCAATGACTTTTTGTTGAACCTGTCCCATAAACAAACACGTTAAAATCCCTTATCAGATAAGTGTAGAAATCAATAACTATTTTTTTATAATTTTTACTATGGCATGCCACGATATGTTTTTCTCATTCCATCTAGGTATAGTACATAAAAATAGAATAACAATCTCACATCTAGATCCTAAAGATTCTCAATTTTTTCTTCAAAAAGGCCAATAGCTACAAAAGATATATCTTGGTCAGTGTTATTCCGACCCACATTAGTGTTATAATGATTGATTTGATTACATGTTCTGAATCATGATAAGTAATGAAATCTTGTAGGTTGTACTACTTTTGAATTGATATATGGTGTTATAATACAATGAAACATGCTACACATAATGACAACACAGATTTATCACTTATGTTCCTATACGAAAGAATGTCACATAGGTAAACTAGACAACTAAACATAATAATGACAAGAAAGAGGGATTCATTACTTTCTAGTTGTCCTTCCAAACATTATTTATTTGAGAGATAGTTTCCACCTTTACGCATGATCACAATCTTCCTTCAATTTCCTTTAAACTCATTTTGCTAGGCTATTATCAATCAAAGAAATTAAGAACTAGATAAGATAGAAAAGAGTATTAGCAAAAAACCCTACCCAAAAGATCTATAGAATAATTGTTCTACATTAGCTTGTTTTCCTACTTTGAATATGATTCCATGTAAAAGATAACAAGAGGTCTTTAATTCAAAAAAAAAGAACTGGAGTTTTGCTAAGACAAATTACCTCAACATCTTCAATCTCAACAAAAACCTTCGATTATCCCACCCCATTTGTCGTTTTCACATACGACTTTGTAATAGACTTTTGTTGGTAGGGAGCTAAAAAGATATCCAATCAAATTGAAATTCATTAGTTGGATATGAAAATCACATTACAAATAATATCTGCGCTCACCAATGCTTGGGCAGGTTTCTTCCCAATAAGCATTCTAGCAGCAAACCGCTTATGAATGAGCTATCAGCCCTATAAAAGGTCAAGGAACAAACCATAGAAACCTACGTAATGACTAATGAATTATGAGTTATCTATTGCAATAATTTTATTTTGTTGAAACTCCAACAAAAAGCATGACAAAAGTAGTAATGGTTGTACATGTAAAAATAAATACAAAGCCAAAATGGCAAAGCTTAATGTGTGAATAAAAAATATGTCAACTTTGGAGCTTCACCTAACTTAGTCAATAGCAAATAAGAAACAAGTTATATCATTGTATTCAATAAAAAGATAATTAACAATCCTGTCTCAACTGGAGAGAGGAACTCGATCCTTCGGTCGGAAGGGTAAAACCAATAATATTATGCTCATGACAAGAATGTCAAAAGTCACATCCTTGTCCGACCGAGGAGATAAGTTCGATCCCTCAACACGGAAGGATAACAAGAAGGCTAAGATACTTGAAATTGTATTGAAACCATAAAGAAGTCTAATCCTATCCTAACTGGGAGAGGAACTCGATTGTTCGGTCAGGAGGGTAATAAGAAAACCAATATTACCATGCTCATGCCACGAATGATAGAAGTTTGATCCTATTCCAACAAAGGAGAGAGAAGCACGATCCCTCGACCGGGAGGATAATAAGAAGACCAAGAAAACCTTTAAAATGTCCTAAATACCGCGAAGAGGTCTCATCCTATCCCAACCGGGGAGAGAAACTTAATCCTTTGGTTGGAATGGTAATACCAAGACCAATAATACCATGCTCATGCCAAGAATGCTAGAATCCAGATCCTATTTCGACCGAGGAGAGGTCTCTGATCCTTCAGTCGAAGGGGGGAGGGTAATAATAAGAATATTGAAAAATCCAAAAGAAAACCGAGAATATCCAGCTACCCGTTCAATCGTGACCAAAAAGAGGGTAATACGAAGAAGGCCAAGAATACGATGAGAATATCCTGAATACCATAAAGAAGTTCCATCGTGTCCTAATCTGAGAGATGAACTCAATCCATTAGTCGGGATGGTAATAAGAAGACCAATAATACCATGCTGATGTCATGAATGCTAGAAGTCCCATCCTGTTTTGACTAGGGAGAGAAGCTTGATCCTTTGGCCAGAAGGATAATAACAAGACGGCCAAGAATACCCTGAAAATGTCCTAAATACAACAAAGAAGTCCCAATAATACCATGCTTGTGCCAAAAATGGCAGAAGTTCCATCCTATTCTAACAGGGGAGAGGAGCATTATCCCTCGGGCGAGAGGATAATAACAAGAAGGCAAAAAATACCCTGAAAATGTCCTGACTACCACAAATAAGTCTCATCCTGTCCGAGCCGGGGAGAGGAACTCGATCCATCGATCGGGAGGGTAATAAGAAGACCAATAATACAATGCATGTGCCATGAATGCCAAAAGTTTCATCCAGTTCTGATCGGGGAGAGAAGCTCAATCCTTCGGCCGAAGGATAATAACAAGAAGGCCAAGAATACCCGAATACCACAAAGAAGTCTCATCCTATCCTGACCAATAATACCATGCTGATGTCATGAATGCTAGAAGTCCCATCCTGTTTTGACTAGGGAGAGAAGCTTGATCCTTTGGCCAGAAGGATAATAACAAGACGGCCAAGAATACCCTGAAAATGTCCTAAATACAACAAAGAAGTCCCAATAAAACCATGCTTGTGCCAAAAATGGCAGAAGTTCCATCCTATTCTAACAGGGGAGAGGAGCATTATCCCTCGGGCGAGAGGATAATAACAAGAAGGCAAAGAATACCCTGAAAATGTCCTGACTACCACAAATAAGTCTCATCCTGTCCGAGCCGGGGAGAGGAACTCGATCCATCGATCGGGAGGGTAATAAGAAGACCAATAATATAATGCATGTGCCATGAATGCCAAAAGTTTCATCCAGTTCTGATCGGGGAGAGAAGCTCAATCCTTTGGCCGAAGGATAATAACAAGAAGGCCAAGAATACCCGAATACCATAAAGAAGTCTCATCCTATCCTGACCGAGGAGGGTAACACGATCCTTCAGTCATGACGGTAATAAGAAGACGAATAATACCATGCTCATGCCAAGAATGCTAGAAGTCCCATCCTATTTCGACTAAGGAGAAGAAGCTCGATTCTCGACCGGGAGGATAATAACAAGAAGGCCAAGAATACCTGAAAATGTCTTGAATACCACAAAGAAGTCCCATCCTATCCCAACCGGGGAGAGGAACTCGATACTTCGGTCGGGAGGGTAATAAGAAGACCAATAATGTCATATTCATGCCAAGAATGTCAAAAAGAACCATTGAATTCAAACCGGAGAGAAGAGCTTGATCCCACAATTGGGCACAATAATAAGAATGTCCAACCTTGATAGGGAAAATCCCTCCGAGGCAAGGGGGAGTAGCGACCCAAGACTAGGGCAAGACCTACACGACCAAGGGAAGTAGTGACCCAAGGTCATGAAGATTGTACTAAGAATAGGGTAAATCCCACCCCGACCAATGGGAGTAGCTACCCAAGGTCGTGAGAATTGTACTAGAATAAGGGCAAGTCTCGTCCCTTCCAATTACTTGATTTGGCAACATAAAGTAGCTAAGCTTTAGGTCCAGACCATAAACCAATCTTCACCTCTAATAAGAGAATATCATATAGGAAGCTAACAATTTAAACGAAACCAATCATGAACAAAAATTATTGTGATGTTGAAAGAAAAAAAATCAGTCACAAAAATAAAAGAAAAATGCAAAAGAGTTGGTCACCTTACACCAAAAATGTCTGAATTATAACCTCATCTTGTTTTCTTAACTAATTAAGAAATATATAAAAAAATCAATGTTAGTTCAATCTTTCTCGAAGGAAAGAAAATATTATTCTAAAGCATGACCGCAAGCAAGGTTTATAGACTTGGTATAATCAACTTATGCTATGATCATGGTAGCAAATTTAATCATTTACTAAATATTGTAGCATTTTCTTTGATGAAGCAATAGTTATAGTAAAAATAATCCATATTTTGAATTATAACATGATTATTGATGTTTTTTTTCAGAGCTAATAGTAAAACATGTTGGCAACCATAACGTTACAGGTTGGAAATATAAAAGAAGAATCCAGTAGCTAGGAAAGTAATGTAGCCAAATAGAAATAGTCCTAGAAATATTTCACGTGATGAAATAATAACTAAAGGGTGAGTGCTAGATAAGGCCTCGCAATACGAGCAATGAAGATCTTGCCTAAACTTTCAACAGAAAATAATGATCACATACATTTCAGTTTATATATATATAATTCTTGTCCTTCTCAATTAGGTTTTTCTTTCAGAATCATGTCAAAATAATACCAATAAACTAGAGAATAGCTCACTGCCAAAAGAGAATTAATCAAATGTCAAAGTTTTAAATTAAAGGTAGAGCATGAAAAGATGAAACATCAAATAAAAAGTATATGGTCTGTTTCAAATATCCGAAGGTTCTGTTACATTCATATGGAGGTTGGATGAGGAAGAAAAGGATTTAGGACATTGCAGCAAGCTGCACAAGAAAGAGAGCCTCTACTTTTCGACTTGATCATTATTCAAGAGGTGAATAAGCTCATTCATTTCATAGAATTGCGATCCTACGTAAAATCGATTTAGGGTCAAGATCGGATCCTAGAATCGTACGATCTTATAAAAAATCCTTAAAATTTTATCATACATGATTAATAATTAGAAATAATACCTAAAAACTCATTTACATATAAATAGATAACTAATTTGCATATATATGCAATCATTTACCCTCAACACCTCAGATTACATTACTATATGTACAAATTTAAATTAACTAGTAATTTAACTACCATTATCGCATAGTAATAATATTTATATTTTCATATAGAATATAAAATTTCTATTAACACAATAATAATAACACATTCAACGTCAAAAATATTTCCTTGGTTTATAAGATGATCCAATTTAAAGGCCAACAAAGCACTTAACGTATATAACAGAAGCTATTGAATCCTTTGATTCAAATATGAACGTCGGAAATAATCTTCTAAAGACTAGTTGATGCCACATAATACTAGACCAAAAACTGATCATTTTGGAAAAAAGATATGACAAAATATTATTGATAAAAAACTAACTCAAAAATGATTAAACATATGTTTAAATAATTTTAAACCCTATCGAAATGAAAAAAATAATAAAAAAAAGATAAAATCTTCTAGGCTTCCGAAAAGGATTTAAATTATATTTTTTGGGTTTGAAATAGGTTGGTTAAGGATAGACTTTGAAATTTATTAAAGATCTCTGAACGAATTTTGATTTGATATATTATAGACCTCGTGGTTCAATCCGAGTCAAAAGTTATGACCTCTCAAAGCTTCCACCAATCCTGCTCCAATTCTGCTCCGATCCTGTTACGATTCTACCGATTCTGTTCCGATCCTACGGATCCTGCTATGATCCTACTGCAAAAATCGATTCTGCATGATCCTGGATGGATTTTGGATTTCCGGATAATAGGATCGTATGATCCTACGATCCAAATCGTGATTTTGCAAACTATGAGCTCATTACAACCCATAAGTGCTTCAGCAAAATAAAACAAAAGAATTTCCACATTGTCTATCATGAGTCAATGCCACAAAGCATTAAGAACATAACAGATTGGATGTATCTCAAGAAAGAGAAAAAACATAATGCCTATATGTTGATAGGGTGAATGCCCTAAATTATAGCAAAATAGTCATTTCTAGAAGGTCAAGCCTAAGCGAAGAAGGAAGAAATTGTAGATATAATGTAAACCTAGGAATCAACTATTGTAAAATCAATTTTGCCAAATCTAGTAAATTTTGTTTTTTTTCTTGGAACCTTGCTGGGATAATATCATCCAACATATATATTTTTATGCTTGAAAATTGTAATAGCAAGATAAAAATAGCTATTTTGTGTAAGCACTATTGTATTTTGTACTTCTTTGTTCATTGATGAACGTTTCCACCAAGTACACAATACAAATCCATGATTTTGTATTGCTTCTTTGTTCTCCACAAGAAACTCAAATCATAGTAGTTTCCTAGTTTAGGCTGGCACTTGGTTAGTTGGAAATAAATTAGCAGTACATAACCTATCTGTATCTAGCAGAAAAATATGGTAACCTATCTGTATCTAGCAGAAAAATATGGTCACTTACAGTACTCCAAACTAACAAATCCACTGAGAGTCAAGGCTAGACTTGGGACTGCCGCTCTTCATGTGGGAAAATGTGCAAGCATTAGAGAAGATATAGGAAAAAAAACATCTATTAAAAGCAGAATATTAAACACTTATCAATTGCATGAAAAAGATAGCATCACTTTCAAGTGATAAGGTCCTGGTTGAAAGAATAGCGCATAATAATGAAATTAAATTGTCTACAAGTGGACGGATAATATCGGAAGGATCACTTGGTAAAACAAAGAAACTGAAAGTCGCCTGTAATAAATAACTAAAATAAGGACAAAGCCAAAGGCCAGGTGAAAATATAAAACCTTTTAAGCAAGCTACCTTTAGAATGCAGTTTCTAGCTTCAATCATGGTTCCACTAAAACCCAAGTTTTACACGCACACAAAGCAAGAGTCTGCAAAATATTGACACATAAATCTCCACATGAACAAGAGCAAAGACATCTTTATCATCCCCAATAATGGAAACTTCAATCTGATGAGGAAAAAACATAAATCACCTGAGTTTGCAGATGCTCAATGCTTGAATCAACCAACTCATTCTCATCTCACCCATCAATCTCAGGACATAATCGAGCATTTGATCTCTTTATTTTAAAGGGAATGAGATGCTCATTTCAGAAGAATTGATGACAACACGACCTTTACAGGAAGTGATAGAGTTATCAACATTTTACGATGCTCAAATAAGTTTATTTGTTAACAGGAAGAAAAGGCTTCAACATGTCCACACTAAGCGTATGAACCTCTCCTCCAAAGTGAAAGCAAAAAAATTAAATCACAAAAGAAAAGAAGTAATATTTGGCAGCAATGTCTTGGTAGAAGACAAAAATAGAAAAGTTTGCACAAATTAATCTAGGACAAGCCCAGATAACCTTTTTGTAGTTCTTGATCTAAGAATTAAGTGAAGCATGTATTGAAATGTTTTCAACTGAAAAACTGAGGTTTGGTATATGTATTAGTTAACATAAGAAGGCAAAAATACAAAATTTTTTGGTTGGTTAGTCATACTGGAGGGGTTTTTAGCAAAATTCGCTCTAGTGTTGACAAATCCTAGTTTTCAAAAGACTACATAAGAACATAAAATACTAGGCTCTCTTAGCTGAGACTATTGGTTGTTTTTCAATGCACCTTCCTGTCAATGCTTCAAATATTTACAAAACAAAAAAAGAGAACTTCAAGATCTGACACCACCAAGTTCTGGCATTTACATCAATAGAATCCATTTTCTCTAAATAAAGACTAAAGAATTTAATTAGACTCATCCTCTTATGCATAGATATTTGACATGCTCAAGAGTGTCAAGATTCTTATTAAGACATTATACGCTAAACTACTTAATATGATTTTCACGTTAGAGCAATGTAAATTTCAAATTTAGGCCTAGGAATGAATGATAATGATTAAGCATTCCAAACTTGAGGTTTAAAACTAAGCACAAGTTCCAATTAATATATTTGAAAGAATCAAACCACTATTTTGTTTTTTCCCTCTAGTTGTACTTATTATCCAAAATCATGTGAATACTCTTAGAAATAGAAGTCTCTAATTTATTTAAATATATTGTGTAATGGAAATTGACAACAATTTAGATGTGTTCTCTAATATTTCAGTCAGTCTATCATTGCGAACTAAAATTATGAATGTCTCAATCATTTGTTTTCTTTGTTTGCAAATATGGATCATGTGTAGGTGCAGATCAATGAGACCGGAAAACTAAGGGGGTTGAACAGCACTTCAACCTACAAATAATTTTTGCCTTTTCTTGCATTTTATAAGGCCAAAAAAACTCAATAGTGATTTGCATGATGCTTGTATGTTTGTTCGTATTAAAGTAAGCACATCAAAATAATAATAATCATAGAAGAATGCAATGCTAACAAGAGACCTTTACATGCTTAGAACCCTAATCCTACTAACAATCTATCCAAAGTTAAGTTGATCATGTCAACAATCCCTCCTTGGATAAAGTGGAGAAACCACATGTACAAAGACCTTGTAGAAGAAGCCTTTTGATACTAAGTTGCATTTATCTCGACCAAACAAAGCTAGAAATCAAATATGATTTTTCATGCATTATTCTAAGAAGAAACATGCTCATTGTTTATATAAAGAGGCCTCTACAACTAACCAACAATACTTTTTGAACTTATCTTGACAATTAAAATCTGAAGGGGAGCCTTGGCGCAACGGTAAAGTTGTTGTCATGTGACCAAAAGGTCACGGGTTCGAATCCTAGAAACAACCTCTTGCAAAAAGTAGGGTAAGGCTGTATACAATAGATCCTTCCCCGGGACTCCGCATGGCGGGAGCTTCGTGCACCGGGCTGCCCTTGACAATTGAAATCTATTTCAATTGACTCAAATTCAAATAAAAAGCCATGCATCTCTTATTGACAGTTTAAATATCAACTAACTAAAGTTTCAATTGACTCAAATTCTCTTATTCAATTGGATTCCTTATTTAGTCAACTCAAGTATAATAGAGCACATTTTATTCACGAACAAATAGTCTGTAGACAGCTCAACAGTTGATTGAACACCAGTGGACTCAATCTGCTAAGAGATTCCAATTTTGCTCGCTCACACCTCCGTAACCCTATGTAAAAAAGCTTTGGGATCGAGCTTGGACATCGACTACAACAAGAAACTCATGTTACTAGATCGAAGGTTCTCTACAAGTCAAATTTACTCACATCATTCTTAGATAATGTTGCCCAAATCACGTGAACCCCAAAATTACAATTTAACATATTTCTAAGAACATTGCCTTAAGGACTTTGCTAGCTTCCATATCTTCCACATGTCCAAAGGCTATAACCCTTCCTACGATTGACCAAATGCCTCACTGCTACTTTCAATCCATTGTATGCAACCCTAACTTAAATCCTATGTGATACATCTCCATTGACGTTGACCACTTGAGGCACAATTGCACCAACATCATGTTATGAGAAATAATATGAATAGAGCACTCACTTTCTAGACATATAGGGTATGACATATAAATACATAGGTTATAATTTCCTTATATGGTACCCTTTTTCAATGTCTGCTATATTCCTAGTTGGCAAATACTCTTCCCGCACTACAAGCCATTTCTTTCATAGGATTTTTGTTGCCCAAGATCAACCACCCTTCTGCCAAAACCATATGTGTTCTTACAGTGACCAAGGTCTTCCTTCTCTCACGAAACCATCTTCTCCAACAAACAACCCCTTCACAGCTCTATGTAATAAAAAAAAAGTGCCAAGGAGCCAAAGTTTCTACCTCTGCCTACTACCCCAAGAAATAGGAGAGGATTCCTCTGCTTCTTTTCTTAGAGAATTGAATAGTTTGTCACAGAATGCAACAGAATAGATACTCCTTGGAGATAGAAAGACAATTATTGGAACAATAATTCTATGGTACTTGGTATTTCAAATTCATTAAGTAACCAAACATAGGAGTACTTATTCCACATAAAATCAAAGGGAATAAAATAGTAATTACCACATAACTATTTTAGAAATCATGTAGCATTATAGTATTGAAATATGAAAACAATAATTAAAAAAAAAGGTATGCAACCTCCCAATATAAAAACACTTAAAAGAAAGAAGACAATTTAGAGTCATAGTTGAGCTCATATCTCAAGAAAAATAGCAAACTCTTAGTAACACCACAATGAATTTTTAAAAAAGTAATAAAGGATCAGATCAGGGATCATACCACTAGTGCAATTATTCTAGCTTGAATGACTTGTTGAAGGAGCATATCTAGCATCATATCTATACATTAGTGCTAAAGTTGCATATGTATCGCCCACATCCTCTAAAACTATCAGAAAAATAGGACAAAAACCTAGAAGAAATTTTAGAGAAATGAGTTGCATATGTATTGCTAGGATTTTCACCGAGTAATTATAAGAAAACTTAACAAAATAAATAAATAATACAATGTGAACCTCAAAACCAATTGAGGTTAACTGTGTCTTGTTGATGTTAAACAAAAAGCGACAATAAATATTTAAAAGTAAAAAAATATAATACTTCTTAGAATCATGGTTTTCACTATTTTATGTACCAACTGATAGTTGCGTAGCGATCAAGACAATATTAATATAATAGGTAAAATTATAAACCACATTGCACGTAGAACTGTAAAACCAAGAAATATTAGTCCTTAGTGGAATCATATCTACCATGCAATGCCTTAATAGATTAAGAATTTTGTTCCAAAAACAGACTAATATGCCAAAATGTCGAGGCAAGAATACTATTCATAGATTGAGTATTTCTATCAAATATACTTCAAAAAATAACCTAGAAGAATAACCCTTGTTTAAATTGTGAGTGTTGTCTCACATGTATCAGGAGATACGCCCAATTCTAATTCTACTTCAACACAAGGCACAACATGCCAATAAAACACGACATAGTGAAGGAACAGGAAATATTTTGTATAGCATTGTTTTTTTTAAAAAAAAAAAAGTATAATTACATGCATTCACAGACCCAAAATGAAAACCTTAGACATAACTGATTTTATCTCAAACTTTGTCATAAGTAGTAATGCATTAATAAGCTAGATCGAAGATAAGATCTATGTCTAACTTATTGAGCGAATTAGAGAAACTCTCATAAACAAAAACACAAATTAGACATGAAGATGCCGAAAAGAAAACATCACACACAAATGAAAAAATAATTATATAGTTGGGCACATAGCAAATAGTGTTTCCAAACTCCTATCAGCAAAGTTTTAGAAATTGCTAATGGTGCACATAGACAATTCCTTCACTCAGACCAATCAATAGATAACTATTTCTTCAATGTCAAATCAACACATTGATAAAGAGAGGATTAAAGAAAGGATTAAAGGAAGGACATTAGCACCAAATAATAAAGAGAAAAAGAAATCGTTCAGGGTCCCTGGCAAAAAGATAGATAGAAATCACAGCTAAGTAGACCTTAGCCCGATGAGAACAAGATGTCTTCTTGGATTAAGTCTCATACTCTAGGTTTAGTTTTCCACTAGTTGCAGACATATAACATGGAAATATCATAGAATAGTATAAACACCCAAGTGTCTTCTTGGATTTAGAAATTGTGATTTAGTTTTTGAAGAATTTGATGGTGAAATTTTAAGAATAATAATCACAACAATTGCAGCAAAATAAGGAGTTTGGAACGACAAGATTATAATATTGATATCATGTGGAAATTATGGCAAATAAAATCATGAATATGGCAAGCTTAAGTCATTGAGTCTAACGGTACATGCATAATATATACAGATTCAATGGTAGTTTTGAGTTCTTTCAAAATGCCCATTAAGGTAAAAGATGGTTTTCATAGATTAGAATGTTGAGCAATTAGGAAATATGTAATAAATGAAAAGAAAAGAAAAATATCATTATGGATATGTGAAGTTACATGAAAAGATAAAATAAAAAATATTATCTATGAGAAATTAGATATAACTTCAGTAGATTATAAAATGATGACAAAGAAATTTTAGTTATGGGAAAGGTGTCAAGATACAGGATGGCAAATAACTTTTAATTAATTTGATTATTTAAAAAAATGTTAATTAACTTAGAATAAGTTATGTCTAAGGATATATACTCTCATGTCTTTCATAAAGTGCAATAAATAGATATGACCTATATAGTTAATATGGAATTAGAAAAAAATAAAAGTTGTAACAAGTTATGTGAGACTACACACAATCACTTAAATATAATGTCATTTGTATAAGGTACTTGTTTATAAATAAAATATGTTGATACATAAAATTATTTGAGTTAAATTCCAAGCCCATAAACAAAACAAAAAGGTAGAAAATATAATATATCATCAAATTGAAGATACAATCATGTAATGATCTATAAGCAGAAAAGCTACCAAATGGACACTTACATTGATTATCATGTCGTCCCCTCGGGACGGTCTAGTAGCTAGCACATGAGGTATTGCCATCATGAGGTCTAGGGTTCGAATCTCGACAAAGCCAAGGTAAATGCCTCCGATATATGCTAGCCACTATTTCAAAGATGATTTACCTCCTTCGTGTTGGCTCTGAGACGGGTTGGCAGGGGCGTTGGGGGCGAGCGTATTCGCCTTTGGCCACCACATTGACTATCATGTCATCCCAAGTCTCTAGATAAGATAAATCATACCTTAAATCGTCATGATCACTTATATATGCCTTCATTTTTTGAACCTAATACTTGCCAAGAATAAATTGTGCCAAAATTTGAAGATTTGGACATAATTAAAATTGACACAAATAGGAAGAGTCAAAGAAAAGCCAAGTTGGGATTTTGGCATGTTCTTGGGAAGACAGGGCAGCCTAGGATTATTTTTAGCTTAGCAAATGATTTAAGGATAGAAACACTTACATAAATAATTTAGATATATTATTTATGCTAAATTGCCATGATTGCTTGTCCATGAATATGCTAACAATATAATCAAATGTAAATGTAGGCTTAGTGTAATAGCAGGGTGAATTAAATAAATCCAGCAAAAAGATATTGTCAATTGTCAAATAAGTAAACATAGTGATGAATTAAATAAATCCAACAGAAAGATATTGTTGCATCATTCATATTTTACCTCGTATGGGTTTCTATTCACACTCAGCAGCCAAAGCACTCAAAAGAGCAAGATTGACATCAGTCAGGAAACCTTTAATGTCTCATAAAGCAAAACTTAAGATTCGCATCGTCAAAACAATTATTATTTGAAAAGTTAAAAAAAAAAATTAGGCCTGTAATTTTTGTAAGACTCAATAAGTCTGACAGTCACTTTAAAGAGAGGATTATGTGAGAATCACAGGCTATAAAAAGATTTAGGGGTATTAAAAATGAACCTAACCCAATGACCCAACCCAAGTCGACCCGAAAAAAATCAGGTTCAGATTAGACATTTTCGGGTTCGGGTCGGGTTCAGGTTGAAGGGTTGCAAATTTTTAGGTTGGGTCGGATCAGGTTCGGATTGATCCAAATATAGACTTTTTAGGGTTAAATCAAATTTTATTTTAAAAATTAAGATATTTTTATGTATATTAATATCAATATTTGTATGATAATAATGAAGTATTGAGATAAAAGTGAAGAATTATAGTAACAATAGTTTAAAAAAAGACATTTTGAATAGAATTTTCGGGTTATTCAGGTCGGGTTCGGGTTTAGGGGTTTTGGATTGAATTCGGGTTTGAGTCGCGTTCGGATTGAGTTAAAAAAAATTCAACCTGACCCAACCCGACCCGATCCATCCGAATTGACACCCTTAAAATGATTCCAATAGCACCTTCAACTTTATATGCATAATTCCAAAGTCTTCAATTACAGATACCATCCATGAAATGCCTTCACCGGAAACCTTGGGAGTCTTATGATGCTCTTTTATAATTTTGTAGAGCTTGAACATCAACCTACATCTTATATACAAATAAAAAAAATTATAAAAACTAATCAAATTCCTTACTCTATTAAAAATGAGAAAAAAACAGTAAGTTATCCTTGTAGTTAGATTTGAATTTTAAGGATATTTAATCTAAGGGGATGTTTCTTGCTGACATGCATAAGCGAAAGGGCCACCGATATTAAAATATGAAATCAAGCAATGAAAACCAAATCAAAATCTGAACATATTGATCTCAGATCCTGAAGATTCTCAATTTCCTCTTTAAAAAATAAATAGTTGCAAAAAACATATCTTGTCAATGTTATAATGATTGATTGTACGACATATTGAACCATTACAAGTAATGAAAATCTTATAGGTTGTACTACTTTACAATTGATATATGTAATAGAATGACATGTTACAAATAACTAGATTTATCACTTATATTCCTATATGAAAAAGCACACCAAATAGACTAGATAACTAAACATAATAATGACAAGAAAGAGGGATTCATTACCTTCTAGCCGATCCTTCCAAACACTACTCTTTATTTGAGAGACAGTTTCCATCTTTACGCATGATCCCAACAATCTTCCTTCAATTTCCTCTAAACTCATTTCACAATCAAAGAAATTAAGAACCAAATCAAAAAATAGAGTATTATCAAAAAAAAAAATACCCAAAAGATTTATTGAATATTTATACATTTACATATTACCCAAAAGAAAACAAGAGGTCTTTAATTCCAAAAAAAAATATTATTAGAGTTTCGCTGAGACAAATTATCTCGACATCTTCAATCACAACAAAATCCTTCAATTGTTCCACCCCACCTATTGTTCACTTACAGTTTAGCAGTCGCACAATTCTTACTAGGGAGCTAAAAAGATATTCAATCAAATTGAAATCCACTAATTGGATATGAAAATCACATTACAAATAATATCAGCGCTTGCCAATGCTTGGGTAGGTTTCTTCCCACTAAGTATGTTAGCATTAAACAACCATATGAATGAGCTATCAGCATGCTCAATAAAATGCCATATCAAGAAAGAAAACTTAGAAACCTATATAATGACTAATGAGTTATGAGTTATCTATTGCAATCATTTTATGTTGTTGAAACTCCAACAAAAAGTAGGACAAAATTAGTTAAGTTGTAAAAGAAAAGGGAGAAGCATTCATACAACATCCAAAGGAGAGAGAATGAACACCAAAATCTGACCTTCAAATCTAAAAAAAAACAAAAGAAGAAAGAAGAAGCTTGTCAATAACAACTTTTACCTAGAAAGACAAATCTTACCTTCTTGAGTTTCAAGAAACAAGAGCATCATTCTCTAGTCATCCATAAATGAGCATACTTATAGTGCCCATATATTTTAGTCCAACCTTCGAAACATAAAAAAAACTCACGATGAACACTTCATGAAAACATACTAATTATAGCATTTCAAATGATTCAAGGGGAAAAAGAAACAAAACCAACCTTGGACATTCTGGCTATTAATCTTGAGCAACTTGGAACAATTTTTAGAACTCAAAAACAAAAAACTCTCTAAAGACTTCACATAGTTGAAATATCAACAAAAGAATATCAAGCCAAAATTATAAAGTGGAAGAAAACAAAAAGGACAAAAGAGGCAACATAACACATGTGTCATAAATTTACAAGACTTGATGTCAAGGGCACGAGCATGGATCCAATCTAGTGGCTAAATTTTTAGCATAAAGTTAAGAAAGACTTGGTGGTTCTTTAAGTTTTCATTGATGAAGAATTTATCATATTTGGCACTTTCTTATATCAGTTCTATGATTGACAACCACAATTTAGCAAGGTAATGAAAAAAGAACAAAAATTCGAGGTAATAAAAAAAATCAATTTATTTTGCACAATTCAATTCTAATGACAATAGATAAAAGAAAAAAAATCCTATATGGAAAAAAATTTAAAACATAATTGATTGTATAATAGATAAAAGGAAATTCCAATTAAAAAATGATCGCCTCCTTTCATAGCAAAAAGTAATTGATCTATTGGCCACAATGAAGCAACCCTACGGGATGGGAGTGAAGTGGATTTACAGCTGCATTTTGAATCTACATGAAGCTTTGCACCGGATGCCAGCAACTAGGACACCATGTAGCGCACTGTAATGCCTCCCGGAATCCCCAAACAATGAATACAATTGTTGGGAACCATGAAGACCTGGATAGTGCTGCTAATGAGGCCAGTAATGAGACAACACAAGTCCTGTGATAGAGGGAACAACTCAACAGAATAGTCAACCACCTACACATCAGCAAACAGACAATGACTATAACATCAACGTTTCACTACCACCGATATTAGAAGATCTTGAGGAGAATGACCCACCAACCCTGGTGTGCACAGATGGTCTGAACCAGAAGGACATGTGCCCACTTGGGGACAGTAACGATTTAAAGCTGTCCCAACCTCTGACAGTCTCAAATGAGGAAGCTACCTGAAAATTAGATTCTAAGAAAGGTTCATATACTCACTCAAGGGAAGTCATCACAACGGAAGGGAACTTTTAAATAAAGCAAGAGTTGATCCTACAAGGCATTCTGATACAATTGCAGCAACTGCAGGACGCCTAGTGACTGATAAAATCTTTGACAAGCAAGAAAAAGAATTTGAGAAATAGTTTTTTCAGCAATCATAAATGCAGGAGTTCAAAGGATGGAACCCAATTGCAAAAGCTACCGTTCAATGCTGCCTGAGCACACAACGACTGCATTCACTATTTGGTGTAGCTCATGTGTCAAAAAAAAAAAAAAAAAAAAAGAATTAGAAAGCATGGTAACTAACCCATCGATAATGAGAATGTGTTTGTTCTGAGCATAATTATCTTTCCATATTCCAGTTATAGATTATAAGTCACTAGGTGAATGTATCTTATTCAATTCCAAAGCGTTGCACCTTCAAAAAATATATAAGCAATGAAAAAATTAAAAAGCCATACATATCTAGTGAAGTATGTATAAGAAATGATAGCATTATCCCATTCTCAAGAACTGAAGTCACTTGAGCATTAACCAACACGCCGGGAACCAATAGGTCAATTGAGAGACTTTTAAGATCTTTAACCTACGATAGAAAATCAAGACAACCAATAATTGGATTAAATATTAAAACATAGACAAATGAAAGACTAAAACAAACAACACATTTTGCGACCACATCAGGATCAGAATCATCATAGAGAACAGCTCGAGCTTTATCAAAGCTTTTAACACAACACTATATAAATTGTCTCATAGTAAGCATATTGGAAGAAGAAAAGTGGAGAGCAATATTTCTTCTTGAATCAATAAAATCACAGTCAGAAAAATGAAATAAATAATAGCGACAGAAGATAAAAAAAACTACACATGGAACAAAAAAATCGAAAGATACTTTCCTAGAGAAAATAGGCAAATGAAAACTTCCCGCCAAGAATGACCAACCATAAAAGTACATATCTGAAATACTTGTTCGTTACATCCACTCATAAGAAATTCCTTTCAAACATAATCCTAATATCAATCAAACTAATTGTTAAATCATAAGCATTCTTTCAAACTGCAAATCAAATATGAGTGCTCGAGTGATCAATTCAAAACATCACAAAGTACTAAGCTTAGATAGTCGCAGTTTCTAAGAAATCTAGGTAAAAGAATTGGAAAGACAACCACCCAAACTCAGAATTAATTGAAAACCAAGATTTCAATGATGATAAAGGAAATCATCATATGGAATGTGCATCAAAATAGTACATTCAAAAAAATAAAAAGATGACTAAATGATTTTGTCCATGCGCCTTTCATACATGTTGCTAGGCAGAAAAGAACTTAATATAGTCAATAGTCCTCTCAATACATACCCCATCAAACATAATAATCTTCCTTGAGGAAGAAAAAAAACGTGTCAGTAACTTAGGAACAAGGAGAAGACAAACTGAAAGTTCAAAAAAAGCCAAGACATAAAAAAAAAAATTATGCTGCTTAATTATATGTATTCAGAAAGATAAATATTTAGAAAGCGGCAAAACTGGAACCATGGAACCATCTTGTCGTGCTTTACTTAAACCAAGTGCATCAATTTTGATAAGCTTATTAGAAATTATTAATGAAGGGGAGCCTTAGCACAATGATAAAGTTGTTGCTTTGTGACCAAAAGGTCACGGATTCAAATCCTAGAAACAACCTTTTGCAAAAAGCAGGGTAAGGTTGCATACAATGGATCCTTCCCCGGACCCCGCATAGCGGGAGCTTCGTGCACTGAGCTGCCCTTTTTTTATTAGAAATTATTAATGAAAAGAGTGATAAACACACAGAAAAAAAAGATACAATACCAAAAGTATGATAATATATCAAGAAATTATAAAATCTTAAGTAATAATCTGATGTGAAAGAACATACATATAAAATAGACGTGATGTTCGGGTAACAGCTGATCGACGTGATGTTGTTGAAATGCACCATACATCATTAGGATATCTAGAACACCTACATCACAAATGCTGACAGAATTTAAGCAACAAAAAATTTAACTAGTTAGAAGGAACATATTTACTTTCTACAAACTTCAACATAGCATAAGTGAACCTACTTAATTATCATCGAATTCACACCATTATTGAAAGCAATGATTGTTAATCCGGGAACATAAATTTATTAACAACATGTGACTGAGATTATAAAGTTGAAAATACAAAAAATTATAGGATTCAATAACCTAAAAATAATGATAACAATTAGTTTGCTAGATTATATATGAGCTACTACCATGGAGTAAAAAAATCAAAAGGAATCCCTCTTTTCCAATCCTGCCCCAACCCGTGAGAGGAACCAGATCTTTAGTTATTAGGAAAATAATAAAAATGTTAAGATTACCAAAATATCCATTTCATTAGGATTGAGATGAAAGGACTCGATCCTACGACTAAGAATAATAATAATAAGAATGCCTAGAATATTAGAATATCCATTTCCTTTGGACCAAGGAGAAAAATAATAATAATAATAATAATAATAATAATAATAATAATAATAATAATAATAATAATAATATTTGTAGGTACCAGAATTATAATCCAACTGAGAAAAAGAGCTCGATCCCACGGTCACTAAGATAATAAGAAGAAGAATGCCTAAATACCAACGATTTACTGTTAAGAATAAGAATGCTAGAATACCCATCTCGACCGATGGGAAGAGCTCAATCACTATATCAGGAGGATAATAACAAGAAAGCTAAATAATCTCCCAATCGAATAAAGGAGTTTGATCCCTGGTAGGAGGATGACAACTAAAAAACCAAGAATACCATAAGTCTAATAATGTCCTAATAGAACATATCAATAATGTCCCAGTCGGAGAGAGGAGCTCAATCACAATAACAGGAGGAATAACTAGAAAGCCAAGAATACCAGAAGTCCAATAATGTCCCGACCGAGGAAAGGAATTCGATCTCTTGGTCAGGAGGAGGACAACTAGAAAACCAAGAATACCAGAAGTCCAATAATGTCCCAGCCGGGGAGAGGAGCTCAATCACTAACAGGAGGATAATAATCAGAAAGCCAAGAATACCTGAAGTCCAATAATGTCCCGACCGAGGAAAGGAATTCGATCCCTTGGTCGGGAGGATGACAACTAAAAATCAAGAATACCAGAAGTCCAATAATGTCCCAATAGAGCATATCAATAATGTAACAGCCGGGGAGAGGAGCTCAATCACTATAACAGGAGGATAATAACGAGAAAACCAAGAATACCAGAAGTCTAATAATGTCCCGACCGAGGAAAGGAGTTTGATCCCTTAGTCGGGAGAATGATAACCAGAAAGCCAAGAATATCAGAAGTCCAATAATGTCCCGACCGAGGAAAGGAATTTGATCCCTTGGTCGGGAGGATGACAACTAGAAAACCAAGAATACCAAAAGTCCATAATGTCCCAATAGAGCATATCAATAATGTCCCGCCCGAAGAGGAGCTCAATCATTATAATAGGAGGACAATAATGTCCCAACCGAGGAAAGGAGTTTGATCTCTTGGTCGGGAAGATGATAACAAGAAAGCCAAGAATACCAGAAATCCAATAATATCTCAACCGAGGAAAGGAGTTTGATCCCTTGGTTAGGAGGACGACAACTAGAAAACCAAGAATATCAGAAGTCCAATAATGTCCCAATAGAGCATACCAATATGTCCCAACCGGGAGAGGAGCTCAATCACTATATCAAGAGGATGATAACCAGAAAACCAAGAATACCAGAAGTCCAAAAATGTCACGACCGAGTAGATAAATCCGATAAGACTAGAAGACGAGTCACATCTGGGATAGAATACTAATGAGATTAGAAAACCAATCCACTAGGGGATATTTGTGAAAAAAGACTAGCCCAGGACCGGGTATATGTCGAAGAAATAAGAAAACCAAGATCACCTAACAATATCGAGAAGTCTAATAGGATAATAATTCCAATCCCTCCCGGAGATAGTAAGTGAAAAAACCAAAAGATCTAAAAAACTAATGTTGTTTAGGGTTATTAGTAAGATCAGAAAACCAATCCCCTAGGAGAATATTAATAAGATATGGATAAGATTATAAAATTAATTCTACTCGGGGTATAGACCAATACAATCAGAAAAACCAATCCCGCAAGGGAATATTAATAAGATCAGAAAAGCAATCCCGATAGGGAATAACTAGAAAACCAAAAATATCAGAAGAGTCCAATAATGTCCCAATAGAGCATACCAATATGTCCCGACCAGGAGAGGAGCTCAATCAATATATCAGGAGGATGATAACCAGAAAACCAAGAATACCAGAAGTCCAAAAATGTCACGACCGAGTAGATAAATTAGGTATAATATTAAAAATTCCGATAAGACTAGAAGACGAGTCACATCTGGGATAGAATACTAATGAGATTAGAAAACCAATCCACTAGGGGATATTTGTGAAAAAAGACTAGCCCAGGCCCGGGTATACGTCGAAGATATAAGAAAACCAAGATCACCTAACAATATCGAGAAGTCAATAGGATAATAATTCCAATCCCTCCCGGAGATAGTAAATGAAAAAACCAATAAGATCTGAAAAACTAATGTTGTTGAGGGTTATTAGTAAGATCAGAAAACCAATCCCCTAGGAGAATATTAATAAGATATGGATAAGATTATAAAATTAATCCTACTCGGGGTGCAGACCAATACAATCAGAAAAACCAATCCCGCAAGGGAATATTAATAAGATCATAAAAGCAATCCCGATAGGGAATAACTTAGAAGTCAAATAAGAAAAGAAATTCAATCCACATTATAAGATACTATAGTTTGGAGGTTGTTATTCTCAAATAAATAGAGATTCTGCTATAGACAATTATTAGTAGAGACTCCTATACTTCAACCAACATGGAATATTGTAGGTTAACATGGTTTTTGGCTTAATCAAATTGCTTCATTAATATATAATCTATATCCCCTATACAACAACAATCAAGCCTTATTGGCAGGGTCGGCTAATCAAAATCCTTTATGGAACTAAATATTCCCCTCTTATATGAAAATGATAGAAGTCAGATGTAAACAGTTCAAAATACATACAATAATAAATAATGCAATTAATACTAACCAATACCATTTTTCAGCATGAATTCTCGCTAAGTCTATTGATCCATGCTAGCCATATATAACAATGCAATACATACACTTAATTTGCAAATCAATTAAGCCCATTGCTAAAATTAAGATAGCACCACTAATTCTCCTTCACAATCAATAGCAGAAAAATTAATAAATTCCGAATGTATACATCGAGCATTTGTTAAAAGTTCAAATAGATGTGATTGATTGAACGTATAATCAAAAATAAATCAACATATATCCATTTCAAAATGAACAACCGACGAGGACTAACAAAAAACCTATATTGTATTAGTAAACTTTTAACAAAGCACAAGCCTGATCATATAGCTGATAAAAAAATGACTCTGATCAAAGCTTAATCAAAATAGCCAAGAGTGAACTTAATTGATTCCTGATCATATAGCTGATAAAAAATTGTTTCATTGAAATTAGCACAAGCCTGTTCCTTGTTAGATTGATCCTCATAATCAAATAGAAAGCACATATGAAAATAACTATTGTAAGAAGAACCTTAGAGGACTCATTCTGAATTTCTAAACTCACTTTCTATATTTCATACCAATAAAGACCAGAAACATATGAGACCAAAAGAAGGTGAAATCACAATTAATTAAGCTAAAGAACCAACTATAGAAATGTCAAAGCAACTATTATAAAATCAATCAGAAATGAGAGCAAAAAAAAACCTGGATGTAAAATGGCAGCTCTATGCTCCTTGATGTGCATATATTTCTGTAGACCAAGGAAACCATGAATACTAAATTGGAGTACGACAACAACTGAATGAATATACATGAAGCCATCCCCGAACATGCAAAAAATTCTGGCCAACCTAAGAAAAACAAAGAAATGTCATGCAATTTGATATCTCAATAAAATTATGCTATGCACATAAGGGATCAATATATATAACGAATTGCAACCCAAGAGAATAAAGTAGAAAAAATTATATAATCAAAAAGTGGAACTCATGTTATCACATTAATTCACTTCTATCCAATGAAATTTAAAAACTATATCCGCAACATGGATCGAATACTTCATTAGTGACTACCACAATGCTCGTACTCTACAAAGAAGTTTGTAAATATTCCTTGGACCTGGAAAAAAATAATAATTAGCTTTTAAAAAAGCCAATTTCTTCAAAACACTTCAAATTAAAAAAAAAAGTAAACATTTGATGCCCACAAAAGCTTCCACAATGCTATTTAGACTTAGAACTATGCATTTTATAGTAAAAGAATTTCTGCAAAGTACCTATTGTAATTGCAGCAATTGCAACAACTCTAGTGACAAAAAACTCCGTGACTAACGAAAATTTTGAAGTGGTTCTAAATTATCTTTGCAACATTTTCCAAAACCCCATTTCTCCGTGCATCTAAACTGCAATCTCACTACGAATGATTTTAGGCTCCCAAAGCAGGAAAAGACAAATATTTCTTGTAAGCTCATAAAGATATATGGCCTCAGATTTAACAACCGTAAAGACATCAACACAATTGTTACATGTTTTTACTTACAGTGGCTTCGGACAAATCTTGCAAAACATGAAAGAGGACGAGTTAAAAGAAAATTAACTAAGAACTTTACCTACTAGTTACATGTGATTAACTTTCAAGATAAAGATTATTTTTTAGAAAAGATAATCACATGATGGCTGAGTGCAACAATGAAACCAATAGTGGTGTCAATGGGATGATGTTAAATACGTAGGTACAAGAACAATTCAAAGTTTAGAAGATATGTTATACTTGACCCAAGGACTAACTTCCAAGAGAATGTGAAGGACATAAAGTATCCTCCAATGCTATAAGAATAGGCAAAAGTAGTATTACGATACTGAAGCACTTATTGCACCTATTTAGTTAGGGAAAAGTATGAACATAGATCATGATCTAGAAAAAAAAAAAAAAGATTTTTGACATGTCAAACCCTCAAAATCACAAGAAGGTTGGATAATGAAATGGAATAAAGTTCTCTCGGTTCACTATTAGCAGCACGAAATGACTCATCTGCAATGTGTAGCCAAAAATTGATCATGTACAGTCAATTCCAACTACAAACAGCAAATACTTTTAAAGTGTATACTTTTAAAGTGTATGATACACAACTAATAACATAAAAAGAGAATTGAAAGTAATAGCCTACAAAAAATTAACAGAGATGGACTAAAAGGGAAATTGTCCATAAGGAGCATGATACTCAGTTGAAGACAAGGAAATTCTTTTATAAAAAACTGAAATGGCCATCTAAATTTACCTACATAAAAGAGTTGGCAAGGAACATATCTGGACAACATTATTGCAAAAGAAAAACTTCAATATTATGCTGAAGATAAACGACCATGCTCATAACCTTGATTTATTGTGTATTACCGAGATCTTCCTAGTACTCTGGATGTCAGTCAAGCTACAAAGGTTGTTTTCCTTGCAACATTTTGTAGAAAAAGGAAATTTTCTTGACAAATAAAATAAAATGTAACTCTGGAAAATCAAAATTACTCAACAGAGTCATGTCATGGAAATTCCAATACCAAGAATATGTAAAGACTCAAAACATCAAAGAATTGCAAGCATCCATAGCAGTAAAGAGGAAGAAAAAGGAGAGGAGTGAAGAAGTAACCCAAGATCTTGCACATAACTAGGTCTCATATGGGCCTTCAACTATCCATGGAAAGGAACAAGGAAAATGAAGTTGGTTTCAATTTGTCTAATTGAAATAAAAATGAAAGGAATGCATCCAAAAGTCATACCTTGCTATACAACTCAGGCTTCTATCAAAGAAACAGAATTATCTGGACCAGATCATTGAATGATTCATTTACCACCCTTCCTTTCGTGGTGGAGAGAAAGAAAGTACAATGGTATTTTGTTGCTTTATATATTTATCTCTTTGAAGATATAGAAATCCTAAAATTCCTTTCTAATATGACAAACTAACATTATCGGATATGATGAAAGTAAAGGGACTATTCATGGAGGCAGAGCATGGACCTATCACAAACAACCTCAAAGAGCTGAATTGCACCTAAGTTGCCTTAGACAACTTAGGCTAAGATTCTCGGTTCCATTAAATTAATAGGATGTCATAAGATCAAATGGAAAAGAAATCTTGGAAGGGGAAAATAAAATGTTTAAGTGTGCATACAAATTACTTACTACAAAAAATATTTTCAAGAAACTAAATGTCGAAGAATGTTATTAAGCTAACCCACATGTGTGTTGATTCAGACTAGAACTTTAAATTATACCTAACATTCTGTAATAAAATTTCTTTTGACAACTGAACATCACAAACTGAGAAAGGAAATTTTTTCCCTTTTTCTTCAAGAGCAGCTTATACCTTAGAGATCATCTTGGTGTTCTGAGTAATCAAAGTTTAACACCATCATGTTGTGGTAAGTTATAAAAGGTATTATCTGTGAATGTATCTAGAAACTAAAAAAAATAAAAACTCTACTAAAGTAAATTTAACACACATTATTAAGAGCCTTCCACAATAACTTTAAATGGAATCATCTGGGTATATATAACTTAACCCACCCACTCACACTAGGGATTATCACCAAGTTACGGCTCTCTAAAAAGGTTTTTTTTATACAATTCAAATATTTAGATTTGGAAAATTCAACAAGAAATATTCACATAATGTATTGTCACTCAGTCTTTGCTCTCATTACCAAACATATAGCAAAATTGATAAGACCAGCTGTCTTGATTGAAGGATTCCTCACCGGTCTTTGTTGTACCACATAATGTGAGCAACAACGCAGCAGTGAGTAAAAATGCAGTTAAGAGAAATCCAGGCATTATAGATCCGAAAAAAATTACCACAGCACAAAAGATACCTGCAATAACCAAACCCATACGTCCTAAGTCAAAGAAACAAACACAAGCATAAGTTGGGAACCTAGTAAAATTACATCAACTTGTGTGGCAGGAGTTACATTAACTCGCAGAAAATAACATGAATTTCAAAGGTAAAGAAGCAATAAAACAAACGTTACATAAACTCGCAGAAAATAACATGAATTTCAAAGGTAAAGAAGCGATAAAACAAAGTGAATGTTTGCACAAATGGCTCTACTACCCAGTACAAACCAAGAAAAGGAAACAAAACCAAAACGAAATCGGACAAAGAAATTATGAGAATTCACTACAATAAGCAGCCAATCACAATACTAGGGCATCGAACAAAAATGCCCAAATCCCACAACACGAAGCAAGATTTCTGACATCGGAAAAAAAACAGGGAGCAGGAAGCGGAATTGGATACCTTGGCCCCGGTGCCCATCACAGCTCGCGTCGCTGAAGCTCCTCTTCACGCAACGAGTCGAGCGGAAGGGAGGAAACCCGAAAATTGGAAAATGGGCCGGCAGAAGGGGAGGAGGCGAGGAAGCGGGGTGGACGGAGTAGAAACCGAGGAGAAAACCCGACGCAAGGAGAAGCCCGACTCAACCTCATCTTTCCCCTTCGACTCCGTGTGGCGAGGAAAGGGGCGATGTGGGAGATGGAGGGGCAAAGCGATGACCTGCCTCTCACGCAACGGCATTATACCACGCTAACGGTCATATGCTTTATTATTAATTGTCATGTAAAAAAATTAAGAAATTTGTTGATTTTAAAACAAAATAAAGATAAATTGATTGATGATTATAATTAGATATTTAATTATGAAAATTTAAATAAATAATTTTAAATAAATTTTAACTTGATAATAATTATATATTAAATTATTTTTAAAAATATTAAATAATTAATCACATAAAAATATTTTTTAATTTTAAAAATTATATATTTATCAAATTAAATATTTAAATAAAATATATAAAGTCAACCAGATTGTCTAATGTTACAAATCAGGAAGCAGCTGTACAAATTCGAAATCAGAATATATGGTCAATATACGGTTTAGTAGCAGAGTATTAGATTTTAGAAATCAAACTCACTGGATTTGCATACTTTGTGGCAGACTTGTGTTCATGATTTTTTATCTTGGAATGGATGAGTAATTGAGGTTGTTCAGCCTTTATATGAGATACCGCAGTAAATGTTGATCCTCACTTACATTGTTATTGTACTTGTAATAAGAATGGTGTATCAAGAATATTGCTCTTTTAGTCTTTGTAGCTCCTGGAATTTGCTTAGATTCTAGAACACTCTGTTGGTATTAATTGTTGTGCCCTAGATGCTTTCCTGTCATCAATTATGATTGCATTGACAATTGCTTCTGTTCAAATTCAAGACTATCTGAAGTTACTGTACTTCTGGATTGCTTTAATTCATGATTTACTGCAACAATGATTTATAGCACTATCTCACTCACACTGAGCTAGATCCCTGCGTTGAATTTCTGCTGCTTTGAGCTCTGAAATTCTGAACTAGAGCCTGCTTGTTTTCTAGATTGAGATGTTGTCGAACTTATCCAAACCATAAAATTATATTGTTATATTTCTCTAAGACTTTCCCTCAGCTTGGAGCTTAGATATTTTCATGACTAGATATTTTATGTCATGAAGCCTCATTTAATGTATCGAATTTCTCTTAAAACATCAACTACTAAAATTGATTGCAAGTATTGATTGATATGTGCCTACATAGGTTGGCTCAGTGGTACTTCAAGGTGGTGTTATTGCAATAGATTATAGGATTGATTCTTAATGTGTGAAATACATCACAGGTCACTTGATCCCATGTAAAGGATCATTGTACTAGACGAAATCCTGATGATTTACCTCCCTTCCAAATAGCATGGGGTAGTCCGGAAAGGACACACGGTGTATGGATTATCACCTTTTTCTACAGTTAGTATTGATTGATATGCACTCCAAATTTTCGGGTGCAATCCCAGCTACCGTAGAGTAAGAATTAAGTAATCTTCTCTGATGCGGTGTTGAGGAGGGACCCCATCCTGCTACCACGGTAGAGGTCAAAGGAGGTCAAAGTCAAGACGATCAACGCGTATAGGGCATTGACTGGTCGAGCAAAGCATTCCCCGACCGGGAGAAAGGATCTGATCCACCGTCGCCCTCGACACGGGGAGCAGTCAAGGATCCGATGCTCAAGGGAGAACGACGTGCAGAAGCCGAGCAAAGTGACTACCCCGCTCGATCGAACAACAAACTCAACATCAACCCAGCAAGCACACAGTGAGCTTCCGGCCGAGTGGTAATCCCGTTCGCCCCAATGACAAATCATGACAGAGGATTTCCGCCCGAGCGGCTATCCTGCTCGACCCAACATCAGACAATACACGGGCAGAGGATTTCCGACCGAGCGCCTATCTCGCTCGGCCCGATGGCAGACAGTACACGGGTAGAGGTTTCCGGCCGAGTGGCTATCCCACTCGACCCGACAGTAGACAAAACACGGGCAGAGGATTTTCGACCGAGTGGCTATCCCGCTCGGTCCAACAGTAGACAATACACGGGCAATGGACTTCCGACCGAGCGGTTATCTTGCTTGGCACGACAGCAGATAGCATGTAGACAGTGGAGTTCCTACCGAGCGACTATTCCGCTCGGCCAAGCAACAGACACAGGAGGATATCTTTAGACATCCTTTTGGAAGCTTATGTCGCTGACAGGCGGTATGGTTAGACAGAGGATCGTACGGCGGAAGCTTCCACTATCACTTCAGAGATATGCTCGACCCGTTAAGGTACTATATTAGGGACACTTTATTGACACGTCTTTTCAGAAAAAACTTTGAGATGCGTGCTCGGTTTAGGAAGCGTGCACGCACGCTTCCGGAGCTCTATATAAAGGGGAGTCCAAGTATCGACGGTGGTATGTGTTGTGTGCAATTTCTACTGTTGCGCTATAGTTTTCTTATTGCTCCACTCTTTGCTTCACCGGAGACTGACTTGAGCGTTGGAAGATCATCGTCGGGGACCCCTTCCCTGGCTCAGCACTGACGCTGCTTGTGTTGCAGGCGGGAGGGAAGTCCACAGGAGGTCAGCAGGAGCGTCACATCCCCAGCATCCATCTCATCAACTTTCAGGCAGAATCATATTTAGCGGCGTCACCTACATCCGAGCCGAGAGGATAGAAGACGCTGGTTGACTAACCACCGTGACGCACACTCAGGAGGAGCTGGAGATGCTCATGTAAGCCCGAGCAGCAAAAATGATCAAGCAACAACAACAACAAGCATTAGCCAATCGACTAATGTCTCAGCTTGCAACATCGGCAGCCGATAGGTGAGTGGGGCAAGAAGACCGAGCAGAGCAACTCTCCGTATGAGGGCAAAACAGAAGGTCGACCGACACATAGGGCGAAGCGCCGCCCACGCCGATTCCCTTCCACTGAGCTTTGTTCCAGACCCTCTCGGAGATAGCCCAAGCACATCAAGAGCGGGGATCATCTTCGGGCGATGCTCCCATTCGGGATGCATGGAACTAAAAAACGAATTTTACGACAATTTGACAATAAAATCGGTCACCAAAAAAAGGGGCAATTGACAATTTGTTTTGTTGAATAAAATCAACATTTTTGTAAAGAAGCATGCTATGAAGAAATATTAAGAATGCCTTCAACTAGCTTAACAAATTGATATTATAATTATTCTTTAAAATACTTAATTTTTCTATTTTACAAAGAACAATATAACTACAAACCAGTGTAAACTTAAGAGGGAAAAAACTTGTAGTAAAAATGCAATTGATTTCATTATTATCCCGCCTATAAAATAGAGCAACAATCAAGTACAAAAAAAATAGCATGAAAAAGTAGAATTCCTCAAAAATATATGCAAGACTATAATGGAATTAAAGTGTTTAAACAAGTGGTGAAGATGTTGAGGCAACACAAGTGATCCTGTCTGAGAAGCTGGACAAAATGGAGAGCCGGGAGAAAAAGCCTATTGCTGATGGAGAATAATACCTATGGAACGCCGATCCAAGAAACCCAAAGCGGATCCAAGAAGATGAAGCCACAAGAGTGTCCTCTCGATGCAAGATACCAATGGCGATGAAGAAATCTAATAGAAGAACACCTAGATTCGGAGCTCCCAAGGCTTTCTGTGCACAAGAGACCAACCAATACTACCGTCAGTAACCTAAGACCGGGGTGGGAATCCCTGGCTAGGCCCTCCGACGCTCAAGTCAGTGATCTCTCTTGGTGTGGAAGAAGGAGGAAGAAGATGAACAGTAGTTAAAAAATTAGGGTTATGAATCTGCGCAATGATGTGAACTTACCCAGCCAACAGAGAGGATTCCCCTTTTTATACCACTTCATATAACCTTCGTAGTCATGAAGTGGACCCCGGTTTGTTAGAGTTTGTTATCAGATGATGTAAGCCATGTACTTGTGGTAAATGACTTTTTAAGGAATCTTCTTCGTACCCCAGATGTACCTTCTTTGTCGTCTAGCACCTGTAAAATGATCTAGAAACACATTTCATGCCAAAAAATATATAGCACTGGTTATACAATCATATACTGCAAATATCTTCAGGAACTACTTTATTCGAAATATTACTTCTCTTCTATCTCACTAGTTCTTTTTCAAAGTGTTTCTATTCTTCCTACTCGCCCCTCCTGTTTTTGCTACATCAAAGGTGGCTTAATATACTAATGTTTCTTGTTTTGATCGAGGTTAAGCTTAATTATGTTTGATCAATTACTATTACCTCTCATGAGGCTCCTTGCGCAATGCCCGTTCGTGCTCCTTTACGTTCATTATCCCAGCTAGCATTGGGCTATGTTTTATCAAATATCATTTCAAGATATTAGTCAAACCGGTCGGTATTGACCTTCCTTCTTAAAGGCATGTCTCGATCGATGTTAGTCTACTCACTCGACAGTATACCCCGGCCGATATTAGCCTACCTCCTTTGAGGTATATGCTGATCGATGTGGGTCTGCCTCCTTGGAGGCATATCCCGGCCGTTATTGGCCTACCTCCTTTGAGATATGTCCCGGCCAATATTAGCATACCTCCTTTGAGGTATATGCTGATCGATGTGGGGCTGCCTCCTTGGAGGCATATCCCGGCCGTTATTGGCCTACCTCCTTTGAGGTATATGCTGATCGATGTGGGTCTGCCTCCTTAGAGGCATATCCCGACCGATATTGGTCTTCTTTCCTGAAAGTATGTCTCGATCGATATTGGCCTACCTCCTTTGAGATATATCCCGGCCGATATTAGCCTACCTCCTTTGAGGTATATGATGATCGATGTGGGTCTGTCTCCTTGGAGGCATATCCCGGCCGATATTGGTCTACTTCCTTTGAGGTATATGTTGATCGATGTGGGTCTGCCTCCTTAGAGGCATATCCCGACCGATATTGGTCTTCTTTCCTGAAAGTATGTCTCGATCGATATTGGCCTACCTCCTTTGAGGTATATCCCGGTCGATATTGACCTATCTTATTCGTTTGGTTATCTCCTTTCCCTTCCTTATTGGGGACCCATGAAGCCTAACCCATATCACTAGCCTTCTCTTCAAGTCTAGTCGAAGGAGGTGTAGACGACTGACTAGACACAAGTCTGATTTTGTTTTTTCCTACCCGTGACTTTGCCACAGGTACTGAAGTGACCTTACAGATTTTATGTATAGCTATCTTGTGAACCTGAGTACAGTGATCCCGTGAACCTTGATACAATGATTCCTTGGATCCTTTGATCCTTTAAATAGGGCTATAACCCTCTCTTCGTTCATCATCCACCTCAGTTCTTTTCCTTCCCTATTGATCTTTCCTGCTAAGAGTATGACCTTGGATCCCCCTTTTTGGGGGCGATTTTTGTTGGACAAGGCGAGATCTATATGTGAGTTTATGCAAGTTTTTGCTTCGACTAACTCTAGGGTTCGAGGAACTATCTCAAGAGATGAAGTTTCTCAAAGTCTAGAATTTTCATTCAAAGGTGCCAATGTTCTGAAGGCTCAAGAAACTTCAAAGAGGTTTTCGTTACTCATAGAGGGCCAACTAAATAGCCCATGGATGTCGCGAGAAGGGCACAGCACATGTTATTGACGGGCTAAACTTGGTGGCTCTAGTTGCATAACTCCAGGGCTTAAGGAGGGGAGAGGCTCTTTCAGTCGCCTTTGCACCATGGCTTGACTAGATCCATCCCCTTCCCCTTTCCCTTTCCCTTGAATCTTTCTGCTTCATAATTTTCTTCGTCCCGGGTAAAATATTGCCACTTTTGCGCCTTGACAAGCTCGGACGAGCTTCCTCTGCGCTAGGTAAAATGTTTCCACTTCTGCTCCATGGTAAGTTTGACTACAGTGGGACTAAAGTTTTCTAGACATCTCAAGAGCTTATGTTTGTAATTTTTGTTATCTGTTTGAGGTTTAATGTTCTGAGGGGAAATGTAATGTTATGTACTTGACCAGATTCCAAGTGTAAAAACAATCTTTTGTATTGAATTAAGTGACTCTATTGAATACTCCTAATTTATAAGAATAAATGTGATGTTGTGCTCATTACCCCTTCGTATATCATATGTGTCGTTATCTCGACAAATATTTTTCATTTATCATGACCAAGGCTATCTTGACCGACATTATACTTATCTATTACAGCTAAAGTTATGTCATTCAATATGAGCAAAAAATCATCTCGATCAATGCTAGTTTATACTTCATAATGACATTAATTTAAAACATATTATACGCCTAAATATCTCTCCTTAAATTTTCTTGTCTTTAGCCTGGGCTTAGTCAAACTCAGTTCCTCTCTCTTTATTATGCCTAGTAAACTACGTTTCCTTTCAAAACTTCCTGATTGGTGATTGGCTCTACCTTGGGTGAGAGAATGTTGGGAGCGTACAACGAGGTGTTACCAACCCCAGCGTGATCCGATCTGTCACATCCAGTATAAATGTTTCTTTATGACCGTATGACACATACTTTCTCTTACTGCCACGTCATGTATGCCTTTGCCTTTTTACCTATGATCCTCAGCGTTTGCTGAGATAAAAACGTTTTGATCTGATGACGGTTGTGTGTTTTTCAAGCCCTAAACCCTTTGTCTTCTTCTCAACTTTGTCTCTTCTTTTCTTACCTTAGCGTTCTTCTCTCGTTGCAGTTTTCGACCAAACCTCGTGCTCATCGTTTCTCGACGATCTCCTTTCTTGCTTTCAGTAAGTAATCTATTATTTTGCTAGCCTCTACTCTTGTCTATGGCTGAGGAAGCAATTGCTCCCTAGTATGTCCACATGTCTTCTTCCTTTGATAAAAGTGCTAGGCTCACCATCCGTCGTCAATATGAAATTCCCCTGGAGTATGGCATCGTAATCCCAAAACCAGATGATCATCCTCATCGTCCTCCTGCTAATTGTGTGACTTTTTTCAAGGATCAGTTGATAGGAGGTTTAAGGTTTCCCATTCCTCCTTTCTTGATCGAAATAAGCCAGTATTTCGATATTCTCCTGCAACAATTTGCCCCCAACGTCTTTCGTTATCTATATGGTGCTTACATGTTATTTCGTTTGCGAGATATCCCTCCTACTCCTCAAAATTTCTTCATGTTTTCTTATCCCAAGTGTTCGAAACCTGGTGTTTTCTTGTTCCAGTCACGAACTAAAATGGTTCTTTTTGAGGATATGTCCTCGTCTCTTAAAGCCTGGAAATCTCGCTTTTTCTTCATAAAGTTTCCCGGACTCATTCCTTGGTCTTATGCCTGGACATCCTCCTTACCCTCTTTGCCTAATATCAGAGAATTCCATCTTCATTCTTCTTTTCCTATTTATTGTGAAAAGTTACTAAATCGTCGACTTTCAATTCCCAAGTGGCTGAGAATCGATCTTCTATACTTGTTCGGCCTAAGCCCCGTCAAACCTGATACACAAGTCTCTTTAGATAAAACCTTGTTTCTTTCTTGTTGATTTTACCTAACTAAACTATTTTTCTTTTCTATGTAGTGAAGAGCTTTTATGACGCTTTGATTGATGAAGAACTACGTCTAGAGGAGGACGCAATTCGCGCCAAAGAAAAAGAGCTTCTGGCTGCTATTACTCTGTCACCTTCAATCGAAGAGCCGGCTCCTTTAGCTGGGGTGCCCAGCTCTTTGGGAGTTCTTGAGGCTCCTGAAGGTCTTCCAGCAGAAATCCCTGCTGTTTCTTTACCCGCTATTATTTCTCCAGTGGCTGCTGTTACCTCATCATCCGCCCCTCTTCCTATCATTGAACTCACGTCTTCTGGTAGCCCAAGTAAATCGATAGCTGAAATTGCTACCAGCAAGCGTCTGGGGTGCAAACTTACCAGGGTTCCTCCGTCAAAAAGGAGGCTCGTCCTTCCTGTTGACGAACTGGTTTCAGAAGGTTTTGTTCCTGCCGACCTTCCTTCTGATGAGCCTATGCTGGCTGAACTTTACCCTTCTCTGCGTTTTTCTGCCTCACCTTTCTCCAATGTCAATGCTTCTGGCGATGTCTCTTTTACCTTTCCATTGTCTATTCCAGCGTCAGGATCTTTACCCTCCTCACCTTCTTCTTTTTTAGTCTTTGCTCCTCCATCTATTCCTACTTCCTCCTTTTCTGATGGTTCTTCTACCATTCCTGTCCTTCCCATATTGCTAGGAGGTTCCTTTGCCCATGCTTGGGATAAAGTTCGTCCTATTTTTGAAGAACTTACTACTCCCGAAACAATTGATCGTTTCTCCCATAATGAGAATCAGGTATGTTTACTAACGTTTACTTTCTATTTCTTAGCGATCATCTCATGACCCTTTATTATATTTCTAGCGATGGATAGAAAACATGGGCTTGTCTCGGCTGATGCACAATTTATACAACGAGAACAAGAAGCTGAGATCTGAGAATGACAAACTGAGACACCAAGTTATTGAGTTATCTCCTGTCGCATTCTCCGCTGCTGCCAAGAAACAACTTAAAGCCCAGATTGAAAGTCTTCATACAAAATTCAAATCAGCTGCGGATCTTAATCAAGAATTAACTTCCTAAATTGACGAACTAAAGGCTGATTATGACGCGAAATTGGCTAGAAAACTCAAAGTCCTGCAACTAAAGGAAGATGAAATAACTTCCTTGAACACCTCCCTTGATTCAGTTAAAACCGAGGTTTCTGCCAAAGAAAACGAACTAAAAACTTCCCAAACGGCTCTGGTGGTCTACAAGGCGAACGAAGATACTCGTTACAAGGAACGAGCCACCATCATGATTGAATCTCCTGAGTTCAATAGGCCAATCGTGAAGTCAATCTTAGCAACCTTTACTGCGGGGGCTAAAGGGGCGATTCAACAATTGCGAGAGGAAAACTACTTATCTCGCGATCCTCCTCCCAACTTCCTAAATCGTCGTAAACTTATTGAGGACAAGCCCCCAGATCTATTCCCTCAGCTGACCTTAGTATGACTTTCTTTTCTTACTTAAATTCGAATCCCTGTAAAAGGGGGATCAAAACTTTGTGATAACAATCTAGCGAACTCATGTAAAGTGGATTATCCCTTTTCATTGTTAAATTTACTCTTCCTTATGACGATCGTCTGTTTTGTTTAAATATGTTAAATGTCGCTTAGCTGGTCATCATAAAACCTCACCCAACGCATTATTACGTTTATCTATTTAGACTGTTTCATCATGACTGGGCGGTATATATCAATGCTGACAAATACCGTCCGATACTTTATAGATTAATTGTGTCTCGTTCGATCTAATACAATTCTATCGCGATATTCTCGATATCGGTCGATTTGTTCTACTTGATTGATTTACGCTCGTATCTACGTATGTCATCTTATGTATTAACCAAATTTCATCTGGTTTTGTCATAGTGTATGATAAGCCTTTGGTCGACATATTTGAATGACCTTTATCTCGGCCGATCTATTATGACCGCCCGATTCATATTTATGTATCTCGTCCGGTATTCTTTGACAAAGTATTGTCTATTAACTGATACCTTGTACCCAGCTTTTGCCTGGCCTTATTATATCCCTTTGGGTTTATTATTTTATTAGACAAATAATCTAAACTTATAGCACTTGACCAATTTTTCTTTATATTCGTCAGACTTTCTTAAGCATTAAAATTATATCTGAAACTTTTCGTATTTTTTGAGGAAAATTATTTAACTCCGACACTCTTTCTCGGGATTCATTCCCGTTTTTCAGAATTTGATTTTATCCTTTAACGTTACCACCCTTTTATGATGATTGCGTACTTTTTCTTTTCTTGTTTCCTTCTGCTATCTCTATTTGGGGGTTTTAGCATAGGTTCGAAAGGAAAACAAGGGTTTTAAGAAGTTTTCTCCCGCTTTCCCACTTTTCTCTTTATCTCCCTTGATTCATCTTCCTTCTATGGTTTCACAATGGCAACTTCCTCTCCTGCGTGGTTTCTCTCGTGTGTTTCCGACCTTATAGAGACAGAAGAAGTGGATTTAAAGGCGACCTATGGTTTTTCTTTTTATATAGCCCGTCCTGCTCCTCAAGATAGTCCACATCTTCCTCCTTTAGGGTGTATATCTATCTTCCGAGATCAAGTCCTACAAGGTTTTCGATTTCCTCTTCACCTTTTTTTCTCGAACGTTAGCCTCTATTTTAATATTATACTCAATCAGTTTGTCCCTCAATCCTTTTTTATCCTTATGGGTTTTGTTGGGGTATCTAAACTGTTAGATTTTCCCTTATCTCCTCATCTTTTTCATCACTTCTTTGTTCCTCGTCGAGTAGATGTTGGTGTTTTCAAATTCCAATCTTGTCCCAAGGCCATTTTGTTCAACCGAATTTCTCCTCAGGGGGAATGGTATCACAAATTTTTCTATATGCGTCTCCCTTATCCTCCTCCGTTTCACATTCAATGGATATATGATCTACCTCCACTTCCTAGCACCCATAATCTCCTTAACGATCCATCTGTTGCCTTTGCATTATCTAAACTGAGGGGAGCAAAATTCAGCTTGCCGCATCTAATTGTGGAGGGTTTGATGTTTCCTTTTGGGATATGCAATATTGATACTCCCTTGGATGACTCTTTTGGTATATATAAACATTTCACTCCGCATTTACTGATTAGTATATCTCTTTTATAATGGTGTTTAATTCCTGTGTTTCAGCTGATGCTCTTCTTCCAGCTTTTATGTACAAGAATCCTGCTATGACTAAGTCCTTTGTTAATAATCTTGGAGAAGAATTGTTGCGAGCTCGCCGAGCTAATCCTAATTTCTCCACCTTGGGCTTGTTATCCGAAGAAGAACAACGGGCAGAGGCTGTCGCGGCCATGGAAGAGGAAGAAGAAGAGCTTTTTATTGCCTTAGTTAAAAAGCCAAAGCTTACTGAGGATGCCCCCTTTAGAGATTTCTTTGGTACTTTTGTGCAAACTCCTCTTGTCCCGGCACCCATTTCTCTTGAGAGAGGTAAGACACCGATAACTCCTAGCCATATTATCTCTAATCCTTCTCTTAGGATGATGAGACATGGTCTGCTCATCCCCTCTTCTTGTGCTATTATTTCAGCTCCTTCTGCTTCTGCTTCTGAGATGGCCGTTATCCCTTCTATGTCTTCTACCCCTCTTGCATTGGCCTTGCCTCCTTTGGCTTCTGGGCCCCGGGCAAAACGGACACCTTGCCGGAGATCTTCTCCTAATGTTGGGCCCTCAGCTATTCGCGTTTCCACGACTGAGTCAGTACCCCTCACATTGCCTCCTTCTATTCCATCTAGCTCTTCTTCTGCTGCTCTTGTTTCTACTACTTCTTTCCCTTCTATTGCATCTTCTTCTTCCCTACCTCCTTCTTCCTCCGTTCCCCGACTTTTATTTAAGCAGGCTATGGGTCTGCCCTCTCAATTAGGACAGACATCAGATCCACTCAGCTATGGTTCTCTACAACTACAAGGCCTATTGGCCGAATCTTGGCTACAAGACCAAGAACAACTAAGGGGCCTTAGTCTTCCAAATCGAATCGACCACCACAGTCGTCAGGCGATAGTTGTAAGTATTCTTGGTTATATGTTATCAACTTCGTATCCTTATCTTTAACTGTATCATCATTTTGTTTAGTTCCTTGTCTCGAGTCTGCACATCGACCAACTACTTATGGCTCGGGACCGGGAGAACCATAAGTTAAAAGCTCAACTAGAGTCATTGAAGGCTACTTTACCTCCTTCTAATAATGACCTGGCTTAGTTGCAAGAGAAAGTAGCCTTGCAAGATCAACAATTAGGGGTATTGAAATAGGAATTAGAGGAATCACAACAATTATTGAAAGACAAAGAGCTTGCAAAGAGAACTTTGGAGTTACAGGTGGATCGATTACATTCTGGTCTCCGACTGGAAATTGCTTTAAAGGATAAAGCTCTCTTAGATGCTTCCCATAAAAATCTTATTTTAGAGAAAGTAGAGAAGCTTCATAATGCATGTCTTTCTGAACAAGCTCAAGACCTAGCTTCTCATGATTTCGCTATCCTACAGGAACAAGATCAAAGAAAGGCTCAAGATGTTGAATTGTCAATGCTCCAGGAGGAATTGGAACAACTCAAATTGGAAAAGGATGCTTTAAAAGATCAAAACACTAAACTGCAAGCTGATTTTCAAAGTTATAAGGAGCAAGAGAAGAGTCGATGGGAAGAGTGGCGTTTGACTTATCTAAAGTCTCCGGCGTTTGCCCAAGAATTTGTCCGTCGAATAGTGGGTGCTCTAAATCATTCTGTGTCGGGAGTTCTTCGACAGTTAAGAGAGGGTGGTTATCTACCCAAGGAACCTCCTTCTTCTTTCATAAGTCGTCGCAGACTTAATGAAGAACTACCCCCAGATTTAAAAAGTCCTTTTAATTAATCATATCTATGTATCTAAAAAAGATTGTCCATAAAAAGACTTGTAATGAAAAAACTGGTAATGGAAAGAACTATAACCAAAAACTTGGTAATTGAGTGATTGTGACATATAGGAAATTTGTGATACTTGCCTGTTTCTCTCTTGTACTATTTTGAGAATGCCTCCTTTAAAATGCTTCCGAGTATTGAGTTTAAGTTTTATTCAAGAATCCCTTGCTTGCCTCTTGAAGTTAAATCTCATCTTAAGGAATCCTTTTGTAGATAATATCTAGTGTGCTCCATATTTCAAAAGAATAAGTAATCCTGAATGATTTTAGATAAGAAATTGCATAAACCTCCTGAGTTCCGAGCTGAGCATAATACTCCAAGCGATTTCAAATAAAGATTTCCATGTAAATGAGCCTCCAGATAGAAAATGTGTCATATGCATAGAATCCCCCTTGAACCCTAACTTCTGATCCAGTAAAATGTCAACCGATTTTGTGAACAAATCCATATAACTTTGTATTTCTTTTGCCAATATAATCCCGGTTGATTAAGCTTTGAAGTCTCCGATTCCTCTTGTGAAGACCCGCCCGAGTTACTTCATGAGATTTCCCGATTGATTATGTTCTGTGATGGTTTAAAGTCTCCGGTTCCTCTCATGAAGACCCGTCCGAGTTACTTCATGAGATTTTCTGATCGACTATGTTCTGTGACGGTTTGAAGTCTCCGGTTCCTCCCATGAAGACCCGTCCGAGTTACTTCATGAGATTTCCCGATCGACTATGTTCTGTGATGGTTTAAAGTCTCCTGTTCCTCCCATAAAGACCCGTCCGAGTTACTTTATGAGATTTCCCGATTGACTATGTTCTCTGATAGTTTAGAGTCTCCGATTCCTCCCATGAAGACCCGTCCGAATTACTTCATGAGATTTCCCGATCGACTATGTTCTCTGATAGTTTAGAGTCTCCGGTTCCTCCCATGAAGACCCGTCCAAGTTACTTCATAAGATTTTCCCGATCGACTATGTTCTCCGATAGTTTAGAGTCTCCGGTTCTTCCCATGAAGACCCGTCCGAGTTACTTCATGAGTTTTCCCGATCGACTATGTTCTGTAATGGTTTAAAGTCTCCGGTTCCTCCCATAAAGACCTGTCTGAGTTACTTCATGAGATTTCCCGATCGACTATGTTCTCTGATAGTTTAGAGTCTCCGGTTCCTCCCATGAAGACCCATCCGAGTTACTTCATGAGATTTCCCGATCGACTATGTTCTGTGATGGTTTAAAGTCTCCAGTTCCTCCCATAAAGACCCGTTCGAGTTACTTTATGAGATTTCCCGATTGACTATGTTCTCTGATAGTTTAGAGTCTCCGGTTCCTCCCATGAAGACCCGTCCGAGTTACTTCATGAGATTTCCCGATCGACTATGTTCTCTGATAGTTTAGAGTCTCCGGTTCCTCCCATGAAGACCCGTCCGAGTTACTTCATGAGATTTCCCGATCGACTATGTTTTTTGATAGTTTAGAGTCTCCGGTTCCTCCCATGAAAACCCGTCCGAGTTACTTCATGAGATTTCCCGATCGACTATATTCTGTGATAGTTTAAAGTCTTCGGTTCCTCCCATGAAGACCCGTCCGAGTTATTTCATGAGATTTCCCGATCGACTATGTTCTGTGATGGTTTAAAGTCTCTGGTTCCTCCCATGAAGACCCGTCCGAGTTACTTCATGAGATTTCTCGATCGATTATGTTCTCTGATAGTTTAGAGTCTCCGGTTCCTCCCATGAAGACCCGTCTGAGTTACTTCATGAGATTTCCCGATCGACTATGTTCTTATACCAAATTACAATGTTTGTACTGACCTTGTGATGGTTTTAAAATTTCTAGATTTTTCTTAGGGGAGCTGAATAGGTCTTTAGGATTCCCCACTGTTGATTGCTTGACAATAGATTATGAAGGTTCTACCAATACTTGTCAATCTGTATGAACCACATTTATTTCTGTGGCAATATTTGTCTTGCATTGCATTTATTGAAAGAAATGGAGTACATAAACTATAAGAATACTTGTCTTCATCTTACTGGGAACTTACTTCAGATAATTATGATTTATTCCTTCTGACGTATTCTTGAGTGTCATGATCTTGTCAGGTCCGGTAAGGTTGTAAATGATTTGCACTCCAGGGACGTTCCAGCATTCTTCCTTCGGTATCTTGGAGATAATATGAACCTGACGCGAGCTTTTCCATCACTTTGTAGGGTCCTCCCCACTGTGGTGGCAACTTACTGACATCCCCGACAGGTTTAATACGTTTCCATACTAAATCTCCTACTTGGAAAAATCTGGGGATGACCCTTTTGTTATAATTTTGCCTCATTCGTTGTCGGTATGATACGAGACGAGTAGCAGCTTTATCTCTAACTTCCTCTATCAAGTCTAGTTCCATGAGTCGTCGACCCTCATTGTCTGCATCATATAATTGTCTTCTGTCAGATTCTACTCCCACCTTAATGGGAATTATTGCTTCTCCCCCATAAACTAATTCATCTACCCAGCTACCTCTAACATGATCCAGTTTGGTTTTTAAACCCCTTATAATTTCTCTATTGGTTACTTCCGCTTGACCATTACTTTGCGGATAAGCTACAGAGGTGAAGGCCTGAATAATACCATAAATTTTGCACCAGGCTAAGATATTATCCCCTTGAAATTGCCTTCTATTATCAGAGACTAATTTATGAGGAATGTCAAATCTGCATATGATATTTTTCCACAGAAATTTAATAACTGCATCTTCAGTAATCCGGGCAAGTGGTTCTGCTTCTACCCATTTGGAAAAATAATCCACTGCTACCAATAAAAACCTTCTTTGTGCAGTCGCCATAGGAAATGGGCCTACTATGTCCATGCCCCATTGATCGAAGGGACATGAGGCTATAGAGGTTCTCAACAACTGTGTGGGATGATGTGAAATATTTTGATGTTTCTGACAAGACATACAAGTTCTTACCAACTTGTTGGCATCCTCGTGTAGAGTAGGCCAGAAATATCCTGCTAATAAGATTTTACGGGCCAAGGATCTCCCTCCTACATGACTGCCACATGAACCTTGATGAACCTCTTGTAGAATAAATTGTATATCTTCTGTGCCGATACACTTGAGCAGAGGTCTAGAAAAAGCTCTTTTATATAATTGTTCTCCTACCATAGTGTACTGAGCAGCTCTCTTCTTAAATACCCTTGCCTGTTCTGTATTACTGGGAAGAATACATTGCTGTAAATATAATATGATTTGAGCCCTCTAGTCACCTTGAATTTCTGCGTCAGCTTGTCTTTCGATACAGGATATTAACAGAGTTTGTTCTACAGGCCGATCTAGACTCCATGGTACTATAGCAGAGGCCAACTTAGCCAATTCATCTGCTACCTGATTCTCAGATCGAAGAACTTTTTGTATATTTACTTCTTGAAACTGAGACTTCAACTTAACAAATGCCTCAGCATATAACTTGAGCATGTCATTATTAATTTCAAAATTACCTGATAGTTGTTGGGCTGCCAATTGAGAATCAGAATAGATGAGGACTCGAGCTGCCCCTATATGACTAACGGCCTGCAATCCAGCTATCAAGGCTTCATATTCTGCTTCATTGTTAGTAGCTCTATAATTCAATCTGATAGAGAGTTGAAGTCTGTCTTCCCTCGGGGATATAAGAAAAACACCAATTCCGCTGCCTTGTTTAGTTGAGGAGCCATCCACATAAACTTTCCAGATGTTTTCTTCTTCAGGGCCTTGAACTTCTATAATGAAGTCTGCTAGAGCTTGTTCCTTGATGACCGAGCGAGGTTGATATTGAATGTCATATTCTCCAAGTTCAGTTGTCCATTTGACCAACCAACCTGATGCCTCTGGGTTGAGTAGCACCCGTCCGAGAGTACTGTTGGTTAATACAACAATTTCATGTGCTAAGAAATATGGTCGCAGCCTCCGAGCAGTCAACACTAATGCGTAAGCCAATTTTTCTAGTGTAGTATATCTACACTCAGCTCCTTTTAATAAATGGCTAGAAAAATATATAATTTTTTGTTCTTTTCCTTCTTGTTTGACTAACACAGAGCCTACAGCGTTTTCATTAGCCAACAAATATACTCAAAGAGTCTCTCCTACTATAGGCTTAGCTAATACAGGAAGAGTAGACAAATAATCTTTTAACTCTTGGAAAGCCTTGTCACATTCCTCGTTCCACTGAAATTTATTGGTCTTTCTGAGTATTTTAAAGAAATGGAAGCTACAATCGGCTGACCTGGAAATGAACCTAGACAAGGCTGTAATCCGGCCGGTCAGTCTTTGAGCTTCTCTCATGTTGCGCGGAGGCTCCATGTTCTGAAGTGCCTTGACTTTGCTCGGATTAGCCTCTATTCCTCGCTCGGACACCATATACCCCAGGAATTTTCCCCCTTTCACTCCGAATAAACATTTGCTCGGATTTAACTTGAGCACATATTGTCTCAATGCCTTGTAGGTCTCCTCTACATCCCTGCACAGATCAACCAACAGCTTGAAGAGATTTAATTAAGATATCATCAACATATACTTCCATATTTCTCCCTATCTGCTTCTGGAAGACCTTATTCATAAGCCTTTGATAAGTTGCTCCTGCATTTTTTAATCCGAAGGGCATAACATTATAACAATAAGTACCTTTAGATGTTATGAAACTGACCTTTTCTTGATCTTCTTTAGCTAAGGGAACCTGATGATAGCCTTGATAAGCGTCTAGCATAGAGATGTACTCACATCCAGCAGTGGAGTCTACCAATTGATTGATCCTGGGTAATGGATAATAATCTTTTGGGCAAGCCTTGTTGAGATCCCGAAAATCAATGCACACTTGCCATTTGTTTCCTGACTTAGAGACTAACACCACATTAGCTAACCAGCTAGGAAATTGTACTTCCCTGATGTAACCAGCCTCCATAAGTTTAGTTATTTCTTCTTTGATGATTTGGTTCTGTTCTGCACTAAAATTCCTCTTTCTTTGCATGACCGGGCGGGCATCTGGGAAGACATGTAAGGAATGCTCCATGACTGTAGGAGAAATGCCCGAGACTTCTTTAGGCGTCCAGGCAAATACATCATTATTCTTCTGTAGGCATTGTACCAGTTCGGCTTTCAGAGTGGGATCAAGATTAGCCGCAATATACGTAGTAGCTTCAGGCCGACCGGTTTGGATCTGAACTTCTTCCTTCTCTTCATAAACCAGAACAGGCTGCTTTTCCTGAATGACATTGACTTCCATTCTTTGAATCTTTCGGGCAGCGTTAGCTTCAGCTCGAACTATTTCTACATAACATTTTCGGGCTGTCTTCTGATCACTCTGCACCTCCCCAACTTGGTCGTCAACAGGGAATTTAATTTTCTGGCAAAAAGTAGAAACGACCGCCCTAAAATCGTTTAGGGCCGGTCGACCCAATATCACATTATAAGAGGACGGGGCATCTACCACCATGAAATAAGATCTCCTCGTTCTCATCAGAGGCTCCTCTCCTAGAGATATGACCAACTTTATTTGACCCAGTGGTTGTACTTCGTTGCCTGTGAATCCATATAGGGGAGTGACCATCTGTTGAAGTTCACTTGGGTCAATTTGTAATTGATCGAAAGCCTTCTTGAATATAATATTGACAGAACTGCCCGTGTCTATAAAGGTACGAGAAATAGCATAGTTGGCTATCACAGCTTTAATGATCAGGGCATCATCATGGGGTATTTCTACTCCCTCAAGATCTCTAGGTCCAAAACTTATTTCGGGACCGGCTGCTCGTTCCATGCTACACCCCACGACATGAATTTCTAGTCTTCGGGCATGTGCTTTCCTGGCTCTATTAGAATCTCCATCAGTGGGCCCGCCTGCAATCATATTGATATTGCCCCGAGCGGCATTACTCCTGTTTTCTTCTTGTCGAGTTGTCATGGCTTCAGAAGGAGCCTTTTCCGACACTTGACTTGTACCGGCCGGGGTGGGCAATGCCTCCTGCCGAGGCTTAACCGGGTGATATTCCAACTTGAGTGGACTTTGCTGTCTGGGGTACTGCTGCCGATAATAATTTTGCCTCTGATAACGCTCCCTGTTAGCCCGTTTATTTCTTAAAACAAAACAGTCTTCAGTATGATGACTGCTAGTTTTATGATAAGTACACCATCTTCTTGGTACCTCTGGCTGTATCTCCACGTGTTGTACTGCTTGTGGACGATATTCTGGTTGACGGTGAGGTGGATGAGTCGCTCTAGGCCCTCTTGGTGGAGGAACAGGGGCAGGAGCTTTCTCCTTAACCTGGATAGGAGAAGTAACGCCCTCCTTCCTATGGGCGGCTTGAGCTTCTTCCACATTAATGAATTCAGTAGCACGCTCAATCAAGGAATCAAAATTAACAGGAGGATTTCTCACTAAATCTTTAAAGAAATCATTATCATTTAAACCTTGAGAAAAAGCGCTCACTAAGATTTCTGTGGTAGCATTAGGTACATCGATAGCTACCTGATTGAACCTTTTGATGTAGGCTCGGATGGACTCTTTGGATGCCTGCTTAATTGAAAATAGACTCCAAGGAGTCTTATGATATCTCTTGTTGCTGGAAAAATGATGCAGAAAAACTTTCTTGAAGTCTTTGAATTTTCGGATAGACTTCTCTGGAAGTCTCTTGAACCAGCGTTGTGCGGCTTCTCCGAGAGTGGTAAGAAACATTCGACATTTCACCCCATCAGAAAATTGTTGTAATAATGCTACATTCTCAAATTTCAATAGATGATCTTTTGGATCTGTTGTTCTAGTGTACTCGCTGATCTAAAGATTTTGATACCGCTTAGGAAGCGGATCATCCAGTACACTTTCAGAGAATGGAGAGATGACCTTTTCTGGTGAGCTATCAGTAGTTATCATTTTAATCTTACGCTTTTCTCTGTCTGGTGCTTTACCAGAGGATTCTTGAAACACAGGCCTCCGACCCCCTTGCTCCATGGGAGTGCGAAGAAAGGCCCATGGACGTCTTGTCGGAGAAACAGCAACTGGGGGAAAATACGCATGTTCTTCCTCTTCAGGCTCTTTTCCTTTCCGATGCTCAGTAGTTGAAATGGTTGGATTATGAGCTGTTGGTAGAGTAGCTCCAGTGTGATCTTGAAGTTGTTGTTGCAAGGCTTTTTGTACATGAGAATTGATGAAGAAATCCAGATCCTCACGACTAATGGTGAGTAGGTTCGATTTTCCAGCCTCTTCCATCTTGTAATCTCAGATTCAGGTGAAGTTCCCACAGACGGCGCCAAATTTGATCCTGTCTGAGAAGTTGGACAAAACGGAGAGTCGGGAGAAAAAACCTACTGCTGATGGAGAATAATACCTATGGAACGCCGATCCGAGAAACCCAAAGCGGATCCAAGAAGATGAAGCCACAAGAGTGTCCTCTCGATGCAAGATACCAATGGCGATGAAGAAATCTGATCGAAGAACACCCAGATTCGGAGCTCCCAAGGCTTCCTGCGCACAAGAGACCAACCAACACTACCGTCAGTGACCTAAGACCGGGGTGGAAATCTCTGGCTAGGCCCTCCGACGCTCAAGTCAGTGATCTCTTTTGGTGTGGAAGAAGGAGGAAGAAGATGAACAGTAGTTGAAAAATTAGGGTTATGAATCTGCGCAATGATGTGAACTTACCCAGCCAACGGAGAGGATTCCCCTTTTTATACCACTTCATATAACCTTCGTAGTCATGAAGTGGACCCCGGTTTGTTAGAGTTTGTTATCAGATGACGTAAGCCATGTACTTGTGGTAAATGACTTTTTAAGGAATCTTCTTCGTACCCCAGATGTACCTTCTTTGTCGTCTAGCACCTGTAAAATGATCTAGAAACACATTTCACGCCAAAAAAATATATAGCACTGGTTATACAATCATATACTGCAAATATCTTCAGGAACTACTTTATTCGAAATATTACTTCTCTTCTATCTCACTAGTTCTTTTTCAAAGTGTTTCTATTCTTCCTACTCGCCCCTCCTGTTTTTGCTACATCAAAGGTGGCTTAATATACTAATGTTTCTTGTGTTGATCGAGGTTAAGCTTAATTATGTTTGATCAATTACTATTACCTCTCATGAGGCTCCTTGGGCAATGCCCGTTTGTGCTCCTTTACGTTCATTATCCCAGCTAGCATTGAGCTATGTTTTACCAAATATCATTTCAAGATATTAGTCAAACCGGTCGGTATTGACCTTCCTTCTTAAAGGCATGTCTCGGTCGATGTTAGTCTACTCACTCGACAGTATACCCCGGCCGATACTAGCCTACCTCCTTTGAGGTATATGCTGATCGCTGTGGGTCTAACTCCTTGGAGGCATATCCCGGCCGTTATTGGCCTACCTCCTTTGAGATATGTCCCGGCCGATATTAGCCTACCTCCTTTGAGGTATATGCTGATCGATGTGGGTCTGCCTCCTTGAAGGCATATCCCGGCCGTTATTGGCCTACCTCCTTTGAGGTATATGCTGATCGATGTGGGTCTGCCTCCTTAGAGGCATATCCCGGCCGATATTGGTCTTCTTTCCTGAAAGTATGTCTTGATCGATATTGGCCTACCTCCTTTGAGAGATATCCCGACCGATATTAGTCTACCTCTTTTGAGGTATATGCTGATCGATGTGGGTATGCCTCCTTGGAGGCATATCCCGGCCGATATTGGTCCTCAAAGGAGGCATACCCCGACCGATATTGGTCTACTTCCTTTGAGGTATATGCTGATCGATGTGGGTCTACCTCCTTAGAGGCATATCTCGACCGATATTGGTCTTCTTTCCTGAAAGTATGTCTCGATCGATATTGGCCTACCTCCTTTGAGGTATATCCCGGCCGATATTGACCTATCTTCTTTGTTTGGTTATCTCCTTTCCCTTCCTTATCGGGGACCCATGAAACCTAACCCATATCAACAAGCATAGCCCCAACTTTGGCAACTCCTTAAATGGATACTCAAACACCTTAAAAATATTTATAAGAAAAAAAACAAATATTTATAAACATAAACACAATTACAACAACTAAAGACAAGAAAATGTTAAGACAAATAATGATTTTTTTACTTATTGGTTGACACTACTTCAAACTCTAGACACAAGACACAGTCAACCTGCAAGAAAGAAAACACCAAATCAGGTTATTTCTATATAATACCATCCTAATAAATAAAAGAAAATTCCTAAAGTAACACCAAGATAAACTTCTAACTTATAAGAAATTACGACACTTTTTATATTAAGTTGTTGGCCCTTATGTTTTTATCCTAATGTATACACAAGTTACTAGTTTAAAAGACAAAATAATTCATTCCTTATTAAATAAAGACTAACATGTTCTGCTTATAAGTGGAAAAAAGGAAGAGGTCTGGATTAACATTCCATTAAAAGAGAAAAAGTGAAAGTTCATGAAATCATAAGAAGATTTTTCTATTTTGGAAGTGAACTTCTACCAATCAAAAAAGGTACATATCAGATATCTTGCAGCATATCTCAAAATAAAAACATTTTACGAATATAACTCTTTATAGAAATAAAAAAGGAGAAAGTATAGGAATAAGAAAGCATGTATCTTTATTTGATAACTCTCATGAAGAAAACCATATTGATGCCCAAACGAAAGCCAATGTCGCTTCATATTTCAACAACTTATGTCTTTTGCAAGAATTCAGCAACTGAAGTTGATTCCAGTCCTAGAATATCAGAATTTATGATCAGGTAAAATTAGAATGCTCGAAATACCTGAATATTAATTATAATCTGACTGAGCAAAGGAGCTCAATCCCCAAGGTCATGAAGATGATAAATATAAGAATGTCTAAAATACTCGACTATCAATTATATTCCAACTGAAGATAATAAGCATAAGAATGCCCGGAATACATGAATACCAATTATCATCCGAGTGGGGAGAGTAGCTTGATCCCATGGCCAAAAATAAAAAATGTCCAGAATACCTGAATAACAATTATAATTCGTCCTGAAAAGAGAAGCTCGATCTCTCGATCAGGAGGATAATGATAAGAATATGAAAAAAATCCAAAGAAGATCGAGAATATCCAGATGCCCATTCCACCCTAATGGCGGAGAGGGGGTTTAGGAAGACTAAAGAAGTCAATAGAATGCCACGAATGCCAAAAACAATAGAAATTCCCTTCTTTCTTGATCGAGAAGAGGAGAGGAACTTGATTCTGTTGGGATTTTCAGGCCATAAAAATCACTTTTTCACGTTGCGGAAACCCCGAATCTCCCATGCCACCGGATCCGTGCGAAGTTTATAAACAAAAATTTCGAGTACGAGTTTACTAAAACCTAGATCTACACTAGAGAAGGAAGTTACCCGCGATGCGATGCCCTTCGGCATCCCGCTCGTCCAACGGTTCGCCGAATCTCGAGATCGTCAAGCGTACGATCCTCTAGAAGTATCCACACGAATAAACTAGGTGGAGAGGCCAAACAAAAAGGTGTGCTAGCACCTATGAAGTGTTCGGCCAAGAGAGGAGAGGGAGAATAAAATTGAGAGCTTGAGGAAGAAGATGATGTGAATAAGCCTTGAATGAAAAAAATGAATTCCATTCATTTTGAGTAACCGCCTCTAGCAGCGACATTGAAAGGGCCACATACATTACTATGTATAAGACCTAACAAATCAGTCGCTCTTTCGCTGTGCCCACTAAAGGGAGTCTTGGTCATCTTGCCTAGTAGGCATGACTCGCACGTCTCATAAGATTCAAAATCAAATGAGTCTAGCAAACCATCCTTATGGAGCTGGGATAAGCGCTTGTCATTTATATGACCTAAGCGATAGTGCCAGAGATAGGTTTGATTCAAGTCATTTGACTTAAACCTCTTGGTATTTATGTTATAGATACGGCTTTCAAGGTCTAGAATGTAGAGTCCGTTCATCAGACGTGCACTACAATAGAACATATCTTTTAAATAAACAGAACAACATTTGTCCTTAATTATAAAAGAGAAACCTTTCTTGTCCAAACAAGAAACTGAAATTATGTTCTTAGTTAATGCAGGCACATAACAACAATCATCCAACTCTAATACAAGCCAAGAGGGCAGAGATAGAAAATAAGTCCCTACAGCAACAGCAGCAACTCGTGCTCCATTGCCTACGCGTAGGTCCATCTCGCCTATTTCTCAGCGCCTGCACATTAGTACAAATGTGATATGCACATCCGGTATGTAATACCCATGATGAAGAAATAGATAGATTGACTTCTATAACATATATACATGAGGTAGAATCACCTGCTTCTTCTTAACACCTTGCAGTTCCTCTTCCAGTGCCCGGTCTGACCGCAGTGGAAGCAGGTAGCATCCTTGGCGACCCCTCCTTTAGGCTTCAGTGCCTTGCCTTTGCCCTTGGCTTGGGACTTTCCTTTGCCTTTGGGCTTGCCCTTGCCCTTGTATTTTTGAACCATCAGAACAGAGTGGGGCTTAGCCTTCTTAAGGTTCAGCTCCAGCAGTTCTTAACATGCTAAGCAACTCGGGCAGTGGCTTGTCAATTTCGTTCATATTGTAGTTTAGAACGAATTGACTATAGCTATCCGGCAAGAATTGCAAGATCAGGTCAGTGGTCAGCTCTTGGCCAAGCGGGAATCCCAACCTCTGTAGGTTTTCTATCTACCCAATCATTTTGAGTACATATGGGCCTACGGGAGCCCCATCTGACATCTTGCACTGAAATAGTGCCCTTGAGATCTCAAATCTCTCATGCCGCGCTTGTCCTTGATACAGTTGACGAAGATGTTCAACCATATCGTAAGCGCCCATCAACTCGTGTTGCTTCTGAAGCTCAGAGTTCATGGTTGCGAGCATTAGACAGGACACATCTAATGCGTCATCTTGATGTTTCTTATAAGCATCTTTGTCAGCTCGCGGGGCATTGGCAGGAGGAGCCTCCGGAATGGGCTGCTCCAGAACGTACAGTTTACGTTCCTGGGTGAGAACTATTCTTAAGTTCCTGTACCAGTCTAGGAAATTTGCTCCGTTGAGCTTGTCCTTCTCAAGGACAGAACGCAGGGAGAAAGAGTTTGTATTCGATGTCATGGTTATCTACAACAGAAAAATACAGAAAATAAATATCATATTCTTTTAAATCATTTAATTAGGCCTTTAACTAAATGATGCTCCCACTGAATTCTATAATTCATGTGGGACAAGATCCACATCATACTACGCCTTGAGTTAGCTTTGGCAAAATCGCCCAAGACTTAGTATGATCGGTAGGTAACGATTTACCAATTACATCTCTATGCAACTCTTGTTTATAGGATCATTATCCGCAGTTATATTAAAACTTGAGTTAGCTTTGGCTAATATGCCCAAGAATTAATATAAATGTGATTTATGCCCTATCTTTCCAACCGTTGGAAGAATGCCTATAGTTGTACTTGATCCAACCGAGTTAACTAGGAATACTCAATCTAATTGAGTTTGTACTCGCCCATGTGTTGATAAGCGGGACCAAGATTGTCCCTCCGTACCCTACCAAGATAATATGTGTTGCTCTACTTTGGCAGATTCAACAACACATGTGATCGAGGTAGTGATAGGTATCACGGCACGGTAGGCATTAGAGTTGATGCGATTGAGATCTAATCTAATCGAGAGGGTGCATCTTGTACACGATTTAGATCTAATTTAATCGTTAGACACTAATTAATTACTAATTATGCATCACATACACACAAGCAATTAATTAAATTAATTTGTGATTAGTCATGGCCCTACTACGATATTCTCAAGCCAATGAGAAGATCGAATGGTCAACCTAGGGTCAACAGCTTCTCAAGCTCCTCCCTTAGACCACCTTGTGTTGCTCGCGCTCTCCTCGTAACTCCGTCTCGAGTGGACCATCCACGGCTCTAATTTTGTACATTACAATTTTTGAAACTCGAGTTACATTCGAGTCTAAACTACTTTTACAACAAGAATAAATGGAGAAAGGCACGACGCGCAGGTCGCGAATCAAATATACAACATGCACAACACAAATGACGGCGCGCAGGCTGTAATATGAATTATAACACAAATCCAATCAAATTGGGTCTTTTTGGGCCATGACTATCACAAATTATACATAATTCTAAATTATGTAATTTCCATAATTTTCTATAATTTTAATACTAATTTTTATAATTTTTACGAGTAAAATTTTCCGGTGATCCCGTTTAGCGATTTTCGGGCGCAATCGGGGAACGAATCCCCTTGCGGGGCCAGGGGCAGCGCCCCTACCCGCGATCTAACCATCGCGAGAGTTCCTTAGCGATCCTACAGTGCCTTAGCCCGCTGTCCTAAAAAGTTTTGGGGCGAAACCTTACCGTTTCGAAAAAATCTTCTCGGTAGTTGAAGCCTACAAGTGTCGAAACACTTGTGCTTCGCTTCTACGAGAAAATTACTCATAAAAACCATAAAATACTTAAAATTACAAAATGTTACAAAATCTATATTTTTCATAAAAATACAAACTAAACTCGTACAAGTCTTCGCAAGTGGCTCTGATACCACTGTTGGGATTTTCGGGCTGTAAAAACCGTTTTTTCGCGTTGCGGAAACCCCGAATCTCCCATGCCACCGGATCCGTGTGAAGTTTTAAACAAAAATTTTGAGTACGAGTTTACTAAAACCTAGATCTACACTAGAGAAGGAAGTTACCCTCGATGAGATGCCCTTCGCAATCCCGCTCATCCAACGGTTCGCCGGATCTCGAGATCGTCAAGCGTACGATCCTCTAGAAGTATCCACACGAACAAACTAGGTGGAGAGGCCAAACAAAAAGGTGTGCTAGCACCTATGAAGTGTTCGGCCAAGAGAGGAGAGGGAGAATAAAATTGAGAACTTGAGGAAGAAGATGATGTGAATAAGCCTTGAATGAAAAAAATGAATTCCATTCATTTTGAGTGGTCGGCCACACCAAGTGTAACTCCTCTCATTAATGTGGCCGGTCACATTAAAGCAAAGGAGAAGATGTAACTTCCATTAGGTAGCACAATCATGTGTTAACTATGATGATGTGACACATCATCATTGGCCACTTAATGCCAAGTCACAAATGGTGTGGCATAAAGTCAAGTCAAACTTGACTCTTCCTCTTCCTCTCAAGTCAAGTCAAACTTGACTTAATCTCTCTCATGGTTGATCTAATCCAACCATTTAATTCAAGCCAATTTAATATAATGAATCTAATTCATTTAATTAAATTGATTCAATGAGTCATAATCTAAATTAGACTCATTGAACACATGAATCAACTTGAGTCTAACTCAATTAGCCTAATTAGGATTACTCTTAATCCAATTTGATTCATCACATGAATTTAATCCTCTTGGTTCATCATATGAACCTAATCTCCATCTAATTGTCCTTTCTGTGTGACCCTATAGGTTCTTGTAACGTTGGCAATGCCCCTAAACCCATTTAGAAGCATAAGTAATGAGCGGTATCTAGCAACACATCATTACTACCCAAATTACAAGAATGTTGAGATCCAACATCACCTTGTGACTACTAATTGTGACTCCTCACAATATATGACAAGTGTCCTTCTATCCTAGACATCTAGATTGATCAATGTGAGGCATAGACCGTGTCATCCTCTGACCAATCTAAATCTTAATCTCCAAGTAGACTCACTAAATCAAATGAGCTCAATATCTCATATTGACTCATTTGGGCATGGCCATGCACTTCGTGGTCTCACTCTATCAAGAATATCGATGTCGCTCCCGTCATATAGGAGGGATAGATCACATCTACATCACTCACATCCCTCTGCATAATTCGTTACATACCCAGTAATCACCTTTATAGTCCACCGAGTTACGGGTGACGTTTGACGAAACCAAAGTACATAACTCCTTATGTAGGGATCCATGGTGACTTCAAGTCCAAGGACTAGTAATCATACTAATAGCCACATGAGAAAGTATATGACACTCATATAATGATCCATGATACTTTCTCATGGCGGGTCATTTAGTATACATTCTCCAATGCATACTCATGTGTCAACTTGATATCTCTATATCCATGACTTGTGAGATCAAGTCATCGAGTTGACCTACATGCTAGTCTTATTGCATTAACATTGTCCCTGAATGTTAATACTCGACTAGGAATGATTAAAAGTAGTGTTCCCTATATCATCTCACTATCGGTTCAACTAACTGATTGATATAGGTGAGAACCTTCTACTCAAGGACGCTATTATACTTAGTTTATTTGACACCAATACAAGTAAGTATAATAACCAAAAATAAATATTTTATTTATATAAGAATATGATACAATAAGTCCATAATACAATCATCAAATGATTGGCTCTAGGGTTTTAACTAACAGATTCTACAGTCGACAGAATAATAAGAAGATCAAGAATACCTTGAGAAAGTTATAGAAGTCATATTTGTCCCAATCGGGGAGAGGAAATCGGAGGGCAATAAGGAAAAGGCAAGAATACCCAGAGAATACCATGAGTACAAGAAGTTCTAGAATTCCCATCATAATCTAACCAGGGAGAGGAGTTCAATCCTACGGTCAGGAGGATAATAATAATAATAATAATAATAATAAGATCTAGGATGCCACAAGAATGCCAAGACTGCCATGAATATCCGAAATTCATTCATGTCCAAGAGAGGAACTCGATCCTTCGGTCAGGAAAGTAATAAGAAGACCATAAATACCATAAGTAGTATCTATCCTGATCGGGGAGAGAAACTTGATCCTTTGGTCGATAGGGTAATAAGGAAAAGACCAAGAATACCCATAGAATACAATGAATACCAGAAGTGCTAGAAGTCCCATCAATTTCGATCGGGGGAGGAGTTTGATCCTTCGGTCTAGAGGACTAAGAGCATCATAGTCAACGATGAATACCAAACAATTATACTACCAAGCTTTATTTTTTCCATCAATAGCAGTTGAGAAGATAAATTGCATGAAGAGAAAAAGTGGACTCGTGTGATAGTTAAGCGAATTAAGAAAATTTGACTATGACAATAAATAAAATGACAAAAAGAAACAAGAAAAAACATCAAAGCTCAAAACATTAGATACCAACATCCTACCATTTAGACTTCAAAGAAAAGTGAACATTCTCATATCATTCAAAGTGAAACTAGATTGACGAAGAAGAAAGAATGAGATTAGATAATGAATTACCTTATCAAATTTCAAGAAAAAGATAAGAACATTTGCCAATCATCCACATATAAGCAAGTGGAAATAAGAATCCAAACCAAGAATGAAAGAGCATGTTGTCATTATAAATCTTAGCAGTTATTTACAAGTTGACAAAGTTTACTAATTGACTGATATGTGCAAAATAAAATATCTATTTTCAAAAAGCTTTGAAATTATCCTATCATCTAATCTGGTCATGTATGACTTTGCATATTGGATGTCTCCACCTACAACAAATGATTGATTGCATAATTAAAAATAAAAATTATTGAAAACAATATGGAATTAAAGATAAACTCCAAGTGATAGTTATAATGAAAATGAAAAATTAGTGAACAAGTTGTAAAGAAAAATCTATTGGGAGAAAATATGGTAACAACGAACAGATAGTAGAAAATAGGTGAGAAGTATCATATCAGAAATTCCCAGGTGTAGTAGCCGTGGATAGGAAGTGTTGTCATCATGAAGTGCATGCAGTAAGTCTTCTTGGGAGAAAACAGAATATGCTCGATTACCTAGCAGAAATGAAGCAATTAAAAAGAATAACTAGCAACCAGTAAAATTGGATGATAACTAAATTTAGACAGAAATATATTGAAATATAAAGGTAAACGAACTAATAGATACCCCTCAAGAGCAAATATATTCTTCCAGTACTGTAATATCTCCTTATAATCCACCACAAGAAGCCACTATGGGTCTCCTAGGGTACCCCCCAGCATCAACATTACAACCTATTCCTGGTCCATCACAACCAATTCATGAACAAAGACCTGCACATGTGAAGTTCAAAAGGGATACAGCAAATGAAATCTGGACTTTACCCTCAGCACAACAACAGACTGGTGCTATATTTGTTATACAAGAAAATTTAGGAAGATTTCATGACGTATTTTCCAGATGGGAATCTATTACAAAACAACTATGTAGCCAGCCAAGGTTTTACTGACTCTCATGATAAAATAAAATTTATGGAAAATTTACTAGGAGAAACAGAAAAATTAATATGGATCCAATGGAGAATGTTTTATCCCATGGAGTATGAAGCCCTCTTCAATATCTCTGAAGGACGAGAAGGCGCATAGAATATTCTCTCCCAAATGCGACAGGTATTTTCTTCAGAAGACCCTACCTCAGGATCCACTATAGTCCAAGATCAAGCATACAGAGACCTGGAAAAATTATCTTGTGATAATATCAAAAATATTATCCAGTATCTTAATGACTATATGAGGCTAGCATCCAAAACATGCCGATTATATATGAGACCAGAGCTCTCTGAAAAATTATGGCTCAAAATGTCTGGTGACTTAGGCAACAAAATAAAAAGAGCCTTTGATGAAAAATATATAGGCCTCACTATCGGCGTCTTTCCCAGAATACTATTTGTATACAAATTCCTGGAACAAGAATGTAAAGATGCAGCCTTTAAGCGTTCGCTTAAAGATCTTTCTTTCTGTAGTCAAATCTCAATACCTGGCTACTATAATACTGAGAAGGAGAAGATGGGAATCAGAAAATCAAAAACTTATAAAGGTAAACCTCATGGTACTCATGCTCGAATTGAAAAGAAGAAGCACCTGGTGGGAAATAAAAAGTGTAAATGCTACCTATGTGGGCAAGAAGGTCATTTTGCAAGAGAATGCCCAAATGAAAAAAGAAATATAAAAAAGATCGCTATTTTTGAGCAAATTGATTTACCAGAAGATTGCGAAATACTTTCTGTACAAGAAGGTGAAGCACAAAGTGATGTTATTTACAACATCTCAGAAGGGGAAGATGACTATGAAGACCTACATAAATCCATCCAGACCCTACATTTAAATGAGCAAATTTATATGCTAAGGGAAATTGATGGTGGTTATCACCCTCGGGTCAAAGTAACAGATAAGCAAATGCAGTGCCCCCATCAATAGCACCATAATGAGGTAATATTCCCTCCTCAAACCTTCCAAATGCACTTGTTGTAAAAGAGATAATACAAAGGGATCACATACACTGCCCAGAATGTCTCATAATTGCTTGCAATTTATGCGGACCTTATTATTTCAAAGAAGAGGTACCAGTAGCTCCTGCTACACCCGCCCCCTTCTTCCCTAAAAACTTAATTCACGAGCAACAATATTATATATCTTGGTGTCAAGGAAAAATGGAGATGCTCCAAAAAGAGGTAAATTATTACAAATCTTTATATGAAGGACTTTTTGAAGAAAAATTAAGCACAGATTTTAAGACAATGGAAAAAGGAAAAGAGCCTTTTAATCCTAAAGAAGAAGAGGAAGAAGCTGCCAATATGTTGTATGAAGAAACAACTAGCAGAATAACGACGGCCCAGGAAGTCCAAAACCCTAGGTTAGTCAAAAATATGTTATATAACCTAAAGGTTGAGATCGAAATTCTTGGAATTCCTAAGTTTTCCTTGAAAGTTATACTTGATACTAGCGCAACAACATGTTGCGTTGATAAAAATTCTGTTCCAAAGGAAGCACTCGAAGAAAATACTTTTATTGTTCATTTTAACGGAATCAATTCTCACCGATCCACTAAATTAAAGCTGAAGTAAGGAAAGATGATTATTGGGGATAACATATTCAGAATCCCTTATACATATAGTTTCCCAATGGTCTTAGGAGACAAGATCCAAATGATACTTGGCTGCAACTTTATACGAGCAATGCATGGAGGAGTCCGCATAAAAGGAAATACGGTAGCATTCTATAAACAGCTAACAACAATTAATACGTTACCAACTGTATGTGCAGCCATAGAAGAACTTGAACTAGAGGAAGAGGAATACATTCAGATTAAAGAAATGGTCTATTACTCCTCTGAGCAGATAACTTAGCAATTCCATGAATAGATTAAATCCTTATTATCAGAGTTAAGAAGCCAAGGTTATATTGGAGATAACCCCCTCCTTCATTGGTCAAAAAACAAGATATTATGCCATATTGACGTCAAAAATCCTGATTTTATCATTGAAGATCGACCTCTGGAACATCTCACACCTCAACAGAAAGGAGCATTCACGAAGCATATTACAACTCTATTAAATCTCAAGGTTATAAGACCATGTAAGAGTCAACATCGAATCACAGCTATTATTGTGAATTCATGAACAACTATAGATCCTAAGACAGGCAAAGAAGTCAAAGGAAAGGAAATAATGGTTTTTAATTATAAACGCTTGAATGACCTGACAAATAAAGACCAATACAGCCTGCCAGGAATCAATACTATTCTTCAAAAGGTCAGTAACAACAAAATTTATTCAAAATTTGATTTAAAAAGCGATTTTCACCAACAAAATTTTGGGTCCCAGATGGCCTCTTTGAATGGTTAGCAATGTCATTCGGACTCAAAAACGCCCCAGCAATATTCCAACGAAAGATGGATAACTATTTTAAGGGAACAGAAAATTTTATTGCAGTCTATATTGATGATATCCTAGTATTTTCTAAAAATGAGGACATGTCGAACACTTAAAAAAGATGCTTCAGATATATCAAGAAAATGGGTTAATCCTTAGCCCAACAAAGATGAAGATAACTGTTTCTGAAATTGAATTTCTAGGTGCTATAATTGGCAATCAACGAATCAAGCTGCAACCCCACATTATTAAAAAAGATAGCTGACTTCAAAGATGAGGATTTAATGACCAAACATGGGCTTCGATCATGGCTTGGGCTTCTCAATTATGCCCGCAATTATATTCCAAATTTAGGAAGGCTTTTGAGCCCACTTTATGCAAAGACCAACCCCACAGGAGATAAGTGTATGAATACTCAAGACTGGCATTTAATTAAGCAAATCAAAAATCTTATTCAACAATTGCTAGATCTCACAGTACCCCACAGTTTTATAATCCTTGAAACTGACGGATGTATGGAAGGATGGGGTGAAGTCTGTAAGTGGAAAAGAAGTAAATTTGACTCAAAATCCACCGAAAAAGTATGCGCATACGCCAGTGGGAAGTATTCACCTTAAATCTACAATTGATGCAGAAATATATGCGGTGATAAACTCGCTTGAAGCATTAAAGATTTATTATCTTGATAAAAAGGAGCTAATAATTTGAACAGATTGCCAAGTCATTATTAGTTTCTTCGAAAAGTCCTCAGTAAACAAACCATCCAGAGTTCGGTGGGTTGCATTTACTGATTATATTACTAGCACCGAAATTCAAGTCATTTTTGAACACATAGATGGGAAGGATAATCAATTGACAGATGCCTTATCAAGACTAATATCTTGTCTTATTACTGTAGAATGGTCAAAGACAACTCTACTCTCCAAAATGGAATTGGTAGCACCAGCCCTCAACGAGCTCAAAGAAAGGCCAAGCAAGGAGGCACAAGCCACATTGGCCCAGGCTCTCTTGGCCCTCTCAACCTCGTTGAAAGATATCAACAACTCATCCAAGCCCTCTACAAGTATCCCTACACCCTTGAATATGAACAAGAAATTAGGGAGCAATTGTATAGCATACAACAAGAAGCAGCTGTGCAAGCAACAAATGCACTACAGCAGCTCAAGTTGCGTCACTCCGTGAAAACTCAGGATTATTGTGAAAGGAGTACCAAAGATAATCAGTGGTCTGATTGGTACCTGGCAACAAAACAGGTTAATGATCAACTTGAGAAAACTGCTTATGCATTACATGACGCAGTCCGAATAATAGATTCCTTTCACCTTTGAGGAAGTGGTGGACCCAGAAGATATGATAATATATGTGTGTTGTAAAGTAGATTCACGATAACATTCGCAATAAGATATGTGTGCTGTAAAGTAGATTCGCGATAATATTCAAGATAAGATATAGGTGCTGTAAAGTACATATGTGTGTTGTAAAATAGATTCGCAATAAGCTGTCCTCCTCACTAGGAGCCGGTAGAGCTTTTGCGACAATGGGGCCCAATGAGCACTCATCATCTCTACCCTCTTTCTATATAAGGATAGCTCATTCCTTTTGCAAGAACACAAGCGATCCTTGGTTCTTACTTGGGGTTTCTGTATTAAGCAGTATTAAGCACAAGAAGTAATAAGAATCCATGAGTTTACATCTTTTCTCCTTATTTCTTTACTTCTTTTTGCTACTCCAACCCACTATGATATCAGAGCTGGTTAAAAAGATGATTCAGGGGTAAAACTTCACGGGTACAGGTATTAAAGGAAAAACTAATACTGAGATATCTATTATGTTTTTGAATGTTGGTATTATACAAATCATGCTATTCAAAAGAACAGGTCCTAACTTCGTAGAAGGCAAAGACATGCTGTGGTAAATCCAAGGGCACACCTGTGTGAGATATAGCATGGTAAGGAACTACCATTTCAAAACTTGCTAGCAATCTTAGAATAAGTTTTGCCCTTAGTACCTTAACCTGATCTCTTTTAAAAACCAAATCCCCCTTAGTAAATGAACAATTATATTATTACAAAAAGTACAAACTCGTATAAAGGCACAATTAAAGCCACTAAACAACTTGAAGCACCACCAATTGGTTTTGCTAAACCTAGTGAATTCCCAACCAATACATTAGCTATTCTAATAAAGCAAAATAATACACAAATACAACTCTTGGTTCAGATCACAGAAACTCTAAAAGATATACAATATTACCTTAAGCTTGTTATAGAACAAACAAAGAAAGGAGTCCAGACTACTTCTATACCTGACGACTTGATAGAAAAATTGAAAAACTTATCTCTGGGCTCAAACATCAAGCCAAAGGAAGGTAAAGGAAAACTGAGTTTTCAAAGACCCCTATAAGGTGCACAAAGAAGAACAAGCCAAACTAAAGAATTAATGACCACCAGAATTGAAACGACATCAACACCAGTACCTACTTCAGTTACAACACCCTTATTCGAAGACCAGATACGAGAATACAGGCGAAATCAACGACGAATAAATAATCTCCAACGTGCCACTAGAAGATGAAGAAGACAACTTACTGGGTAGCCTAGCTCACAATACACTTTGGAGTAACAATTGGATCCTCAGGTACAATTACGATTATCTATGCAGGAGCGTGCTTCAATAGTCCCTGCTGAAGTTTTGTACCATTCTCAATGAGATGATGTACACAATATGATGTATGTTCATCGATCAAAAGAAGTTGTACTTATTACTGATGGAGGCCAGCTAAACAAAAGCTTCATCCAAGAAGAAAACTTCAACAACCTCTTGAGGAGCCATATGCAGTATGTTCATTTAGGTGTTCTACAGCTACAAATACAGGCTCTTCATCGACAAGAAGAAGGTACCATGGCTCTGTTGGATCGAAAGCGCTAGAGGGGGGGTGGGGTGGGGTGGGGTGAATAGCGCTCGTGTCTATTTCGTCGTTTTCGGAAAACCCAAAGTCAATACGCAGTAGAAATAAGGTAAGAACCAAAAAGCAATCGTTAACACAATTTCTTTTACTTGGTTCGAAGCCTGTGGCGACTCCTACTCCAAGACCCGCACATGAGAGTGCTTTCGATGGGCAATCACTAGTCAATCCGGAATAAGTACAAGTACAAAGAGATTACAAGTAATTTTAAACAAATACCAACAACTCGGAAATATAGATCTTGAGCACGATGGTTGTCGGACCAACTTTTGGGCGTCGAAGAGGCATTTTCTGAGCGGCTCGAAGAAGCGAAAGTCGTTCGTCGTTGTGTACTGAGGCTTCTAGTCGAGGCTCCTTATATAGGTTGTTCCGGGCTCCCGAAACCCCTCCAGGCGCCTAGACCACGTGGCTCGGCCACTCCGCGCGCGCCACGTCAGCTTCCCAATAGCTTTTAGGTTTTGGGCGCTCGGACCGATTCCGAGCGCCCGGACCAGCTCGGGGTGCCCGAATCAATTCCAGGCGCTTGGACCCTGGGTGCCTGGATCCCTTCCGGGGCGCCCGGACCAGCTCGGGGCGCCCGAATCAATTCCAGGCGCTTGGACCCCGGGCGCTGGATCCCTTCTGGGGCGCCCGGACCTGCTTTCTCCAATAACTTTATTCTCTGCAAAATAAAGTTAGTCCGGACATAAAATAATATATAATATAAGAAATGCGACAACCTCCGACTGTCCAGTTCTGACTTTGAGTTTCATCGAAACTCTAGTTCGAACCGACGCTTAATGTTCCCTCATCGGGGAACGCGTCCTCACCTACTTCACTCAGGAGAGTATACCTATTGCCAATTGATCCACCAAACCAACTGGACTTCTGCTTGCCGCTCGAGAATTCCGGTCTTCATGTTGGGCGTCCGCTCCATAACCCGTCCAGTCTTCCACCTGGTTCACGACACCAGGATTTCAACCTAGGGTTACCACCCCCTACGATTTTGCCCGAACCTCTCGACCCGCCAAGATTTTCTGCCTAGGGTTATCACCCCCTAGGACCTAGGGTTACCACCTCCTAGGGTTTTCCACCTGCCTAACCGCAATTAGGACTTTTGCCTAAGTACACTTAGGATTTTCCTGCAAACTCATTCACCCTTGTTAGATAACTAGACAACTTAACTTTGACATAATCAAAACTCAGGTTCGATCGTCGGATGCTTCCCGTACTAACAATCTCCCCATTTTTTATTATGGCAATACGGTATAAAATTAAGTAAAACATAACAAGATAATAAAGGAATTTAAGCAATTTTAAGCATGAGCATACAATAATTTATAATAAAGGAGTAAGCAATTTTAAGCATGACCATACAATAATTTGTAAAAAACATATTTACTTTATGCTCCTCTTTTAAATTCTTACTTAACTTTGACTTTCTCTTGACTTTTCTCTCCCCCTTTGACATAACTCAAAAATTAATACTAAGTAGAGAGAAGATTGTTAAAAACATATTTACTTTAAACTCCCCCTGAAGGATAGCACTTAGCTTTGAGAATAATTTCTTTGAAAAATATTTAGTTAAATTAGAAATTCTTGTGAAAATACTTAGTATTTTCAACAAAAACTTAGCTTTGAAAGAATTTTGATAAACAGTTATATTGATAAAAGCTTAACTTTAATACTTAGTTTTATGAAAGTTTTAAAACAAACTTAGTTAAAAGTACTCAGCTTAAAATAATGATAAAAACTAAGTTAAGTACTTAACTCTTAAATTTAATTAAAGTCTTAGCTAAATTTAAGTTTTGAAAAATACTTAGTTTTCTCAACAAAGATTTAGCTAAATTTTGAAAATAATTATTAAATACTTAGCTTGAAGTATATTTTGAAAAAAAACTTAAAAATATTTTCTTGTAAAAATACTTAACTAAGTAAAAACCTTAAAATACTTTATCAAATACTTAGTTTCAAAATAATTATTTTTCAAAAATAGTAAAAAAGAAATGAAAAACTTAACTTGACTCCTTTCACTCCCCCTTGATTAATGCCTTAAAAATTTTAAGGATCCTAGAGTCCAAGCATGAGTAACAAAAAGTCAAAAAATCTACTTTCAAACAAATATCTAACCTTTAGTTATTAGCTGTTTATCAAGAGATAGTAGCTTTCACTTGGTTAGTCAAATTAAGTAAGTGTTCCAGTTAGTTTGACTAAACATGAATAACTTAATTTGATTAATATGAATTTTGTATTTATTGCCCAAACTTATGTCGATGCACAGACATAAGCATTCTGAAGTCCAGCCCTATGCATCTCACACCATTCTAAATATTTTTCATACACAAGTAAGGTAATCCTTGTGTGCTTGCGAGATGTTCTGGCTGAAACCTAGGGGTACAGGCTTTCTAGGGGTAAATTTCTAAGCTAAGTCAAAATTTTGAAAACTAATAAAATTAGAATTTTGAAAAATAATTTTCCTAGAATTAAAAACCAAGTAATATCAATTTGAAAGTAAACTCTATTCTACCCAACACATTCCTATTTGTCTTCTAAGTGCACTGAACTCAAGTTTAGGTAAGGGTTTTATGAAGATATCAGCCAGGTTTGATTTAGATTCAATATAGTTAAGTACAATATCACCCTTAGCTACATGGTCCCTTATAAAGTGGTGTTTTGTAAGGTGTTTTACTTCTATGTGTTTGGTCCTTGAGTGGTGAATTGGATTCTTGGTTAAGTTAATTGAACTTATATTATCAATTGAAATTTTTGTATTTTTATATTCTAGTTGATAGTCCTTTAAGGTATGCATCATCCATAATAGTTGAGATGTACATTCCCCTAAGGCTATGTACTAAGCTTTAGTGGTGGATAAGGCAACACAATGTTGCTTTCTGCTTGACCAACTTACTAGGCACTGACCTAGAAATTGACAGCTACCACTTGTGCTTTTTTCAATCTAGTTTACATCCGGCATAGTCTGAGTCAGAATAGCCAATTAGGTCAAATGTGCAAGTCCTAGGGTACCAAAATCCTACATTTAGGGTTCCCTTAATATACCTTATTTGTTAGGTGTGACTCTTTTGCACATGATTGGTATCTTGCACACATACCTATTGCAAATAGGATGTCCGGTCGACTTGTAGTTAGGTACAGTAGACTCCCTATCGCACTTCGATAGTATTTTAAGTCTACTAATTTTCCTTCTAAGTCAGAGTCAATTTTAACATTAGTAGCCATTAGAGTATTTATATTTTTTGAATTTTTCATTCTAAATTTTCTAATTAATTTCTTAGCATATTTTGTTTGATAAATATAAATTTTATTTTTGATTTGTTTAATTTGTAAGCCTAAGAAAAAGTTGAGTTCTGCAACCAGACTCATTTCAAATTCACTTTCCATTAATTTGATAAATTCATTTAAAAATTTAGTGTTGGTTGAACCAAAAATTATATCATCTACGTAAATTTGGGCTATAAAAATATCTTTTTATAAGATTTTTACAAATAAAGTCGGATCTATTTGACCTTGCTTAAATCCTTTAGATATTAGAGAATTTGATAGTCATTCATACCAAGCCTTAGGTGCTTATTTTAGACCATATATGACCTATTTTAGTCTAAAAACATGGTTCGGGTGGTCCAAGTCCTCAAACCCTGGGGTTGACTTACATATACCTCTTCTTTGATAAACTTGTTTAAAAATATGAATTTTACATCCATTTGGAATAACTTGAATCCTTTATGTGCTGTATAGGCTAGCAGCATCCTAATAGATTCAAATCTGGCTACGGGGGCATAGGTCTTATCATAGTCTAACCCTTCCACTTGGATGAACCTTTAGCCACTAACTTAACTTTATTTTTTACTATTTCACCCTTATCATCCAATTTATTTCTAAATACCCATTAAGTGTCAACTATGGTTTTATTATTGGGTTTGGGTACTAGTTCCCAGACCTAATTTTTTTCAAATTGGGCTAACTCCTCTTACATTGCTAATATCCAGTCTGGGTCAGGTAGGGCTTCTTCTATAGTTTTGGGTTCAATTTTAGAAATGATAGCTATCTGACTTAAGTTTCTATACGATGATCTAGTTCGAACTCCTAGGGTTGGGTCATCCAAAATTTGGTTAGATGGGTGATTGGTACTTGTTCTTGATGGTCTTATGTTAGTGTCAATAATTGGTTCTTGTAATTGACTAGATTTTATTTGAACATCTTCATCATCTTCTATGTTTCTTGAATTAATATTTTTTATGTTTTGATTAATATTTTCATTTATTGAGTTAGGTAAGTTACATTAGTTGTTTCTTCAACTTTTAGGATATTTTTGTTATAAACTCTATAGGCCCTACTGGTTGTGGAATACCCTAGAAAGATTCTTGGGGTTGATTTTGATGTGAATTTTCCTAAGTAGTCCTTAGTGTTTAGTATATGAACTTTACACTCAAATACTTTTAAATAATTTAAGTTAGGAATCCTATTGTAATACAGGCTGTATTAATTGTCTCAGCCCAGAATTGATTATTTAAGTTGTATTCATTTAACATGGGTCTAGTGGCTTCTTGTAGGGTTCTATTTTTTCTTTCTACTAGACCATTTTGTTTGGGGGGGAGTTTTAGGGCATAAATATTCATATTTGTATCCATTAACTTCACAAAATTCAGTAAATTTATGATTTTCAAATTCCCCTCCATGATCACTTCTAATTTTTTTTATTTTAGTATCTTTTTCATTTTCCACTAACTTACAAAAGTTTTTAAAGCTTTCGTAAGTTTAAATCTTGAGTAATCATCAATTATTACTAAGCAATATTGGTTTTTGCTTAGTGACTTGACTCTATGTGAATCAAATAGGTCTAAATGAAGGAGTTCAAGTATCGAGTTAGTTCTATTTACGTTGGTTAATTTGTGGGTTGACTTGGTTTGTTTACCCTGTTGGCAAGTATTACAAATTATATTTTCTGTAAATTTTAATTTGGGCAATCTTTTAACTAAGCCATTTTGACTCATTTTTTAAATGAATCTAGTATGAGTGTGACCCAGTCTTCTGTGCCACAACTTGATTTCCTCTTGTTGTGTCAATAGACACCTTAGTGAGGAAGTTGGTAGGTCAATTGTATAGATGTTCTTTTTCCTAATTCCCTTAAGAGTAATTTCAGGATTTTTAATATTTTGAATTAAGCAATTAGAGTTTGAAAATGTGACTAAGTACCTGAGTCGCATAACCGACTAATACTTATTAAGTTAAATTTTAGTTGATCAACCAATAAGACTTTTCAAATATAAAAATCGGAACTCAGTTGGATATTATCTGTTCCGATTACAGTAAGTGTTCCGTTGTTGCCGAACGCAACTGACCCTAAGTTTTTAAATTTTAGCTTAGTGAATTTCAATCTATCTCCAGTCATGTGCCTGGAGCATTCACTATCTAGCATCCATTGATCCAAATCTTTATGTTCCTACACATAAAGTATTTGATTTGGTTCAATTTGACGGATCAAAAGATAATTTGATTGAAATTAACTTCTTAATGTTCCATCTCACCCAGTCTAGATTATCAAACATGGTATCCCTATGGGTGATTGTGAGATGATTTATTGAGTTAATCAGGTTTAAGTTTAAGTTATGAATTGGTTAGATTAACTGGTATTAAATTAGTTAAGATTTAATGATTTAATTGATTGGGTTGATTAATTGATTAATTGAGTTAAGTTCATTAATTAGGTTAGTTAATTGAATTAAATTTAATTATTTAGGTCAAGTTAATTATTTAGGTTAATTAGTTAATTAAGTTAAATTAATTTTGGTTAATAGATTAAATTAATTAAGTTAATTTTGGTTAATTGATTAAGTTAATTAATTTTGGTTAATTGATTAAGTTAATTAAATTAAATTAATTTTGATTAAGTCTAAATTTTGCCTAAGTCCATCTCACTCATTTCTAAGTTATCAATCAGGAAACTTTTATAGATTTTTGTGAGATACGTTAAATTTTATTTTTGATTTAGATTATCGTCTAAGGATTAATTTACATTTGAGTTGGATTCAGATTTTTCAATTAGTCAATTAAATATCTATTTCAAATATTGGCTTCCAGGCTGTGGCGAGGCACTAGGCCTTCTTGTGTATGAGATCATCCATCACTTCTAGACAAAATCTTCAAAGAAATTGGATAATTAATTTTCTTTTTGAAACCCCTAGGTCTAACTAGTCAAGTGTAAATTATGCTTAGGTCCTTGATCTAGCCTAATCTAAGTAGGTACAGTAAAAACAATTATAAATCAAGCATCAATCAATTCTATTTATTGATAAAAAATGATCTTTCTATTGGTTCCCCCTAAATCACAGCCTTGATAGGGTCTATCAAGGTAGTGAATTTGATTCTTGAGGACACAATATACTCCAAGTCTAACTTGATTAACTAAGTTTGACTTGGGGACCCATGCTTGGACTATTTTTCTATTATTTCTATTAACCAAGGATAAATACGTCTTGTATTTTCTTTTAGCCTTGAATCCAAGTCCGGATCGGTTGTAAACGGCTCGCTATTTTCCAAGAATCAAATCAAAATTCTTGGAACCCAGAGTGAATTGTTCCAACGTGTCCTTTAGTTCCTTGACTTGATTTTTTAGGCTAAAATTTTCTTCCTAAAGCTTTTGGACTTGAGTTGAGGTTCCAGTCTGAATGGGATCAGTCAAAGAGCTAGGATTAGTCACTTCTTTAAGGGTACGGATGACAATTTCACCCGAATCCGATGGAGGATCCGACATCCAACCCGAATGGAGGAGGGTATGGAGGGACTATCAATACCTGATACCTGACCCGAATACATGATTAAATAATATATATACATATATTAAAGAAAATTTTCTTTTTCTAAAATCAACTTACTATTTTTTGTTGATATTTGTAAGAGACTATATAGATGTTTAATCTATTTTTTAATTATATATATATATATATATATATATATATAGGATGTTAATTTTAATATATTTTTGTTGAATGATAATAGCTCGATAGAAAGAAGAAAAATTACACATATAGAATATATCTGGTCCTTTAATGGGTATGGGTATACCCATTGGATATCTTATACACGATGGGTATGGGTACGGAGGATATAGAATTCGACTCGAACCCGACCCATTGCCATCCCTATTTAAGGGTTGTTACCTCCTTTTGAAGTGATTTGATTTGGACATTGGATTTAGCTAATTTTCGCATAAGATAATTAACTAAATTATAAAGTTTATCTACTTGACGAATACTTACAGCGGGTTTAGGCCCTTCGGAAACAGATACGAATCCGTGACTTTGCTTGAACTCAATTTCCGATTCGCTCTCGTTCTCCGATTCCTTGATTTGTTCCTGGGCCGTCAGTGCAAGGAAGCTCGTCTATTTGAGCTCTTCATCAGAATCTTCTGAAGAGGACTCGTCCCACGTTGCTTGCAGTGCTTTCTTCTTTCTTTGCTTCTTTGCTTCCTTTTGGTTTGGACAGTTGGCTTTGATATGCCCCTTTTGGTTGCAGCCGTAGCAGAGTTTTCGTAGGAGATTGACGAGTTCGGTTGCAATCTCGTCGTCGTCATCATCTGAGTCTGGTTCTTCTTCGGACTCGGGTTCAATCTGATACTTCTTTCTCACCTCCTTTGCCTTGCTTGTACCTACAATCAACGCAATACCTTTCTCGGCTGGACGTGCATTAGTCTATTCATGTAATTCGAATTCGAAAAATAACTCATTTAGTTTAATTAAAGACAAATCCTTAGAAACGTTGTAAGCATCTACCATTGATGCCCACAATGTATTCCTTGGAAAAGCGTTGAGTGCGTACCTTATTACATCTCGATTCTCCACTTTTTGCCCGATCGCGTGGAGGCCGTTGAGGAGGTCTTGGATGCACGTGTGAAGTTGGCTAGCCGTCTCTTTTTCTTGCATTCTTATGTTATACAATTTATTAAACAATAAATCACGCTTACTTACCTTCGTGTCGGAAGTGCCCTCGTGCAGCTCGATCAGTTTTTCCTATAGCTCTTTTGCGCTTGAGAATGACCCGACTCGATTAAGCTCTTTTTTGGTAAGGTCGCATTGAAAGGTGCAGGTTGCTTTGGCGTTGGCCTCGACCTTCTTGATTATGCTTGCGTCCCAGTTCTCGCATGGTATCGATTTTCCCGAGCCGTCGAGTGGAAGTGTGATCCCAGTCTTGATAATCATCCACATCTCGAACTGAGTTTGGATGTAGGACTCCATTCGCCCCTTCCAGTAACTGAAGTCTTCACCAGAGAAGAGCGGAGGGTGGGCTGTGTTTTAGCCTTCTTGATGGGTCATTATAACAAAGAAAATCTCGTGCACAAGGAACAATAAAAAACTAGTTCCGAGACTTGGTCTTGGATTAGTAGTGTGGGATAACGAAAAATAAACGCGCGAACTCGAGTGGTGTTGTACCAACTTCGAGAAAAAAATTCGATTATGAAAAAAACTAGATCGGAAGGCGGCAATTATACCGACTCAGATTGACTCCAAAAAATTAAAAACTACCACGAAAATATTGCTTGAATAGTGGTTGCACCAATTCAAAGCGACCCCGCTCTGATACCAATTGTTGGATCGAAAGCGCTAGAGGGGGTGAATAGTGCTCGTGGCTATTTCGTCATTTTCGAAAAACCCAAAGTCAATACGCAACGGAAATAAGGTAAGAACCAAAAAGCAATCGCTAACACAATTTTTTTTACTTGGTTCGGAGCCTATGACAACTCCTACTCCAAGGCCCGCACATGAGAGTACTTTTGATGGGCAATCACTAGTCAATCTGGAATAAGTACAAGTACAAAGAGATTACAAGTAATTTAAAACAGATACCAACAACTCGGAAATATGGATCTTGAGCGCGATGGTTGTCGGAGCATCTTTTGGCCGTGGAGTAGGCGATTTCTGAGTAGCTCGAAGAAGTGAAAGTCGTTCGTCGTTGTGTACTGACGCTTCTGGCCGAGGCTCCTTATATAGGTTGTTCCGGGTGCTCGGAACCCCTCCGGGCGCCTAGACCACGTGGCTCAGCCACTCCGCGCGCTACATCAGCTTCCCGATAGCTTTTGGGTTCCGGGCACCCGGACCGACTCCGGGCGCCCAGACCAGCTCAGGGCGCCCGGATCAGTTCTGAGCGCCCAGACCCCGGGCACCCGGATCCCTTCCTAGCGCCCGGACCTACTTTCTCCAGCAACTATATTTTCCGCAAAATAAAGTTAGTCTTAGGCATAAAACAATAAATAATATAAGAAATGCGACAGCCTCCGACTGCCCGGTTCTGACTTTAAGTTTCGTCGAAACTCTAGGTCGAACCGACGCTTAATGTTCCCTCACTGGGGAACGCATCCTCACCTACTCCACTCAGGAGAGTATATCTGTTGCCAGTTGATCTTCCAGACCAATTGGACTTTTGCTCGGTGCTCGAGACTTCCGGTCTTCATGCTGGACGCCCGCTCCACGACCCGCCCAGTCTTCCACATGGTTCGCGACACTAGGATTTCAACCTAGGGTTACCACCCCCTAGGATTTTACCCTAAGCTCTTGACCCGCCAAGATTTTCTGCCTAGGGTTCCCACCCCTTAGGACCTAGGGTTACCATCCCCTAGGGTTTTCCACCTGCCTAACCGCAGCTAGGACTTTTGCCTAAGTACACTTAGGATTTTCCTGCAAACTCATTCACCCTTGTTAGATAACTAGATAACTTAACCTTGGACCTTTTGACATAATCAAAATTCATGTTTGACCGTCGGATGCTTCCTGCACCAACAAACTCTAGTTATCTTTAGGGATAACCGATGGCTTGGTGATCAAGCTATCCTTGCTACAATGGAAGTCGATCATACGCAAGGAAGTCAACTTGTTTATGTTATTCCTGATATTATGTTAACCATTGGAGATTTCTATAGAAATATCCAAATCTCTATCCTCACAAGAGGATATGAACGATGGCAGAACGGCGAGGCAAATATCCTAACTACTAGGGGATTAGTTGGTCGTCTTTCTAACACCCCCAATATTGGATTTGCTTGTGAAGTACAAGATGTTGTTGATTATTTAACAAGTCATGGGGTTCGAGCCCTTCCAAAAAGAAGATATTCTACCTCCAGTCTACAAGGACTAGACTGGATTATCAAACCTTCACAGTTTCTTATACCTATGCAACTAGTTGAAGTTAACAGCAGAAATCTAATTAATGGACGAATATCTGTAAGCTTCAGCAACTATAAAGCTGCTTCTTCATCAAAGTCATTAAAGTATAATGATAAAGATGAGGAAATCCAGAGTGATGAAGATACTGTTCAAACACTGGCTGTATTAATTGAAAGGGATAACAATGTCCTTGAAGAAGTTGGCATCCCAGCAAATCCAGAAATTGAAGAAACAAACCACCCATATTTACTGGTACACAAACTATCTCCATTTGTAATTATTCCTGCTAGAAAAACTACTGGTGTTGCAGGACTGGACTTAGCTGCAAGCGAAGACTGTATTATCTAGCCTCGAGGTCGAGGACTTATATCTACATGAATTAGTATGAAAATACCATGGGGAACTTATAGTCGAATAGCAACCAGATCAAGTGCATCATTTAAACTTGGTCTTGACATTGGAGCAAGTGTGATTGACTGTGATTATAGGGGCGAAATCAAAATACTCGCCTTCAATCATTCTGATCAATTTATTCATATTTATAGAGGAGATTGTGTCGCTCAACTCATCCTTGAATACATTGATATACCTGAAGTATATGAAGTCAAGAATCTTACACCTACCAAACGTGGTACAGAAGGATTTGGATCTACAACTCCTATTCCTCAAAATAAATCACACAAGAAAAAGGAAGCACGATGGGATACTTTAGGTGAACCAAGCGGTAAGTATAATTATTATGTTAATTAAGCAATTCCTGACCCACTTCCAGATCTGGAACTTCCTACACCCTCATGGGATGATGAACCACAAATCCCACAACAAATTATCCCACCAGTGATGGACATTTTATTAACTAAGGAGCGTCATACTATTTTAACTTTCACTCATAAAGATGAACATTTTCAAAGAAGTCCTGAGGAAGACCATGCAGGAGCTACAAGCTAAGGGGCCACTGTACTCCGGTCCATGGACACTATTCAAGATGACTCTGACTATGATTTCCTTCACCAAATACAGTATATGGCCTCCCTTACTCAACGTATGATGTTTGAAGAAGATTTTATTAATCCTTTTGCATCAGAAGGTGGTGGGAATGAATCAATTGCAATTGGTTATGAAATGGGCTACCCAAGTCTGCAGCGTCTAATAGAGACCCCTCAAGAGCAAATATATTCTTCCAATACTGTAATATCTCCTTATAATCCACCACAAGAAGCCACTATGGGTCCCCCAGGGTACCCCCCAGCATCAACATTACAATCTATTCCTAGTTCATCACAACCAATTCATAACAAAGACCTGCACATGTTGGAAGTTGTCCAATTTTACATGACACTTACAGACCATTAACTATTTGCTCAAAAATACTCAATGAAGGGCCTTTGGAAACTTGACCTTCAACATGTATGTTGTATTTCATCTGCAGTAGATTGTTTATGGATGAGAAATAAAATGACCCAACCAAATCTATGTTGCAACAAATGTTTAGCTAGTAACAATAAAACACAATCACTAAGAATCATTAATTCAATTAATAGATTATGATAAACAAAAACTTCTATAGTACCTATAAAGAATCTTGAAATACGAAGGTAAAAGAAAAAAGACATATTCGATGATTGACCAATTTAGGTAGCTAGCCATAAGTAAATATTATATGAGTAATAGCCATCTGATCAAGAGTCCTAAGCATAACTGAGAGATTTTTCAGAATAAACTTAACCCTATGATGGATACCAATCAAAAAGGTATGTATAAGATATCTTGCACCATATCTACAAATAAAAATATTTTACGAATATAGTTCTTTATAGAAATAAAAAAGGAGAAAGTATAAAAATAAGAATGCATGTATCACTATTTGATAACTCTCATGAAGAAAAAATCATATTGATGCCCAAACAGAAGTCAATGTGGGTTCATAATTTCAACCGCTTATCAAGTTTTTTGCAAGAATTCAGCAACAATTGAAGTAGATTATGTAAAATACCGAAAATAGGCAAATATTACTAAGGAAGTTTTTCTGGAATTTTTGAAAAATTTTCGAAAATTTTTCGGAGCTCGTACGGATGAATTAACGGGGATGAAAACGGGGCCCGGGAAAAAGCCTGTTTAGGCGACCCATTTAAGCGAGGAAAAGTTAGATTTATTTTACTTTTTCTATTTTCTTTTCCTTATTTTTATTTTTCCCCGCTGTTTCCTTCCCTCGACGCCGAACCCGTGTCCGACTTCTCCTCCTCCCCCCGCGCGCCCGACGCCCTCCTCCGAGCCCTAACCGCCGAGCGGTTTCCTCCTCTTTCTCTTCTCTACTTCTCCCTCGCCGAACCCAATTCTCCTTCCCTTCCTGCGACACCGACGCCATTTTCTCTCCTTCTCTCGATGCCGAGTAGTGTTGAGCCCTAGGTGCCGACGCCGCCGCCGACGCCGACGCCCTTTCCGACCCCCTCTTTGCCGCTACCGAGACTCCTCGGCCGAGACCCCCTTCTCTTCCTCCTCGCCGAGCGAAGGCGTCGATCGCCAGACACTCCTCACCTTGCCTTAGATCGGCTTCTGCGCAGCACTGCCGACATCACAGTCGAGGTCCTTTCTTCTTCTTCCCTATCTCGCCGTGGAGATCCCAGTGCCGCTGCTCTTCCTCTCTTCTGATCTGCACGCCGAGGCCGACCACCGTGCCCTAGATTTTGGACCACAGCCGTCCAATCTTCCCCTCTTCCTCTGGAAAGCATAGCCGCCGCACGAGACCAGCGCTGGCCATCTCCACAAGGTGCCCTAATTGCGATCTTGAAGATTTAGGTCATTGGATTGAAGAAGAAGAGTGAGGTTCTATTCTGTGGATATGAAATTCTGTTATGTAAGGTTCCTTGACTCCGGCAGTAATACCATCCAGTGGCTAGCCTTGTTCCAGCAGCAATTACGGCTGTGAATTGAGGTAAGGTTCGAGTATCAGAAGTTTTCTTGCTGTAATTCAATTGTTTGGACTGATTCAAAGAAGAACGTATGTTTTGTTGTTCTGTAGGTAGAAGTCGACAGAAGCTTTAGGGCGGTGAGGTTGATTTCCAGCAGGCCACATTGTTTATAGCTGTGAGTTTGAGGTATGTTGTGGGAATTGGACTATGTGTTGTAGTGGATAATGGATTGATTTAGGTATGATTTAATTTCATGATTTTGTGTAGGTTTGAATTGGAGGTTGTAATTAGTTGTCGAATGTGAATTAAGTTTATGTTCATGTGTTAATTAGGGTTTTGCCCTAATTCAGGGTTAGAGATTTTTATTTAGCTATTTATTAGAATTGTAGCTAAATAAAAATGTATGTTTGATATCACAGGACCTTGACGCGAGACGAGTATCTCGATTATCTGATTAGACCATTTCTTATTGGAGACGGGTACTTTTGACTTTATGTCTTTGATATGCATAGTAGTGAATTTAACAAATAGCAATAATTATGTTTCTTATTTGCTTCGGTTAGTCACTACCCGATACCTGTTACATGTTTGGTTGATTGTTTGTTTTGCATCTCATGTTATTACTTACCTGATTATACATGCTTAGGGGTAGTGATATAACCATGCTTCACCATGTTCAGGACCTAGGTGTGATACCTTATCTGATCTGTGTACCTTTGATATGATTTATTGGCTATGGTGCACATCATATATGTATATAGATTTGGTTCAGTATATTACCATGCTTAGTGTCATGCATCATTCGCATGATTGCATGCTGTGTGATAGATTGCTCCATTATTGTCGAGCATATCGTCAGTTTCATCACTGTTCGGTGCTCCGTTGTGACGCTCATGGGTAGCGTGACGCAGCATGGTAGCACGTCAGTTTTGCTCTGTTCGGTGCTCCGTTGGTCCGCTCATGGGTAGTGTGACGCAGCGTGGTAGCACGTCAGGGATCCCTCCCCGTCATAGTGTACCAAGAGATGAGAGCATTGCGCTCCCCCATTTATGATTTGAGGTAGGAGTATGTGTGTACTCCGACAACATCCCGTCCACTCGGTCACTCATCAGGAGTAGTGATGTAGAGTGCACGGTTGTCACAGCCCTACCCACTCGGTCCCACCATTGTGTGTGAGATGGCTGACTGCCGTTAGGGGAGACCATGACTGCATTGGCATCATACGCATTGATGCATTTATTTCTTGTGATTGTGTTTGCTGCATTTATTTGCTGCATATTGGTTGGATGTCCATGCTTGACATGCATACAGGATTTCTATATCTCTTGGACTATTTATCCTTGTACCAGATCCTGGTTAGTACAGTATTCTCCTGTTTATTTCAGTTTATATTTACCTTTATTACGTCAGGAGACTGTACGCATGATTAGTGCTAGATGTTACTTCCTTACTATGTATATCAGTTGTTACCCGCTGTGTGTTGGACTAACCCCCGCCTCCGTTATTATTTTCAGGTTGATGCTGTCAGGAGAGAGTTCTAGTTGCTAGTCCCCTGCAGACCACGAGGACGTCTATTGGTCCTTGAGTTTTCTTTAATTGACTATGTTTAGACTTGTTATGTTTTGGATACTTTGGATCCTGTATGGAGTGCTATTATTTGTCGATGACTTTCACTCGGAATTGTTGTTGGTGCGGGTAGCACTAACGGTCTAACCTAGGTTTTGATGAATGACAAATAGGTTAAGTTAGTTTTGTTATTGTCTGACACTTTGATCGAGTGTGCAGGAGAAGTCCAGACAGGTCGACGGGCTGACCGAATGTCTGGCACGAAGTCCAGCTAGGTCGACGGGCTAACCAGATAGCTGGCGGTCCAAACGTCAACCGCTCCGGCGTGTAAGTCGAGAAGTTCGTGGTGAGTCCGCTGACGGTCAGGCTCTAAAGAAAATACTATCCATAGACTGATCTTATAATTTCGTGGGTGTTCACCGGCTTAGATCCATTTCGGATATCTAAGTTGAGATCGTGACTAGATTCCGGTCTCGGAAAGACGGAATCTAAGTCATACTGTTTGTGCTAATTCATACTATTATAAAATGTGCTAACAATCTATGTTGCAGGTTATATATTGTCTCGGACTAAGTTTGTTTTGCAGGAAAAGGGAGTTTTCTGGAACAAGGTGGTCCGGGCGCCCGGAAGGTAAACTATATCCAGCCAAGTCGTCGCCACGTGGAGCATCTCGGTTTGAGCAGCTACGTCACATTCCAGAGCAACATATAAAAGAAGCCCCAGGCAGGAGCTTCAGATAATCAATCATCAATCTGAGAACTCTTCTACTGCTGGTCCTGTTGCTCTACGTTCCTGCGACGCCGACAAAGCTCCGACAAAGTGCTCCTTCGGTTTTTAGTTTATTTCTTTGTCGGTATTACTTTGTTTCATTAGCATTTCCTGTATTCATCTTGTAACTATATTCGAATTGCTAGTGATTGCCCAACGAAAGTGGTCAAGGACCACGGGCCTTCGAGTAGGAGTCGTCACAGGCTCCGAACGAAGTAAAAACAACTGTGTTCATTTACTTTTCCGCTGCGTATTTTTACTCGACCTCTATCGAATCTAACGGTCCTACAAGTGGTATCAGAGCAGGTACCGCTCTGATTCGGTGCAACCACCAATCAGACTGGGGGTGAAATTTTATTTTTTTGTGTTCTTCAGTTTTACACTTAAACTCCAAACTGGTTTATCATTTTTTAAATATTTTTTTTTCAATTAAATCTAAATTGGTGCAACACCAATCTAGATTTTTCTACTATTTTCTCTTCCCGCACTACTAATCCAAGACCAAGTCTTGGGATTTTTTTTGTTTCTTTCGTCTGTGCGCAGGACTAAAATGTCTCAGACAGAAGGATTCAGCACAGTACGACCTCCACTCTTCAACGGGGACGATTTTCCGTACTGGAAAAAGTGGATGGAGGTCTACCTCAAAACAGACTTCGACCAGTGGATGAGCATTACGAGACCCTACAAAATTCCAGTGGACAACTCCGGGAATCTACTGGATCCTGAAGACTGGAAGAAAAAGGCATCAACAGAAAATAAAGCAATCAACACTCTACAGTGCGGATTAACAAGAGAAGAACTAAACAGAGTCGGTCCACACAAAAACGCTAAAGAGCTGTGGGACAAATTGATCGAGCTGCACGAGGGAACGAGCGATGCCAAGGTAACCAAACGAGACTTGCTCTTAAATAAAATTTTTAATATAAAAATACAGGAAGGTGAAACGGCGAATCAGCTCCACGCGAGGATCAAGGACATCCTCAACGGGCTTCATGCGATAGGCCACCAGATAGAAAATAGAGACTTAATAAGGTACGCATTAAATGCTTTTCCACGTAATAGTTTGTGGGCATCAATAGTGGATGCCTACAAAATTTCTAAAAATCTTTCTAAGTTAAAGTTAGATGAGCTTTTCTGTGAATTAGAATTACATGAACAAACTAATGCTGGAGCCGAGAAAGGTATAGCTTTATTTGCAGGTTCCACCAAAGAAAAGAAAAGCAAGCCTGAATTTGAAGAAGATTCCGACCAAGATTCTGAAGACGAAGAACACCTGGTGAACTTGGTAAGAAAAATGTTCACCAGGAGAAAAAGGAGCTTCAGCAAAAAGGACCTTCAAAAGATCAGTTCTCCCTTAGAACAAAAGAACGTGACTTGCTACGGCTGCAATAAAAAGGGATACTACAAGAACGAATGCCCAAAACTGAAGTTCGACAAACCAAAGCCAACCAAAAAGAAGGCACTCAAAGCAACGTGGGACGACTCCTCGGACGAATCGGAGGAAGAAGAGCAGAAACATCAGAGCCACCTCGCACTGATGGCCCGCGAAGATGAAACAGAAGACGAGTCGGAAGATGAAGACGGGTCTGAACCCAAAACAAGCCACGAGTCTGTACTCGTTTCCGAAGACCCTAATGAGGTATATTGTAATTTAAACAATTTTTTTTAAAAAATTATTTCCTGTTTAAATAGTAAATTAATTAAAATAGAAAATGAAAACAAGTCACTTATTGAGGAAAATCAAAACCTCAAAGAACAAATCAAAAATTCAAATCCAACTCAAGATCTAACACTTGAGGAGGAGAATTTATCACTAAAAAATGAGATTAACAATTTAAAAGAAATGTTAGAAAAATTCACAACAAGATCAAAAAATCTTGACTTAATCCTGAACAATCAAAAAGCATGTTATAATAAAACCGGACTCGGATACAAGTCAAACTCAAATAAAACTTTTAAGTCATTAATAACTCAATACAAATCAACTAATCAAGCTTGGTTCCAAAAGCGTGTCTGACCACGCAAGTAGGACTTAATCAATATTATATACCTAAAGAAAAAATACATTATATAAAATCGAATAAACCAAACCAAAATCCAAAATACAAACCTAAATCAAATTCAAAATCTAAACAAAATTATCACCAAGTTAACCATAACTATAAAAAGAATCGACACAAACCTAAAACCAAAATTTAAATTAATGGCCAATAATTCAGGGGGAGGCTCCAGAATAGCTGGCACCTCCAAAACTAACTTACCCGACAGGGTAACCCAAAACAAACTAACCCGGCAGGGTAATTAGGCTTAGAGACCAAGTTTAACTTGAATCATGGTACTGGTGAAATTTTTGGATGATAGTACATTAGGGAAGTTTGGGCATCGCATGTCTAGAAAGATATGACTTCGATCTGATGCATTTGGCCAAGTGGAACTGACCGAAGCTACCCTTAAATGGATCCTAATCAGTTAGACCAAGATTTAGTACTAAGCTCCGTGGATAGGACTATTCGAAAAACCTCGAAAGGTTGGTTACTTCTAATGACGTCCATGTGACTCACCAAGCTTAGAAGTTTATCCGAAGAATGCATGTTTGTAGAGACCAAAACTAAACCTGAAACTAATGCTAGTTAAACCAAACTCTGTAACCAAACCAATTTCATCTCACAAAATCATAGGATTCCCTGATTGATAATATAGATCGGGTGAGATGAATAAGGCTAAAATTTTTAAACTTAATTTCAAAATTTTAATTTTTAAACTTAAAAATTAATTTCAAAATTTTAATTTTAAACTTAATTTCAAAATTTTAATTTTAAACTTAAAAATTAATTTCAAAATTTTAATTTCAAACTTAAAAATTAATTTCAAAATTTTAATTTTAAACTTAAAAATCAATTTCAAATCTTTAAAACTTAACTTAAATAATGCCTGCTCAAAAAGACTAACTTTAAATTCTACTTACTGTAGGAAACTAAGTAGATTTTGGACAGTGGTTGCTCCAAACATATGACTGGAGATCACACCAAGTTCACTCAACTCACTTACAAAAGCTTAGGAACAGTTGCCTTTGGAAACAACGGCAAACTCAAGGTAATTGGTATAGGTAATATTGAATTAAAATTAGACTTTATAATTACAAATGTTTTACTTGTTGAAAATTTTAAATATAATCTTCTGAGTATAAGTCAATTGTGTGATACTAGGTATAAGGTTAAATTTCTATCCACAGAGTATTTAATCAAACATCTAGATAATCCTACTATAAGGCCATTAGGACTACCTGCATAGATAAATCGTTCTGTCTAAGGTCATGTCCCTCCGCTTTAGAGGTTATAGACCACTATAACTTAAGGAACCTTGTCGAATGTACCAGTTCAATAAACATAAGTCTGTGTGCCGAATTTTGCAATAACCTAGTGAAAGTAGACGATCTCACCGATACCACTAGGGCAGCGGGCACTGATATCACATTTTCCCCTACGACTATCCGAGATTTTTTAGAGTTGCGTCCATCTACTTGTTCCTTTTTGTGCTATCCTCCCAGGGATCTACCATTCGAAGATCCCTACTCACATATTACTCTCGATACGATTTATTCGTATTTTTTTGGGGGAGAAAGAGATCCCACTGTGACACAGTTTAGGTCGGTAGAACTTCGGGTCCAGGACTACGCTCTTTATAGGGTTGTAGTCCTTTGCATTTTACCACTGACTACTCGGGACATCGCTGTGATGCGCCCATTCCATTCGTTCTTACTCTATGCCCTGAGTCATAGGTTAGAAATTGACATCAGCCTACATATTTTCTCCACCATTATCTACTCGGCTGGATTCGTCACTGATAGACGAGTCCATATGCCATTTTGTCACATTCTGACAGCCTATATGTCCTCGTTGCGCATTGATGTCACTAGAGGAGACATTGCCCATATGACCGAGTTCGATGTTATAGCAGCTCGGAACTTCTCCCTAGCTGGTGTCCAGATAGATAGAGATGACGGGACTATGTCTTGGCGGAGGGGGGCACAGCACCAGCCCGATCCAGACGCACAGGTGGACGAGTTCATGCTCGCACTATTTCCAGAGGAAGCCGCACCGGCTCCACCACCTCCCCCAGCTCGAGCACCACGTCACGCTCCCCGCACTCTAGCCGACCGTATGACCGGACTAGAGAGAGCTATGACGAGTCTCCAGCAGGAGAACTCTGATTTTCATCGGGACATTCGGCGAGAGGTTGCCGAGTTACGAGCTGCCGGGGATACCCGACACACTGAGCTGATGGCGCTTCTCCGATCCTTGGGATCTGGACCACCCCCTTCATCATCTCAGTAGATCTAGTTATGACTCACTTCTGTAGCTACACTACCTGTAAAATATTTTGGATCTATCTAGTGATATTTCAGACTTACATTGATTATGTTCTATCTTGATAGACCAGGATCTTTCAAAAATACTTTCAAAAATGGTTTTGTCAAATTATAAGTTAAACTTGTTTGTTTTCAAAACTTTCCATTTTTAGATTTTCAAAAACAGTTTTGGCCTTAGACTAGTTTTGAATCCTTAGAAAGCATGTACCCATAGGACTAGTTTTTGAGCATCTCACCAACACCTTAGGTTTACCTTGCTTGTGTTTGACAAACATAGAAAGGGGTGAGATGCATAGGCCAACTGTCTGAACTTAAGATGCTTATTTCAGTGCATCAGCATAAGTCTGGACGTTAAATACAACTCAGATATTAATCAGATTAAGTTCATCAGTCAAGTCAAACACTGACTGCTTATAATCAACTTAATCTGAATAACCAAGTGAAAGCTACTATCTTCTGATAGTTAGTTAGTACCTAATTGGTTAGACAGCTGTTTAATTTTAAGTGTCAAGTTCAGGGGGAGAAATTAATTACTTGTTTAATCAAATTAGCCTTAAAAATTTATTTTGGCAAATTTAATCTTACTTGTTTAATTTTTTACTTTGTTTTGAAAAATTAAAAATTTACCTTTTGAAAAGTAAATGTTACTTAAACCTGAAAAGAAAATTTACCTTTTGAAAAGTTGAAAAACCTGATTTAAAAATTTTTACACGCTTGAAAAGTTAAAACTTGATTAACTTTAAATTTATACTTTTCAAAATTCAACTTGTCTCCCCCAAATCAACTTGATTTTTTTTACTTGGATTTAAAAATTGTACTTTTTGAATTTTGAACCAAACTCAGATATTTTTCAAGATTAACTGTGATTATTTTTTTACAGTAACTCTACACTATGATTGTTTACCCTTATTTTTTTTTTATGAATGTCAAAGGGGGAGGGTTAGGTGGTTAAGTTAGATAAACCAAATTGAAAACACTAAAACTAACTTTAAAATCGATGTACCTGTTTTTTGCGTTCTTTCACTAATTTAACCAGGTTGTGATTCCATCAAAAAGGGGGAGATTGTTGGTGCGGGTAGCACTAACGGTCTAACCTAGGTTTTGATGAATGACAAATAGATTAAGTTAGTTTTGTTATTGTCTGACACTTTGATCGAGTGTGCAGGAGAAGTCCAGACAGGTCGACGGGCTGACCGGATGTCTGGCACGAAGTCCAGCTAGGTTGACGGGCTGACCGGATAGCTGGCGAGAAGTCCAAGCGGGTCGACGGGCTGACCGGAGCAGGCGAAGTCCAAGCGGGTCGACGGGCCGGACGCTGGCGAGAAGTCCAGACGGTCGACTGACCGACGTCTGGCGAGTAAGTGAGGTAAGTCGGCTGGAGGGAGTGACTCGCGTTCTCGGGAAGGGAACATTAGGCGTCGATCCGGCTTAGATCCATTTCGGATATCTAAGTCGAGATCGTGACTAGATTCCGGTCTCGGAAAGACGGAATCTAAGTCATACTGTTTGTGTTAATTCATACTATTATAAAATGTGCTAACAATCTATGTTGCAGGTTATATATTGCCTCGGACTAAGTTTGTTTTGCAGGAAAAGGGAGTTTTCTGGAACAAGGTGGTCCGGGCGCCCGGAAGGGATCCGGGCGCCCGGAAGGCAAATTATATCCAGCCAAGTCGTCGCCACGTGGAGCATCTCGGTTTGAGCAGCTACGTCACATTCCAGGCGCCCGGAGCAACATATAAAAGAAGCCCCAGGCAGGAGCTTCAGATAATCAATCATCAATCTGAGAACTCTTCTACTGCTGGTCCTGTTGCTCTACGTTCCTGCGACGCCGACAAAGCTCCGACAAAGTGCTCCTTCGGTTTTTAGTTTATTTCTTTGTCGGTATTACTTTATTTCATTAGCATTTCCTGTATTCATCTTGTAACTATATTCGAATTGCTAGTGATTGCCCAACGAAAGTGGTCAAGGACCACGGGCCTTCGAGTAGGAGTCGTCACAGGCTCCGAACGAAGTAAAAACAACTGTGTTCATTTACTTTTCCGCAGCGTATTTTTACTCGACTTTTCGAATCGATATTCACCCCCCCCCCTCTATCGAATCTAACGGTCCTACACTTGTTTTACTGCATGCCTGCCTAGAGGGTAGAAGAGGTAAGTTCGTTGTGATTTGCGTTTTATGAGTGTAGTAGAGTAGGATATCGGTTTTGAGCTTTATGAGTGTATTTGAGTAGGGTGGATTTTGAGTCTTATTATCATTGCTTATTAAACTGCGTGGATGTCTATGTGTTGTGGTTTGTTTATTGTTGTTATTATTCCAACCGCATGTGGCTGAGGTATATGGTGATGTAGTAAAGTTTCAGATTGTCCGCCGTACAGGGGAGATGCTGCCGAGATTTCTTCAGACAAGGACTCCTCCGGGGCGTGACAGATTCTAGTCCTAGAACATCAAAAAATATGATTAGGTAAAAATTAGAATGCTCGAGAAATACCTAAATATAAAGGCCATGAAGATGATAAATATAAGAATGCCTAGAATACCCTATAGTGTCTAGAACCAATTGTTTTAATTAAGAAAATTTTTATTTAATTAATTCTGATTTAATTCGAATTGATTTAATTTAAATGAATAGCTTTAATCAGGTGTAATTAATTTAGTTATATAACATCAGAATTTATATAAAATTTCATGACTTAAATAAGTATAAAATTTATACGACTTAAATAGGTATAAGATTTATTTCATCGATATAGGTATAAAAATTCATATATATAAAATTTATATACCAAAGGGATATAAATTTTTATGTAGCATAAAAAAAGGGAAACTTTGTCAAAAATTTATTGTTAGGGGATAGAATTCAAAGTTTGGAAAGAGCAAGGTATATAAAATTTTTTATGAAATCATTCAAAGGATGAGAGGGATTTGACACAACCAACATACATACCTTAGAAAGAAAAAAAAAAAACCTTGCTCCTATTTGGTATGTTCACCCACCTCTCCCAAAACCCTAGCCTCCACCTTCTTCAAAATCCCACGAGTCCTAAAGCCTCCCATCCTCACCTAAAGGTCGTGGGTCCTAAGCTCTAAAGGGCGGAGGAGAGGAAGGAGATTGGTAGCAACGATTTGGAAGGCATATTCTCTACTTTGATTAATGCTTTAATTTTTAAAAAATGAAAAAAAATTGATAATCCCAATTAACCTCATTGACTATCCCTGAGGTGACCGGCCCGACTCCACAAAATTTTTCCACCAACCACCAGGGTAAATCGAAAAACGCGCACGACGGACAACCTAGAAGCCCAGTATCCATTGGTTGCGCACCTTGTTTGGAGAAAAAAATTCCTACAAATACGTCTATCTAAGGATCAAACCGCGGGTGCATAAGTGACAACCTGGATGTCCTACCGAGGAAAGGAAATTGGAGGGTAATAATGAAAAGACCAAGAATACCCCGAGAATACCATGAATACTAGAAGTTCTAGAAGTCCCATCATATTCCAACCAAGGAGAGGAGTTCAATCTTACAGTCGAGAGGATAATAATAATTAGAAGATCTAGGATACCACAAGAATGCCATGAATATCCGAAATCCCTTCATGTTAAAGAGAGGAACTCGATCCTTCAATTTGGAAAGTAATATCCATCCCGATCAAGGAGAGAAACTTGATCCTTCAGTCGATTGGGTAATAAGGAAAAGACCAAGAATACCCCTAGAATACAATGAATACAAGAAGTGCCAGAAGTCCTATCAATTCCGATCGAGGGAGGAGTTTGATCCTTCGGTCTGGAGGACTAAGAGCATCATAGTCAACTTTGATACCAAACAATTATACTACCAAGCTTTTATTTTTTCCATCAATAGTAGTTGAGAAGATAAATTGCATGGAGAGAAAAAGTGGATTCGTGTGATAGTTAAACTAATTAAGAAAACTTGACCATGAAAATAAATAAAATGACAAAAAAGAAATAAGAGTCCAGGGCAAATAGATAAAGGAAACAAGAAAAAATATAAAAGATCAAAACATTAGATACCGACATCCTACCCTTTAGATTTCAAAGAAAATAGAACATTCTCATGTCATTCAAAGTGAAAACTAGACTGACGAAAAGAAAGAATGAGATTAGATAATGAATTTCTTATCAAATTTCAAGAAAAAGAGAAGAACATTTGTCAATCATCCACATATAAGCAAGTGGAAACAAGAATCCAAACCTAGAATGAAAGGGCATGTTGTCATTATCAATCTTAGCAAATATTTACAAGTTGACAAAGTTTATTAATTGATCGATATGTAACAAATGATCGATTGCATAATAAAAAAATTAAAAGTATTGAAAATAATATGAAATTAAAGAAAAACTGCAAGTGATAATTATAATGAAAATGAAAAATTGGTGAATACGTTATAAAGAAAAATATGTTGGGAGAAAATATGGTAACAACGAAATAATACTAGAAAATAGGTAATAAGTATCATATCAGAAGTTCCCATGTGTAGTAGTCGTGGAGGCTCAAAAGTAGGAAGTATTGTCATCATAAAGTGCATGCAGTCTATAATGTCCCAATTTTTTTTTACAATATATAAATATGAGACATCACTTACTCATACTTTCATAACGGTTCCTTAGTTCAAATAAAATTACACAAACGGTTCGAAAAAAAAACATAGCCAAATGCAGAATTTAAACTGGAATGTCTTCGGGTTGTACTGCTATTGTCGCAAGTTGGCTCACTGATCAACACCTTCTGTCTATTCTATCTCATTATTTGAAAAAAAACGTTTATGAGTCGAGAGAGTCAACATGTTCAAAATTATGTTATGCAATAGTTAGCGTCTATATAATCTAGTGTACTAAGAGAAACACATGCTAGGTAACTTAGAACCTTCCTACTAACATACCATGAACGTAAACATTGACATCGACATAAGCAAGAGAGAATAAACATACGCATGTATATGAATAAACATAATCATGAGCATGTATATAAGCATAAATATAAGCATACGAACAAATATAATCATGAGCATGTACATAAGCATACGGATAGACTTAATCATGAGCATGTATATAAGCATAAATATAAGCATATGAACAAACTTAATCATGAGCATGCATATAAGCATAACATAAGCATACTTGCATGGTATAAACATACACCTAAGAATAACTTTTATCATGAGCATATACATGAGCATACATGAACATGGACATAACATATCATGAACTTAACATATTTATAGCATATCATGAACCTAACATATTCATAGCGTATCATGGACTTAACATATTCATAGCATAACATGAATCTAAACTTAGCATATCCTGAACCTAACTTATTCATAGCCAAACATGGAAACTGATATTGGGCTCCCTCTGGAGCCTTGTCCCGTAAACGGAATCCCTTTGGGGCCTTTTCCCTCACAGTATTCCCATCAAATTCTCATTATTTTGTCACAGTCGACTTACCCAATATTGGGCTCTCTCTGGGGCCTTTTACCATAAACGAACTCCCTCTGGGGCCTTTTCCCATAAATAGAATCCTTTAGGGTCTTTTTCCTCACAGTATCCTCATTAATTCTTTATCATTATCATTACTTTATTACAATCAACTCACCTGATATTGGGCTTCCTCTAGGGCCTTTTCCCGTAAACAGACTCCCTCTTGGGCCTCATGGTATTCTCATCAAATCCTCATCATTTTGTCACAGTCGACTTACCCCGATATTGGGTTCCCTCTGGGATCTTTTCCCATAAACGGGCTCTCTCTGGGGCCTTTCCCGTAAACGGACTCCCTCTAGGGCCTTTTTCCTTCATGGTATTCTCATTAAGTAATTTTCATTATCGTGATAAGATGTAAGAGGAAACATAAGATCCACTTAAACCTAGATCATATTAAGGTATCATAATATTTCATAAGAAGAACATGAACATGATCTTATACGCAAGCATGCAATTTCATATCATATATATAGCCTACTAAACTACCATGATGTGGAGTAAGAAGCAACTTGAACTTACCTAATCTAGAGATCTGAAGCCTAGACGTAGCATATATACATAGTCATCATGATAAGTAGAACATAAATCAAAATCATGAACTCATTTAAGGTACCTAAACATACATGAACCCGAGGAACTAACATAAACATGATATGAGGAAACATGAAGAAATCGTAGGGCAGCATCATGATGAATATGACCTCTAAAACAGAATTTAAAAACTACTCTTAGTAAACTGAAATTTACTAGTTTTGTAAGGTGATTTGAGCATAGGCAAGTTTCCAATCTTCTAATGGAAAGCAACTAAAGCATGGCCCAAACATGAAGTGCAACATCCCCATACATAACTCTTAAAACATAATTTAAACCTACATTTATCATGTCCGAAACTTGCAAGGTCTATAACTTATTTTGAGCATGCATAGTTCCCTAGTTCCTAAGGGTATACAATTAGTAAAAATATGAAACAAGTTGTTAAGCGAGATCATGAGAACTAAAGCTCTAAATCGGAATTTAAAACTCACCACTTAAAAATTGAAACTTGGAAATCCTATTCTATAATTTGAGCATGCAAAGTACTCTAACTTTTAAGGGTAAACACATAGGAAGCATGGAGCGGAGTTATCATCAAGATGAACAACCACTAAAATCAATAACTAAAACTGAGCCTATAGAATCCAAAACATGGTGAACCTTACAACCCCACTTGAGCATGCAAAGTCCTCTAATTTATAATGGGAAAACCTTAGTAAACATGAAACAATTGTGAAGGTATCATCAAGATGAATAATCCCTAAAATCAGTAACTAAACTCAATTCTTTAGTATCCAAAATCTATACAAATTTACAGAATTAACTAAAGTGCATACAAGTAGAGAACATACATAAACTTGTACAGCAAGAACATGATGGACAACCCTTAGAATTTAGTGAGAAAACTAACCCCTCAAGAAGCCGAAAACCTCATCTATACATACCATTTAGAGCTTAGGAAAATAACTAAACTGGGGTAGCTAAACATACATGAAATTGAGGGCTAAAATAAAACATGATATGTGAAGAACATGAAATAGTTGTAGTGTAGCATCAAGGTAAATGACCCCCCTAAAATCAGTGAATAAATCTCCTAAATAAAATATAAACCGTGGAAATTCTAGAACATAATTTGAGCATATAAAATTCTGAATCTTAGATAATGGTACTCTAAAAAAATTGAACTTAAACTAAGATATATGAACCTAGCAAAAAGGTTTCCAAAACTGCTTTCTTATCATGTCCGAAGTTCCACATCTATACAAGCAATTGGGAGAATAAGAAAAGAACCTAATCTAGAGCATCATACCCCAATTATCAGCCAAGAACAGCAAGTTATAGGATCCGAATTACAACAAATCATAGAACTAGCAAAACATAACATCAGGTAGAGTTCATGCACAACTTGTAAAGAAACATAATAACCAACCCTTGACAATTAATGAGGGAACTACTCCTCATGAATCCGAAATCATGCATTTATACAAGTAATCAAAACTTTAAGAAAAGAACTTTAAACCAAAACACCACAACTTAATCTAAGGTATCCGAAATTCACAAGACATGGAAGCTAATTTAAAGTATTAACATATTTGAAAACATGTCTTAAGTACTTAACTATTACTCCTTGTCTTTCCTCGAAACTCTAGCACTGGTGGAGAAAACAAAGGGTGGGGGAAACCTCCTTAGGCCGGCGACAACAAGAAGACAAGGTGGAGTTGAGGGTTTAAATAAAAGAGAGAACTTAGGGGTTGGTCTCAATTTCTATTTCCACATCGCTCCACATATAAATTCGTGACTTATATAATTGTTAGTTCTTTTATTTTATTTTTTATAAAACTTAATACCAAGTCTAGATATGGTTATATAATTCCATATATATATTTTACTTAGTCGTATAAATTTTATTCATGATATATAATCTATAATACTATAATTTCTTAATTGGTTACCAAGTTCTCTTTCTATATATATTAATCCTATATTCTCCTTATTTAATTTTATTTTTTCTTTGTAATTATACCTAATATATATCACGTAATTTATTATTTTATTTCCATATTAGTTAGATGAATAATCTCTACAAATTTATAGATGCTAAGTTTTATCCCTAAATGTTAAGTCCTTTAATTCTTATATACTAAGTTTTATCCACATATAATATTTTTCCTTTTTATTTTCATACATGTTATATCACGTAATTTATTATTTTATTTCCATATTAATTAGATGAATAATCTCTACAAATTTATACATACTAAGTTTTATCCCTAAATGCTAAGTCCTTTAATTCTTATATACTAAGTTTTATCCACATATTATAGTTTTTCCGTTTTATTATCATACACGTTACATTTCTATAATTTATAGTACATATATTATTTATATCCCATTTATGATTAGATGGATAATTAAAATAAACTTTATACATATTTATATTCAACCGTTTTCTTAATTGATTCATTTCAATTCCATAAATGTAAGTTAACTTAATCAAATCTAACTAAATCTATCTATTAAATTAATAAATTCTTAAATAAATCCAAATTCTAATTAAATTATAATTTAATCCAATATATATCCTTAATTAAATAAATGGTTTCGGACGTATACTGTCTTATTGGGAGAAAACAAAATATGCTCGATTACAGAGCAGAAATGAAGCAAATAAAAAGAATAGCAAGCAACCAGTAAAATTAGATGATAACTAAATTTAGACAGAAATATACTGAAATATAAAGGTAAACAAATCTGTTAGAAGTTGTCCAAGTTTACATGACACTTACAGACTATTAACTATTTGCTCAAAAATATCCAATGAAGGGCCTTTGGGAACTTGACCTTCAGCATGTACATCAACGAATAAGATTTAGCATAGTCTCAATTGTTGCATCTCCAACATTTCATGAGTGCAGTAATATCAACATATTTCATCTGCAACAAATTGTTTGAGGATGAGAAATAAAATGGCTCAACCAAATCTCTGTTGCAACAAATATTTAACTAGTAACTATAAAACACAATTACTAAGGATCATTAATTCAATTAATAGATTATGTGAAACAAAAACTTCCATAGTACCTATAAAGAATCTTGAAATACCAAGGCAAAAAAAAAAGACATATTCAATGACTTACCAGTGTAGGTAGCTGGCCATGAGTAAATAGTCATCTGATCAAGAGTCCTAAGCATAATTGAGAGATTTAACCCAATGACGGATAGTTATTTACTCCATCAGCAACAATTCCCTTGATTCCTCTTGGGCAGTCTTTGCCTTCTCCACATGAACTATAAAAATATACATGTTAGTATTTAACATCAGTAGCAAAGTAAAATAAGATTTACCATTCTTCTTCTTCCCTTTCTTGTGTCTTTTTTCATTGTGTTTATGGATTTTTTTTTTTACTTATCTCTCTTTGAATTATTGAAAGGTAAGTTGGTGCATTCCCCTTTGATAAGGGAAGGAATTTATTTTGCACAAATTTAAACTCCTGAAAAGTACAGGTTAAGCCATGTAAGCATACCAATCCATCTTGATCACCATGAACCTTAAAACAGCCTTTTGGTTGCCTAGAATTTTAGTCTAAGCAATATAAACTCCTTGTTGATAATTGTCCATCTGGTGTATAAAATATCAAGAAAAGCATACAAAGAAAAAACAATTGCAAACTTTTATTATGCTATGATCATATTTAGACCAAAATGGAGTTGGGAGAAAGAGTCGAAAAATGAACTTACAAAGTAGAATAGGCCAAGATAACAAAATATTCTAATATCTTCTACATGGTAAACTTATTTGACCAAATGAGGCATTTTTTTTTTTGTAAGTTTTACAAGTTCAATGTTACATGCACACACGTCCACCAGCCATCAACTCAGCAGGTAGGGCAAAATTTAAGTAAGAAATCCAATTAACTTATGGAGAATGAACAAACTCCATGACTTGGCAGTAACAAAATAAGTGATCATGTCAACACTCAATGGCTATAAAACACAATGATCATTTTCCGACCTCATGAATCAATTTAACTTTAAATGTGTTTACATGTCTAACAGAAATAAAATTTTATGCACCAACAGTAAAAGAACAACATGGTACTTTAAAATATTTAGAAAAGTTAGTGCCTGCATAATGAAATAACTTAAAAGTGCAGTATGTTTGAACTGGAGAATGTTTGTTATTTGCTATAAATTCTAATTAACTCAGAAGAAGAAGTATTTGCAAGACAACATATTTTCAGTGAGCATATCTTGTAATGAATGATCTAGGAGAGTGTTAAAGTGTTGAAAATAAAAAAACAAATGCAATGAGTTACGAGTCATATAGAAAATACATTTCGCATCAATAAAACAAAAAAGAAACTTGCATTTTCAAATTCAATGAACAAATCATTTAGGGATATGAACAAATTCAATGAACATCCGGAGTTTTACTTGAGTTTAGCAGCAAGGCATCAATCTCTTGTAAGTTTCAGTTCCTTTTTGTGAATAAGAGTCATGAAAGTTCTTTCTAGTTCTTGTTCATTATCTCTTATTTGCAATTAGAAGCACGCTTTCTTTTTTTGGTATCAGAGCTTGTTGTTCATATGGCTAACTAAACCTCTTAGCCAAGGTATTCAAAAGGAGAGGTCCCTGGGGTAATGATTTAACCATAGCTTTTAAAGGCTGCCAAATTTCAAGAGATATGCCCAGTTCATAATAAGGCGACCTGAGTAGCTACAAGTAGATTGCAAAAGATCACAGTACGCGTAAGACTGCAGGAGGCAGCAGTAGTCCGTCGGGTGAGCAAGAAAACAAACTAGCACTCACTAAGCCGTAAATGATCTTGGTTAAATGTCAAGGCGTTGGGAAGAAGCTATAGAAGAGTGTTACTGAAAATCTGATACCTCGAACTTAGAAGACCTTGATCTAGTTGAAACAAAGCCATCAACAAAAGAACTAGCTCACAACTTATCAGTTGTATACGACCGTGTTTGTTTGTCTTGTCGAGACCACCTTAAAAACTTTAAAACCATACTTGAGGAATTGGAGTTTTTGAAAAAGGAAAACCAAAAGATAAACAAAGCTCTAGTAAACCTAACAAAAGAGGTAATAGACAACAGACCCCTTACAGAGTCTAAAGTTCAAGAGTTGATCCTAAAAATAGTAGAGCAACCAAAGTTGATAAAAAAACAGGCTTTACAATTATCTGTAGAATTAAAGAAAAAGCTGGAGCGAGTTGAAACCTTACTACATAAGGTAGAATCTTGGACTGGCACATGGGCTATATCAACACCCAAGCCAGCCAGAGTTATAGAGACGCCCTCCAAGCTACAGAAGAAATCGAGGCACCTGCTATTGATTTTTGCAGACTAGCTGAGTACAAAGAACCAACCTCTAGCTCAGGAGCTTTACTGAAGCAAGGTAATACACAAATACAACTTTTAGTACAAATACAGGAGAAGCTGCTGCATATTGAACAAAGAATAGCCAAACTTGAAGCCAAGAAGCTAACAACAACTCTTCCAAAGGAAGTTATCAAAGAATTAACCAGCAAAGTTAGCAACTTAAAAATTACAGAAAGAACCAGAGAAGGACCAGGCAAACTTCTAGTTTTCAAAGATCCTTTTAAAGAAGAAAAAGCAAAAGTTTCCAAGAAATAATGGCAACCAGATCCCAGACACAAAACCCTCCTGTAACAACTACTACAAGAACTAGTACTGAAGTAACACCTTTGTTTGAAGACCAGATCAGAGATTACCGCAGAAGTCAACGACGATGGTACAATGCTCAACAAGGAATCCAAAGGCCACGAAGAAGAATCTGGAACAACAAATGGACCCTCAAGCTCAGCTCAGACTATCTATGCAGGAGCGAGCTGCTATAGTTCCCGCCGAAGTTCTGTACCACTCCAGAAGAGATGATGCTCATCATCGCGTTTATATACATCAGTCAGAAGAAGCCCTCCTGGTAACATCTAACCAATCTAACAGATCTTTCATCCAGCATGAAAGTTTTAATCAATTACAAAGAAGTGGTATGAGATTCCTGCATATGGGAGTCATACAAGTAAGAATTCAAATCCTTCACCGACAAGAAGAAGGAACAGTGGCCCTTGTTGTTTTCAGAGATAACAAATGGCGGGGAGACCAGGCCATCTTCGCCACTATTGAAGTTGACCTCACTTATGGAAGTCAGATAGTATACGTTATCCCGGATACTATGCTAACCATATCTGACTTTTACATGAATATTCAAATTTCTGTATTAACAAGAGGATACGAAAACTGGCGGAATGGTGAAGCAAATTTACTAGTCACAAGAGGAATGGTTGTGAGGTTATCTAATACCCCCAATGTCGGATTTGCATATTCAGTAGCTAACGTGGTAGATTATTTGGCAAGCCACGGAGTCCGAGCACTGCCCGAAAGAAGATACAACACCAGCGATGTTCTCGGACAAAATTGGATCATTAGGCAATCTACTGTAAACATACCCATGCAACCAACAGAGGTTAGTACACGGAATTTATTGGATGGTCGTATTTCTTTGCATTTTGAAAATTATCAGGCATCAACAACTTCATCACCCCCAACATACAAAGAACAAGACGAGGAAGTCCAAAGTGATGAAGAGGAAGTTCATAGTCAACATCTAATCTCTGTACTTACGCATGAAGAACCATTGTTAGTAAAGAAAATTGATCCATCAGCTCAACTACCCCAAAGAAAGACACTGGGAGCTGCTGGCTATGATCTGGCTATTAATCGAGCACAAGATATTCCTCGCAATAGCAGATCCTTATTAACAACTGGCATCAGTATACAAGTTCCTCAGGGTACTTATGCCAGAGTAGCCCCACGATCAAGCGCCTCCTTAACTAAAGAAATTCTCATTGGAGGAGTTATTGATTCAGATTATCGCGGAGAGGTAAAAATTCTTGCATTCAACACTACTAACACAGATATCTATTTACAGAGGCATGAATGTATTGCCCAACTTATACTTGAACATATATCAACCCCTGAGGTCGTTGAAGTAAACAAGCTGGACAATACTATCCGTAATCATACCGGATTTGGCTCCACTACTGAAATCCTTTGTGAACTTGACACTGTCGACAAAAGGATGAAGGAGCTACTTGCTAACTATGATGATACTAAAGCAAAAGCAATTGCTCAAAGTTTTTTTTCCTTCCGAAGCAAGCTCTGCGGCATCCTCCCCAACTAATTCGGATGATGCACGTATCTGGTATAGCACCATCGGCATGCCAAATGTTTCCAGAGAACAAACGATATGGCTCGATCCAGCATCCAAAATTTGGGAAGAACAATTCAACATGCTTTGTCCACAAGAAGAGTCTTTTCATGTCATGCTCAGATATTGACGATGAGCACATTATTTATCTACAATATTTAGCACAAGCCCCTTTACAACAACAAGAGGACTTCATTAATCCCTTTGCAACGGAAGGTGGTGGGAAAGAAGGTACTACTACTGCTGCTGCTGCTACTACTGCTAAACCTTATTGTCATATCATTGTAGCAACAAATGAAGAATGGATGACCGATTATCCACAAATAAAGCAGTTGGAAGAACAATTGTATTCTTCAGCCATGCCGCAGTATAGGCCATCCCCTGATACTGCAATGGGTCCTGTTGGCTATCCACACGCTAGAGCCATAAAAGAATCTTCCTCTATGATGGCCCAGCAACCACCTATATTCGAAGGATATCGAGCAGGAAAAGGAAGGTTTAAGGCAAAAAACCAATCAGAATGGTGGAATCTTCCTAATGCTCAGCAACAGGCAGGAGTCATATTTGTCATTCCTACCCAGCTAGGAATGTTTAATGATGTCTATATGAGATGGGAAAGTATAACAAAAAAATTTAGTGGCACAGCAAAATTTTACAAATGCGAACGACAAAGCAGAGTTCATTGAAAATCTACTTGGCGAAGCTGAAAAATTAGCTTGGATACAATGGCGAATGACTTTTTTAGATGAATATCAAGAACTCCTTAACGGGCCAGAAGGAAGGGAAGGTACACAAAATATTATTTCTCAAATTCGAAGAATATTTGTTTTAGAAGATCCATACCAAAGCTCAACGCTGATACAAGATGAGGCATATCGAGACTTAGAGCGGCTTTCTTGCAATAATATTAAGGATGTCATTCAATTTATGAATGATTATATATTCAAAATTTGATTTGAAAAGCGGTTTTCATCAAGTTGCTATGCATCCTCAGTCCATTGAATGGACATCTTTTTGGGTACCTGACGGTTTATATGAATTACTCGTTATGCCATTCGGGTTAAAGAATGCTCCCGCAGTATTCCAAAGAAATATGGATAACTACTTCAGAGGAACAGAGCAGTTCATAGCCATATATATTGATGATATCCTGGTATTTTCTAAGAATGAAAAAGAGCATGCAGAACATTTGAAGGTTATGCTTGATATATGCAACAAGAATGGTCTCATACTAAGTCCAACAAAATGAAAATAGGAGTACCTACAATTGATTTTCTGGGAGCCACTATTGGCAATAAAAGAATCAAATTACAGCCTCGTATTATCAAGAGGATCTCAGGATTTCAAGAAAAAGATCTTCAAACAACAAAAGGCCAGCGATCATGGTTAGGACTTCTTAACTATGCTCGTTCTTATATTCCTAATCTTGGAAAAACACTTGGGCCACTATATTCAAAAATTAGCCTGACCGGAGAAAAGAAGATGAATAGTCAGGATTGGGCCTTAGTAAGACAAATTAAAGAAAAGGTCCAACAACTCCCGGATCTCGAGCTTCCACCAGAAAACTAGTTTATCATACTTGAAAGAGATGGCTGTATGGAAGGCTGGGGAGGAATATGTAAGTGGAAGCTACAACAATTTAATCCCAAATCAACAGAAAAAGTTTGTGCATATGCAAGCGGGAAATTCTGTCCACCAAAAGCTACCATAGATGCTGAGATCTATGTAGTAATGAACAGCCTGGATAGCTTCAAGATTTATTATCTTGATAAAAAGGAATTAATGGTCCGAACTAATTGCAAGGCTATAATATCATTTTTCAACAAAAGCTTTCAGAACAAGCCTTCTAGAGTGAGATGGATAGCCTTCACCGACTTCGTCACCAACATGGGCATACCAATTAACTTCCAGCATATCGACGGTAAGGACAACCTTTTGGCTGATGCCTTGTCTCGTCTTGTGTGCAGTTTAACCACATGATGGCATCCACAAGAAGAGACCCTGATGACTCTGGAGGAAGCCCTAAGTCAAATCAAAGCTCAACCCAATCAACATGCCTCCAATTATCTAGCCCACATTATCTACTCCTTACTGAATATGAAGACCTGGTTAACTCAACCCGAACAAGCGCCCTCCTTGAAGAAGAACATGACGCTAGACGACAAATGGCCAGCATCGAAAGAGCAGCATCTCAGCAAGTGCTTGCAAGCTTCGAGAACTTGAGCTTATCTGCCAGCTCAAGGAATACGACTTCCAACGCAGAAGCCACCATGAAGGAAAAGAAACTTATTGGTACAAACAACTGCCAAATGTCAAAGAAGCACGCCTTGAGCTCTGGAAAAGCTACTTTCAACTACAGGATGTCATAAAAAGCATCAAGAACATGCCGCCATGAATGGAACAGCTAATTAACCTTGATTCCCCATAACAATGTATTGAGCCTCGGGGAGCCGCTCACTTGTTATCAGGAATAAAACCTAAAAAGTAAGATAAGTCATATAGACTTAGTTGGAAAGTTATATAGACTTCGTTGGAAAGGTGCTAAAGAAGGAACCCGTGAATGATGATGGGGCTCAATAAGCACCCAGTTCACGCTTTTCTCTTCTATATAAGTACCTTTAGTTCACTCTTGCAAAACACGGAAAAACATCCGGAGTTTTACTTGAGTTTAGCAACAAGGCATCAAACTCTCGTAAGTTTCAGTTCAATCTCTTGTAAGTTTACGTTCCATTTTGTGAATAAGAGTCCTGAAAGTTCGTGGCTGCAAATTGTTCTAGTGTGTGAATCCTAAAAGGATAAAATTACATGAGAAATCAAAGGAGGAAATGAAAGTAAATATCTATTATAAAATCAATGATAATTGCAAGTGAACTTCTATGGATGAAAAAAGGTATGCATACGTTGCACCATAACTTAAAAGAAAAACACTTTATAAAAGTAACTTTACATAAATGAAAAAGGAAAAATTATAGATATAAGAAAGCATGTACTATCATTTCAACAGCTTATCAAGTCTTCTGAAAGAATTCAAAAACAGCTCAAGTAGATTTCGTCCCCCAAACACCAGAAAACCTGACTCTATTGTGAAAAAAACAAATTAGACACTAAAATATCAGACATCACAAATTACAGAGAACGTAGATTTAGAAACCAATATGAAAAAATTAATCTGAACAAATTTTAAAGAGAGACCACAAGTTTTCACAAACCACACTGATCCATCCATTTCAATAGAAGATTGAAAAAGAAAATCAGTCAAATATATAAAACTCAATTAGTTCAATAGAATAGCTTATTGCCAATAAACAAATTTTCAACTCCAAGAAGCAGGGAAATTAAGTGAAGATTCAAAAAACTACATCGCATATGTCAAACAAATTGTTACCTGCAATTATAGAAATCTTAGCATCCAAGAAAAGCAAGCTCTCAAATTACAAAAGAGCAGTAGTTATCAGGGCATAATGGAATGAATTTAACTCCCAACACAGCAAGAAAACAAATCCGTGCAAGCATCAACTGCAAGACAACAGAGTAAAAAAATGCATCAGATTTGTTAGAAATACTTAATTAAGTAATTGTTTCAAGAAACAGATTAAAAAAAAGCATTGTTATCCAAATTAAAATTTGAATTAATCAATATATAAAAAGGTCACCTAAGATCTCAAAAGGAGTCTTGATGTAAATAAAAAGAAAGTAAGAAAACAAATGCCGATTATAAAATAAAACAAAATCACAAGTGAAGTATTGATGAGAAAAGTTAATAGTTCGTTAGATGGTAAATCCTATGGACAGAATAAAAAGTTGATAGAGCATATAACAATGATTATTTAGATATTTGAGGATATAAATTAAGTGATAATAGAACTATCAAGTTCTTTAGAAAGAATAATATTGGCACCTCGAGCAATATGATTTGAGCGTGATGGACAAGTTTCCTGGTGTCACTTGTAATCTGTTACAAAGTAAAAATCATAAGAGAAGGAACAAGCAGATTTACAAAAAAAAGTGTTAATCTATAACAAACATAAAGAGAAATTATCAAAGAAAAGTATTTTCACATATATAGACCTTATAACTGAAAGAAGAATAAATAGGGGCAGCACTTTTTGCCCATGATAATGCAATATATCATATCAAAGATGTACAGAAACACAATTTATCCAAATTTAAGTGCTTCATCTAGAATTTTATTAACATAATGGATTCCAAACAAGCCTATAATTTGAGAGAAGCAAATTCAGTTTTTATTAACACAGAAATGCTAGAAATTATAAAAGATTGGATAATGAGTTTGCATCTCATACTTTTCGATCAGAATTTCCTAGATCCTTCAACAAATTAGGTGTTATCTTAGCATTAATATCCTCGTGAGGAAGTCAATCATATCTAGATTCAGAAAAAGAGAATTCAATAAAAAAGGACAGCTTGGTGCACGAAGCTCCCGCCATGCGGATCCCGGGAAGGATCCATTGTACGCAGCCTTATCCTACTTTTTGCAAGAGGTTGTTCCCAGGATTTGAACCCGTGACCTTTTGGTCACAAAGCGACAAAATGATGTCTTTTCAACAAAAAGATAATTGTCAAATAAGTAACCATAGTGATGAATTAAATAAATCCAACAAAAAGATAATGTTGCATCATTCGTACTTGACCTTATATGCGTTCTTTTCACACTTAGCATCCAAAGCACTCAAAAGAGCAAGCTAGACATCAGTCAGGAAACCTTTAATATCTCAGAAAGCAAAACTTAAGATTTTGATCGTCATAACAATTATTATTTGAAAAGTCAAAAAAATTTAAACTGGACCTACAAATTTATGTAAGATTCCAATAAATCTGATAGTTGCATTCGTGATTTTATGTAGATTGCAACCCAAACTCTTTGCGAAAATTAATTAAATTTTATAACCAACGCTTACTTTGAAGAAAAGATTTTGTGAGAATTACAAGTTGTAAAAAGATTCCAACAGCACCTTTAACTTTATAGGCATAATTCCAAAGTCTTCAACTGTAGATACCATCCATGAAATGCCTTCACCGGAAACCTTGGGATTCTTGCTCTTTCATGATTTTGTAGAGCTTGAACATCAACAAAGCATCTTGTAAGAGATTATACAAATTTAAATAAAAAAATTGTAAAAACAAATCAAATTCCTTTAATATCAAAAATAAATCATTGACCAACTACCTCACAAAAAATGGTAAAGCATTCCATTGCTTGATTTCATGTTTTAATATAAGCAGCCCTGTCGTTTATGCATGTCAAAAAGAAACATCCACTTAGACCCATTAGATTAAATATCCTTAAAATTCAAATCTAACTACAATGGCAAATTAGAGTGGGAGAGCCGGCATGGGAGCAACTCATTCAAGAAAACTTTTGACATAGATACAAGAATATGAAGGAAAAATAAATAGTTGTTCCATACCCAAAAGACACAGCACCACGCATCACTTTGGAATTTTTTTCATGATGGAAGCCATTTAAGTAATGACATCAATGAGCAGGTGCTGAACTTGTCCCCATAAACACACTAAAATCTCTTATTAAGAAGTGTTGAAATCTATAACTATCTTTTTGTAATTTCCACTTTGGTATGTTACCTGTACATTTTTCTAATTCCATCAAAGTACATCACATAAAAACCAAATCAAAATCTAAACATATTATCTAGATTATGAAGATTCTCAATTTCCTCTTTAAAAAACAAATAGCTTAAAAGACATATCTTGGTGAGTGTTATTCTCCCTAGCATAAGTGTTATATGATTGATTTTACGGCATATTCTCAATCATTACAAGTAATGAAAATCCTGTAGGTTGTACTACTTTACAATTGATATATGAAGTTATAATACAATGAAGCATGCTACACATAATGACAACCTAGATTTATCACTTATGTTCCTATATGGAAGCACACCATATATGTAGACTAGAACACTAAAACATAATAATGACAAGAAAGAGGGATTCATTATATTCTAGTCGTTCCTTCCAAACATTACTCTTTATTTGAGAGAGTTTCCACCTTTACGCATGATCCCAATCTTCTTTCAATTTCCTCTAAACTCATTTCGCAATCAAACAAATTAAGAACCAAATTAGAAATAGAGTATTAGCAAAAAATATACCCAAAAGATTTAATGAATAATTATTCTATGTTAGTTTTTTTTCCTACTTTGCAATCTAATTCCTAGGGTTGTAAACAAGCCGAGCAGAGCCGAGCTTTGGGGTGTTCAAGCTTGTTTGATAAGATAACCGAGCCGAACCGAGCTTAAAATGAACCAAGCTTTTGAAATGAGTGTTCAAGCTTGGCTTGGTTTATTTTTTATGAGCTTGAGCTTGTTTGAAGCTTGGCTTGAACTTGATTCGTTTAGATATTATCAAGCTCTCAATTCAAGCTTGGCTTGAGCTTGGTTCGAGCTTGGTTTGAGCTTGGTTCATTTAGATGTAATCAAGCTCTCAATTCAAGCTTGTTTGATTGTTTGAAACTTTTAATTGTTTGATTGGTTATTAAGATTGATAATTTAAATTTATTTATTTTATTTTATTTTATTTTATTGTTTATTTAAAATATTGAAAAGAGTTTTATTAATAAATATGGTTCATGAACATTGTTCACGAACGTTGTTCACGAACGTTAACGAGCTGAACACATATGTGTTCAAGCTTGTTTGTTTAGCTTAACGAGTTGTTCAAGCTTGTTTGTTTAATTAATCTAATATATATTGAGCGAACATAAACAAGTTCTTACCAAGCCGAACACCAAGCTTGTTCACGAACGCTTGGTTCATTTACAGCCCTACTAATTCCATTTAAAAGAAAACAAGAGGCCTGTAATTCCAAAAAAAACATAATTGGAGTTTCCCATAGACTTATGTTTCAAACCGTGTTCATAATACGGTTAACTATGTTCATAACAGATTGTCTATTGTTCTCTTCTTCTCTAGAATAGCTAAGCAAGATCATGTTACCTACACCCCAAAGCCACAACAAACATTGGTTAACCATTGTGTTCTCTCAACTTCAATTTATCCTTCTTATTCCCTATAGACTTGTGTTTCAAACCGTGTTCATAATACTTATTAAGCAAAATATAGCGACTCATAAATATTAATCTTTAAACATCACTTATGTAGAGGCAAAGAGCACTTTGGATGGTATAAAATATGAGTTCAAATAAAATACAAGAAGTAGGGCCATTTTTATTTAGAATGCGAGAAAAACTAATGGTGAGTTCAAACAAAACTCACATGCCACAACGATACAATTTAAATAGGATCATGTGTTACATTATACTTAGTCTAGTCTTGTATTGCAATCATACCCAAAAAGTTGGGACTAACATGGCTTGACGACCATAATAATTCCTGGAAAAATGAAGCTCGTATATGCTAAATAAGATCACCTATATACATAAATCGAACACAAACCCAATATTTGTTAACCATATTAGTTAAGTAAAAAAACCTTGCTACCAATAACTTAAGTGTTAAGTAAACTAACATATTAAATTATTATGTTAATAATTAGATCATGAACCTTTACTATGCATGTCCAAGTAATTGTGTAAATATCACACCAAACATAAACTCCAAAAGAGCTCCTAGCATGCAATAATAAGATGTCACTTCAGAACCAAATTTCCTCAACTATTAATAGGAAAGAAAAAATGAAATGAAAAAAATTACAACCTCAAAAGCCCCATGAATAAATGCAATTTTTCAAAAAAAAAAATGCACGTGTTTGGATGCTTGTTGGAAAGATCAAAACTCAGATCCTTGAAACCTATACATAGAGATTAGATAATCAATATAAAGTAGAAATAAAAACATTTACGGTTTTGAGAAAGATTGAGAAAATAAAGATAAAAAAAATTAGAGGCAAAAGCAAACAAGATGGGAAAGATAAATAAAAAAGTTAAAAGATAAATATAGATATGAATAAGTGGAAGACACGAAACAAGAATGATCATCTAACCCAAATGGTGTATCTAATACATAGATTTCTCAATAATTACATTGATTATAAGCTATCTACCTATATAGAAATTTGTGATGCTAGGGTTATATAACCAATAAGTAATGATTATGTGTGCATATGTATAATCTAAACCATTTTATATAATTTTCATCTTAAAAATACACTTCAAGCATATTCTCCAGGGGAAATCGTCTCTATAATATGAACAAGATAAAATATAATCAATATGTTGCTATAAGTTTATTGTTGCTAAAGTTAATATTGAACAAGAAACAAAAGAAATTCTTAGCCATTGCACCAAAAGAAACTTGTTTAAGCAATAGACTAAAATTTGTTTAATCTTCCTAGTAGTAATTTTGCTAGGATTGGCTGAACTAAAACAAAAACATTTAATCTACAATGGAAAAGTTCATTTACATACACTGTTCATGTGAGAAAATATTTACTTTGAATGAAACAACAAAATCTTGAATCTTTATAATCAACACACAAAAATTAATACATATGTTCATGCAAACATTAACAAAAATAAATAAACAAAAAATCTGGAAAGAAATGTTATAGTATTCTTTGGTTATTTGACCCGCAACATAAACTTTAATGAAATCACTTAACTACAACGCAAGAGTAACAACATCTATTTTGATGGGCCAAACAAGTTATAGTGGAATTGTATATAAGTATAGCTATCTATTTTGAAGGGAAGCCTTGGCGCAACGATAAAGCTGTCACAGGTTCGAATCCTGGAAACAGTCTCTTGCAAAAAGCAAGGTAAGGTTGCATACAATGGATCCTTCCCCGGGACCCCGCATAGCGGGAGCTTCGTGCACCGGGTTGCCTTTTTTTTTTATCAAATCTCACGGTGGTGTTGGATTTTTATGTGAATTTGAAAGATATGTAGTAGGGCCGACACACACTTAAAAGAAAAACACTAGCACCATAATAATAAAATATTTAGCTATTTATCTTTATCTTTATCTTTATTTTATCCAATCAATCTGAGGTAACCAGTCACAGTGCACAATTAATACTTTCAGAAAAATATATGTAAAATCAAATATCATTTCTGAAATGGATTTTCCAAAGTTAGAAATGATAAATATGTAACCCTTCTAGACACTCAGGAAAAAGATGAATTCAAACATATTGTCGGGGTTCTAATGAATCCAAATAATAGCATCACTATTCTACATCTATACTCACATGATTTCAATTAATTGACACAATATTTGTACGGTCTAATAAAATGAAGCATATTGCTTGAACTAATTGTTAGAATTAAGAGGAAAAAAATGACATAAGAATTATCACAATTAAGTTACACTAAGCTTTGTTTGATGATTATAGCCTTCACTGAATATGCACCAACTAAATGTACAACAAATTTGCTATATACTTTACTAATGACGAATTGGCATGGTGATACAAATAAATAGTGTTTAAAAAAATCTTACTTACTAGAGGATTCAGAGCTTTTATAAGCATGATACTAGAAAAGTGGCAAAATAGTTTTCGTTGCATCCATCTTTTGCTGCTTGTTTGCATTAATCTTATTAATATAGTCATCAAGATTATTTTGGTTAATGAATCCATTTTCTCTTTCCAATAAGGTCTATCAATCCCTGGTCAGCTGCTGCTAAAGTTGCAGTATCTTGAATAGATATTTTTGGGTTGATACTTTCTTAGAAGTACCTTCTAAAATTAAATCAGAATCTCTTGATTGTCTTTATCCTTCGTCAGCAGTATACTCTTCATCAGCTGAGTTATAAACTTCATTAGGAATAGCTTCCTGAATCAGAATCCCTTATGATACTATGAAAAATAACGGGCTACTTTGCTTAAGTTGTTCCTGCAAATTTTATTACCTTTAAAACGGAAAACAAAATAACTAGTTACTTTACTTAAGTTGTTCCTGCAAAACATGACAGTATATGATGGTAAGAAAACTAGAAACTGTGCTCAAGGAGAACAGTTAAAGGCAATCAAAGTTCTGATATACAGGAAAATATTTTAAAGTAGCTAACCAACTTTGCTGAAGCCTACCTACCCCAGTATTATTTCATTGAGTTCACTCATCGAAGGAGTTCTTTCCACAGCATGCACTTGTAATATAAGTCTGTTTTCACTATCAATATCACCCTGAGTAATGGAGAAGCAGATGGAAGATAGAAGCAAAAGTTTGAAGTCTTTTCTTCGATGTTTCCAAGTTCAAAAATCAACAAAAACATATTACCTGTAGCTAAGTATGTATTACACTTTCATCCTTAGGGTAGTTATTCTAAACTAGCATTTTGTACAAGGGCATAGATCTTTTGAAGGATTTTCCAAACATATCTATAGATATTATGTCATTAATTTCATTTTTCTAGTAGTGCAACTGATAGTTTCTTTTCTTTTCTTTTCTTTTCTTTTTAACCAATTAAAATTTATGTTAGGGTTTAAATACTAATTGAGTTTAAGTAATTAAAGCATTAATAGGTTTAAGTAATTAATGTATTAATAAGTTAACGAATCCGACCAGATTGCTAGCAATCCGACCCGACTTATCCTTTTAAATACATGTTTTATTTCTCCTCCCTCACCTTTAGAGTCGTCGACCTCCCCCACACCCCCATCCAAACCCTAACAACTTCGGAGGAGATAGAGGAAGAACCCCATCCGAACGCTTAAGTTCGTCTTTCTCTACGTCTCGCTAGTCATCTTCTATATGCAAAAACACCAAGGCAAGTTCGCTTTTCGGTTTTCGATATTTACTGCACCATACGGATCGTAGTATAATATTTTGATTTATGTCGTAAGGTTTTCTATTATGCTTTTATTGCACTATATGGATTATATTCGCCTTTCCCTATGTTTCTGCTTTTTATCACGCTACATGGATTATAAATACGAAAGCATGCATATTACATACTCAATAACAAGACAGATTATGGATGAGAAAGCTAAATTAACGTACATTTGTTTTGTTGTTTGATACTTTTTAAATGTGGTATATTTTGACTTGCCTTTGTTTTGACCAAATAGGAAGAATTATTGATCTGATTGCATTGTTTTGTATTAATTTGTTGACATGCAAAACCTTGTTGCCCAAAAGGTTATTGTGTTGTTTTATATTAATTTGTTGACATGCAAAAATTTTGTAGTTCAAAGGGTCATTAATAGACATGCACTTAGATAACTGATCTTGTAGTATATTCATGCAATATCAAGCTTTCAAATGACACTAAAATTACAGATTTCATGCATCTTTTATTGTTTCAGTGCATTATACGTTGTCTAAAAGTTATGTTGTTACTAGTTGGTTTAGGTAGATATATTGCTAGGTATTGGCTTGGCTATATTATCCAAAATAGTATTAACTTTTTTTTAAACAGTAGGTAGAAGTCCTGGCTCGATGAATCTTATGTTTCTGAGTGGTTGAAATTGTTAAAAGGTCGATACAAATAACTTCTTAATTTTATGTCTTGGCTCGATGAATCCAGTTTAAGAAGGGTTCAGAGAACCTTATCAAATAAGAGTTAGGGAATCTGGCTTAAGAAGGTCCGGTGAACCTACCAAAACAAAAGGTTAGGAAATCCGACTTAAAAAGGATCCGGTGAACCTTACTAAAACAGAGGGATTAGGGGATCCAATTTAAGAAGGGTGAACCTTACCAACCTAGTACTAGGGTAAACGTTTCGTCAAACGATCAGAGGGAATGTTAATTACAAGTCTTGTAATTTACATACAAGTCTTACAAATAAAATAAAAGATAACAAAGGTAAAAGAAGGGTATGTTAATTTAGGGTAATTTGGAGGTTCATGAAACTAATATCAGAAGTTACTCTCTATCACTATTTAACATGGTACTTATCAAAATATTTCATGTGAATGCGACAAATGATATTTATATAAAAGGTTGAACTTGCTATGTCTTTTAGACTCACTAGATCTATATGGTGCAGGTAATGAGGAGACGGAAGGACTTGATGGATGAGAGGTCTTATACTTGACAGTGCACACCTGAGGGCTTCTTTCTTAGTCTCGTTTTCTTCTTGCATTAGGGTGTTGGGTCTTCTAGTCGAAGTTGAGTCATTTGTTTTGGTAATTCGTAAAATACGGCAACAATAACAACAACCAAGTCTTTTTCCATTAGGTGGGGTCGGCTGTATGAATCCTCTTATGTCATTTAGCTCTATCTCCTATTATATCATCATCTATATTTAAATAAATTTTATCTTGTTTTATTGACCAAGTCTTTTTTGGTCTTCCTCTTCCTCGTTTGATATGCATGTTTATCATAGTTTCACATCGCCTAACTGGAGCATTTATTAATCGTCTAAGTACATGTTCGTAAAATCTTAAACGTGTCTCTCGGAGTTTTTCCTCAATAGACGCAACTTCAACTTTCTCTCTAATGCTCTCATTTCTTATTTTGTCCATCCTCGTATGTCCACACATCCACCTTAACATCCTCATCACTGCAACTCTCATCTTCTGCTCATAGCTCAACATTCAGCTCCATATAACATAGCAGGTCTAACTGCGATTTTATAGAACTTACCTTTAAGTTTAAGAAACACTCAACGCTCCTCTCCATTTCACCCATCCTGCTTGTATTCTATGTAAGACATATCTCTCAATCCCTCCATCGTTTTGCAAAAATGATCCTAAATATTTAAATCTCTCGGTTCCGGGCAACTCGTCCTCTCCTATCTTAACAATTGTTTCATTACTTCTAATATTACTAAACTTAAATTCCATATATTCTGTCTTTAATCTACTAAGCTTAAAACTTTTTCCTTCTAGTGTTTCCCTCAAAGATTCTAGTTTAGCATTTACTCCTTCACATGTTTCATCCACCAAAATAATATCATCTGTAAACAACATGCACCACGGTACTGTGTCTTGAATGTGTGCAGTGAGTTCGTCCATAATTAGTGTAAAAAGATGGGACTTAGAGCTGATCCTTGATGTAACCCTATCTTTATTGGAAATGCTTTAGTTACTCTGCCTGAAGTCTTTACTCTGGTCGTTATATCCTCATGCATATCCTTAATTAATTCAATATATGTTACGCTAACACCTCTCTCTTTTCTAAAATTCTCCATATATTTTCTCTTGGGACTCTATCATAAGATTTTTCTAAATCAATGAATACCATGTGTAGATCTTGTTTTTGCTCCCGATATTTTTCAATTAATTGTCTAAGAAGATGTATAGCTTCTATTGTCGACCTTCCAAGCATGAACCCAAATTGATTTTCTGTCACTGTGGTCTCCTTCCTTAATATTTTTTCTATTACTTTTTCCCAAAATTTCATAGTATGACTCATTAATTTAATACTCCTATAGTTTGCACAATTTTGTACATCTCCCTTGTTCTTATATAAGGGAATTAGAGTACTTATCCTCCATTGATCATGCATTTTTTTCGTTTTCAATATCATGTTAAATAATTTTGTAAGTCATTCAATATATTGTTTCCCTAAGCACTTCCATACCTCTATCGGAATATCATCTGGTCCAATGACTTTTCCTTTGTGCATCTCATTTAAAGTATGTTTTACTTCTGAAGTTTGAATTCTACGATAAAAATTAAAATTTCTATACTCATTTGATCTACTTAAATTACTTAAGTTAAGTTGGTCACCTAAATCTTCATTAAAAAGTTGATGAAAATACCTCTTCCACAGCTCTTTTACTTCTCCATCGTTTACTAATACCCTATTACATTCATCTTTAATACATTTTATTTGGCTAAGATATCTTGTTTCCTTTCTCTTACTTTAGCTATTCTATAAATGTCTCTTTCCCCTTCTTTTGTATCTAATTTTTGATATAATCGTTCAAAAGTTTCATTTTTTGCTTCACTCACTACTTTCTTAGCTTCTTTCTTGGCTATTGTGTATTTTTTTAAGTTTTCCTCATACTTACAAATATATAATTCCTTATAAGCTATTCGTTTTTCCTTCACTTTCTCTTGTACTTTCTCATTCCACCACCAAGATTCTTTACTTAGTGGTGCATGTCCCTTTGACTCACCGAGTACACTCTTAGCTACTATTTTCAACTTTGATACCATCTTATCTCATATTGTATTAGAGTCACCGTATATTTCACCTAATGCTGGTACTTCTACCCTCTCCTTAAATATATTTTGTTTCCCATCCTTTAACTTCCACCACTTAATTCTAGGAATCGTATATATTTTCTTTCTATTGATACTATGTTTGAGGCGTATATCCAACACTACTAACCTATGTTGGGTAGTTAAGTTTTCTCTAGGGATGACTTTGCAATCTTTACAAATCTTTCTATCCTTCTTCCTTGGGAATTGATTGGAATAATAATTAAATAATAAGATTATTTGAAAAATAATCTTATTGGAATTGTTTGATTTTTTTGAGAATTTTTCGGAGCACGTAAGGCGTATTTTGAGGGGGCGAATCTATAGGCTTGGGAAAATCCTGTTTGGAATACCACTTATGTGGGAATTGATTTATCAAATAACCTAAGTATATGTATACATTAAAACATAGGTTTCTTTTTCTTTATTTCCCCGATTCATTCCTCCTTCGCCCTCTCCTTCTTGCGACGACTCCTCCCGATTTCCCCATCTCCATCCCCGATCGCCCTCTGCCCCCATCGAGCGTCGGCGCCAGGACTCTTCACAGCCGCAAATGCCACCTCCTCTGCCTTCTCTCCGTATCTCCTCCGACCACCATAAGCCGATGCTAGGTCACTGCCACCTTGTTCCATCTCCTTTCTCGATCCCGTCGCCTGTGCCCTAGCCACCCTCTACCCTAGCTTGGATCCACCATCAGCGTGTCGTGCCCTAGTGCCGACACAGATCCAGCACATTCTTCTTCGAGCCGTGCCCTAGCGACGCCATTCTCCTCTGCTCGGATCACCTCCACAGTTGCAACTAGCGTTCATCCAAGAGGGATCAGTGGATATGATTAAGGGTTTCAATTTGCACTGTTCGTCGGTGGCGATCCACAACTCCAACCACTTTTCCGACAAGTAAGCACACTGATCTCGTGCCAACAGTAGAGCAATCGGATTTAGGGTGAATCTGGGTTAGTGTTGGAATATTCAGAAGCTATGTTAGTGTTGAGACTTTTGTGCTTAATCAGCTTCCTATTTTTTTCTTAGCTCTGGCCGATAGCGCTGTTCCGACCATCTTTTCGACAGTAAGGGGTTTTCCGGTAGTGGGCTGATAGAAGGATACTCAAATTTGGGTAAGTTGTGGTTTGATTCATATATGAATGTAGATTTAAATTGGAACGGTGTAGTTGTTAATCTGTTGTTATTTGGATAATTAGTGATTTAGTGGATTTAGAATATTTATGATAAGATTTGATTAGTGATCAATTGGTAATGAATTAAGTGATTCATGATGCTAGGTTTGGTTAAATATGAATTACTAAATATGAATTTGGATCAGAAGATGAAACAATTGGTTGATTGAGGATTATTGGATTATCATTAATTAGGGTTAATTAATGATCGTTTCGATTAGGGTTTTTCCCTATTAGTTTAGGTCTTGAAGCTATACAATATGTGATTTGCAGGACTTTGATTCGAGATGAGAGTCTCGACGTGGGTTCTATTTCGGATACGATCTCTATTTTTTAGGCGGGTACCTTTGACTTATCTCTTTTGATATGCGTAGTAATTTATAGCGAGTAGTAATGATTGTGTTTAGCTACCATTGGTATGTCACTACTTGATACTTATAGCATGTCTTTGTTTGTTATTATCTGTTATGCATTTAGACTTATATTCTTTTGTTCTTGTCATGTGTACTTATGATCATATAAGTAGTGACATACATTGTCTTACTGTTTACAGGACTAGTTACTAGACATACATGACATGTGTACCTAGTTTCATGATACTTAGATCCTTGTTGGATTTCTTTACCTTTTTGGTATTATATATTATGGAGGTGTTAGGATTTACATGTTGTAGTGTCATGCATCATCTTGCATGATTGCATGTTGAGCGATTGTCAGCTCCATTGTTGTTGAGCACATCGCCAGTTACATGATCTACACACACAACCACTCATGGATTAGTGGTACATCAGGCAGGGTGTGTGCAGTTTGCTCTGTCGGTCCGCTCATGGGTAGCGATGACTACAGCGTGTAGCGGGCAGGGATCCCTCCCCTTTACCATGATATAGGGAGATGAGAGCTTAGGCTCCCCCACTATGTTTGGGGTAGGAGGATAGGTGTACTCCGACAACATTCTGTCCACTCGGTCACTCAGGAGTAGTGATGACAAAGTGCACAGTTATCATAGCCCTACCCACTCGGTCTCACCATCGCGTGTGAGATGGCTGACTGACGTCAGGGGTGACCATGCCATATTTGCATCATATGCATGGATTGCATTTATTGCTTGTAGTTGCTGCATTTTGTATGTTGCATATTTGATGGTTGCATATGATTGGCATGCATATAGGAGACACTTTATGTCTGGTCTTATGACCCATATATCCAGATAGGAGGTCCTGGTGAGTACAGTTTCTTCAGCCTTTTCAGTTCACATTTCTTATTATTGTTCGGGAAACTGTACCGCATGATTATTACTGGTAGTTATATTTTACTATGCATGTCCGCTTGATACCCGCTGAGTTGTTGAACTCACTACTCCTTATTTTTCCTGTTGTTTTCAGGTTAGCACATAGATATGTCGTGTCGCTCGGAGTATCCTGTCTGTCGGTCCCACGTCACATCAGAAGACGGTTTACCTCGCTCTTGATTTTTTTTTTTATATATTCCTTATTGATTTAGCTTTGTATTGGTATTTAGCCACGTGATTATTTTATCGTTTTGGTGTTGTATTTGTGTTTAAGCCGTGCCGGCACGCATTGTGTTGTTTTGGTTTGTATGGACTTTCTTTTTGTTTTCCGTTATGTTCTTAGTACAGTCGTATGGGTTGTTATATCTTGTGATTATTTTGTTCCAGCCGAGTGAACTGACTATATAACTGCGTGGTTGTATATATATATATATATATATATATATATATACGAGCCGTGTGGGCTGATGTATTTTGTTTGTGACGTATTCATGCTTCAGATTGTCATCGGTACAGGGGAGATGCTCCCGGATTTTTCTCTGGCAGGGACTCCTCTGGGGCGTGACATAATTGGTTGAGTTCATCTCACTTGTTAGTTGCACTGTTTGTTCTTTTGAAGATTTTATTCACTATTATGATATTCAAACTCAAATTATTTTGGGTTTCAAGTTGAACCAGTTTATAATGTAGTATCATTTGAAGTTGTTCTATTTAATTTGAATCTCTTAAATGTTAATACATTGTTTGATCACAACACTATATAGGAGAAGTTGATACAATAGAGAAAAATCAAAAGGTCACAACAACAACAATCATGGGCAAGTACCCCAATGACACTAAAGTATCTCACTTTGATCCTGGTGAAATGGGAACTCATAAGAACAATAAATGGTTGAACCCAAGCCAAAAAACATTACTAACTCCCAATCATGGATGGCAACCTGAGGCTAGCTAATGATAACATCAGAATTTAATAATAAATATGGCTTGAAGACATTAATTACGATTCAAGCCAAGAGATTCAAAGGGACACCATTTTCAGCTAAGAATATTCTTAACATAGAAGGCAAAAAAAAAAAAGAATCACACATTAACCTAAACCAGTGGTTAAGGTGAGTAAGCTCACTTGAAATTCAATTGCATCCAACAAGTTAGAAGCTTAAGTAAAGAGCGAAAAAGCATACACTGCAGTTGGCAAAATATAGAAACCAAATCACGAAGGTTAAGTCCATTCTCATTTGTCTGTATATTCCTAAAAGAAGAGTTCTTCAGGATACTAAGTGCTAAAGTGCTAAATTATTGGGGTAGAACTACAAGCCAGTTCATCAATCACTAGTCCTCTATAGATATAATCCTTGGGCCATAAATATTAGTAGATGTGTGTATATAACATGAAAGGTTCAATATTATCAGATACAAAGTGGCATTTCATGAGTGCACTTGATCATATTGACAATATATCAAACTGATACCAGTTTCACATGCTCACATACTCTAATTGGTTAGCTTTTCTAGTTTATGTCAATATTATGAGAGAAATAAAGTATATGGTCATCTCCATTGTTTTTGTTAAGCCGTATTTGTAAATAAATTTTATATAAGAAATCAATACATGATAATATAATCACTTAGACAACTCTTTATTAGAAAACAAAATCACTTGGGGAATTAATTAAAGGATCATGCAAGGAACATTTAAATCAAAGCCTCTAGGTGAGATGCCTAAGGCAAAAGTACTCAACCAAAATAACAAAAGAACAAATGGTATAAGAAAAATTGATGACCGAATCTAAAATAGTCAGTCTAGGTGTTGAATATTTGGATTGTATTAACTTAACTATTATAATGTTGAATCATCCACCACCTGTGATAGAAAAATACTTATATGGCAACAACAAAAAGCATTATAGAGCACCGGCATGGTATTTTTACTACTCATATTTAATTGAAAGCATAACTTTGAACAGAGAAACTCTAATAGGACTTGGCATTAAAACAAACAATTGGTCAAATAGGAAAGCAACTGCTTGTAAAACTAGAAAAGAAGGAAAGCAACAAAGTCATAAATGGAAAACAAAATAACCGGTTACTTTGCTTAAGTTGTTGCTGCAAAACATGAGTTTGTGATAGTTAGAAAACTAGAACCCAAGATCAAGGAGAACATTTAAAGGCAATCAAAGTTTTGATATACAGGAAAATATTTTCAAGAAGCTAACCTACTTTGTTGAAGCCTACCTGCCCAGCATTATTTCATTGAGCTCACTCATTGAAGGAGTCCTTTTCACAGCATGCTCCTGCAATATAAGTTTGTTTTAACTATCACTCACCTTGAGTAATGGAGAAGCCGATGGAAGATAGAAGCAAAGGCTTGAAGTCTTTTCTTCCATGTTTCTCAATTCAAAAAACCAACAAAAACTTGTTTCCTGTTTCTATTTTAAAACTAGCATTTTGTACCAGGGCATAGATCTTTTGTAGGATGCATGACAAGAATGAAAAGTAATCGGGAAACAGAAGATAGAAGGTTTATATCAAGGAAATATAAATGGTTGTTCCATACACAAAGGCACAGCACCACACATCGCTTTGGAAATTTTTTCACAGAGGAAGCTATTTAAGTAATGACATCAATGACTTTTTGTTGAACCTGTCCCATAAACAAACACGTTAAAATCCCTTATCAGATAAGTGTAGAAATCAATAACTATTTTTTTATAATTTTTACTATGGCATGCCACGATATGTTTTTCTCATTCCATCTAGGTATAGTACATAAAAATAGAATAACAATCTCACATCTAGATCCTAAAGATTCTCAATTTTTTCTTAAAAAAGGTCAATAACTACAAAAGACATATCTTGGTCAGTGTTATTCCGACCCACATTAGTGTTATAATGATTGATTTGATAACATGTTCTGAATCATGATAAGTAATGAAATCTTGTAGGTTGTACTACTTTTGAATTGATATACGGTGTTATAATACAATGAAACATGCTACACATAATGACAACACAGATTTATCACTTATGTTCCTATACGAAAGAATGTCACATAGGTAAACTAGACAACTAAACATAATAATGACAAGAAAGAGGGGTTCATTACTTTCTAGTTGTCCTTCCAAACACTATTTATTTGAGAGATAGTTTCCACCTTTACGCATGATCACAATCTTCCTTCAATTTCCTTTAAACTCATTTTGCTAGGCTATTATCAATCAAAGAAATTAAGAACTAGATAAGATAGAAAAGAGTATTAGCAAAAAACCCTACCCAAAAGATCTATAGAATAATTGTTCTACATTAGCTTGTTTTCCTACTTTGAATATGATTCCATGTAAAAGATAACAAGAGGTCTTTAATTCAAAAAAAAAAAGAACTGGAGTTTTGCTAAGACAAATTACCTCAATATCTTCAATCTCAACAAAAACCTTCGATTATCCCACCCCATTTGTCGTTTTCACACACGACTTTGTAATAGACTTTTGTTGGTAGGGAGCTAAAAAGATATCCAATCAAATTGAAATTCATTAGTTGGATATGAAAATCACATTACAAATAATATCTGCGCTCACCAATGCTTGGGCAGGTTTCTTTCCAATAAGCATTCTAGCAGCAAACCGCTTTTGAATGAGCTATCAGCCCTATAAAAGGTCAAGGAAAAAACCATAGAAACCTACGTAATGACTAATGAATTATGAGTTATCTATTGCAATCATTTATTTTGTTGAAACTCCAACAAAAAGCATGACAAAAGTAGTAATGGTTGTACATGTAAACATAAATACAAAGCCAAAATGACAAAGCTTAATGTGTGAATAAAAAATATGTCAACTTTGGAGCTTCACCTAACTTAGTCAATAGCAAATAAGAAACAAGTTATATCATTGTATTCAATAAAAAGATAATTAACAATCCTGTCTCAACTGGAGACAGGAACTCGATCCTTCGGTCGGAAGGGTAAAACCAATAATATTATGCTCATGACAAGAATGTCAAAAGTCTCATCCTTGTCCGACCTGTTAGTTAGAGCCCTAGAGCCAATCATTTGATGATTGTATTATGGACTTGTTGTATCATATTCTTATATAAATAAAGACATTTGGTTTTTGGTTATTATATTTACTTGTATTGGTGCCAAATAAACTAAGTATAATAACGTCCTTGAGTAGAAGGTTCTCACCTATATCAATCGGTTAGTTGAACCGATAGTTAGATGATATAGGGAACACTACTCTTAATCATTCCTAGTCGAGTATTAACATTCAGGGAAAACGTTAATGCAATAAGACTAGCATGTAGGTCAACTCGATGACTTGATCTCACAAGTCATGGATATAGAGATATCAAGTTGACACATGGGTATGCATTGGAGAATGTATACTGAATGACCCGCCATGAGAAAGTATCATGGATCGTTATATGAGTGTCATATACTTTCTCACGTGGGCTATTAGTACGACTACTAGTCCTTGGACTGAAGTCACCACGTGGTCCTACATAAGGAGTTATGTACTTGTTTCACAAACGTCCACCGAATCGGGTGGACTATAAAGCGATTCTTGGGTATGTAACGAATTATACAGAGGGATGTGAGTGATGTAGATGAGATCTATCCCTCCTATATGACGGGAGCGACATCGATATTCTTGATAGAGTGAGACCACGAAGTGCATGGCCATGCCCAAATGAGTCAATATGAGATATTGAGCTCATTTGATCGAGTGAGTCTACTTGGAGTTCAAGATTTAGATTGATTAGAGGATGACATGGTCTATGCCTCACATTGATCAATCTTGATGTCTTGGATAGAAAGACACTTGTCATATATTGTGAGGAGTCACAAATAGTAGTCACAAGGTGATGTTGGATCTCAACATTCTTGTAACTTGGGTAGTAATGATGTGTTGCTAGATACCGCTCATTACTTATGCTCCTAAATGGGTTTAGGGGCATTGCCAACGTTACAAGAACCTATAAGGTCACACACTAAGGACAATTAGATGGAGATTAGGTTCATATGATGAACCAAGAGGATTAGATTCATTTGATGAATCAAATTGGATTAAGAGTAATCCTAATTGGGCTAATTGAGTTGGACTCAAGTTGATTCATGTGTTCAATGAGTGTATCAGAGCCACGTACGAAGACTTGTACGAGTTTATTTTTGATTTTTATGAAAAATATAGTTTCTGTGATTTTCTGTAAATTTAAGTTTTTATGGATTTTTATGAGTAATTTTCTCGTAGAAGCGAAGCACAAGTGTTTCGACACTTGTAGGCTTCGACTACCGAGAAGATTTTTCCGAAACGGCAAGGTTTCGCCCCAAAACTTTTTGGGACAGCGGGCTAAGGCGCTGTAGGATCGCTAAGGAACCCTCGCGATGGTTAGATCGCGGGTAGGGGCGCTGCCCCTGGCCCTGCAAGGGGATTCGTTCCGCGATTGCGCCCGAAAACCGCTAAACGGGACCGCCGGGAATTTTTACTCGTAAAAATTGTAAAAATTGGTATTAAAATTGCAGAAAATTATAGAAAATACATAATTTAGAATTATGTATAATTTGTGATAGTCATGGCCCAAAAAGACCCAATTGGATTGGTATATTTTGTGTTGTAATTCATAATACCCACGTACGCCATGTGATCGTGTGTGTCAGATTTTTGATACGCCGACCGCGTCCGTGCCTTTCTATTTATTCTTGTTGTAAATTAGTTTAGACTCGAATGTAACTCGAGTTTCAAAATTGTAATGTATTGGAGCCGTGGAAGGTCCACTCGAGACGGAGTTACGAGGAGCGAGCAACACAAGGTGGTCAAAGGAGGAGCTTGAGAAGACCCTAGGTCGACCATCCGATCTTCCTTGGCTCGAGAAGATCGTAGTAGGGCCGACTAATCACAAATTAATTTAATTAATCTTGTGTATACTGAATGCATAATTAATTAATTAGTGCCTAACAATCTAGATTAGATCTAAGTCGCAAGACACGATGCACCCTTCGATTAGATTAGATCTATCGAGTATACGATACGCATCATCGCTTAGATTAGATCTAAATCAAGTCAACTCTAATGCCCACCGTGCATCTATCACTACCTCGATCACACGTGTTGTTGAATCCGCAAAAAGAGCAACACATATTATCTTGGTAGGTACGGAGAGGCATCTCGTCCCGCTTATCAACGCATGGGCTAATACAAACTCAATTAGATCGAGTATTCCTAGTTAACTTGGTCGGATCGAGTACAACTATAGGCATTCTTCCAACGGTTGAAAGATGGATATAAATCACATTTATATTAATTCTCGTGTGATAGCCAAAGCTAACTCAAGTTTTAATATAATCATGGATAATGATCCTATAAACAAGAGTCGAGAGATGTAATCGTAAATCGTTACTCACCGATCATACTAAATTCATGATAGCAAAGCTAACTCAAGGGTTAGTATAATGTGGATCTTGTCCTATAGAAATATAGAATTCAGTGGGAGCATCATTTAGTTAAAAGCCTAATTAAACGATTTAAAAGAATACGATATTTATTTTTGCATTTTCTGTTAGATAACCACGACGTCGAATACGAACTCCTTCTCCCTACGCTCAAGATTGAGAAGGACAAGCTCAACTGAGCAAATTTCCGGACGTACAGGAACTCGAGAATAGTTCTCACCAAGAACGAATCAGACGCCTCGGAGCAACCATTCCGCAGGCTCCTCCCGCCAACGCCACGAAGAGATAAAGATGCTTACGAGCATCAAGACGACGATTAGACGTGTGTCTGTTGCTAACGCCGCGACCACGAACTCGAGCTCGTAGCAACACGAGTTGATGGGCGCTACGATACGGTTGAATATCTTCGCCAATCAGATCAAGGACAAGCGCATGAGAGATTCGAGATCTCAAGGACACTATTTCAAAGGTAAGATATCGACGGGCTCCCTAGACCCATACGTACTCAAAATGATCGGGTACATAGAAAACCTACAGAGGTCGATTCCCACTTGACCAAGAGTCACATCGACCGATCTAATCCTCAAATATTATAGTCAATTCGCTCTAAACTACAATACGAACGAAATTAACACCCGAGCTGCTAAGATATTAAGAATCACCTGAAATGAACCTTAAGGGCTAAGCCCCACTCATTCGCTGTTCAAACACACAAGGGCAAGCCCAAAGGCAAAGGAAAGTCCCAAGCCAAGGGCAAAGGCAAGGCACTAAAGCCCAAAGGAGGGGTCGCCATGGACGCTACCCGCCTCACCGCTCGACCGCACCGGAAGAGGAACCGCAAGCACTCGGAAGATCTTAAGAATGAAGAGACTTCCACTTCAAGTATATATGTTATAAGTCAATCTATCTATTTCTTCATCACGGGTATTAGATACCGGACGCATCTCACATTTGATTTAACGTGCAGCAGCGCCCGGAAATAGCAGGCATCGGCAGGCGAGGTGGACCTCACGCAGGCAATGGAGCACGTCAGGTCATTGTAGGGACTTATTTTCTATCTCCGCACTGGGCTAGACTAGAGTTAGATGATACCTGCATTAACTAAGAACATAATTTCAGCTTCTTGTTCGGACAAGAAAGGTTTCTCTTTATTATAAAGGACAAATGTTGTTGTATTTATGTTCTATCGTAGTGCACCTCTGACGAACGGACTCTACATTCTAGATCTTGAAAGCCCTATCTATAACATAAATACCAAGAGGTTCAAGTCAAACGACCAACCAAACCTATCTCCGCACCGCCGCCAGTCACGAATAATAAGCGCTATCCCACTCCCATAAGGATGGCTCATTGGACTCATTCGATTAATCTTATGAGACGAGTCACGCCTATTATGCAAGACGACCAAGACTCCCTTTAGTCAAAAAAGAGCGATCGATTTGTTATAGACTCATACAGAATGACGCCCTTTCAACGTCACGCAGAGGCGGTTATAAGTACTTCATCACATTTCATCACGACTTCAAGAGATATGGTTATGTACAGATGACACATAAGTCCGAATCCTTCAAAGTTCAAAGAATTCAAGAACGGCATGTAACCACCGCAAGAGTATTAAGATACTGATCGATCGAAAGAGAATACCTTAGCACGAAGTTTCGTGACTACCTAGCCGAGTGTGGGATTCTATCTCAACTCACTCCTCCCGGAACACCACAATGGAACGGTGTATCCGAAGGAGGAATCGTACTTTATTAGATATAGTATGATCTATGATGAGTCACATGATCTTCCGACATACCTGGGGCTATGCCTAGACACGCAGCTTTTATACTCAACCGAGTTCCATCCAAGGCCGCGATAAAGACACCATATAGATACGGATCGAGAGACGCCAGTGTCTTCATGAGGATTGGGTCATGAGGCTTACGCTCGACGCCAAGTCTCGCATGTTAGACCCAAACCGACAAGTGCTTACTTTATCGATATCCCAAGGAAACTAAGGATATTATTTACATTCCCAACAAGACAAGGTAGTCGCAGTAAGATCGGGACTTCTGTAAAGGGACTTTGCTTTGTAAGACTGTTGAGTACATCTCGATCTCAAGAAGTTCAAGATCGGACCATAAGATCAAGCCTCACGGAAGTCAACTCGAACCACAAAGTGTCGTGGACGATGTTGTTCCACAAGGAGTCAAGAACAACAACCGCTGCAGACATACCTCTCGCAGTCCGATAGGTACGTCACCGAGAGATACTCATTTCTCTGTCTCACCATAACGACGTCGCTCATGATGACGAGCCTACCACCCATCGTAGTCGCGACGAGACCTGTATTCGGAAGTGGCCAGAGGCCACGAGATCCGAATGAATCCATGACACCAACCAAGTACGGACTTTGGTCGATCCACCTGGGTAAAACCCATAGGGTGTGGGTCTTTAAGAGAAAGACCGATATGGACGGACTTATCTATAAGGGTCGCTAGGCTAAAAGTTTCAAGCAAATTCACGGTATCGACTACGATGAAACCTTTTCTCCAAGAATGATGTTTAAGTCCATTCGATCACGTTGCTATCGCACCACCACGACTACGAGATACGATGATGGATGTCAAAACCGCTTCGAATGAAACCTACTCGAGGATGCATACGACACAACCCGAGGGTTTTCAGAGATCCACAAAGATACTAGCAGAGTACGTGTCGACAGTCTATTTATGACCAAAGCAAGCTTCTGAGTCGAATCTTCGATCACGACGCAATCAAACACTGGGTTCCATCAAGAACGAAGACGAGCCTCAGGTTCTAAGAAGGTCAGGGATATAGTTGTCCTTCCTCATATCAGATGTGGACGACATACTACTCATCGAAGGACATCCTTCGCTTCACCACAAGACCGGCTAGGAGTCGCTTCTCAACGAAGAACTTGCGAGGCATCCCGCGATTCTAGGATACATGATCTAGATGATCTAAGAGATCGCTTGCCCAAGTCGAGTACATACATCGACAAGGCTCTTCTGGCTCACGCAGAACCCAAGAAGGATTTCGCGACGTCACACGGCGCGAGTCTTCAAGACTCAAGGTCCCTCTTCTAGAGAGGAGAGAGACCGTCGATCGATCCCTACGCCACCCATGATTATCACGACGCCACGCCATGACTCGACCGACGCCTCGACGCTTGAGCACGACGAGCGATACTCACCGATCCAGTGAAAGTCATCGATAATGGTCAAGAATATTCTAAGTACTTAAGAAGGACTAAAGAATATTTCGATATACGGAGGCAACGACGAGCCACCGTAGAAGGGTTACCGATGCCACCTTCCGACCGATCGTGATGATTATCGATCGCAGCTGTGGTCTGATTGTGATAAACGGTGGTGCCGCTGAAATTAAGAGTTCGGGCGTAACACGAATCGATTCTACGATGCAGGTCGAGTACATCACGCATCGAGGCGAAGGAGGTAGTTTGATCCGCAAGTTCATCATCGAACTCGGGGCGGTTCCCGATCACCGAGCCTATTAAGCTCTATCGCGACAACAACGGAGTTATAAAGACAGCGAAGGAACCTCGCCACACCAACGGACCAAACACATACTACGGCGCCGATCTCATTCGAGAGATTATCGAGAGGAGAAGATATACAGAGTACCCACAGAGGCTAAGATCGCAGATCCCTCGACCAAGGCTTCGCATGAGGAAGCAATACGGTCACACCAGTCATCGGCCAGAGCCTAAACCGATCGCACTAAAGAGAGATCGTTAGTTGAGCCTTGGACTCAATCATTCGACAATCAGACATGACTCAGATCATATTCTTATATAAATAAAGGCATTTGGTTTTTGGTTATTATACTTACTTGTATCGGCGCCAAATAAATTAAGTATAATAACGCCCTTGGTAGAAGGTTCTCACCTATATCAATCTGTTAGTGAACCGATAAGAGACGATATAGGGAACACTACTCTAATCATTCCTAGTCGAGTATTAACATTCGTGACAATGTTAATGCAATAAGACTAGCATGTAGGTCAACTCGATGATTCGATCTCACAAGTCACGGATATGGAGATATCAAGTCGATACGGGTACGCATCGAGAACGATATCGAATGACCCGCCACGAAAAGTATCACGGATCGTTATACGAGTGTCATATACTTTCTCACGACTATTATGACTACTAGTCCTCGGACCTGAAGTCACCACGGTTCCCTACATAAGGAGTTACGTATTGTTTCACAAACGCCACCAGAATCAGTGGACTATAAAGGCACCATCGGTATGAACGAATTACGCAGAGGGACGCGAGTGATGTAGATGGATCTATCCTCCTATACGACGGAGCGACATCGATATTCTTGATAGAGCGAGACCAATGGCGTATCGTTACGCCTAAACGAGTCAATACGAGATATCGAGCTCATTCGATCGAGTGAGTCTACTGGAGTTCAAGATTTAGATCGATTGAGGACGACATTACCGGCCTATACCTCACATCGATCAATCTGATGTCTCGATAAAGACATCATTACATATCGCGAGGAGTCACACCAGAGTCACGCGTGACGCTGATCTCAACATTCTCAGAACTCGGGTAGAATGATGTGTGCACAGATACCGCCATTACTTATTCTCCTAAATGGGTTTAGGCATCGCTAACGCTATGCTAACCCATAGGTCACACACCAAGGACAATTAGATGGAGATTATGTTCATACGATGAACCAAGAGGATTAGATTCATTTGATGAATCAAATCGATTAAGAGTAATCCTAATTGGCTAATCGAGTTGGACTCAAGTCGATTCATGTGTTCAACGAGTCTAATTTAGATTATAATCATTGAATCAATTTAATTAAACGAATTAGATTCATTATATTAAATCGATGAATTAAATGGTCGGATTAGATCAACCACGAGAGATTAAGTCAAGTTCGACTTGACTGAAGATGAAGAGTCAAGTTTAACTCGACTTTATGCCACTCATCGGTGAGTCAGTATCGAAGCGTAAACGACGATGCTACACATCATCACGGTTGCTAAGAGGGACGCCAATTACGGGAGTTACCAAGAGTCGTGACTCGCATTCCACGGAGGTTACTACATCTCTTAATGTGGCCGCCACATAACGAATAAGTTTCATTTCATGAGTAATTCTCATTCATTCCTTCATCTTCTTCCTCGCTCCACCTCTCCCTCTCCTCCTTTCGTCGAACACTCTGTGCAAGACACCGCTCGCTTCTCCACCTATCAGGTTCGCGGATACGCATAGAGAATTGTCTACCTTGACAACTTGAGATCCGAGACCTTGGACGAGCGGGATTCGCGAAAGGCACGCATCAAGGGTAAAAATCTCTTAACATATAGTTCTAGTGTAGATCTATAGGTAGGTAAACTCGTACTCGTAATTTTGTTTTCGAAAGTTTTTACTTCGCACGAATCCGTGGCTGGGGGTTTCGGGGTTTCCGCGACGCGAAAAGTGATTTTCACGGCCCGAAAAACCCAACACGACCGAGGAGATAAGTTCGATCCCTCAACACGGAAGGCTAACAAGAAGGCTAAGATACTTGAAATTGTATTGAAACCATAAAGAAGTCTAATCCTATCCTAACTGGGAGAGGAACTCGATTGTTCGGTCAGGAGGGTAATAAGAAAACCAATATTACCATGCTCATGCCACGAATGATAGAAGTCTGATCCTATTCCAACAAAGGAGAGAGAAGCACGATCCCTCGACCGGGAGGATAATAAGAAGACCAAGAAAACCTTAAAAATGTCCTAAATACCGCGAAGAGGTCTCATCCTGTCCCAACCGGGGAGAGAAACTTAATCCTTCGGTTGGAATGGTAATATTCACCAATAATACCATGCTCATGCCAAGAATGCGAGAATCCAGATCCTATTTCGACCGAGGAGAGGTCTCTGATCCTTCAGTCGAAGGGGAGAGGGTAATAATAAGAATATTGAAAAATCCAAAAGAAAACCGAGAATATCCAGCTACCCGTTCAATCGTGATCAAAAAGAGGGTAATACGAAGAAGGCCAAGAATACGATGAGAATGTCCTGAATACCATAAAGAAGTTCCATCGTGTCCTAATCTGAGAGATGAACTCAATCCATTAGTCGGGATGGTAATAAGAAGACCAATAATACCATGCTGATGTCATGAATGCTAGAAGTCCCATCCTGTTTTGACTAGGGAGAGAAGCTTGATCCTTTGGCCAGAAGGATAATAACAAGACGGCCAAGAATACCCTGAAAATGTCCTAAATACAACAAAGAAGTCCCAATAATACCATGCTTGTGCCAAAAATGGCAGAAGTTCCATCCTATTCTAACAGGGGAGAGGAGCATTATCCCTCGGGCGAGAGGATAATAACAAGAAGGCAAAAAATACCCTGAAAATGTCCTGACTACCACAAATAAGTCTCATCCTGTCCGAGCCGGGGAGAGGAACTCGATCCATCGATCGGGAGGGTAATAAGAAGACGAATAATACAGTGCATGTGCCATGAATGCCAAAAGTTTCATCCAGTTCTGATCGGGGAGAGAAGCTCAATCCTTTGGCCGAAGGATAATAACAAGGCCAAGAATACCCGAATACCACAAAGAAGTCTCATCCTATCCTGACCGAGGAGGGTAACACGATCCTTCAGTCATGAGGGTAATAAGAAGACGAATAATACCATGCTCATGCCAAGAATGCTAGAAGTCCCATCCTATTTCGACTAAGGAGAAGAAGCTCGATTCTCGACCGGGAGGATAATAACAAGAAGGCCAAGAATACCTGAAAATGTCTTGAATACCACAAAGAAGTCCCATCCTATCCCAACCGGGGAGAAGAACTCGATACTTCGGTCGGGAGGGTAATAAGAAGACCAATAATGTCATATTCATGCCAAGATTGTCAAAAAGAACCATTGAATTCAAACCGGAGAGAAGAGCTTGATCCCACAATTGGGCACAATAATAAGAATGTCCAACCTTGATAGGGAAAATCCCTCCGAGGCAAGGGGGAGTAGCGACCCAAGACTAGGGCAAGACCTACCCGACCAAGGGAAGTAGTGACCCAAGGTCATGAAGATTGTACTAAGAATAGGCTAAATCTCACCCTGACCAATGGGAGTAGCTACCCAAGGTCGTGAGAATTGTACTAGAATAAGGGCAAGTCTCGTCCCTTCCAATTACTTGATTTGGCAACATAAAGTAGCTAAGCTTTAGGTCCAGACCATAAACCAATCTTCACCTCTAATAAGAGAATATCATATAGGAAGCTAACAATTTAAACGAAACCAATCATGAACAAAAATTATTGTGATGCTGAAAGAAAAAAAATCAGTCACAAAAATAAAAGAAAAATGCAAAAGAGTTGGTCACCTTAAACCAAAAATGTCTGAATTATAACCTCATCTTGTTTTCTTAACTAATTAAGAAATATATAAAAAAATCAATGTTAGTTCAATCTTTCTCGAAGGAAAGAAAATATTATTCTAAAGCATGACCGCAAGCAAGGTTTATAGACTTGGTATAATCAACTTATGCTATGATCATGGTAGCAAATTTAATCATTTACTAAATATTGTAGCATTTTCTTTGATGAAGCAATAGTTATAGTAAAAATAATCCATATTTTGAATTATAACATGATTATTGATGTTTTTTTTCAGAGCTAATAGTAAGTAAAACATGTTGGCAACCATAACGTTACAGGTTGGAAATATAAAAGAAGAATCCAGTAGCTAGGAAAGTAATGTAGCCAAATAGAAATAGTCCTAGAAATATTTCACGTGATGAAATAATAACTAAAGGGTGAGTGCTAGATAAGGCCTCGCAATACGAGCAATGAAGATCTTGCCTAAACTTTCAACAGAAAACAATGATTACATACATTTCTGTTTATATATATATATAATTCTTGTCCTTCTCAATTAGGTTTTTCTTTCATAATCATGTCAAAATAATACCAATAAACTAGAGAATAGCTCACTGCCAAAAGAGAACTAATCAAATGTCAAAGTTTTAAATTAAAGGTAGAGCATGAAAAGATGAAACATCAAATCAAAAGTATATGGTCTGTTTCAAATATCCGGAGGTTCTGTTACATTCATATGGAGGTTGGATGAGGAAGAAAAGGATTTAGGACATTGCAGCAAGCTGCACAAGAAAGAGAGCCTCTACTTTTCGACTTGATCATTATTCAAGAGGTGAATAAGCTCATTTATTTCATAGAATTGCGATCTTACGTAAAATCGATTTAGGGTCAAGATCGGATCCTAGAATCGTACGATCTTATCAAAAATCCTTAAAATTTTATCATACATGATTAATTAGAAAAAATACCTAAAAACTCATTTACATATAAATAAATAACTAATTTGCATATATATACAATCATTTACCCTCAACACCTCAGATTACATTACTATATGTACAAATTTAAATTAACTAGTAATTTAACTACCATTATCGCATAGTAATAATATTTATATTTTCATATAGAATATAAAATTTCTATTAACACAATAATAATAACACATTCAACGTCAAAAATATTTCCTTGGTTTATAAGATGATCCAATTTAAAGGCCGACAAAGCACTTAACGTATATAACAGAAGCTATTGAATCATTTGATTCAAATATGAACGCCGGAAATAATCTTCTAAATACTAGTTGATGTCACATAAATACTAGATCAAAAATTGATCATTTTGGAAAAAAGATATGACAAAATATTATTGATAAAAAACTAACTCAAAAATGATTAAACATATGTTTAAATAATTTTAAACCCTATCAACATGAAAAAAATAATAAAAAAAATATAAAATCTTCTTGGCTTCCGAAAAGGATTTAAATTATATTTTTTGGGTTTGAAATAGGGTGGTTAAGGATAGACTTTGAAATTTATTAAAGATCTATGAACGAATTTTGATTTGATATATTATAGACCTCGTGGTTCAAAGTTATGGCCTCTCAAAGCTTCCACCAATCCTGCTCCGATCCTGTTATGATTCTACCAATTCTGTTCCGATCCTACCGATCCTGCTATGATCCTACTGCAAAAATCGATTCTGCATGATCCTAGATGGATTTTGGATTTCCGGATCGTAGGATCGTATGATCCTACGATCCAAATCGTGATTTTGCAAACTATGAGCTCATTACAACCCATAAGTGCTTCAGCAAAATAAAACAAAAGAATTTCCACATTGTCTATCATGAGTAATGCCACAAAGCATTAAGAAGAGAACAGATTGGATGTATCTCAAGAAAGAGAAAAAACATAATGCCTATATGTTGATAGGGTGAATGCCCTAAATTATAGCAAAATAGTCATTTCTAGAAGGTCAAGCCTAAGCGAAGAAGGAAGAAATTGTAGATATAATGTAAACCTAGGAATCAACTATTGTAAAATCAATTTTGCCAAATCTAGTAAATTTTGTTTTTTTTCTTGGAACCTTGCTGGGAATATCATCCAACATATATATTTTTATGCTTGAAAATTGTAATAGCAAGATAAAAATAGCTATTTTGTGTAAGCACTATTGTATTTTGTACTTCTTTGTTCATTGATGAACGTTTCCACCAAGTACACAATACAAATCCATGATTTTGTATTGCTTCTTTGTTCTCCACAAGAAACTCAAATCATAGTAGTTTCCTAGTTTAGGCTGGCACTTGGTTAGTTGGAAATAAATTAGCAGTACATAACCTATCTGTATCTAGCAGAAAAATATGGTTAACCTATCTGTATCTAGCAGAAAAATATGGTCACTTACAGTACTCCAAAGTAACAAATCCACTGAGAGTCAAGGCTAGACTTAGGACTGCCGCTCTTCATGTGGGAAAATGTGCAAGCATTAGAGAAGATATAGGAAAAAAAACATCTATTAAAAGCAGAATATTAAACACTTATCAATTGCATGAAAAAGATAGCATCACTTTCAAGTGATAAGGTTGTCACCTGATTGAAAGAATAGCGCATAATAATGAAATTAAATTGTCCACAAGTGGACGGATAATATCGGAAGGATCACTTGGTAAAACAAAGAAACTGAAAGTCGCCTGTAATAAATAACTAAAATAAGGACAAAGCCAAAGGGCAGGTGAAAATATAAAACCTTTTAAGCAAGCTACCTTTAGAATACGGTTTCTAGCTTCAATCATGGTTCCACTAAAACCCAAGTTTTACACGCACACAAAGCAAGAGTCTGCAAAATATTGACACATAAATCTCCACATGAACAAGAGCAAAGACATCTTTATCATCCCCAATAATGGAAACTTCAATCTGATGAGGAAAAAACATAAATCACCTGAGTTTGCAGATGCTCAATGCTTGAATCAACCAACTCATTCTCATCTCACCCATCAATCTCAGGACATAATCGAGCATTTGATCTCTTTATTTTAAAGGGAATGAGATGCTCATTTCAGAAGAATTGATGACAACACGACCTTTACAGGAAGTGATAGAGTTATCAACATTTTACAATGCTCAAATAAGTTTATTTGTTAACAGGAAGAAAAGGCTTCAACATGTCCACACTAAGCGTATGAACCTCTCCTCCAAAGTGAAAGCAAAAAAATTAAATCACAAAAGAAAAGAAGTAATATTTGGCAGCAATGTCTTGGTAGAAGACAAAAATAGAAAAGTTTGCACAAATTAATCTAGGACAAGCCCAGATAACCTTTTTGTAGTTCTTGATCTAAGAATTAAGTGAAGCATGTATTGAAATGTTTTCAACTGAAAAACTGAGGTTTGGTATATGTATTAGTTAACATAAGAAGGCAAAAATACCAAATTTTTTAGTTGGTTAGTCATACTGGAGGGGTATAACCCAACCCAAACAAACCAGGAATACATTTTAGCAAAATTCGCTCTAGTGTTGACAAATCCTAGTTTTCAAAAGACTACATAAGAACATAAAATACTAGGCTCTCTTAGCTGAGACTATTGGTTGTTTTTCAATGCACCTTCCTGTCAATGCTTCAAATATTTACAAAACAAAAAAAGAGAACTTCAAGATCTGACACCACCAAGTTCTGGCATTTACATCAATAGAATCCATTTTCTCTAAATAAAGACTAAAGAATTTCATTAGACTCATCCTCTTATGCATAGATATTTGACATGCTCAAGAGTGTCAAGATTCTTATTAAGACATTATACGCTAAACTACTTAATATGATTTTCAAGTTAGAGCAATGTAAATTTCAAATTTAGGCCTAGGAATGAATGATAATGATTAAGCATTCCAAACTTGAGGTTTAAAACTAAGCACAAGTTCCAATTAATATATTTGAAAGAATCAAACCATTATTTTGTTTTTTCCCTCTAGTTGTACTTATTATCCAAAATCATGTGAATACTCTTAGAAATAGAAGTCTCTAATTTATTTAAATATATTGTGTAATGGAAATTAACAACAATTTAGATGTGTTCTCTAATATTTCAGTCAGTCTATCATTGCGAACTAAAATTATGAATGTCTCAATCATTTGTTTTCTTTGTTTGCAAATATGGATCATGTGTAGGTGCAGATCAATGAGACCGGAAAACTAAGGGGGTTGAACAGCACTTCAACCTACAAATAATTTTTGCCTTTTCTTGCATTTTATAAGGCCAAAAAAACTCAATAGTGATTTGCATGATGTTTGTATGTTTGTTCATATTAAAGTAAGCACATCAAAATAATAATAATCATAGAAGAATGCAATGCTAACAAGAGACCTTTACATGCTTAGAACCCTAATCCTACTAACAATCTATCCAAAGTTAAGTTGATCATGTCAGCAATCCAACTGTGAAAATCTCCTTGGATAAAATGGAGAAACCACATGTACAAAGACCTTGTAGAAGAAGCCTTTTGATAGCACTAAGTTGCATTTATCTCGACCAAACAAAGCTAGAAATCAAATATGATTTTTCATGCATTATTCTAAGAAGAAACATGCTCATTGTTTATATAAAGAGGCCTCTACAACTAACCAACAATACTTTTTGAACTTATCTTGACAATTGAAATCTGAAGGGGAGCCTTGGCGCAACGGTAAAGTTGTTGTCATGTGACCAAAAGGTCACGGGTTCGAATCCTGGAAACAACCTCTTGCAAAAAGCAGGGTAAGGCTGCATATAATGGATCCTTCCCCGGGACCCCGCATGGCGAGAGCTTCGTGCACCGGGCTGCCCTTGACAATTGAAATATATTTCAATTGACTCAAATTCAAATAAAAAGCCATGCATCTCTTATTGACAGTTTAAAAATCAACTAACTAAAGTTTCAATTGACTCAAATTCTCTTTAGTCAATTGGATTCCTTATTTAGTCAACTCAAGTATAATAAAGCGCATTTTATTCACGAACAAATAGTCTGTAGACAACTCAACAGTTGATTGAACACTAGTGGACTCAATCTGCTTAGAGATTCCAATTTTGCTCGCTCACACCTCCGTAACCCTATGTAAAAAAGCTTTGGGATCGAGCTTGGACATCGACTACAACAAGAAACTCATGTTACTAGATCGAAGGTTCTCTACAAGTCAAATTTGCTCACATCATTCTTGGATAATGTTGCCCAAATCACGTGAACCTCAAAATTACAATTTAACATATTTCTAAGATCATTGCCTTAAGGACTTCGCTAGCTTCCATATCTTCCACATGTCCAAAGGCTAACCCTTCCTACGATTGACCAAATGCCTCACCGCTACTTTCAATCCATTGTATGCAACCCTAACTTAAACCCTATGTGATACATCTCCATTGACGTTGACCACTTGAGGCACAATTGCACCAAGGGTATGACATATAGAGCACTCACTTTCTAGACATATAGGGTATGACATATAAATACATAGGTTATAATTTCCTTATATAGTACCCTTTTTCAATGTCTGCTATATTCCTAGTTGGCAAATACTCTTCCCGCACTACAAGCCATTTCTTTCATAGGATTTTTGTTGCCCAAGATCAACCACCCTTCTGCCAAAACCATATGTGTTCTTACAGTGACCAAGGTCTTCCTTCCCTCACGAAACCATCTTCTCCAACAAACAACCCTTCACAGCTCTATGTAATAAAAAAAAAGTGCCAAGGAGCCAAAGTTTCTACCTCTGCCTACTACCCCAAGAAATAGGAGAGGATTCCTCTGCCTCTTTTCTTGGAGAATTGAATAGTTTGTCACAGAATGCAACAAAATAGATACTCCTTGGAGATAGAAAGACAATTATTGGAACAATAATTCTATGGTACTTGGTATTTCAAATTCATTAAGTAACCAAACATAGGAGTACTTATTCCACAGAAAATCAAAGGGAATAAAATAGTAATTACCACATAACTATTTTAGAAATCATGTAGCATTATAGTATTGAAATATGAAAATAATAATTAAAAAAAAAAGGTATGCAACCTCCCAATATAAAAACACTTAAAAGAAATAAGACAATTTAGAGTCATAGTTGAGCTCATATCTCAAGAAAAATAGCAAACTCTTAGTAACACCACAATGAATTTTTAAAAAAGTAATAAAGGATCAGATCAGGGATCATACCACTAGTGCAATTATTCTAGCTTGAATGACTTGTTGAAGGAGCATATCTAGCATCATATCCATACATTAGTGCTAAAGTTGCATATGTATCGCCCACATCCTCTAAAACTATCAGAAAAGTAGGACAAAAACCTAGAAGAAATTTTAGAGAAATGAGTTGCATATGTATTGCTAGGATTTTCACTGAGTAATTATTAGAAAACTTAACAAAATAAATAAATAATACAATGTGAATCTCAAAACCAATTGAGGTTAACTGTGTCTTGTTGATGTTAAACAAAAAGCGGCAATAAATATTTAAGAGTAAAAAAAATAATACTTCTTAGAATCATGGTTTTCACTATTTTATGTACCAACTGATAGTTGCGTAGGGATCAAGACAATATTAATATAATAGGTAAAATTATAAACCACATTGCACGTAGAACTGTAAAACCAAGAAATATTAGTCCTTAGTGGAATCATATCTACCATGCAATGCCTTAATGGATTAAGAATTTTGTTCCAAAAACAGACTAATATGCCAAAATGTCGAGGCAAGAATACTATTCATAGATTGAGTATTTCTATCAAATATACTTAAAAAAACAACCTAGAAGAATAACCCTTGTTTAAATTGTGAGTGTTGTCTCACATGTATCAGGAGATACACCCAATTCTAATTCTACTTCAACACAAGGCACAACATGCCAATAAAACACGACATAGTGAAGGAACAGGAAATATTTTGTATAGCATTGTTTTTTTTAAAAAAAAAAGTATAATTACATGCATTCACAGACCCAAAATGAAAACCTTAGACATAACTGATTTTATCTCAAACTTTGTCATAAGTAGTAATGCATTAATAAGCTAGATCGAAGATACGATCTATGTCTAACTTATTGAGCAAATTAGAGAAACTCTCATAAACAAAAACACAAATTAGACATGAAGATGCCGAAAAGAAAACATCACACACAAATGAAAAAATAATTATATAGTTGATGGACACATAGCAAATAGTGTTTCCAAACTCCTATCAGCAAAGTTTTAGAAATTGCTAATGGTGCACATAGACAATTCCTTCACTCAGACCAATCAATAGATAACTATTTCTTCAATGTCAAATCAACACATTGATAAAGAGAGGATTAAAGAAAGGATTAAAGGAAGGACATTAGCACCAAATAATAAAGAGAAAAAGAAAGTCCTTGGCAAAAAGATAGATAGAAATCACAGCTTAACCTTAAGTAGACCTTAGCCCGATGAGAACAAGATGTCTTCTTGGATTAAGTCTCATACTCTAGGTTTAGTTTTCCACTAGTTGCAGACATATAACATGGAAATATCATAGAATAGTATAAACACCTAAGTGGCAAATGACTCAATGATATATATTTAGAAATTGTGATTTAGTTTTTGAAGAATTTGATGGTGAAATTTTAAGAATAATAATCACAACAATTGCAGCAAAAATAAGGAGTTTTGGACGACAAGATTATAATATTGATATCATGTGGAAATTATGGCAAATAAAATCATGAATATGGCAAGCTTAAGTCATTGAGTCTAATGGTACATGCATAATATATACAGATTCAATGGTAGTTTTGAGTTCTTTCAAAATGCCCATTAAGGTAAAAGATGGTTTTCATAGATTAGAATGTTGAGCAATTAGGAAATATGTAATAAATGAAAAGAAAAGAAAAATATCATTATGGATATGTGAAGTTACATGAAAAGATAAAATAAAAAATATTATCTATGAGAAATTAGATATAACTTCAGTAGATTATAAAATGATGACAAAGAAATTTTAGTTATGGGAAAGGTGTCAAGATACAGGATGGCAAATAAATTTTAATTAATTTGATTATTTAAAAAAATGTTAATTAACTTAGAATAAGTTATGTCTAAGGATATATACTCTTATGTCTTTCATAAAGTGCAATAAATAGATATGACCTATGTAGTTAATATGGAATTAGAAAAAAATAAAAGTTGTAACAAGTTATGTGAGACTACACACAATCACTTAAATATAATGTCATTTGTATAAGGTACTTGTTTATAAATAAAATATGTTGATACAAAAAATTATTTGAGTTAAATTCCAAGCCCATAAACAAAACAAAAAGGTAGAAAATATAATATATCACCAAATTGAAGATACAATCATGTAATGATCTATAAGTAGAAAAGCTACCAAATGGACACTTACATTGATTATCATGTCGTCCCCTCGGGACGATCTAGTGGCTAGCACATGAGGTATTGTCATCATGAGGTCTAGGGTTCGAATCTCGACAAAGTCAAGGTAAATACCTCCCATATATGCTAGTCACTATTTCAAAGGCTAGTAGCCGCCCATGATTTACCTCCTTCGTGTTGGCTCTGGGACGGATTGGCGGGGGCGTTGGGGGCGAGCGTATTCGCCTTTTGCCACCACATTGACTATCATGTCATCCCAAGTCTCTAGATAAAATAAATCCCTACCTTAAATCGTCATGATCACTTATATATGCCTTCATTTTTGGAACCTAATACTTGCCAAGAATAAATTGTGCCAAAATTTGAAGATTTGGACGTAATTAAAATTGACACAAATAGGAAGAGTCAAAGAAAAGCCAAGTTGGGATTTTGGCATGTTCTTGGGAAGAAAGGGCAGCCTAGGATTATTTTTAGCTTAGCAAATGATTTAAGGATAGAAACACTTACATAAATAATTTAGGTATATTATTTATGCTAAATTGACATGATTGCTTGTCCATGAATATGCTAACAATATAATCCAATGTAAATGTAGGCTTAGTGTAATAGCAGGGTGACTTAAGATTCTCATCGTCATAACAATTATTATTTGAAAAGTCAAAAAAAAAAATTAGGCCTGTAATTTTTGTAAGACTCAATAAGTCTTACAGTCACTTTAAAGAGAGGATTTTGTGAGAATCACAGGCTATAAAAAGATTTAGGGGTATTAAAAATGAACCTGACCCGACGGCCCAACCCAAGTCGACCCGAAAAAAATCAAGTTCAGATTAGACATTTTCGGGTTCGGGTCGGGTTCAGGTTGAAGGGTTGCAAATTTTTAGGTTGGGTCGGATCGGGTTCGGATTGATCCAAATATAGACTTTTTAGGGTTAAATCAAATTTTATTTTAAAAATTAAGACATTTTTATGTATATTAATATCAATATTTGTATGTTAATAATGAAGTATTGAGATAAAAGTGAAGAATTATAGGAACAATAGTTTAAAAAAAGTCATTTTGACTAGAATTTTCGGGTTATTCAGGTCAGGTTCGGGTTAGTCGGGTTCGGGTATAGGGGTTTTGGATTGAATTCGGGTTTGAGTCGCGTTCGGATTGAGTTAAAAAAAATTCAACCTGACCCAACCCGACCCGATCCATCCGAATTGACACCTTTAAAATGATTCCAATAGCACCTTCAACTTTATATGCATAATTCCAAAGTCTTCAATTACAGATACCATCCATGAAATGCCTTCACTGGAAACCTTAGGATTCTTATGATGCTCTTTTATAATTTTGTAGAGCTTGAACATCAACCTGCATCTTATATACAAATAAAAAAAATTGTAAAAACTAATCAAATTCCTTACTCTATTAAAAATGAGAAAAAACAGTAAGTATCCTTGTAGTTAGATTTGAATTTTAAGGATATTTAATCTAAGGGGATGTTTCTTGCTGACATGCATAAGCGAAAGAGCCACCGATATTAAAATATGAAATCAAGCAATGAAAACCAAATCAAAATCTGAACATATTGATCTCAGATCCTGAAGATTCCCAATTTCCTCTTTAAAAAATAAAAAGCTGCAAAAAACAAATCTTGTCAATGTTATAATGATTGATTGTACGACATATTGAACCATTACAAGTAATGAAAATCTTATAGGTTGTACTACTTTACAATTGATATATGTAATAGAATGACATGTTACAAATAACTAGATTTATCACTTATATTCGTATATGAAAAAGCACACCAAATAGACTAGACAACTAAACATAATAATGACAAGAAAGAGGGATTCATTACCTTCTAGCCGATCCTTCCAAACACTACTCTTTATTTGAGAGACAGTTTCCATCTTTACGCATGATCCCAACAATCTTCCTTCAATTTCCTCTAAACTCATTTCGCAATCAAAGAAATTAAGAACCAAATCAAAAAATAGAGTATTAGCAAAAAAAAAAATACCCAAAAGATTCATTGAATATTTATTCTACATTACATTTACGTATTACCCAAAAGAAAACAAGAGGTCTTTAATTCCAAAAAAAAATATTATTGGAGTTTTGCTGAGACAAATTATCTCGACATCTTCAATCACAACAAAATCCTTCAATTGTTCCACCCCACCTATTGTTTTCGCTTACGGTTTAGCAGTCGCACAATTCTTACTAGGGAGCTAAAAAGATATTCAATCAAATTGAAATCCACTAGTTGGATATGAAAATCACATTACAAATAATATCAGCGCTTGCCAATGTTTGGGTAGGTTTCTTCCCACTAAGCATGCTAGCATTAAACAGCCATATGAATGAGCTATCAGCATGCTCAATAAAATATCATATCAAGAAAGAAAACTTAGAAACCTATATAATGACTAATGAGTTATGAGTTATCTATTGCAATCATTTTATGTTGTTGAAACTCCAACAAAAAGTAGGACAAAATTAGTTAAGTTGTAAAAGAAAAGGGAGAAGCATTCATACAACATCCAAAGGAGAGAGAATGAACACCAAAATCTGACATTCAAATCTAAAAAAAAAATAAAAGAAGAAAGAAGAAGCTCGTCAATAACAACTTTTACCTAGAAAGACAAATCTTACCTTCTTGAGTTTCAAGAAACAAGAGCATCATTCTCTAGTCATCCATAAATGAGCATACATATAGTGCCCATATATTTTAGTCCAACCTTCGAAACATAAAAAAACTCACGATGAACACTTCATGAAAACATACTAATTATAGCATTTCAAATGATTCAAGGGGAAAAAGAAACAAAACCAACCTTGGACATTCTGGCTATTAATCTTGAGCAACTTGGAACATTTTTTAGAACTCAAAAACAAAAAACTCTCTAAAGACTTCACATAGTTGAAATATCAATAAAAGAATATCAAGCCAAAACTATAAAGTGGAAGAAAACAAAAAGGACAAAAGAGGCAACATAACATGTGTCATAAATTTACAAGACTTGATGTCAAGGGCACGAGCATGGATCCAATCTAGTGGCTAAATTTTTAGAATAAAGTTAAGAAAGACTTGGTGGTTCTTTAAGTTTTCATTGATGAAGAATTTATCATATTTGGCACTTTCTTATATCAGTTCTATGATTGACAACCACAATTTAGCAAGGTAATGAAAAAAGAACAAAAATTCGAGGTAATAAAAAAAATCAATTTATTTTGCACAATTCAATTCTAATGACAATAGATAAAAGAAAAAAAAATCCGATATGGAAAAAAATTTAAAACATAATTGATTGTATAATAGATAAAAGGAAATTCCAATTAAAAAATGATCGCCTCCTTTCATAGCAAAAAGTAATTGATCTATTGGCCACAATGAAGCAACCCTACGGGATGGGAGTGAAGTGGTTTACAGCTGCATTTTGAATCTACATGAAGCTTTGCACCGGATGCCAGCAACTAGGACACCATGTAGCGCACTGTAATGCCTCCCGGAATCCCCAAACAATGAATACAATTGTTGGGAACCATGAAGACCTGGATAGTGCTGCTAATGAGGCTAGTAATGAGACAACACAAGTCCTGTGATAGAGGGAACAACCCGACAGAATAGTCAACCACCTACACATCAGCAAACAGACAATGACTATAACATCAACGTTTCACTACCACTGATATTAGAAGATCTTGAGGAGAATGACCCACCGACCCTGGTGTGCACAGATGGTCTGAACCAGAAGGACATGTGCCCACTTGGGGACAGTAACGATTTAAAGTTGTCCCAACCTCTGACAGTCTCAAATGAGGAAGCTACCTGAAAATTAGATTCTAAGAAAGGTTCATATACTCACTCAAGGGAAGTCATCACAACATAAGGGAACTTTTAAATAAAGCAAGAGCTGATCCTACAAGGCATTCTGATACAATTGCAGCAACTGCAAGACGCCTAGTGACTGATAAAATCTTTGACATGCAAGAAAAAGAATTTGAGAAATAGTTTCAGCAATCATAAATACAGGAGTTCAAAGGATGGAACCCAATTGCAAAAGCTACCGTTCAATGCTGCCTGAGCACACGCAGGGGCTACCATTTCAACGACTGCATTCACTATTTGGTGTAGCTCATGTGTCAAAAAAAAAAAAAAAGAATTAGAAAGCATGGTAACTAACTCATCGATAATGAGAATGTGTTTGTTCTGAGCATAATTATCTTTCCATATTCCAGTTATAGATTATAAGTCACTAGGTGAATGTATCTTATTCAATTCCAAAGCCTTGCACCTTCAAAAAATATATAAGCAATGAAAAAATTAAAAAGTCATACATATCTAGTGAAGTATGTATAAGCAATGATAGCATTATCCAATTCTCAAGTACTGAAGTCACTTGAGCATTAACCAACATGCCAGGAACCAATAGGTCAATTGAGAGACTTTTAAGATCTTTAACCTACGATAGAAAATCAAGACAAACAATAATTAGATTAAATATTAAAACATAGACAAATGAAAGACTAAAACAAACAACACATTTTGCGACCACATCAGGATTAGAATCATCATAGAGAACAGGTCGAGCTTTATCAAAGCTTTTAACATAACACTATATAAATTGTCTCACAGTAAGCATATTGGAAGAAGAAAAGTGGAGAGCAATATTTCTTCATGAATCAATAAAATCACAGTCAGAAAAATGAAATAAATAATAGCGACAGAAGATAGAAAAAACTATACATGGAACAAAAAAATCGAAAGATACTTTCCTAGAGAAAATAGGCAAATGAAAACTTCCCGCCAAGAATGACCAACCATAAAAGTACATATCTGAAATACTTATCAGATATCATCAAACAGCACATTGTTGACATGATCAAAAAAACCATTTAAAGTTCAAATAGTAACCAAACAACCGATAGGCCAAAACATAGAACAAAAAATAAAACTAGAAGCATAGAATTAATTTACCTTATATATATGTTCATATGATTATAATTTAAAACTGCATAGAATTATTTATCATGGCTGAGATACTGCAACAATGACATATCAATAAATCTTTAGACAATAATGGTATATCACAATTTGTTCGTTACGTCCACTCATAAGAAATTCCTTTCAAACATAATCCTAATATCAATCAAACTAATTGTTAAATCATAAGCATTCTTTCAAACTGCAAATCAAATATGAGTGCTCGAGTGATCAATTCAAAACATCACAAAGTACTAAGCTTTATAGTCACAGTTTCTAAGAAATCTAGGTAAAAGAATTGGAAAGACAACCACCCAAACTCAAAATTAATTGAAAACCAAGATTTCAATGATGATAAAGGAAATCATCATATGGAATGTGCATCAAAATAGTACATTCAAAAAAATAAAAAGATGACTAAATGATTTGGTCCATGCGCCTTTCATACATGTTGCTAGGCAGAAAAGAACTTAATATAGTCAATAGTCCTCTCAATACATACCCCATCAAACATAATAATCTTCCTTGAGGAAGAAAAAAAACGTGTCAGTAACTTAGGAACAAGGAGAAGACAAACTGAAAGTTCAAAAAAAGACGAGACATAAAAAAAGATTATGCTGCTTAATTATATGTATTCAGAAAGATAAATATTTAGAAAGCAGCAAAACTGGAACCATGGAACCATCTTGTCGTGCTTTACTTAAACCAAGTGCATCAATTTTCACAATGGTAAAGTTGTTGCTTTGTGACCAAAAGGTCACGGATTCGAATCCTAGAAACAACCTTTTGCAAAAAGCAGAGTAAAGTTGCATACAATGGATCCTTCCCCGGACCCCGCATAGCGGGAGCTTCGTGCACCGGGCTGCCCTTTTTTTTTATTAGAAATTATTAATGAAAAGAGTGATAAACACACAGAAAAAAAAGATACAATACCAAAAGCATGACAATATATCAAGAAATTATAAAATCTTAAGTAATAATCTGATGTGAAAGAACATACATATAAAATAGACGTGATGTTCGGGTAACAGCTGATCGACGTGATGTTGAAATGCACCATACATCATTAGGATATCTAGAACACCTACATCACAAATGCTGACAGAATTTAAGCAACAAAAAATTTAACTAGTTAGAAGGAACATATTTACTTTCTACAAACTTCAACACAGCATAAGTGAACCTACTTAATTGTCATCGAATTCACACCATTATTGAAAGCGATGATTGTTAATCCGGGAACATAAATTTATTAACATGTGACTGAGATTATAAAGTTGAAATGCTTATACAAAAAATTATAGGATTCAATAACCTAAAAATAATGATAACAATTAGTTTGGTAGATTATATATGAGCTACTACCATGGAGTAAAAAAATAAAAAGAAACCCTCTTTTCCAATCCTGCCCCAACCGGTGAGAGGAACCAGATCCTTGGTTATGAGGAAAATAATAAAAATGTTAAGATTACCAAAATATCCATTTCATTAGGATTGAGATGAAAGGACTCGATCCTACAACTAAGAATAATAATAAGAATGTCCAGAATACCAGAATATCCATTTCCTTTGGACCAAGGAGAAAAATAATAATAATAATAATAATAATAATAATAATAAAATCTGTATGTACCAGAATTATAATCCAACTGAGAAAAAGAGCTCGATCCCACGGTCATTAAGATAATAAGAAGAAGAATGCCTAAATACCAACGATTTGCTGTTAAGAATAAGAATGCTAGAATACCCATCTCGACCGATGGGAAGAGCTCAATCACTATATCAGGAGGATAATAACAAGAAAGCTAAATAATCTCCCAATCGAATAAAGGAGTTTGATCCCTGGTAGGAGGATGACAACTAAAAAACCAAGAATACCAGAAGTCTAATAATGTCCTAATAGAGCATATCAATAATATCCCAGTCAGAGAGAGGAGCTCAATCACAATAACAGGAGGAATAACTAGAAAGCCAAGAATACCAGAAGTCCAATAATGTCCCGACCGAGGAAAGGAATTTGATCTCTTGGTCGGGAGGAAGACAACTAGAAAACCAAGAATACCAGAAGTCAAATAATGTCCCAGTCGGGGAGAGGAGCTCAATCACTAACAGGAGGATAATAATCAGAAAGCCAAAAATACCTGAAGTCCAATAATGTCCCAACCGAGGAAAGGAATTCGATTCCTTGGTCGGGAGGATGACAACTAAAAATCAAGAATACCATAAGTCCAATAATACCAGAAGAGCATATCAATAATGTCCCAGTCGGGGAGAGGAGCTCAATCACTATAACAGGAGGATAATAACGAAAAAACCAAGAATACCAGAAGTCCAATTGTCTCAGTCGGAGAGAGGAGTTCAATCACAATAACAGGAGGAATAACTAGAAAACCAAGAATACCAGAAGTCCAATAATGTCCCAGTTGGAGAGAGGAGCTCAATCACAATAACAGGAGGAATAACTAGAAAACCAAGAATACCAGAAGTCCAATAATGTCCCAGTTGGAGAGAGGAGCTCAATCACAATAACAGGAGGAATAACTAGAAAACCAAGAATACCAGAAGTCCAATAATGTCCCAGTTGGAGAGAGGAGCTCAATCACAATAACAGGAGGAATAACTAGAAAGCCAAGAATACCAAAAGTCCAATAATGTCCCAGTTGGAGAGAGGAGCTCAATCACAATAACAGGAGGAATAACTAGAAAGCCAAGAATACCAGAAGTCCAATAATGTCCCAGCCGGGGAGAGGAGCTCGATAATAATCAGAAAGCCAAGAATACCTGAAGTCCAATAATGTCCCAACCGAGGAAAGGAATTCGATCCCTTGGTCGGGAGGATGACAACTAAAAATCAAGAATACCAGAAGTCCAATAATGTCCCAATAGAGCATATCAATAATGTCCCAGCCGGGGAGAGGAGCTCAATCACTATAACAGGAGGATAATAACTATAACAGGAGGATAATAACGAGAAAACCAACAATACCATAAGTCCAATAATGTCCCAGTCGGAGAGAGGAGCTTAATCACAATAACAAGAGGAATAACTAGAAAGCCAAGAATACCAGAAGTCCAATAATGTCCCGACCGAGGAAAGGAATTCGATCTCTTGGTCGGGAGGAAGACAACTAGAAAACCAAGAATACCAGAAGTCCAATAATGTCCCAGCCGGGGAGAGGAGCTCAATAGAGGATAATAATCAGAAAGCCAAGAATACCTGAAGTCCAATAATGTCCCAACTGAGGAAAGGAATTCGATCCCTCGGTCGGGAGGATGACAACTAAAAATCAAGAATACCAGAAGTCCAATAATATCCCAATAGAGCATATCAATAATGTCCCAGCCGGGTAGAGGAGCTCAATCACTATAACAGGAGGATAATAACGAGAAAACCAAGAATACCAGAAGTCTAATAATGTCCCGACCGAGGAAAGGAGTTTGAGCCCTTAGTCGGGAGAATGATAACCAGAAAGCCAAGAATATCAGAAGTCCAGTAATGTCCCGACTGAGGAAAGGAATTTGATCCCTTGGTCGGGAGGATGACAACTAGAAAACCAAGAATACCAAAAGTCCATAATGTCCCAATAGAGCATATCAATAATGTCCCGGCCGAAGAGGAGCTCAATCACTATAATAGGAGGACAATAATGTCCCAACCGAGGAAAGGAGTTTGATCTCTTAGTCGGGAAGATGATAACAAGAAAGCCAAGAATATCATAAGTCCAATAATATCCCAACCAAGGAAAGGAGTTTGATCCCTTGGTCAGGAGGACGACGACTAAAAAACCAAGAATATCAGAAGTCCAATAATGTCCAAATAGCATACCAATATGTCCCGACTGGGAAAGGAGCTCAATCACTATATTGGGAGGATGATAACCAGAAAACCAAGAATACCACAAGTCCAAAAATGTCACGACCGAGTAGATAAATTAGGTACAATATTAAAAATTCCGATAAGACTAGAAGACGAGTCACATCTGGGATAGAATACTAATGAGATTAGAAAACCAATCCACTAGGGAATATTTGTGAAAAAAGACTAGCCCAGGCCCGGGTATATGTCGAAGATATAAGAAAACCAAGATCACCTAATAATATCGAGAAGTCTAATAGGATAATAATTCCAATCCCTCCCAGAGATAGTAAGTGAAAAAACCAAAAGATCTGAAAAACTAATGTTGTTGAGGGTTATTAGTAAGATCAGAAAACCAATCCCCTAGGAGAATATTAATAAGATATGGATAAGATTATAAAATTAATCCTACTCGGGGTGCAGACCAATACAATCAGAAAAACCAATCCCGCAAGGGAATATTAATAAGATCATAAAAGCAATCCCGATAGGGAATAACTTAGAAGTCAAATAAGATAAGAAATTCAATCCGCATTATAAGATACTATAGCTTGGAGGTTGTTATTCTCAAATAAATAGAGATTCTGCTATAGACAATTATTAGTAGAGACTCCTATACTTCAACCAACATGGAATATTATAGGTTAACATGGTTTTTGGCTTAATCAAATTGCTTCATTAATATATAATCTATATCCCCTATACAACAACAATCAAGCCTTATTGGCAGGGTCGGCTAATCAAAATCCTCTATGGAACTAAATATTCTCCTCTTACATGTAAATGATAGAATTCAGATGTAAACAGTTCAAATACATACAATAATAAATAATGCAATTAATACTAACCAATACCATTTTTCAGCATGAATTCTCGCTAAGTCTATTGATCCATGCTAGCCATATATAACAATGCAATACATACACTTAATTTGCAAATCAATTAAGCCCATTGCTAAAATTAAGATAGCACCACTAATTCTCCTTCACAATCAATAGCAGAAAAATTAATAAATTCCGAATGTATACATCAAGCATCATGTGTCTACATTTGTTGCCATTTAAAAGTTCAAATAGATGTGATTGATTGAACGTATAATCAAAAATAAATCAACATATATCCATTTCAAAATGAACAACCGACGAGGACTAACAAAAACCTATATTGTATTAGTAAACTTTTAACAAAGCACAAGCCTGATCATATAGCTGATAAAAAAATGACTCTGATCAAAGCTTAATCAAAATAGCCAAGAGTGAACTTAATTGATTCCTGATCATATAGCTGATAAAAAATTGTTTCATTGAAATTAGCACAAACCTGTTCCTTGTTAGATTGATCCTCATAATCAAATAGAAAGCACATATGAAAATAACTATTGTAAGAAGAACCTTAGAGGACTCATTCTGAATTTCTAAACTCACTTTCTATATTTCATACCAATAAAGACCAGAAACATATGAGACCAAAAGAAGGTGAAATCACAATTAATTAAGCTAAAGAACCAACTATAGAAATGTCAAAGCAATTATTATAAAATCAATCAGAAACGAGAGCAAAAAAAAAACCTGGATGTAAATGGCAGCTCTATGCTCCTTGATGTGCATATATTTCTGTAGGCCAAGGAAACCATGAATAATAAATTGGAGTACGACAACAACTGAATGAATATACATGAAGCCATCCCCGAACATGCAAAAAATTCTGGCCAACCTAAGAAAAACAAAGAAATGTCATGCAATTTGATATCTCAATAAAATTATGCTATGCACATAAGGGATCAATATATATAACGAATTGCAACCCAAGAGAATAAAGTAGAAAAAATTATATAATCAAAAAGTGGAACTCATGTTATCACATTAATTCACTTCTATCCAATGAAATTTAAAAATTATATCCGCAACATGGATCGAGTACTTCATTAGTGACTACCACAATGCTCGTACTCTACAAAGAAGTTTGTAAATATTCCTTGGACCTGGAAAAAAATAATAATTAGCTTTTAAAAAAGCCAATTTCTTCAAAACACTTCAGATTAAAAAAAAAAGTAAACATTTGATGCCCACAAAAGCTTCCACAATGCTATTTAGACTTAGAACTATGCATTTTATAGAAAAAGAATTTCTGCAAAGTACCTATTGTAATTGCAGCAATTGCAACAACTCTAGTGACAAAAAACTCCATGACTAACCAAAATTTTGAAGTGGTTCTAAATTATCTTTGCAACATTTTCCAAAACCCCATTTCTCCGTGCATCTAAACTGCAATCTAACCAGCTCTACGAATGATTTTAGGCTCCCAAAGAAGGAAAAGACAAATACTTCTTGTAAGCTCATAAAGATATATGGCCTTAGATTTAACAACTGTAAAGACATCAACACAATTGTTACATGTTTTTACTTACAGTGGCTTCAGACAAATCTTGCAAAACATGAAAGAGGACGAGTTAAAAGAAAATTAACTAAGAACTTTACCTACTAGTTACATGTGATTAACTTTCAAGATAAAGATTATTTTTTAGAAAAGATAATCACATGATGGCTGAGTGCAACAATGAAACCAATAGCGGTGTCAATGGGATGATGTTAAATACGTAGGTACAAGAACAATTCAAAGTTTAGAAGATATGTTATACTTGACCCAAGGACTAACTTCCAAGAGAATGTGAAGGACATAAAGTATCCTCCAATGCTATAAGAATAGACAAAAGTAGTATTACAATACTGAAGCACTTATTGCACCTATTTAGTTAGGGAAAAGTATGAACATAGATCATGATCTAGAAAAAAAAATAAGATTTTTGACATGTCAAACCCTCAAAATCACAAGAAGGTTGGATAATGAAATGGAATAAAGTTCTCTCGGTTCACTATTAGCAGCACGAAATGACTCATCTGCAATGTGTAGCCAAAAACTGATCATGTACGGTCAATTCCAACTACAAACAGCAAATACTTTTAAAGTGTATACTTTTAAAGTGTATGATACACAACTAATAACATAAAAAGAGAATTGAAAGTAATAGCCTACAAAAAATTAACAGAGATGGACTAAAAGGGAAAGTGTCCATAAGGAGCATGATACTCAGTTGAAGACAAGGAAATTCTTTTATAAAAAACTGAAATGCCCATCTAAATTTACCTACATAAAAGAGTTGACAAGGAACATATCTGGACAACATTATTGCAAAAGAAAAACTTCAATATTATGCTGAAGATAAACGACCATGCTCATAACCTTGATTTATTGTGTATTACCAAGATCTTCCTAGCACTCTGGATGTCAGTCAAGCTACAAAGGTTGTTTTCCTTGCAACATTTTGTAGAAAAAGGAAATTTTCTTAACAAATAAAATAAAATGTAACTCTGGAAAATCAAAATTACTCAACAGAGTCATGTCATGGAAATTCCAATACCAAGAATATGTAAAGACTCAAAACATCAAAGAATTGCAAGCATCCATAGCAGTAAAGAGGAAGAAAAAGGAGAGGAGTGAAGAAGTAACCCAAGATCTTGCACATAACTAGGTCTCATATGGGCCTTCAACTATCCATGGAAAGGAACAAGGAAAATGAAGTTGGTTTCAATTTGTCTAATTGAAATAAAAATGAAAAGAATGCATCCAAAAGTCAATACCTTGCTATACAACTCAGGCTTCTATCAAAGAAACAGAATTATCTGGACCAGATCATTGAATGATTCATTTACCACCCTTCCTTTCGTGGAGAGAAAGAAAGTACAATGGTATTTTGTTGCTTTATATATTTATCTCTTTGAAGATATAGAATCCTAAAATTCCTTTTGAATACGACAAACTAACATTATCAGATATGATGAAAGTAAAGGGACTATTCATGGAGGCAGAGCATGGACCTATCACAAACAACCTCAAAGAGCTGAATTGCACCTAAGTTGCCTTAGACAACTTAGGCTAAGATTCTCGGTTCCATTAAATTAATAGGATGTCATAAGATCAAATGGAAAAGAAATCTTGGAAGGGGAAAATAAAATGTTTAAGTGTGCATACAAATTACTTACTACAAAAAATATTTTCAAGAAACTAAATGTCGAAGAATGTTATTAAGCTAACCCACATGTGTGTTGATTCAGACTAGAACTTTAAATTATACCTAACATTCTGTAATAAAATTTCTTATGACAACTGAACATCACAAACTGAGAAAGGAAATTTTTTCCCTTTTTCTTCAAGAGCAGCTTATACCTTAGAGATCATCTTGGTGTTCTGAGTAATCAAAGTTTAACACCATCATGTTGTGGTAAGTTATAAAAGGTATTATCTGTGAACGTATCTAGAAACCAAAAAAAAATAAAAACTCTACTAAAGTAAATTTAACACACATTATTAAGAGCCTTGCACAATAACTTTAAATGGAATCATCTGGGTATATATAACTTAACCCACCCACTCACACTAGGGATTATCACCAAGTTACGGCTCTCTAAAAAGGTTTTTTTTATACAATACAAATATTTAGATTTGGAAAATTCAACAAGAAATATTCACATAATGTATTGTCACTCAGTCTTTGCTCTCATTACCAAACATATAGCAAAATTGATAAGACAAGCTGTCTTGATTGAAGGATTCCTCACCAGTCTTTGTTGTACCACATAATGTGAGCAACAACGAAGCAGTGAGTAAAAATGCAGTTAAGAGAAATCCAGGCATTATAGATCCGAAAAAAATTACCACAGCACAAAAGATACCTGCAATAACCAAACCCATACGTCCTAAGTCAAAGAAACAAACACAAGCATAAGTTGGGAACCTAGTAAAATTACATCAACTTGTGTGACAGAAGTTACATTAACTCGCAGAAAATAACATGAATTTCAAAGGTAAAGAAGCAATAAAACAAACGTTACATAAACTCGCAGAAAATAACATGAATTTCAAAGGTAAAGAAGCGATAAAACAAAGTGAATGTTTGCACAAATGGCTCTACTACCCAGTACAAACCAAGAAAAGGAAACAAAACCAAAACGAAATCGGACAAAGAAATTATGAGAATTCACTACAATAAGCAGCCAATCACAATACTAGGGCATCGAACAAAAATGCCCAAATCCCACAACACGAAGCAAGATTTCTGGCATCGGAAAAAAAACAGGGAGCAGGAAGCGGGATTGGATACCTTGCCCCCGGTGCCCATCACAGCTCGCGTCGCTGAAGCTCCTCTTCACGCAACGAGTCGAGCGGAAGGGAGGAAACCCGAAAATTGGAAAATGGGCCGGCAGAAGGGGAGGAGGCGAGGAAGCGGGGTGGACGGAGTAGAAACCGAGGAGAAAACCCGACGCAAGGAGAAGCCCGACTCAACCTCTTCTTTCCCCTTCGACTCCGTGTGACGAGGAAAGGGGCGATGTGGGAGATGGAGGGGCAAAGCGATGACCTGCCTCTCACGCAACGGCATTATAGCACGCTAACGGTCATATGCTTTATTATTAATTGTCATGTAAAAAAATTAAGAAATTTGTTGATTTTAAAACAAAATAAAGATAAATTGATTGATGATTATAATTAGATATTTAATTATGAAAATTTAAATAAATAATTTTAAATAAATTTTAACTTGATAATAATTATATATTAAATTATTTTTAAAAATATTAAATAATTAATCACATATAAATATTTTTTAATTTTAAAAATTATATATTTATCAAATTAAATATTTAAATAAAATATATAAAGTCAACCAGATTGTCTAATGTTGCAAATCAAGAAGTAGCTGTACAGATTCGAAATCAGAATATATGGTCAATATACGGTCTAGTAGCAGAGTATCACATATAAATATTTTTTAATTTTAAAAATTATATATTTATCAAATTAAATATTTAAATAAAATATATAAAGTCAACCAGATTGTCTAATGTTGCAAATCAAGAAGTAGCTGTACAGATTCGAAATCAGAATATATGGTCAATATACGGTCTAGTAGCAGAGTATCAGATTTCAGAAATCAAACTCACTGGAGTTGCATACTTTGTGGCAGGCTTGTGTTCATGATTTTTTATCTTGGAATGGATGAGTAATTGACGTTGTTCAGCCTTTATATGAGATACCGCAGTAAATGTTGATCCTCACTTACATTGTTGTTGTACTTGTAACAAGAATGGTGTATCAGGAATATTGCTCTTTTAGTCTTTGTAGCTCCTGGAATTTGCTTAGATTCTAGAACACTATGTCGGTATTAATTTTTGTGCCCTAGATGCTTTCCTGTCACCAATTCTGATTGCATTGATAATTGCTTCTGTTCAAATTCAAGACTATCTAAAGTTACTGTACTTCTGGATTGCTTTAATTCATGATTTGCTGCAACAATGATTTGTAGCACTGTCTCACTCACACTGAGCTAGATCCCTGCGTTGAATTTCTGCTGCTTTGAACTCTAAAATTCTGAACTAGAGCCTGCTTGTTTTCTAGATTGAGATGTTGTCGAACTTATCCAAATCATAAAATTATATTGTTATATTTCTCTAAGACTTTCCCTTAGCTTGGAGCTTAGATATTTTCATGACTAGATATTTTATGTCATGAAACCTCATTTAATGTATCAAATTTCTCTTAAAACATCAACTACTAAAACTGATTGCAAGTATTGATTGATATGTGCCTACGTAGGTTGACTCAGTGGTACTTTCAGGTGGTGTTATTGCAATAGATTATAGGATCAATTCCTAATGTGTGAAATACATCACAGGTCACTTAATCCCATGTAAAGGATCATTGTACTAGGCGAAATCCTAATGATTTACCTCCCTTCCAAATAGCATGGGGTAGTCCGGAAAGGACACACGGTGTAAGGATTATCACCTTTTTCTACAGTTAGTATTGATTGATATGCACTCCAAATTTTGGGGTGCAATCCCAGCTACCGTAGAGCAAGAATTAAGTAATCTTCTCTGATGCGGTGTTGAGGAGGGACCCCATCCTGCTACCACGGTGGAGGTCAAAGGAGGTCAAAGTCAAGACGGTCAACACGTATAGGGCATTGACTGGTCGAGCGAAGCATTCCCCGACCGGGAGAAAGGATCTGATCCACCGTTGCCCTCGACATGGGGAGCAGTCAAAGATCCGACGCTCAAGGGAGAACGACGTGCAGAAGCCGAGCCAAGCGACTACCCCGCTCGATCGAGCAACAAACTCAACATCAACCCAGCAAGCAGACAGTGAGTTTCCGGCCGAGTGGCAATCCTGTTGGGAATTTCGGGCCGCAAAAACTGCTTTTTCGCGTTGCGGAAACCCCGATTCCCATGCCACCGGATTCGTGCGAAGTAAAATAAAACAAAATTTTACGTGTACGAGTTTCTTACCTCTAGATCTACACTAGAACTACATGATTGAGAGATTTTACCCTTGATGCGATGCCCTTCGCAATCCCGCTCGTCCAAAGGTTCGCTGGATCTCAAGATCGTCAAGTGTACGATCCTCTATGCGTATCCACATGAACAAACTAGGTGGAGAAGACCAAACAAAGGTGTGCTAGCACCTTAGGTGGTTCGGCCAAGGAGGAGGAGAGGGAGAGCAAGAAGATGAGATGAGGAAGAAGAAGGAATGAATTGGCTTGAATAAAAAAAAAAAATCAATTTCATTCATCCTTAAGTGGCCGGCCACATTAAGGAGTGTAACCTCCTTTCTCATTTAATGTGGTCATTAAAGAGGAGATTTGTAACCTCCATGAGGTGGCACACACATGTGCTAAACTTAATGATGTGTAACACCATTATTGGCCACTTAATGCCAACTCACAAATGAGGTGGCATATAGTCAAGTCAAACTTGACTTTTCATCTTCCTCTCAAGTCAAGTCAAACTTGACATTATAACTCCCATGGTTGATCAAATCCAACCATTTGATTCAAGCCAATTTAATATAATGGATCTAATTCATTTAATTAAATTGATTCAATGAGTCATAATCTAAATTAGACTCATTGAACACATGAATCAAATTGAGTCTAACTCAATTAGTTCAATTAGGATTACTCTTAATCCAATTTGATTCATCACATGAATCTAATCATCTTGGTTCATCATATGAACCTAATCTCCATCTAATTGTCCTTTATGTGTGACCCTATAGGTTCTTGTAACGTTGGCAATGCTTCTAAACTCATTTAGAAGCATAAGTAATGAGCGGTATCTAACAACACATCATTACTACCCAAGTTACAAGAATGTTAAGATCCAACATCACCTTGTGACTACTAATTGTGACTCCTCACAATATATGACATTGTCCTTCTATCCTAGACATTTAGATTGATCAATGTGAGGCATAGACTGTGTCATCCTCTAATCAATCTAAATCTTGAACTCCAAGTAGACTCATTCAATCAAATGAGCTCAATACTCATATTGACTCATTTGGGCATGGTCATGCACTTCGTGGTCTCACTCTATCAAGAATATCGATGTCGCTCCCGTCATATAGGAGGGATAGATTCCATCTACATCACTCACATCCCTCTGCATAATTCGTTACATATCCAGTAATCGCCTTTATAGTTCACCCAGTTACGGGTGACGTTTGACGAAGCCAAAGTACGTAACTCCTTATGTAGGGATCCATGATGACTTCATGTTCAAGGACTAGTAGTCATACTAATAGCCACATGAGAAAGTATATGACACTCATATAACGATCCATGATACTTTCTCATGGCGGGTCATTCAGTATACATTCTCCAATGCATACCCATATGTCAACTTGATATCTCTATATCCATAACTTGTGAGATCAAGTCATCGAGTTGACCTACATGCTAGTCTTATTGCATTAACATTGTCCCTGAATGTTAATACTCGACTAGGAATGATTAAGAGTAGTGTTCTCTATATCATTTCACTATCGATTCAACCAATCGATTGAAATAGGTAAGAACTTTCTACTCAAGGATGTTATTATACTTAGTTTATTTGGCACCAATACAAGTAAGCATAATAACCAAAACCAAATGCCTTTATATATAAGAATATGATACAATGAGTCCATACAACAATCATCAAATGATTTGTTCTAAGACTCTAACTAACAAATCCCGCTCGCCCCAATGACAAATCATGACAGAGGGTTTCCGCCCGAGCGGCTATCCCGCTCGGCCCAACAGCAGACAATACATGGGCAGAGGATTTCCGACCGAGCGCCTATCCCGCTTGGCCCGACGGCAGACAGTACACGGGCAGAGGTCTCCGCCCGAGTGGCTATCCCACTCGGCCCGACAGCAGACAAAACACGGGCAGAGGATTTTCGACCGAGTGGCTATCCCGCTCGACCCGACAGTAGACAATACACGGGCAATGGACTTCCGACTGAGCGGTTATCCTGCTTGGCACGACAGCAGATAGCACGTAGACAGTGGAGTTCCTGTCGAGCGACTATTCCGCTCGGCCAAGCAACAGACACATCAGGATATCTTTAGACATCCTTTTGGAAGCTTATGTCGCTGACAGGCGGCATGGTTAGACAGAGGATCGTATGGCGGAAGCTTCCACTATCACTTCAGAGATATGCTCGGTCCGTTAAGGTACTGTGTTAGAGACACTTTACTGACACGTCTTTTTAGAAAAAACTTTGAGATGCGTGCTCGCTTTAGGAAACATGCACGCACACTTCTGGAGCTCTACATAAAGGGGGGTCCAAGCATCGACGGTGGTATGTGTTGTGTGCAATTTCTACTGTTGCGCTACAGTTTTCTTATTGCTCCACTCTTTGCTTCACCTGAGACTGACTTGAGTGTTGGAAGGTCATCGTCGGGGACCCCTTCCCTGGCTCAGCACTGACGCTGCTTATGTTGCAGGCGGGAGGGAAGTCCACAGGAGGTCAGCAGGAGCGTCACATCCCCAGCATCCATCTCATCGACTTTCGGACAGAATCATATTTAGCGACGTCACCTGCATCCGAGCCGAAAGGATAGAAGACGTTGGATGACTAACCACCGTGACGCACACTCAAGAGGAGCTGGAGATGCTCGTGTAAGCCCGAGCAGCAAAAATGATCAAACAACAACAACAAGCATTAGCCGATCGGCTAACGTCTCAGCCTGCAACATCGGCAGCCGATAGGTGAGTGGGGCAAGAAGACCGATCAGAGCAACTCTCCGTATGGGGGCAAAACAGAAGGTCGACCGACACATAGGGCGAAGCGCCGCCCGCGCCGATTCCCTTCCACCAAGCTTTGTTCCAGACCCCCTCGGAGATAGCCCAAGCACATCAGGAGCGGGGATCATCTTCGGGCGATGCTCCTTTTCGGGATGCATGGAAAGGCAAAGCGCCCGATGCAACATGGCTCCCGAAAGGATCAACCGGCAGTTCTCAGAGGAGATCTTACAAGACCCTCTGCCCCGACACTACATCCCGTTGGCGATCGGGACGTACAACGGGTCGACCGACCTAGATGATCATCTAGATCGGTTCAATAACGAGGTCACGCTACACCAATACACGGATGGAGTGAAGTTTCATGTCTTCCTCACGACTCTCTCCGAATCGGCGCAACGTTAGTTCAGAAGACTGCCGAACGGCTCGATACGGAGCTTCAAAGACTTCCGAGCCACTTTCCAGCACCACTTTGCAAACAGCCGACGCTACCAGAAGATGAACGTCAGCCTCTTCGCCCTAAAGCAGGGCCCAAGGAAGCGCTCCGAGCGTACATTCAGTGCTTCAATCAAGTGGCCATGGACATTCCCTCGGTCTCGTCCGAGACTATGATGAACGCCTTCACCCAAGAGCTCGCCGAGGGAGATTTTTTCGGTCACTCATCAGGAAGCCGCCCAGGGACTTCGACCACATGCTCAAGAAGGCCAACGAGTACATCAATGTGAAAGAAGCCCAGGCGGCTAGAAGAAAGGAGGAGTCGACCGAGCATACAGCACCGACCGAACGCTGACCGTCAAGCAACCATCAGCCACACAAGGGGCCAAGGGCTGAAGGAGCACGATCGCACCAGGAGACTAGGGCACGTGTCGTACAGCATGTGGCGTCCGGTCGGCCTAAGGCATCGAAGGGCAAGGTATGGACGCATATGTTTTGTTCATTCCACCCGTCGGCGACGCACAACACGCGGGACTGCCGAGGACTGACATCGATCATCAGCCGACCATCCCCTAGAGGATATCATCGCCGATCTCCGTCTCTCGATCGGTGACAAAGGCATCGATCGACCGGGCAACGAGAGGATGAAAGAAGGTCGGTCGAGCGACACCACCAACAAAAGTGGAGGGATAACGTTGATCCCTCCCGAGGCCCAGCCGAGCAAAATAGGTCATCCGCTCAGGAAAAAAATAGGAACAACGCTTCTCGAGGAGAGATTGGCATGATCGCCGGAGGGCCGACCGACGGCGACTCTGACCAAGCCAGGAAGTCATACGCCCCGAGGTTGGAAATCCATGCCGTCAGATGCAGCAAGGAGAAGGCCGAAGGCTCCTAGATCAGCTTCGGTCCTAGGGACCTGGAGGGAGTAAAGATCCCTCATGATGATGCTCTGATCATCCAAGCGGTGATCGCCAACTACACCATTCATCGAACTTTCGTCAACATGGGGAGTTCGATGAACATCATCTTTAAAAAGGCGTTCGATCAACTACAGATTGATCGAAAAGAGCTGCTGCCCATGGCGACCCCGCTCTACGGATTCACCGACAACGAAGTTTTGTCGATCGGCCAAGCAAGGTTGGTCATCTCGCTAGGAAAAGAGTCGTTGAGGAGGACCCGGACAACCAACTTCATAGTGGTGGACGCATCGTCAGTCTACAACATTATCTTGGGCCGACCGACCCTCAAAGAGTTCCGGGCGATGGTTTCAACTTACTGTCAGAAGATAAAGTTCCAGTGGACGATCAGGTGGGTGAGGTCAGAGGCGACCAACTGACCGCTCGGTGCTGCTATGTGGAAATGGTCAAGATCGAGGCAAAGGCCGCTCGGAAGGCTCCGCGACTGGAGGTAAACGTGATCACTGAAAAAACCCCTACCTTGGTATACGAAGAAAAGAAGAAGGTCCAGATCCATACTAGCCAAGCGGAGACAACAACCTTCATCGTCGCCGACCTGGAGAAGGAGAAGAAGGCAGAGCTAGTCGCCTGCCTTAAACAAAATCATGACGTATTCGCCTGGTCGACCCATGAGCTTCCCGGCATCTCCCCGAGCATGGCTCAGCACGAGCTTCACTTTCGACCGGATGCTCGGTCGGTGAAGAAAAGAAAAAGGGATTTCAGCGCGAAGCAGAATGTGATCATCATGGTGGAGATAGAAAAGCTATTGGAGGTCGGCCATATCAGGGAAGTCCAATTCCCGAACTGGCTAGCCAATGTTGTGCTAGTCTCTAAGCGGGGCAACAAGTGATAGGTCTGCATCGACTTCCACGACTTAAACAAGGCGTGCCCGAAGGACTTCTATCCACTGCCCAGGATAGATCAAATTGTGGACTTGACGGCGGGCTACGAGCTGATCTGCATGCTCGACGCGTATCAAGGATACCACCAAGTGTCGCTCGCCCGCGAGGACCAGGAGAAGGTCAACTTTATCACGCCCGACGGAACATACCGCTACAACATCATGTCGTTCGGACTGAAGAACGCTAGAGTCACCTACCAGAGGCTAATGAATAAAGTGTTTTGACGGTAGATCGACCGTAATATAGAGGTATACGTTGATGACATACTGATTAAATCCCTCCGAGCTGCTGACCTATGCGCATATATCAACGAAACTTGCCGGACGCTAAGGACATATGGAATAAAGCTGAACTCGAGCAAGTGTCTGTTCAGCACAAGGAGTGGTCGCTTCCTGGGCTACATTGTCACTGAGTGGGCATTAAAGCCAACCCAAGCAAGGTCAAAGCTTTGTAAGATATGTCGCAGCCTTGGAACTTGAAAGAAGCTCAGAGACTGACCGGTCAGATCACGACACTATCCAGGTTCATATCCAAGTCGTCCGATCGGAACCTGCCGTTTTTCAAGGTGCTTCGCTGAGCCACCAAATTCCAATGGGATGCCTAGTGCGACCGGGCATTGGAGGAGTTGAAGGAGTATCTAAACTCGCTGCCTGTATTAGCCAAGCCGGTTGTGGGTGAGCCATTGTGGATTTATTTGTCATCCAACGAACATGTCGTTGGATTAGCCTTGGTCAGGCAGAATGGCCAGGATCAACAACCTATATATTTTATGAACCATATATTGAAGGATGTTGAATCTCGTTACATCGATCTCGAAAAACTTACGTACGCTTTGATTCTAGCCGCTCGGAGGCTTCGACCGTACTTTCTAGTGCACACGATCATCATGCTGACTAACAGTGCCCTGGGACGAGTCCTTCTCAATCCAGAGGCATGAGGAAGGCTAATCAAGTGGATGACTGAGCTGAGCGAGTTTGACATTCAGTATCAACCCCGAGCAGCGATCAAGGCTCAAGTCTTGGCGGACTTCGTCATCAAAGTCTAGAGTGACGAGCCGACAGCAACATGGAAGATATATGTGGACGACCCGTCCACTCGGTAGAGCAGTGGAATCGACATATTGCTTATCTCACCACGGGGAGATTGGATGCAGTTGTCCATTCAGCGGGATCGAGCCACTAATAACAAAGCAAAGTATGAGGCGCTGATAGCAGGTCTACAAGCAGCTCGGCACGTGGGAGTAGTTAAAGTCCTCATCCACTCGGACTCCCAGCTCGTCGCCCAGCAACTATCCAGGACATTCGAGATAAGCAACACTCGGCTGAGGCTCTATGCAGAGGCTTTCGAGAAACTGAAGGCAAACTTTCAGGAGGTCATTATACAAAAGATCCCCTGATCGGAGAATTAAGCGGCGGATGAGTTAGCGAAATTGGCCAGTTCTCTGACGTCGATCCTTATTGGTCAGCTGATCAAACAAGTCTTGTTTGTGGCACACATCAACCGAATGGAGGTAATAACATTTCCGAGCGACTGGAGGACAACCCTGATGGAGTTTTTGCGTTCGGGAGCTACACTCGTCGATCCGGAGGAGACCCGCTTATTGAAAAAGAGGGTTGGGCGGTTCACCTTGATCGACGACCAGCTCTACAAAAGTGTCTTCTCCAGACCCCTCCTCAAGTGCGTCGGATTGGAGGACGTCGAGTACGTTCTGAAGGAGGTGCACCAAGGCTCTTGCGGTGGTCATCCGGGCGGTCGTGCATTAGTCCGTAAGATACTCCTAGCCGGATATCTTTGACCGACCCTCCAGAAGGATGTCGTTCGGACGGTGGCCACCTGTTTGTCCTGCCAGAAGTATCACAACATGCCGCACCGACCGATCGAGAAAATGAAAGCATCCACTGTATCATGCCAATTCGACCAATAGAGCATGGACATCGTCAGGCCTTTTCCCATGGCGACCGACTAGTGGAAGTTTCAGCTCGTGACAGTGGACTACTTCTCGATATCGGTAGAAGTCGAGCCGCTTGCGAGAATCACCGAGCAGATGGTCATCAAATTCGGCGGCAGAACATCATTTACTGGTTCGGCGTCCCATGCCACCTCATATCCGACAATGGAAGGTAGTTCGTCGGCCAGAGGCTCAGAGAATGGTGTGAGGGCTATGACATCCAACAAACATTCACCTCGGTAGCCTACCCTCAGGGCAACGGGCAGACCGAAGTCACCAATCGGGAGATCCTCAGAGTCTTATGTGCTCGGCTCGACCACATGGGAGGCAGTTGGGTCAACGAGCTCCCCAGTGTACTGTGGGCTCTCTGCACTACTCAGAAGGAGGTGACCAGCGTAACTCCATTCCAATTGGTGTACGACAATGAAGCAATTGTCCCCGTGGAGGTCGAAGTAGAATCCGACCGGGTGCAGCTCTACGACGAAGGAAACGTCGAGCGGAGGCTGATGGAGCTCGATTTAGTGGACGAAGCGCAAACAAAAGTCGTAGTTTGGCTAACGGTGTACTGTAATGAATGAGACAGAACTACAACCGGCGAGTGATCCCGAGGTCCTTCCAGGTCGGCGACCTCATTTGGAAGAAAGTAAAGTCGGTCAGTGGCATAGCTAAGCTCGAGGCACCATGGGCAGGACCGTTCAAGGTTGTGCAGAAGCTACGTTCGGGTGCCTACTATCTGGAGGACGAAGAGGGAAGGCAGCTCGAGAGGCCATGAAGCATGAGCCATCTTCAACCCTACAGGGCTAGATGAGAGGTGCGCGAGTAAATACAATGTACTGTATTTCTTGTATCTCTCGAGCGCAGGGCAAAATTCAAACAAAGAAGCAAAGGCCTCATAAAGTGCATCTTCCTCAACGGTCAAGCGACGAACTTAAACTCGAGATTATGTCAACCGTCAAGCGTCGACGTTAAAACCTTGTCTCCATCGACCGTCGAGTGGTGAAGTTAGACGTGAGTCCACATCATACCATTGAGCAACGACGTTAAAACCTTGTCTCCATCGACCGTCGAGCGGCGACGTTAAACGTGAGTCCACATCAAACCGTCTAATGACGATGTTAAAACCTTGTCTCCATCGATCATCGAGCGGCGACGTTAAACCCTTGTCTCCACCGACGATCGAATGACGACCTTAATCCGAGTCTACACCAAACTGTCGAGCGGTGACGTTAAACCCTTGTCTCCACCGATGGTCGAGCATCGACCTTAAACCCGAGTCTTCGTCAAAATGTCGAGCGACGACGTTAAATGCGTGTCTTCATCAACAGTCGACCAACGACTATAAACTCTTGAGTTAAAGATTCCCCGTGTCGATCGATCAGGTTTAAGTTGTATTTAAGCAACGGGCTCAGCATTAGAAACTCTCCTATCTCCCCCATTCGGGGTCGAGAGGTCTTCATTGGTCTCAGACCAACTTATCGGATCTTATATCTCCCCTGTTCGGGGTTGAGCGATTTTCACTGGTCTCGGGCCAGCTTATCGGATTCCTTGTCTCCCCCGTTCAGGATCGAGCAGCCTTCGAATGCTTAGTGAGCAAACAAGCATCAACGAACAACCGACTGTGAGCCTAGGATACTCAAAAGCTCGAAGTCTTCAAAATATAGCAACCGTTCGGCGCTATTCTTTAAAATACTCCAACCGGGAGACCATGTAATCATGGTCTCTGAATACCAGAGGGGTCGATCAGCTGATAGAATAATTATGAACGAGGCCAAGAACTTTTGCAAATAATCAAAAGGAGTCGGAAAACATGCACGAGGTAAAGCTCATCCGAACGGGCCAGCATGTATTTAAACTTCAAAAATTTTACATTTTATAGGAACACTCAGCCTCACTCAGGGACGCTCGGCCTCACTCAAGATAATCTAAGGCATCGTCCGGCATAGAGGCGGTGAGTTTGTCCCGGTTGGTGACGTTACTGGTCAGAGCAGCTGGTAAATGGCCTCCTTCTTGGAGCTGGCTGATCGTCCCGTCGATCGCCAGATCGAACAGCCGAAGTGCCCAGTTAACAACTTTTGTCACAAAATGCATCCGAGTGGATGTAGCCTTGCTTCATGGCATCAAACCTACTCGCCTCGGCATCCTGATAAATCCTCAAGGCCGCTCGGGAGCCCTCTAGCTCATCCTTGACGCCGACCAGCGCAACATATTTAGAGGCAATTTGGCCGCAAGGGCCTTCAGCCGAGCGACTATTCCACTCGGCAATCAAGAAGTTGTTAGTTAGAGATCTAGAGCCAATCATTTGATGATTGTATGGACTCATGTATATCATATTTTTTTTTTGTATATTAATAAAGGCATTGGTTTTTGGTTATTATGCTTATTTGTATTAGTGTCAGATAAAATAAGTATAGTAACGTCCTTGAGTAGAACGTTCATACCTATATCAATCGATTAGTTGAATCGATAGTGAGATGATATAGGGAACACTACTCTAAATCATTCCTAGTCGAGTATTAACATTCAGGGACAATGTTAATACAATAAGACTAGCATGTAGGTCAGCTCGATGACTTGATCTCACAAGTCATGGATATAGAGATATCAAGCTGACACATGGGTATGCATTAGAGAATGTATACTGAATGACCCGCCATGAGAAAGTATCATGGATCATTATATGAGTGTCATATACTTTCTCATGTGGCTATTAGTATGACTATTAGTCCTTAGACCTGAAGTCACCATAGATCCCTACATAAGGAGTTATGTACTTTAGTTTCGTCAAACGTCACCCGTAACTGGGTGGACTATAAAGGCAATTACTGGGTATATAACAAATTATGCAGAGGGAAGTGAGTGATGTAGATGGGATCTATCCCTCCTATATGACGGGAGAGACATCGATATTCTTGATAGAGTGAGACCACGAAGTGTATGGCCATACCCAAATGAGTCAATATGAAATATTGAGCTCATTTGATTGAGTGAGTCTACTCGGAGTTCAAGATTTAGATTGGTCAGAGGATGACACGGTCTATGCCTCACATTGATCAATCTAGATGTCTAGGATAGAAGGACACTTGTCACATATTGTGAGTAGTCACAATTAGTAGTCACAAGGTGATGTTGGATCTCAACATTTCTTGTAACTTGGGTAGCAATGATGTATTGCTAGATGCCGCTCATTGCTTATGTTTTTAAAGGAGTTTGTAACATTGCCAACGTTACAAGAACCTATTGGGTCACACACAAAGAACATGTGCATGGAGATTAGGTTCATATGATGAACCAATAGAATTAGATTCATATGATGAATCAAAGATTGAATTCAAATTAGACTTATTGAGTTAGACTCAATTAGATTCAATTGTTGAATGAGTCTAATTTAAATTTGATTCATGAGTCAATTTATATTAATGAATTGAGATTCCTTAAATTAAAATTGACTTGAATCAAAGCTTGGATTTAACTCAACTAGGAAGAGCATTGGTCAAGTTTGACTTGACCAAATAGAGGTTGACACATCAAGTTTTGACTTGATGAATTGACACATCATGAGGATGACTCATCCTACATGGCATGCCACATCATCCCCTTATATAATGGTGTGTCACCTCATGGAGGTTACACACCATTAATCCTCTTAATGTGGCCGGCCACATTAATGTGGGGGTTACACATGTGGTGGCCGGCCACACTAAGTGAGGAGAGGGTTTCATTTGGTGGCAATGGAATGGTGTTCAATGCTTCTTCTTCCTTGGGTGCTTCTCCCTCTCTCTAGCTTGCTGATGGTCGTGGCTTCATGGTGGAGAAGAAGTGAGAGTTGATTCCAAGCAACTAGGTGGTGTGAAGGTCACAAAAGGAGAGTACCTAGAGGAGTGTGTGAGTTCCTTTTCCATTCTCTCCTTTCTCACCTTTTAGATCTAATCCGAGAGCCCTAGAAAGTGCTAGCACACTTGTGGGTTCTCCTCTCCATCTTTGAGTGGTAGAAGACCACTCCTTGTTCGTGTGGATACCGCTAGAGGACCGTTCGCTTGACGGTCTCGAGATTCGGCTACCTTTGGACGTTGCGGGATTGCGAAGGGCACGCATCAAGGGTAAATGTTTTTCCCTCGTAGATCTAAGAGTCGATCGTGTTTTAAACTCGTACTCATATTTTTTGAAAGTTTTACCTTGCACGAGATCCGTGGCTTGGGCGATTCGGGGTTTCTGCGACGCGAAAAGCGGTTTTCGCGGCCCGAAAAACCCAACAGTGGTATCAGAGCCACGTGCAAGGCTTGTACGAGTTTATTTTTATTTTTATGAAAAATAAAACCTTCTGTGATTTTCTGTAAAAATTAGTTTTTTATGATTTTATGGGTAATTTTTCCGTAGAAGCGAAGCACAAGTGTCTCGGCACTTGTAGGCTTCGGCTACCGGAAAGATCTTTTAAAACCGGCTTCATTTCGCCCCAAATCCGTTTGGGACAGCAGGCTTGGGTGCCATTAGATCGCAAAGGAGCAACTCACGATGGTTAGATCGTGGGTAGGGGTACTGCCCCTAACCCCGCAAGGGGATTTGCTCCGTGATTGCACCCAAAATCGCTAAAAACGAACCCGCCGGGAAGATTTTTCCGAAACGGCAATGTCTCGGCCCAAATTGTTTTGGGACAGCAGGTTTAGGCACTGTTGGATCGCAAACGAACCCTCCCGATGGTTAGATCGCGGGTAGGGGCGCTGCCCCTGGCCCCGCAAGGGGATCCGTTCCGTGATTGCGCCCGAAATCGCTAAACGGGACCGCCGGGAAATTTTACTCGTAGAAATTGTAAAAATTATTTTAAAAATTATAGAAAATTATGAAAATATATAATTTTGAATTATATATTAATTTTGTGATAGTCATGGCCCAAAACCCAATATGATTGGATTGTGTTGTAATTCATAATACGGCCTGCGTGCCGTTATGTGTTTGCGCGTGTTGTATGTTTTATTTTTTCGCGACCTGCGCGTCGTGCCTTTCTCTTATATTCTTGTTGTAAATTAGATTTAGACTCGAATGTAACTCGAGTGATTGTAATGTACAAATTGGAGCAGTGGAGGGTCCACGCGAGACGGAGTTCCGAGGCGGGCACGAGCAACACAAGGTGGTCAAAGGGAGGAGCTTGGAGAAGTTGTTGACCCTAGGTTGACCATTCGATGTTCTCATTGGCTTGAGAAGATCGTAGTAGGGCCATGACTAAATCACAAATAAATTAATTAATTGCTTGTGTATGTGATGCATGTTTAATAAGTAATTAGTTAATTAGTGTCTTACGATTAGATTAGATCTAAGTCGTGCACATGATGCACCCTTGCGATTAGATTAGATCTAAGTGTGCACAAGATGCATCCTTTTCGATTAGATTAGATCTCGATCGAACCAACTCTAAATGCCTAACCGTGCCGTGATACCTATCACTACCTCGATCACATGTATTGTTGAATCTGCCAAAGCAGAGCAATACATATTATCTTGGTAGGGTACGGAGGGACAATCTTGGTCCCGCCTATCAACGCATGGGTGAATACAAGCTCAATTAGATTGAGTATTCCTAGTTACTCGGTTGGATCGAGTCAACTATAAGCATTATTCCAACGGTTGGAAAAGATAGATCAAAATCACATCTATATTAACTCTCGGGCGTATTAGCCAAAGCTAACTCGAGTTTTAATATAAATGCGGATATTGATTTTATAAACAAGAGTTGCATAGAGATGTAATTGGTAATCGTTACCTACCGATCATACTAAGCCTTGGGCGTATTAGCCAAAGCTAACTCAAGGGTTAGTATGATGTGGATCTTGTCCCACAAGAATTATAGAATTCAGTGGGAGCATCATTTAATTGAAGGCCTAATTAAATGATTTTAAAATAATGTGATATTTATTTCTGCAAATTTTCTGTTGTAGATAACCATGACGTCAAATACGAATATTTTCTCTCTACGATCTGTCCTTAAGAAGGACAAGCTCAACGGAGCAAATTTCCTGGACTAGTACAGGAACCTGAGAATAATTCTCACCCAAAAACGTAAACTGTACGTTCTGGAGCAGCCCATTCCGGAGGCTCCTCCTGCCACTGTCACGCGAGCAGACCGAGATGCTTACAAGAAGCATCAAGATGACGCATTAGATGTGTCTTGTCTTATGCTCGCAACCATGAACTCTGAGCTTCAGAAGTAACATGAGTTGATGAGCGCTTACGATATGGTTGAACATCTTTGTCACCTATATCAAGGACAAGCAAGGCACTGGAAGAGGAACTCCAAAGAATACCTGGAAGATCTTAAGAAGAAGAGAAATAAGATTTCTACTTCAGGTATAAATGTTATAGAAGTCAACCTCTCTATTTCTTCATCATGGGTATTAGATACCGGATGTGCTTTGCACATTTGTACTAATGTACAAGCGCTGAGGAATAGCAGGGCATTGACGAAGGGTGAGATAGACCTACGAGTAGGCAATGGAGCATGAGTTGTTGCTATTGCTGTAGGAACTTATCATCTATCTCTTCCCTCTGGGCTTGTACTAGAATTAGATGATTGTTGTTATGTGCCTGCCTTGACTAAGAATATAATTTCCGTTTCTTGTTTGGACAAGAAAGGATTTTCGTTTATAATAAAGAACAAATGTTGTTCCGTCTATTTAAACGATATATTCTATTGTAGTGCACCTCTGATAAACGGACTCTATATTCTAGATCTAGAGAGCCCTATCTATAACGTAAATACCAAGAGGTTCAAGTCAAATGACATGAACCAAACATACCTCTGGCACTGTCATATAAATGACAAGCGCTTATCCCGGCTCCATAAGGATGGTTTGCTGGACTCATTTGATTTTGAATCATATGAGATATGCGAGTCATGCCTACGAGGCAAGATGACCAAGACTCCCTTTAGTGGGCACGGCGAGAGAGCTACTGATTTGTTAGGACTCATACATAGTGATGTATGTGGCCCTTTCAATGTCGCTGCTAGAGGCGGTTATAGATACTTCATCACATTTACTGATGACTTCAGTAGATACGGTTATGTGTACCTGATGACACATAAATCTGAATCCTTTGAAAAGTTCAAAGAATTCAAGAATGAAGTACAGAACCAGCTTGGCAAGAGTATTAAAATACTTCGATCCGATCGAGGTGGAGAATACTTAAGTCATGAGTTTCGTGACTATTTAGCTGAGTGTGGGATTCTATTCCAACTCACTCCTCCTGGAACACCACAGTGGAATGGTGTATCCGAAAGGATGAATCGTACCCTATTAGATATGGTACGATCTATGATGAGTCACACAGATCTTCCGACATATCTATGGGGATATGCTCTAGACACGGCAGCTTTCATTCTCAACCGAGTTCCATCCAAGGCCGTGATAAAGACACCATATAGGATATGGACTGGGAGAGATGCCCAGATGTCTTTCATAAGGATTTGGGGTTGTGAGGCTTACATACGACGTCAAGTCTCAGACAAATTAGGACCCAAATCCGACAAGTGCTATTTCATCGGATATCCCAAGGAAACTAAGGGATATTACTTCTACATTCCCAGTCAGCACAAGGTAGTTGTGGCAAAGACTGGGGTCTTTCTAGAAAGAGACTTTGTTTCTAAAAAGACTAGTGGGAGCACGTTCGATCTTGAAGAAGTTCAAGATGCGAACAATAGCACTGATGCATCGATGGAAATTGAACTGGAACCACAAGTGTTGTGGATGATGTTGTTCCACAAGAAGTTGAGGAACAACAACCAGTTCAAGTAGACATACCTCTTCGCAGGTCTGATAGGGTACGTCGTCAGCCTGAGAGATACTCATTTCTCTTGTCTGACCATGATGTCGTTATGCTCATAGAGGATGAGCCTACCACCTATCAAGAAGCTGTGATGAGACCAGATTCCGAGAAATGGCTAGAAGCCATGAGATCCGAGATGGAATCCATGTACACCAACCAAGTATAGACTTTGGTTGATCCACCTAAAGGGGTAAAACCCATTGGGTGTAAGTGGGTCTTTAAGAGAAAGACTGACATGGATGGACTTATCTATAAGGGTCGCTTGGTAGCTAAAGGTTTCAAACAGATTCATGGTATTGACTATGATGAAACCTTTTCTCCAGTAGCGATGTTTAAGTCCATTCGGATCATGCTTGCTATTGCAGCCTACCATGACTATGAGATATGGCAGATGGATGTCAAAACCGCGTTTCTGAATGGAAACCTACTCGAGGATGTTTACATGACACAACCTGAGGGTTTTGTAGATCCACAGCATACTAGTAGAGTATGCAAGCTGCATAGGTCCATTTATGGACTAAAGCAAGCTTCTCGGAGCTGGAATCTTCGATTCGATGATGCAATCAAACAGTTTGGTTTCATCAAGAACGAAGATGAGCCTTGTGTCTACAAGAAGGTTGTAGGGGATATAGTTGTCTTCCTCATATTGTATGTGGATGACATACTACTCATTGGGAAGGACATCCCTTTGCTTCAGTCTGTCAAGACCTGGCTAGGGAGTTGCTTCTCAATGAAGGACTTAGGTGAGGCATCCCGCATTCTAGGGATACAGATCTATAGAGATAGATCTAAGAGATTGCTTGGCCTAAGTCGAGTACATACATTGACAAGGTATCTTCGTTTGCCATGTAGAACTCCAAGAAGGGATTTGCCGATGTCACATGGCGTGAGTCTTCGAAGACTCAAGGTCCCTCTTCTAGAGAGGAGAGAGACCGCATTGATCGGATCCCTTATGCCTCAGCCATAGGATCTATCATGTACGCCATGCTATGTACTCGACCGATGTCTCGTATGCTTTGAGCATGACGAGCAGATACCAGTCAGGTGAAAGTCATGGATAGCGGTCAAGAATATTCTTAAGTACTTAAGAAGGACTAAAGAATATTTCTTGATATATGGAGGCAATGATGAGCTAGCTGTAAAGGGTTACAGTGATGCTAGCTTCCAGACCGACCAGGATGACTATAGATCGTAGTCGGGTTCGATTTTGCATTAATGGTGGTCTTTGTCGGAAGATTTCAAGCGTGATACGAGTCGATTCTACAAAGTACATTCGCATCGAGGCAAAGGAGGCGATTGGATCCGCAGTTCATCATCGAACTTGGGGTGGTTCCTAGCATCGACCAGTTGAGCTCTATTGTGACAACAATGGAGCTATAGCACAGGCGAAGGAACCTCGCTCACACAAGCGGACCAAGCACATACTACGGCGCTTCCATCTCATTCGGGAGATTATCGATAGAGGAGATGTGAAGATTTGCAGAGTACCTACAGAGGCTAACATCGCAGATCCCTTGACCAAGGCTTTGGCACAGAGAAAGCATGATGGTCACACTAGGTCATTAGGCCTTAGAGCCTATACTGATTGGCACTAGTGCTAGTGGAAGATTGTTAGTTAGAGCTCTAGAGCCAATCATTTGATGATTGTATGGACTCATGTATATCATATTTTTTTTTGTATATTAATAAAGGCATTGGTTTTTGGTTATTATGCTTATTTGTATTAGTGTCAGATAAAATAAGTATAGTAACGTCCTTGAGTAGAACGTTCATACCTATATCAATCGATTAGTTGAATCGATAGTGAGATGATATAGGGAACACTACTCTAAATCATTCCTAGTCGAGTATTAACATTCAGGGACAATGTTAATGCAATAAGACTAGCATGTAGGTCAACTCGATGATTTGATCTCACAAGTCATGGATATAGAGATATCAAGTTGACACATGGGTATGCATTGGAGAATGTATACTGAATGACCCGCCATGAGAAAGTATCATGGATCGTTATATGAGTGTCATATACTTTCTCATGTGACTATTAGTATGACTACTAGTCCTTGGACCTGAAGTCACCATGGTTCCCTACATAAGGAGTTATGTACTTTAGTTTCGTCAAACGTCACCCGTAACGGGTGGACTATAAAGGCAATTACTGGGTATGTAACGAATTATGCAGAGGGATGTGAGTGATGTAGATGGGATCTATCCCTCCTATATGACGGGAGAGACATCGATATTCTTGATAGAGTGAGACCACGAAGTGTATGGCCATACCTAAATGAGTCAATATGAGATATTTAGCTCATTTGATTGAGTGGGTCTACTCGGAGTTCAAGATTTAGATTGGTCAGAGGATGACACGGTCTATGCCTCACATTGATCAATCTAGATGTCTAGGATAGAAGGACACTTGTCACATATTGTGAGGAGTCACAATTAGTAGTCACAAGGTGATGTTGGATCTCAACATTTCTTGTAACTTGGGTAGCAATGATGTATTGCTAGATGCCGCTCATTGCTTATGTTTTTAAAGGAGTTTGTAACATTGCCAACGTTACAAGAACCTATTGGGTCACACACAAAGAACATGTGCATGGAGATTAGGTTCATATGATGAACCAATAGGATTAGATTCATATGATGAATCAAAGATTGGATTCAAATTAGACTTATTGAGTTAGACTCAATTAGATTCAATTGTTGAATGAGTCTAATTTAAATTTGATTCATGAGTCAATTTATATTAATGAATTGAGATTCCTTAAATTAAAATTGGCTTGAATCAAAGCTTGGATTTAACTCAACTAGGAAGAGCATTGGTCAAGTTTGACTTGACCAAATAGAGGTTGACACATCAAGTTTTGACTTGATGAATTGACACATCATGAGGATGACTCATCCTACATGGCATGCCACATCATCCCCTTATATAATGGTGTGCCACCTCATGGAGGTTACACACCATTAATCCTCTTAATGTGGTCGGCCACATTAATGTGGGGGTTACACATGTGGTGGCCGGCCACACTAAGTGAGGAGAGGGTTTCATTTGGTGGCAATGGAATGGTGTTCAATGCTTCTTCTTCCTTGGGTGCTTCTCCCTCTCTCTAGCTTGCTGATGGTCGTGGCTTCATGGTGGAGAAGAAGTGAGAGTTGATTCCAAGCAACTAGGTGGTGTGAAGGTCACAAAAGGAGAGTACCTAGAGGAGTGTGTGAGTTCCTTTTTCCCTTCTCTCCTTTCTCACCTTTTAGATCCAATCCGAGAGCCCTAGAAAGTGCTAGCACACTTGTGGGTTCTCCTCTCCATCTTTGAGTGGTAGAAGACCACTCCTTGTTCGTGTGGATATCGCTAGAGGACCGTTCGCTTGACGGTCTCGAGATCCGGCTACCTTTGGACGTTGCGGGATTACGAAGGGCACGCATCAAGGGTAAATGTTTTTCCCTCGTAGATCTAAGAGTCGATCATGTTTTAAACTCGTACTCGTATTTTTCGAAAGTTTTACCTTGCACGAGATCCGTGACTTGGGCGATTCGGGGTTTCCGCGACGCGAAAAGCGGTTTTCGCGGCCCGAAAAACCCAACAGAAGTCTTCGGCCTCCTTAAGCTTTTAGGCGAAAGCTCGGGCCTCTTTATTTTTCTCGTCAAGGTCGACGATGGCTAGGTTCTTCCGCGCAATGGCCGACTCGATCTTATTATCAAAAGTGGTGACCTGCTTGTTGAGTCGCTCCAGCATTGTGGTCTGCTTGGCGCTTTTGGCTTGTTCGACCTCAAGCAGCTTGTCGCTCTTCTCCAGAGCGGCTTGAAGCCTGGCCACCTCGGCGTCTGTCTTTTACTGAGCAGCGGAAGATTGACCGCTCAATGCCTTCAGCTGCTTTACTTCCTCCTCCAAAAATGCGAGCATGTGGCACATGACCAAGCTCTCCACCTGTAAGATACCGTAAATTTAAATAATAAATGTTATTGGACGAAAAATCGTATTGGATTTTTTAGAAATTTTTCGGGATTTAAACGGGTTCCGTATGATCCGTTTTGAGATGATGGATTCCAAGTACAGAGGATGCCTGTTTGGAACACCATTTAAGTGGGAGTTGATTAAGGAGAAAACTTTGAGTTTAATTAAATTAAACCTAAGTGTTTAATTAAGCCCTAATTCCTATTCTCTTTTCATTCCCCAATTTCCTCCTCCTTCACGCGATTTTCCTTTCTCCCGAGCCCTCTCTCGCGATTTCTTCTCGCACGATCGTTGGTCGCCATGGACTCACCGCCGGCGACGATCCCCTCCTCCAGCGTGCCTCGGCTGAGCTTTCCTCCTCTCCGTCTCTCTTTCGTGCCGCTGTGATCCGCTTCTCCCCGACGCTTCTCCCTTTCTCTCTCGCGCGGATGATCGGGCGTCGACGGAGGGCGAGTTTCCCCGGCGATCTCGTCCTCACCACATCGCCTGAAGAAGAGTCACCGGATCGCGAAGATACTGAAGTTGTCCAGATCGCCTCTAGTTGAGCGATCGTCTCTTTTGCTGTTTGTTGCGCGAAATCAAAGGAATACGGTTCTAGGGCACAACGAGGGCCCTGATTTGCGTCGTCCCGGATTAATCGAGCCCTTTTTGCTTTCCTCCTTGATCTGTTCACTGGAGGGCATTGCCGATCGTCTCCAGTTGAGGTGGATCGCGCGGATCGATTGAGGTAAGGCTTCGTCGGATGATTCTGTGAATTCAAAGACCTTGCTTAATTGGGTTTGTTTGTGATGATCTTCCTGATCTGGATTAGAGGAAATAGAGGATCCGCGTGCTGTGGACGTTCCCTGTTGCCGGCCACTGCCAATTCCACTTCTTGAAGCTGTGGAGGGTTCCTGCTCGGGTTCACTACTGGAAAGGTCACCAATTCCGGCAAAGGTTAGCAGCTCGTGTTCCTTACAGTTGCATTTGGATGGGAAGTTGCGGCAGAATTTAGTTTGGGGTAAGATGTATATTAATTTGGATTAATATTGGATTAAATGCATTGATTGTTTGGCTGCATTGGATGAATTTCATTCTGGAATTTAAGGTGTTAATTGTGGATGGAGGATTGATTGATTATGGGTTGGAATTTGTGGATCAGTGGTTTATTAGGTGTTCTTGCTGGGGTGTATGCATCTGATTTAGTGTTCATAAATCTAGGTGAGTTGTTATTTAATTTTGGGTTGGATTAAGTGTGGTAGATAAATTATGTAAGATTGATTTTGGATGTTTAGTAGAGATGATATAATGGAGTTTATGATCGGTTATGGATTTGAGATTCATTTGTGGATGGAGTTAAATCTAGTTAGATTTATTTGGGTGTGATTAGGGTGTTGCAGGTTGAATTGATTATGGATTGATTAGTTGAAATGGATGAATTGTGTGGGATTGATTCATGGTTAAGGAATTGGAAATCGGTTGTGATATATTGATTTGGTTGAATCTTGGATTGATTGTTGGATTTAAGAAGTGTTGATTAGTGAGTTTTGGATTGATTAATAGATTGCATATTTTGTTTGGATCTAGAAGGAGTTGGATTAAGGATTGTTTGGAGGATCAATCAGAGATCAAATTTGAGTGGAGTTATCCAATAGGGATAGAGATTTTATTTAGCTATTTTAATTCATATGAATTTTGTAAAATACCGGAAAAATGACAAATATTAATAAGGGAATTTTCCGGAATTTTTGGAAATTTTTCGGAAAATTTTCGGAGCTCGTACGGACGAGTTGACGGGGATAAAAACGGGGCCAAGAAAGGCCTGTTTAGGCGACCCATTTTAACGAGGAAAAGTTTTCTTTTCCTTTATATTTTCTTTTCTTATTTTTCTTTTCCTCCGGTTTCTCTCGACGCCGACCCGAGCTCTCTTCTTCTCTCGCGCCTGACGCCGTTCCTCCTCCCCGAGAGCACAAAACCCTCGGCCAGTTCTTCCTCCTTCTATTTCTTCCTCCCAAACCGCACACCCGAAGCTCTTCTCCTCTTCTCTGCCGCCACCACAGCGCTAGCCATGCCCTAATTGGGTCGTGCCGCCGTCGAGATTGCTTCGCCGCCACCGACCTAGTGCTGCCGCCGGCCTTCCTTCGCCCTACAGCCGACTTCCACCGGTATCCTAGCCTCCAGCCGCGTGCCCTAGGCGACGCCTTCTCCCCTTCACCGACGCCGATCCAGCCGAGCCCTAGAGCCGGCTGCCACCACTGTGTCGTGCCTTAGCATCACCAGCATCTGATCACTAGGTTCTGCCAAGCACTTAGTCTCACCTCCCGTGCCCTAGATTCATCATTGGGACGACCTTTTTCGTCCACCAGTTGCCGGCAAAGGGAACGAGAGGCACTGATTTAGTGTTGACAACAGGTTTGTGGCAACAAACTATTCCGGTTAGCATTGTCCTGCATCGGTATCTCTTGGCAATGTGTCCACAGGGACGACATTGTACTAGGTAAGGTGAGTTGGAAAATTTGGGTCATTTCTAGAAATTGTTATCTCTGTTTCTTGATCGCAAAACTGATCTGACCAGTGGGAAGGAATCTAGTAGATTGGTTCTGTGAATTCTCTTTAGCTCCAGCAGCGAACACACTTTGAGACTGTGGATCAAGAAACGACATTGAGGTGAATTGAGGTAAGATGTAGAGAAAGTTATTTCTTTTGGTTACCGTGTACACTTGAATTTATTTTGTTAGGTCGGATATACATATTTGTATATATGGATCTTGATCAATTGAATAAAGGAAGGGTTAAGGTTAACGAAATTAATCCTAATTGATTAGTTGGATTAGAATTTAGTTTGGCTAAATGTTATATTATAGAATTAGCTAAACTAGACATTTTGTTTGATACAGGACTTTGACGTGAGACGAGTATCTCGACGTCGTGAACTAGATTGGACTTTTCGATTTGGAGGCGGGTACTTTTGACTTATTGTCTTTGATATGCTTAGTAATTAAATTAACAAGATGCATTAATTGTGTTTCTTACTTGTTTCGGTTAATCACTGCCCAATACATGCTACCTGTTGATTGATTGTTTGTTTACATCTTGTATGGATATATACCTGATTCCACATGCTCATGGGTAGTGATATAACCATATTTTACCATGTCAGGACCTAGGTTTGATACCTTATATGATCAGATACCTTGATATGATTCATTCGCTTTGGTGCACATTATGATATGTCCAGAGATTGGTTTAGTATATTACCATGTTTAGTGACATGCACCATTCGCATGATTGCATGCTGAGTGATTGATTGCTCCTTTATTGTCGAGCACTTTGCCAGTTTCATCACTGTTCGGTTTTGTGACGCTCATGGGTAGCGGGACACAGCGTCGTAGCACGTCCTGGTCCGCTCATGGGTAGTGTGACGCACGTGTAGCACGTTAGAGATCCCTCCCGTCACCGGGAGTTGAGAGCATTGCGCTCCCCATTTATGATTTGGGGTAGAGATGCGTATGTACTCGACAAGATCCCGTACACTCGATCACCATCGTGAGTAGTGTTGCCGAGTGCACGGTTGTCACCCTACCCACTCGGTCCCACCGTTGTTGTGAGTCGGCTGTCCGGGGTGACCATGACATTGGCATCATATGCATGATGCATTTATTGTTTGTGTTTGTGTTTGTTGCACTTATATGCTGCATTGCTTGGATACCTTGATTGACATGCATCAGGTGTCATTTTGTATCTTGTCTGACGCCCTTATTTCACAGATTCTCTCCTGTCTTCTTGGTTTGTAGTTACCTTTATCTTTATCAGAAGACGTATGATTAGTGCTAGGTGTTATTTCTTTACTTTGCATATCAATTGTACTGAGTGTTGGACTCACCCGCCTCCATTGTTGATATTTTCAGGTTGATGCTGTCAGGAGAGAGTTCCAGTTGCTGGTCCCTGCAGACCTCGAGGATGTGATTGGTTTTTCGTTTGGTTTCCTTCTCTGTTCTAGACTGTTTGCATTTGTTATGTTCTGGATTTATTTGCTTATGGACATGATATAGATTTTATTATATCGATGGATTTGGATTTGGTTTTTATTCTACTACATGCCTGCCTGGACGGCAGAAGAGGTGAGTTCGTCGGATTTGAGTTTTACGAGTGTAGTGGAGTAGGGTGGATTTCGAGTCAGAGTATTATTTTACTATTTAATTATCTTAACTGCGTGGTTGTGACAGCCAGAGGCTGAATAGATTATATATAACTGCGTGGTGATGTTTTATTTTATTGTTATTATGCCAGCCGCCTGTGGCTGAGGTATTTGTGAGATGTAGAAAAGTTTCAGATTGTCCACCGTACAGGGGAGATGTTGCCGAAATTTTCTCGGACAGGGACTCCTCTGGGGCGTGACAAATTTAGCTAAATAAAATATAAATATATTGATTTCTACAGGACTTGGATTCGGGACGAGCGTCTCGACACGGGATTACTTGGCACGATCTACACTTTAAGGCGGGTATTTCTTCCTTGGCCTCTACGTAGTTTTTCTTGATCTTAGTGCATGGCTATTATGTGATGGTTTAGGCTGCTTTATCTTATATCATGATCGGTTGCTGTTTTTCCTGCATGATACTTATGCTTAACCCTTGTGATGATCTATTTAAATCATATACAGTCTCTACTCTTGATATCTACTCTGTTGTGATTTCACGTGTAGAGTATGTCTTGTAGGGATTGTCGGGTTATTGGTATTACCATGTTGATTGGGTATATGATGTTGACTGTACATAGGTGGGGATGTGTTATAGGAGTCATCTTGTTGACCGTGCATTTGCATGTTGTATATACACACGTATTTGTCATGTACTTTTGGAGGAGTGGTGTTGATTGTATGTTTGGAGTATATACACCTGTCTGTTGTGTTTTTACTGGAGGATACATGTTGATTGTACTTATATGTTTGTGTACATGTGTCTGGTGGGATTATTGGAGATTTTTGGTTGATTATACATGTGTAGTGTGTACATATGTATGGTGGGATATGTGGATGTATCATGACGATTATACTCTTGTTGGAGGTATTTATGAGGTTTGGGGTGTTGCATAGATGATGATTATATATATATCATGTTCATCATTAATTGCATCTGATGACTATTGTCTCCCTTGTGGTTGAGAGAGTCATCGGTTTGGTTTAGTGCCGCACCTGCATGGGCCACTCATGGGTAGTGGTAGCTATAGCAGTTGCCGCTCGTCCTGTCGTGCCACCCGGTCACGAGGTTTAGTGAGATCCGGCGTTGTGAGCAGTCAGGGACCCTGATACTATGTAGCTAGATAGTTACTAGTGGACTGTCCGCCTCGACCACTATATAGTGGGCTGGAGGGTAGTACAGTCGTCACAGACCCAAGCCTCTCGGCCATACAGGGGTCGTGGTGTCTGGAGAGGTGGCGGGGTGACCATGGAGCATGCATACGCAGTTATTATTCTTGCATTTGATGCGCGGTGCATCTGCATTTGCATGCATGCCTAGTAGATACTAGTTGCATGTGATTGTCGTTGTTGCACTTGATTGAGATATGGTTGTTGCATTTGGTTGTCATGCTGCATACATGTCATTTATTTTACATGTATATGCAGTTGTATTTATATTGCACAGGTGTCATGGGTACGTCTATTGCAGATCCGGTGAGTTTACTGATCATTGTACCATGTGTCGATTCCAGATTGGGTATGTATCTGTCATTATGTTAGATGTGGTTTGTACGGTTTATATGTCAGGTTATTATGTCAGATATGTTTAGGTGCATTGATTATGATAGTATGATCATGTTCTTTATTCCCTACTGAGACTGTATACTTGTGATCTCCATGTTTTATTTGTAGACTGTGCACTGTCTTGTCTATTACCCGCTGAGTTACCTATACTCACCACCGCATGTATACATTTATGTTTTCAGGTAGCTTGTAGATGGTTGGTGTCGCTCGGAGTATCCTATCTGCCGGGTCCTACGTCACATCCGAAGACCGTGCTTGTTTTCTTTTGGTATATCTTTTTATTATTTTTTTTGGCATTGTATTTGTGTATAGCCATGTGGCTGCTATCTTATGGTTTTGGTGTTGTATTTGTGTTTAAGCCGTGCCGGCATGCATTGTATTTATTTATGTTGTGTGGGCTTTCCTTCATTTTTTCGCTGTGTTTTGGTACAGCCGTGTGGGTTGTTTTATACATAACTGCGTGGTTGTAATTGTTTCATTCCAGTCGTGTGGGCTGTCATTATAACTGCATGGTTGTGTATATAAATATTCCAGCCGCATGTGGCTGATGTATTTTGCTTGTAGTGATGCTTCAGATTGTCACCGGTACAGGGGAGATGCTGTCGGATTTTTGTCTGGCAGAGACTCCTTTGGGGCGTGACAATTTTTGGTATCAAAGCGGGTACGATGCCTGTTTTGTTTTTGTTTTGGATTTTTTAGATTTATCTGATACCAATTTTTGGTATCAGAGCAGGTACGATACCTGTTTTATTTTGTGTTCTGGATTTTGAGATTTATCTGATACCAATTTTTGGTATCAGAGCAGGTTTGATGCCTGTTATTCGTGTTTTTGGATTTCGTAATTCGATTTTCTTGATGTGACTTTTTGGGTTTTGGGACTAGGCAGCAGCAGGACATCTTCAAGCTATAGGAGGTATGTTTGCATATTGTTATCATGTATTTCTATTGGTGTATGTATTGTTGCCCATATAGTTATGATGTGTGTTAGTGTTCTCTTGTTAGCACTTGCCTAGTTGATTGTATCATGCATTTCATGTGTTGGGTCAATCACTGATCACGGTTGACCTAATGGAGATCAAGGATTACAGTCTCAAGGGATTTGTTATATCATACTACCATTTGTGTTAGTTACTGCTACTACTAGTTGGTTGAGAGTTAGAGTCGTATACCAGTCTCGGTTATCATTAGTTGTGTAGTGAATGATATATGTATACCCATGTTGACTTAGTTAGTAGAGTACCGGTTTACTCCTGTTGAGGATTGATTTACTTGGTTGACTTGTGTAGTTATGGTTTGACTTATTACCCTTGTTGACTTGGATAATTGGGGTTTGACTTATCTTAGTTGGTTTTGTGATCCTATTAGTTCGGTCAGTAGAGGATCGATTTACCCTTGTTGACTTGGGTAGTGGTGTATCGATTTACCTTAGTTAGTTTCATCAGTGGATGATTGATTTACTCTTATTGGATCAGTTAGGAGATGATCGATTTATTTTATTGGTCCGACCAGTAGGGGACTGACTTACTTTATTTTTAGAGATTCCTATCTTTGGGATGTTTCATACTTGGTTAGATATTTTGACTTGTACCAGTGTAGAAAGGACTGAATTGGCCGTATATCATTATCGGCTTAGTCAGTCTATAGAGGATCGATGTATCCTATTCTATGGGGACTTTAACTATGGATTGTCTGTACCTGGTTGGAGAACTTGGAAGGTACATTTAGATAGAATACCGCACGGTGTGGAAAAGTGTAAAGCTATTTGCTTAACACTTTGAGATACAGCCGTTACTAGGGTATATGAGTTGGAGAGTACATTTGGATATATGATTTGTACTGACGTAAAAGTGTTGAAGTTAGCTGCTTAACCTTTACGTGACCCGGTACCACGTGAAGTGAGAAGCAGAGAATATTTTTGGAGATCAGGTCATCACTTAGTGATTTCCTTGAGGTGTTTGGAGAGAGAGTAGTTCTCTACTTCTTCGTTAGCATGATGGATTATAAGGCGATGATCAGTCGACTCGCCTAACGTTGTTCCATGGGAGATCCTGACTCATGGAACTATTGGATATGATTAGATATTCATGATGTACTTAGTGATATATACCCCACAATGGTGTGGAGGAAGTGGTGTTAGTTGAGTAATACCTAGGAGGTTAGATCGTAACTAGGTATGATTTTAGATGATGATCTCGATGGGTAGAGCGTCGATTGATGGATATTTTGATCAGCTATTTGGTTATAGCATTCCTCTATCTTTGTGTTCATTACTCGATACTGGAGGTTGCTGAACCTCAGGGTGGAGCAATCACAGTATGATGAGATGACTCAGCTAACATTGTCTTTATCAGGTGGCTCAAGACCTTGACCACATGATCATTTTACTAGATCTTGTAGTCTATATCTCAGATTAGAGGGTTCGACCTTTTATCGATATTTGTCGAGGGACATTTATAGGATGATTATGAGTGTTGTAGAGATATCTTCTTGATGGGTAGGCTCTTAGTCAGCAGGTTGTGTGACCCTTTGACCTTGGATTGACATTCCTTTACTGTGGATATTCGATTATCAGAAAAGAGGAGATGATGAGATTTGACAAACTTTTTAGATACATTTAGTTTGTTGGCAGTAGGTGTTGAGGGTTGGATGCTTTCCTTTTTCTCTATAATTGTTTAGAAGACTATCTGGTATGATTGATTGGTGATTGGGGGATATTAGGAGATCAGGTGTGGTGATTTGTTATCTTTTGATGATCTATTATTTGGTGTTTGATATTGATAGTGACATGGAGTGTAGTATACCTGTGATTTATATGGATTTGTTGATTTGTAGTTGGTGATCCGATTATAGACTTGTTGTTGGGGATCTTACGGTTGAATAAGCCTGTTGTCCTTGGTGTTACCATTTAGGTTTATAGTGCCCTAGATGTTTTTATGGACTTGATGTATTTGGTATTTCTAGGGTGTTTAGGGGGTTTAGATCAGATTCATTGTCTTCATTGATGAGGTTATGATCTATTCCTGATCCGAGGTGGTTTACGTACACTATCTTAGCATAGATCTAGAGATGTTTCGACGGGAACATCTATATGCGAAGTTCAGTAGTGCGTATTTTGATTGTCTTCTACGAGATTTTTGGGACACGCCTTTAGTAGAGAGGTAGTAGTGGATCCACAGGAAATAGAGGCTGTTATCAGTTGGGAGTAGTCGTAGTCTATACCGGAGACGCGCTGTTCCATTGGTCTGGCTAGATATTACCAGAGATTGATTGAGGGTTTTCTCCAGCATTTATGTAGTTGACCGGATTGTCTAGGAAGAGGATGAAATTTTCCTGGATAGATGCCTGCGAGATCAGCTTAGATAGCTGCACCTGTCTTAGCGATGCTTTCTAGTGTAGACGGATTTGCACTCTACAGAGAGGTATCATACCTGGGGTTTAGTGCAGTTTCGATATAGCATGAGCAGAGTAGTCTCATGCCGGTAGTTAGAATTCTCGTGTAATGAGAATGAGATTTATTGATTTCCGTGGGAGATTATGTGTGTTCCCGAGCCACTTCTTATTCGGGAGGAGTTACTGCAGGAAACACATTGATCTAGATTTGCGATACATTCGGGCGACACTCGATGTATAGAGACTTGGAGTATTCTTATTGATGGGATGATATGAAGGAAGACATCGCGGATTTGTAGCTTGATGTCTAATATGTCGGCAAGTGGAGGCTGAACATCAGGGATTAGTAGAATTGCCTCCGTTGATTTGAATATTAGAACCGAGATGGGAGCATGTTTTGATGGACTTTGTTGTGGGATTACCCAGGACATGGAGAGGATATAATGGTTTGGGTAATCATTATTGGGCGACGACTTACTCCCTAGCTATTGATTTGTAGGATAGATTCTTTTGGATTGAGTAGTAGGATTATACTCTAGAGGGATTACCGGACTGGATGAGGTATCTCTGAGTATTGTTTTGGATGGAGATCGGCGATTTCATGTCATGGTTTTGATTATGGTTACAGCAGACTTTGGATTAGGAGTTTCACTTTAGTATAGATTTTCATCTCAGACGAACGGATAGTTTGAGCGCCCTATACAGATGTTGGAGAATCTATTGATAGTGGATTTTGGATTTCAGAGGTAGTTGATTTATTCATCTTGGCTAGATTGCAGAGTGGGAGTAGCGGGAGTAGGGTGAGTTCATAGCTCACAGAGTCATCGTTATTCACTTGGAGGTGGATCATCACGGTTGGAGATTTGTTCATTATACTTGGAATGAGTGGTATATGAGTTGTTGCTTGGACGTTACCATTGGATGAGGATCCCTGAGTTGACCAGTAAATTTGGGGACCAAATTTCTATTAGTGGGGGAGAATGTAAGATACCGTAAATTTAAATAATAAATGTTATTGGACGAAAAATCGTATTGGATTTTTTAGAAATTTTTCGGGATTTAAACGGGTTCCGTATGATCCGTTTTGAGATGATGGATTCCAGGTACAGAGGAGGCCTGTTTGGAACACCATTTAAGTGGGAGTTGATTAAGGAGAAAACTTTGAGTTTAATTAAATTAAACCTAAGTGTTTAATTAAGCCCTAATTCCTATTCTCTTTTCATTCCCCGATTTCCTCCTCCTTCACGCGATTTTCCTTTCTCCCGAGCCCTCTCTCGCGATTTCTTCTCGCACGATCGTCGGTCGCCATGGACTCACCGCCGGCGACGATCCCCTCCTCCAGCGTGCCTCGGCTGAGCTTTCCTCCTCTCCGTCTCTCTTTCGTGCCGCTGTGATCCGCTTCTCCCCGACGCTTCTCCCTTTCTCTCTCGCGCGGATGATCGGGCGTCGACGGAGGGCGAGTTTTCCCCGGCGATCTCGTCCTCACCACATCGCCTGAAGAAGAGTCACCGGATCGCGAAGATACTGAAGTTGTCCAGATCGCCTCTAGTTGAGCGATCGTCTCTTTTGCTGTTTGTTGCGCGAAATCAAAGGAATACGGTTCTAGGGCACAACGAGGGCCCTGATTTGCGTCATCCCGGATTAATCGAGCCCTTTTTGCTTTCCTCCTTGATCTGTTCACTGGAGGGCATTGCCGATCGTCTCCAGTTGAGGTGGATCGCGCGGATCGATTGAGGTAAGGCTTCGTCGGATGATTCTGTGAATTCAAAGACCTTGCTTAATTGGGTTTGTTTGTGATGATCTTCCTGATCTGGATTAGAGGAAATAGAGGATTCGCGTGCTGTGGACGTTCCCTGTTGCCGGCCACTGCCAATTCCACTTCTTGAAGCTGTGGAGGGTTCCTGCTCGGGTTCACTACTGGAAAGGTCACCAATTCCGGCAAAGGTTAGCAGCTCGTGTTCCTTACAGTTGCATTTGGATGGGAAGTTGCGGCAGAATTTAGTTTGGGGTAAGATGTATATTAATTTGGATTAATATTGGATTAAATGCATTGATTGTTTGGCTGCATTGGATGAATTTCATTCTGGAATTTAAGGTGTTAATTGTGGATGGAGGATTGATTGATTATGGGTTGGAATTTGTGGATCAGTGGTTTATTAGGTGTTCTTGCTGGGGTGTATGCATCTGATTTAGTGTTCATAAATCTAGGTGAGTTGTTATTTAATTTTGGGTTGGATTAAGTGTGGTAGATAAATTATGTAAGATTGATTTTGGATGTTTAGTAGAGATGATATAATGAAGTTTATGATCGGTTATGGATTTGAGATTCATTTGTGGATGGAGTTAAATCTAGTTAGATTTATTTGGGTGTGATTAGGGTGTTGCAGGTTGAATTGATTATGGATTGATTAGTTGAAATGGATGAATTGTGTGGGATTGATTTATGGTTAAGGAATTGGAAATCGGTTGTGATATATTGATTTGGTTGAATCTTGGATTGATTGTTGGATTTAAGAAGTGTTGATTAGTGAGTTTTGGATTGATTAATAGATTGCATATTTTGTTTGGATCTAGAAGGAGTTGGATTAAGGATTGTTTGGAGGATCAATCAGAGATCAAATTTGAGTGGAGTTATCCAATTGGGATAGATATTTTATTTAGCTATTTTAATTCATATGAATTTAGCTAAATAAAATATAAATATATTGATTTCTACAGGACTTGGATTCGGGACGAGCGTCTCGACACGGGATTACTTGGCACGATCTACACTTTAAGGCGGGTATTTCTTCCTTGGCCTCTACGTAGTTTTTCTTGATCTTAGTGCATGGCTATTATGTGATGGTTTAGGCTGCTTTATCTTATATCATGATCGGTTGCTGTTTTTCCTGCATGATACTTATGCTTAACCCTTGTGATGATCTATTTAAATCATATACAGTCTCTACTCTTGATATCTACTCTGTTGTGATTTCACGTGTAGAGTATGTCTTGTAGGGATTGTCGGGTTATTGGTATTACCATGTTGATTGGGTATATGATGTTGACTGTACATAGGTGGGGATGTGTTATAGGAGTCATCTTGTTGACCGTGCATTTGCATGTTGTATATACACACGTATTTGTCATGTACTTTTGGAGGAGTGGTGTTGATTGTATGTTTGGAGTATATACACCTGTCTGTTGTGTTTTTACTGGAGGATACATGTTGATTGTACTTATATGTTTGTGTACATGTGTCTGGTGGGATTATTGGAGATTTTTGGTTGATTATACATGTGTAGTGTGTACATATGTATGGTGGGATATGTGGATGTATCATGACGATTATACTCTTGTTGGAGGTATTTATGAGGTTTGGGGTGTTGCATAGATGATGATTATATATATATCATGTTCATCATTAATTGCATCTGATGACTATTGTCTCCCTTGTGGTTGAGAGAGTCATCGGTTTGGTTTAGTGCCGCACCTGCATGGGCCACTCATGGGTAGTGGTAGCTATAGCAGTTGCCGCTCGTCCTGTCGTGCCACCCGGTCACGAGGTTTAGTGAGATCCGGCGTTGTGAGCAGTCAGGGACCCTGATACTATGTAGCTAGATAGTTACTAGTGGACTGTCCGCCTCGACCACTATATAGTGGGCTGGAGGGTAGTACAGTCGTCACAGACCCAAGCCTCTCGGCCATACAGGGGTCGTGGTGTCTGGAGAGGTGGCGGGGTGACCATGGAGCATGCATACGCAGTTATTATTCTTGCATTTGATGCGCGGTGCATCTGCATTTGCATGCATGCCTAGTAGATACTAGTTGCATGTGATTGTCGTTGTTGCACTTGATTGAGATATGGTTGTTGCATTTGGTTGTCATGCTGCATACATGTCATTTATTTTACATGTATATGCAGTTGTATTTATATTGCACAGGTGTCATGGGTACGTCTATTGCAGATCCGGTGAGTTTACTGATCATTGTACCATGTGTCGATTCCAGATTGGGTATGTATCTGTCATTATGTTAGATGTGGTTTGTACGGTTTATATGTCAGGTTATTATGTCAGATATGTTTAGGTGCATTGATTATGATAGTATGATCATGTTCTTTATTCCCTACTGAGACTGTATACTTGTGATCTCCATGTTTTATTTGTAGACTGTGCACTGTCTTGTCTATTACCCGCTGAGTTACCTATACTCACCACCGCATGTATACATTTATGTTTTCAGGTAGCTTGTAGATGGTTGGTGTCGCTCGGAGTATCCTGTCTGCCGGGTCCTACGTCACATCCGAAGACCGTGCTTGTTTTCTTTTGGTATATCTTTTTATTATTTTTTTTGGCATTGTATTTGTGTATAGCCATGTGGCTATCTTATGGTTTTGGTGTTGTATTTGTGTTTAAGCCGTGCCGGCATGCATTGTATTTATTTATGTTGTGTGGGCTTTCCTTCGTTTTTTCGCTGTGTTTTGGTACAGTCGTGTGGGCTGTTTTATACATAACTGCGTGGTTGTAATTGTTTCATTCCAGTCGTGTGGGCTGTCATTATAACTGCGTGGTTGTGTATATAAATATTCCAGCCGCATGTGGCTGATGTATTTTGCTTGTAGTGATGCTTCAGATTGTCACCGGTACAGGGGAGATGCTGTCGGATTTTTGTCTGGCAGAGACTCCTTTGGGGCGTGACACCACCCAGTACTACAGACAAGCAAGAAGAAGTCAGCGCCAATCAGAGGTAAGATAAGAAAGTACAAGGGAACGCTTACCCAAGTGGACATCTAGGTGTGGCTATTCGTGAGCGCGTCAGGTGGCATCATCGCCGCACGAGCTCGGGCGTCCTTTCAGATTTTGGCGAGCGCCCCCTAGACGATGATCTGATGGGGCCTCGAGAGTCGGCGCTCGGCTCACTATACTCTTCGATGGGTAGGTGGAGGATCACCGTTATGTGTCGCTGCCCGCTCGGGGTCGATTGTGTTGGATCGTGATGTTTCGATAGAGGGGGGGGGTGAATATCGATTATGAAAATTCTTTCGAAAAGAGTTAAGCGCAGTGGAAAAAGTAAGCAATGCTAACACATACCAATTTTACTTGGTTCGAAGCCTGTGTTGACTCCTACTCCAAGGCCCGCACTCGTTGAGTGCTTTCGGTGGGCAATAACTAGCAGTTCAAAAATTATTACAAACTAAGTACAGAAAATGCTAATGAAAATAAAAGCAATACCGACAAAGGAATAAATCGAAAAGGAAAACGTGCGTTGTCGGAGCTTCGTTAGCGTCGCAGGAGCGCAGATCAGCAGAGCAAGCAGTAGAAGATCTTCTTGTCAGTTGTTGTTTGGCTCCACCTTTAACCCTCCTTTTATATGAGGCTCGGGGCGCCCAGATCCCTTCCGGGCGCCCTGGTGAGACGTGGCAGGTCCAACCAGCGAGCTCCACGTGGCGACGACGCGATCAGGATAAAATTGCCTCCCGGGTGCCCGGACCTGTTCCGAGCGCCCGGACCACCTTTCTCCAGAGATTCCTTCTCCTGCAAGACAAGGTTAGTCCGAGGCAAATATATAATATGTTTCCTGCAAAACAAAGTGTTAGCATAGTTTTATAAATTCAATATCAAGAGTATGACTTAGATTCCGTATTTTCGAGACCGGAATCTAGTCACGATCTCGACTTAGATATCCGAAATGGATCTAAGCCGAATCGACACCTAATGTTTCCTTCCCGGGAACGCGTCCTCACAGTCACTCCCTTCTAGTGACTTACCTTTACTCACCTGCCAGACGTCCGGCCAGCCCTTCGACCCATCTGGACTTCTCGCCAGCTATCTGGTCAGCCAGTCGACCTAGCTGGACTTCGTGCCAGATGTCCGGTCAGCCCTTCGACCCATTTGGACTTCATGCCAAGCGTCCGGTCAGCCCGTCGACCCACTTGGACTTCGTGCCAGACATCCGATCAGCCCGTCGACCTGTCTGGACTTAGCCTGTACACTCGATCAGAGTGTTAGATAACGACAAACCTAACTTAACCTGATTTGTCATTCATCAAAACCTGAGTTAGATCGTTAGTGCTAACCACACCAACAATCTCCCCCTTTTTGATGGAATGACAACCGGGTTAAGTTAGTGAAAATATATGAAAAAATCAAGCATGATTTTTGAATTTTTTTAAGGTTTTAAGTTAGTTTCTCAATTTTGCATTTAGTTGCTCTAACTTGACCACCTAGTTGCTCTAACTTAACCACCTATCCCTCCCCCTTTGGCATTCATCAAATAAGGACATAAGCAAGTAACCAATACAGGATTCAAGCATAATAAAAGTTGTAAGAAAAATGTCAAGCTAAATTGGGGGAGTTTTAAAACATAACTAAGTTTTGAAAAACAACACAATTTGGTGTATTTTGTGTAATTTTTTAAAGATAATTTTTGTAAAATTAAATGAATTTGCAAAAAGTTTTTAAAAGCTAATTTTCAAGTATAAGTTTAGGAAAGTTAAGTTTATATAGTCTAATTTTCAAACATAAGTTTTTAAGTTCCAAATTTCAAGAAATTAAATTTTCAAAATAAGTTTCAACTTGGAACACTTTACAAACATGAGTTTTTACAACCAAAGTTTCAAGATTAAGGTTTAATTTTCAAAATAAGTTTCAACTTTGAAACAATTTTCACACATGAGTTTTTAAAACCAAAATTTCAAAACTAAGTTTGAAAAATCTACTTTTCAAAATTAATTAAAACTAAGTTTGCAAAAGATTCAATTTTCAAAAGCTTAATTTATAAAATCCAATTTAAAAGCTTAGTTTTATAAAAGCTAGTTTTCAAAAATAGATATATCAAATTAGATTTCCAAAAATAAGTTAGATTTTTCAAACACATTGAAAATATTTTTAAAAGAATATTTTCACAAAACTAATTTCATAATAAAGGAAAAATAAGTATGAAATCAATTAATTCTCCCCCTGAACCTGACATAATTTTTTTAAGTAAATACAACTTTAGTAAGATGATTTTGAAAAATAGTTTTGTATAAAAAATATAGAGATAAGCTTTGTAGAATTGGTCAAATTTTCAAAAAGAAGTTTTTTTACAAGTTTAAAACATTATAAGTTTTATAAAGGCAAACATAAAATTTTCAAGTCAAATTAAGTCATTTTTAATAAAGGAAAAAAATATATTTAATTAATTCCTCCCCTGAATTTGATACTCCCCTTGACTTTATTACTCTCCTTAATTTATTTCTCGCTATTAAGTTAACACTAAGGTTTTGGTATCTTAATGTTCAAAGCCTTAACACATTTTTATTTACACAAGTATCTCTATATACTTGGTATAATTGTTTATTTAAGTTAAATTAATCAATTATTGTAAAATTAATTAATTTTAGATTCAGGTCCTTAAACTCTGGTTTAAGATTAAATAAGATAACTTGTTATTAATTCAATAACAATTTATCATTATCAATAATTTATCAATTAAATTTTACTTGATTCAATAATTTAATACTTATTAAGATAATATAATTTAATTAAAGTGCTAGTTATAATTTTAACTATTCATTTACTTCATTTTAAGTAGAATTAACTTAGTTTAAAGTTAGCATTAATTCGACGTTAAATTTATTAAAGTTATTAAATATAGTTAAGGTTCAATTTGAATCAATCGTTAATAATGATAAATTATGATTTAATTATATTTTGAATAAATAAAATTAAGATTTATTGAGTTAAATTAAGGTTAAGCATTAATTAACTGTTTAATATAAGTTCACATCTAATTTAGATCACAATTAATTTTTGAAGTCGTTACTTCCATTATTAAATTTATGATCTTAAGTTAATCAAATTTTAATTATTTGTTAATAATGACATTAGGGTTTAGATTTAGTTCAAATATTTTAATGTAATTTGAATATAGGGTTTAGGGTTTATTATTATATAATTTTATTTTATTTTAACTTTAAGTATGCTTTTTAAATTACAATGACTTTTTAAACTAATTTTTAAGAAAAACTTAATTTTTAAGTTAAAAGATTTAAGTTAAAAATAATAATTTTTTTTTAGTAATAAGGATTTTTAATATAATTTTTTAAAATGATTTAAGTTTAATTTTAATTGTAAAATTTAAATTAAGTTTAAATTTTAAGTTTTAAATTTAAATTAAGTTTAACTTTAATGTTAAGTTTTAATTTAATTTAAAATTAAGTTTTTAACTTTAATTTTAAAGTTTTTAGTTTAAGTTTTAAAGTTTTAATTAGCTTAAGTGTCTTAATTTTAAAATGACTTTAAAATGATTTTTTTTAATGATTAAAAGATTTTTTTTAAAGGATTTTTTTTAATGAATTTTTAAATGTTTTAAAAATACGGTTTTAAAGAATTTAAAATAATTTTCAGAATAGTTTTTTTTAAAGAATTTTAAAATAGTTTTTAAAGAATTTTAAAATAGTCTTTAAAGAATTTTAAAATAATTTTATTTAAGAATGTTTAAAATAATTTTTAAAGCAATTTTTAAAAGGGTTTTTAAAGAATTTTTAAAATAGTTTTTAAAGAATTTTTAAAATAGTTTTTAAAGAATTTTTAAAATAGTTTTTAAAGAATTTTTAAAATAGTTTTTAAAGAATTTTTAAATAGTTTTTTAAAATAATTTTTAAAGAATTTTAAAAATAGTTTTTAAAATAATTTTTTTTTAAAATAGTTTTTGAAAGAATTTTTAAAAGAGTTTTTAAAATAATTTTCAAAAGAATTTTTGAAAGAATTTTTAAAATGATTCAAAATAGTTTTTAAAATAATTTTCAAAATAATTTATGAAATAATTTTTAAAATGATTTTTAAAATAGTTTTTAAAATAATTTTCAAAATAATTTTTGAAATGATTTTTTAAAATGATTTTAAAAATTATAAAATGTTTTTAAATATTTTTAAAATTATTTTTAAAAGTTTTTAAAATAGTTTTTTTTAAAAGGATTTTTAAAGAAAAAAAATTTTTAGAATGATTTTTAATATTTTTTTCAAAGAATTTTTAAAATAGTTTTTAAAGTAATTTTAAAATAATTTTTTAAAGAATTTTTAAAAGAATTTTTAAAGAATTTTCAAATAATTTTTTAAAGGAATTTTTAAAATAGCTTTTAAAGAATTTTTAAAATAGTTTAAAGTATTTTTAAAATAATTTTTTTAAGAATTTTTAAAATAGTATTTGAAGAATTTTGAAAATAGTTTTTTAAAGTATTTTTAAAATAATTTTTTGAAGAATATTTAAAATATTTTTTAAAGAATTTTTTAAATAATTTCTAAAGTATTTTTAAAATTATTTTTAAAGAATTTTAAAATAATTTTTAAAGTATTTTTAAAATAATTATTAAAGAATTTTTTAAAATAATTTTTAAAATAATTTTTAAAGTATTTTTAAACTAATTTTTAAAGAATTTTTTAAAATAATTTTTAAAATAATTTTTAAAGATTTTTTAAAAATAATTTTTAAAGTATTTTAAAAATATTTTTTAAAGTATTTTTAAAATATTTTTTAAAGAATTTTTTTAAAATAATTTTTAAAGAATTTTTAAAAGAATTTTTAGATAATTTTGAAAATGTTTTTTAAAAGAGTTTTAAATAATTTTTTAAAGAATTTTTAAATAATTTTTAAAATAAGTTTTTAAAGTTTTAAAAAAAAATTTCAAATTGAGTTTTAAAAGTTTTAAAATAATTTTAAAAATAATTTTGAAAATGATTTTTAAAAGAATTTTTAAATAATTTTTAAAATATTTTAAAATAATTTTTAAAATATTTTTAAATAATTTTTTAAATGATTTTTAAAATAATTTTAAATATGATTTTTAAAAGAATTTTTAAATAATTTTTTAGAAGAATGAGTTTTAAAAGTTTTTAAAATAAATTTTAAAAGAATTTTTAAAATGAGTTTTACATGTTTTTAAATTAATTTTTAAAAGAATTTTAAAATAGTTTTTTTTTAAAATAATTTTTAAAACAATTTGTAAATAATTTTTTAAAGAATTTTAAGTTTTTTAAAAGAATTTTTAAAATGAGTTTTAAAAGTTTAAAATAATTTTTAAAAGGATTTTTAAAATGAGTTTTAAAAGTTTTTAAAAGAATTTTTAAAATGATTTTTAAAAGAATTTTGAAAATTATTTTTAAAAGAATTTTTAAAATATTTTTAAATAATTTTTTAATAGAATTTTTTTTAAATAATTTTTAAAAGAATTTTAAAATGATTTTTAAAAGAATTTTTAAAATGATTTTTAAAAGAATTTTTAAATAATTTTTAAAATGAGTTTTAAAAGTTTTTAAAATAATTTTTAGAATGAGTTTTAAAAGTTTTTAAATTAATTTTTAAAAGAATTTTAAAAAAGTTTTTTTTTAAAAGAATTTTTAAAACAATTTTTAAAAGAGTTTTTAAATAATTTTTAAAAGAATTTTTTGAAGGAATTTTTAAAATGATTTTTAAAAGTGTTTTTAAATAATTTTTATACTAATTTTTAAAATAATTTTTTATGTTAAAATAATTTTAAAGATTTTTTTTTTGGTTTGAAGTTAGTTTTAATTATAATTAATGTTGAGTTTAATTTGAAAAATAATTTTTAAATTTAAAGTTAATTTTAAAAATAATTTTTAATTTTAATTTTACTTTATTTGAATTATAGTTTTAATTCGAAATTCAATTTTAATTTTAATTTTGATTTTAATTTTATAATTAATCCTTAGTCATCTCACCCGATTTAAATTTTCAATCAGGAAATCCTATATTTTTGTGAGATGAATTTGATTCAATTATTGGGTTTGGTTTAATTTTGTGTTAGATTCAGGTTTAGCCTTGGGCTCAACAAATAGACATTCTTTGAATAAACTTCTGGGCTATGGTGAGTCACGTGGACATCATTAGAGTAACCATGTCTTCGAGATTTTTCTAATAGTCCTATCCACTGAACTTAATACAAAATCTTGGTCTAACTAGTTAGGATCCATAAGGGGTAGCTTCGGCTAGTTCCACTTAGGCAAATGCACCAGGTCGAAGTCATATCTTCCTAGACATGCATAGACTGAGCTTCCCTAACGTACTATCATCCAAAACTTCACCAGTACTATAGGTCAAGTTAAACCTTGTCCTTTTACTCTAGTCCTAATTACCCTGCCGGGTAGATTGGTTTCGGTTACCCTGTCGAGTAAATTATTTTTGGAGGTGCCAGCTATTCTGGAGCCTCCCCCTAAATTATTGAATTTTCTTTTACAATTTAGTCTTAATGTTTAATTTATAATTTATATTTAAGTTTTTAATTTTGAATTAATTAAATTGGTTAAATTATCCTTCTTTAAAAGAGTGTATTTAATATTTGAATTTTCTTTCAATTTTAATTTTATTAAGTTAATTGAATTATCTTTATTTAATAGATTATCATTAATAATTGAGTTTTTATTAATTTTTGAGTTTGAATTAATCAAATTGTTTAAATTATATTTCTTTAAAGGTTTATCTTTTAACCTTTTATTAACTGTTAATTTTGAATTTTCTAGATTATCTTTGTTTAATATGTTATCTTTAACATTTAATTTTAAGTTTGTTAAATTTATTTTTGATTTTATCATTATATTTTCTTTATCTTTTAAGTTGATATAACTAGTGGAATTTATTAAATAAGTCTTATCTTTAAAATTTAATTTTTTGTTAATTAAATTATCTTGGGTTTGGATAGGATTTTCCAGATTGATATTATCTAGATTATTAAATAATTTATTAATTATGTCTAGATTAATATTGACCTTATCATCATTATTATTTGAACTTCCAGATTTGTTTAGGTTTAAATTTGAATTTTTAGGGTTATTAATTATTTTCAGATTTTCTGAATTTTCTAAATTAATTTGATTTATTTTATCAGAAAATGTCCTAGGGGTATTTTTGCAAGTATTGCCAACTACACTATTTTCACAGATATTTTCAGAAATATCCAAATTAACATGTATATTCTTTAAACTACTATTAGCAGGGGTATTTTGATAAATATTACTCACCTTAACCGCATCCCCTAATTCAGTAGGCTTTTCGATTGGATCTGACTCGAGTTGGGATTCGATTTTTACTTGATCCTCGAGCTCCATCGGCTCCTCGTGAAGTTTGATCAATTGGGTCCAAAGCTCATGTGCATCTTTGTACTTTTTTAGTCTGCATAAAACATTATTAGGTAAAACATTACAAATAATTTTACTTACATTTGTGTTTAGTTTTGAGTTCTGAGAAGGTTTTCTCAATATCAGCCAATAGTCAAAGTTTAGACTTCCTAAGAAACATTCCATTCTTCGCCTCCAGTAGTTGAAATCTTGATCGTACGGTGGTGGTTCGTTGGGGTTCCATCCTTCTTGAAGAGGCATTATTCTTGCACACAGAGAAATAGACAAAAAATCTCAAGACTTGGTCTTGGATTAGCAGTGCTGGAAAAAAATAATATTTCACTATTTTTGAAAAAAATAATAAAATATTATTAAAATATTAATAAAATATTAATAAAATATTTGAAAAAATATTATTTCAAAATTTTATTTTAAGAACGAACGATATCTAATTTTTCTTTAAAAATACCCCCCTTTGTCTGATTAGTGGTTGCACCAAATCAGAGCGGTACCTGCTCTGATACCACTTGTTGGATCGTGATGTTTCGATAGAGGGGGAGGGGGGTGAATATCGATTACGAAAATTCTTTCGAAAAGAGTTAAGCGCAACGGAAAAAGTAAGCAATGCTAACACAGACCAATTTTACTTGGTTCGTAGCCTGTGTCGACTCCTACTCCAAGGCCCGCATTCGTTGAGTACTTTCGGTGGGCAATCACTAGCAGTTCGAAAATTATTACAAACTAAGTACAGAAAATGCTAATGAAAATAAAAGCAATACCGACAAAAGAATAAATCGAAAAGGAAAACGTGTGTTGTTGGAGCTTCGTTAGCGTCGCAGGAGCGCAAATCAGTAGAGCAAGCAGTAAAAGATCTTTTTGTCAGTTGTTGTTTGGCTCCACCTCTAACCCTCCTTTTATATGAGGCTCGGGGTGCCCCGGATCCCTTCCGGGCGCCCTGGTGAGACGTGGCAGGTCCAACCAGCGAGCTCCACGTGGCGACGACGCGATCAAGATAAAATTGCCTCCCAGGCGCCCGGACCTGTTCCGGGCGCTCGGACCTCCGGGCGCCCGGACCACCTTTCTCCAAAGATTCCTTCTCCTGCAAGACAAGGTTAGTCTGAGGCAAATATATAATATGTTTCCTGCAAAATAAAGTGTTAGCACAATTTTATAAATTCAATATCAAGAGTATGACTTAGATTCCGTCTTTCCGAGACCGGAATCTAGTCACGATCTCGACTTAGATATCCGAAATGGATCTAAGCCGAATCGACGCCTAATGTTCCCTTCCCGGGAACGTGTCCTCACAGTCACTCCCTTCCAGTGACTTACCTTTACTCACCTGCCAGACGTCCGATCAGCCCTTCGACCCGTTTAGACTTCTCGCCAGCTATCTGGTCAGCCCGTCGACCTAGCTGGACTTCGTGCCAAATGTCCGGTCAGCCCTTCGACCCATTTGGACTTCGTGCCAAGCGTCCAGGCAGCCCGTTGACCTGCTTGGACTTCTCGCCAAGCGTCTGGTCAGCCCGTCGACCCGCTTAGACTTCGTGCTAGACATCCGGTCAGTCCGTCGACCTGTCTGGACTTAGCCTGTACACTCGATCAGAGTGTTAGATAACGACAAATCTAACTTAACCTGATTTGTCATTCATCAAAACCTGAGTTAGATCGTTAGTGCTAACCGCACCAACAGATTGCACTGAGGCTGCTTGGCCAGATGGGCGAGACGCGGACGCCGGTCGGATGCTGGACTACTTAACCTTCGAGGGCTTCGAAGGCGGCGGCATGAAGGCCACCGGAGGTGCGGCGAGGGTTTCTTGCGGCAACTCGGCTAAGGAGGGAGTCTGATCGAATGAGGTAGCGGTCGCAGTTTCTAGAATAGGGGTCAAAGTCTTGACCCACTCGACGGTCCTCACTGCCGGGAAGCGGAACGTGACTAAGGCTCCACCAACGCCTTTTTCAGTAGATCAGTGACTCCCCTGAGGAGGTCGAGTCGGATGCTCCCTCAACGCGGACGGACTTTAGCCACTCGGGAGGCTGTTGCGAACCCTCAGCCACCCCAACACTGGGAGTCGGGCTGGTCATCCCTTCGCCCACCACAACGGGCATCTCCTCGCTCACGTCGAGTGGATCTTCATGGGAGCCGACCAGCTGCAGGCCACGACTCGCCAGTTCTTCAGCGGTCACTGCATTGATCGCGACGTCCTTAAGCTTCGCCTTGCCGGCTAGACATGATCGCATCATGACTTTGGCTGCAAAAGAGAAAGAAAAATCAGTTAGCATCAAAGGAAGAGTTAAAGAAGCTTCATACCTAGGTTGGTCGGCAACCGGGTGCGGATCGGACTCGGACCAAAGATATACATGACGCCCTCCAATAGCAACTTATGGATGTCGTATTTCTGACCGGCTAGCATGGAAGCTGCATTCAAGTAGTCCGATCGGCTCTTATAGCTTTTTAGAGGAGGCTGAGGTGCCAGTTCAAGCTGCCAATTGGTCGAGAAGTATGGCCATTCGGGAAGGCGCATGAAGAAAAAGTATTCTTTCCAGTGCTTGTTGGAGGTTGACATCTTGTTGAAGAAAACTAGACCGACTTGAGACTGAAAGAGGAAAGTCCCCGGATCAGATAATTTGGGATAATAAAAATAATGAAAGATCTGGGGGTCAGAGAGATGTCTTGCAGGTGAAACAAAACAACAACGTCACACAGCAGTCGGAAGGAGTTTAGAACAAGTTGATTGAGGGGAATACGAAAATATTTACAGACTGCGGGAATGAAGGGATGAAGGGGAAACCGCAGACCGGCGATAAATTGGTCTCCGAAGAAAGAAATGCAACCAGGGCGGCGAAGAATTGGGTCGATCGGACGAAGGAGGTAGAATGATCTGATGATTGGAGGGAATTTCAAAAACGTCTCTCAAACTCTCAGCGTCGTCTCTATCGAACCTAAACTCCATGGATGTGTACTAGAGTCCAGGGATAGAGGAGGAAGGCCACGAAGAGCTTGCCATCGTAAAAACAAATGAAGAGGAGATGGTCGAGGGGAAGAAAGGCGACCGAAAGACAAAAAAGGTAGCCGAAATACCGTCGAAACAGAAAAAGGATGAAAAGCATGAAGATAGGGGTGATTGGGATCGCACAGAAGCAGAGAGAAGAAGAAGCGCAAAGGATCGCCGAAGAATAGGGATCGCACAGAAGCAGAGAGAGGGTTGTCGAGGAACTCGAACGTGAAGAAGTGTGTGAAGGAAGCGACGCATCGAGCTTATAAGGCTTGGGTCGTGGGTCGGCCGACCGAAGCCGTCTGATCTAGGTCGCGAAAACTCAAGCCAAGATCTTACCGTTCAATGCAAACCGTCAAACGTCACATCACGCCTATCACATTAGGTGTGCGACAGCAGCGGGTGTGACACGTGGCACACCACCACGGGTCGACAATTAATGAAGGCATGGGAGCGTGCTCAGCCTTAATAAGCGGGGATTTGCACGATGTTTAAGAAATCTAGATGATGTCAGCTTATCCCGTGCTCGTCCGAGACAACCCAAGATGATTTTTTACAAGGGAGCATATTTAGGCCCAAGGGAGCATATTTAGGCCTAAGCGACAAGCTTCAACAGGCCAATCGACGGGGATCGGTCTTATCCCGCTCGGAAACCACACAATGTCGAAGGTTAGTCGGGAGAATCTACTCACACTTGTCTAGTCAGTCGAACTTATAACCTCCTTCGACTAAACTTTAGGATGAGGCTTGTGATAAGGTGATGAAGAGGGGCCCCATCCTGCTGCCACGGTGGAGGTCAAAGGAGGTCAGAGTCAATGCGGTCAACGCGTATAGGGCATCGGTCGATCGGGCGAAGCATTTCTTGATCAAGAGAAAGGATCTGATTCACTGCAGCCCTCGACATGGGGAGCAGTCAAAGATCCGATGCTCAAGAGAGACCGACGTGCAGAAGCTGAGTTGAGCGGCTACCCCGCTCAGCCGAGCAGTAAACTCAACATCAGCTGAGCACGCGGGCAGTGAGCTTCCGGCCGAGCGGCAATCTCGCTTAGCCCAGGGACAAATCACAATAGAGGATTCCGGCCGAGCAACTATCCCGCTCGGCCTGACAGCAGACAGTACACGGGCAGAAGATTTCCGACCGAGCGGCTATCCCACTTGGCTCGATAGGAGACAGTACACGGGCAGAGGATTTCCGACCGAGCGACTATCACGTGGACAATGGAGTTCCTGCCGAGCAACTATTCCACTCGGCCAAGCAACAGACACAGCATGATATCTTTCAACATCCTTTTGGGAGCTTGTGCCGTTGACAGGCGACATGGTCAGACAGAGGATCGTACGGTGAAAGCTTCCACTGTCACTTCAGAGATATGCTCGACCCATTAAGGTACTGTGTCAGGGACACTTTATTGATATGTCTTTTCAGGGAAAACTTTGAGATGCATGCTCTCTTTGGGAAGCGTGCACGCACGCTTCCGGAACTCTATATAAAGGGGCTCCAAGCATCGGCGGTGGTATGCATTGTGTGCAATTTCTACTTATTGCTTCACTCTATGCTTATCCGGAGACTGACTTGAGCGTCGGAGGGTCATCGCCGGGATTCCTTCCCTGGCTCGATACTGACGCTGCTTATATTACAAGCGGGAACGAAATCCATAGGAGGTCAACAGAAATATCACAGCTCCAACATCCATCTTATCGACTTTTGGACAGGATCATTCTATGGACTTGCATGTATCTCGTTTGCACATATTGTATGTATGCCACATGATTTGTTTGTTTTATTATTTGATTGACAACGCCACAAAATATAGAAAGTATCTTCTCCTGTTTCCGTTGCCATAGGAGGAGCCACTTGGTTATAAGTTTAGGCTTGGAAGTCTTGAGAGGAGATCAAGCGTGTTTATAAAGAAGAAGACGGAACACCTGTTTTCGCTTCAACTCACCAACGGATGTCTTCTTCTCATATAAATTTCTCCTTTCCCCTTCCTTATGCAAGCCTCATCTCTGTTTGAAACATTGTCACCAAAGGTTTGTCCTTAAAATTGGTTTGTATAAGTTCATAAGCTTGAAATCTTAATTGAAGCATCAGGATTAGGTGAAGAATCCAGATCAGCTAGGATGGTTATTAAGGAAGGCAAACTAAAGGTAGGAATACCTAATTACAATAGACACCAAGTTAAATATAATATTAATATATTGGTAGTGCTCTAACAAACTATAAAATCTCTAGTTTGATGGCCATTTAGTCTGTACTGCCTCTGTCTAATATTACTTCAAGGGATTCCTTAGTTTCCTGATGAAAAATCATTTAAACCTCACCAATGTGAGGTACATTAATTCATTTCTTATCTTCATCCAAAGTAACTTTAATTTGTTGTTAGTAATTTATCAAAATTCTAAAATCTGTAGCTATATGGCCATTTACTGGGCATATTCTTTTTACATCCAGATTACACTTCACAAAATTCATTGCTTTCCTTGAACACAACCATGTAAACCTTACCAATGTGTAGACTGAATTACGATAAAATAGTTCTTTTCTTCTTTTCATTCCACAAAACCTTAATTAAGGAATGCTTGTTATACTTATACATTTTTAGGATGATAAATTTAGTTAGCTTGTGCAAATAAACTTCTTTTCACTACATTGATTGGCTCATTCATTCAATGCTGTCTTTTGAGGTAGTGGAACTATTCTTAATAACAGCTTTTGAGAAGTTATTAGAATTGTTAAATTCTATTTACATGTATTTCTAAACCCAGTGGAAGCTATCATGCCCTTTCAACTTGGTAAATAATAATAGTTACCTATTTGCATTTTTATTTCCTATTTTTTGCTTACCTAACGGACATATTCTCTTCTTTTTTTTTTCTCAAGGTTATGGTTTATAATTAACCTATAGTTTGATCCCTACTCATAGCATCCTACTTCGTTCTAATATGGATGCACTGTCTAGGTTTTACTTCAATTTATATAGTTGATCTATCTGACTCTTCCTTTTTAAAGATGCATGGTACAAGTCACCATTCGAATATTTCCCACCATAACCTTGGTTCTACACTTTAATTTCTCTTACTTTCGGCATGCACATGTTTTAGGCATCCACATCATTTTGTTTTGTTATCCCACGGGTCATTGGAATATTGAAACCATAAACAATTTGGTCTTATTACAAAAACAAGCTAAGCTCATTATTTCTTAGTGAATTAAGTCTTATATTTGTAATAATTAGCGGCTTCAACAATAATAATAACAATCAGAGTTTATCCCATTAGATATTGTTAGCTATATGAATTTTTTTATGCCGTTAAATTTTATCTTCTATTAGATTATTGTCTATATTTATATAAATTTTATTTTGGTATTATTATTATTAATTATTTTTTTTATTTTCCTCTTCCTCGTTTAAATGAGAATAAGATAAAGAAGAATACGTAAAAAAAGAAATGTCACAGAAGGTGGAAGGTGCAAGAAGATAAAAATAAAGAGGAAGAACAAGTAAGAAGATTAATAATAAAATGAAAGAAAAGAGGAAGAAAATTCAAGAGGATAAAGAGGTAACAATAAATTAAGTACTTTAAATTAACCTACTAATGTTAATATCCAATAATTAAGTTCATTTGACGTTGCCTAAAATTGATGGTATCCATAGATATCATCATAATATATTTGGTAAGTCAACTTTAATTTAATTAAATCACTACTAAGTCAAATATAAAAATTAATAAGAGCTAACCACTTGTCACATTAGAATTTTAATTAACAATAACTATATAAATGAGAGCATCTCGATTTTAATTAGTTGGTTGGGAGAGTTAAATTATAAAAAAAAACAATAATTGAATAAGTTACAGAAAAAACAGTGCGACATGTTTTGTATTCGCTTTGTTTTCTTTAGCTACTTATTTATTTTCTTTCTTTAATGTGATTTCGCTTTGTTTTATTTTGTTCTTTCATTTGTTAATGTACCGTTTCTTCTTCTTTAACTTATCATTTTTCTTTTCCTTGTTAGAATGTGTTGAATATTTCTAAAATTCTTTTGATGGTAGGAATTATAATTTATTTAGATTTACATAATTATTAGGATTGAGATTGATCTTGATTGTACTCCATTGATTGTAAAGATTGAGATTAATTTTTCTTTTCTCTCCTTATGCATATAAATACCTACATATAAACATATTAATAATAAGATAGAGATTTTTTTTTCCTAATGCCTTTTGTTTCTCTTTTCCACGTGGTATCAAAGCGAGGTTGAAAGACAAATCCTTTTTTTTTTCTGCGCCGCCGTTCCTTACGTCGCAGCATCGCCCGACGCTGCCACCCTCCTCTTCTCTTCACGAACTGACGCCAACGTTTTCCTGCGTTGTGAGCACACCGTCCTTCATCCTCTTCTGTAGTCCGACGACGGAGAGAAGCTTGGAAGATCAGTAGTTTGGCGACGACAGAGATTATTCTTCCTGCAGTTCCACCATCCTAGCCTATCTTTATATGGTCTGCTCACAGATTATTCTCATGTTCGCGATCAAATCCTGGGCAGCCTACTATGGACAATACCTCGACAGCTCTCCTCTGTGTCCCTACCAAAGTCTTGACGTTGCCTCCTTCCGTTCCTGTTGACTTGTCAACTTTGGTCTCTTGAAACAACAATATACCTCCACCTCATAAGGGTGGTAAAGGACATCCTTGGTATGATCACTGCCACCGACCAGGATACACGATTGATAAGTATTAGAGTCTCCATGGTCAACCTCCTCGCGCTGCTCAGATTGCTCAGATTTTTATCGCTTCTTCAGCTTCTGCTGCACAATTGCCACCGGATTTGACCCCACCGCCTTCCTATGATGGCTTTCTGAAATGGTATGAGGATCGTCAGACTTCATATTCCACTGCTACCATCACACATGCTGGTAATTCCTTTGCTGGCATATCTCGCTCTTCGGGTAATTGGGTTATTGACTTTGGAGTCACCGATCATATCACTGGTAATAAATCCTTTTTTTCTTCTCTCTCTACTTCCGATTATTTACCCTTTATCGTCATGGCCAATGGTTCGTTCCCAAACTTAGTCCCAAGGTGTTAGTATTGTTCATTATTCTCCATCTCATTCTATCCCCAGAGCTCCTTTTAATTAATTGTCTTTCCATAATATTCTTTATGTCCTCGGAGCTACTTTTAATTAATTATCTATCCATAATGTTCTTTATGTCCCCGGAGCTCCTTTTAATTAATTGTCAATAAGTCAACTTACTCGAGCCTTTGATTGTGCCATCTCTTTTACTAAAACTTCTGTTTTCTTACAGGACCAGAGTATGAGGAGGATGATTGACTTTAGATGTGAGTCTCATGGCCTATATAGGCTTCAACAGCTCTCTCTTGTTGGTTCGGCGGCGACATCTCCACTTCTTATTCATACTCAGTTGGGACATCCAGGTCTGAATAAGTTAAAATAATTACGTCATAGTCTTTCTCACTTAGAGTCTTTGTCTTGTGCGTCGTGTCAATTAGGAAAGCATGTTCGTAGTTCTTTTTCTCCTCGTACTGTGACTCAGGCTACGCCCCCTTTTACTTTGGCTCATTCTGATGTTCGGGGTCTGAGTCGTATTTCTTCTATGATGGGATCACGATATTTTATTACTTTTACAGACGATTTTTCCCGTTATACTTGGTTATATCCGATGAAAGATCGTTCAGAATTATTTTTTATTTTTCAATCTTTTTTCCATGAAATCAAAACTCAATTTAGTATTCCTCTTTGAACTTTGTAAAGTGAAAATGCACGTGAATATCTATCTACTCAGTTTCATACCTTCTTGACATCTCATGGTGTGTTGCATAACGTGTCTTGCCCTCATACCTCTCAACAGAATGGGGTTGCAGAACGTAAGAATCGTCATCTCCTCAAAACCACCCGGACTCTTCTTCTCCACTCTCACGTTCCTCATCAGTTTTGGGGTGACGTTATACTTACTGCGTGTTATTTCATCAATCTCATGTCTTCCTCAACTCTCCAAGGTAAAATACCTTATCATGTAATTTATCCTCGTCAGTCTCTTTATCCTTTACCACCTAGGGGTTTTGGTTCTATATGTTTTGCTCATACTCTTGATCCTGGCATTGACAAACTCTCTCCCCGATCTCATAAGTGTGTCTTCCTTGTGAAGGATCGATAAAGGGGGGGGGGGGGTGAATATCGTTCTTTAAAAACTTTCTTTTGGAACGTTTAAAACTCGAGTAGTGCGGCGAAAAGTAAAAACACGTTTCAGTTACTTAGTTCGGAGCCTAAGTCGACTCCTACTCCAAGGTCTGCGATCCTTGATCGTACCGTTGGACAATTCACTAAAACTCTTCTTTCCGAAACTTCCAGAAAGAAGCAATTCGTACAATGAAATGAGTAAGATAATAACAGCCTACTATCTTACTTGAAATAAAGTACAAAACTAGCTAAATAACAATATCCGACATTAGATGTAGGATGAAGCTCGGTCGGTACTTCATGGATGGAGTAGCAGCTTGCTTGGAGATGAGTGGTAGACTTGTCGCATGAACAACAGCTTTGCATAGAGATGAACTCAGAACCGATACTCAGCCTCAAACCTCGAGCGTCACTTTTATAAGAATCATCAATGTTCGGTCGACTGATCCTTGGGTTCGGTCGATCGAACCTGCTCCCTTCCTTCTTCACTGAGCTCCGATTAGATCCAATCTTCGGGCATTGATGATATTTAATGGTTCGGTCGACCGATCCCCTTGTTTAATCAATCGAACGGTGAGCTTTCCCTGTTCATTGAGATTCTTCATTAATGAGCCTTTAATGTGATGATTGTTTGGTCGACCGATGCCGGGTTCGGTCGACCGATCAACCTAGCTTCCTTCCTTGCTTTGACTCGATCTGATATGTGCCACATTTGTTTGGTTCAGTTGACCGATCTATGGGTTCGGTCGACCGATCAGTCACTTTCTGAAACTCTGCTTCAACTGATCTTTGGTCCGAATCGACTTGATTCGGTCGATCGATCCTGTGTTCAGTCAACCGATAAACTTCGGTTCCTACAACACAGAGTTAGAACGAAAGCTCCTACAAAACAGAGTTAGCACAATAATATATGAATAATAGTAAGATGCATGAGTAGTAATTGACAGTAACACTATCTTAATCTCAACTTGGAAACCTTCCCGGTTTCTTCAGTTGGATTAGCGACCTAAGGTTTATTCCCTTCTGGAACACGATCTCACTGTCACTCCTCCAGTTACTTACCTCAACCTACCTGTCAAACATATTCCTCCAGACCTGTTTTGACTTTCTCTGCTCAGTGTCTGATCCTTGATTCACTAAGGTTTTTCCTGCAATACTACATTAGCCAACAACAATAATAGTAATATAGAATACTATGGTAAAACTAAACTTAGATTTACCGAGATCCGCTAGTCTGGTCGACCGCGCATCCGATCAACTTTGCTTGAAGTTTACTCCTCCAAGACTTCCCGTTACCTAAGGTTACCTCCCCCTAGGATTTTCTCTATCTGGTTTCACTCACCAAAACCTAGAGTTACCTCCCTCTAAGGTTTTGTCCACCTGGCTTCACTCATCAAGACTTAAGGTTACCACCCCTAGAGTTTTCTCCACTTGGCTTCACTCACCAAGACTCAGCAATGGATCGACCGACCTAGGGTTTGTTCCCTTCTGGAACACGACCTCACTGTCGGTCCTCCAGTTGCTTACCTCAACCTACCTGTTAAACAAAGTCCTCCACACCTGTTTTGACTTTCTCTGCTCAGTGTCTGATCCTTGATCCACTAAGGCTTTTCTTGTAATATTACATTAGCCAACATCAATAATAGTAATACAAAATACTATGGTAAAGCTAAACTTAGATTTACAGAGATCTGCTAGTCCGGTTGACCACGCATCCGATCAACCTTACTTGAAGTTCACTCCTCCAAGACTTCCTATTACCTAAGGTTACCTCGCCCTAGGATTTTCTCCATCTGGTTTCACTCACAAGAACCTAGAGTTACCTTCTTCTAAGGTTTTGTCCACCTGGCTTCACTCACCATGACCTAAGGTTACTGTAGGACCGTTAGATTCGATAGAGGGGGGGGGGGGGGTGAATATCGATTCAAAAAGTCGAGTAAAAATACGCAGCGAAAAAGTAAATGAACACAGTTGTTTTTACTTTGTTCGGAGCCTGTGACGACTCCTACTCGAAGGCCCGTGGTCCTTGACCACTTTCGTTGGGCAATCACTAGCAATTCGAATATAGTTACAAGATGAATACAGGAAATGCTAATGAAACAAAGTAATACCGACAAAGAAATAAACTAAAAACCGAAGGAGCACTTTGTCGGAGCTTTGTCGGCGTCGCAGGAACGTAGAGCAGCAGGACCAGCAGTAGAAGAGTTCTCAGATTGATGATTGATTATCTGAAGCTCCTGCCTGGGGCTTCTTTTATATGTTGCTCCGGGCGCCTGGAATGTGACGTAGCTGCTCAAACCGAGATGCTCCACGTGGCGACGACTTGGCTGGATATAATTTACCTTCCGGGCGCCCGAATCCCCTCCGGGCGCTCGGACCACCTTGTTCCAGAAAACTCCCTTTTCCTGCAAAACAAAGTTAGTCCGAGGCAATATATATCCTGCAACATAGATTGTTAGCACATTTTATAATAGTATGAATTAGCACAAATAGTATGACTTAGATTCCGTCTTTCCGAGACCGGAATCTAGTCACGATCTCGACTTAGATATCCGAAATGGATCTAAGCCGGATCGATGCCTAATGTTCCCTTCCCGGGAACGCGTCCTCGCAGTCACTCCCCTCCAGTGACTTACCTCACTTACCTGCCAGACGTCCGGTCAGCCCGTCGACCCGTCTGGACTTCTCGCCAAGCGTCTGGTCAGGCCGTCGACCCGCTTGGACTTCTCGCCAAGCGTCCGGTCAGCCCGTCGACCCGCTTGGACTTCTCGCCAAGCGTCCGGTCAGGCCGTCGACCCGCTTGGACTTCTCGCCAGCTATCCGGTCAGCCCGTCGACCTAGCTGGACTTCGTGCCAGACATCCGGTCAGCCTGTCGACCTATTTGGACTTCTCCTGCACACTCGATCAAAGTGTCAGACAATAACAAAACTAACTTAACCTATTTGTCATTCATCAAAATCTAGGTTAGACCGTTAGTGCTACCCGCACCAACAATCTCCCCCTTTTTGATGGAATGACAACCTGGTTAAGTTAGTGAAAGAACGCAAAAAATAGGTACATCGGTTTTAAAGTTAGTTTTAGTGTTTTCAATTTGGTTTATCTAACTTAACCACCTAACCCTCCCCCTTTGGCATTCATAAAAAAAAATAAGGGTAAACAATCATAGTGTAGAGTTATTGTAAAAAAACATTCACAGTTAATCTTGAAAAATATCTGAGTTTGGTTCAAAATTCAAAAAGTACAATTTTTAAATCCAAGTAAAAAAAATCAAGTTGACTTGGGGGAGACAATTTGAATTTTGAAAAGTATAAATTTAAAGTTAATCAAGTTTTAACTTTTCAAGCGTGTAAAAATTTTTAAATCAGGTTTTTCAACTTTTCAAAAGGTAAATTTTCTTTTCAGGTTTAAGTAACATTTACTTTTCAAAAGGTAAATTTTCAATTTTTCAAAACAAAGCAAAAATTAAACAAGTAAGATTAAATTTGCCAAAATAAATTTTTAAAGCTAATTTGATTAAACAAGTAATTAATTTCTCCCCCTGAACTTGACACTTAAAATTAAACAGCTGTCTAACCAATTAGGTACTAACTAACTATTAGAAGATAGTAACTTTCACTTGGTTAGTCAGATTAAGTTGATTATAAGCAGTCAGTGTTTGACTTGACTGATGAACTTAATCTGATTAATATATGAGTTGTATTTAACGTCCAGACTTATGCTGATGCACTGAAATAAGCATCTTAAGTCCAGACAGTTGGCCTATGCATCTCACCTCTTTCTATGTTTGTCAAACACAAGCAAGGTAAACCTAAGGTGTTGGTGAGATGCTCAAAAACTAGTCCTATGGGTACATGTTTTCTAAGGATTCAAAACTAGTCTAAGGCCAAAACTGTTTTTGAAAATCTAAAAATGGAAAGTTTTGAAAACAAACAAGTTTAACTTATAATTTGATAAAATCATTTTTGAAAATTTTTGAAAAATCCTATTCTATTAAGCACATCCCTAATTTTCGACGTAAGTTGCTAAATTCACTTTCAGGGAGTGGTTTTGTGAAAATGTCTGCTAAATTTGATTTGGACTCAATGTATTTGAGTTCAATATCACCTTTAGTAACATGATCCCTGATAAAGTGGTGCCTAATTTCAATATGTTTGGTTCTTGAATGATGCACAGGGTTCTTGGTTAAGTTAATTGAACTTATATTGTCAATTAATACTTTTACATTTGTGATATTTAAGTTGAAATCTTTTAGAGTATGCATCATCTATAATAACTGTGCAACACATTCGCCTATAGCTATGTATTCTGACTCAGTTGTAGATAGAGCAACACAATGCTGCTTTCTACTAAACCAGCTAACAAGTGATGAACCTAGTAATTGGCATCCACCACTTGTGCTTTTGCGGTCTAATTTACATCCAGCATAATCTGAGTCAGAATACCCTATTAGTTCAAAATTATTTGTCCTAGGATACCAGATTCCTACATTTGTTGTTCCTTTAAGATATCTAAAAATTCTTTTAACTTGTGTCAAATGGGATTCCTTAGCACAAGTTTGGTATCTAGCACACATACTAACTGCAAATAAAATATCAGGTCGGCTTGCAGTTAAGTACAGTAGGCTACCTATTGCACTCCTATAATGTTTTAAATCAATTGGTTTTCCATTTGGGTCACTGTCTAAGATTGTGTTTACTGCCATAGATGTTTTTATTTCTTTTGTATTTTCCATTCCGAATTTTTTAAGTAAGTCTTTAGTGTATTTATGTTGATAAATATAATTTCCTTCATTTGTTTGTTTGATGTGTAATCCTAAGAAATAGGTTAATTTTCCTACTAAACTCATTTCAAATTCTTTTTCCATTAGATTAATAAATTCTTCTAAAAATTCTGAATTTGTTGAACCAAATATTATATCATCTACGTATATTTGTGCAATAAATATGTCTGTATTTAAAGATTTAACAAACAAGGTTGGGTCAATTTGACCTTGGTTGAATCCTTTAGATGTTAAGTACGATGTTAGCCTTTCATACCATGCCCTGGGTGCTTGTTTAAGTCCATATAAAGCTTTCTTTAACTTAAAAACATAATCAGGGTGTTCTAGACTTTCAAACCCAGGAGGCTGACCTACATAAACTTCTTCTTTAATTAGTCCATTAAGAAAGGCAGACTTAACATCCATTTGATATAGTTTAAATCCCTTGTGGGTTGCATAACTTAGTAACATTCTAATGGATTCTAATCTGGCTATTGGGGCATAGGTTTCATCATAGTCAAGTCCTTCAACCTGACTAAACCCTTTGGCAACTAGCCTAACTTTATTTCTAGTAATTTCCCCAGTTTCACTTAATTTGTTTCTGAATACCCATTTTGTTTCTATTATTTTCTTATTCTTAGGTGGTGGTACTAGGTCCCAAACTTCATTACGCTCAAATTGGGCTAGTTCCTCTTGCATAGCTATAATCCAGTCTGGGTCTAGTAAGGATTCATCCACAGTTTTGGGTTCAATTTTTGAAATTAAAGAAATTTGACTTAGGTTTCTAAAAGATGATCTGGTTTGAACTCTCAAGTCTGGGTCACCAATTATTTGATCAGTTGGGTGATTTGGGTTAACCCTTATTGTTCTAGTGGGTTGACTCTCTTGATGTTATTCCTCTTCTTCATGACTTAGAGTCTGGTTGGTTTCTGGAACAAATTCAGGTGGTTGTGTAAGTTCTAAGTCTTGTTTAGTTTCTTCAAATTTTACATTAGTAGTTTCTTCAATTTTTAAAGTAACCTTATTGTAAATTTTATAGCCTCTACTATTTAGGGAATATCCTACAAAGATTCCATTTTCAACTTTAGAGGAGAATTTTCCTAAGTGTTCTCTTGTATTTAAGATAAAAACTGGGCACCCAAATACTTTAAAATATTTTATATTTGGTTGTTTATTATAAAACATTTCGAAGAATGTTTTGTTATGGGTTTTATTTATTGTTGTTCTGTTCTGTACATAGCAGGCTGTACTAACGGCTTCTGCCCAAAAGTATTTAGGTAGGTTATATTCATTTAACAATGTTCTAGAAGCTTCAAGTAAGGTTCTATTTTTTCTTTCTACAATCCCATTTTGTTGGGGGGTTTTAGGGCATGAGAACTCATGATGGTAACCGTTTTCAAGACAAAAACTGTTAAAGTTGTGATTTTTAAATTCTCCCCCGTTGTCACTCCTAATTCTTTTAATTTTAATATCTTTTTCGTTTTCAATTTGTTTGCAAAAATTTGTAAAAATTTCAAAAGTTTCATCTTTATGTTTTAAGAATTTTACCCAAGTAAACCTAGAATAATCATATATAATTACTAAACAATATAAGTTTCCATTTATAGATTTGACTCCATGGGAGTCAAAAAGGTCTAAATGTAGAAGTTCTAGTATTGAGTTAGTTTGTGGCTGATTTGTTTGTTTGTGAGTGGATTTAGTTTGTTTGCCTTGTTGACAGGCATTACATATGGTTGAATCTAAGTTAGGTAATTTTGGTAAGCCTCTCACAAGTCCATTTAGTTTACTTATATTTCTGAAGTTGGTGTGAGACATCCGCCTATGCCATAACCAAGTTTCTTCTTTTTGTGTTAAATAACACTTAATGGAAGAAATGGTTAAGTTGATGGAATAGATGTTGTCTTTTCTAAAACCTTTTAGGCTTATGGTAGGATTATCTAGATGTTTGATTAAACACTCTGTGGATAGAAATTTAACCTTATACCTAGTATCACACAATTGACTTATACTCAGAAGATTATATTTAAAATTTTCAACAAGTAAAACATTTGTAATTATAAAGTCTAATTTTAATTCAATATTACCTATACCAATTACCTTGAGTTTGCCGTTGTTTCCAAAGGCAACTGTTCCTAAGCTTTTGTAAGTGAGTTGAGTGAACTTGGTGTGATCTCCAGTCATATGTTTGGAGCAATCACTGTCCAAAATCCACTTAGTTTCCTACAGTAAGTAGGATTTAAAGTTAGTCTTTTTGAGCATACATTATTTAAGTTAAGTTTTAAAGATTTGAAATTGATTTTTAAGTTTAAAATTAAAATTTTGAAATTTATTTTTAAGTTTAAAATTAAAATTTTGAAATTTATTTTTAAGTTTAAAATTAAAATTTTGAAATTAATTTTTAAGTTTAAAATAAAAATTTTGAAATTAATTTTTAAGTGTGAAATTAAAATTTTGAAATTAATTTTTAAGTTTGAAATTAAAATTTTGAAATTAATTTTTAAGTTTGAAATTAATTTTTAAGTTTGAAATTAAAATTTTGAAATTAATTTTTAAGTTTAAAATTAGAATTTTGAAATTAATTTTTAAGTTTAAAATTAAAATTTTGAAATTAATTTTTAAGTTTAAAATTAAAATTTTGAAATTAAGTTTAAAATTAAAAATTTGAAATTAAGTTTAAAATTAAAATTTTGAAATTAAGTTTAAAATTAAAATTTTGAAATTAATTTTTAAGTTTAAAATTTAAATTTTGAAATTAATTTTTAAGTTTAAAATTAAAATTTTGAAATTAATTTTTTAAGTTTAAAATTAAAATTTTGAAATTAATTTTTAAGTTTAAAATTAAAATTTTGAAATTAATTTTTTAAGTTTAAAATTAAAATTTTGAAATTAATTTTTAAGTTTAAAATTAAATTTTTGAAATTAATTTTTAAGTTTAAAATTAAAGTTTTGAAATTAAGTTTAAAATTAAAATTTTGAAATTAATTTTTAGGTTTAAAATTAAAATTTTGAAATTAATTTTTAAGTTTAAAATTAAAATTTTGAAATTAAGTTTAAAATTAAAATTAATTTTTAAGTTTAAAAATTAAAATTTTGAAATTAAGTTTAAAAATTTTAGCCTTATTCATCTCACCCGATCTATATTATCAATCAGGGAATCCTATGATTTTGTGAGATGAAATTGGTTTGGTTACAGAGTTTGGTTTAACTAGCATTAGATTCAGGTTTAGTTTTGGTCTCTACAAACAGGCATTCTTCGGATAAGCTGAAGCAAGTCACGTTCTTTTGTTCTAAGGGAGAACTGATCTTTTGAAGGTCTTTTTTGCTGAAGCTCCTTTTTCTCCTGGTGAACATTTTTCTTACCAAGTTCACCAGGTGTTCTTCGTCTTCAGAATCTTGGTCGGAATCTTCTTCAAATTCAGGCTTGCTTTTCTTTTCTTTGGTGGAACCTGCAAATAAAGCTATACCTTTCTCGGCTCCAGCATTAGTTTATTCATGTAATTCTAATTCACAGAAAAGCTCATCTAACTTTAACTTAGAAAGATTTTTAGAAATTTTGTAGGCATCCACTATTGATGCCCACAAACTATTACGTGGAAAAGCATTTAATGCGTACCTTATTAAGTCTCTATTTTCCATCTGGTGGCCTATCGCATGAAGCCCGTTGAGGATGTCCTTGATTCTCGCGTGGAGCTGATTCGCCGTTTCACCTTCCTGCATTTTTATATTAAAAATTTTATTTAAGAGCAAGTCTCGTTTGGTTACCTTGGCATCGCTCGTTCCCTCGTGCAGCTCGATCAATTTGTCCCACAGCTCTTTAGCGTTTTTGTGTGGACCGACTCTGTTTAGTTCTTCTCTTGTTAATCCGCACTGTAGAGTGTTGATTGCTTTATTTTCTGTTGATGCCTTTTTCTTCAAGTCTGCTGTCCAGTCTTCAGGATCCAGTAGATTCCCGGAGTTGTCCACTGGAATTTTGTAGGGTCTCGTAATGCTCATCCACTGGTCGAAGTCTGTTTTGAGGTAGACCTCCATCCGCTTTTTCCAGTACGGAAAATCGTCCCCGTTGAAGAGTGGAGGTCGTACTGTGCTGAATCCTTCTGTCTGAGACATTTTAGTCCTGCGCACAGACGAAAGAAACAAAAAAAATCCCAAGACTTGGTCTTGGATTAGTAGTGCGGGAAGAGAAAATAGTAGAAAAATCTAGATTGGTGTTGCACCAATTTAGATTTAATTGAAAAAAAATATTAAAAAAATGATAAACCAGTTTGGAGTTTAAGTGTAAAACTGAAGAACACAAAAAAATAAAATTTCACCCCCAGTCTGATTGGTGGTTGCACCAAATCAGAGCGGTACCTGCTCTGATACCACTTGTAGGACCGTTAGATTCGATAGAGGGGGGTGAATATCGATTCGAAAAGTCGAGTAAAAATACGCAGCGGAAAAGTAAATGAACACAGTTGTTTTTACTTCGTTCGGAGCCTGTGACGACTCCTACTCGAAGGCTCGTCGTCCTTGACCACTTTCGTTGGGCAATCACTAGCAATTCGAATATAGTTACAAGATGAATACAAGAAATGCTAATGAAACAAAGTAATACCGACAAAGAAATAAACTAAAAACCGAAGGAGCACTTTGTCGGAGCTTTGTCGGCGTCGCAGGAACGTATAGAGCAGCAGGACCAGCAGTAGAAGAGTTCTCAGATTGATGATTGATTATCTGAAGCTCCTGCCTGGGGCTTCTTTTATATGTTGCTCCGGGCGCCTGGATTCCTTCCGGGCGCCTGGAATGTGACGTAGCTGCTCAAACCGAGATGCTCCACGTGGCGACGACTTGGCTGGATATAATTTGCCTTCCGGGCGCTCGGACCACCTTGTTCCAGAAAACTCCCTTTTCTTGCAAAACAAAGTTAGTCCGAGGCAATATATATCATGCAACATAGATTGTTAGCACATTTTATAATAGTATGAATTAGCACAAATAGTATGACTTAGATTCCGTCTTTCCGAGACCAGAATCTAGTCACGATCTCGACTTAGATATCTGAAATGGATCTAAGCCGGATCGACGCCTAATGTTCCCTTCCCGGGAACGCGTCCTCGCAGTCACTCCCCTCCAGTGACTTACCTCACTTACCTGCCAGACGTCCGGTCAGCCCGTCGACCCGTCTGGATTTCTCGCCAAGCGTCCGGTCAGCCCGTCGACCCGCTTGGACTTCTCGCCAAGCGTCCGGTCAGCCCGTCGACCCGCTTGGACTTCTCGCCAGCTATCCGATCAGCCCGTCGACCTAGCTGGACTTCGTGCCAGACATCCGGTCAGCCCGTCGACCTGTCTGGACTTCTCCTGCACACTCGATCAAAGTGTCAGACAATAACAAAACTAACTTAACCTATTTGTCATTCATCAAAACCTAGGTTAGACCGTTAGTGCTACCCGCACCAACAGTTACCACCCCCAAGATTTTTCTCCACTTTGCTTCACTCACCAAGACTCAACAATGAATCAGCCGACCAGGGATCAGGTCCTCTAGACCTATCAAATCCACCTGACTTCCATGATCTACCGAAATTTCCCTTGCCTAGTCGCAACTAAGACTTCCCTTGGCTAACCGCAATTAGGACTAATCACTCGGTTGACTTCTTATCCTTGCCTAGCTGCGACTAAGGCTTCCCTTGATCAAGCTCTATTAAGCATATTTGTCAGACTTTAAAACCTTGAAGGTTGATTGCACCAACACCTTGGATACCCCCGGTCTTAGAAAGGGTATAAGTGTTATTCCCCTACTCTCCGTCGGTACTTTCTCTCTGCTGATATCACGTTCTTTAATTTGATTCTCTTTTTTGGGTCTCACGCATCTCCATCCTAGTTCTCTCCTTCTCCGCCTGCACAAGTGACTGTCTTTTATCCTCTGGGGGCGTCTCTATCACCTCCATCCCTATCTCCTCCTTTGTAGGTTTATCGGTGTTGTTCTCGCCCTGCTTTATCGCACCCATTACTAACACTACCATGGACATATCTTGGAGTCAAGTCCTTCGCCTCTTTCTCCGGTCCCATCTCCTGAGTCTGATATTCCCATTGCACTTCGGAAAGATATGCGTTCCACTTGTAATCCTTCTCCTCATTATATTTCCTTGAGTTATCATAGTCTTTCTCCTTCTTACTTTTCTTGTCTTTCTTCCTTGTCGTCTGTCTCTCTTCCAAAGTCTGCAGGTAATGTCTTTGCCCATCTAGGATAGAAACGGGCTATACTCGATGAAATGTGTGTCTTACAGCGCAGTGGGACTTGGGACTTCGTTCCTCTACCACCTGGGAAGTCAGTTGTTGGTTGTCGATAGGTGTATATGGTGAAATTTGGTCCAGATGACACGGTTGACCGGCTTAAGGCTCGCCTCGTCGCTAAAGGCTATACTCAAATCTTCGGATTGGATTATGGGGACACTTTTTCTCCAGTTGCCAAGATGTCTTCTGTGCATATTTTCCTGTCCATTGTTGTGATTCGACATTAGCCTCTTTATCAGTTGGACATCAAAAATGTATTCTTACATGGTCACTTGCTCGAGGAAGTGTAAAATACCGAAAAATAGGCGAATATTAATAAGGAATTTTTCCAGAATTTTTAGAAATTTTCTGGGAATTTTTCGGAGCTCGTAAGACGGGTTTTGAGGGGATCAATTTCAGGTTTAGATTAAGCCTGTTTGGGATACCCGTTTAATGAAAGAAATGTTTTATTTATAAAACCTTTTCCTTTTCTTTTTATGTCCCCCAAAACGCCGATCCAGACTCTTATTCCTCTCTTCCCTGACGCGACCTCCCTTCTTCCTCTCTCTATTCTCTTGCGGATGACTCGCCGGCACCGATCCACACTGTCGCGTCTTCGCCGCCGACCAGGGGTACGATTGCCGGGTTGTCCTCCTCAGCCGGTGGTGTTCCCGTGACCTCGAGGTCGTGGGATCGACTCACGGTGCCGCCCAAATTGCTGGATCTTTTCTTTATCTTCTTCTCTTCCCCCAAGTGCCGGCCATCGCGTGCCCTAGCCGAGCCCTGCCGACGCCGCTGCCCTCTCTGGACCGGAGCAGCGCCAGCCGTGCCCTAGATTGGGTTGTGCCGCCGCCGAGTTTGCTTCGCCGCCACCGACCCAGCGCTGCCGCCGGCCTTCCTCAGCCCTAGAGCCTTCCCTCCTATCGTCGAGCAGAGCCTCTGCCCTAGCGACGACAGCCGGCCACCAGGTTCTGCCGAGCACTAGATTTCCACTGACGGGTTCTTTCTTCACCCATCGCAGCAACCATTTCAACTTTGGTTTCGGCTCCGAGAGCAAGAGTCTTTCCAGCATTCAACGGTGGGTTTTCCGAATCATGAGCCAACAGTAGGGTGTTATTGGTTAGATGCACAATTTGCCAAAGAGGAAGCCATTGACACCGCTTTAGGTAAGACATGGTTGATATTAGATTTTTGTAAGTGATGTTGTGCAAATTGGCGTAGTTTGTTTTAGCAGTAACATCTCTTAGGGTTAATCACTTTGCTCTACAACAGATCCTATCCGGCAGTGACCTAATAGTTGGGCATTCAGTTTTGGGGCTTGTTGATTTATTACAGCGATCTTGCTTCAGTTGAGGATTGAAAGAAGGAGGTTACTAAGGTTAGTTTCCATGTTGAGCACTAATCCGATCAATGAATATTGTGGAGTTGGTTATGAAGTGATTTAGGTACGTTTTGATACATGGTAAATTATAGTTCATGTTTCGAACTTGATATTAGTTAGGTATTATTATTTTGTTGTAGGTGGGTTATACTCGATGGTTAGGTTGGTTAGGGTTTTATCCTAATTTAACCTTAAGGATTTTATTTAGCCATTCATTTGAATATTAGCTAAATAAAATATATATATTTTGGTGACACAGGACTTTGACGCGAGACAAGTATCTCGGAGTCAGATTTGGACCATTTTATCGGAGGCGGGTACTTTTGACTTATGTCATTTGATATACATAGTAGTGAATATAACAAGTTGCATTAATTATGTTCTTATTTGTTCCGGTTAATCACTACCCGATAATTGTTACATGATTGATTGATTGCTTGATTTGCATCTCATGTATTCCTTACCTGTTGATACATGCTTATAGGGGTAGTGATATACCATGCTTCACCATGTTCAGGACCTAGGTTTTTATACCTTCTGTGTACCTTTGATTTGATTTGATTCGTTGACCTATGATGCACTTTTATATATATATATATAAATTAGGTCAGGATATTTTGTGGTTAGTGTCATGCACCATTTGCATGATTGCATGCTGTGCGATAGTCCGCTCCATTATTGTTGAGCACATCGCCAGTTACATGGATCTGCACACACCACCACTCATGGGTTAGTGGTCGATTCAGGTAGAGTGTGTTGCAGCAGGGACTCTGTTAGGCACCGTTGGTCCGCTCATGGGTAGTGTGACACAACGTGTTATCCGGCAGGGATTCCTCCCCGTCATCGTGTACCGGGAGTTGAGTGCATTGCGCTCCCCCATTTATGATTTGGGGTAGGAGGATAGGTGTACTCCGACAGCATCCCGTCCACTCGGTCACTCATCAGGAGTAGTGACGACAGAGTGCACGATTGTCACAGCCCTACCCACTCGGCCTCACTATCGACTGGCGTCAGGGGTGACTAGGACGCATCATTGGCATCATATGCATGATGCATTTATTGTTTGTGTTTGTGTTTGCTGCATTTATATGCTGTATATTGTTTGGATACTTATGTTTGACATGCATACAGGATTTCCATATCACTCGGACTGTTTGTCCTTATACCCCGGTCCTGGTTAGTACAGTTTCTCTCCTGTTTACTTCAGATGCATTTTTATCCTTCTTATATCAAGAGACTATACGCATGATTAGTGCTAGATGTTATTTCCTTACTTTGTATATCAGTTGTACCTGCTGAGTGTTAGACTCACCCCGCCTCCATTGTTGTTATTTTTCAGGTTGATGCTGTCAGGAGAGAGTTCCAGTTGCTAGTCCCCTGTAGACCACAAGCTGTATTTATCTTTTGGTTTCTTATTTAGACTGTGTTAGACTTATTTTATTTGAGGATTTGGATATTGTATGGTTTCTTATGATCGATGAATTTTTGTATGGTTTGGATTTGTTCTAATACATGCCTGCCTGGACGGCAGAAGAGGTAAGTTGGTCTTATCGTCAGATTTGAGCTTTACGAGTGTAGTTGAGTAGGGTGGTTTTCGAGTCAGAGTATTACTGCTTTGTTTGATTATATATATAACTGCGTGGATGTTTGTGTGGTTGTGTTATATTTACTGTTATTATTCCAGCCGCATGTGGCTGAGGTATATGGATATGTATAAAGTTTCAGATTGTCCGCCGTACAGGGGAGATGCTGCCGAAATTTCTTCGGACAGGGACTCCTCCGGGGCTTGACAATTTATTTGGTATCAGAGTGAAGTTTGCGAGTCAAACTGGGCATTTTCAGATTTTCGTTATGGTTATGTTTCGGATTTCCGTTTCGGATTTATATTGATTTCCGGTGATTTTCATGTTCGGAATTTTGAGGTCAGAAGTTTGGGACTGGACAGCGATGGAACATCTCCAAACGGCATATAGGTATGATGTGTAATTTTATAGTTTATGACATGTATTAGTATTCTTTATTTAGTACCTGTCTGGTTGTTGTAACACGTATTACATGTGATGGGTTAGCCATTGAGCATGGTTGACCTTAATAGAGATCAAGGATTATAGTCTCTGGTGATTTTTCATATCATACCATCAGTAGTTTTAGCTTCTGTTACTACTAGTAGGAGATGGAGGCACATACCAGCCTCTACTATTGTTAGCTGGCTAATGGATGATACCTACATATTCCTGTTGACTTAGCCAGTAGAGTTTTTATACTCATATCTTTTGGATATTAGGGTATCCTATATGATGAAAATTGGTCATTTGGGGAGTTATCATGTTTGATCATTGTTGAGAATGATTTGAGGTTGAGGAATTTTGTGAGATCAGATATTGTGATGTGTTGATTTCTAATGATTTATGAGAGTAAATGTTATGTGTTTGTCTGATAATCTATTACTAGATATTTGTTTTGATGGTCTATTAGTGGATAATTATTTTGATGATCTACTATTTGGGTTGTCGTTGATGGTGACATAGTGAGTGTCATGTATGATATTCACAGGTTTGATGATTATAGTTGGTGATCAGATATAGATCGGGTGTTAGAGAGTTTACGGTTGAGTGTGCCTATGAATTTTAATAAATTTGGTTAGTAGTGGTTAGTTAACAGGATGATAAAATTGATATTTGCTTCCTCTGATATTGGACTATGTGGATAAATAATGATTTATGTTTTGAATGTTAACTTGCTCTCATGGGAAGTAGAGACTTATTCATCTGATATTTTTGAGGATAAAAATGAGAGTGTCTAGATGATCTTGAATTCTGACTTCTTCATTTGGGTCGTATACATTTATACATATGATATTATGTGGGCTGACATTTTCTAGTTTGAGTTGATGTAATTAGTGTTGAATTGACCCATGAACTGATTTAGTTATTTGACAATTTATTTGGGGGTCAAGTTGTTACTTGCTCTGGTGTCTATAAAGATGGATCCCTTCGGATAGTTCTGTATGGATTATGGATCAATGAACTGGTAGGATTTTTGTTGTGCTGTCTTTGGTTGTCATAGTTAAAAAATTTTCTGGGTCTGCTGAGTGGATACATGTATGGAACATGATATCCGGTTGATTATGATTGGATTAGTTTGTGAATCCTGGCAAAATTTTTGATCATATAACTCCATATGAATGATTAGTAATGGTTTCAGATATTGAGGATATAAATTTGATTGAAGTGTTAAATGTAACCAATTTTTCATCAATGTCAAGGCTGGATGAAAATGGTTGAGTATTATGTCGGATTTGGATAACATAGAAGGTAGAATAGGGAATGTCAGGTTGATTGGATTAAATATGCTGATTAGGTATATCTACGTGGTGTATACTTGTTCAGTTATGATTATTGTGGGTGTCTAGTAGATTATACCTTAGTGGTTAGGCATACGTGTCTGATTGTTTTATTTGGAGGTATCTTATCGATTTAATATGAGTTCTGATATGTGCAGATGTGTTCGGTGTAATATTCAAGGTATTTTATTGATTATATTTGATTTGTGGATGCACTTGTGTCTATTAGGCTTTGTTGGAAGTATTACGTGGATTATACTCTTGGCATAGGTGTATATATGCCATGTGAGGTTGTTTGAGGTGTATTGTCGATTATATCTATGTTGATATATGCACACGGGTTCGGTAGGTATTGTTGGAGGTATCACACTGATTTATACCTGTGTTGTGAGTATGTATGGTGTGTACAAATGGGAGGATTATGTGGATCATTCATATGTTGTGTGAGCAAGTGTGCCAGGTGTATTGCTGGTAGCAGCATGATTATACTTATGTTGAATGCAGGATGTAGAGTGTCTGCATTACCCTATCAACCCATATTCTTATCAGTGGGTGACTCACTACGATGTTGATAGATTTGACGATGAGTTTGATTTGTTTACTAGGTTGTTTATACCTTTGGCTGCCCACAGTGATATGTGGTTGAGTGATCTCGTGCAGCCTCTAGTTGGATAGTTAGGTGCCTTGGACACTTATGGATCGTTTGTGGTGGAGCGGAGCTCCCACATATACATATTTCGGATTGCTTGTAGCGGAGCATTGCTCCCATATTTATTGCAGATACATGTTATGGATTATTTGTAGTGGAGTGTTACTCCTACATATTGAGGATTTCTTGTGGTAGAGCGTTGCTCCCACATATGTGGTATTTTCTGTGATGGAGCGTTGCTCTCACACTGGAGGATCTATGCTTAGATGATTTATATCGTTGGTGATCATATTTCAGACTTATTGTCAGGGATCTTATGGTTAGAAATGTCTGTGATACGGACATTATGTGTCATGATTTTACCATTAGGGTTTGGGAAGCCTTAGATGTTTTCAGAGACTTGATGATTTTGGTATTCCCAGGATGTTTGGATCGGTTTCCATTGTCTTTGTTAACGATATTGTGATCTATATCGGATCCACGGTGAGTCACGCACATTATCTTTGCATAGTTCTAGAGATGTTTCGATGGAAACGTCTAGATGTGGGGATCAGTAGTACGTAATTTGGTTATTTTCTGGGAGATGTTTGACACACACGGTCACCAGTAGGAGTATACCGTGGTTCCACAGGAGATCGAGGTTGTTACCGTTGGGAGTAGACGGAGTCTATAGAAGAGGCTCGCAACTTCCTTTGTTTGGCTCGATATTTCCGGAGATACGTTGAGGGTTTCTCACGGATTGCTATGCTACTTACATGCCTGACCAGGAAAGGCGTGAAGTTCACTTGGACTGAGGATGACAAGACCGACTTCTAGGAGCTGAAGCGGAGATTAGTGTCGGCTCCGATTTTGGTTTTATCTTCTGGAGAGGACGGATATGTCCTCTACACTGACGCATCTATTCAGGGTTTGAGCGCTGTTCTGATGCAGGACGATATGGTAGTCTCTTATGCTTCTCGTCGGTTGAAAGATCATGAGAAGAACTACCCTGTACATGATCTGGAGCAAGTCGCCATTATTTTTGCCATGAAGATTTGGCGACATTATTTATATGGCATTACATTTGAGATTCTCACTGACCATAAGAGTCTCAAATATCTGTTTACTTAGAAGGAACTTAATCTCCGACAGAGGAGATGAATGGAGTTCCTGAAGGATTATGATTGTACCATTAGCTATCACCCGGGGAGAGCTAATGTGATTGTCGATGCGCTTAGCAGGAAGTCCGGAGGGATTTTAGCTGGCCACCGAGTTGTGGTCACAGACTTGATTTAAGGTTCCTCCGATTTGGGCCTTGAGGGATAAGGACAGACAAAGCAGGGTACTCTGGTTACCATGGTTGCTCAGTCGTTGATCAGGATGAGGATACGAGAGCCCTAGGCTGCTGATGAGTATTTGCAGTTTATTTGTAGCCAGATAGCTTCCGGGCAGCAGACCAAGTTCACACGAGACGAGGAGGGTATTATATTCTTCCGAGACAGATTATGCGTACCTCAGTCTCATCCGGTCTTACAGGAGCTATTTCAGGAAGCTCATCGCTCTCGATTTGCGATCCACCCAGGCGGGACCCGCATGTATCGAGATTTGAGGTGTTCTTACTGGTAGAACGGTATGAAGAAAGACATCGCGGAAGTTGTAGCTAGATGTCTTGTCTGTCAGCAGGTGAAGGCTGAGCACCAGAGACCTGCTGGATACTTCAGCGGATTCCTAATCCTGAGTGGAAATGAGAACACATTACTATGGACTTTGTGGTAGGTTTGCCGAGGACACGACGAGACCATGACGCGATTTGGGTAATCGTTGATCGATTAACCAAATCCGCGCACTCGTTAGCGATCCGGGAGACTGATTTCCTAGATCGATTGGTAGATCTGTTTTGCCGGGAGATTATCAGATCACGTGGTATCCCGTTGACTATTATTTCGGATAGAGACCCCCGGTTCACGTCTCGTTTTTGACAGAAACTGCAGCAGACCTTGGGCACGCAGTTCTGTTTCAGTACAACTTTCCATCCACAGACAGATGGACCGTTAGAGCGGACCTTTCAGACTCTAGAGGACTTGCTGAGGTATATGATTTAATTTACCGTTCAACATTTATACGCTTTACCTGTTGTTAGTATTTGCTGAGGATAGATATCGAAATTTGGGGACCAAATTTTATTAGTGGGGGAGAATGTAAAATACCGAAAAATAGGCGAATATTAATAAGGAATTTTTCCGAAATTTTTAGAAATTTTCTGGGAATTTTTCTGAGCTCGTAAGACTGGTTTTGAGGGGATCAATTTCGGGTTTGGATTAAGCCTGTTTGGGATACCCGTTAAATGAAGGAAATGTTTTATTTATAAAACCTTTTCCTTTTCTTTTTATTTCCCCCAAAACGCCGATCCCGACTCTTCTTCCTCTCTTCCCCGACGCGACCTCCCTTCTTCCTCTCTCTATTCTCTTGCGGATGACTTGCCGGCACCGATCCACACTGTCGCGTCTTCGCCGCCGACTAGGGGTACGATTGCCGGGTTGTCCTCCTCAGCCGGTGGTGTTCCCGTGACCTCGAGGTCGTGGGATCGACTCACGGTGCCGCCCAAATTGCTGGATCTTTTCTTTATCTTCTTCTCTTCTCCCAAGCGTCGGCCACCGCGTGCCCTAGCCGAGTTTGCTTCGCCGCCACCGACCCAGCGCTGCCGCCGGCCTTCCTCAGCCCTAGAGCCTTCCCTCCGATCGTCGAGCAGAGCCTCTGCCCTAGCGACGACAGCCGACCACCAGGTTCTGCCGAGCACTAGATTTCCACTGACGGGTTCTTTCTTCACCCATCGCAGCAACCATTTCAACTTTGGTTTCGGCTCCGAGAGCAAGAGTCTTTCCAGCATTCAACGGTGGGTTTTCCGGATCATGAGCCAACAGTAGGGTGTTATTGGTTAGATGCACAATTTGCCAAAGAGGAAGCCATTGACACCGCTTTAGGTAAGACATGGTTGATATTAGATTTTTGTAAGTGATGTTGTGCAAATTGGCGTAGTTTGTTTTGGCAGTAACATCTCTTAGGGTTAATCACTTTGCTCTACAACAGATCCTATCCGACAGTGGCCTAATAGTTGGGCATTCAGTTTTGGGGCTTGTTGATTTATTGCAGCGATCTTGCTTCAGTTGAGGATTGAAAGAAGGAGGTTACTAAGGTTAGTTTCCATGTTGAGCACTAATCCGATCAATGAATATTGTGGAGTTGGTTATGAAGTGATTTAGGTACGTTTTGATACATGGTAAATTATAGTTTATGTTTCGAACTTGATATTAGTTAGGTATTATTATTTTGTTGTAGGTGGGTTATACTCGATGGTTAGGTTGGTTAGGGTTTTATCCTAATTTAACCTTAAGGATTTTATTTAGCCATTCATTTGAATATTAGCTAAATAATATATATATATATATATTGGTGACACAGGACTTTGACGCGAGACGAGTATCTCGGAGTCAGATTTGGACCATTTTATCGGAGGCAGGTACTTTTGACTTATGTCATTTGATATACATAGTAGTGAATATAACAAGTTGCATTAATTATGTTCTTATTTGTTCCGGTTAATCACTACCCGATAATTGTTACATGATTGATTGATTGCTTGATTTGCATCTCATGTATTCATTACCTGTTGATACATGCTTATAGGGGTAGTGATATACCATGCTTCACCATGTTCAGGACCTAGGTTTTTATACCTTCTGTGTACCTTTGATTTGATTTGATTCGTTGACCTATGATGCACTTTTATATATATATATAGATTAGGTCAGGATATTTTGTGGTTAGTGTCATGCACCATTTGCATGATTGCATGCTGTGCGATAGTCCGCTCCATTATTGTTGAGCACATGGCCAGTTACATGGATCTGCACACACCACCACTCATGGGTTAGTGGTCGATTCAGGCAGAGTGTGTTGCAGCAGGTGTTAGGATCCTTCGTACGGCTAGAGAGGGGGGTGTGAATAGCCGACCCCAAATCTCTCGCGTTTCTTCCTACAATTCGTTAGCGCAGCATTCCCCATTTATGATTTGGAGTAGGAGGATAGGTGTACTCCGACAGCATCCCGTCCACTCGGTCACTCATCAGGAGTAGTGACGACAGAGTGCACGATTGTCACAGCCCTACCCACTCGGCCTCACTATTGGGTGTGAGATGATCGACTGGCGTCAGGGGTGACTAGGACGCATCATTGGCATCATATGCATGATGCATTTATTGTTTGTGTTTGTGTTTGCTGCATTTATATGCTGTATATTGTTTGGATACTTATGTTTGACATGCATACAGGATTTCCATATCACTCGGACTGTTTGTCCTTATACCCAGGTCCTGGTTAGTACAGTTTCTCTCCTGTTTACTTCAGATGCATTTTTATCCATCTTATATCAAGAGACTGTACGCATGATTAGTGCTAGATGTTATTTCCTTACTTTGTATATTAGTTGTACCTGCTGAGTGTTGGACTCACCCCGCCTCCATTGTTGTTATTTTTCAGGTTGATGCTGTCAGGAGAGAGTTCCAGTTGCTAGTCCCCTGTAGACCACAAGCTATATTTATCTTTTGGTTTCTTATTTAGACTGTGTTAGACTTATTCTATTTGAGGATTTGGATATTGTATGGTTTCTTATGATCGATGAATTTTTGTATGGTTTGGATTTGTTCTAATACATGCCTGCCTGGACGGCAGAAGAGGTAAGTTGGTCTTATCGTCGGATTTGAGCTTTACGAGTGTAGTTGAGTAGGGTGGTTTTCGAGTCAGAGTATTACTGCTTTGTTTGATTATATATATAACTGCGTGGATGTTTGTGTGGTTGTGTTATATTTACTGTTATTATTCCAGCCGCATGTGGTTGAGGTATATGGATATGTATAAAGTTTCAGATTGTCCGCCGTACAGGGGAGATGCTGCCGAAATTTCTTCGGACATGGACTCCTCCGGGGCGTGACAGGAAGTCTACATGGAGCAACCTCCATGTTTTGTTGTTCAGGTTTTGTATATCGTCTACGGAAATCTTTATATGGCCTCAAGAAGTCACCTAAGGCATGGTTCGATAGATTCAGTACTGTAATTCAAAAGTTTGGTATGACTTAGAGCTAGGCTGACCATTCAGTCTTTTATCGCCACTCATCTACTAGTTGCATCTACTTAGTGGTTTATGTTGATGATATCATCATCACAGGTAGTGATCATCTCAGAATTTCACAAGTAAAACATCTTTTCAAACATTTTCAGACAAAGGATCTCGACAAACTCAAATATTTCTTGGGAATAAAAGTAGCACAATCTAAAGATAAGATCATCATATCCCAAAGGAAGTATGCAATGGATATTCTGGAATAAACATGAATGTTAAACTCAAAGACAGTCAACAACCCATGGATCCTAATGTAGCTCATGCCAAATCAGGGGGAGCCTCTTCCAAATCCTGAATAGTACAGACGAATAGTAGGAAAACTAAGCTACCTTACTGTTACTCGTCCGGATATCTCGTTTGCAGTAAGTGTAGTAAATTAGTTTCTCAACTCTCTATGCAGGGAACATTGAAATGTTGTGACTCGCATTATTCAATATATGAAAGGCGTAGCAGGAAAAGGTCTTTTGTATGAAGACAAAGGACATACTTGAGCTGTAGGATATTCTGATGCAGATTGGACAGGATCTCCCACTAATAGAAGATCAACTTATGGGTTTTGTATATTTGGCGGAGATAAGCTTATTTCTTGGAAAAGTAAAAAGTAGAATGTTGTGGCAAGATCTAATGTAGAGGTAGAGTATCGAGCTATGATCATAGTTAGTCAAGAGCTCATATGGATAAAACAGTTGCTTCAGGAATTAAGGTTTGGAGAGATAATGTTAGAATGTATACTAAAAGTCTAGCTTTTTGTATAAACATTTATTTTGAAATAAGAATCACATTGGTCAAATGTCTACATTTATATGCTAAATGTAGTTGTTCATTTAATTTATAATGAAGATAACATGGTGTGTGGTGTCACACAGAAGATCATGTTATCAGTTCCTTATAAATTATAAATAGTTGCTCACAACCAAGATGGAATGGACAAACCATTGGAATGGTTGTAGTGTAATTTGGTATTAGTTTATCTTAACTATAAAATTATACTAGTACACTCTGAGTGTATTGAGCAGGGCCATTTGAGGTTGTTCTTTTTATACTGACTGTAAAAAGGAACAGGACCTCTATTATTATGGAAGTGCATACTCTTAATCATGATATAATAACAAACACGTATACTTAATATTTATTTATTTAATTTATCAAAGAGTGAGATTTAGTTCGTTGAATCAAAAGGCTCGATAAGTTGAGAAATGATATTATTTTATATGGTGTGTTGTTGATTATAGAATGAAACTGTATCCTAGTGATCTAGGTTGATGATGCCCCCTTGAGGAGCTCATAAGGATTGTCATGTAAACCCTGCAGGTGGACATAGTCCAACAAGACAATAAGGTTGAGTGGTACTACTCTTGGAGCTAAATATTAATTAAGTGAGTTGTCAGTAACTCATTTAATTAGTGGACATTCGATATCTTAAATACAGGGAGACTAATGCACTCATGATAAGAAGGAGCCCATATTGTAATATGGGATTGGTGCGGTAGTGCAATAATAACTCTTTAGTGGTATGAGTTATTATTGATGAACTTGAGCTGGATGTTCGAGGCGAACACGGGAAGCTCAAGCTCATCGGGAGACTAAAATCAATTCCTCCTCTTGGTCCCTGTTGTAGCATCTTATTTATAAAACCATATATCCACCCAAAGCCCAGCTTCTTAACCAAGCTTAAGGGTCGACCACATCCTTGCTTGGAGCCCAAGCAAGGGGCCGACCAAGCCAACCTTGGAGCTCAAGTTAGGGTCGGCCAAGCCTTGCTTGGTGCCCAAACAAGGGGCCGACCATCCACACATAGAAAAGGAAGTTTTATTTTTTTTGTAAAATCTTTCCTTTTATAGAGATCCATTAAAATGATTTAAAAGGATGATTTTAATTATAAAACTTTTCTTTTTTAGATCGGTCACAAAAGGAAATAAAAGGGAGTTTTTATTTTGTTAAAAATTTTCCTTTTATGATGTTTTCCACATGATTTTAAAAGATAGTTTTAAATTTTAAAATCTTTCCTTTTATAGCTTTCTACAAAGGATTAAAATAGAGATTTGAAATATTTCCTTATTTGTATTTATCTATAATGTTTAAAAGAAAGATTTTAATTTTAAACTTTCCTTTTTGTAACCATGATATAAAAGGAGTTTTATTTTAAATCTTTTCTTTTATAGACATCCACAAAAGGATTTAACAGAGATGATTTTAATTTTATAAAACATGTCTTTTATAGCTATCCACAAAAGGGATTTTAAAAGAGAGATTTTAATTTTTGTTTAAAATCTTTCCTTGTTTGGACATGATGTGGCTGACCATGTAAAGGAATAAAAGGAAGTTTTAATTTTTTGTTTTAAAACTTTCCTTTTTTGGATTCACCAAGGATTATAAAAGAGAGGAAGAGGGTGCTTCATGGAGAACAACCTAAGCCTTGCATCCTCTCTATTGTGGCCGAAATCCTCTCTTCCTTTTCCCTTAGTGGTCGACCCTCTTCCTTCTCTCTTCTCCTTTTGTTTTCTTTCTTGGAGGCTGGCGGCATCAAGCTTGGTTTTCTCTTGGTGACCGGTTGCTTGAAGGAGAAGAAGAAGAAGAGAAGGAAGTTCTCTTGTCTAGCATCCTTTGGAGATTAGTTAGTGGCCGAAACTTGGAAGCAAAGGAAGAGGCTTGGGTGGATTTCATCTTGGTAGATCGTCACCCACACAAACGCCCAAGAGAAGGAGAGGAATACAACAGAAGATCAAGAGGTCTATAAGCTACTAAGAAAGGTATAACTAGTTATTTGTTTCCGCATCATAACTAGTTCATCTTCTTTGTATAGATCTTGAAAAATCAAACACAAGAGGCTATCAGTTTTAGGCTATCATTTTTGTTATCGATTTTGTGTTTCAATTTTATGTTTCGATATTGTGTTTCTATTGAGGTCTCTGTAGTTAAACCTAGTTTATTATAAGAAGTTAAATATCCGATTTCTTTGAAAGGCTTTGTCTAGGAAGTGGTGGATGATCCCATACCCAAGAAGGCCTAGTGCCTTGCCATGTTTAACCTGGAAGCCGATCTTTGAAATAAAAATTTTAATTTACTTTTGTAATATGGTTTAACTTATGAAAAACACATTGATTAAACTTGGAGTAAAAATATTAAGTATCGTTTCTAATCCAAGTTTAACTTCTGAAGGACAATTTGGATTAATAATGTTAAGCATCGTTTGCAATCCAAATTTAACTTCCGTAGAGAACATGGGTAGCTAGGATAGTTCTATACTTGTACAAATTTTTGTACAAGGGAACTAGAACGGCATTCCGAGTAGCAACCAACAATTGGTATCAAACCTAGGTTTATGCCTCTGTGTGTTTGGTTTTCAGTTAATTATACACATGTCATACATATTTTAGGCATGAAAATAGTAGGATGTGCAAATAGATTAACTTTGTGGTTGTAGGCTCCAACTATTATGGCCTATTGTGATTATGTGTGATTGGACCCTCGGACATGTCGAGGGCATTTTATGTGTGTGCATGATTGTATTTATTAAATACAGCAAGAGCTGTATTAGTTTTAGGATTTTATATTTTGTTCGATCTAGACTTTATGTACATACCTTTATGGAATATAGGATCGATATATGTAAAATTTTATTTTTTTATCGCGGATCGTATCCTTGCGAGACGTGGTGCTATTTGAGGACCAGAGGCGTAGTGGAAATGGAAGCTCGATGGACGCAACGATATGAGCCCTAGGGCTGGCGGCTAGGTTTGATGAATGCTAGGGCTGGTGGCACACGGAGGACAGCTATGGATGAGGCCATAATAGTTGGAAAATTAGTTTTCATATTTATTGCCTTTTATGCTGTGATGTGCTATGTTTGTGTGCATGTTAAAATTCCTCGTTTCTAAATAACTAAGTGGGAGAGAGATTTCTAAATAAATTCCACTGTCTCCATTACTGGTTTGTAAGTGATGCAAACAAACTTGTGCGTTGACTCTGAGTGTCTTCCTCCACATCGGATGAGTTTGTTTGCGGATTACTAGATCAAACTTCCTTTATGGATGATTATAGGAAATTATTTAGGGGCATGTGATCTTCTCCATCTGAAGGGGCACAATTCTATTTAATGGACTAAGTATCAAGTAATGGTATACACTTAGGCGCATTTAATAGTATCCTCCCCATCGGAGTCACTGCTATTATTTGTGTGATCGAAGGAATACCAACTATTAATTTTATTTGTCATAGAGTTAGGTTGACAAGAATAAAATTAATGGGTAAAACCTCCTCTTACAAATGTTTGAATTTGTATACGTCCACACTATCGTGATATACAAAATTCATGGTGTTTTGAGGTATTGGTGAATTTAAATGATATTATTTAAGGAATCAATATTATTCTAAATTCTTAAGTTTTAACCAAAACTTATTTTGTGATTCTTAGGTTTTCAAATGGCCTTCAACCCACTTGCTGTTATTCTTAAAGAGAACAAACTTACTGGTCTCAATTACATAGATTGGAAAAGAAACCTGGATATTGTCCTAACTGCTGAAGGCTATAAGTTTGTACTGTTAGAGGTCTGCCCTGATGTACCTAATAGTGATTCTAGTGAAGAGGAGATTGAGTATCATAAGAAATGGGTCAAGGCAGATGAGATGGCGCGGTGCTACATTTTAGCTTCTATGTCAAATGTGTTGCAACATCAGCATCAGGCCATGCCTACTGCCTATAACATGATGTACAATCTCAAGGAACTCTTCGGACACCAGAATCGGGCTACTAGGCAAGAGACTATAAGAAACTTAATGACAATCACCATGTTAGAGGGGACACCCATAAGGGATCATATCCTCAAAATGATGGCTTACTTGAACGAGATACAAATCCTTGGAGCTGAAATCGATGGGGAAACCCAGGTCGATATTATTCTCCAATCGCTACCCAAAAGTTTTGAGCAATTCCGCCTGAACTACAATATGAATAAAAGGATTTATTCATTGGCGGAACTACTGACAGAACTTCAAGCAGCAGAAGGGTTATTTCATCACAGTTCTCAAATCCACTTTGCTGAAAATGTTTCTACTTCTAAGTCGAAAGGCGAGAAGAAGAAAAAGAAACAAGCTGGCTCGGCAAAGAAAGTAAATCGATCTCTAGGTACTAGACTAAAAGCAGGAGTGAAGAAGCCGAATGACAAGTGCTTCATTTGTAAGCAGTCTGGACATTGGAAGACGGACTGTTCTCGTAGAAAAGAGAACAATAAAGGTATATTTTATTCTCTAGTAGTTGAAACATGTTTAGCGGTGTTATCTACCAGTACCTGGTGTGTAGATACAGGAGCCACTGATCATGTCTGCAATTCATTGCAAGGTTCCAAGAAACCCGACGACTATATGAAGAAGAGATAACTGTCTACATGGGCAATGCTACGAAAGTGATGATTGTTGCAGTGATAGATGTTTACTTATCATTTGATAGGAATAGAACTTTGATTTTGAGAAATTGTCTTTATGTACCAAGATTTAGAAAGAATTTAATTTCAGTTTCTAAACTATTTTTGGATGGATATTCTATTTCTTTTGATAACAAAGTGGTTATCAAGAAGAATAAGGTAGTTATCTGTTCTGGTACATTAGTTGGCAATTTGTATACTCTAAATCCAGTAACTTCCACAAAGCAACAAATAAAAATTAATAACACATCCTCTAATTCTAATAAGAGAAAGGAACCTTCAGAAATGAACCAAACATATCTTTAGCATCTAAGGCTTGGTCATATTAACTTGAGTAGGATTTAAAGACTAATAGCCGATGGACTTTTGGGTTCAATAGTGGTGGAAAACTTTCCAACCTACGAATCTTGCTTGGAAGGAAAAATGACTAAGAGACCTTTTAAGGCCAAGGGGTATAGAGCAAAAGATGTATTGGAATTGGTTCATTCTGATTTGTATGGACCTATGACTATCAGGCGAGAGATGGATTCGAATATTTTCTCTTTTATAGATGACTATTCGAGATATGGATACATTTACTTGATGCGCCATAAGTCTGAGTGCTTTGATAAGTTCAAAGAGTACAAGGCTGATGTGGAGAAACATCATGGTAAAAGTATCAAGACACTATGGTCTGATCGTGGTGGCGAGTACCTCTCAGGAGAAATTAGGAATTACTTATCAGAGGTTGGGATTCAATCCCAATTGTCTGCACCTGGTACACCCCAACAAAATGGTGTGGCGAAACGAAAGAATAAGACTCTTATGGAAATGGTTAGATCGATGATGAGTTATTCAGAATTACCAAATTTGTTCTGGGGATATGCACTAGAAACGACAATGTACATTCATTCTGAACTTGGTACCTTCTAAATCAGTACCCTCTACTCTCATAGAATTATGGAATGGGCGTAAGCCTAGTCTGAGACATATTCGGATTTGGGGTAGTCCAACACATGTGCTGAAGGGAGATGTTGATAAGTTGGAATCTCGTACATAAATTCTCTTGTTTATAGGTTATCCTAAAGGAACAAAAGGTGGTTTGTTTTATAGTCCTAAAGATCAGAAGGACATTGTTAGCACTAATGCCCAATTTTTAGAAGAGGACTATGTAATGAACCATAAGCCCATGAGTGAAATTGTTCTAGAAGAATTGAGAGAGGACAGGTCTACTTTAGTACCAATAGTGCAAGATGAAATATCACAAGAAACTACAACACGTATCACAAATGATGCATAACTACAAACAGTGTCTCGTCGTAGTGGGAGGATTGTTAGGCAACCTGAAAGATTCATATTTTTGGAAGACTCTTCGGACTTGATCCTAGGTAAGCATGAACCTGATCCCCGAACATATGACGAAGCACTCCAAAATAAAGATGCAGCATCTTGGCAAAGAGCAATGAATTCAGAAATAGAATCTATGTATTCTAATAAAGTCTGGGAGCTAGTAGAACCACTAAATAGTGTAAAAGCTATTGGATGTAAATGGATCTACAAAAGAAAAAGAGGGGCAGACTGGAAGGTGGAAACCTTCAAAGCAAGACTTGTTGCGAAGGGGTATACTCAGAAAGAAGGAATCGATTATGAGGAAACCTTTTCGTCGATAGCTATGCTTAAGTCTATCCGAATACTTTTATCTATTGCTGCTCATATGGATTATGAGGTTTGGCAAATGGATGTCAAGACATCTTTCCTTAATGGAAGTCTTGAAAAAAACATCCATATGAAGCAACCAGAGGGGTTTATTGCAAGAGGCAAAGAGCATCTTGTATGTAAGCTCAATCGGTCTATTTATGGACTGAAGCAAGATTCAAGATCTTGGAACATCCAGTTTAATGAAGTAATCCAGTCTTATGGATTTATTCAGTGTCCGGATGAGTCTTGTGTATACAAGAAGTGTGACGGAAACATGGTGGTATTTCTTGTACTATACGTAGATGACATTTTGTTAATTGACAGCAATGTCAAAGTGTTGTCAGTAGTAAGGGTATGGTTGTCCAAGTAATTCGATATGAAGAACTTGGGAGAATGCAGACATATTCTTGGGATCAAAGTAATAAGGGATCACAAGAAAAGAATGTTGTGCTTATCCCAAACTTCATATATCGATACTATCCTAGCTCATTTTAGCATGCAAAACTCCAAGAAAAGTTTTCTACCTTTTCGGCATGGAGTATCTTTATCTAAAGAGATGTCTCCTAAGACATCAAAAGAGATAGAGAAAATGAAGGCAGTTTCTTATGCTTCAGCTGTAGGAAGCCTAATGTATGCAATGTTATGCACGAGACCGGATATCTATTATGTCGTGGGCATGGTTAGAAGATATCAAAGTAATCAAGGACAGGGACATTGGACTATCGTAAAGCATATATTAAAATACCTGAGAAGGACTAGAGATTATATGCTAGTTTACAAAGCAGATGATTTGCTCCCTGTGGGTTACACGGATTCTGACTTCCAATCAGATAGGGACAATAGTAAGTCTACCTCAGGTTATGTGTTTACTTTAGGAGGTGGAGCCATAGCATGGAGGAGTGTTAAGCATAAATGCGTTTCAGACTCCACTATGGAAGCTGAGTATGTGGCAACCTCTGAGGCAACCAAAGAAGCTGTATGACTCAGGAACTTCTTGATGGACTTAGATGTGATTCCTGGTTTGCCCAAAATCATCACAATTTATTGTGATAATAGTGGTGCAGTAGCAAACTCGAAGGAATCACGAGCTCATAAGGCGAGTAAACACATTGAGCGCAAGTACCACCTGATACGAGACATCGTAAAACGAGGAGAAGTTGTTGTCTTCAAGATTGCATCAGTAGATAACCTGGCAAATCCTTTCATTAAGGCCCTTCCGGCGAAAGCTTTTGATCGGCATGTTGAGGGGATGAGAATAAAATGTATGACAACATTTATGGTAGCATAGTCTTTTAGTATAAGTGGGAGATTGTTAGAATGTATACTAAAAGTCTAACTTATATAAACATTTATTTTGAAATAAGAATCACATTGATCAAATGTCTACATTTATATACTAAATGTAGTTGTTCATTTAATTTATATTGAAGATAACATGGTGTGTGGTGTCACACAGAAGATCATGTTATCAGTTCCTTATAAATTATAAATAGTTGCTCGCAACCAAGATGGAATGGACAAACCATTGGAATGGTTGTAGTGTAATTTGGTATTAGTTTATCTTGACTATAAAATTACACTAGTACACTCTGAGTGTATTGAGCAAGACCATTTGTGGTTGTTCTTTTTATACTGACTGTAAAAAGGAACATGACCTCTATTATTATGGAAGTGCGTACTCTTAATCATGATATAATAACAAACACATATACTTAATATTTATTTCTTTAATTTATCAAATGGTGAGATTTAGTTCGTTGAATCAAAAGGCTCAATAAGTTGGGAAATGATATTATTTATATGGTGTGTTGTTGATTATAGAATGAAACTGTATCCTAGTGATCTAGGTTGATGATGCCCTCTTGAGTAACTCATAAGGATTGTCATGTAAACTCTGCAGGTGGACTTAGTCCAACATGACAATAAGGTTGAATGGTACTACTCTTGGAGCTAAATATTAATTAAGTGAGTTGTCAGTAACTCATTTAATTAGTGGACATTCGATATCTTAAACACAGGGAGACTAACACACTCATGATAAGAAGGAGCCCATATTGTAATATGAGACTGGTGCGGTAGTGCAATAATAACTCTTTAGTGGTATGAGTTATTATTGATGAACTTGAGTTGGATGTTCGAGGCGAACACGGGAAGCTCAAGCTCATCTGAAGACCAAAACCAATTCCTCCTCTCGGTCCCTGTTGTAGCATCTTATTTATAAAACCTTATATCTACCCAAAGCCCAGCTTCTTAACCAAGCTTAAGGGTCGACCACATCCTTGCTTGGAGCCCAAGCAAGGGGCTAGCCAAGCCAACCTTGGAGCTCAAGCTAGGGTCGGCCAAGCCTTGCTTGGTGCCCAAGCAAGGGGCCGACCATCCACACATAGAAAAGGAAGTTTTATTTTTTTGTAAAATCTTTCCTTTTATAGAGATCCATTAAAATGATTTAAAAGGATGATTTTAGTTATAAAACTTTTCTTTTTTAGATCGGTCACAAAAGGAAATAAAAGGGAGTTATTATTTTGTTAAAAATTTTCCTTTTATGATGCTTTCCACATGATTTTAAAAGAGAGTTTTAAATTTTAAAATCTCTCCTTTTATAGCTTTCTATAAAGGATTAAAAGAGAGATTTGAAATCTTTCCTTATTTGTAGTTATCTATAATGTTTAAAAGAAAGATTTTAATTTTAAATTTTCTTTTTTGTAACCATGATATAAAAAGAGTTTTATTTTAAATCTTTTCTTTTATAGACATCCACAAAAGGATTTAAAATAGAAGATTTTAATTTTATAAAACATGTCTTTTATAGCTATCCATAAAAGGGATTTTAAAAGAGAGATTTTAATTTTTGTTTAAAATCTTTCCTTGTTTGGACATGATGTGGCCGACCATGTAAAGGAATAAAAGGAAGTTTTAATTTTTTGTTTTAAAACTTTCCTTTTTTGGATTCACAAAGGATTATAAAAGAGAGGGAGAGAGTGCTTCATGGAGAACAACCTAAGCCTTGTATCCTCTCTATTGTGGCTGAAATCCTCTCTTCCTTTTCCCTTGGTGGTCGACCCTCTTCCTTCTCTCTTCTCCTTTTGTTTTCTTTCTTGGAGGTCGGCGGCATCAAGCTTGGTTTTCTCTTGGTGACCGGTTGCTTGAAGGAGAAGAAGAAGAAGAGAAGGAAGTTCTCTTGTCTAACATCCCTTGGAGATTAGTTGGTGGCCGAAACTTAAAAGCAAAGGAAGAGGCTTGGGTGGATTTCATCTTAGTAGATCGTCACCCACACAACGCCCAAGAGAAGGAGAGGAATACAACAGAAGATCAAGAGGTCTATAAGCTACTAAGAAAGGTATAACTAGTTATTTGTTTCCGCATCATAACTAGTTTATCTTCTTTGTATAGATCTTGAAAAATCAAACACAAGAGGCTATCAGTTTTAGGCTATCATTTTTGTTATCGATTTTGTATTTCGATTTTATGTTTCGATATTGTGTTTCTATTGAGGTCTCTGTAGTTAAACCTAATTTACTGTAAGAAGTTAAATATCCGATTTTTTTGAAAGGCTTTGTCTAGGAAGTGGTGGATAATCTCATACCCAAGAAGGCCTAGTGCCTCGCCATGTTTAACCTGGAAGCCGATCTTTGAAATAAAAATTTTAATTTACTTCTGTAATATGGTTTAACTTATGAAGAACACATCGGTTAAACTTGGAGTAAAAATGTTAAGTATCGTTTCCAATCCAAGTTTAACTTCTGAAGGACAATTTGGATTAACAATGTTAAGTATCGTTTGCAATCCAAATTTAACTTCCGTAGATCACATGGGTAGCTAGGATAGTTCTATACTTGTACAAATTTTTGTACAGGGGAACTAGAACGGTATTCCGAGTAGCAACCAACAGATAACACAAGTACCACTTATATGTGACAACCATGCCACCATGCATATTGCCTCGAGCTCATTTTTCATGAGAGAACAAAATATATTAAAGTTGACTTTCACTTTGTCAAAGAGAAAGTCATATCTGGAAAAATATCTACTAGCTTTGTCAATTCACATGATCAACTAGCAGATTTATTCATTAAGTCACTGAGAGGTTCTCAAATTGACTACATATGTAATAAACTTGGTGCATATGGTTTATATTCTCCAACTTGAGGAGGAGTGTTGAATACTTCTAAAGATTCCCTTGATTATAGGGATTATGATTGATTTGGATTCCTTAAATATTGGAATTGTGATTCATCTTGATTATATTTCCTTGACTGTAGGGATTGAAATTGATTTTTCTTTTCCCTCCTTATGTATATAAATACTTATATGTAAACATATTAATAATAAGATAAAGAGATTTTTTCCTAATGTCTCTCATTTCTTTTTTTTCACGTAATGCAATAGATATGACATATTAAAAATATGTGTCTTGCGAGTCTTCATGACTCATAGATGTCATATTATCTCGCATGGGCCACTAGCAAGGCCTTATGCAACCAGCATAATAGCAAAAATGCTCACTATCACTAGTGTGTGAAAGGAATAAGTTTAAACTCCATATTTATGTACAAGATCCATGTAAATCAAATCTAGCTGCGACAAAGACTTCGTGTGTTACAAGGTTAAAGATAGAAGACATTGTTGGCAAAGGAGACTGATACGGTTGGTTTCCTTATAGTTGTAGAAAAGAAGATATATGGTCAACTTCTTCAAGTGGAAGTTTTGCAGAGCTTGTCACTAAGGGATCCTACAAGAATGGTGGCTTAAGGAGGCAAACAATGGCTAGTGGAAGGTGAATGTTAGAGACACAAATCCATCTATTGTATTTATGGATGAACTGACATCTAGTCTAGATGCACGAACTGCAGCTATTGTCATGCGTGCAGTCAAAAATGTTTCTGAACCTGGAAGAACAATTTTGAAGCATTCAATCAGGTAACTATATTTTTTTTTTCTAAAATAAGAAAACAACAGGTAACTAGGCTGATATGGTACCTCTATCATGGAGTTATGCAGCACAAAAAAAGAATGAGAAAAAAATATATATCCAGATATCTTTTAACTTATGGCAGAAAAACAGAGTTAATGTCTAGGTATAGTACAAGGATCTAAAAGAAAATCCTAGAGATATTTAAAGCTAAGCTCATATCAGTTAAAATTACAAAAGAAACATAATTGAACATTGAATTTATTACATATATGGTCCTTAAACCATCTGAATGCCATTAGCAAAGCTGAAAGATCAGTGACCCAAATGAAAACAATCCAAAAATCTATTGTTCGAATCTAGTAATACTGTCTCATTAAATATTATATTTCTTCATTTTTCCACTGCTAATTTTGATGAAAAGAGGAGAAGAGTTGATCTATACAGGACCAATTGGAAGACATTTGAGTAACATCATTGAATATCTTGAGGCAAGTTATTGTCAATATCAATTATTCTTCTTGTTTCATATGGATAACATAGTTGTGATAATAACAAGAGCTAAATCTTTGAACTTGCAAAATTTGTATGTTTGATTTCTTGCATTTTAGTTGAGCAGTAATCGTTGAATTCTGTGAAATTTTTTTACTACTACGGAGTTTCTATCGTTTCAACAAGAATGACTTGTTTAATAGCACCAAAAACTGTAAATAAAGAATAGTAGTTAGAAAAAACAATATTGATGAAGGTAGAATCTTGCCAATAGGCTTGATATGGTTGCTTGGTAGACTAACAGAAACCCTAAACTCTAATGAGAAAAGTGGTACCATGACTTGTCCCATTGGATAGGAATGCAAGTTACCATACCAACCAAGTTTTAAATAAACCAAGAGTAATAACCTAGAACCATGGAATTAATGTTTGATATGGCAGGTAATGCATGGAGTACCGAGAATTAGAGGCAATCATAATCCAGCTACATGGATGCTGGATGTTACCAGTAGATCGATGGAGATACAATTGAGCGTAGACTTTGCTAAACTTTATCAGGAATCATCTCTCTGGAACTAAGTATCGAATTATGTTCAAACTCTGCATTAAATAAAATACAATGACATCGCTAATAATTTGCTAATGTTCTTGTGTTATAATTTTAATTGCAGGGAAAGCAAAGATATGGCTACATGCTTGAGCACACCATCACGAGACTTGAAAGAGCTCACTTTTCCGACTTGCTATCCACAGAACAGTTGGGTACAATATAAAGCATGCCTGTGGAAACAATCTTTGTCTTATTACAGGAGTCCTCAATACAATCTGGTGCGAATTTTATTTATGCTTTGCACATCTGTTGCACTAGGAGCGGTATTCTGGCAGCAAGGAAAGCAACTGTAAGTTCCACCTTCTTCATGTAAAATCCATTTTCCTATGCACCAGTAATTACAGATGAGATGGGCGCCATGGCATATCTAAGGAGAAACCCAATTGACTCATCAGATTTCATTGTCATGCCTACACTTGCATACACTTGCAACGGCATGTATACTAATAGGCATAAATATGTCCTCTAGAAAAAAAGGTCTACCTCCAGGATTAGACAGTGGTAGTCGTTGCTTCATACGACAACCGCCGCCTCCGTAGCTTCAAGCGCTGCCGCATTTGTCCACCGAAGGAGGCAACAACCTCTACCGCACTCATCCACCTCTGCGACCGAAGCTGACGAACTACCCCACTTGGTGTACCACGATCCCCGCTCCTCAACAAGCATTAGCAAAGAACGGGCACAACACCTGCGACCTACTCCGACAAGCCAAATATCCTCCTCCTTCAACCTTTCAAAACTCCCGAGGCTGGCTCCGAGCAACATCCAATTTAGTTCAACAACTTTTCATTTTTACAGTTTAGCCTTTAAATAAGAGGATTCTAATGTTTACACTAACAAAACAAACAAACGATTTGAACAAATATTAGTTTTGGATGCACTTTGCACGCCATGCAATCTCAGCTAGCACTACTACTCATACGTGATAAAGGGTGATTTGTTCATCCTTCCGACCCTAGACAGCACTGATACTAATATGGTAGTAAATCTAAACAGTCGATCCCATAATTGAGGAGGTAAATAGTTAAATCTAGACAGTCGATCCCATAATTGAGGAGGTAAATATATAGTTAATCAGTACAAGAGGATTTTTTTTAAAGATTCAAACTCTTACCGTATAATAATAGTATTACTACTAAAAAATTATGCAGCTGAGACTCAATCAATTTGGTATCATTATCTTCTCTTTGAAATTTACTGTTCTTTTAGTTTAATAGCTAGTTAATTTCTATACGTCAATCAACAAAATCTGTTCATATTCTGCCGCAATTTTTATTGAAATAAATAACTGCTCATTCGTTTTACCATTTGTGTCAATTGAGAGAACTGTGGTATACCGGGAGAAATTTACAGGAATGTACTCCTCATGGACCTACTCTCTCACACAAGTTGAACACCAACTTTAGTAGCGTTTTAGTAAGTTTAAATGTTTCCTTAAGATAAAAATTTACCTTTCAGTTGACTATTGAGATCCCCTACGAGGATTTATTTGATTGTTACGTATCCATCAATTTGTTACTTTTGGACAACCTCCAAGTTCTTTTGGTTCTATTACATATTTTACACGGTGCTCTACTTAATTTACTTAGGGATGTTGCTTGTAGCCATGGCCCCAAACATTCAAGTGGCTTCAGTATTGTTATTTGTTTGTTATGACTTGTTTAATCTCTTTTCAGACTTCGTGGTGCCTAGACCTGCAAGTCAAACATTCACTATTCAGTTCAATTCAAAAGCATTTAGACATTAACAAATAGATCAAGTGCAATCTCATGGAATTTTCATACTAAAGTCTCATCTACGGTCCTGACTAAACTACTAAATCAAAAAACAATTAGGAAGGCAACAAGCTAAATACTCTTTAGAATACAACACAAGTTATTACATATTCGGCTCAATTGCTTAATGCAAAAAGGCTAAACTTGAATCTATAAGAAAAAGTTCAGTAAGGATATTTGCAACAAAATATAATCATTAATTTTTTTCCCTGCAGCAAATTCTCAAGTGATGGATTTGGCTATACTACCTTAGTACTTGTTGCTATTGTGTTTCTCGTCTTCTTCCCTATGACCTATGCTTTACTTTTTGGTTATTGTATTGGGAAACAAAGGGAGTCTTTTGTTGGGTTATTTTTCATTTTTATTTTTACATTTGGTTGACAATTTCTATATGTATTTTCTAGAAAAAGAGATATCATTTTATGAGAAAGTAGAGAATATCTAAAAAGTCATTTTCTAATAAAAAGAAAAACACATATTTTCAAAAAATGACAATAAAATTAAATACTCTCTTAATTGTCAGAGAAGGTGACCAAAGTTTGGCATACATGTAACAAAATTTTTTTAACAATATGAACAATTGTATTATTTAAGAAATCTATGGAAGAAAAACGTCAAGGAACATATGCTTTCTTGATTGTATTATTCAATATAATCACTACACAAACAAAAACACTTATTCTTTAGTTACCATATAGAAATCCTTTTGTTCTCTTTTGAAACATTTTCTAGTCCAATTTTGTTTCACGATTTAACAATGAGGTATTCTAATATCACATTAGATGTGATATATATGAGATTATTATTTGAGAGGGATAATGTGAAACTTCTTTCCCATAAGTTAAATCTTAATATATTGTTATATAAAATATGTTAGTTGGGTAATTAAAAAATAAATAAAATGAGTATCTCTCTTCAATTTTTTTTTTCACATTTTAAATAATTATTTATTTCACATATAGTCAATAAGCTATGGTTTATTAGTCAAATTAAATAATTATTTATTACTTATGACATGTGAGTGCAAGTATAAAATGTATCCCGTTACCTTATGATTGGTGTAATCAGAAGGCGTAGCTCAAAAGGGTACCCTCAACATTTTTTTTTACCCCATGAGGCGTATCAGACCCTTCAAACAAGAATTTATCTTCGGTTCATCCATAATCTCTCACTCTCGTTTCTTTTCCCTTGGATTTTTGTTATTTTTCGCTTTCTAAACGATATTGTTCCCCATTCGATCTAACCCCATTTGTAAAGGAGCAGGTCTATCTAAGGAAATAGTGGCCAAGTTGATATTTCTTGTAAAAAATCTAAACCGCATAGATTCTAAGAACCGTATAAGAATTCGTATATAGAAAATACAAGAACATATGAGCATGGATCTTCGTTTCAGCGAGAACACTGAGCCGCATGGACCTTCCAATATAGTATGACTTATTGATCAATGCAATCAACTATTCTTGCAACTCTCTTAGAACTCTTCCTGTGTAAATAATGAATCATTAAAGAATCTAGGAATTTAATAATTTGTCTTAAAAAGGGGAATTATTATTATGGCACCCCCTTGAGGTAGTCCCTTTACTTAATTATTATTCTATTATCATCTTTACTGTTACATCCTTATGGTTTGTATATTTAGAATTAATTCTTTAACATTCCCCACAAACTTGTGCAAGAATATTGAAAAATCCATCTGGCTATAAATATTTGTTCAATTCCAGAAATTTTAGCATTTTGATTAACCAGTAGGTTTAACTATTCTATCATGTTATTTGACCAAGTAACTATTTTTGTTAATATGCTTCTGTATGGATAGTTGAGGAACTAAATTGTAAAGAGTTCATTTATTTAAATGTTTACTAAAAGAGATTTGAGATTCTGACATAAGAAAGATCTGGTGAACCTTACTAAAACCAAAGAGGTTTGGAATCCAACTTAAAAAGGGTCCGGTGAACCTTACTAAAACCGAAGAAGTTTGGGAATCCAGCTTAAGAAGAATCCGGTGAACCTTACTAAAACCAAAGAGGTTTAAAAATTTACCTTAAGAAGGGTCCAATGAACCTTACTAAAATAGAGAGGGTTGATGATGGAGTCAAAGAAAGAGAGCAACAAGCTAACGATATGGATCATGGTCAACCCACTCTAGATGTTAATAATGATCCATTATGCATCAATGGAGGCCCAATTACAAGGTTTAAGGCTAGAAAGATGAAGGAAGTACTTAATATACTAATTGAAGATGTGAAGGCCAAATCTACCATTGAAGAAGGTTTGACTAAGAGCAAATCATTCGGTATAATCTGTTAGTTAGAGCCCTAGAGCCAATCATTTGATGATTGTATGGACTCATGTATATCATATTCTTGTATATTAATAAAGGTATTTGTTTGGTTATTATACTTAATTGTATTAGTGTCAAATAGACTAAGTATAATAGCATCCTTGAGTAGAAGATTCATACCTATATCAATCGATTAGTTGAATCGATAGTGAGATGATATAGGGAACACTACTCTAAATCATTCCTAGTCGAGTATTAACATTCAGGGACAATGTTAATGCAATAAGACTAGCATGTAGGTCAGCTCGATGACTTGATCTCACAAGTCATGGATATGGAGATATCAAGTTGACACATGGGTATGCATTGGAGAATGTATACTGAATGACCCGCCATGAGAAAGTATCATGGATCGTTATATGAGTGTCATATACTTTCTCATGTGGCTATTAGTATGACTATTAGTCCTTAGACCTGAAGTCACCATGGATCCCTACATAAGAAGTTATGTACTTTAGTTTCGTCAAACGTCACCCATAACTGGGTGGACTATAAAGGCGATTACTGGGTATATAACGAATTATGTAGAGGGATGTGAGTGATGTAGATGGGATCTATCCCTCCCATATGACGGGAGCGACATCGGTATTCTTGATAGAGTGAGACCACTAAGTGCATGGCCATGCCCAAATGAGTCAACATTAGATGTTGAGCTCATTTGATCGAGTGAGTCTACTTGGAGTTCAAGATTTAGATTGATTAGAGGATGACAGGGTCTATGCCTCACATTGATCAATCTAGATGTCTAGGATAGAAGGACATTTGTCACATATTGTGAGGAGTCACAATTAGTAGTCACAAGGTGATGTTGAATCTCAACATTCTTGTAACTTGGGTAGTAATGATGTGTTGCTAGATACCGCACATTACTTATGCTCCTAAATGGGTTTAGGGCATTGCCAACGTTACAAGAACCTATAGGGTCACACACTTAGGACAATTAGATGGAGATTTGGTTCATATGATGAACCAAGAGGATTAGATTCATTTGATGAATCATATTGGATTAAGAGTAATCCAAATTGGGCTAATTGAGTTGGACTCAAGTTGATTCATGTATTTAATGAGTCTAATTTAGATTATGACTCATTAAATCAACTTAATTTAATGAATTAGTTGGCTTGAATCATATGGTTGGATTAGATCAACCATGAGAGAGATTTGATCAAGTTTGACTTGATTTGAGAGGAAGAGAAAAAGTCATGTTTGACTTGACTTTTTGCCACATCACTAGTGAGTTGGCAAGATGTGGACCAATAGGATTGCTCCACATCATCAATGTGTGCCATCTCATGGAGGTTACAAGCCTCCATAGCATTTAATGTGGCCGGCCCACATTAAATGAGGAGGTTACACTAGTTGCCATGTCATTTAGTGAGGTGGCAAGATGTGGACCAATAGTGTTGATCCACATCATCCTAGAGTGCCACCTCATGGGGGTTACAACTCTTAATGATTTCATATTAATTGCAATTAATGCAATTAATTTGGTGGTTTTACCATGGAGAGTGGCCGGCCACTTAGTGGGTGAATGAGAATTTGATTTTTCATTCAAGTGGTGCATCTTCTTCCTCCTTCCTCTCAAGCTCTCCCTCTCCCTCTCCTCCTTACTTGGCCGAACCTTACCAAGGTGCTAGCACACCTTTGTGTGAGGTTTTCTCCACCTAAGTTGTCCGTGTGGATACTTCTAGAGGACCGGCGCTTGACGGTCTTGAGATCCGGCAACACCTTGGAAGAGCGGGATTCGCGTAGGGCACGCTACAAGGGTAAACACATTTTCTCGTAGATCTAAGTAGTAGATCAGTTTTTGAACTCGTACAAGAAATAGTTTTTCGAATTTTGTATACGAATCTTTGCACGGATCTACGGCTTTGGGTCCTTCGGGGTTTCCGCGACGCGAAAAAGCGGTTTTCGCAGCCCGAAGAACCCAACAGTGGTATCAGAGCCACGTGCAAAGACTTGTACGAGTTAGTTTTTGGTTTTTGGAAAACAAAAAGCTTCTGTGATTTTCTGTAAAAATTCAATTTTTATGTTTTTATGGGTAATTTTTCCTTATAGGCGAAGCACAAGTGTCTCGGCACTTGTAGGCTTCGGCTATCGGGAAGAATTTTCCCAAACGGCTTCGTTTCGACCCAAAATCTTTTGGGACAGCGGACTCGGGTGCCTTTAGATCGCAACGGAGCAACTCACGATGGTTAGATCGTGGGTAGGGGCGCTGCCCCTAACCCCGCAAGGGGATTTGCTCCGCGATCGCACCCGAAATCGCTAAAAACGAACCCGTCGGGAAGATTTTTCCGAAACGGTAATGTCTCAGCCCAAATCATTTTGGGACAGCGGGTTTGGGTGCTGTTGGATCGCAATGGGACCCTCGCGATGGTTAGATCGCGGGTAGGGGCGCTGCCCCTGGCCCCGCAAGGGGATCCGTTCCGCGATTGCGCCCGAAACCGCTAACCGGGACCGCCGGGAAATTTTACTTATAAAAATTGTAAAAATTATTTTAAAATTACAGAAAAATTATGAAAAATATATAATTTTGAATTATATATTAATTTGTGATAGTCATGGCCCAAAAACCCAATATGATTGGTTTGTGTTGTAATTCATAATACGGCCTGCGTGCCGTGATGTGTTTTCACGTATTGTATTTATTTTATTATTCGCGACCTGCGCGTCGTGCCTCGTCTTTTATTCTTGTTGTAAATTAGATTTAGACTCGAATGTAACTCGAGTTTCAAATTGTAATGTACAAATTGGAGCGGTGGAGGGTCCACACGAGACGGAGTTCCGAGGCGGGCACGAGCAACACAAGGTGGTCAAAGGGAGGAGCTTGGAGAAGCTGTTGACCCTAGGTTGACCATTCGATCTTCTCATTGGCTTGAGAAGATCGTAGTAGGGCCATGACTAAATCACAAATAGATTAATTAATTAATTATTATGTATCTGATGCATGTTTAATAGTTAATTAATTAATTAGTGCCTTAACGATTAGATTAGATCTAAGTCGTGCACATGATGCACCCTTGCGATTAGATTAGATCTAAGTCGTGCACAAGATGCATCATTCTCGATTAGATTAGATCTAGATCGAACCAACTCTAAATGCCTAACCGTGCCGTGATACCTATCACTACCTCGATCACATGTATTGTTGAATCTGCCAAAGCAGAGCAATACATATTATCTTGGTAGGGTACGGAGGGACAATCTTGGTCCCGCCTATCAACGCATGGGTGAATACAAACTCAATTAGATTGAGTATTCCTAGTTACTCGGTTGGATCGAGTCAACTATAGGCATTATTCCAACGGTTGGAAAAGATAGGTCAAAATCACATCTATATTAACTCTCGTATTAGCCGCAGCTAACTCGAGTTTTAATATAAATGCGGATATTGATTCTATAAACAAGAGTTGCATAGAGATGTAATTGGTAATCGTTACCTACCGATCATACTAAGCCTTGAGCGTATTAGCCAAAGCTAACTCAAGGGTTAGTATGATGTGGATCTTGTCCCACAAGAATTATAGAATTCATGGGAGCATCATTTAATTAAAGGCCTAATTAAATGAATTTTAAAGAATATGATATTTATTTCTGCAAATTTTGTTGTAGATAACCATGACGTCAAATACGAACATTTTCTCTCTGCGATCCGTCTTAAGAAGGACAAGCTCAACGAGCAAATTTCCGGACTGACAGGAATCGAGAATAGTTCTCACCCAAGAACGTAAACCGTACGTTCGGAGCAGCCCATTCGGCCCCTGCCACGCGAGCAGACCGAGATGCTTACAAGAAGCATCAAGATGACGCATTAGATGTGTCTTGTCTTATGCTCGCAACCATGAACTTTGAGCTTGAAGCAACATGAGTTTATGAGCGCTACGATATGGTTGAACATCTTTGTCACCTATATCAAGGACAAGCAAGGCAATCGGAAGAGGAACTCCAAAGAATACCGGAAGATCTTAAGAAGAAGAGAAATAAGATTTCTACTTGGTATAAATGTTATAGAAGTCAACCTCTATTTCTTCATCGTGGGTATTAGATACGGGATGTGCTTCGACATTTGTACTAATGTACAAGCGATGAGAAAGCAGAGCATTGACGAAGGTGAGATAGACCTACGAGTAGGCAATGGAGCACGAGTTGCTGCTTTCTGTAGGAACTTATCATCTATCTCGCCCTCGGGCTAGTACTAGAATTAGACGATTGTTGTTATGTGCCTGCGTTAAAGAACATAATATCAGTTTCTTGTTTGGACAAGAGAGGATAATAAAGAACAAATGTTGTTCCGTCTTTTTAAACGATATGTTCTATTGTAGTGCACCTCTGATAAACGGACTCTACATTCTAGACCTAGAGAGCCCTGTCTATAACATAAATACCAAGAGGATCAAGTCGAATGACTTGAACCAAACTTACCTCTGGCACTGTCGCTTAGGTCATATAAATGACAAGCGCTTATCCCAGCTCCATAAGGATGGTTTGCTGGACTCATTTGATTTTGAATCATATGAGATATGCGAGTCATGCCTACGAGGCAAGATGACCAAGACTCCCTTTAGTGGGCACGGCGAGAGAGCAATTGATTTGTTAGGACTCATACATAGTGATGTATGTGGCCCTTTCAATGTCGCTGCTAGAGGCGGTTATAGATACTTCATCACATTTACTGATGACTTCAGTAGATACGGTTATGTGTACCTGATGACACATAAATCTGAATCCTTTGAAAAGTTCAAAGAATTCAAGAATGAAGTACAGAACCAGCTTGGCAAGAGTATTAAAATACTTCGATCCGATCGAGGTGGAGAATACTTAAGCCATGAGTTTCGTGACTATCTAGTTGAGTGTGGGATCCTATCCCAACTCACTCCTCCTGGAACACCACAGTGGAATGGTGTATCCGAAAGGAGGAATCGTACCCTATTAGATATGGTACAATCTATGAGTCACACAGATCTTCAGACATATCTATGGGGATATGCTCTAGACACGGCAGCTTTCATTCTCAACCGAGTTCCATCCAAGGCCGTGATAAAGACACCATATAGGATATGGACTGGGAGAGATGCCCAGGTGTCTTTCATGAGGATTTGGGGTTGTGAGGCTTACGTACGACGTCAAGTCTCAGACAAATTGGGACCTAAATCCGACAAGTGCTAATTCATCGGATATCCCAAGGAAACTAAGGGATATTACTTCTACATTCCCAGTCAGCACAAGGTAGTTGTGGCAAAGACTGGGGTCTTTCTAGAAAGGGACTTTGTTTCTAGAAAGACTAGTGGGAGCGCGTTCGATCTTGAAGAAGTTCAAGATGCGAACAATAGCACTGATGCCTCGATGGAAGTTGAACTGGAACCACAAAGTGTTGTGGATGATGTTGTTCCACAAAGAGTTGAGGAACAACAACCAGTTCAAGTAGACATACCTCTTCGCAGGTCTGATAGGGTACGTCGTCAGCCTGAGAGATACTCATTTTCTTGTCTGACCATGATGACGTTAGAGGATGAGCCTACCACCTATCAGGAAGCTGTGATGAGACCAGATTCTGAGAAATGACTAGAAGCCATGAGATCCGAGATGGATTCCATGTACACCAACCAAGTATGGACTTTGGTTGATCCACCTGAAGGGGTAAAACCCATTGGGTGTAAGTGGGTCTTTAAGAGAAAGACTGACATGGATGGACTTATCTATAAGGGTCGCTTGGTAGCTAAAGGTTTCAAGCAAATTCATGGTATTGACTATGATGAAACTTTTTCTCCAGTAGCGATGTTTAAGTCTATTCGGATCATGCTTGCTATTGCAGCCTACCATGACTATGAGATATGGCAGATGGATGTCAAAACCGCGTTTCTGAATGGAAACCTACTCGAGGATGTGTACATGACACAACCTGAGGGTTTTGTAGATCCACAACATACTAGCAGAGTATGCAAGTTGCATAGGTCCATTTATGGACTAAAGCAAGCTTCTCGGAGCTGGAATCTTCGATTTGATGATGCAATCAAACAGTTTGGTTTCATCAAGAACGAAGATGAGCCTTGTGTCTACAAGAAGGTTGTAGGGGATATAGTTGTCTTCCTCATATTGTATGTGGATGACATACTACTCATTGGGAAGGGCATCCCTATACTCAAGACCTGGCTAGGGAGTTGCTTCTCAATGAAGGACTTAGGTGAGACATCCCGCATTCTAGGGATTCAGATCTATAGAGATAGATCTAAGAGATTGCTTGGCCTAAGTCAGAGTACATACATTGACAAGGTACTCCTTCGGTTTGCCATGCAGAACTCTAAGAAGGGATTTCTGCCGAAGTCACATGGCGTGAGTCTTTCGAAGACTCAAGGTCCCTCTTCTAGAGAGGAGAGAGACCGCATGGATCAGATCCCTTATGCCTCAGCCATAGGATCGATCATGTACGCCATGCTATGTACTCGACCTGATGTCTCGTATGCTTTGAGCATGACGAGCAGATACCAGTGAAAGTCACTGGATAGCGGTCAAGAATATTCTTAAGTACTTGAGAAGGACTAAAGAATATTTCTTGATATATGGAGGCGATGATGAGCTAGCTGTAAAGAGTTACAGTGATGCTAGCTTCCAGACCGACCAGGATGATTAAAAATCGCAGTCGAGATTCGTGTTTTGCTTGAATGGTAGTGCTATGAGCTGGCAGAGTTCACAGCAGTTCTACAACGTTTCCATCTCATTCGAGAGATTATCGATAGAGGAGATGTGAAGATTTGCAGAGTACTTACAGAGGCTAACATTGCAGATCCCTTGACCAAGGCTTTGGCACAGAGAAAGCATGATGGTCACACTAGGTCTTTAGGCTTTAGAGTCTATACTGATTGGCACTAGTGCTAGTGGGAGATTGTTAGTTAGAGCCCTAGAGCCAATCATTTGATGATTGTATGGACTCATGTATATCATATTCTTGTATATTAATAAAGGTATTTGTTTGGTTATTATACTTAATTGTATTAGTGTCAAATAGACTAAGTATAATAGCGTCCTTGAGTAGAAGGTTCATACCTATATCAATCGATTAGTTGAATCGATAGTGAGATGATATAGGGAACACTACTCTAAATCATTCCTAGTCGAGTATTAACATTCAGGGACAATGTTAATGCAATAAGACTAGCATGTAAGTCAGCTCGATGACTTGATCTCAAGTCATGGATATGGAGATATCAAGTTGACACATGGGTATGCATTGGAGAATGTATACTGAATGACCCGCCATGAGAAAGTATCATGGATCGTTATATGAGTGTCATATACTTTCTCATGTGGCTATTAGTATGACTATTAGTCCTTAGACCTGAAGTCACCATGGATCCCTACATAAGGAGTTATGTACTTTGGTTTCGTCAAACGTCACCCGTAACTGGGTGGACTATAAAGGCGATTACTGGGTATATAACGAATTATGTAGAGGGATGTGAGTGATGTAGATGGGATCTATCCCTCCCATATGACGGGAGCGACATCGGTATTCTTGATAGAGTGAGACCACTAAGTGCATGGCCATGCCCAAATGAGTCAACATTAGATGTTGAGCTCATTTGATCGAGTGAGTCTACTTGGAGTTCAAGATTTAGATTGATTAGAGGATGACAGGGTCTATGCCTCACATTGATCAATCTAGATGTCTAGGATAGAAGGACATTTGTCACATATTGTGAGGAGTCACAATTAGTAGTCACAAGGTGATGTTGGATCTCAACATTCTTGTAACTTGGGTAGTAATGATGTGTTGCTAGATACCGCTCATTACTTATGCTCCTAAATCAGTTTAGGGCATTGCCAACGTTACAAGAACCTATAGGGTCACACACTTAGGACAATTAGATGGAGATTTGGTTCATATGATGAACCAAGAGGATTAGATTCATTTGATGAATCATATTGGATTAAGAGTAATCCAAATTGGGCTAATTGAGTTGGACTCAAGTTGATTCATGTATTTAATGAGTCTAATTTAGATTATGACTCATTAAATCAACTTAATTTAATGAATTAGATTCATTATATTAAGTTGGCTTGAATCATATGGTTGGATTAGATCAACCATGAGAGAGATTTGATCAAGTTTGACTTGATTTGAGAGGAAGAGAAAAAGTCATGTTTGACTTGACTTTTTGCCACATCACTAGTGAGTTGGCAAGATGTGGACCAATAGAATTGCTCCACATCATCAATGTGTGCCACCTCATGGAGGTTACAAGCCTCCATAGCATTTAATGTGGCTGGCCCACATTAAATGAGGAGGTTACACTAGTTGCCATGTCATTTAGTGAGGTGGCAAGATGTGGACCAATAGTGTTGATCCACATCATCCTAGAGTGCCACCTCATGGGGGTTACAACTCTTAATGGTTTCATATTAATTGCAATTAATGCAATTAATTTGGTGGTTTTACCATGGAGAGTGGCCGGCCACTTAGTGGGTGAATGAGAATTTGATTTTTCATTCAAGTGGTGCATCTTCTTCCTCCTTCCTCTCAAGCTCTCCCTCTCCCTCTCCTCCTTACTTGGCCGAACCTTACCAAGGTGCTAGCACACCTTTGTGTGAGGTTTTCTCCACCTAAGTTGTCCGTGTGGATACTTCTAGAGGACCGGCGCTTGACGGTCTTGAGATCCGGCAACACCTTGGAAGAGCGGGATTCGCGTAGGGCACGCTACAAGGGTAAACACATTTTCTCGTAGATCTAAGTAGTAGATCAGTTTTTGAACTCATACAAGAAATAGTTTTTCGAATTTTGTATACGAATCTTTGCACGGATCTACGGCTTTGGGTCCTTCGGGGTTTCCGCGACGCGAAAAAGCGATTTTCGCGGCCCGAAGAACCCAACATAATCAACCTAATTCAAGCCTTAGATGAGCTTAATTAATGATAATCCCAGTTAACCTCATTGACTATCCCTGGGGTGACCGGCTCGGCCCTACGAAAATTTTCCACCTGTCACCAAGGTAAATCGGGAAGCGCGCGCGGCAGCCAACCCAGACACCCAACGTCCTTTGATTGCGCTCCCCATTTGGAGGAAAATTCCTACAAATACGCCGTAGCTGGGGATCGAACCGCGGGTGTCTGGGTGACAACCTGGATGTCCTAATTAAGCCTTAGATGAGCTTAATTAGCACTTAAGTCTCATGTCTATGTAGTAATGATTTATTCGACTCAATTTCTACTTTTATTTGGATTGTAATAAAACTATAAGCTTAAAATGGCTAAGTAGTCTACATAGGTCTTTACTAAATGAGCTTCTTTTATCCTTTTAGAGTTTTTTGATCACCTTATAGCTATAAATAAAGGGGGTGACGACCACACATGTATCTTTGATATATATTTAATCCAAAGCATGGTGAGGCTCTCACTTGTTGGTTCTTCATTGAATTAGAACTTATCAAGGCATTTCCTTGTGGCGTTCGAAGATTTATCAACCTCCATCCCAAGGTTGTGGCGTCTTCCATCTCGTATACCAAGGTTCGTGCTTTTCTAAGCATTGGGTCGAGGTTTCTTTTCATCAATTTAGTTCATTCTTTCTTCTTCCATTCGTTGTAGGTTCTTGAAATATCTTTCTCTTTGGATTCAAATCATTTGGTATCAGAACTTTGATTTTTCTAAATCAATTTTGTTATCCTTTTTTCTTTTGTGCTTAAATCTTTGTTTATTTTGTTCAACATTATCTAATTATCGTTATCATCTCAATATTAGTGGGTTTTAGTCGTCTTGTTGCTATAAAAAAAAAAGGCCAAAATTTAAAAAAAAAAATATTTCCAGCAAAAAAAGACCGAAATTTTTAAAAAATATTTTCAACAAAAAAAAGACTGAGAATAAAAAAAATAAAAAAAAAGAGAAGGTGGGTATAGGTAATGTTGGGTTCTTCGGGCCACGAAAACCGCTTTTTCGCGTCGCGGAAACCCCGAAGGACCCAAAGCCGTAGATCCGTGCAAAGATTCGTATACAAAATTCGAAAAACTATTTCTTGTACGAGTTCAAAAACTGATCTACTACTTAGATCTACGAGAAAAATGTTTACCCTTGTAGCGATGCCCTTCGCGTTCCCGCTCGTCCAAATGATGCCGGATCTCAAGACCGTCAAGCGCCGGTCCTCTAGAAGTATCCACACGGACACACTAGATGGAGATGACCAAAAACCAAGGTGTGCTAGCACCTATGTGGTTCGGCCAAGGGAGGAGGAGAGGGAGAGGGAGAGCTTGAGAGGAAGAACACAAGGAAGAAGAAGAAGTTACACCACTTGAATGGGAAAAATGAAATTCACACCCAAAAACCAAGTGGCCGGCCACTTTCAAAAACTCACCAATTAATTGCATTAATTGCAATTAATATGAAACCATTACCAATTAATTGCATTAATTGCAATTAATATGAAACCATTAAGAGAGTGGCTTTGTAACTTCCATGAGGTGGCACCCATGATGATGTGGAACATCATTATTGGTCCACCTAATGCCAACTCACCAATGAGGTGGCAAAAGGTCAAGTCAAAATTGACCTTTGGTCTTCCTTCTCAAGTCAAGTCAAACTTGACTCAATCTCTACCATGGTGGATCTAATCCAACCATTTGATTCGAGCCAACTTAATATAATGAATCTAATTCATTAAATTGAATTGATTCAATGAGTCAAAATCTAAATTAGACTCATTTAACACATGAATCAACTTGAGTCGAACTCAAGTTAGCCCAATTAGGATTACTCTTAATCCAATTTGATTCATCAAATGAATCTAATCCTCTTGGTTCATCAAATGAACCTAATCTCCACCTAATTGTCCTAAGTGTGTGACCCTATAGGTTCTTGTAACGTTAAACTCATTTAGGAGCATAAGTAATGAGCGGTATCTAGCAACACATCATTACTACCCAAGTTACAAGAATGTTGAGATCCAACATCACCTTGTGACTACTAATTGTGACTCCTCACAATATGTGACAAATGTCCTTCTATCCTAGACATCTAGATTGATCAATGTGAGGCATAGACCGTGTCATCCTCTAATCAATCTAAATCTTGAACTCCAAGTAGACGCACTCGATCAAATGAGCTCAACATCTAATGTTGACTCATTTGGGCATGGCCATGCACTTAGTGGTCTCACTCTATCAAGAATAGCGATGTCGCTCCCGTCATATGGGAGGGATAGATCCCATCTACATCACTCACATCCCTCTGCATAATTCGTTACATACCCAGTAATAGCCTTTATAGTCCACCCAGTTACGGGTGACGTTTGACGAAACTAAAGTACATAACTCCTTATGTAGGGATCCATGGTGACTTCAGGTCTAAGGACTAATAGTCATACTAATAGCCACATGAGAAAGTATATGACACTCATATAACGATCCATGATACTTTCTCATGGCGGGTCATTCAGTATACATTCTCCAATGTATCCCCATGTGTCAGCTTGATATCTCTATATCCATGACTTGTGAGATCAAGTCATCGAACTGACCTACATGCTAGTCTTATTGCATTAACATTGTCCCTGAATGTTAATACTCGACTAGGAATTATTTAGAGTAGTGTTCCCTATATCATCTCACTATCGATTCAACTAATCGATTGATATAGGTATGAACCCTCTACTCAAGGACGCTATTATACTTAGTCTATTTGGCACTAATATAAATAAGTATAATAACCAAACAAAAGCCTTTATTAATATACAAGAATATGATATACATGAGTCCATACAATCATCAAATGATTGGCTCTAGGGCTGTAACTAACAGGTAATTGTTATTTCTATACTCGCATTTTTCAATTCTGCATTCCCTTTAAAGTCTTGCCTAGTATACTTGCATTTTCCAATTCCGTATTTTCTTTAAAGTCTTGCCTAGTATACTTGCATTTTCCAATTCCATATTTTCTTTAAAGTCTTGCCTAGTATACTCTCATTTTTCAATTCCGTATTTTCTTTAAAGTCTTGCCTAGTATACTCCGCATCTCCTTTAAAGTCTTGCCTAGAATACTTACATTTTCCAATTCCGTATTTTCTTTAAAGTTTTGCCTAATATACTCCGCATCTCCTTTATTTTCGTTTCAAGTTCTGCCAAGATTTAATTCTGACAAATTTCCTTTCAGCCCTTAATATCAGTTTTCAATTCTGCAACTTGTATTTTTATATCAATTCCTATCTTTTATCGTAATACCCTTGGGAGTTTAAATTAGTCAACGAATGCTTATAGGGAAATTATCACAATTCTAAGTTCTTTAAAGAGCTAACATTAGTAAGTTGAGTGATTGAGTGTCAACAGATTACATTAATGGCGACAAGTGGAGAGAAAACAAGACCTAGAGAAACACTTGAACAATGAGCCTTGAGACAACACTTGGAACGCATGGAAATTAGATTCAATCAAATCCTTGATAGATTAGAAAGACAAGATACTGTAATTTCGGGATTGCAAAATAGCCAAGCTGGTAGAATTTCTACACAAAATTCAAGGCAATATAACCCTGATGACAACAATGATGATGATGATGATGATGGCGTATCTAAGGACATTGATGATAGAGTTTCGAGTGACGGCTCTGGTCATGCTAGAATTGGTAGTAGAAGAGGAAGAATGAATGATTATGTTGATAGAAACTTAGGAAATATCAAGATGAAGATTCCTTCATTTCAAGGTAAAAGCGATCCAGACGTATATTTGGAGTGGGAAAAGAAAGTTGAATTAGTATTTGATTGTCACAACTAGTCTGAAGAGAAGAAAGTAAAACTACCTGTTGTTGAATTTATTAATTATGCTATTATTTGGTGGGATCAAATTATTCTAAGCAGAAGAAGAAACAACGAGAGACCCGTTGGCACTTGAGAAGAGATGAAATCTATTATGAGAAAGAGGTTTGTGCCTTCACATTACTATCGAGATTTGTACCAACGACTACAAAGTCTAACCCAAGGATCCAAAACTGTGGAGGAATATCACAAGGAGATGGAGATTGCCATGATTCAAGCCAATGTGGAGGAGGACCGAGAAGCAACCATGACAAGATTTTTACAAGGTTTGAATTCAGAAATTGCAAATATAGTGGAGTTGCAACATTATGTGGAACTGGAAGATATGGTGCATATGTCCATGAAAGTTGAAAGGCGACTCAAAAAGAAGGGTTCAATCAAGCATGGTCAAAATTCATCCACTTGGAAATCTAGTTAGAACAAAATAGATGATAAATTTGCATTAAAGAGTAAGACCGAGTTTTTGAAGAATAAAGATGTTGGTTCTCCATTGGTCAAAGGTATATAGAGAACCTATCCAATCTTCAAGAAATAGAGCTATTAAATGCTTTAAATGTTTGGGAAGAGGACATATTGCTTCACAATGTCCAAACAAAAGAATTATGCTTTTGAAAGAAAATGGTGATATTAAAACTAAGAGTAAGTTCGAAGATGATAATGTCGTGCTACCATTGATGGAAAGTGATGTAGAAGAGTATCCTGTTGAAGGTGAAGCCTTTGTCACTAGGCGTGCTCTAAATGTGCAAGTGAAGGAAGAAGATGAAAAACAACGAGATAACATATTTCATACCCATTGCCACATCAAAGACAAGGTATGTAGTATGATTATAGATGGGGAAAGTTGCACTAATGTTGCTAGTACTATCTTGGTTGAGAAATTATGCTTACTTACCACTAAACATCCTAGACCTTATAAACTACAATGGCTGAATGATTGCGGGGAAGTTAAGGTCACTAAGCAAGTGTTAGTTTCATTATCCATTGGTAGGTATCATGATGATGTTCTTTGTGATGTAGTACCAATGCATACAAGTAATTTGCTTTTAGGTAGACCATGGCAATTTGATAGGAGGGTCATTCACGATGACTTCACACATAAATATTCTTTTAAGATACATGGTAAACTTGTAACTCTTGTACCATTAACTCCTAAGTAAGTATATAAAGATCAATTGAGGAGAAAAAAAGAGAATGAAAAAAGAAAAGATTGTGAGAGAAAAAACAATGGAAAAGAAAAGGAGTGTGAGAAAAAGTGAGGATGAGAGAAGTGAAAAAAAAATGAAAAAGAAACAAAAAAAATCTAGAGCAAGAGAGTAAAAAAGGGAGCTTTTATGTAAAAAAAAAAGGAGGTTAAGAGAGTTTTTTATTCTCAACAGTCGATGATTGTACTTTTGTACAAGGAGACTTATTTCAACACTAATAATTTTAACCCTTCTTTGCCTAGTGTTGTTAAATCTCTTTTGCAGGAATTTGATGATGTCTTTCCTGAAGAAGTTCCTGATGGATTGCCACCACTTAGGGGAATAGAGCACCAAATTGACCTCATTCCAGGAGCAGCCATTCCTAATCGACCAGCCTATAGGAGCAATCCTATGGAGATGAAGGAGCTTCAAAAGCAAATTGAAGAGTTGATGAGAAAAGGGTATGTCCGAGAAAATTTGAGTCCTTGTTCAGTTTCTGTTTTGCTTGTTCCTAAGAAGGATGGAACTTGGAGAATGTACATTGATTGCAGGGCTATCAACAAATTTACGGTAAAGTATCGTCATCCTATTCCTAGATTAGATGATATGCTAGATGAACTATATGGTTCTTGCATTTTCTCTAAAATTGATTTGAAGTCTGGCTATCATCAAATTCGCATGCGTGAGGGAGATGAATGGAAAACTGATTTTAAGACTAGGTATGGTTTGTACGAATGGTTAGTCATGTCATTTGTGCTAACTAATGCACCTAGTACTTTCATGAGATTAATGAACCATATTTTGCGCGCTTATATTGGAAACTTTGTTATAGTATATTTTAATGACATCTTGATTTATAATAAGAATTTAGATGAGAATGTCAATCATTTGCAAAAAACTCTATTTGTTTTGCGAAACGAAAAATTATATGCTAACCTTCAAAAATGTTCTTTTTGCACTAGTCACCTAGTACTTTCATGAGATTAATGAACCATATTTTGCGCGCTTATATTGGAAACTTTGTTATAGTATATTTTAATGACATCTTGATTTATAATAAGAATTTAGATGAGAATGTCAATCATTTGCAAAAAACTCTATTTGTTTTGCGAAACGAAAAATTATATGCTAACCTTCAAAAATGTTCTTTTTGCACTAGTCACATAGAGTTTCTTGATTATATTGTTAGTGCTAAGGGAATATCAGTTGATGAAGAAAAGGTTAAGGCAATTCGTGAGTGGCCAACACCAAAAATGATAACTGAGGTACGTAACTTTCACGGGTTGGCAAATTTCTATAGGAGATTTGTTAAAAACTTTAGTTCTATAGCTGCACCCTTGACTGAAGTTGTTAAAAAGAATGTTGAGTTTCATTGGGATAGTGAACAAATTTTAGCTTTCAACTTACTTAAGGAGAAGCTAAGTTCTGCCCCATTACTTGCATTACCTAACTTGCTAAAACTTTCGAAATTGAGTGTGATGCATCAAGAATAGGTATTGGAGCTGTGCTAATACAAGAAGGTCGACCTCTTGCTTATTTTAGTAAGAAACTCAGCGGAGCAGCTTTGAACAATCCAACTTATGACAAGGAGATGTATGCATTGGTGAGGGCTTTAGAGACTTGGCAGCATTACTTGTGGCCCAAAGAGTTTGTCATTAACATTGATCATGAATCATTGAAGCATTTGAAGAGCCAAAGTAAATTGAATAGACATCATACAAAATGGGTGGAGTTTATTGAATCATTTCCTTATGTGATCAAATATAAACAAGGTATACCTTGATCTCTACTTTAAACTCTAAATTGTTAGGATTTGAATACATTAAAAATCTATATTCTAATAATCCTGACTTTAAAAATATGTTTGATGTTTGTGAACATGCTGCATTTGGGAAGTTTTATAGGCATGAGGGATTTTTCTTTTTAGAGTGAATAGGTTGTGTGCCCCTAATTGTTCATTAAGGGAATTATTAATCCAAGAAGCTCATGGTGGGAGACTAATGGGACATTTTGGAGTAAGAAAAACTCTAGAAGTGTTGGTAGAGCATTTCTTTTGGCCACACATGAAACGAGATGTAGTCAAGTTTTGTGAGAAGTGATGCTAACCTCATGGATTGTATACACCTTTACAATTCCTAGTGAACCTTGGGTTGATATTTTCATGGACTTTGTTGTAGGACTACCAAGGTCTAAACGAGGTATGGATTCTATTTTTGTCATTGTGGACATATTTTCTAAAATGACTCATTTTATTCCTTGTAGAAAATAGATGATGCTAACCATATTGCTGATCTATTTTTTAGGGAGATTGTGCGGCTTCATGGAATACCGAAGAGCATAGTTTCAGATCGTGATACAAAGTTCCTAAGCTACTTTTGGAAGACACTATGGGGAAAATTGGGATCAAAGCTTTTATTTTCTACAACTTGTCATCCACAAACAGATGGACAAACTGAGGTAGTAAATAAAACTTTATCTACTTTATTGAGAACTATCATTCAAAAGAATTTAAAAAGTTGGGAAGATTTTTTACCACATGTTAAATTTGCTTATAATAGATCTGTGCATTCTACTACTAATTTTTCACCTTTTGAAGTGGTATATGGGTTCAATCCTTTAACTCCTTTAGCTTTGTCACCTTTGTTTGTCTCTGAGCATGTCAGTTTAAATGGTACCAGAAAAGCTGAGTTTGTGAGGCAACTGTATGAAAAAGTTCAATTGCAAATTGAAAAGAGAACTGAACAATATGCTACGCAAGCCAACAGTGGACGAAAGAAAGTGATCTTTGAACCCGGAGATTGGGTTTAGGTTCATATGAGGAAGGAAAGATTCTCTATTAAACATCGTACTAAGTTGCATCCGCGAGGAAATGCTCCATTTCAAGTCATTGCTAGAATCAATGATAATATATACAAGCTTGACTTACCATGTGAGTATAATGTGAGGGCTACATTTAATGTTTCTGATCTTTCTCCCTTTGATGTAGGTGATCAAGATTCGAGGACGAATCCTTTTGGAGAAAGGGGGAATGATGGAGTCAAAGAAAGAGAGCAACAAACTAACGATATGGATCATGGTCAACCCACTCTAGATGTTAATGATGATCCATTATGCATCAATGGAGGCCCAATTACAGAGGCTAAGGCTAGAAAGATGAAGGAAACACTTAATGTACTAATTGAAGATGTGAAGGTCCAAGCTACCATTGAAGAAGGTTTGACCAAGAACAAGTCATTCGATAAAGTCAACCTAATTCAAGCATTAGATGAGCACTTAAGTCTTATGTCTATGTAGTAGGGATTTGTAAGCTCAATTTAGACTTAATTTCTATTTTTATTTGGTTTGTAATAAAGTCATAAGTTTTAAATGGCTAAGTAATCTACATAGGCCTTTACTAAATGGACTTTCTTTTGACCTTTTAGGGGATTTTGGTCACCTTATAACTACAAATAAAGGAGGTGATGGCTGTTAGATCGTAAAAGTTGATAGAGGAGGTGAATATCGATTGAGAAATTTTAACCAAGTACGCAGCGGAAAAATGAAAATAAAATAATGCTAACACAAACCAATTTACTTGGTTCAGAACCTTGGTCAACTCTTACTCCAAGGTCCGCACTCGTCGAGTACTTTCGTTGGGCAATCACTAATAGTTCGTGAAAAGGTTTACAAAATTGTACAAGAACTATAAAAAAATGAACAATACCGACAACAATAAACAGAACTTGAGCCGCAGGTTGTCAGAGAAGCAGCGTTATAGGAGCACAGCGCAGAAGAGCAAATGTTGTTGTTGTTGTCTGAAGCTCTGGAGAAGACCTCCTTATATAGGAAGCTCCGGGCGCTCAGATCCCTTCCGAGCGCCTGGACTGTGACGTAACCCAGCCAACCAGAGCACTCCACATTGCGACATCGCTTGGGGATAACTTTTACATTCCGGGCTCCCGGACCTCCGAGCGCTCGGATCCCTTCTGGGCGCCCGGACCCTATTTTCCAACAAGCTTCTCTCACTGCAAGAAAATGTTAGTCCGAAGCACAATGCAAATTATATTACCCTACAAAACAAAGTGTTAGCACAGTTATAATAAACAAACAGAGTATTAATTATATTTCATCTCACCGAGACCGGAATCTAGTCAAGATCTCAACTTAGAGTTCTGAAATGGTTCTAAGTTGGATTAGCGGGGAACGTGTCCTCACAGTCACTCTCCTCCAGTGACTTACCTTAACTTACCTGTCAGGCGTCCGTCAGCCCTTCGACCCATCTGGAATTTGTGCCAGACGTCCGGTCAACCATTCACTCGTCTAGACTTCGTGCCAGCTATCCGGTCGACCCGTCGACCTAGCTGAGCTTCGTGCCAGACATCCGATCACCCCGTCGACCTGTCTGGACTTCGTGTCAGATATCCGATCGGTCCGTCGACCTAGCTGGGCTTCTCCTACACACTTGGTCAAAGCGTTAGATCACAATAAAACTAACTTAACCTACTTTGTCATTCATCAAAACCTGAGTTAGATCGTTAGTGCTAACTGTTAGTTAGAGCCCTAGAGCCAATCATTTTTGATGATTGTATGGACTCATGTATATTATATTCTTGTATATTAATAAAGGCATTTGTTTGGTTATTATACTTATTTGTATTAGTGCCAAATAGACTAAGTATAATAGCGTCCTTGAGTAGAAGGTTCATACCTATATCAATCGATTAGTTGAATCGATAGTGAGATGATATAGGGAGCACTACTCTAAATCATTCCTAGTCGAGTATTAACATTCAGGGACAATGTTAATGCAATAAGACTAGCATGTAGGTCAGTTCGATGACTTGATCTCACAAGTCATGGATATAGAGATATCAAGCTGACACATGGGTATACATTGGAGAATGTATACTGAATGACCCGCCATGAGAAAGTATCATGGATCGTTATATGAGTGTCATATACTTTCTCATGTGGCTATTAGTATGACTATTAGTCCTTGGACCTGAAGTCACCATGGATCCCTACATAAGGAGTTATGTACTTTGGTTTCGTCAAACGTCACCCGTAACTGGGTGGACTATAAAGGCGATTACTGGGTATGTAACGAATTATGCAGAGGGATGTGAGTGGTGTAGATGGGATATATCCCTCCCATATGACGGGAGCGACATCGCTATTCTTGATAGAGTGAGACCACTAAGTGCATGGCCATGCCCAAATGAGTCAACATTAGATGTTGAGCTCATTTGATCGAGTGAGTCTACTTGGAGTTCAAGATTTAGATTGATTAGAGGATGACACGGTCTATGCCTCACATTGATCAATCTAGATGTCTAGGATAGAAGGACAATGTCATATATTTTGTGAGGAGTCACAATTGGTAGTCACAAGGTGATGTCGGATCTCGACATTCTTGTAACTTGGGTAATAATGATGTGTTGCTAGATACCGCTCATTACTTATGCTCCTAAATGGGTTTAGGGCATTGCCAACGTTACAAGAACCTATAGGGTCACACACTAAGGACAATTAGATGGAGATTTGGTTCATATGATGAACCAAGAGGATTAGATTCATTTGATGAATCATATTGGATTAAGAGTAATCCAAATTGGGCTAATTGAGTTGGACTCAAGTTGATTCATGTATTTAATGAGTCTAATTTAGATTATGAATCATTAAATCAACTTAATTTAATGAATTAGATTCATTATATTAAGTTGGCTTGAATCATATGGTTGGATTAGATCAACCATGAGAGAGATTTGATCAAGTTTGACTTGATTTGAGAGGAAGAGAAAAAGTCATGTTTGACTTGACTTTTTGCCACATCACTAGTGAGTTGGCAAGATGTGGACCAATAGGATTGCTCCACATCATCAATGTGTGCCACCTCATGGAGGTTACAAGCCTCCATAGCATTTAATGTGGCCGGCCCACATTAAATGAGGAAGTTACACTTGTTGCCATGCCATTTAGTGAGGTGGCAAGATGCGGACCAATAGTGTTGATCCACATCATCCTAGAGTGCCACCTCATGGGGGTTACAACTCTTAATGGTCTCCACATTAATTGGAATTAATGTGGGGAGTTACACCTCCAAGATGTGGCCGGCCACTCTAGTGGGGAATGAAAATATTCATTTTTTTTTCATTCAAGTGTGATTAAGTCATCTTCTTCCTCTAGAGCTCTCTCTTCTCCCTCTCCTCCTCTCTTGGACGAACAAGACAAGGTGCTAGCACACCTTTGTTTGGTCTTCTCCATCAAGGATTGTTCGTGTGGATACTTCTAGAGGACCGTACACTTGACGGTCTAGAGATCCGGCACCTTGGACGAGCGGGAACGCGAAGGGCTTCGCTACAAGGGTAATGATCTTAACTTTAGTGTAGATCTAAAGTTTTTACAAACTCGTACACGAAAAAGGTTTTTTCGAAAAGTTTTGTTTACGAATCTTTGCACGAGATCCATGGCTTTGGGTGACTCGGGGTTTCCGCGACGCGAAAAAGCGGTTTTCGCGGCCCGATGAACCCAACAGTGGTATCAGAGCCACGTGCAAAGACTTGTACGAGTTCGTTTGTATTTTTATGAAAAATATACCTTCTGTGATTTTCTATAAAAATTGAGTTTTTAGAGTTTTTATGAGTAATTTTTCTGTAGAAGCAAAGCACAAGTGTCTCGGCACTTGTAGGCTTAGGCTACCGGAAAGTTTTCTTTTAAACGGCTTCGTTTTGCCCCAAATCCATTTGGGACAGCAGGGTCGGGTGCCATTAGATCGCAAAGGAGCAACTCACGATGGTTAGATCATGGGTAGGGGCATTGCCCCTAACCCCGCAAGGGAATTTGCTCCGCGATTGCACCCGAAATCGCTAAAAACGAACCCGCCGGGAAGATTTTTCCAAAACGGCAATGTCTCGACCCAAATCGTTTTGGGACAGCGGGTTTAGGCGCTGTTGGATCGCAAAGGAACCCTCGCGATGGTTAGATCGCGGGTAGGGGCACTGCCCCTGGGCCCCGCAAGGGGATTCGTTCCGCGATTGCGCCCGAAACCACTATACTTATAAAAATTGTAAAAGTTATTTTTAAAATTACAGACAAATTATAAAAAATATATAATTTTGAATTATATATTAATTTGTGATAGTCATGGCCCAAAATACCCAATAAGATTGGATTTGTGTTGTAATTCATAATACGGCCTGCGTGCCGTCATATGATTGTGTGTGCTGTATTTTTATTTTTTCCCACGGCCTGCGCGTAGTGCCTTTCTCTTATTCTGGTTGTAAATTAGATTTAGACTCGAATGTAACTCGAGTTTCAAATTGTAATGTACAAATTGGAGCGGTGGAGGGTCCACACGAGACGGAGTTCCGAGGCGGGCACGAGCAACACAAGGTGGTCAAAGGGAGGAGCTTGGAGAAGCTGTTGACCTTAGGTTGACCAATCGATCTTCTCATTGGCTTGAGAAGATCGTAGTAGGGCCATGACTAAATCACAAATAGATTAATTAATTAATTGTTATGTATCTGATGCATGTTTAATAATTAATTAATTAATTAGTGCCTTAACGATTAGATTAGATCTAAGTCGTGCACATGATGCACCCTTGCGATTAGATTAGATCTAAGTTGTGCACAAGATGCATCCTTTTTCGATTAGATTAGATCTCGATCGAACCAACTCTAAATGCCTAACCGTGCCGTGATACCTATCACTACCTCGATCACATGTATTGTTGAATCTGCCAAAGCAGAGCAATACATATTATCTTGGTAGGGTACGGAGGGACAATCTTGGTCCCGCCTATCAACGCATGGGTGAATACAAACTTAATTAGATTGAGTATTCCTAGTTACTCGGTTGGATCAAGTCAACTATAGGCATTATTCCAACGGTTGGAAAAGATAGGTTAAAATCACATCTATATTAACTCTCGGACGTATTAGCCAAAGCTAACTCGAGTTTTAATATAAATGCAGATATTGATTCTATAAACAAGAGTTGCATAGAGATGTAATTGGTAATCGTCACCTACCGATCATACTAAGCCTTGGGCGTATTAGCCAAAGCTAACTCAAGGGTTAGTATGATGTGGATCTTGTCCCACATGAATTATAGTATTCAGTGGGAGCATCTTTTAATTAAAGGCCTAATTAAATGATTTTTAAAAGAATATGATATTTATTTCTGTAAATTTTCTGTTGTAGATAACCATGACGTCAAACACGAATTCCTTCTCCTGCGATTTGTCCTTGAGAAGGACAAGCTCAACGGAGCGAATTTCCTGGACAGAAATTTGAGAATAGTTCTCACTCGGGAACGTAAACATGCTGGGGCAGCCCATTCCGGAGGCTCCTCCCGCCAATGCCCCGCGGCGACAAAGATGCTTATAAGAAGCATCAAGACGACGCATTAGATGTGTCCTGTCTAATGCTCGCGACCATGAACTCGGAGCTTGAAGCAACATGAGTTGATGGGTGCTTTCGATATGGTTGAGCATCTTCGCCAACTATATCAGGGACAAGCGAGGCATGAGAGATTTCAGATCTCAAGGGCACTGTCAAGATGTCGACGGGGCTCCTGTAGGTCCTTATGTACTCAAGATGATTGGGATAGAGAACCTACAAAGACTGAGGTTCCCACTTGGCCAAGAGCCGGCCATTGATCTTGCAGTCCTTGGCGGATAGCTATAGTCAATTCGTTCTCAACTATAACATGAACGAGATTGACAACTGCCTGAGCTACTTAGTATGTTACGAACTCATGAGATTAACCTTAAGAAGGTTAAGCCCATTCGATGGTCCAAGCACAAGGGCAAGGGCAAGCCCAAAGGTAAGGAAAGTCCCAAACCAAGGGCAAAGGCAAGGCTGAAGCCTAAAGGAGGGGTCGCCAAGGATGCTACCTGCTTCCACTGCGGTCAGACCGGGCACTGGAAGAGGAACTGCAAGGTATACTTGGAGGATCTTAAGAAGAAGCGAAGTGAGACTTCCACTTCAGGTATATATGTTATAGAAGTCAATCTATCTATTTCTACATCATGGGTATTAGATACTGGATGTGCTTCTCACATTTGTACTGATGTGCAGGCGCTGAGAAATAGCAGGGCATTGACAAAGGGTGAGGTGGACCTACGAGTAGGCAATGGAGCACGGGTTGCTGCTGTTGCTGTAGGAACTTATCAGCTATCTCTGCCCTCTGGGCTTGTACTAGATTTAGATGATTGTTGTTATGTGACTGCTCTTACTAAGAACATAGTTTCAGTTTCTTGTTTAGACAAGAAAGGATACTCTTTTATAATAAAAGACAAATGTTGTTCTGTTTATTTGAAAGATATGTTCTATTGTAGTGCACCACTAATAAACGGACTCTATATTCTAGACCTTGAGAGCCCCATCTATAACATTAGTACCAAGAGGTTCAAGTCAAATGACATGAACCAAACATACCTCTGGCACTGTCGCTTAGGTCATATAAATGACAAGCGCTTATCCCAGCTCCATAAGGATGGTTTGCTGGACTCATTTGATTTTGAATCATATGAGATATGCGAGTCATGCCTACGAGGCAAGATGACCAAGACCCCCTTTAGTGGGCATAGAGAGAGAGCAACTGATTTGTTAGGGCTTATACATAGTGATGTATGTGACCCTTTCAATGTTACTGCTAGAGGCGGTTATAGATACTTCATCACATTTACTGATGACTTCAGTAGATATGGTTATGTGTACTTGATGACACATAAGTCTGAATCCTTTGAAAATTTCAAAGAATTCAAGAATGAAGTACAGAACCAGCTTGGCAAAAGTATTAAGATATTTCGATCTGATCGAGGTGGTGAATACCTTAGCCATGAGTTTCGTGACTACCTAGCTGAGTGTGGGATTCTATCCCAACTCACTCCTCCTGGAACACCACAGTGGAATGGTGTATCCGAAAGAAGGAATCGTACCCTATTAGATATGGTACGATCTATGATGAGTCACACAGATCTTCCGACATATCTATGGGGATATGCTCTAAACACGGCAGCTTTCATTCTCAACCGAGTTCCATCCAAGGCCGTGATAAAGACATCATATAGGATATGGACTGGGAGAGATGCCCAGGTGTCTTTCATGAGGATTTGGGGTTGTGAGGCTTACGTACGACGTCAAGTCTCAAACAAATTAGGACCCAAATCCGACAAGTGCTATTTCATCGGATATCCCAAGGAAACTAAGGGATATTACTTCTACATTTCCAGTCAGCACAAGGTAGTTGTGGCAAAGACTGAGGTCTTTCTAGAAAGGGACTTTGTTTCTAGAAAGACTAGTGGGAGCGTGTTCGATCTGGAAGAAGTTCAAGATGCGAACAATAGCACTGATGCCTCGATGGAAGTTGAACTGGAACCACAAAGTGTTGTGGATGATGTTGTTCCACAAAGAGTTGAGGAACAACAACCAGTTCAAGTAGACATACCTCTTCGCAGGTCTGATAGGGTATGTCGTCAGCCTGAGAGATATTCATTTCTCTTGTCTGACCATGATGACGTTGTGCTCATAGAGGATGAGCCTACCACGTATCAGGAAGCTGTGATGAGACCAGATTCCGAGAAATGGCTAGAAGCCATGAGATCCGAAATGGATTCCATGTACACCAACCAAGTATGGACTTTGGTTGATCCACCTGAAGGGGTAAAACCCATTGGGTGTAAGTGGGTCTTTAAGAGAAAGACTGACATGGATGGACTTATCTATAAGGGTCGCTTGGTAGCTAAAGGTTTCAAGCAAATTCATGGTATTGATTATGATGAAACCTTTTCTCCAGTAGCGATGTTTAAGTCTATTCGGATCATGCTTGCTATTGCAGCCTACCATGACTATGAGATATGGCAGATGGATGTCAAAACCGCGTTTCTGAATGGAAACCTGCTCGAGGATGTGTAGATGACATAACCTGAGGGTTTTGTAGATCCACAACATACTAGCAGAGTATGCAAGCTGCATGGGTCCATTTATGGACTAAAGCAAGCTTTTCGGAGCTGGAATCTTCGATTCGATGATGCAATCAAACAGTTTGGTTTCATCAAGAACGAAGATGAGCCTTGTGTCTACAAGAAGGTTGTAGGGGATATAGTTGTCTTCCTCATATTGTATGTGGATGACATACTACTCATTGGGAAGGACATCCCTTTGCTTCAGTCTGTCAAGACCTGGCTAGGGAGTTGCTTCTCAATGAAGGACTTAGGTGAGGCATCCCGCATTCTAGGGATTCAGATCTATAGAGATAGATCTAAGAGATTGCTTGGCCTAAGTCAGAGTACATACATTGACAAGGTACTCCTTCGGTTTGCCATGCAGAACTCCAAGAAGGGATTTCTGCCGATGTCACATGGCGTGAGTCTTTCGAAGACTCAAGGTCCCTCTTCTAGAGAGGAGAGAGACCGCATGGATCAGATCCCTTATGCCTTAGCCATAGGATCGATCATGTACGCCATGCTATGTACTCGACCTGATGTCTCGTATGCTTTGAGCATGACGAGCAGATACCAGTCAGATCCAGGTGAAAGTCACTGGATAGCGGTCAAGAATATTCTTAAGTACTTAAGAAGGACTAAAGAATATTTCTTGATATATGGAGGCAATGATGAGCTAAATGTAAAGGGTTACAGTGATGCTAGCTTCCAGACCGATCAGGATGATTACCGATCGCAGTCAGGGTTCGTGTTTTGCTTAAATGGTGGTGCTGTGAGTTCGAAGCAGGACACAGTAGCTGATTCTACAATAGAGGCCGAGTATATTGCTGCATCAGAGGCAGCAAAGGAGACAGTTTGGATCCGCAAGTTCATCACTGAACTTGGGGTGGTTCCTAGCATCGCTGACCCAGTTTAGCTCTATTGTGACAACAATGGAGCTATAGCACAGGCAAAGGAACCTCGCTCACACCAGCGGACCAAGCACATACTACGGCGCTTCCATCTCATTCGAGAGATTATCGATAGAGGAGATGTGAAGATTTGCAGAGTACCTATAGAGGCTAACATCGCAAAGAGGAAGCATGATGGTCACACTAGGTCTTTAGGCCTTAGAGCCTATACTGATTGGCACTAGTGCTAGTGGGAGATTGTTAGTTAGAGCCCTAGAGCCAATCATTTTTGATTATTGTATGGACTCATGTATATCATATTCTTGTATATTAATAAAGGCATTTGTTTGGTTATTATACTTATTTGTATTAGTGCCAAATAGACTAAGTATAATAGCGTCCTTGAGTAGAAGGTTCATACCTATATCAATCGATTAGTTGAATCGATAGTGAGATGATATAGGGAGCACTACTCTAAATCATTCCTAGTCGAGTATTAACATTCAGGGACAATGTTAATGCAATAAGACTAGCATGTAGGTCAGTTCGATGACTTGATCTCACAAGTCATGGATATAGAGATATCAAGCTGACACATGGGTATACATTGGAGAATGTATATTGAATGACCCGCCATGAGAAAGTATCATGGATCGTTATATGAGTGTCATATACTTTCTCATGTGGCTATTAGTATGACTATTAGTCCTTGGACCTGAAGTCACTATGGTTCCCTACATAATGAGTTGCATACTTTGGCTTCGTCAAACGTCACCCGTAACTGGTGGACTATAAAGGCGATTACTGGGTATGTAACAAATTATGCAGTGGTGAGTGATGTAGATGGGATCTATCCCTCCCATATGACGGGAGCGACATCACTATTCTTGATAGAGTGAGACCACTAAGTGCATGGCCATGCCCAAATGAGTCAACATTAGATGTTGAGCTCATTTGATCGAGTGAGTCTACTTGGAGTTCAAGATTTAGATTGATTAGAGGATGACACGGTCTATGCCTCACATTGATCAATCTAGATGTCTAGGATAGAAGGACAATGTCATATATTTTGTGAGGAGTCACAATTGGTAGTCACAAGGTGATGTCGGATCTCGACATTCTTGTAACTTGGGTAGTAATGATGTGTTGCTAGATACCGCTCATTACTTATGCTCCTAAATGAGTTTAGGGCATTGCCAACGTTACAAGAACCTATAGGGTCACACACTAAGGACAATTAGATGGAGATTTGGTTCATATGATGAACCAAGAGGATTAGATTCATTTGATGAATCATATTGGATTAAGAGTAATCCAAATTGGGCTAATTGAGTTGGACTCAAGTTGATTCATGTATTTAATGAGTCTAATTTAGATTATGAATCATTAAATCAACTTAATTTAATGAATTAGATTCATTATATTAAGTTGGCTTGAATCATATGGTTGGATTAGATCAACCATGAGAGAGATTTGATCAAGTTTGACTTGATTTGAGAGGAAGAGAAAAAGTCATGTTTGACTTGACTTTTTGCCACATCACTAGTGAGTTGGCAAGATGTGGACCAATAGGATTGCTCCACATCATCAATGTGTGCCACCTCATGGAGGTTACAAGCCTCCATAGCATTTAATGTGGCCGGCCCACATTAAATGAGGAGGTTACACTTGTTGCCATGTCATTTAGTGAGGTGGCAAGATGCGGACCAATAGTGTTGATCCACATCATCCTAGAGTGCCACCTCATGGGGGTTACAACTCTTAATGGTCTCCACATTAATTGGAATTAATGTGGGGAGTTACACCTCCAAGATGTGGCCGGCCACTCTAGTGGGGAATGAAAATATTCATTTTTTTCATTCAAGTGTGATTAAGTCATCTTCTTCCTCTAGAGCTCTCTCTTCTCCCTCTCCTCCTCTCTTGGCCGAACAAGACAAGGTGCTAGCACACCTTTGTTTGGTCTTCTCCATCAAGGATTGTTCGTGTGGATACTTCTAGAGGACCGTACACTTGACGGTCTAGAGATCCGGCACCTTGGACGAGCGGGAACGCGAAGGGCTTCGCTACAAGGGTAATGATCTTAACTTTAGTGTAGATCTAAAGTTTTTACAAACTCGTACAAGAAAAAGGTTTTTCGAAAAGTTTTGTTTACGAATCTTTGCATGAGATCCATGGCTTTGGGTGACTCGGGGTTTCCGCGACGCGAAAAAGCGGTTTTCGCGGCCCGATGAACCCAACACTAACCGCACCAACAATCTCTCCCTTTTTGATGCAATGACAACTTGATTAAGTTAGTGAAAAAATATGCAATAAATAAACATTTACAAGCAATGATGTTAAGTTAATTTTTATTTTTGGTAATTTTTTGTGGCTAACTAACTTAAATCACCTAACCCTACCCCTTTGACATTCATCAAAAAAGAACATAGGATAGATAAAAATAAGCGGTTAAGAAAATTGTTGGGTTTTTCGGGCCGCGAAAACCACTTTTTCGCGTCGCGGAAACCCCGAATCACCCTAGCCAACGGATCTCGTGCGAAGAAAAATTTGAAAACATACGAGTACGAGTTACAAAACTTCTAGATCTATATGATGAAGATCTTTACCCTTGTTGCGTGCCCTTTTGCGTATCCCGCTCGTCCTCGGTACGCCGGATCTCGAAGTTGTCAATGTAGACAACTCTCTACACGTATCCACACGAACACACTAGGTGGAGGTGACCAAAAACCAAGGTGTGCTAGCACCTATGTGGTTCGGCCAAGGAAGGAGGAGAGGGAGAGCTTGAGAGGAAGAAGATGCAAAATTCCACACTTGAATGAATAATGAAAATCAATTCACACCCCATTCAAAATGTGGCCGGCCACCTTTCTCATGTGTAACTCCCCTCATTAATGCATTAAGTTGTCATCAAGGAGAGAATGTAACCTCCATGTGGTGGCACTCACTAGTAACTCCCATGAGGTGGCAACCATGATGATGTGGAGTAACATCATTAGTCCACATCAATGCCAACTCACCAATGAGGTGGCATAAAGTCAAGTCAAACTAGACTTTTAATCTTCCTCTCAAGTCAAGTCAAACTTGACCAAATCTCTTCCATGGTTGATCTAATCTAACCATTTGATTCAAGCCAATTTAATATATAATGAATCTAATTCATTAAGTTAAATTGATTCAATGAGTCATAATCTAAATTAGACTCATTGAACACATGAATCAACTTGAGTCCAACTCAAGTTAGCCCAATTAGGATTACTCTTAATCCAATTTGATTTATAAAATGAATCTAATCCTCTTGGTCATCATATGAACCTAATCTCCATCTAATTGTCCTTAGTGTGTGACCCTATAGGTTCTTGTAACGTTGGCAATGCCCTAAACCCATTTAGGAGCATAAGTAATGAGCGGTATCTAGCAACACATCATTACTACCCAAGTTACAAGAATGTTGAGATCCGACATCACCTTGTGACTACTAATTGTGACTCCTCACAAAATATGACAAGTGTCCTTCTATCCTAGACATCTAGATTGATCAATGTGAGGCATAGACCGTGTCATCCTCTGACCAATCTAAATCTTGAACTCCAAGTAGACTCACTATATCAAATGAGCTCAATATCCTATATTGACTCATTTGGGCATGGTCATGCACTTCGTGGTCTCACTCTATCAAGAATACCGATGTCTCTCCCGTCATATAGGAGGGATAGATCCCATCTGCATCACTCACATCCCTCTGCATAATTTGATATATACCCAGTAATAGTTACGGGTGACATTTGACGAAACCAAAGTACATAACTCCTTATGTAGGGATTTATGGTGACTTCAGATCTAAGGACTAGTAGTCATACTAATAGCCACATGAGAAAGTATATGACACTCATATAACGATCCATGATACTTTCTCATGGCGGGTCATTCAGTATATATTCTCTAATGTATACCCATGTGTCAACTTGATATCTCTATATCCATGACTTGTGAGATCAAGTCATCGAGTTGACCTACATGCTAGTCTTATTGCATTAACATTGTCCCTGAATGTTAATACTCGACTAGGAATGATTAAGAGTAGTGTTCCCTATATCATCTCACTATCGGTTCAACTAACCGATTGATATAGGTGAGAACCATCTACTCAAGGACATTATTATACTTAGTTTATTTGGCACCAATACAAGTAAGTATAATAACCAAAATCTAAATGCCTTTATTTATATAGAATATGATACAATAAGTCCAAAAATACAATCATCAAATGATTGGCTCTAGGGCTCTAGCTAACAATCTCCCACTAGCACTAGTGCCAATCAGTGTAGGCTCTAAGCCCAAATGACCTAGTGTGATCATCATGCTTCCTCTGTGCCAAAGCCTTGGTCAAGGGATCTGCAATGTTAGCCTCTGTAGGTACTCTGCAAATCTTCACATCTGTAACACCCACAAAATTATAAGATAAGCATATGGGTGTTATTTGCTTTAGAACATAAAAGAAGAAGAATCAAAGAAAAGAAGAAATAAGAGAAATAAAAAGAAGAGGTGAAGGTTTGAACCTTGAACCTCCCACCAAGGATAGAAATAAAATTTATGTATGTTAACCACTAGGATAATGAATAATATGTGAAAGGGAAATGATGGGAATTGTAGTTGAAAGTAAAGTTAAAATTTAGTGAAGGAACAAAGGGAAAATCAAGTGGCTTTCTTCCCTTGTTTACCTCTTGGTTAAGAAAGAAAAGTAGCAAAAGACAAGTTGTCTTTCTCCCTTTCCTTCTCTATTTTCGTGGGGTTTAAGAGGGAAGTAAAGAGATGAATTTAGGGAAAGGAATGAAGACATATTCTCATTAAGAAAATACATGCATGAATTAAGGAGGAAGGGAAGCAAAGTTCATTTTGGTAACTTCCACCTAATTAGCATAAAAGGGAAAGGAACTAAAGGATTTCATTTTTTTTCCCCCTTCTCCCTAACCCTTGCCGAGACTAGCATCCTCCTCCCTCATCTCCACAAGCCAAGTTTAGGTTTCTCCCTAAGAGAAAACTAAACTACAAGAAGGAACCTTCAAGGTGTGCCTTTCCAAGCAAGAGAAATCGAAAGGAGTGCTAGAAGAAGAGGCTCCCTACTTCCTCTTCACCAAGGGTACCATTTCTTAAAGATTAACAAGTGATTTCTAGGTAAGCTTCCCCTCACCTGTGGTACAATAGTTTGTATGATTTTTCATGGAGTTAGATCGCTTAAGAACCTAGGACTTGCCTTAAGAAAATTCGGCCAAAAGAAGAAGAGGAGTTTAAGAAAATTGTAACTAGATATGCTTACTATTTTTCTTGTGATATGTATTTTATGTAAAAGGTTAATCTAAGGTTTCCATGCTAGAATAAATGATGAAAACTTAGATCCATAAGCTTTAAACTTTCGGCCAAGCATGAACAAGAAGATTTGGTAAGTTTAAGACTCAAACTAAGCATGTTCCTTATTCTTGAATTATGTAACCTATGATAATGATGTTGTTAACTTTTTCTCTTACTCGTATATTATTGAAACTCCATTTTCATGCCCATGACTATTCGGCCATGTAAGAAGAAAAGGCTTAAGAGAGTTTTAAATTTAGGGCTAAGCATGCTAAGATTCTTCCTAAGACAAGGTATGAAGTTTTATGCCATGATTGTATGTTAGTTATAAATCCTACTTCATGCTTATAAGGATTCGGTTATGATGGGATTTGAAGTCTAGGAAAATTTAAACTAAGGCTAGGAAGCTCATGACTTTCTTGATAAAATAATATGAAACTAGTGGATGTTTTTATGGTTGTTTGTTGCATAGAATTTTGAGTACATGTAACTTTCGGCCACACTAAGTTTTAAAGCTGTTAGGTGTAGATTTTTAACTAAATTTATTCATGTTGCTCCTTGTTATGATGTCATGAAAATTGTGTAAGGTTTTTTCCATGCTTTTAGGCCATATGAAAAGTAAAAACCTAACTCACATGTTTCGGCCACCTTGGAATTAAAGGACTAGGAAAACTTAGAACCTAACTTATATATGTTCATGATGCTTCTTGTGGTAAGTACTATGATATATAGTTATGGTTCCATGCTCTTATGCCACTAGAAATGTAGTACATGTTTATTAGGGTTCGGCCAATAATAGTACAAAGGCCTAGAGAAAAATGTGAAACCAACTTACAAATGTTCATGATGTTCTTTTTTTTGTGATAAGTACCATGAAATGTAGTTGTGATTCCTATGCTCTTATGTCATAAAAAAAAAACCTAGTTCTATGATTTATATGTTTCGGCCACTACAAGTTTAAAAGCCTAGAGAAAACTTAGAACCCAACTTATATATGCTTATGATGCCTTGTGATATATGCTATGAAATGTAGTTGTGGTTACCATTCTCTTATGCCATTATAAACCTAATTCCATGAGTTGTAGGTTTCGGCCACCTTGAGTTAAGGGGTCTAGGAAGCTTGGAATTTAAAACTAATAGGCTTATGTTGTTTCTCATGAAAAATGTATAAGATATTGGCTTAAGGTTCAACACTTCCATGCTACTTGTAACCTAGAAGGAGACATGTTAGGGTTCGGCCATGATAGGTTTGGGAGCTTAAGGAACTTAGAAACCAAACTAAATATGCTTAAGTGGTTCCTTATGAAATATGATATGATATGAGTTTAGGGTTTACATGTTTGCATGTTACTTAGAACTTGTTTGCTCTACATGTAAGGTTTCGGCCATGAAGAAATAGAAACCTAGGAGGGCTTAAAAATTTAGGTTAACATGCTTATGACCTTTCATATGCTAGTATGTGAAGATATCATGAGATTTTTATATTTGTATGTTGTTTAGAGATCATGCCTCTATTCATGACTTTCGGCCATATAAGTTTAGTGACCTAGATGTACCTCACATGCTATGAATGAATTATGAAATGGTATTTAACGATTCCATGAATGGTTATGTCTTTTTATGATAAGTGATATGCTCCTTTATGTATGCTTATGATCCATGTATGTGCTATGTGCTCAATCATGCATACTTTAGTATATGATAAAAATGATATGTTCATTATGCAAGCTTATGTTTCATGCATGTGCTGTGTGCCCAAATATGCATGCTTTATGATATGCTAAGTGATATGTTCATGATGTATGCTATGATTCATGCATGTGCTGTGTGCCTAAAAAAATGCATGTTTTATGATATGTCAAGAAACATGATATGCATGTAAGAATAAGAACTACGATATGTATGACATGCTACTTTACTTTATGTATGACTTGTACCAAGGGTGGGCTCCATAAGCGCCCCGGGGTCGATGGACTAAGAAACGAGCCTCGTTAGGGATGGACTCCTAAGTGCCCCTAGGTCGATGGACTAAGAAACGGGCCTAGTATGTATGCCTTGTAGGGTTCAAGACTTGCTACCTTGGACCTACATAGGACGCGCGCATTTATGTATGTGGTACAAGCCGGGATCCCAATCATGTTGAGATTATGTTTAAGTATGTATTGTATAAGTTTTCAAAGACATGTTGCATATGTTGCATGATATATGTTTAGGACTTTACCTTGCTTATGCTTTATGATTATGCCATGATTTTTATGATGATGTTATGCTATGACAGGATGCACTTGATGATCACGTTTATTATGCCATGATACTTTATGTTATGTATGATATGCCATGATATGCTGCTTGATATGTTGAAATTGTCTTTATACCTTATGACTTGTGATCATATATGCTTTACGGTTTTTTGTGAGTAGGAAAGGAACTTACTGAGCCATGAGTGCTCATAGCTTACTTTCTTGTACCACAGATAAAGGCAAGGAATGAATGTACTAGGGGAGCAACAGGAGGGCTTGAAGGATGTGTGCGGCAAGGAATGGATGTACTTGTTGATGTTTTTTTTACTTTATGACTCCATGACTTTAAATATGTGTTTGGTATTAAGACCCAAAATTTATGATAAGTATGCTATGTGGACCTTTTATGTCTATTGTGATTTTTAAGTAAGAAAAAGGTTTTTAAATTCTCTAAGTAAGACTTCCGCTGTGTTAAGTATGTATGTGTCCCAAAGTAACCCCCCGTCGCCTTAGCAGGAGGGGCGGGGCGTTACAACATCTCCTCTCTCGATGATCTCTCGAATGAGATGGAAGCGTCGTAGTATGTGTTTGGTCCGCTGGTGTGAGCGAGGTTCCTTTGCTTGTGCTATAGCTCCATTGTTGTCACAATAGAGTTCAATAGGGTCAGTAATGCTAGGAACCACCCCAAGTTCAGTGATGAACTTGCGAATCCAAACTGCCTCCTTTACTATCTCTGATGCAGCAATATACTCGGCCTTTGTCGTAGAATCAGCTACTGTGTCCTGCTTCGAACTCTTCCAGCTCACAGCACCACCATTAATGCAAAATACGAACCCCGACTGTGATCTATAGTCATCCTGATCGGTCTGGAAGCTAGCATCACTGCAACCCTTTACAGCTAGCTCATCATTACCTCCATATATCAAGAAATATTCTTTAGTCCTTCTTAAGTACTTAAGAATATTCTTGACCGCTATCCAGTGACTTTCACCTGGATCTGACTGGTATCTGCTCGTCATGCTCAAAGCATACGAGACATCAGGTCGAGTACATAGCATGGCGTACATGATCGATCCTATGGCTGAGGCATAAGGAATCTGATCCATGCGGTCTCTCTCCTCTTTAGAAGAGGGACCTTGAGTCTTCGAAAGACTCACGCCATGTGACATCGGCAGAAATCACTTCTTGGAGTTCTACATGGCAAACCGAAGGAGTACCTTGTCAATGTATGTACTCTGACTTAGGCCAAGCAATCTCTTAGATCTATCTCTATAGATCTGTATCCCTAGAATGCGGGATGTCTCACCTAAGTCCTTCATTGAGAAGCAACTCCCTAGCCAGGTATTGACAGACTGAAGCATAGGGATGTTCTTCCCAATGAGCAGTATGTCATCCACATACAATATGAGGAAGACAACTATGTCCCCTACAACCTTCATGTAGACACAAGGTTCATCTTCGTTCTTGATGAAACCAAACTGTTTGATTGCATCATCGAATCGAAGATTCCAGCTCCGAGAAGCTTGCTTTAGTCCATAAATGGACCTATGCAGCTTGCATACTCTGCTAGTATGCTGTGGATCGACAAAACCCTCAGGCTGTGTCATGTACACATCCTCGAGTAGGTTTCCATTCAGAAACGCAGTTTTGACGTCCATCTGCCAGATCTCGTAATCGTGGTAAGCTGCAATAGCAAGCATGATCCGAATGGACTTAAACATCGCTACTGGAGAAAAGGTTTCATCATAGTCAATACCATGAATCTGCTTGAAACCTTTAGCTACCAAGCGACCCTTATAGATAAGTCCATCCATGTCAGTCTTTCTCTTAAAGACCCACTTGCACCCAATGGGTTTTACCCTTCAGTGGATCAACCAAAGTCCATACTTGGTTGGTGTACATGGATTCCATCTCGGATCTCATGGCTTCAAGCCATTTCTCGGAATCTGGTCTCATCACAGCTTCCTGATAGGTGGTAGGCTCATCCTCTATGAGCACAATGTCATCATGGTCAGACAAGAGAAATGAGTATCTCTCAGGCTGACGACGTACCCTATCAGACCTGCGAAGAGGTATGTCTACTTGAACTGGTTGTTGTTCCTCAACTCTTTGTGGAACAACATCATCCACAACACTTTGTGGTTCGGTTCAACTTCCATTGAGGCATCAGTGCTTATTGTTCGTATCTTGAACTTCTTCAAGATCGAGCACCTCTAGTCTTTCTAGAAACAAAGTCCCTTTCTAGAAAGACCTCGTCTTGCCACAACTAGTCTGGGAATGTAGAAGTAATATCCTTAGTTTCCTTGGGATATCCAATGAAATAGCACTTGTCGGATTTGGATCCTAATTTGTCCGAGACTTGACGTCGACGTAAGCCTCACAACCCCAAATCCTCATAAAAGACACTGGCATCTCTCGGTCCATATCCTATATGGTGTCTTTATCACGGCCTTTGATGGAACTCGGTTGAGTATAAAAGCTTCCGTGTCTAGAGCATAGCCCCAAAGGTATGCCGGAAGATCTGTGTGACTCATCATAGATCGTACCATATCTAATAGGGTACGATTCCTCCTTTCGGATACACCATTCCATTGTGGTGTTCCAGGAGGAGTGAGTTGGGATAGAATCCCACACTCAGCTAGGTAGTCACGAAACTCATGGCTAAGGTATTCTCCACCTCGATCTGATCGAAGTATCTTAATACTCTTGCCAAGCTGGTTCTGTACTTCATTCTTGAATTCTTTGAACCTTTTTCAAAAGATTCTGACTTATGTGTCATCAAGTACACATAACCATATCTACTGAAATCATCAGTAAATGTGATGAAGTACCTATAACCGCCTCTAGCAGTGACATTGAAAGGGCCACATACATCACTATGTATGAGTCCTAACAAATCAATCGCCCTTTCGCTGTGCCCACTAAAGGGAGTCTTGGTCATCTTGCCTCGTAGGCATGACTCGCATATCTCATATGATTCTAAATCAAATGAGTCCAGCAAACCATCCTTATGGAGCTGGGATAAGCGCTTGTCATTTATATGACCTAAGCGACAGTGCCAGAGGTAGGTTTGGTTCAGATCATTTGACTTGAACCTCTTGGTATTTATGTTATAGATAGGGCTCTCAAAGTCTAGAATATAGAGTCCGTTCATTAGAGGTGCACTACAATAGAACATATTGTAAAATACCGGAAAATAGGCGAATATTAATAAGGGAATTTTCCGAAATTTTTGGAAATTTTTCGAGAATTTTTCGGAGCTCGTACGGACGAGTTGACGGGGATAAAAACGGGGTCCGGAAAAGCCTGTTTAGGCTACCCCATTTAAGTGAGGAAAAGTTGATTATCCTTTTCCTTTTTAAATTCTTTTTCTTTATCTCCCTCGCCGAAAACCCCTCTCCCTCGCGAGCCGACCCTTGCCCTAAACCTCGCGACGCCTTCACCCGAGCCCTAAGCGAGCGGTTCCTTCTCCCACTCCGCGTACAAAACCTCCCAGCCAAGGGCTTCGCTTTCTTCTTCCTCATCCTCTGCCCCTCACGGCGACAGCATTCTCTGCCCTAACCGACGCCCTAATCGGCCGGGCCGATTTCCCCTTTCTCCTCTCCTCTGTGCTGCCGCTGACTCCAACAACCGAAGGCGACTATATATAGAGTGCCGGCGCCGCCCGATTTCTGACGGTCGTCTCTGCCTTAGATTTCCGCCAGTGGTAGGTTTTGCGCCCTAGTTTTAGCTTTACTTTAGTTGAGCTTTCTGCTCCAGCGATGATCTCTCGTCATTGCCTTGTTGTCGATTTCTTTCTGTGCTCCAGCCACCGGTGGATAGCTATGGTCGGTCAGAATCTGAGTGGGCTCTGGGTGGTGTTGGCTGGGAAGCTTTTGGTAGCAACATATCCGGCAGTAAGTTATTGGCTGAGGCATTCAACTCAGGTGAGTTTTGATTGAGTTTTTCTCATGGATTTAAATCCAGATATAGATGGATTAAGGTTGAGATTCCTTAACCTAAATCAATTAAAATGATTGGTAAGCCAGATCTGGATTAGAACCTGTGATTTAATAGGCATATAATAAATCCTAATTAGAAGGTGTAATTAGGGTTAATGAAACTAACCCTAGTTGGTCGATGGATTAGAATTTAGTTTGGCTAATAGTTGTATGATAAATTAGCTAAACTAGACATTATGTTTGATGCCACAGGACTTTGACGCGAGACAAGTATCTCGGAGTCAGATTGGACCTTTCTATTTTCGGAGGCGGGTACTTTTGACTTATTGTCTTTGATATGCTTAGTAATGAAATTAACAATTTGCATTAATTGTGTTTTCTTATTTGTTTCGGTTAATCACTGCCCGATACATGTTACCTGCTTGATTGATTGTTTGTTTGCATATCGTGTTGATACCTATCTGATTTCACATGCTCATGGGTAGTGATATAACCATGTTTTACCATGTTAGGACCTAGGTTTGATACCTTATTTGATCAGTATACCTTGATATAATTTATTTACTTTGGTGCACATTATCATATGTCCAGAGATTGATTTAGCATATTACCGTGCTTAGTGACATGCACCATTCGCATGATTGCATGCTGTGTGAGAGATTGCTCCATTATTGTCCAGCACTTTGCCAGTTTTCATTACTGTTCGGTGCTCCGTTGTGACGCTCATGGGTAGCGTGACACAGCGTGGTAGCACGTCAGTTTGACTCTTCCGGTGCTCCGTTGATCCGCTCATGGGTAGTGTGACGCAGTGTGTAGCACGTTAGAGATTCCTCCCCGTCATAGTGTACCAGGAGATGAGAGCATTGCGCTCCCCCATTTATGATTTGGGGTAGGAGTATGTATGTACTCTGACAGCATCCCGTCCACTCGATCACTCATCAGGAGTAGTGTTGCAGAGCGAGAGGTCGAGGGTCTGCGGCAGCAAATGCGATAACATCAATATCTGTCCGTGCTAAACACCTGAGACCACCATGTCATAGCTGGGCCCGTATTCACCGTGATTTACTCCCTCTCATACTTGGGGGGCCGGGTTGAGGGGGCCGCTGGGTTGGCGGTTCCAACCTTTTGCAGCAGGAGTAGTGTTGCAGAGTGCACGGTCGTCACAGCCCTACCCACTCGGTCCCACTTTTGTTATGAGTTGGCTGACTGGCGTCAGGGGTGACCATGACATTGGCATCATATGCATGATGCATTTTATTGTTTGTGATTGTGTTTGCTGCATTTATATGCTGCATATTGTTTGGATACCTATGTTTGATATGCATACAGGCCTTCTATACCTTTCGGACTGTTTGTCCTTATACCGGGTCCTGGTTAGTACAGATTCTCTCCTGTCTACTTCGGTTTGCATTTACCTTTATTTTTATCAGGAGACTGTACGCATGATTAGTGCTAGGTGTTATTTCTTTACTTTGCATATCAATTGTACCTGCTGAGTGTTGGACTCACCCCGCCTCCATTGTTGTTATATTTTCAGGTTGAGGCTGTCCGGAGCAGTTCCAGTCGCTAGTCCTCACTGCACGTAGTGCTAGATCCCTGCAGACCTCGACGTTTTATTTATCATTTAGTTTGGTTCTTATTTGGTTATGTGTGTACTTGGTTATTTGGATACTTGGACATTGTATGTTTTTCTTTTGATATTGATGGATGTTCTATTCGATATGTTTTACTACATGCCTGCCTGGATGGCAGAAGAGGTAAGTTTGCCGAATTTGTGTTTTACGAGTGTAGTTGAGTAGGGTGGTTTTCGAGTCAGAGTATTACTGCTTTGTTTGATTATATATAACTGCGTGGATGTTTGTGTGGTTGTGTTATATTTATTGTTATTATTCCAGCCGCATGTGGCTGAGGTATGGAGATATATAGAAAGTTTCAGATTGTCCGCCGTACAGGGGAGATGCTGCCGAAATTTCTTCGGATGGGGACTCCTCTGGGGCGTGACAATTTAGTGGTATCAGAGCACAGGTATACGATCTTTTGTTTTCATATTTTTGATGTTTGGGATAACCTGATACCAATTTATTTACTTAGTATCAGAGCGCCAAGTTTGGCGATACTTGTTGGATTTTTGTATTTTGGATTTTCGATATTTATCTGATACCAATTTATTGGTATCAGAGCAGGTTATGGATACCTGCTTTTGGTGTTCTGGATTTTTGGATGTCTATTTCGGTTTGTACGGATTTCTGTTATGGCTATGTTTCGGACTTCCGTTTCAGATTTATATGGATTTCTGTCGATTTTTTCGTTCGGAATTTTGAGGTTGGAAGTTGGGGACTGGACAGCGATGGAACATCTCCAGACGGCAAATAGGTATGGTGCTTATTTTATGATAGTTAGGACATCTATTAGCACTTTATCTTTATTACCTGTCTGGTTGTTGTGGCCATATTACATGTGATGGGTTAGCCACTGATCTTGGTCGACCCTAATAGAGATCAAGGATTATAGTCTCTGGTGATTTTTCATATCATACCATCAGTAGTTTTAGCTTCTGTTACTACTATTAGGAGATGGAGGCACATATCAGCCTCTGCTATGGTTAGCTGGGTAATGGATGATACCTATATATTCCTGTGGACTTAGCCAGTAGAGTTTTTATACTCGTATCTTTTGGATATTAGGGTATCCGATACGATAAAAATTGGTCATTGGAGAGTTATCATGTTTGATCATTGTTGAGAATGATTTGAGGTTGAGGGATATTGGGAGATCAGATATTGTGATATGTTGATTTCTAATGGTTTGTGAGAGTAAATGTTATGTGGTTGTCTGATGATCTATTACTGGATATTTGTTTTGATGATCTATTAGTGGATAACTATTTTGATGATCTATTATTTGGGTTGTCGTTGATGGTGACATAGTGAGTGTCAACTATTTTGATGATCTATTATTTGGGTTGTCGTTGATGGTGACATAGTGAGTGTCATATATGATATTCACAGGTTTGATGATTATAATTCGTGATCAGATTATAAATTGGGTGCTAGAGAGTTTATGGTTTAGAGTGCCTATGAGATTTTAATAAATATGGTTAGTTGTGGTTAGTTAACAGGATGATAAAAATTGATATTTGTTTCATCTGATATTGAACTATGTGGATAAATAATGATCGATGTTTTGAATGCTAATTTGCCCTCATGGGAGTAGAAATTGATTCATCTGATATTATGTGGGCTGATATTTTTTGAGGATAAAAATGAGAGTGTCTTGATGTTCTTGAAATCTGACTTTATCTTTTGGGTTGTACACATTATACATATGATTATTGTGGGTTTCTAGTAGATTATACTCGAGTGGTTAGACATACATGTCTGATTGTTTATTGGAGGTATTTGTCAATAAAAAAAAAACTATGTTGTGGAATGTGCACATATGTTTGAGTGTTTTATTGGATGTATCTAATCGATTCAATCTGAGTTGTGATATGTACAGATGTGTTCGGTGTAATATTTGAGGTATCTTGTTTATTATATGTTTGTTCTGAGAGTATACTCGTGTCGATTATGATTTGTTGGAAGTATTACGTTGATTATACTCTTGGCATAGGTGTATATATGCTATGTGAGGTTGTTTGAGGTGTATTGTCGATTATACCTATGTTGATATATGCACACGGGTTTGATAGGTATTGTTGGAGGTATCACACTGATTTATACCTGTGTTATGAGTGTGTTTGGTGTGTATAAATTGGAGGATTATGTCGATTATATATATGTTGTGTGTGCATATGTACCAGGTGTATGGTGGGTAGCATCATGATGATTCTACCTATGTTGAATGTAGAATGCTGAGTGTCTACATTATGTTATTGGTTGTATAACCCTGTCAACTAATTCTCCTATTAGTGGGTGACCAACTCACTAGGATGATGATAGAGTTGACTATGGATTTGATTTGTTTACTAGGTTGTTTATACCTTTGGCTGCCTACAGTGATATGTGGTTGAGTGATCTCGTGCAGCCTCTAGTTGGATAGTTAGGTGCCTTGGACACTTATGGATCGTTTATGGTGGAGCGGAGTTCCCACATATACATATTTCAGATTGCTTGTAGCCGAGCATTGCTCCCATATCTGTTGCAGATAAATGTTATAGATTATTTATAGTGGAGTGTTACTCCTACATATTGAGGATTTCTTGTGGTAGAGCGTTGCTCCCACATATGTGGTATTTTCTGTGATGGAGCGTTGCTCTCACACTGGAGGATCTATGCTTAGATGATTTATATCGTTGGTGATCATATTTCAGACTTATTGTCAGGGATCTTATGGTTAGAAATGTCTGTGATATGAACATTATGTGTCATGATTTTACCATTAGGGTTTGGGAAGCCTTAGAGGTTTTCAGAGACTTGATGATTTTGGTATTCCCAGGATGTTTGGATCGGTTTCCATTGTCTTTGATGACGGTGTTGTGATCTATTTCGGATCCACGGTGAGTTACGCACTTCATCTTTGTATAGTTATAGAGATGCTTCAATGGAAACGTCTAGATGTGAAGATCAATAGTGCGTATTTTGGTTGTCTTTTGTGAGATGTTTGAGACACACGAGCATCAGTAGGAGTATACCGTGGTTCCACAGGAGATCGAGGTTGTTACCGTTGGGAGTAGACGGAGTCTATAGAAGAGGCTCGCAAATTCCTTTGTTTGGCTCGATATTTCCGGAGATACGTTGAGGGTTTCTCTCGGATAGCTATGTCACTGACACGCTTGACCTAGAAAGGCGTGAAGTTCACTGGGACTGAGGATGACAAGACCAGTTTCTAGGAGCTGAAGCGGAGACTAGTGTCGGCTCTGATGTTTGGTTTTTACCTTCTGAAGAGGACGGATTTGAGCTCTATACCGACGCATCTCTACAGGGTTTGTGCGCTGTTTTGATGCAGCACGGCAGGGTAGTCTCCTACTTCTCAGCAGTTGAAGGAGCATGAAGAGAACTACCCAGTACATGACTTGTGGCTGACTGCCATTATTTTGCCTTGAAAATTTGGCAGCAGCATCTGTTCGGTATTACATGTGAGATTCTCACTGATCATAAGAGTCTCAAATATATATTTTTACCCAGAAGGAATTTAATCTCTGACAGAGGAGATGGATGGAGTTCCTGAAGGATTGTGACTGTACGATTGACTATCACCGGGGAAAAATAATATGTTGCCGATACGCTTAGCAGGAAGTCCGGAGGGACTTTAGCTTGCCACCGAGTTGTGGTCGCAGACTTGATTTAAGGTTTCTCCGATTTGGGCCTTGAGGGGTAAGGACAGACAGAGCAGGGTACTCTGGTTACCATGGTTGCTCAGTCGTTGATCAGGACAAGGATACGAGAGCCATAGGTTGCTGATCAGTATTTGCAGTTTATTTATAGCCAGATAGCTTCCGGGCAGCAGACTGAGTTCACCCGAGACGAGGAGGGTGTTATACATTACCGAGGCAGATTTTGCGTGCTTCAGTCTCATCCGGTCTTATAGGAGTTACTTCCGGAGGCTCATCGCTCATGATTTGCTGTCCAACCAGGCGGTAACCGTATGTACCAAGATTTGAGATGTTTCTATTGGTGGAACGACATGAAGGACGACATGAAAGAAGACATCGCGGATTTTATAGCTAGATGTCTTGTCTGTCAGCAAATGAAGGCAGAGCACCAGAGACCTGCCGGCTTACTTCAGCAGATTCCTAATCCTGAGTGGAAATGAGAACACATTACTATGGATTTTGTGGTAGGTTTGCCGAGGACACAACGAGACCATGACGTGATTTGGGTAATCGTTGATCGATTAACCAAATCCGCGTACTTCTTAGCGATCCAGAGGACTGATCCCCGGATCGATTGGCAGATCTGTATTGTCGGGAGATTATCAGACTACATGGTGTTCCGTTGAGTATCATCTCGGATAGAGATCCACGGTTCACGTCTCGTTTCTGGCAGAGTCTGCAGTAGGCCTTGGGCACGCAGCTCTGTTTCAGTACAACTTTCCATCCGCAGACAGATGGACCGTTAGAGCGGACCTTTCAGACTCTAGAGGACTTGCTGAGGTCTTGTGTATTGGATTTTCGGAGGCAGTTGGGAGGACCATTTGCCATTGGTAGAGTTCGCCTACAACAACGGTTTGCTTTTGGTTATCCAAATGCCACCGTTGAAGCGTTGTGTGGTAGGCTTTGTCGGACACCCACCCTCTGGATGAGATTGGGGAGGCCCAGTTGTTGGGACCTCATAGAGCTCAGTATGAGGCAGAGTTGGTCCGTACAATCAGACGGAGGATGTCAAAGGCATAAGACTGCCAGAAGAGTTATGCTGACCCGAGTCGGAGACTCTTAGAGTTCTCCATTTGCGACCATGTATCTCTGCGAGTTTCACCCACGAAAGGGGTGAAGAGATTTGACCTCAGAGGTAAGCCAGCTCCGTGATACATTGGACCTTTCCAGATCTCGGAAAGGATTGGAGCAGTAGTTTACTGGTTGGCACTATCGCCGTCCTTGGCAGGCGTACACGCCGTATTCCACGTATCTATGCTGAGAAGATATGTACTAGACCCGACACATGTGCTGACAGATGTCTCAGTTCGTGTTCAACCTGACATCACTTATGAGGAGATTCCGGTACGGATTTTGGACCGGAAAGAGCGTCAGTTGCGGAACAAAACTATCCGGCTGGTTAAAGTCGGATGACAGCATCATTCGGACGAGTAGGCTACTTGGGAGCTCGAGGATACTATCCGAGCTCGATATCCCCATCTTTTTACGTGAGGTATGTGATTCAGTTTACCGTTCAGCATTTATACTTTCTATGTCTGTTGTTAGTACTTGCTGATGGTAGATAACGAAATTTGGGGACCAAATTTTTATTAGTGGGGGGGAATGTAAAATACTGGAAAATAGGCGAATATTAATAAGGGAATTTTCAAAAAATTTTGGAAATTTTTCGGGAATTTTTCGGAGCTCGTACGGACGAGTTGACGGGGATAAAAACGGGGTCCGGAAAAGCCTGTTTAGGCTACCCCATTTAAGTGAGGAAAAGTTGATTTTCCTTTTCCTTTTTAAATTCTTTTTCTTTATCTCCCTCGCCGAAAACCCCTCTCCCTCGCGAGCCGACCCTTGCCCTAAACCTCGCGACGCCTTCACCCGAGCCCTAAGCGAGCGGTTCCTTCTCCCACTCCGCGTACAAAACCTCCCAGCCAAGGGCTTTGCTTTCTTCTTCCTCATCCTCTGCCCCTCACGGCGACAGCATTCTCTGCCCTAACCGACGCCACTGCCGGCACAGGTTTCTCAGCGTCAGCCGCCGTCGTCGTGCCCTAATCAGCCGGGCCGATTTCCCCTTTCTCCTCTCCTCTGTGCTGCCGCTGACTCCAACAACCGACGCCGACTATAGAGTGCCGGCGCCGCCCGATTTCTGACGGTCGTCTCTGCCTTAGATTTCCGCCAGTGGTACGTTTTGCGCCCTAGTTTTAGCTTTACTTCAGTTGAGCTTTCTTCTCCAGCGATGATCTCTCGTCATTGCCTTGTTGTCGATTTCTTTTTGTGCTCCAGCCACCGGTGGATAGCTGGGTGGTGTTGGCTGGGAAGCTTTTGGTAGCAACATCTCCGGCAGTGAGCTGAGGCATTCAACTCAGGTGAGTTTTGATTGAGATTTTCTCATGGATTTAAATCCAGATATAGATGGATTAAGGTTGAGATTCCTTAACCTAAATCAATTAAAATGATTGGTAAGCCAGATCTGGATTAGAACCTGTGATTTAATAGGCATATAATAAATCCTAATTAGAAGGTGTAATTAGGGTTACTGAAACTAACCCTAGTTGGTCGATGGATTAGAATTTAGTTTGGCTAATTGTTGTATGATAAATTAGCTAAACTAGACATTATGTTTGATGCTACAGGACTTTGACGCGAGACGAGTATCTCGGAGTCAGATTGGACCTTTCTATTTTCGGAGGCGGGTACTTTTGACTTATTGTCTTTGATATGCTTAGTAATGAAATTAACAATTTGCATTAATTGTGTTTTCTTATTTGTTTCGGTTAATCACTACCCGATACATGTTACCTGCTTGATTGATTGTTTGTTTGCATATCGTGTTGATACCTATCTGATTTCACATGCTCATGGGTAGTGATATAACCATGTTTTACCATGTCAGGACCTAGGTTTGATATCTTATTTGATCAGTATACCTTGATATGATTTATTTACTTTGGTGCACATTATCATATGTCCAGAGATTGATTTAGCATATTACCGTGCTTAGTGACATGCACCATTCGCATGATTGCATGCTGTGTGAGAGATTATTCCATTATTGTCGAGCACTTTGCCAGTTTTCATTACTGTTCGGTGCTCCGTTGTGACGCTCATGGGTAGCGTGACACAGCGTGGTAGCACGTCAGTTTGACTCTTCCGGTGCTCCGTTGATCCGCTCATGGGTAGTGTGACGCAGCGTGTAGCACGTTAGAGATTCCTCCCCGTCATAGTGTACCGGGAGATGAGAGCATTGCGCTCCCCCATTTATGATTTGGGGTAGGAGTATGTATGTACTCCGACAGCATCCCGTCCACTCGATCACTCATCAGGAGTAGTGTTGCAGAGTGCACGGTCGTCACAGCCCTACCCACTCGGTCCCACTTTTGTTATGAGTTGGCTGACTGGCGTCAGGGGTGACCATGACATTGGCATCATATGCATGATGCATTTTATTGTTTGTGATTGTGTTTGCTGCATTTATATGCTGCATATTGTTTGGATACCTATGTTTGACATGCATACAGGTCTTCTATACCTTTCGGACTGTTTGTCCTTATACCGGGTCCTGGTTAGTACAGATTCTCTCCTGTCTACTTCGGTTTGCATTTACCTTTATTTTTATCAGGAGACTGTACGCATGATTAGTGCTAGGTGTTATTTCTTTACTTTGCATATCAATTGTACCTGCTGAGTGTTGGACTCACCCCGCCTCCATTGTTGTTATATTTTCAGGTTGAGGCTGTCCGGAGCAGTTCCAGTCGCTAGTCCTCACTGCACGTAGTGCTAGATCCCTGCAGACCTCGACGTTTTATTTATCATTTAGTTTAGTTCTTATTTGGTTATGTGTGTACTTGGTTATTTGGATACTTGGACATCGTATGTTTTTCTTTTGATATTGATGGATGTTCTATTCGATATGTTTTACTACATGCCTGCCTGGATGGCAGAAGAGGTAAGTTTGCCGAATTTGTGTTTTACGAGTGTAGTTGAGTAGGGTGGTTTTCGAGTCAGAGTATTACTGCTTTGTTTGATTATATATAACTGCGTGGATATTTGTGTGGTTGTGTTATATTTATTGTTATTATTCCAGCCGCATGTGGCTGAGGTATGGAGATATGTAGAAAGTTTCAGATTGTCCGCCGTACAGGGGAGATGCTGCCGAAATTTCTTCGGACGGGGACTCCTTTGGGGCGTGACACATATCGTTTAAATAGACAGAACAACATTTGTTCTTTATTGTAAACGAAAATCCTTTCTTGTCCAAACAAGAAACTGAAATTATGTTCTTAGTCAAGACAGGCACATAATAACAATCATCTAATTCTAGTACAAGCCCGGAGGGCAGAGATAGATGGAAAGTTCCTATAGCAATAGCAGCAACCCGTGCTCCATTGCCTACTCGTAGGTCTATCTCACCCTTCGTCAATGCCCTGCTATTTCTCAGCGCTTGTACATTAGTACAAATGTGCGAAGCACATCCGGTATCTAATACCCACGATGAAGAAATAGAGAGGTTGACTTCTATAACATGTATACCTGAAGTAGAAATCTTATTTCTCTTCTTCTTAAGATCTTCCAAGTATTCTTTGGAGTTCCTCTTCCAGTGCCTTGCTTGTCCTTGATATAGGTGACAAAGATGTTCAACCATATTGTAAGTGCTCATCAACTCATGTTGCTTCTGAAGCTCTGAGTTCATGGTTGCGAGCATTAGACATGACACATCTAATGCATCATCTTGATGCTTCTTGTAAGCATCTCGGTCTGCTCGCGTGGCAGTGGCAGGAGGAGCCTCCGGAATGGGCTGCTCCAGAACGTACAGTTTACGCTCTTGGGTGAGAACTATTCTCAGGTTCCTGTACCAGTCCAGGAAATTTGCTCCGTTGAGCTTGTCCTTCTTAAGGACAGATCGTAGAGAGAAGGTGTTCGTATTCGACGTCATGGAAATTCTACAATAGAAATAAATGCAGAAATAAGTATCATATTCTTAATCATTTAATTAGACCTTTAACTAAATGATGCTCCCACTGAATTCTATAATTCACGTGGGACAAGATCCACATCATACTAACCCTTGAGTTAGCTTTGGCTAATACGCCCAAGACTTAGTATGATTGGTAGGTAACGATTATCAATTACATCTCTATGCAACTCTTGTTTATAGGATAAAATCCGCATTTATATTAAAACTCGAGTTAGCTTTGGCGAATACGCCCGAGAGTTAATATATATGTGATTTTGACCTAACTTTCCAACCGTTGGAAGAATGTCTATAGTTATACTCGATCCAACTGAGTTAACTAGGAATACTCAATCTAATTGAGTTGTACTCACCCATGCTTTGATAGGCGGGACCAAGGTTGTCCCTCCGTACCCTACCAAGATAGTATGTGTTGCTCTGCTTTGGCAGATTCAACAACTACATGCGATCGAGGTAGTGGTAGGTATCATGGCATGGTAGACATTTTGAGTTGTTGTGATTTAGATCTAATCTAAATGATGTTGTATCATATACACGAAATAGATCTAATCTAATCGATAGAGTGCATCTTGTACACGATGTAGATCTAATCTAATCGTAAAGGTGCATCTTTTGCACGATTTAGATCTAATCTTAATCGCTAGGCACTAATTAATTACTTAATTAAACATGCATCATATACACAAGTAATTAACTAAGTTTTGTGATTAGTCATGACCCTACTACGATCTTCTCAAGCCAATGAGAAGATCGGATGGTCAACCTAAGGTCAACTTCTCAAGCGCCTTCCTTTTGACCACCTTGTGTTGCTCGCGCCTTCCTCGTAACTCCGTCTCGAGTGGACCTTCCACAACTCCAATTTTGTACATTACAATTTTGAAACTCGAGTTACATTCGAGTCTAAATCTAATTTACAACAAGAATATATAAAAGAGAGGCACAACGCGCAGGTCGCGAATGATATACAGCACACGCAAACACAAATGACGGCGCGCAGGCCGTATTATAAATTACAACACAATTTCCAAATCTAATTTGGGGCATTTGGGCCATGACTATCACAAAATTAATATATAATTCAAAATTATATATTTCTGTAATTTTTCTGTAATTTTTCATAATTTTACATATTTTATGAGTAAATTTTTCCCGGCGGTCCCGATTAGCGATTTCGGGCGCAATCGCGGAGCAAATCCCCTTGCGGGGTTAGGGGCAGTACCCCTACCCGCGATCTAACCATCGCGAGTTGCTCCTAAGCGATCCAAGAGCGCCTTATCCCGCTGTCCCAAAAAGATTTGGGTCGAAACGATGCCGTTTCGGGAAAAACTTCTCGGTAGTCGAAGCCTACAAGTGTATAAACACTTGTGCTTCGCTTCTACGAGAAAAATTACTCTTAAAACTATAAAAACCATAAATTTACAGAAATGTACAGAAGCTTTAATTTTTCATAAAAATCAAATTAAACTCGTACAAGCTTCGCACGTGGCTCTGATACCACTGTTGGGTTTTTCGGGCCGCGAAAACCGCTTTTTCGCGTCGCGGAAACCCCGAATCACCCTAGCCAACGGATCTCGTGCGAAGAAAAATTCGAAAACATACGAGTACGAGTTACAAAACTTCTAGATCTACATGATGAAGATCTTTACCCTTGTTGCGTGCCCTTTTGCGTATCCCGCTCGTCCTCGGTACGCCGGATCTCGAAGTTGTCAATGTAGACAACTCTCTACACGTATCCACACGAACACACTAGGTGGAGGTGACCAAAAACCAAGGTGTGCTAGCACCTATGTGGTTCGGCCAAGGAAGGAGGAGAGGGAGAGCTTGAGAGGAAGAAGATGCAAAATTCCACACTTGAATGAATAATGAAAATCAATTCACACCCCATTCAAAATGTGGCCGGCCACCTTTCTCATGTGTAACTCCCCTCATTAATGCATTAAATTGTCATCAAGGAGAGAATGTAACCTCCATGTGGTGGCACTCACTAGTAACTCCCATGAGGTGGCAACCATGATGATGTGGAGTAACATCATTAGTCCACATCAATGCCAACTCACCAATGAGGTGGCATAAAGTCAAGTCAAACTAGACTTTTAATCTTCCTCTCAAGTCAAGTCAAACTTGACCAAATCTCTTCCATGGTTGATCTAATCTAACCATTTGATTCAAGCCAATTTAATATATAATGAATCTTATTCATTAAATTAAATTGATTCAATGAGTCATAATCTAAATTAGACTCATTGAACACATGAATCAACTTGAGTCCAACTCAAGTTAGCCCAATTAGGATTACTCTTAATCCAATTTGATTCATCAAATGAATCTAATCCTCTTGGTTCATCATATGAACCTAATCTCCATCTAATTGTCCTTAGTGTGTGACCCTATAGGTTCTTGTAACATTGACAATGCCCTAAACCCATTTAGGAGCATAAGTAATGAGCGGTATCTAGCAACACATCATTACTACCCAAGTTACAAGAATGTCGAGATCCGACATCACCTTGTGACTACTAATTGTGACTCCTCACAAAATATGACAAGTGTCCTTCTATCCTAGACATCTAGATTGATCAATGTGAGGCATAGACCGTGTCATCCTCTGACCAATCTAAATCTTGAACTCCAAGTAGACTCACTAAATCAAATGAGCTCAATATCCTATATTGGCTCATTTGGACATGGCCATGCACTTCGTGGTCTCACTCTATCAAGAATACCGATGTCTCTCCCGTCATATAGGAGGGATAGATCCCATCTACATCACTCACATCCCTCTGCATAATTTGATATATACCCAGTAATCGCCTTTATAGTCCACCCAGTTACGGGTGACGTTTGACGAAACCAAAGTACATAACTCCTTATGTAGGGATCTATGGTGACTTCAGGTCTAAGGACTAGTAGTCATACTAATAGCCACATGAGAAAGTATATGACACTCATATAACGATCCATGATACTTTCTCATGGCGGGTCATTCAGTATACATTCTCTAATGTATACCAATGTGTCAACTTGATATCTCTATATCCATGACTTGTGAGATCAAGTCATCGAGTTGACCTACATGCTAGTCTTATTGCATTAACATTGTCCCTGAATGTTAATACTCGACTAGGAATGATTAAGAGTAGTGTTTCCTATATCATCTCACTATCGGTTCAACTAACCGATTGATATAGGTGAGAACCATCTACTTAAGGACATTATTATACTTAGTTTATTTGGCACCAATACAAGTAAGTATAATAACCAAAATCCAAATGCCTTTATTTATATAGAATATGATACAATAAGTCCAAAAATACAATCATCAAATGATTGGCTCTAGGGCTCTAGCTAACAAAAATAACGTAACAGAGAATCCGAACTAGAATCAGATTGACTTGAGGGAGTTTAAAATAGAAAATTTTGCTTTAAATTTTTTTTAAGTTTTTTAAAATAACTAAATTTTGAAGAATCAATTTAACTTTCAAAATAAGCTTGCAAATGGAAGAGACAATATTCATTCAAACATAAGTTGCATAGAGGTTAATTTTCAAAAAGTAAAATAAACAAAGTCAATTTTAAAACTAAGTTTGTAACATCCAAAAAGTTAATTTTTAAATTTATAGTAATTTTTAAGTAATAAGTTCTGAAAGAGTTAGTTTTTCTAAAATAAAGTTATATAAATTTCAAAAATTAATATGTATAAAATTCATCTTTAGATTATAAAAGGTAAGTTTACAAACTCTGATTTTCAAAATCAACAAAATCTAATTTTCAAAACTGAGTTTATAAAATTCAATTTTCAAAAATTTAATTTATAAAAGTTAGTTTTCAAGAGTGGGTAAAAAAATATTTTTCAAAACTAATTTTACAAAATATTTTCAATAAAGAAAACTAAAAAAAAGAAATTTGAATTAATTCTCCCCCTGAACCTGACATAAAAATCTATCTAACCAGTTAGTTACTTACTGATTATTAAAGGATAGCAGGCAGCAGCTTTCACTTGGCTAGTCTAGCCAGTTAAGTCAATTGTAATTAGTTAGTGTTTGACTAAACTGAATAACTTAACCTGATTGATATGTGTTTTATATTTAATGCTCAAACTTGTTTTGATGCACTGAAATAAGCATCTTAAGTCTAGACAATCTGTCTATGCATCTCACCCCCTTCTAAGTTCAGAAATATACTAATAAGTTAGCCCTAATGTGTTGGTGAGATGCTCAAACCTTAGATCTATAGGAGCATGTTTTCTAAGGGATTGATCTATTCTAAGGCTAAATCTGATTTTTTAAAATTCTAAAAATGGAAAATTTTGAAAACATAAACGTTTTTATTCTAGAATTTAAAGGCACCATTTTTTAAAATAATTTTGAAATTAAAGAATCTTAGTTTATTAAACACATTCCTAACTTCCGTCGTAGATTGCTAAACTCACTTTCAGGGAAGGGTTTGGTAAATATGTCAACTAAATTAGACTTGGGCTCAATGTATTTGAGTTCAATATCTCCTTTAGTGACATGATCTCTGATAAAATGATGTCTAATTTCAATGTATTTTGTTCTTGAATGATGTACAAGATTTTTTGTTAAATTAATTGAGCTAATATTATCAATTAATACTTTTACATTTGAGAGGCTTAAATTAAAATCTTTTAAGGTGTGCATCATCCATAGTAGTTGTGCGACACACTCTCCTATAGCTATATACTCTGACTCAGTTGTGGATAAAGAAACACAATGTTGCTTTTTACTTAATGCTATCATGCTTCCTATTTTCATGATAATTTGCATTAAAATGATAAGGATTATTTCTAGCATGCATTTTATCATGACTAAGAGGAATTGCACTATTTAAGTTTACCTTGGGTTTGCTCTTAAAAGCTCCCCCTTGATTTGTGCTTCCTCCTTTGACTTTAGTTGTCTTCTTCCCCTTTGGACATTGGCTTCGATAATGTCCATTTTGGTTGCACATGAAACACACAATGTTATGGGGATTGCCTCCTTGGGCTTCTCCTTGCCCTTGGGTACTACTTGACTCTTCTTCTTGGCCAATTTGGGACACTTTCTCTTGTAGTGCCCATGCTCCCTACACTCAAAGCAAATGATATGATTTTTGTTATTTACAATTGATGTTTATATACCTTTGCTTGGAGGAATGATGCTTGATTCTCCATTTGATTTATCTTGCATTATGAAGGTTGCATCATCTTTTTCTTCTTCTCCTCTTGAGGATGTGGTCCATCATTGCGAAATCGAACCATATGGATCGATAAATAGTGAGCTAATAATGGGATTTTTCGATAAAAGGGAAACTGAAAATTAAGATGCTCTGGAATGATGGAAATGAGGGAATGTCCACAATACCTGGAAAGAGTCAAATCCAATTTGAGGGATTTTGTAGGTTTATTAATGAGGGCTTAACGGAAGAATTTCATAAGTTTCTGAAAATTGAAGACACATATCAAGAAATTGAATTTAAATTATTTGTAGAAAGATATCAATTGGTGGAACCCTTGATAAACGAAAAAATTATCTAACGAATTAAACAAGTCCAAACAAACAAAATAAGTAAAAGAATAGATCTATACTACCTAGTATCGTCATGATATCAGCCAATTTCATTCTTTTAACTAGTTGAGGAAGAATTTGCAAATTTATGAAGCCGGGTAGACGAATTTTCCATCTCCATGGGAAAATACTATTGTCTCCTATCAAATAAATTCCTAATTCCCCCTTTGGGGCTTCTACTCTTACGTAAAGTTCTTGTTTCGACAATTCAAAATTGGGCGAAGGTTTTTTACTAATAAATCTATATTCAAAATCATTCCATTCGGAATTTTTTGCTCTACCAAAGCGCCGGACTTCTAAATTTTCATAGGGTCCGCCAGGAATTCCTTCTAGGGCCTGTTGAATTATTTTTATGGATTCCCTCATTTCACCCATTCGTACTAAATAACGAGCTAATGAATCTCCTTCTTTTTGCCATTGGACTTCCCAATCGAATTCATTGTAACACTCATAATTATCAATTTTACGAAGATCCCATTGTATTCCAGAAGCTCGTAACATTGGTCCCGATAAACCCCAGTTTATCGCCTCCTCCCCACCAATAATGCCCACTCCTTCGACTCGTTCCAAAAAAATAGGATTTTGCGTAATAAGTTTTTGATATTCAAGAATCCCTGTTAAAAAATAATCACAAAAATCTAAACATTTATCTATCCAGCCATAAGGTAGATCGGCTGCTACGCCTCCGATGCGGAAATAATTATGCATCATTCGCATACCTGTGGCAGCTTCGAATAAATCATATATCAATTCCCTCTCTCTAAACATATAAAAAAAGGGAGTCTGTGCACCGATATCCGCCATAAAAGGTCCAAGCCATAACAAATGAGAAGCTATACGACTCAGCTCCAGCATAATTACTCTGATATAGCTAGCCCTTTTAGGTACTTGAACATTTTCCAGTTGTTCTGGTGCATTTACCGTTATTGCCTCTGTGAACATAGTAGCTAAATAATCCCAACGTGTTACATAAGGCAAATATTGTATGATTGTTCAGTTTTTCGTTATTTTTTCCATACCCCTGTGTAAATAACCCAATATACGCTCACAGTCAATAACATCTTCACCATCGAGAGTAACAATTAGTCGAAGAACACCATGCATTGATGGGTGGTGAGGACCCATATTAATGATCATGAAATCTTTTTTTTCTTGAATCGAGCTGCTCAACGACCCCTTTGGGCTTCCGAACACTTTATTATATAGTATAGAACTAACTATATCTAACTATAGAACTAATCTAACGATATAGATAGAATAGTTAGAATATAATATATAGAACTACTTCTAACTATAATGTATAACATAATGTATTTACATATATACATATATGTATTTTTTTATTTTTCAAATAATTTCTATATTAGATAGATTTTATATATATCTTTTATAAAAAAATGATATAAAATAAAAAAATGAAATTTTACTTATTTAATTTAATTAATTATAATATGATGAATATCAATTTAATCAAATTGTAAAATACAATTTGAAAAAATCGAACTCTTTCTAAAAACTTAAAAAATTTTAAAGCAGCTCTATAAAATTATAGAAATTTAATAGTTATTAACTAGTAACTTATAATTTAATTGTTAATTATATATAGTTATAGTGAATAATAGGTGCTAAGATAAGAAAAGGATAAAGTAAAGATACAATCTAAATTAAAATGAGACATTCCTCTGGTTTGATTTGGAAAGGGAAGAGATAGGACGAAAAAAAAGAATGAATATCGACCGTTTCACTATTTAAATTCGTACTGTAAAAATAAAAGGTAGGGGAAAAGGTATATATGTTGGATATACCTATCCATATTGAATTCCGAATACATCAATGATAGAATCAATTTGTTATTGAAACAAAAAGTTCATCCAATAAATAAATAAATAAATATATATATATATATATATATATATATATATATATATATATATATATATATATATATATATATATTATTAGTTAGAGTCCTAGAGCCAATCATTTGATGATTGTATGGACTCATTGTATCATATTCTTGTATATTAATAAAGGCATTTGTTTGGTTATTATACTTATTTGTATTAGTGCCAAATAGACTAAGTATAATAGCGTCCTTGAGTAGAAGGTTCATACCTATATCAATCGATTAGTTGAATCGATAGTGAGATGATATAGGGAACACTACTCTAAATCATTCCTAGTCGAGTATTAACATTCAGGGACAATGTTAATGCAATAAGACTAGCATGTAGGTCAGCTCGATGACTTGATCTCACAAGTCATGGATATAGAGATATCAAGCTGACACATGGGTATACATTGGAGAATGTATACTGAATGACCCACCATGAGAAAGTATCATGGATCGTTATATGAGTGTCATATACTTTCTCATGTGGCTATTAGTATGACTATTAGTCCTTAGACCTGAAGTCACCATGGATCCCTACATAAGGAGTTATGTACTTTGGTTTCGTCAAACGTCACCCGTAACTGGGTGGACTATAAAGGCGATTACTGGGTATGTAACGAATTATGCAGAGGGATGTGAGTGATGTAGATGTGATCTATCCCTCCTATATGACGGGAGAGACATCAGTATTCCTGATAGAGTGAGACCACGAAGTGCATGGCCATGCCCAAATGAGTCAATATGAGATATTGAGCTCATTTGATTTAGTGAGTCTACTTGGAGTTCAGGATTTAGATTGATCAGAGGATGACACGGTCTGTGCCTCAGATTGATCAATCTAGATGTCTAGGATATAAGGACAATGTCATATATTGTGAGGAGTCACAATTAGTAGTCACAAGGTGATGTCGGATCTCGACATTCTTGTAACTTGGGTAGTAATGATGTATTGCTAGATACCGCTCATTACTTATGCTTCTAAATGAGTTTAGGGGCATTGCCAACGTTACAAGAACCTATTGGGTCACACACAAAGAACAAGTGGATGGAGATTAGGTTCATATGATGAACCAAAAAGGATTAGATTCATTTGATGAATCAAATTAGATTAAGAGTAATCCTAATTGGGCTAATTGAGTTGGACTCAATTTGATTCATGTGTTCAATAAGTCTAATTTAGATTATGACTCATTGAATCAATTTAATTAAATGTATTAGATTCATTATATTAAATTGGTTTGAATCAAATGGTTGGATTAGATCAACCTTTAGAGAGATTAAGTCAAGTTTGACTTGACTTGAGAGGAAGAGTAAGAGTCAAGTTTGACTTGACCCTTTTGCCACATCATTAGTGAGTTGGTAAGATGTGGACCAATCATAAAGTGCCACATCATCAAGAGAATGCCACCTAATGGAAGTTACATTCTCTCCTTTGCTTTAATGTGGCCGGCCACATTAATGAAGGGGGTTACATTTGGTGTGGCCGGCCACTAAGGGAGGAAATGAAATTGATTTTCATTCAAGGTGAGAATTTATTCCATCTTCTCCAAGCTCTCTTCCTCAAGCTCTCCCTCTCCTCTTCTCTTGACCGAGAGTTTTCAAGCAAGAAAGAAGGAGAATGTGTTTGAGTTTCATGATGAAAAGGTAGAGTGATTGTCACATAGAATTCTCTTATCTATCTTTTCTTTTCCCAAATCCTACCCGAGAGCCCTAGAAAGTGCTAGCACACTTGGGGCTCTCTTCTCCATCCTTTGAGTGTGAGAGACACTCCTTGTTCGTGTGGATATCATTAGAGGAGTGTCTACGTTGACACTCTCGAGATTCGGCGTACCATTGGACGAGCGGGATTTGCGAGGGCACGCTTCAAGGGTAAAATTCTTAACATGTAGATCTAGGAGTAGATCTAAAGTTTTGAAACTCGTACTTGTATTTCATTCGGTTTTTTTCCTTGCACGGATCTACGGCTTTGGGTGATTCGGGGTTTCCGCGACGCGAAAAGCGATTTTCGCGGCCCGAAAAACCCAACAGTGGTATCAGAGCCACGTGCAAGGCTTGTACGAGTTTAATTTTTGGTTTTATGAAAACTAAAGTTTCTGTAATTTTCTGTAAAATTATGATTTTTGGGTTTTTATGAGTATTTTTCTCGAGTAATCGAAGCACAAGTGTTTAGACGCTTGTAGGCTTCGACTACCGGGAAGATTTTTCCAAAACGGTGATGTTTCGACCCAAATCCGTTTGGGACAGCGAGCGAAGGCGCTGTAGGATCGCTTAGGAGCAACTCACGATGGTTAGATCGTGGGTAGGGGCACTCCCCCTAACCCCGCAAGGGGATTTGCTTCGCGATTGCGCCTGAAATCGCTAATCGGGACCGCCGGGAAAATTCTTCTCAAAAGGTTTCGTCCCAAATCGTTTTGGGACAGCGAGTTTAGGCGCTGTTGGATCGCAAAGGAACCCTCGCGATGGTTAGATCGCGGGTAGGGGCGCTGCCCCTGGCCCCGCAAGGGGATCCGTTCCGCGATTGCGCCCGAAACCGCTAAACGGGACCGCCGGGAAATTTTACTCGTAAAAATTGTAAAAATTAATTTTAAAATTATAGAAAATTATAAGAAATATATAATTTTGAATTATGTATTAATTTTGTGATAGTCATGGCCTACGTGCCGTTATGTGTTTGCGCGTGTTGTATGTTTTTATTTTCCGCGACCTGCGCGTCGTGCCTTTCTCATATATTCTGGTTTTAAATTAGATTTAGACTCGAATGTAACTAGAGTTTCAAATTGTAATGTACAAATTGGAGCGGTGGAGGGTCCACACGAGACGGAGTTCCAAGGCGGGCACGAGCAACACAAGGTGGTCAAAGGGAGGAGCTTGGAGAAGCTGTTGACCCTAGGTTGACCATTCGATCTTCTCATTGGCTTGAGAAGATCGTAGTAGGGCCATGACTAAATCACAAATAGATTAATTAGTTAATTGCTTATGTATATGATGCATGTTTAATAAGTAATTAATTAATTAGTGCCTTACGATTAGATTAGATCTAAGTCGTGCACATGATGCACCCTTGCGATTTGATTAGATCTAAGTCGTGCACAAGATGCATCCTTTTCGATTAGATTAGATCTCGATCGAACCAACTCTAAATGCCTAACTGTGCCGTGATGCCTATCACTACCTCGATCACATGTATTGTTGAATCTGCCTAAGCAGAGCAATACATATTATCTTGGTAGGGTACGGAGGGACAATCTTGGTCCCGCCTATCAACGCATGGGTGAATACAAACTCAATTAGATTCAGTATTCCTAGTTGCTCGGTTAGATCGAGTCAACTATAGGCATTCTTCCAACAGTTGGAAAAGATAGGTCAAAATCACATCTATATTAACTCTCGGGCGTATTAGCCAAAGCTAACTCGAGTTTTAATATAAATGTGGATATTGATTTTATAAACAAGAGTTGCATAGAGATGTAATTGGTAATCGTTACCTACCGATCATACTAAGCCTTGGGCGTATTAGCCAAAGCTAACTCAAGGGTTAGTATGATGTGGATCTTGTCCCACAAGAATTATAGAATTCAGTGGGAGCATCATTTAATTAAAGGCCTAATTAAATGATTTTAAAAGAATATGATATTTATTTCTGCAAATTTTCTGTTGTAGATAACCATGACGTCGAATACGAACTCTTTCTCCCTGCGTTCTGTCCTTAAGAAGGACAAGCTCAACGGAGCAAATTTCCTGGACTGGTACAGGAACTTGAGAATAGTTCTCACTCAGGAACGTAAACTGTACGTTCTGGAGCAGCCCATTCCGGAGGCTCCTCCTGCCACTGCCACGCGAGCTGACCGGGATGCTTACAAGAAGCATCAAGATGACGCATTAGATGTGTCCTGTCTAATGCTCGCAACCATGAACTCTGAGCTTCAGAAGCAACATGAGTTGATGGGTGCTTACGATATGGTTGAACATCTTCGTCAACTATATCAAGGACAAGTAGGCCACTGGAAGAGGAACTTCACAGGATACCTGGAAGATCTTAACAAGAAGAGAAATAAGATTTCTACTTCAAGTATAAATGTTATAGAAGTCAACCTCTCTATTTCTTCGTCGTGGGTATTAGATACCGGATGTGCTTCGCACATTTGTATTAATGTACAAGCTCTGAGAAATAGCAGAGCATTGATGAAGGGTGAGATAGACCTACGAGTAGGCAATGGAGCACGGGTTGCTGCTATTGCTGTAGGAACTTACCATCTATCTCTGCCCTCTGGGCTAGTACTAGAATTAGATGATTGTTGTTATGTGCATGCCTTGACTAAGAACATAATTTCAGTTTCTTGTTTGGACAAGAAAGGATTCTCGTTTATAATAAAGAACAAATGTTGTTCTGTCTATTTAAACGATATGTTCTATTGTAGTGCACCTCTGATAAACGGACTCTATATTCTAGACCTTGAGAGCCCTATATATAACGTAAATACCAAGAGGTTCAAGTCAAATGACTTGAACCAAACCTATCTCTGGCACTGTCGCTTAGGTCATATAAATGACAAGCGCTTATCCCAACTCCATAAGGATGGTTTGCTGGACTCATTTGATTTTGAATCATATGAGATATGCGAGTCATGCCTACGAGGCAAGATGACCAAGACTCCCTTTAGTGGGCACAGCGAGAGAGCGACTGATTTGTTAGAACTCATACATAGTGATGTATGTGGCCCTTTCAATGTCGCTGCTAGAGGCGGTTATAGATACTTCATCACATTTACTGATGACTTCAGTAGATATGGTTATGTGTACTTGATGACACATAAGTCCGAATCCTTCGAAAAGTTCAAAGAACTCAAGAATGAAGTACAGAACCAGCTTGGCAAGAGTATTAAAATACTTCGATCAGATCGAGGTGGTGAATATTTAAGCCATGAGTTTCGTGACTATTTAGCTGAGTGTGGGATTCTATCCCAACTCACTCCTCCTGGAACACCACAGTGGAATGGTGTATCCGAAAGGAGGAATCGTACCCTATTAGATATGGTACGATCTATGATGAGTCACACAGATCTTCCGACATACCTTTGGGGCTATGCTCTAGACACGGCAGCTTTTATACTCAACCGAGTTCCATCAAAGGCCGTGATAAAGACACCATATAGGATATGGACTGGGAGAGATGCCCAGGTGTCTTTAATGAGGATTTGGGGTTGTGAGGCTTACGTACGACGTCAAGTCTCAGACAAGTTAGGACCCAAATCTGACAAGTGCTACTTTATTGGATATCCCAAGGAAACTAAGGGATATTACTTCTACATTCCCAGTCAGCACAAGATAGTTGTGGCATAGACTGGGGTCTTTCTAGAAAGGGACTTTGTTTCTAGAAAGACTAGTGGGAGCCCGTTTGATCTTGAAGAAGTTCAAGATGCGAACGATAGCACTGAAGCCTCGATGGGAGTTGAACTGGAACCACAAAGTGTTGTGGATGATGTTGTTCCACAAGGAGTTGAGGAACAACAACCAGTTCAAGTAGACATACCTATTCGCAGATCTGAGAGGGTACGTCGTCGGCCAGAGAGATATTCATTTCTCTTGTCTGACCATGATGATGTTATTTATGCTCATAGAGGATGAGCCTACCACCTATCAGGAAGCTGTGATGAGACCAGATTCCGAGAAATGGCTAGAGACCATGAGATCCAAAATGGAATCCATGTACACCAACCAAGTATGGATGGTTGATCCACCTGAAGGGGTAAAACCCATAGGGTGCAAGTGGGTCTTTAAGAGAAAGACTGACATGGATGGACTTATCTATAAGGGTCGATTGGTAGCTAAAGGTTTCAAACAGATTCAAGGTATTGACTATGATGAGACCTTTTCTCCAGTAGCGATGTTTAAGTCCATTCGGATCATGCTTGCTATTGCAGCTTACCACGATTACGAGATCTGGCAGATGGACATCAAAACTACGTTTCTGAATGGAAACCTACTCGAGGATGTGTACATGACACAGCCTGAGGGTTTTGTCGATCCACAGCATATTAGTAGAGTATGCAAGCTGCATAGGTCCATTTATGGACTAAAGCAAGCATCTCGGAGCTGGAATCTTCGATTCGATGATGCAATCAAACAGTTTGGTTTCATCAAGAACGAAGATGAACCTTGTGTCTACAAGAAGGTTGTAGGGGATATAGTTGTCTTCCTCATATTGTATGTGGATGACATACTACTCATTGGGAATGACATCCCTATGCTTCAGTCTGTCAAGACCTGGCTAGGGAGTTGCTTCTCAATGAAGGACTTAGGTGAGGCATCCCGCATTCTAGGGATTCAGATCTATAGAGATAGATCTAAAAGATTGCTTGGCCTAAGTCAGAGTACATACATTGACAAGGTACTCCTACGGTTTGCCATGCAGAACTCCAAGAAGGGATTTCTGCCGATGTCACATGGTGTGAGTCTTTCGAAGACTCAAGGTTCCTCTTCTAGAGAGGAGAGAGACCGCATGGATCAGATCCCTTATGCCTCAGCCATAGGATCGATCATGTACGCCATGTTATGTACTCGACCTGATGTCTCGTATGCTTTGAGCATGACGAGCAGATACCAGTCAGATCCAGGTGAAAGTCACTGGATAGCGGTCAAGAGTATTATTAAGTACTTAAGAAGGACTAAAGAATATTTCTTGATATATGAAGGCAATGATGAGCTAGCTGTAAAGGGTTATAGTGATGCTAGCTTCCAGACCGACCAGGATTACTATAGATCGCAGTCGGGGTTCGTATTTTGCATTAATGGTGGTGCTGTGAGCTGGAAGAGTTCGAAACAGGACACAGTAGTTGATTCTACAACAGAGGCCGAGTATATTGCTGCATCAGAGGCAGCAAAGGAGGCAGTTTGGATCCGTAAGTTCATCACTGAACTTGGGGTGGTTCCCAGTATCACTGACCCTATTGAGCTCTACTGTGACAACAATGGAGCTATAGCACAGGTGAAGGAACCTCGCTCACACTAGCGGACCAAGCATATACTACGGCGCTTCCATCTCATTCGAGAGATTATCGAGAGAGGAGATGTGAAGATTTGCAGAGTACCTACAGAGGCTAACATCGCAGATCCCTTGACCAAGGCTTTGGCACAGAGGAAGCATGATGGTCACACTAGGTCATTAGGCCTTAGAGCCTATACTGATTGGCACTAGTGCTAGTGGGAGATTGTTAGTTAGAGCCCTAGAGCCAATCATTTGATGATTGTATGGACTCATTGTATCATATTCTTGTATATTAATAAAGGCATTTGTTTGGTTATTATACTTATTTGTATTAGTGCCAAATAGACTAAGTATAATAGCGTCCTTGAGTAGAAGGTTCATATCTATATCAATCGATTAGTTGAATCGATAGTGAGATGATATAGGGAACACTACTCTAAATCATTCCTAGTCGAGTATTAACATTCAGGGACAATGTTAATGCAATAAGACTAGCATGTAGGTCAGCTCGATGACTTGATCTCACAAGTCATGGATATAGAGATATCAAGCTGACACATGGGTATACATTGGAGAATGTATACTGAATGACCCGCCATGAGAAAGTATCATGGATCGTTATATGAGTGTCATATACTTTCTCATGTGGCTATTAGTATGACTATTAGTCCTTAGACCTGAAGTCACCATGGATCCCTACATAAGGAGTTATGTACTTTGGTTTCGTCAAACGTCACCCGTAACTGGGTGGACTATAAAGGCGATTACTGGGTATGTAACGAATTATGCAGAGGGATGTGAGTGATGTAGATGTGATCTATCCCTCCTATATGACGGGAGAGACATCAGTATTCCTGATAGAGTGAGACCACGAAGTGCATGGTCATGCCCAAATGAGTCAATATGAGATATTGAGCTCATTTGATTTAGTGAGTCTACTTGGAGTTCAGGATTTAGATTGATCAGAGGATGACACGGTTTATGCCTCAGATTGATCAATCTAGATGTCTAGGATAGAAGGACAATGTCATATATTGTGAGGAGTCACAATTAGTAGTCACAAGGTGATGTCGGATCTCGACATTCTTGTAACTTGGGTAGTAATGATGTATTGCTAGATACCGCTCATTACTTATGCTTCTAAATGAGTTTAGGGGCATTGCCAACGTTACAAGAACCTATTGGGTCACACACAAAGAACAAGTGGATGGAGATTAGGTTCATATGATGAACCAAAAAGGATTAGATTCATTTGATGAATCAAATTAGATTAAGAGTAATCCTAATTGGGCTAATTGAGTTGGACTCAATTTGATTCATGTGTTCAATAAGTCTAATTTAGATTATGACTCATTGAATCAATTTAATTAAATGTATTAGATTCATTAAATTAAATTGGTTTGAATCAAATGGTTGGATTAGATCAACCTTTAGAGAGATTAAGTCAAGTTTGACTTAACTTGAGAGGAAGAGTAAGAGTCAAATTTGACTTGACCCTTTTGCCACATCATTAGTGAGTTGGTAAGATGTGGACCAATCATAAAGTGCCACATCATCAAGAGAATGCCACCTAATGGAAGTTACATTCTCTCCTTTGCTTTAATGTGGCCGGCCACATTAATGAAGGGGGTTACATTTGGTGTGGCCGGCCACTAAGGGAGGAAATGAAATTGATTTTCATTCAAGGTGAGAATTTATTCCATCTTCTCCAAGCTCTCTTCCTCAAGCTCTCCCTCTCCTCTTCTCTTGACCGAGAGTTTTTAAGCAAGAAAGAAGGAGAATGTGTTTGAGTTTCATGATGAAAAGGTAGAGTGATTGTCACATAGAATTCTCTTATCTATCTTTTCTTTTCCCAAATCCTACCCGAGAGCCCTAGAAAGTGCTAGCACACTTGGGGCTCTCTTCTCCATCTTTTGAGTGTGAGAGACACTCCTTGTTCGTGTGGATATCATTAGAGGAGTGTCTACGTTGACACTCTCGAGATCCGGCGTACCATTGGACGAGCGGGATTTGCGAGGACACGCTTCAAGGGTAAAATTCTTAACATGTAGATCTAGGAGTAGATCTAAAGTTTTGAAACTCGTACTTGTATTTCATTCGGTTTTTTTCCTTGCACGGATCTACGGCTTTGGGTGATTCGGGGTTTCCGCGACGCGAAAAGCGGTTTTCGCGGCCCGAAAAACCCAACATATATATATATATATGAACTGATGGGGGATAGACAAAAAAAACTAGATAGAACATACAATACACTTTTTCAATATAGAAAAAATTATCTAACGAATTAAACAGGTCCAAACAAACATGAGCTAGTTCATAGATCTTTGGGTTTCGATTGCCAAGGAATAGGAATAGTACAAATAAAAATCGAGGATTATGATTCCATTGCTGTCATTTCATATGTATATGGTTACAATTATTTACGTTCCCAGTGTGCCTATGATGTAGCACCGGGAGGATTTTTAGCCAGTGTGTATCATCTTACGAGAATAGAGTATGATATAGATAAACTCGAAGAAGTCTGCATAAAAGTATTTGCCCCTAGGAATAATCCTAAAATCCCGTCTGTTTTCTGGATTTGGAGAAGTGCTGATTTTCAAGAACGTGAATCTTATGATATGTTGGGAATCCTTTATTATAATCATCCACGCCTTAAACGTATTTTGATGCCTTAAAGTTGGATAGGTTGGACTGGATTCACAATAACTCTAATTCTGAATTTTTCATATTATAATTATTCATATAATATAATGGATTCGAGTCATGATTAATCGTTTGATTTGATATGTCAGTATGTATACGTATGTATTAGATATATAGGAACATCTTTTCTGTAATTTTGATAGACGGATTCCAACTACCAACGAAACGTAGTCAACTTCATTCGTTAGAACAGCTTCCATTGAGTCTCTGCACCTATCCTTTTTTTTATTCTAGTTTGATAAAACTAAGGGAAGGGGAGCCTTGGCGCAATGATAAAGTTGTTGCCATGTGACCAAAAGATCACGGGTTCGAATCCTGGAAACAGTCTTTTGCAAAAAAGCAGGGTAAGGCTGCGTACAATGGATCCTTCCCCGGAAGCCCGCATGGAGCTTCGTGCATCGGGCTGCCTTTTTTTTTTTTTTGATAAAACTAAGGATTTGGCTCAGGATTGCCCATTTTAAATTCCAAGGTTTCTCTGAATTTGGAAGTTACCACTTAGCAGGTTTCCTTACTAAGGCTCAATCCAATCAAGTCCGTAGCGTCTACCAATTTCGCCATATCCCCCTTGATACCAAGATTTAGTTGTGGGTGCTTCCACCTCTTCAACTCTTGAGGATGTGGATACTTTCACCTCTTCCTCTCTTGAAGATGTAGAAGATCTCTCATCTTCTTCTTTCTCCTCCTCTTCCTTCTTCTCCTCGAATGTTGACCTTATGTCAACATCGGATTGGTCCTTCTCTTCTTGGACCAATGAGCCCTTCTCCTTGGACTCCTCTACTCCTTGGAATTGTGACGGGTCTTCATAATAAGCAATGATCTTCTTCCAAAGATCACATGCACTTGTGCATTCACCTACACTCACAATGATATTAGAAGGTAATAGATTTAACAAAATTTTTGTTACCTCCTTATCCGCCTCCGCTTGCTCCCTTTGTTCCTCGGTCCAATGTCGAGGTCGGAGGCGCTTCCCCTTTTTGTCCTTTGGAGGCTCAAATGGATCTTCCAATGCAACCCATTGGTTCCAATCCGTTTGGAACCAAGTTTCCAATCTCGTCTTCCAATAGTTGAAATCTTCTTTGTCATACGGAGGTGGAATTCGGATATCCCATCCGAGTGGTCCTTCGGACTCCATTTTCTTCTTCCTCTAGTTTCTCACTACAACGATAACACACGGATTTACTTGGTATCCACCTCAAGATGAGGTGACTAATCCAAGGATCCACACATGACGCTATCTCCACTAATGAAACACTCCTTCTCGATCGCAGCTGGAGACGGAGAAGCCTCGTACAAACTCACACAACAACACAAACAAAACTACAAGATACAAATGAAAACACTACTTCTTGCTTATTTGTTGCTTGTTGTTGCCTCTTGAACACTCCCAAGAGACTTCAAGAACTGGTAGTAAAGATCAGAGAAAGTCGCTGAAGATCACTGTAAGCTCGCAGGAAAGAAATCGCAAAGATCTGGCAAAGAAAATGCTCCTTCCAGGCTATATACAATGCCTCCAATGGATTGAAATCAACCCCAATCGATTACCACGTCAGCACCGCTCCATCGCAGCCGTCCATCACCTACATCCTACGCAACAGTCACTTCCCAATCGATCGACCGATCGATTCAGCGCCTTTTTGTGCTCTCGCGTCCGCGTGAGAGCTTCTGCTGCCCAATCGATCGACCGATCGATTGGGACTGCCTGAATCGATCACCCGATCGATTCAGCGGCTTTCTGTGCTCTCGCGTCTGCGTGAGAGCTTCTGCTGCCCAATCGATCGGGCGATCGATTGGGAAAGTCTCTGTGCTCGCGATTTCACATCCCAATCGATCAGCCGATCGATTGGACCTTCCCACAATCGCAGCACAGTCCAATCAATCAACTGATCAATTGGACCCTGGTTCAATCGATTGCCCAATCGATTGACCAGCCTGGACTTGACTCAATCTCAAGTCCAAAGTCTCCAATCCAACTCCCAGTCAACCGTGACATGTTGGGTCTCCATGCCTAGCATTTGGCCACATCCAACCAACCTCGAATTAGCCTTCTAGCCTCCTCCATCAGCCTTACGTCCCTCGGATATCTCCCCATCCTTCACGCCTTGCCTTCAGGAGCTTCCTTCGGCCTCATCCTAGTTGTCGGGTCTTCCTTGCCAAGTTATACCAGGACTTACCTTGCCAAGACCACATGCTTGGACTTTCCAATTGCCTGGCTCCTCACCAGGACTTTCTCTTTTGCCAAGATCATACTTGGACTTTCCAACTGTCTGGTTCCTCACCAGGACTTTCTCCTTCCTAGCTCCTCACTAGGACTTTCTCGTTGCCTAGCTCCTCACCAGGACTTTCTCCTTTGCCAAGATCACACTTGGACTTTCCAACTACCTGACTCCTCACTAGGATTTTCTCCTGCCTCGCTCCTCACTAGGACTTTCCCGTTGCCTGGCTCCTCACCAAGACTTTCCAAATGCCTAACATCCAGTTAGGACTTTCCCAGTCAAGTCTCCTGTCAACCTTGACCTACTTGACTTGTATTCTCATCAACCTGGTCAATCCTTTGACCATCTCCATAACTGGACGATTGCTCCAGCAATCTCCTTATAACTGGTCAAACATCAAAACTCAAATCCTGACTCAAGCTTGACTCAACTCAAGCTTAGTCAAACTGGTCAAGCTTGATATAGGGAAATTGCCCCAACAATACTAAGTCCTAAACTTCATTTCTTTCAAACTGAGCTAGTTCCTCTTGCATAGCTATGACCCAGTCTGGGTCAAGTAAAGATTAATCTATGATTTTAGATTCAATCTTTGATATCAGAGATATTTGACTCAGGTTTCTAAAGGATGACCTAGTCTTAATTACCCTGCTGGGTAGGTTCGTTTAGGAGGTGCTAGCTATTCTGGAACCTCCCCCTGAATTATTGGCCTATATTTTCAAGTTTTAGTTCTAGGTTTATGTCTATTACTTTTATAATTATATTTAACTTGGTAATAGTCTAATTTTTGGTGGATTTTAACATATTTCGATTTTGATTTAGTTAGTCTAGGTTTGTGTTTTGAGTTTTGATTTGATTTATCAGATTTTATATAGTATATTTTATCTTTGGGTATGTAATATTAGTTAATTCCTACTTACGTTATTAAGCACCTTTTGGAACCCAATCTTTAGTTTATTGTTTGTGTTGGGTTATTAGTGATTTAAACGTTTTATTTAAACTTGACTTGTAGCCAAGTCCGATTTTATTGTAGACGACTTTTTTACTATTTAGAATAAGATCTAAATTTTTAGATCTTGTTGTAAATTTTTCTAAAAATCATTTTAATTTATTAATTTCTATTTTTAATGTTGAATTTTCCTCCTCAAGTGTTAGGTCTTGAGTTGGATTAGAATTTGTGATTTGTTCCTTGAGGTTCTGGTTTTCTCAAGGAGCAATTTATTTTTATTTTCAGTTGCAGTTAATTTCTTATCTAAACAAGCAATAATTTTAAAAAAATTCTTATTCAAATTAAGATATACCTCTTCAGGACCTCAGAAACGAATACGGACTCGTGACTCGATTCTGGTTCGGACCCGTCTTCCGATTCGTCCTTCGATTCTGCTTCTCGAGCCATCAATGCGAGGTGGCTTTGATGCTTCTGATCTTCGGCCTCCGATTCTTCTGAGGATGAGTCGCCCCAGGTCGCTTTGAGAGCCTTCTTCTTGGATGTCTTCGACTTGTCGCTCTTCAATCTCGGACACTCGTTCTTGTAGTGGTCTTTCTTATTGCATCCGAAACAAGTCACATTCCTTGATTTAGTCGGGGAGTTGATCTTCTGCAGATCTCTTTTGTTGAAGTTATTCTTCCTCTTGGTGAACATCTTCCTTACCAGGTTCACCAGGTACTCTTTATCTTCAGAATCTTGGTCGGACTCATCTCAGGTTCAAGCTTGATTTCTGTCCTTTCCTTGAAGGATCCTGCAAACAAAGCGATATCTTTCTCGATTCTGGCGTTAATCTGCTCGTGTAACTCTAGTTCACAAAATAACTCATCTAATTTCAATTTAGAGAGATTCTTCGAAATCTTGTAGGCATCCACGATGGATGCCCACAATGTATTTCGAGGAAAGACGTTTAAGGCGTACCTGATTAAGTCCTGATTCTCCATTTTGTGGCCTATCGCGTGAAGTCCGTTGAGGATGTCTTTGATCCTCGCATGAAGTTGACTTGTCTTTTTTCCTTTCTGTATTTTAATATTAAATAATTTATTTAGAAAGAGATCACGCTTAGTTACCTTGACGTCGCTCGTTCTTTCGTGTAGTTCGACCAGCTTGTCCCATAATTCCTTCACATTTTGCTGCGATCCTACTCGGTTCAGCTCTTCCCTCGTCACCCGCATTGTAGTGTGTTGAGAACTAAGTCTGTCAAGGATTTCTTTTTCATATCCGGAGTCCACTGTTCTGGGTCTAGTGGATTTTCGAAGTTGTCGACCAACACCTTGTAGCCTCTAGTGACATTGAACCATTGGTCGAAGTCGGTCTTCAAGTAGATCTCCATTCGCTTCTTCCAGTAGGGGAAGTCAACCCCGTTGAATAGAGGAGGACGAACTGTGCTGAAGCCTTCGACTTGAGACATTTTTACCTTGAACATACACATAAAAAATAAGAAATCCCAAGACTTAGTCTTAGATCAATAGTGCGGTATTTAAAAAAATATCTAAGACTGAATTAGTGTTGCACCAATTCAGATTAATTGCTACGAGAAATTTTTCAAAAAGGTAATGATACTAGTTTGGATTAAAATGTAAAACTGAAAATCGAAAAGAAATGAAAAAAATTTCACCCCTTTGTCTGATTGGTGGTTGCACTGATACCACTTGTTGGATCGTGAAAGTCGATAGACAAGGGTGAATATCGATCGAGAAATTTTAACCGAGTACGCAGCGGAAAAATGAAAATAAAACAATGCTCCTACGCCTACTCCTACTCCAAACCAATTTACTTGATTCGGAGCTTTGGTCGACTCCTACTCCAAGGCCCGCATTCATCGAGTACTTTCATTGGGCAATCACTAATAATTCGTAAAAAGGTTTACAAAGTTGAGTACAAAAACTATAAAAAAATGAACCGCAGGTTGTTGAAGAAGCAACGTCGGAGGAGAACAACGCAGAAGAGCAAATGTCATTGTTGTTGTCTGAAACTCTAGAGAAGACCTCCTTATATAGGAAGCTCCGGGCGTCCGGATCCCTTTCGGGCGCTTGGACTGTGATGTAGCCCAACCAACCAGAGCGCTCCATGTTGCGACGTCGCTTGGGGAAAACTTTTGCATTCCAGGTGCTCGGACCTCCGGGCGCCCGGATCCCTTCTGAGCGCCCGGACCCCATTTTCCAGCAAGCTTCTCTCCCTGCAAGAAAATGTTAGTCCAAAGCACAATGCAAATTATATTACTCTACAAAACAAAGTGTTAGCACAGTTATAATAAACAAACAGAGTATTAATTAGATTTCGTCTCACCGAGACCAGAATCTAGTCAAGATTTCAATTTAGAGTTCTGAAATGGTTCTAAGTTGGATCGGCGCCTAAGTTCCCTTCCCAGGAACGCGTCCCCACCGTCCCTCCCCTCCAGTGACTTACCTTAACTTACCTGCCAAAGCCCGGTCAGCCCTTCGACCAGTCTGGACTTCGTGCAAGACGTCCGGTCAACCCTTCGACCCGTCTGGACTTCGTGCCAGACATCCGGTCAGCCCTTCAACCTGTCTGGACTTCGTTCCAGCTATCCGATCAGCCCGTCGACCTAGCTGGACTTTGTGCCAGACATCCGGTCACCTCGTCAACCTGTCTGGACTTCGTGCTAGTTATTCGGTCAGCTCGTCGACCTAGCTGGGATTCTCCTGCACACTTGGTCAAAGCATTAGATCATAATAAAACTAACTTAACCTACTTTGTCATTCATCAAAACCTAAGTTAGATCGTTAGTGCTAACCTCACCAACAACGACCACACATGTATCTTTGATATATATTTAATCCAAAGCATGGTGAGGCTCTCACTTGTTGGTTCTTCATTGAATTAGAACTTATCAAGGCATTTCCTTGTGGCGTTCGAAGACTTATCAACCTCCATCCCAAGGTTGTGGCGTCTTCCATCTTCTATACCAAGGTTCATGCTTTCCTAAGGATTAGATCGAGGTTCTTTTCATCAATCTTATCGATTTAGTTCTTTCTTTTTTCTTCCATTCGTTGTGGGTTCTTGAGATATTTTTTCTACAACGAATGAAAGAAAGAAAGAACTAAATCGATAAGATTGATGAAAAGAACATCGACCCAATGCTTAGGAAAGCATCAACCTTGGTATAGAAGATGGAAGACGCCACAACCTTAGGATGGAGGTTGATAAGTCTTCGAACGCCACAAGGAAATGCCTTGATAAGTTCTAATTCAATGAAGAACCAACAATTGAGAGGCTCACCATGCTTTGGATTAAATATATATCAAAGATACATATGTGATCGTCACCCCCTTTATTTATAGCTATAAGGTGACCAAAAAATCCTAAAAGGACAAAAGGAAGTTCATTTAGTAAAGACTTATGTAGACTACTTAGCCATTTTAAGCTTATGGTTTTATTACAACCCAAATAAAAGTAAAAATTGAGTCTAAATTGAGCCTACAAATCCCTACTACATAGACATGAGACTTAAGTGCTAATTAAGCTCATCTAATACTTGAATTAGGTTGACTATGCCGAATGACTTGCTCTTAGTCAAACCTTCTTCAATGGTAGCTTTGGCCTTCACATCTTCAATTAGTACATTAAGTGCTTTCTTCATCTTTCTAGCCTTAGCTCTTGTAATTGTGCCTCCATTGATGCATAATGGATTATCATTAACATTTAGAGTAGGTTGACCATGATCCATATCGTTAGCTTGTTGCTCTCTTTCTTTGATTCCATCAGTTGGGAAGTCGGCTTAAGAAAGGTCCGAAGAACTTTACCAACCTAGTACTAGGATAAACGTTTAGCCAAACTGTTGGATTTTTCGGGCCGCGAAAACCGCTTTTTCGCGTCGCTGAAACCTCGAAACCCCCATGCCACCGGATCCGTGCGAAGTAAAACTTTCGAAAACATTACGAGTACGAGTTTTATGCTAGTTCTAAACTAGATTTACAAGGAGAAAATCTTTTACCCTTGATGCGTGCCCTTTACGAATCCCGCTCTTCCAAGTGATGCCGGATCTCGAGGTTGTCAAGTGTGCAACCCTCTAGAAGTATCCACACGAACTATTAGGTGGAGAAAACCTAACACAAAGGTGTGCGTGCTAGCGCCTTGGTAAGGTTCGGCCAAGAGAGGAGAGGGAGAGCAAGAAGAGAGAGCTTGAGGAAGAAGATGATGTGAATGAGCCTTGAATGAAAAATGAATTCCATTCACAATCAAAAGTGGTCGGCCACCTTCATGGAGTGTAACTCCTTCTCATTTAATGTGGGCGGCCACATTAAATTGAAAGGGAATTTGTAACCCCCATTAGGTGGCACACACATGTGCTAAACATGATGATGTGGCACATCATCATTGGCCACTTAATGTCAAGTCACAAATGATGTGGCATAAAGTCAAGTCAAACTTGACTCTTCCTCTTCCTCTCAAGTCAAGTCAAACTTGACTTAATCTCTCTCATGGTTGATCTAATCCAACCATTTAATTCAAGTCAATTTAATATAATGAATCTAATTCATTTAATTAAATTGATTCAATGAGTCACAATCTAAATTAGACTCATGGAACACATGAATCAACTTGAGTCCAACTCAATTAGCCCAATTAGGATTTCTCTTAATCCAATTTGATTCATCACATGAATCTAATCCTCTTGGTTCATCATATGAACCTAATCTCCATCTAATTGTCCTTAGTGTGTGACCCTATAGGTTTTTGTAACGTTGGCAATGCCCCTAAACTCATTTAGGAGCATAAGTAATGAGTGGTATCTAGCAACACATCATTACTACCCAAGTTACAAGAATGTTGAGATCCAACATCACCTTGTGACTACTAATTGTGACTCCTCACAAAATATGACAAGTGTCCATCTATCCTAGACATCTAGATTGATCAATGTGAGGCATAGAACGTGTCATCCTCTGACCAATCTAAATCTTGAACTCCAAGTAGACTCACTAAATCAAATGAGCTCAATATCTCATATTGACTCATTTGGGCATGGCCATGCACTTCGTGGTCTCACTCTATCAAGAATATCGATGTCGCTCCCGTCATATAGGAGGGATAGATCCCATCTACATCACTCACATCCCTCTGCATAATTTGTTACATACCCAGTAATCACTTTTATAGTCCACCCAGTTACGAGTGACGTTTGACGAAACCAAAGTAAATAACTCCTTATGTAGGGATCCATGGTGACTTCAGGTCTAAGGATTAGTAGTCATACTAATAGCCACATGAGAAAGTATATGACACTCATATAACGATCCATGATACTTTCTCATGGCGGGTCATTCAGTATACATTCTCCAATGCATACCCATGTGTCAACTTGATATCTCTATATCCATGACTTGTGAGATCAAGTCATCGAGTTGACCTACATGCTAGTCTTATTGCATTGACATTGTCCCTGAATGTTAATACTCGACTAGGAATGATTAAGAGTAGTGTTCCCTATATCATCTCACTATCGATTCAACCAATCGATTGATATAGGTAAGAACCTTCTACTCAAAGACGCTATTATACTTAGTTTATTTGACACTAATACAAGTAAGTATAATAACCAAAACAAATGTCTTTATTTATTTAAGAATATGATACAACAAATCCATAATACAATTATCAAATGATTGGCTCTAGGGCTCTAACTAACACAAACAATCAGAGGTTAAGGTATAAAGGATCTACACTTAATGATATGAATTCTTGTAATGTATGAGTCTTACAAGTAAAATAAAAGTAACATAGGTAAAAGAAGATTAAAGAATATGATACAACAAGTCCATAATACTGTCACGCCCCGGAGGAGTCCCTGTCCGAGAAAATTTCGGCAACATCTCCCCTGTACGACGAACAATCTGAAACTTTTCTACATCCTCATATACCTCAGCCACATACGGCTGGAATAATAACATGTAAATAAACCATCACCACGCAGTTTATATAAATATAAGCAAACCAAAGCAGCAATACCATGACTTAAAATCAACCCTACTCAACTACACTCGTAAAGCTCAAATCCGACGATAAGATCAACTTACCTCTTCTGCCGTCCAGGCAGGCATGTAGTAGAACAAATCCAAACCATACAAAAATCCATCGATCATAAGAATCCATACAATATCCAAATCCTCAAATAGAATAAGTCTAACACAGTCTAAATAAGAAACCAAAAGATAAATACAACTTGTGGTCTGCAAGGGACTAGCAACTGGAACTCTCTCCTGACAGCATCAACTTGAAAAATAACAACAATGGAGGCGGGGTGAGTCCAACACTCAGCAGGTACAACTGATATACAAAGTAAGGAAATAACACCTAGCACTAATCATGCGTACAGTCTCCTGATGTAATAAAGGTAAATGCAAACTGAAGTAAACAGGAGAATACTGTACTAACCAGGACCGGGGTATAAGGACAAACAGTCCGAGTGATATGGAAATCCTGTATGCATGTCAAACATAGGTATCCAAACAATATGCAGCATATAAATGCAGCAAACACAAACACAAGCAATAAATGCATCATGCATATAATGCCAATGATGCGTCCTGGTCACCCCTGACGCCAGTCGATCATCTCACACAATAGTGAGGCCGAGTGGGTAGGGCTGTGACAACCGTGCACTCTGTCGTCACTACTCCTGATGAGTGACCGAGTGGACGGGATGCTGTCGGAGTACACCTATCCTCCTACCCCAAATCATAAATGGGGGAGCGCAATGCTCTCAACTCCCGGTACACGATGACGGGGAGGAATCCCTGCTGGATAACACGTTGTGTCACAATACCCATGAGCGGACCAACGGTGCCTAACAGAGTCCCTGCTGCAACACACTCTGCCTGAACCAACCACTAACCCATGAGTGATGGTGTGTGCATATCTATGTAACTGGCGATGTGCTCAACAATAATGGAGCAAACTATCGCACAGCATGCAATCATGCAAATGGTGCATGGCACTAACCACAAAATATCTTGACCTAATCCATATATATATAAAAGTGCATCATAGGTCAACGAATCAACTCAAATCAAAGGTACACAGAAGGTATAAAACCTAGGTCCTGAACATGGTGAAGCATGGTATATCACTACCCCTATAAGCATGTATCAACAGGTAAGGAATACATGAGATGCAAAACAAACAATCAATCAATCATGTAACAATTTTCGGGTAGTGATTAACCGGAATAAATAAAAACATAATTAATGTAATTTGTTATATTCACTACTATGTATATCAAATGACATAAGTCAAAAGTACCCGCCTCCGATAAAACGGTCCAATCCGGTAATCAAGATACTCGTCGAGATACCGTCCCGAATCAAAGTCCTGTGTCGAACATATAGATATATTTTATTTAGCTACAATTCAAATGAATTTAAATAGCTTAATAAAATCCACGAAACTAAATTAGGGAAAACCCTAATTAACATAACCAATTGCCTACTCCAAAATTAAATCTAACCATTGACTAAGGTTAATGGTCTTAACCCTAATCGTGCCATTAGATTAATTTTAAACCAACTCAATCTACAACAAGGATCCGCCATCAATGTATCATCCTAATAACCAATTCAAATCCTAGTTCTGATGAAAATTTCCAATTAGATCAACCCAGATATAACCTAATACCCTATACAAAATTTATACAGCATGGAACATCCTCCATAGGAACCCAACAAAAATCACTAAACATGCTCACCTAAGTGTACGAATAATGATCAGATTCCCCAGCTCCAACAACAGCTTAATCCCGTTGACACCAAACCTAGAAATCAATCAACCACATCCGTGAGTTATTTTTGCATCCAACCAGTGATCAAATACAAAGAAACAACAAAGGTAAGCTGCTCACCTCACTCACCAGCAAGGGGAAAACCTAGGGCACGGCAGTGAAGGCCAAATTAGGGCTCGGCAGATTTAGGGCGAGAAGCTAGGCGGCGATCAACCAAACAGCGCACAAGGGAGGGCTGCAGTGGCCGATTGCTGATCCAGGGCACGGCTTGGAGATGACTTCCGGCCGAGAGGTGAGGAGGTGGAGAGGCTAGGCTCGGCGCTGCTCGGCTGTGGCCGGCGACGAAGAGTGGCTGTCGAAGGTGAGACAGTGAGGATGGGGCGTCGCGCGGGCACAAGCACAGAGAGGAGAAGGCGTCGGCTTCTCCCTTGGTCCGGGGCTTATGCACGCGTGGGAGAGGAGAGGAGGGAACCGCCGAGTGGCCGACGGTTAGGGCAAGGTGGAGCGGCACTGGGCGAGGCGGCTCGGGTGCGCGAGGGAGAGGGAAAAGGAACAGTGAAAAAAAAAACAAAGAAAAAGAAAAAGGAAAAAGGAAAAAGGAAAAAGAAATTTAAAACTTTTCCTCATTAAAATAGGGTAGCCTAAACAGGCTTTTCCGGGCCCCGTTTTTATCCCCGTGAACTCGTCCATACGAGCTTCGAAAAATTCCCAAAAAATTTCAAAAAATTCCGGAAAATTCCCTTATTAATATTCGCCTATTTCTAGTATTTTACATTTTCCCTCACTAATAAAAATTTGGCCCCCAAATTTCGTTATCTTCCATCAGCAAATACTAATAACAGGTAAAGAGTATAAATGCTGAACGGTAAACTAAATCACATACCTCAAGGGAAAAGATGGGGGTATCGAGCTCGGATAGTATCCTCGAGCTCCCAAGTAGCCTCCTCATCCGAATGATGCTGCCATCCGATTTTAACCAGCCGGATAGTCTTGTTCCGCAATTGACGCTCTTTTCGGTCCAAAATCTATACCGGAACCTCCTCATAAGTAATGTCAGGCTGAACTGGAACTGGAATATCTGTCAGCACATGCGTCGGGTCAGGTACGTATCTCCATAGCATAGATACGTGGAATACATCGTGGACACCTGCCAGGGACGGTGGTAGTGCTAGCCGGTAAGCTACCGCTCCGATCGTCTCCAAGATCTCGAAAGGCCAATGTATCGCGGAGCTAGCTTACCTCTGAGGCCAAATCTCTTCACCCCTTTCGTGGGTGAAACTCGCAGAAATACATGGTCGCCAACAGAGAACTCTAGTGGTCTGCGTCTCCGATCAGCATAACTCTTCTGGCGGTCCTGCGCCTCTGACATCCTCTGTCTGATAGTACGGACCAACTCTGCATCCTACTGAACTCTATGAGGTCCCAACATCTGGGCCTCTCCAACCTCATCCCAGAGGACGGGTGTCCGATAAGGTCTACCATACAACGCCTCAAACAGTGCCATCTAGATAGCCGAATGAAAGCTGTTGTTGTAAGCAAACTCTACCAACGGCAGATGGTCCTCCCAATTGCCTCCGAAATCCATAACACATGACCTCAACAGATCCTCTAAAGTCTGAATGGTCCGCTCTAACTGTCCATCTATCTATGGATGGAAGGCTGTACTGAAACGGAGCTGTGTGCCCAAGGCCTGCTGCAGACTCTGCCAGAAACGAGACGTGAACCGTGGATCTCTATCGGAAATGATACTCAACGGAACACCATGTAGTCTGATAATCTCCCGACAATACAGATCTGCCAATCGATCCAGAGGATCAGTCCTCCGGATCGCTAAGAAGTGCGCGAATTTGGTTAATCGATCAACGATTACCCAAATCGCGTCATGGCCTCGTCGTGTCCTCGGCAACCCTACCACAAAGTCCATGATAATGTGATCCCACTTCCACTCAGGAATAGGAATCCGCTGAAGTAATCCTACAGGTCTCTGGTGCTCAGCCTTCACCTGCTGACAAACAAGACATCTTGCTACGAAATTTGCGATGTCTTTCTTCATATCGTTCCACCAGTAGGAACGTCTCAAATCTCGATACATGCGGGTCCCGCCTGGATGGATCACAAATCGAGAGCGATGAGCCTCCTGAAGTAGCTCCCGTAAGACCAGATAAGACTGAGATACACATAATCTGCTTCGGAAGTATATAATACCCGCTTCATCTCGGGGAAACTTAGTCTGCTGCCCGGAAGCTATCCGGCTGTCAATGGACCGTAAATACTGATCTCCAACCTGGCCTCCTGAATCCTCATCCTGATCGAGGATTGAGCAACCATGGTAACCAAAAATACCTTGCTTTGTCTGTTCCTGCTCCTCAAGGTCTAATTCGGAGAAACTCTGAACCAAGTCTGTAAATAAAACTCGGTGGCAAGCTAAAGTCCCTCCGGACTTCCTGCTAAGTGCGTCGGCAACCATATTAGTTTTCCCCGGGTGATAGTCAATCGTACAGTCATAATCCTTCAGGAACTCCATCCATCTCCTTTGTCGGAGATTAAGTTCCTTCTAAGTAAACAAATCTTTGAGACTCTTATGGTCAGTGAGAATCTCAAATGTAACGCCATATAAATAATGTTGTCAAATCTTCATGGCAAAAATAATGGCGACCTGCCCAGATCATGTACAGGGTAGATCTTCTCATGCTCCTTCAACCGACTAGAAGCATAGGAGACTACCATATCATGCTGCATCAGAACAGCGCTCAAACCCTGAATAGATGCGTCGGTGCAGAGGACATATCCGTCCTCTCCAGAAAGTGAAAATTCAAAATCGAAGCCGACACTAGTCTCCGCTTTAGCTCCTAGAAGCTGGTCTTATCATCCTCAGTCCATGTGAACTTCACGCCTTTCCAGGTCAGGCGTGTCAGTGACATAGCTATCCGAGAGAAACCCTCAACGTATCTCCGGAAATATCGAGCCAAACCAAGAAAGTTGCGAGCCTCTTCTATAGACTTCGTCTACTTCCAACGGTAACAACCTCGATCTCCTGTGGAACCACGATATACTCCTACTGGTGACCGTGTGTCTCAAACATCTCACAGAAGACAATCAAAATACGCACTACTGATCTTCACATCTAGACGTTTCCATCGAAATATCTCTAGAACTATGCAAAGATGATGTGCGTGATACACCTCAGATCAGGAATAAAACACCACGTCGTCAATAACGATAATGAATTCTGATCCAATATCCTAGGGATACCCAAATCATCTAGTCCATGAAAACATCTAAAGGCTCCATAAGCCCTAATGGTAAAACCAATACACATAATGTCCGTATCACAGACATTCCCAATCCATAAGATCCTCGACAATAAACAGATCTGATCACCAACGATATAAATCACCAAAGAATAAATCCTCCAGTGTAAGAGCAACGCTCCATCACACGAAATACCACATATGTGGGAGCAACGCTCTACCACAAGAAATCCTCAATATGTGGGAGCAACGCTCCACCACAAATAATCCGAAATATGTATCCACAATAAATATGGGAGCAATGCTCCGCTACAACCAATCCGCAATATGTGGGAGAACAACCTAAGTGCCCAAAGCACCTAACTATCTAACCAGTGACTATCTGGGGTCGCTCTACCACAGATCACTGTGGGCAGCCAAAGGTATAAACAACCTAGTAAATAAATCAAATCCATAGTCAACTCTATCATCATCCTAGTGGGTTGGTCACCCACTAATAGGAGAATTAGTTGACAGGGTTATACAACCAATAACCTAATGTAGACACTCAGCATTCTACATTCAACTTATGTAAAATCATCATGATGCTACTCACCATACACCTGGCACAGGTATAATTCAGTGTGATACCTCCAACAATACCTACCGCACCCGTGTGCATATATCAACATAGGTATAATCGACAATACACCTCAAACAACCTCACATTGCATATATACACCTATGCCAAGAGTATAATCAACGTAATACTTCCAACAAAGCCATAATAGACACGAGTATACACACAGAACAAACATAATCAACAAGATACCTCGAACATTACACCGAACACATTTGCACATATCACAACTCAGATTAAATCGATAAGATACCTCCAATAAAACACTCAAACATATGTGCACATTTCACAACATAGATTTAATCGACGAAATACCTCCAATAAACAATCAGACATGTATGCCTAACCCCTCGGGTATAATCTACTAGAAACCCACTACGTGCAATTTAAACCGTCTATCAAGAACTCCTACAACACATAATAATCATATGAACACACCTCATAGATATGCAAAAATCAACATACTTAATCCAATCAACCTGACATTCCCTATTTTACCTTCTATGTTATCCAAATCCGACACAATACTCAACCATTTTTATCCAGCCTTGACATTGATGAAAAATTGGTTACATTTAACACTTCAATAAAATTTATATCCCCAAAAATATCAGCCCACATAATATCAGATGAATAAATCTCTACTCCCCATGAGAGCAAATTAACATTCAAAACATCAAATCATTATTTATCCACATAGTCCAATATCAGAGAAAACAAATATCAATTTTATCCTCCTGTTAACTAACCACAACTAATCAGATTTATTAAAATTCATAGGCACACTCAACCGTAAACTCTCTAGCACCCGATTTATAATCTGATCACCAACTATAATCATCAAACCTGCAAATATCATACATGACACTCACTATGTCACCATCAATGACAACCCAAATAATAGATCATCAAAATAATTATCTACTAATAGATCATCAAAACAAATATCTAGAAATAGATCATCAGACAACCACATAACATTTACTCTCATAAATCATTAGAAATCAACACATCACAATATCTGATCTCACAATATTCCTTAACCTCAAATCATTCTCAACAATGATCAAACATGATAACTCCCCAAATGACCAATTTTCATCGTATCGGATACCCTAATATCCAAAAGATATGAGTATATAAAAACTCTACATGGCTAAGTCAACAGGAATATGTAGGTATCATCCATTAGCCAGCTAACAATAGCAGAGGCTGTTATGTGCCTCCATCTCCTACTAGTAGTAACAGAAGCTGAAACTACTGATGGTATGATATAAAAAATCACCAGAGACTATAATCCTTGATCTTTATTAAGGTCAACCATGCTCAATGGCTAACCCATCACATATAATATGTGTTACAACAACCAGACAGGTACTAAATAAAGAATGCTAATACATGTCATAAACTATAAAATTAAACATCATACCTATATGCTGTCTGGAGATGTTCCATCGCTGTCCAGTCCCCAACTTCTGACCTCAAAATTCTGAACATGATAATCACCGAAAATACATATAAATCCGAAACGGAAATCCATAACATATACATAATGGAAAATCCGTGCAATCCAAAATAACTACCCAGTTTGACTCGCAAACTTGGGTTAACCCAAAAATCTATAACACCAAAAGCAGGTGACATAACCGCTCTGATACAAATAAATTGGTATCAGTTAAATCTCAAAAATCCGTAACACAAAAAACAACAAGTATCGCCAAACTTGGCGCTCTGATACCAAATAAATTGGTATAAGGTTATCCCAAATATCCAAAATACGAAAACAAAGGATCGTAAAACTTAAGCTCTGATACCACTAAATTGTCACGCCCCGGAGGAGTCCCTGTCCGAGAAAATTTCGGCAGCATCTCCCCTGTACGACGGACAATCTGAAACTTTTCTACATCCTCATAAACCATCAGCCACATGCGGCTGGAATATAAGCAAACGAAAGCAGCAATACCATGACTCAAAATCAACCCTACTCAACTACACTCGTAAAGCTCAAATCCGACGATAAGATCAACTTACCTCTTCTGCCGTCTAGGCAGGCATGTAGTAGAACAAATCCAAACCATACAAAAATCCATCGATCATAAGAATCCATACAATATCCAAATCCTCAAATAGAATAAGTCTAACACAGTCTAAATAAGAACCAAAAGATAAATACAACTTGTGGTCTGCAAGGGACTAGCAACTGGAACTCTCTCCTGACAGCATCAACCTGAAAAATAACAACAATTGAGGTGGGGTGAGTCCAACACTCAGCAGGTACAACTGATATACAAAGTAAGGAAATAACACCTAGCACTAATCATGCGTACAGTCTCCTGATGTAATAAAGGTAAATGCAAACTGAAGTAAACAGGAGAATACTGTACTAACCAGGACCGGGGTATAAGGACAAACAATCCGAGTGATATGGAAATCCTGTATGCATGTCAAACATAAGTATCCAAACAATATGCAGCATATAAATGCAGCAAACACAAACACAAGCAATAAATGCATCATGCATATAATGCCAATGATGCATCCTGGTCACCCCTGACGCCAGTCGATCATCTCACACAATAGTGAGGCCGAGTGGGTAGGGCTGTGACAACCGTGCACTCTGTCGTCACTACTCCTGATGAGTGACCGAGTGGACGGGATGCTGTCAGAGTACACCTATCCTCCTACCCCAAATCATAAATGGGGGAGCGCAATGCTCTCAACTCCCGGTACACGATGACGGGGAGGAATCCCTGCTGGATAACACGTTGTGTCACACTACCCATGAGCGGACCAACGGTGCCTAACAGAGTCCCTACTGCAACACACTCTGCCTGAATCGACCACTAACCCATGAGTGTTGGTGTGTGCAGATCCATGTAACTGGCGATGTGCTCAACAATAATGGAGCAAACTATCGCACACATGCAATCATGCAAATGGTGCATGGCACTAACCACAAAATATCCTGACCTAATCCATATATATATAAAAGTGTATCATAGGTCAACGAATCAACTCAAATCAAAGGTACACAGAAGGTATAAAACCTAGGTCCTAAACATGGTGAAGCATGATATATCACTACCCCTATAAGCATGTATCAACAGGTAAGGAATACATGAGATGCAAAACAAATAATCAATCAATCATGTAACAATTTTCGGGTAGTGATTAACCGGAATAAATAAAAACATAATTAATGCAACTTGTTATATTCACTACTATGTATATCAAATGACATAAGTCAAAAGTACCCGCCTCCGATAAAACGGTCCAATCCGGTAATCAAGATACTCGTCGAGATACCGTCCCGAATCAAAGTCCTGTGTCGAACATATAGATATATTTTATTTAGCTACAATTCAAATGAATTTAAATAGCTTAATAAAATCCACGAAACTAAATTAGGGAAAACCCTAATTAACATAACCAATTGCCTACCCCAAAATTAAATCTAACCATTGACTAAGGTTAATGGTCTTAACCCTAATCGTGCCATTAGATTAATTTTAAACCAACTCAATCTACAACAAGGATCCGCCATCAATGTATCATCCTAATAACCAATTCAAATCCTAGTTCCGATGAAAATTTCCAATTAGATCAACCCAGATATAACCTAATACCCTATACAAAATTTATACAGCATGGAACATCCTCCATAGGAACCCAACAAAAATCACTAAACATGCTCACCTAAGTGTACGAATAATGATCAGATTCCTCAGCTCCAACAACAGCTTAATCCCGTTGACACCAAACCTAGAAATCAATCAACCACATCCGTGAGTTATTTCTGCATCCAACCAGTGATCAAATACAAAGAAACAACAAAGGTAAGCTGCTCACCTCACTCACTAGCAAGGGGAAAACCTAGGGCTCGGCAGATATAGGGCAAGAAGCTAGGCGGCGATCAACCAAACAGCGCACAAGGGAGGGCTGCAGTGGCCGATTGCTGATCCAGGGCACGGCTTGGAGATGACTTCCGGCCGAGAGGTGAGGAGGTGGAGAGGCTAGGCTCGGCGCTGCTCGGCTGTGGCCGGCGACGAAGAGTGGCTGTCGAAGGTGAGACAGTGAGGATGGGGTGTCGCGCGGGCACAAGCACAGAGAGGAGAAGGCGTCGGCTTCTCCCTTGGTCCGGGGCTTATGCACGCGTGGGAGAGGAGAGGAGGGAACCGCCGAGTGGCTGACGGTTAGGGCAAGGTGGAGCGGCGCTGGGCAAGGCGACTCGGGTGCGCGAGGGAGAGGGAAAAGGAACGGCAAAAAAAACAAAGAAAAAGAAAAAGGAAAAAGGAAAAAGAAATTTAAAACTTTTCCTCATTAAAATAGGGTAGCCTAAACAGGCTTTTCCGGACCCTGTTTTTATCCCCGTGAACTCGTCCATACGAGCTCCGAAAAATTCCCGAAAAATTTCCAAAAATTCCGGAAAATTCCCTTATTAATATTCGCCTATTTCAGGTATTTTACAAATACAATCATCAAATGATTGACTCTAGGGCTCTAACTAACAATCTCCCACTAACACTAGTGACAATCAGTGTAGGCTCTAAGCCCCAACGACCTAGTGTGACCATCATGCTTCCTCTATGCCAAAGCGTTGGTCAAGGGATCTGTGATGTTAGATTCTGTAGGTACTCTGTATATCTTCATATCTCCTCTCTCGATAATCTCTCGAATGAGATGGAAGCGCCGTAGTATGTGTTTGGTCCGCTGGTGTGAGCGAGGTTTCTTAGCCTGTGCTATAGCTCCATTGTTGTCACAATAGATCTCAATAAGGTCAGCGATACTAGGAACCACCCCAAGTTCAGTGATGAATTTGCGGATCCAAACTGCCTCCTTTGCTGCCTCTGATGCAACAATGTACTCGACCTCTGTCGTAGAATCAGCTACTATGTCCTGCTTCGAACTCTTCCAGCTCACAGCACCACCATTTATGCAAAACACGAACCCCGACTGCGATAGATAATCATCCTGGTCGGTCTGGAAGCTGGCATCATTGTAACCCTTTACAGCTAGCTCATCATTGCCTCCATATATCAAGAAATATTCTTTAGTCCTTCTCAAGTACTTAAGAATATTCTTGACCGCTATCCAGTGACTTTCACCTGGATCTGACTGGTATCTGCTCGTCATGCTCAAAGCATACGAGACATTAGGTCGAGTACATAACATGGCGTACATGATAGATCCTATGGCTGAGGCATAAGGGATCTAATCCATGCGGTCTCTCTCCTCTCTAGAAGAGGGACCTTGAGTCTTCGAAAGACTCACGCCATGTGACATCGGCAGAAATCCCTTCTTGGAGTGTTAGTTAGTGCCCTAGAGCCAATCATTTGATAATTGTATGGACTCATGTATATAATATTCTTGTATATTAATAATGGCTTTTGTTTGGTTATTATACTTATTTATATTAGTGCCAAATAGACTAAGTATAATAGCGTCCTTGAGTAGAAGGTTCATACCTATATCAATCGATTAGTTGAATCGATAGTGAGATGATATAGGGAACACTACTCTAAATCATTCCTAGTCGAGTATTAGCATTCAGGGACAATGTTAATACAATAAGACTAGCATGTAGGTTAGCTCGATGACTTGATCTCACAAGTCATGGATATAGAGATATCAAGCTGACACATGGGTATGCATTAGAGAATGTATACTGAATGACCCGCCATGAGAAAGTATCATGGATCGTTATATGAGTGTCATATACTTTCTCATGTGGCTATTAGTGTGACTATTAGTCCTTAGACCTGAAGTCACCATGGATCCCTACATAAGGAGTTATGTACTTTAGTTTCGTCAAACGTCACCCGTAACTGGGTGGACTATAAAGGCGATTACTGGGTATATAACGAATTATGTAGAGGGATGTGAGTGATGTAGATGGGATCTATCCCTCCCATATGACGGGAGCGACATCGGTATTCTTGATAGAGTGAGACCACTAAGTGCATGGTCATGCCCAAATGAGTCAACATTAGATGTTGAGCTCATTTGATCGAGTGAGTCTACTTGGAGTTCAAGATTTAGATTGATTAGAGGATGACACGGTCTATGCCTCTCATTGATCAATCTAGATGTCTAGGATAGAAGGACACTTGTCATTATTTTGTGAGTAGTCACAATTGGTAGTCACAAGGTGATGTCGGATCTCGACATTCTTGTAACTTGGGTAGTAATGATGTGTTGCTAGATACCGCTCATTACTTATGCTCCTAAATGGGTTTAGGGCATTGCCAACGTTACAAGAACCTATAGGGTCACACACTTAGGACAATTAGGTGGAGATTAGGTTCATTTGATGAACCAAGAGGATTAGATTCATTTGATGAATCAAATTGGATTAAGAGTAATCCTAATTGGGCTAACTTGAGTTCGACTCAAGTTGATTCATGTGTTAAATGAGTCTAATTTAGATTTTGACTCATTGAATCAATTCAATTTAATGAATTAGATTCATTATATTAAGTTGGCTCGAATCAAATGGTTGGATTAGATCCACCATGGTAGAGATTGAGTCAAGTTTGACTTGACTTGAGAAGGAAGACCAAAGGTCAATTTTGACTTGACCTTTTGCCACCTCATTGGTGAGTTGGCATTAGGTGGACCAATAATGATGTTCCACATCATCATGGGTGCCACCTCATGGAAGTTACAAAGCCACTCTCTTAATGGTTTCATATTAATTGCAATTAATGCAATTAATTGGTAATGGTTTCATATTAATTGCAATTAATGCAATTAATTGGTGAGTTTTTGAAAGTCGTCGGCCACTTGGTTTTTGGGTGGGAATTTCATTTTTCCATTCAAGTGGTGTAACTTCTTCTTCTTCCTTGTGTTCTTCCTCTCAAGCTCTCCCTCTCCCTCTTCTCCTCCCTTGGCCGAACCACATAGGTGCTAGCACACCTTGGTTTTTGGTCATCTCCATCTAGTGTGTCCGTGTGGATACTTCTAGAGGACCGGCGCTTGACGGTCTTGAGATCCGGCATCATTTGGACGAGCGGGAACGCGAAGGGCATCGCTACAAGGGTAAACATTTTTCTCGTAGATCTAAGTAGTAGATCAGTTTTTGAACTCGTACAAGAAATAGTTTTTCGAATTTTGTATACGAATCTTTGCACGGATCTACGGCTTTGGGTCCTTCGGGGTTTCCGCGACGCGAAAAAGCGATTTTCGTGTCCCGAAGAACCCAACAGTGGTATCAGAGCCACGTGCAAAGACTTGTACGAGTTAGTTTTTAGTTTTTGGAAAACAAAACTTCTGTGATTTTCTGTAAAAATTCAATTTTTAAGTTTTTATGGGTAATTTTTCCTTATAGGCGAAGCACAAGTGTCTCGGCACTTGTAGGCTTCGGCTATCGGGAAGAATTTTCCCAAACGGCTTCGTTTCGACCCAAAATCTTTTGGGACAGCGGACTCGGGTGCCTTTAGATCGCAACGGAGCAACTCACGATGGTTAGATCGTGGGTAGGGGCGCTGCCCCTAACCCCGCAAGGGGATTTGCTCCGCGATCGCACCCGAAATCGCTAAAAACGAACCCGTCGGGAAGATTTTTCCGAAACGGTAATGTCTCGGCCCAAATCGTTTTGGGACAGCGGGTTTAGGCGCTGTTGGATCGCAAAGGAACCCTCGCGATGGTTAGATCGCGGGTAGGGGCGCTGCCCCTGGGCCCCGCAAGGGGATCCGTGATTGCGCCCGAAACCGCTAAACGGGACCGCCGGAAAATTTTACTTGTAAAATTGTAAAAAATTATTTTTAAAATTACAGAAAATAGGAAAATATATAATTTTGAATTATATATTAATTTTGTTATAGTCATGGCCCAAAACCCAATATGATTGGTTGTGTTGTAATTCATAATACGGCCTGCGTGATGTTACGTGTTGTATTTATTTTATTATTCGCGACCTGCACGTCGTGCCTCGTCTTTTATTCTTGTTGTAAATTAGATTTAGACTCGAATGTAACTCGAGTTTCAAATTGTAATGTACAAATTGGAGCGGTGGAGGGTCCACACGAGACGGAGTTCCGAGGCGGGCACGAGCAACACAAGGTGGTCAAAGGGAGGAGCTTGGAGAAGTTGTTGACCCTAGGTTGACCATTCGATCTTCTCATTGGCTTGAGAAGATCGTAGTAGGGCCATGACTAAATCACAAATAGATTAATTAATTAATTATTATGTATCTGATGCATGTTTAATAGTTAATTAATTAATTAGTGCCTTAACGATTAGATTAGATCTAAGTCGTGCACATGATGCACCCTTGCGATTAGATTAGATCTAAGTCGTGCACAAGATGCATCCTTCTCGATTAGATTAGATCTAGATCGAACCAACTCTAAATGCCTAACCGTGCCGTGATACCTATCACTACCTCGATCACATGTATTGTTGAAAGCAGAGCAATACATATTATCTTGGTAGGGTACGGAGGGACAATCTTGGTCCCGCCTATCAACGCATGGGTGAATACAAACTCAATTAGATTGAGTATTCCTAGTTACTTGGTTGGATCGAGTCAACTATAGGCATTATTCCAACGGTTGGAAAAGATAGGTCAAAATCACATCTATATTAACTCTCGGGCGTATTAGCCAAACCTAACTCGAGTTTTAATATAAATGCGGATATTGATTCTATAAACAAGAGTTGCATAGAGATGTAATTGGTAATCGTTACCTACCAATCATACTAAGCCTTGGGCGTATTAGCCAAAGCTAACTCAAGGGTTAGTATGATGTGGATCTTGTCCCACAAGAATTAAGGTATTCAGTGGGAGCATCATTTAGTTAAAGGCCTAATTAAATGATTTTAAAAGAATATGATATTTATTTCTGCAAATTTTTCTGTTGTAGATAACCATGACGTCAAATACGAACATTTTCTCTCTGCGATCTGTCCTTAAGAAGGACAATCTCAACGGAGCAAATTTCCTGGACTGGTACAGGGTACGTTCTGAAGCAGCCCATTCCGGAGGCCCTCCCGCCACTGCCACGCGAGCAGACCGAGATGCTTACAAGAAGCATCGAGATGACGCATTAGATGTGTCTTGTCTTATGCTCGCAACCATGAACTTTGAGCTTAAGAAGCAACATGAGTTTATGAGCGCTTACGATATGGTTGAACATCTTTGTCACCTATATCAAGGACAAGCATTGGAAGAGGAACTCCAAAGAATACCGAAGACCTTAAGAAGAAGAGAAATAAGATTTCTACCAGGTATAAATGTTATAGAAGTCAACCTCTCTATTTCTTCATCGTGGGTATTAGATATGTTTCTTACATTTGTACTAATGTACAAGAGCCGAGGAATAACAGAGCATTGACGAAGGGTGAGATAGACCTACGGTAGGCAATGAAGCACGGTTGCTATTGTTGTAGGAACTTATCATCTATCTGCCCTCCGGGCTAGTACTAAATTTAGACGATTGTTGTTATGTGCCTGCCTTGACAAAGAACATAATATCAGTTTCTTGTTTGGACAAGAGAGGATACTCGTTTATAATAAAGAACAAATGTTGTTCTGTCTTTTTAAACGATATGTTCTATTGTAGTGCACCTCTGATAAACGGACTCTACATTCTAGACCTAGAGAGCCCTGTCTATAACATAAATACCAAGAGGATCAAGTCGAATGACTTGAACCAAACTTACCTCTGGCACTGTCGCTTAGGTCATATAAATGACAAGCGCTTATCCCAGCTCCATAAGGATGGTTTGCTGGACTCATTTGATTTAGAATCATATGAGATATGCGAGTCATGCCTACGAGGCAAGATGACCAAGACCCCCTTTAGTGGGCATAGCGAGAGAGCAACTGATTTGTTAGGACTCATACATAGTGATGTATGTGGCCCTTTCAATGTTGCTCTAGAGGCGGTTATAGGTACTTCATCACATTCTTGATGATTTCAAGATACGGTTATGTGTGCTTGATGACACATAAGTCAATCCTTTGAAAGTTCAAAGAATTCAGGAATGAAATCTGAAAAGAGTATTAAGGTACTTGATCAGATCGAGGTGGTGAATACTTAAGCCATGAGTTTCGTGACTACTTAGGCGAGTGTGGGATTTTATCTCAACTCACTCCTCCTGGAACACCACGGTGGAATGGTGTATCGAAAGGAGGAATCGTACCTTATTAGATATGGTACGATCTATGATGTCACACGGATCTTCCAACATATCTATGGGGATATGCTCTAGACACGGCAGCTTTATACTAAGGCTGAAATAAAGACACCATATAGGATATAGAGATGCCGGTGTCTTTATGAGGATTTGGGTCCTAATTTGTGAGACTTGGCGTCTAACGTAAGCCTCACAACCCCAAATCCTCATAAAGATTCTTTATCCGCGACCTTGTTGATGACTCATCATGATCGTGCCATATCTCGCTGACACACCATTCCGTGGTTCGAGGAGTGAGTGGTCACACTCGCTAGATAGTCACGAACTCATGGCTAAGGTATTCTCCACCCCGATCTGATCAAGTATCTGGTTCTGAACTTCATTCTTGAATTCTTTGAACTTTTCAAAGGATTCAGACTTATGTGTCATCAAGTACACATAATCATATCTACTGAAGTCATCAGTAAATGTGATGAAGTACTTATAACCGCCTCTAGCAGCGACATTGAAAGGACCACATACATCACTATGTATAAGTCTTAACAAATCAGTCGCTCTTTCGTTGTGTCCACTAAAGGGAGTTTTGGTCATCTTGCCTAGTAGGCATGACTCGCATGTCTCATAAGATTCAAAATCAAATGAGTCCAGCAAACCATCCTTATGGAGCTAGGATAAGCGCTTGTCATTTATATGACCTAAGTGACAGTGCTAGAGATAGGTTTGATTCAAGTCATTTGACTTGAACCTCTTGGTATTTATGTTATAGATAGGGTTTTCAATGTCTAGAATGTAGAGTCCGTTCATCAGAAGTGCACTATAATAGAACATATCTTTTAAATAAACAGAACAACATTTGTCCTTTATAATAAAAGAGAAACCTTTCTTATCCAAACAAGAAACGAAAATTATGTTCTTAGTTAAAGCAGACACATAACAACATTCATCTAATTCAAATACAAGCCCAGAGGGCAGAGATAGATGATAAGTTCACGGCGAAGCGACCCGTGCTCCATTGTCTACGTGGAGTCCTCGCCGCCAATGCCCGCTATTCTCGGCACACATTAGTACAAATGTGAGAAGCACATCCGATCTAATACCCATGATGAAAAATAGATAGATTGACTTCTATAATATATATACAAGTGGAAGTCTCACTTCGCTTCTTCTTAAGATCTTCGAGTACACCTGCAGTTCCTCTTCTAGTGCCGATCGACCATAGTGGGCGGTGGCATTCTTGGCGACCCTCCTTTAGGCTTGGTGCCTTGCCTTTGCCCTTGGCTTGGGACTTTCCTTTGCCTTTGGGCTTGCCCTTGTGTTTCGAACCATCAGAATAGAGTGGGGCTTTGCCTTCTTAAGGTTTAGCTCGGGTTCTCAACATGCTAAGCAACTCGGCGTGGCTTCTCAATTTCGTTCATATTGTAGTTTAGAACGAATTGACTATAGCTATCCAGCAAGGATTGCAAGATCAGTCATGTGACCTTGTGGGAATCCCAACCTTTGTAGATTTTCTATGTAACCAATCATTTTGAGTACATATGGGCCTACGAGCCCCATCGACATCTTGCACTGAAATAGTGCCCTTGAGATCTCAAATCTCTCATGCCTCGCTTGTCTTTGATATGATTGAAGATGTTCAACCATATCGTAGCGCCCATCAACTCGTGTTGCTTCAAGCTCAGAGTTCATGGTCGCATAGACAGACACATCTAATGCGTCATCTTGATGCTTCTTGTAAGCATCTTTGTCTGCTCGTGGCATTGGCGGGAGGAGCCTCCGGAATGGGCTGCTCCAGAACGTCGTTCCCGGGTGAGAACTATTCTCAAGTTCCTGTATCCAGGAAATTTGCTCGTTGAGCTTGTCCTTCTCAAGGAACACAAGGAGAAAGAGTTCGTATTCGACGTCATGGTAATCTAGGAAAGTAAATATCATATTCTTTTAAATCATTGAATTAGGCCTTTAACTAAATGATGCTCCCAGAATTCTATAATTCATGTGGAACAAGACATCATACTAACCCTTTGAGTTAGCTTTGGCTATCCCAAGATTTAGTATGATCGGTAGGTAACGATTTACAATTACATCTCTATGCAACTCTTGTTTATAGGATCATTATCCGCAGTTATATTAGTTAGCTTTGGCTAATATGCCCAAGAATTAATATAAATGTGATTTATGTCCTATCTTTCCAACCGTTGGAAGAATGCCTACAGTTAAACTCGATTTAACTAGTTGTACTCAATCAAATTGAGTCTCTACTCACCCATGCGTTGATAGGCGGGACCAAGATTGTCCCTCCGTACCCTACCAAGATAATATGTGTTGCTCTGCTTTGGCAGATTCAACAACACATGTGATCGAGATAGTGATAGGTATCACGGCACGGTAGGCATTAGAGTTGACGCGATTGAAATCTAATCTAATCGAGAGGGTGCATCTTGTACACGAGTTAGATCTAATCTAATCGTTAGACACTAATTAATTACTAATTATGCATCACATACACACAAGCAATTAATTAAATTATTTGTGATTAGTCATGGCCCTACTACGATCTTCTCAAGCCAATGAGAAGATTGGATGGTCAACCTAAGGTCAACAGCTTCTCAAGCTCCTCCCTTTGACCACCTTGTGTTGTTCGCGCCCTCCTCGTAACTCCGTCTCGAGTGGACCTTCCACCGCTCCAATTTTGTACATTACAATTTTGAAACTCGAGTTACATTCGATTCTAAACTAATTTACAACAAGAATAAATGGAGAAAGGCACGACGCGCAGGTCGCGTATCAAGTATACAACACACACAACACAAATGACGGCGCGCAGGCCGTAATATGAATTACACACATTTCCAATCAGATTGGGTCTTTTTGGGTCATGACTATCACAAAATAATACAAATAATACATAATTCTAAATTATGTATTTTCTATAATTTTCTGTAATTTTTTTCTATAATTTTTATAATTTTTACGAGTAAAATTTTCCGGCGGTCCCGTTTAGCGATTTTCGGGGGCAATCGCGGAACGAATCCCCTTGCGGGGCCAGGGGCAGCGCCCCTACCCGCGATCTAACCATCGCGAGTGTCCCTTAGCGATCCAATAGCGCCTTAGCCCGCTGTCCCAAAAAGATTTGGGGCGAAACCTTGCCGTTTTGGAAAAAACTTCTCGGTAGTCGAAGCCTACAAGTGTCGAAACACTTGTGCTTCGCTTCTACGGGAAAAATACCCATAAAAACCATAAAAATCATAAAATTACAGAAAGTTACAGAACCTATATTTTTCATAAAAAATCAAATTAAATTCGTACTCGCTTCGCACGTGGCCTACCACTGTTGGGTTTTTCGGGCCGCGAAAATCATTTTTTCGCGTTACGGAAACCCCGAAACCCCCATGCCACCTGATCCGTGCGAAGTAAAACTTTCGAAAACATTACGAGTACGAGTTTTATGCTAGTTCTAAACTAGATTTACAAGGAGAAAATCTTTTACCCTTGATGCGTGCCCTTTACGAATCCCGCTCTTCCAAGTGATGCCGGATCTCAAGGTTGTCAAGTGTACAACCCTCTAGAAGTATCCACACGAACTATTAGGTGGAGAAAACCTAACACAAAGGTGTGCGTGCTAGCGCCTTGGTAAGGTTCGGCCAAGAGAGGAGAGGGAGAGCAAGAAGAGAGAGCTTGAGGAAGAAGATGATGTGAATGAGCCTTGAATGAAAAATGAATTCCATTCACAATCAAAAGTGGTCGGCCACCTTCATGGAGTGTAACTCCTTCTCATTTAATGTGGGCGGCCACATTAAATTGAAAGGGAATTTGTAACCCCCATTAGGTGGCACACACATGTGCTAAACATGATGATGTGGCACATCATCATTGGCCACTTAATGCCAAGTCACAAATGATGTGGCATAAAGTCAAGTCAAACTTGACTCTTCCTCTTCCTCTCAAGTCAACTCAAACTTGACTTAATCTCTCTCATGGTTGATCTAATCCAACCATTTAATTCAAGCCAATTTAATATAATGAATCTAATTCATTTAATTAAATTGATTCAATAAGTCATAATCTAAATTAGACTCATGGAACACATGAATCAACTTGAGTCCAACTCAATTAGCCCAATTAGGATTACTCTTAATCCAATTTGATTCATCACATGAATCTAATCCTCTTGGTTCATCATATGAACCTAATCTCCATCTAATTGTCCTTAGTGTGTGACCCTATAGGTTTTTGTAACGTTGACAATGCCCCTAAACCCATTTAGGAGCATAAGTAATGAGCGGTATCTAGCAATACATCATTACTACCCAAGTTACAAGAATGTTGAGATCCAACATCACCTTGTGACTACTAATTGTGACTCCTCACAAAATATGACAAGTGTCCTTCTATCCTAGACATCTAGATTGATCAATGTGAGACATAGACCGTGTCATCCTCTGACCAATCTAAATCTTGAACTCCAAGTAGACTCACTAAATCAAATGAGCTCAATATTTCATATTGACTCATTTGGGCATGGTCATGCACTTCGTGGTCTCACTCTATCAGGAATACTGATGTCTCTCCCGTCATATAGGAGGGATAGATCACATCTACATCACTCACATCCCTCTGTATAATTCGTTATACCCAGTAATCGCCTTTATAGTCCACCCAGTTACGGGTGACGTTTGACGAAACCAAAGTACATAACTCCTTATGTAGGGATCCATGGTGACTTCAGGTCTAAGGACTAATAGTCATACTAATAGCCACATGAGAAAGTATATGACACTCATATAACGATCCATGATACTTTCTCATGGCGGGTCATTCAGTATATATTCTCCAATGTATACCCATGTGTCAACTTGGTATCTCTATATTCATGACTTGTGAGATCAAGTCATCGAGTTGACCTACATGCTAGTCTTATTGCATTAACATTGTCCCTGAATGTTAATACTCGACTAGGAATGATTAAGAGTAGTGTTCCCTATATCATCTCACTATCGATTCAACCAATCGATTGATATAAGTAAGAACCTTCTACTCAAGGACGCTATTATACTTAGTTTATTTGACACCAATACAAGTAAGTATAATAACCAAAACAAATGTCTTTATTTATATAAGAATATGATACAACAAGTCCATAATACAATCATCAAATGATTGGCTCTAGGGCTCTAACTAACACAAACAATTAGAGGTTAAGGTATAAAGGATCTACACTTAATGATATGAATTCTTGTAATGTATGAGTCTTACAAGTAAAATAAAAGTAACATAGGTAAAAGAAGATTAAAAATTTGAATGTTAATTTAGGATAGTTTGAAGGCTCATGAAACTGAAGTCGAGGGGTTATTCTCCATTGATATTTAACATGGTAATTTATTAAATGTTTCTCTTAAATGTGAATAAATGTTATTATATAAAGGTTGAACTTGCCGTGACTTTAGACTCACTAGATCATAAGGTGCAAGTAATGAGGAGACGGAAGGACTTGACAGATGAGCTTTCTTATGCGAAGGCTTCTTTTATTAGTCTACTTTTCTACTTGCATTAGGATGTTGGATCCTCTAGTCGAAGTTGAGTTTCTATTTTGATAGTCGATTGAGTTCATCTCACTAATTAGTTACACTCTCTGTTCTTTTGAAAATTTTATTCTCTATTATGATAATCAAACTCAAATTGTTTTGGATTAAGAGTTGAACTAATTTGTAATGCATTATCATTTGTAGTTGTTTTATTTAATTTTAGTCTCTTTAATGTTAGTACTGCGAGGTTCATCAAATATATATATATATATATATATATATATATATATATATATATATATATAATTTTAGAGAACTTGAATTTATTATTCATCAATCAAGCATATCAGTGAAGGTAACATAATTGGAATATAAAATAAAATGATATGTGGAGTTAGTAAAAAGGATAAAATAAAACTTAATATTCAAGAGCATTTATCCCTAACTAATAACTAATGATAAAATAAGAGAAACTAAATTTATTTGATATAAACAAGAGTTAATCATTTTAAGTAATTAAAATTGCACAAGGTGCTAAGCCTGATGAGGGGGGTTGGTTGCCTGGGAAGAAAGTTAGTGCTTTTATTGCTCGATTAAGAAACTCTAAACCGAGAGTTCCACTGATTTATTCCAATAGCAACAGCCCGAAAGGCACACTAAATTTTTGGGAGGTAAGATAGAACATTTGTCCAAACAAAGGAGCTATTATAATTTATATTTTCCAATTAAATATCCCCAAAAATTTATACTAGCATCCTATGCACTTGGCGAATATGATAATGATGGCAAGAGAACCTAATCAGCCAATTAGCTGATATTATTGTATTTGTTCCTTAACAAATGATATGGGTAAAGCAAAATCTACTTAACAATATGGACTTATTTTTTTTATTAGCATTGAAGATTGCTTGATCTATGATATCAAAAACAGTTATATAAACAAGTTAATTTGCATCAATGAAAAGTAATTGCACGCAAAGCATCAACCTATGACTAGTTAAATAAAAAATGGAGGATAAAAGTAAGTGCTTACATGAGATCATGCCAATGCAAGGTACATGCCGATAAATAGTCTTAAAACCATAAAGTAGAAGGCATTTTTTTTTTTTGAAATGACTCATGGAATCATATAGTACTGCATTCTTAGTGTGGCAGCAAGCCACCAAGGCTCACCCACCATTGAAATAATGAAAACTCTAGCATTCACCTACATGAATAAATCAACTGCTGTTTGAAGATGGAAATAAGACTTTGAATCTTTATGTAGTAATTGTAATAGAACTAATTACACTAATACAGTAATCTATAATTACATCAATATATGATGAGCATGCAATAAACGTTAATAACAGTAAGGGTTAAGAAATTATGTATCTCCGGTCGAAGCGTCGGACGTGCCGACTGTCTTTAGAGAATTGATTGTCGCCCACGGTGCAGAGGCTCTCCGACAAAATCCTCCCAAGATCCGACAACCTCTCGCGTCGCTCGTAGGTGCACTCCAAAACGAGCGTCGCACTCAAACTCAACCTCAAATCGCGAACCAAGCCTCAGAACTCAGAAAGAAGGAAGAAGAAGTAGAAAGCAAGGGAGAAGGAATGCTTTGCTTTCTGGAGTGAGTTGAGAAGGAAGTGAGGAAGTGTATTTATACACTTGAAGCAGTGCAGAGGAAGGGACGCACACTCACGCGTGGATGCGTTGTTTCGCATCCTCACGCGATGCGGACAGAACCGAAGCGCTGCTTCGCTTCCTCACGCGGACCAAAACCGAAGTCCGCGTCCCTTCCTCACACGCGGAACCAAACTCTGGTTTGGTTTTGGTTCAGATCGAACCAGAACCGGAAATCAAACTGGTTTGGTTCAGACTGAACCAAACCAGCAAAAACAGACCGACACGGGCTGGGGATTTGCACCCCTGCGCGCGTTAATCGCTCACGTGACGCCCGATTTATGGATTTCCGGCTCAAACCCCCCAAATCCACTCGATTTGGGCTTGGCCCGCGCATGCGTGTAGGTCCTCTTATCATTGCTAAGCAAGGATGGAAGGGCTTCCTATATAAGCCCTTCCAAGCTTCTCCACTTAGCAATGTGGGACTAAAAATGCTTTGAATTTAAAACAAAATTCAACAATCCCCCACAAATTCAAATCATTTTTAGTCAAAAACAAAGATATGTTCTGAGGCTTGGTTGCAATGAGCTTTCAGTGAAAATACCTTTCGGTTTGAATTTTCACCTAAGTACACCAATCTTATTCACATAGGTTTGAAGAGAACAGAATCTTGATCTTAAACTTTTTTATATGTGAAGATCAATTGGTAACAACTCATCACTGGCGACGGTTGAATCCTTCTGGGTTGGTGCATTACGGTCATGCCACCGAATCTTGTTTCATAAGTGCTAAGGAGAGTTGCCTAGACCCCCCACACTGCGGCCTCACAGTTACACTTACATAGGTGAGTTCTCCAAGGATGTACTGCAAGCATCCTGTCATTAAGACCTTGAACTCATTAAGAGCTCCTAAGCTCATCCTTACTAGCAGTCAAGCATCTATCCAGGGAAGAGACTAAGAGATTACATCTCAATCAATTTGATGCTTACGTTTCACCCTTATAGCTTGTTTGTACCACATTGAACCTACTTTTTGGGATCTCCAATCAGATAGGTTGGGTTGCCGCTATAGATGAAACCAGGACAGGCCTCAGTCCCATTCCCTTACTGGATCTCTTGTGTCACGCCCCGGAGGAGTCTCTGTCCGAAGAAATTTCGGCAGCATCTCCCCTGTACGGCAGACAATCTGAAACTTTTCTACAAACACTATATACCTCAGCCACATGCGGCTGGAATAATAACAATCAAAGAAAACAAACACCACGCAGTTAATATCAAATTCAGCCTCTGGCTGACACAACCACGCAGTTAAAAATAAAGCAGCCCACTCGGCTGTACCAAAACCAAAACACAAAACTGCTAGCCGGCTAGGCTTACACAACCAATAACAAATACAAAATACCACATAACAACATCAACACTCCAAAAATAAAACCAGAGTACAGAGTTAAACAAACTTATACATAAAACAAACAAAACATACGTGAAACCGATAAGTCTTCTGATGTGACGTGGGGACCAGCAGACAGGATGCTCCAAGCGACACCATAAATAACCTGGTACCTGAAAAAGATAGTGTCAACGGGGGTGAGTTCAACAACTCAGCGAATACCAATGGACATGAGTAGTAAGATATATCTAACAGCAACAAACATGGAATACAGCTTCCTAATCATATATAGGGAATATGCAAAACTGAAAGGTAACTGAGGAAGCTGTACTCACCAGGAACTCCTACCCAGACAAAAGGGTCGTCAAATCGAAAGTATCAATAATCCTGTATGCAGGTCAAAGGTATGCATCCAACCAAAATGCAGCAACCAAATGCAGCAAACACAATCACAATAATATAAAATACATCAATGCATATGATGCTAATGATGCGTCCTGGTCACCCCTGACGCCAGTCAGTCATCTCACACACAAATGGTGAGACCGAGTGGGTAGGGCTGTGACAACCGTGCACTCTGTCGTCACTACTCCTGATGAGTGACCGAGTGGACGGGATGCTGTCGGAGTACTCCTGTCCTGTGACCCCAAATCATAAATGGGGGAGCTCAATGCTCTCAACTCCCGGTACACGATGACGGGGAGGTATCTCTGCCGGCTACCACGCCGAGTCACCCGAACAGAGTCCACCGTCTGCCGGCTACTACGCTGCTACACTAAATGCTAGCGGAGCCAAACAGAGCGGAACTGACTGCCGGCTACCACGCTGGGTCATATGACCAACGGAGCCAAACAGCAGAACCGCCACACACCTGCCTGATATACCACTAATCCATGAGTGGTGGTGTGTGCAGTACATGTAACTGGCGATGTGCTCAACCATAGTGGAGCCGACAATCGCGCAGCATGCAATCATGATGCATGACACTAAGCATAGTCATAAACTGATCAACATAACCATATCCATATATATAATATGGGTACCACAATATCAGTGAGTCAAATCCACAGATCTAGGGTATACAGGTCCTCTATGGTATAACAACCTAGATCCTAAACATATCTCCCTTCCATAACATATGTACCAACAATATACACAGATCAAAGAATCAAAGTCTAGGTACACGAATCATATGTGATATACAAATAGAGGTACACAAGCCGGTCATGGCATAAAACCTAAGTATCAGACAGTCTCGATACATTTGACTGAAACCAAAAATCCAGAACCTAGTCCTAACCTCAGTAAAACATGGTATGTCACTTATTCTAGAAACTAAGATACTCATGGTAATACAGTACTCATGGCAATAAATCACATGATATAAGCACGGATACGTCACAGCGATAAACCTAACATGCTATGGATATCAAACAGTGACATACCAAAGACAAACATGTTCATTGCTTGTAGTTATAAAATACTATGCATATCCAAAGACAATATCATAAAAGATAAGTCAAGAGGTACCCGCCTCCGATATAGATCGAATCGAACCAATCCGATGTCGAGACGCCCGTCTCGAATCACAGTCCTGTAACAACACGATATACAGATTTAGCTAATTACATATTTCTTAATTAGATAAATCAAATTCCCGAGAAGCTAACCTAAATCCAAATCCAATTTTAAACCTTAATTGGATCATCAACTCCTCAATCATTTCATAACTAGTTCATACAAATTAGAACTTGCAACAATTATAATCCCTCACAACAACGTAATCACATAATCTAGATTACATCATGATCTATAACAAAAATCAAAACTCTATTCCTTACCTCAACACCAAAGTCTCTTCTGTTGGTCCACAACAGGTGGTTTCTGTCGGAATAAGGGCAGCCGCTGAAACAAAATACATCATCGTCGCAATAAATCTATAATTAGAAACCATAATCCGTAGTTAGCATAGCCTTCCACCCAACCCAAGTATTGCTCACAGCATGACAAGAACCAGAGTACCAAATTTGAAAACACAAACCTTAAGCCTTCACCTTCAACCCTTCTGCCGGATGCACTTACTGTTGGCGTCGGGCTCTATGGCCGGCGGCTCTGAAGAGGGGCAGCAACCAGGAACTAGGGCACGGAAGGAAGGTGGCAGTTGTGCTTCCAAATCACAGCAGAGGGGCTAGGGCAAATACGGCGTCGGTTGTGCCAGGAGGTGTCAGCGTTAGGGCACGGCACAGTAGACCCCAAACCAGCAACGAATCTAGGACACGGTTAAGAAAAGGATAGATCGGCGACGGGGTCTCGGATGCCGGCACAGGTGCGTCGGTAGTGGATCGGCACCGCTCCGTTCACCTCTGGTGGTGGTAGTGCTTGGTGCGGCTCGGAAAAGAGAAGAAGAAGAGTCCGGCGCTAGGGATGAGGAGCGGCTCGGTCGGCGGTGGCTCGTGCTCGCCGGCGCTTGGGCTTCGGCAGCAGGGGGATTAAGGCTTCGGCGTAGGCTGTGGTGGCGACGAGAGGTGGCTAGGGCAGAGGCTAGCTTCCGGCCGAGAGGGGCGGACGGCGGTGTCTCGTCGGACCAGAGAAGAGGGAAAAGGAGGCAGTGGCGGCGGCTGTTGCGGCGCCGGTTAGGGCAAGGAGAAGCTTCGGGAACGCGAGGGAGAGAAGGAGAGTCGGGCACAGTAACGGGAAGGAGTAAGAAAAAGAGAAAACAAATAAATAAGAAAAGGAAAAAAGAAATAAATAAATAAATCTTTTCCTCTCTTAAATGGATAGCCCAAACAGGCTTTTTCCGGACCCCGTTTTTATCCCCGTCAACTCGTCCGTACGAGCTCCGAAAAATTCCCGAAAAATCTCCAAAATTTTTGGAAAATTCCCTTATTAATATTCGCCTACTTCCGGTATTTTACATTCTCCCCCTCTAATAAAAATTTGGTCCCCAAATTTCAGCATCTACCATCAGCAAGTACTAACTACAGGCAAAGAGTGTAGATGCTTAACGGTAAATAAATCACATACCTCAAGTGAAAAGATGGGGATATCGAGCTCGGATAGTGTCCTCGAGCTCCCAAGTAGCCTCCTCATCCGAGTGATGCTGCCATCCGACTTTAACCAGCCGGATAGTCTTGTTCCGCAACTGACGCTCTTTCCGGTCGAGAATCCGTACCGGAACCTCCTCATATGTAATGTCAGGCTGGACAGGAACTGGAATATCTGTCAGCACATGCGTCGGATCGGGTACATATCTCCTCAGCATGGATACATGAAATACATCGTGCACGCCTGACAGGGACGGTGGTAGTGCCAGTCGGTAAGCTACTGCTCCGATCCTCTCCAAGATCTGGAAAGGTCCAATGTATCGCGGGCTAGCTTACCTCTGAGGTCAATCTCTTTACTCCTTTCGTGGGTGAATCTCGCAGAAATACATGATCGCCAATAGAGAACGCTAGGGGTCTGCGTCTCCGATCAACATAACACCTCTGGCGATCTTGCGCCTCTAACATTCTCCGTCTGATAATACGGACCAACTCTTCGTTCTGCTGAGCTCTATGAGGTCCCAACAACTGGGCCTCCCCAACCTCATCCCAAAGGGTGGGTGTACGATAAAACCTACCATACAACGCTTCAAGCGGTGTCATCCGGATAGCCGAAAGAAAACTATCGTTGTAGGCGAACTCTACCAATGGCAGATGGTCCTCCCAACTGCCTCCAAAATCCAATACACACGATCTCAGCAAATTCTCTAGAGTCTGAATGGTCCGTTCTGATTGTCCATCTGTCTGCGGATGTGAAGCTGTACTGAAACAGAGCTCAGTGCCCAAGGCCTGCTGCAAACTCTGCTAGAAACGAGACGTGAACCGGGGATCTCTATCCGAAATAATAGTCAAAAGGACACCATATAATATAATGATCTTCCGGTAATACAGATCTGCCAATCGATCCAGGGAATCCGACTTCCGAATCGCCAAGAAGTGCGCCGATTTGGTTAATCAATCAATGATTACCCCAAATCGTGTCATAGCCTCATCGTCTCCTCGGCAAACTCACCACAAAATCCATGGTAATATGTTCCATTCCCACTCAGGAATAGGAATCTGCTGAAATAATCCGGCAGGTATCTAGTGTTCTGCCTTCACCTGCTGACAGACAAGACATCTTGTTACAAATTATGCGATGTCTTCACTCATATCGTTCTACCAATAGGAACACCTCAAATCTCGATACATGCGGGTCCCACCTGGGTGGATAGCACATCGTGAGTGATGAGCCTCCTGACGTAACTCCGATAAGACCGGGTGAGACTGAGGTACGCACAATCCGCCTCAGAAGTATATAATACCCGCTTCATCTCGGGGAAACTTAGTCTGTTGCCCGGAAGCTATCCAGCTGCCAATAAACTACAAATTCTGATCTCCAGCCTAGGGCTCTCAGATCCTCGTCCTGATCGACGACTGAGCAATCATGGTAACAAGAATACCTTGCTCTGTCTATCCCTGCTCCTCAAGGTCTAACTCGAAGAAACCCTGAACCAAGTCTATAACTGAAACTCGGTGGCAAGCTAAAGTCCCTCTGGACTTCCTGCTAAGTGTATCGACAACCACATTAGCTCTCCCTGGGTGATAACTAATTATACAATCATAATCTTTCAGGAACTCCATCCATCTCCTCTATCGGAGATTAAGTTCCTTCTAAGTAAACAGATATTTGAGACTCTTATGGTCAGTGAGAATCTCAAATGTAACGCCATATAAATAATGTCGCCAAATCTTCATGGCAAAAATAATAGCGACTTGCTCCAGATCATGTACAGGGTAGTTCTTCTCATGCTCCTTCAACCGACGAGAAGCATAGGAGACTACTCTATCGTGCTGCATCAAAACAGCGTCCAAACCCGGTAGAGATGCGTCGGTATAGAGCACGAATTCGTCCTCTCCAGAAGGTACAACCAAAAATCGGAGCCGACACTAAACTCCGCTTCAGCTCCTATAAGCTGGTCTTGCAAAACTCAGTCCAAGTGAACATCACGCCTTTCCTGATCAGGCGTGTAAGTAGCATAGCAATCCGTGAGAAACCTTCAACGTATCTCCTGTGGAACCACGGTATACTCCTACTGGTGACCGCGTGTCCTAATCATCATCACATAAGACAATCCAAATAAGCATTACTGATCATCATATATAGATGTTCTCGTCGAAACATCTCTAGATCTAAGCAAAGGTGGTGTACGTGACTCACCGCGGATCCGAAATAGATCACATCATCGTCAACAAAGACAATGGAATTCGATCCAAACATCCTCGAAATACCAGAATCATCAAGTCTTTGAAAACATCTAAGGCTTTACAAGCCCTAATGGTAAAACCAAGATACATAATGTATGTATCTCAGACATTCTATCCATAAGATCCCTGACAATAAGTCTGAAATATAATCACCAACCATACAAATCACCAAAAATAGATCCTCCAGTGTGAGAGCAACGCTCCATCACAAGAAATACCACATATGTGGGAGCAACGCTCTACCACAAGAAATCCTCCATATGTGGGAGTAACACTCCACTATAAATAATCCGTAACATGTATCTACAATAAATATGGGAGCAATGCTCCGCTACAAGCAATCCGTAATATGTGGGAGATACGCTCCACCACAACAATACATAAGTGCCCAAAGCACCTAACTATCTAGATAGAGACTGCACGAGATCTCTCTACCACAGATCACTGTGGATAGCCTAGGGTATAACCACCCAGTAAGCAAATCAAATCCATAGTCAACTCTATCATCCTCCTAGTGGGTCGGTCACCCACTAATAGGAGAATTAGTTGACAGGGTAATACAACCAATGTCATAATATAGACATTTAACATTCTACATTCCACATAAATAGACTCATCATGATGCTACCAACCATACACCTAACACACGTGCACACACAACATAGGTATGATCAACATAATCCTCTAATTAGTGCACACCCAACATACTCACAATATAGGTGTAAATCACCGTGATATCTCCAACAATACATACCGAACCCGTGTGCATATATCATCGTAGGTAAAATCAACAATACCCCTCAAACAATACTCACATGACAAATATACACATATGCCAAGAGTATAATCAACATATACTTCCAATAAGGCATACTAAACCCAGGTGCACTCACAAATCACACATAATCAACAAGATACCCCCAATATGTCAATCAGACACGTACAGCTAACTAAGAAGCTATAATCCATAAGGAACATACAATAACCATATCTAGATGTGAATACTCACACTTCCTGCAAATGAACTAACCATCAGAGAACTCCTATAACTCATTACAATCATATGTACATGAAACAAAGCTAGGGATAATCAACATATTTGACCCAATCAACCTGACATTCTGAAACGGTAGGGTCACCTTCTAAGTTATCCCACTAGGTACATACAGTCAAAAATTAAAGTCCACATGGAATATGATACATCGATCCTCTATAGACTGACCCAAATCGATAATGGTATACTGTCAATTCAATCTTTTCCACGTCAGTACAAAACATGTACTCAAATGTGCTCTAAATACCATACTAAGTACAAATAACCCAACGATTCGAACCTCTAAAATAGAGTATGACTGTCCTCTACTGATCAAACCAACAAAACTAAATAAGTCATCTACTAACTAATCAAGAACCAATAAAGCCTCTACAAGCGTCTAAGGTAAATCAACCCACGACTACCCCAAGTCAATATGTTTAAATCAGTTTTCTATTACCGATCTAATCAGAGTACAATAATCATCTACCGACGAAAACTAACTAAAGTATATCGGTATTCTACTGACTAGTCAACATGAATATGAAGGTACTATCTACTACACACTAATAATAACAAAGGCTGGTATGTGCCTCCATCTTCTAACCAATTAGTAGTAACAGAAGTTAATACTACTAATGGTATGATATGAAAGATCTGCAGAGACTATATTCCTTAATCTCTATTAAGGTCGGTAAAGATCAATGGCTATCCCATCACATATAATACGTGCTACATCAACCAGACAGATACTAATAAAGAATGCTAATACAGATGATAAACTGTAATATAGGGCATATACTAACAGAGAGGTAGGACAACAGTATATACCAACATACCTCCTATAGCTTGGAGATGTCCTGCTGCTGCCAGGTCCCAAAACCCGAAAAGTCATATCGAGAAGACCAAAACAGAAAATCCGAAACACCGAGAAAATAAGACTCGTAAGCCGATCTCTGATACCAAATAAATTGATATCAGATAAATCTCGAAAATCCAAAACACATAGCAAGTATCGTATACCTGCTCTGATACCACTAAATTGTCATGCCCCGGAGGAGTCTATGTCCAAAGAAATTTCGGCAGCATCTCCCCTGTACGGCAGACAATCTGAAACTTTTCTACAAACACTATATACCTCAGCCACATGCGGCTGGAATAATAACAATCAAAGAAAACAAACACCACGCAGTTAATATCAAATTCAGCCTCTGGCTGACACAACCACGCAGTTAAAAATAAAGCAGCCCACTCGGCTGTACCAAAACCAAAACACAAAACTGCTAGCCGGCTAGGCTTACACAACCAATAACAAATACAAAATACCACATAACAACATCAACACTCCAAAAATAAAACCAGAGTACAGAGCTAAACAAACTTATACATAAAACAAACAAAACATACGTGAAACCGATAAGTCTTCTGATGTGACGTGGGGACCAGCAGACAGGATGCTCCAAGCGACACCATAAATAACCTGGTACCTGAAAAAGATAGTGTCAACGGGGGTGAGTTCAACAAATCAGCGAATACCAATGGACATGAGTAGTAAGATATATCTAACAGCAACAAACATGGAATCTGACTTCCTAATCATATATAGGGAATATGCAAAACGAACTGAGGAAGCTGTACTCACCAGGAACTCCTACCCAGACAAAAGGGTCGTCAAATCGAAAGTGTCAATAATCCTGTATGCAGGTCAAAGGTATGCATCCAACCAAAATGCAGCAACCAAATGCAGCAAACACAATCACAATAATATAAAATACATCAATGCATATGATGCTAATGATGCGTCCTGGTCACCCCTGACGCCAGTCTATCATCTCACACACAAATGGTGAGACCGAGTGGGTAGGGCTGTGACAACCGTGCACTTTGTCGTCACTACTCCTGATGAGTGACCGAGTGGACGGGATGCTGTCGGAGTACTCCTGTCCTGTGACCCCAAATCATAAATGGGGGAGCTCAATGCTCTCAACTCCCGGTACAAAATGACGGGGAGGTATCTCTGGCTACCACGCCGAGTCTCGACCAACGGAGCCAAGCGAGTCCACCGCCGGCTACTCTGTTGCTACACGGAGCCAAACAGAGCGGAACTGTCTGTCGGCTACCATGCTGAGTCCTCAGACCAACGGAGCCAAACAGCAGAACCGCCACACACCTGCCTGATATACCACTAATCCATGAGTGGTGGTGTGTGCAGTACATGTAACTGGCGATGTGCTCAACCATAGTGGAGCCGACAATCGCGCAGCATGCAATCATGATGCATGACACTAAGCATAGTCATAAACTGATCAACATAACCATATCCATATATATAATATGGGTACCACAATATCAGTGAGTCAAATCCACAGATCTAGGGTATACAGGTCCTCTATGGTATAACAACCTAGATCCTAAACATATCTCCCTTCCATAACATATGTACCAACAATATACACAGATCAAAGAATCAAAGTCTAGGTACACGAATCATATGTGATATACAAATAGAGGTACACAAGCCGGTCATGGCATAAAAACCTAAGTATCAGATAATCTCGATACACATGACTGAAACCAAAAGTCCAGAACCTAGTCCTAACGTCAGTAAAGCATGGTATGTCACTTATTCTAGAAACTAAGATACTCATGGTAATACAGTACTCATGGCAATAAATCACATGATATAAGCACGGATACGTCACAGGCGATAAACCTAACATGCTATGGATATCAAACAGTGACATACCAAAGACAAACATGTTCATTGCTTGTAGTTATAAAATACTATGCATATCCAAAGACAATATCATAAAAGATAAGTCAAGAGGTACCCGCCTCCGATATAGATCGAATCTAACCAATCCGATGTCGAGACGCCCGTCTCGAATCACAGTCCTGTAACAACACGATATACAGATTTAGCTAATTACATATTTCTTAATTAGATAAATCAAATTCCCGAGAAGCTAACCTAAATCCAAATCCAATTTTAAACCTTAATTGGATCATCAACTCCTCAATCATTTCATAACTAGTTCATACAAATTAGAACTTGCAACAATTATAATCCCTCACAACAACGTAATCACATAATCTAGATTACATCATGATCTATAACAAAAATCAAAACTCTATTCCTTACCTCAACACCAAAGTCTCTTCTGTTGGTCCACAACAGGTGGTTTCTGTCGGAATAAGGGCAGCCGCTGAAACAAAATACATCATCGTCGCAATAAATCTATAATTAGAAACCATAATCCGTAGTTAGCATAGCCTTCCACCCAACCCAAGTATTGCTCACAGCATGACAAGAACCAGAGTACCAAATTTGAAAACACAAACCTTAAGCCTTCACCTTCAACCCTTCTGCCGGATGCACTTACTGTTGGCGTCGGGCTCTATGGCCGGCGGCTCTGAAGAGGGGCAGCAACCAGGAACTAGGGCACGGAAGGAAGGTGGCAGTTGTGCTTCCAAATCACAGCAGAGGGGCTAGGGCAAATACGGCGTCGGCTGTGCCAGGAGGTGTCAGCGTTAGGGCACGGCACAGTAGACCCCAAACCAGCAACGAATCTAGGACACGGTTAAGAAAAGGATAGATCGGCGACGGGGTCTCGGATGCCGGCACAGGTGCGTCGGTAGTGGATCGGCACCGCTCCGTTCACCTCTGGTGGTGGTAGTGCTTGGTGCGGCTCGGAAAAGAGAAGAAGAAGAGTCCGGCGCTAGGGATGAGGAGCGGCTCGGTCGGCGGTGGCTCGTGCTCGCCGGCGCTTGGGCTTCGGCAGCAGGGGGATTAAGGCTTCGGCGTAGGCTGTGGTGGCGACGAGAGGTGGCTAGGGCAGAGGCTAGCTTCCGGCCGAGAGGGGCGGACGGCGGTGTCTCGTCGGACCAGAGGAGAGGGAAAAGGAGGCAGTGGCGGCGGCTGTTGCGGCGCCGGTTAGGGCAAGGAGAAGCTTCGGGAACGCGAGGGAGAGAAGGAGAGTCGGGCACAGTAACGGGAAGGAGTAAGAAAAAGAGAAAACAAATAAATAAGAAAAGGAAAAAGAAATAAATAAATAAATCTTTTCCTCTCTTAAATGGATAGCCCAAACAGGCTTTTTCCGGACCCCGTTTTTATCCCCGTCAACTCGTCCGTACGAGCTCCGAAAAATTCCCGAAAAATCTCCAAAAATTTTGGAAAATTCCCTTATTAATATTCGCCTACTTCCGGTATTTTACATCTTGATTTTCTCAGAATCAAGTCCTTTAGTGAGTGGATCAGCAATATTGTCTTTTGAACTTACAAAGTCCAATGACACCACTCCAAGAGATACTAGCTCACGAATAGATTTCAATCATATTCGTACATGTCTCTTCTGTTTCTGGTTATACTTGGAGCTTCTAATCTGAGCTATTGTTGTTTGATTATCACAGTGCACTGAAATAGAAGGTATTGGCTTCATCATTAAGGGAATTTCAGAAAGAAGGCCCTTAAGCCAATCAACTTCAGTTACTGTGGTATCCAAAGCACACAATTCTGCCTCAGATGTAGAACGGGTTATAATCGTCTGTTTAATAGACCTCCAAGCAACTGCACCGCCTCCAAGTGTAAAGACATAACCAGTAACGCCTTTACACTCAGCAGTGTCAGCTATCCAACTGGCATCACTATATACCTCCAGGACTGCAGGGAATCTCCCATACCACAAGCCCAAGGATATAGTGCCTTTCAGATATATGAGTACTCTATCTAATGCATCCCAATGCGTTCTGTCCAGACAGCTGGTAAACCTGCTCAATTTCGATATAGAAAAAGAAATATCAGGTCTAGAACAATTTGCTAAATACATTAGACTACCTATTATTTGTGAGTATCTTAATTGAGACATTGCCACACCACTCTTATTCTTGTGGAGAGTTTTTGAAGGATCATAGGGTGTGACTACAGATTTAACTTGGCTATAGCCATATTTTCTAATACTCTCTCAATATAGAGTGATTGAGAAATTGTTATTCCATCAGTTGAACGAGTCAACTTCAGCCCTAAAATCATATCAGCACAACCCATATCCTTCATATCAAACTTACCACTTAAGAGGGCCTTAGTCTCATTAATAATAGAAATGTTAGAACCAAACAGTAGAATATCATCTACATACAAACATAAGATAATACAATTATCATCTTTCATTTTAGCATACACACATTTATCAGAGTCATTCATTTCAAAGCCAAATGATAACATAGCTCTATCAAATTTTTCGTGCCACTGCTTTGGGGCTTGCTTCAAACCATAAAGAGATTTGACTAACCTACAGACTTTGTTCTCATTTCCAGAAACTACATATCCCTCAGGTTGATCCATATATATCTCTTCTTCAAGATCTCCATTAAGGAATGCCGTTTTGACATCCATTTGATGGACCTCAAGATGATATATAGACGCCAATGCTATTAACACTCGGATTGTAGTAATTCTGGTAACAGGAGAATAAGTGTCAAAATAGTCAATCTCTTCTTTCTGTTTGAATCCCTTAGCAACTAGGCGGGCTTTGAATTTATCTACTGACCCATCAGGTTTTAGTTTTCTTTTAAACACCCATTTACATCCTATAGTGGTACACCCAGGAGGTAAATCTACCAACTCCCAAGTGGCATTAGAGATAATAGAGTCCATTTCACTTTTAATAGCCTCTTTCCAGTGTTTAGCTTCAGGAGAAGCCATAGCATCTCTATATGTCACAGGATCACCTTCTATATTATAGGTGATAAAGTCCTGGCCTAAATCCGTAGACATACGTTGCCTCTTGCTCCTTCTTGGTTCTGTATACTCACTGGATTCATCTAGTCTAGAGTGACTTGAGGAAGGTGTACCTACTACGGATAGTGGGACCTCTACGGAAGAAGGCTCATTTCTAGTAGGAATACTAGATTGAGGTGTTCTCGTCTTCATAGGAAATATATCCTCAAAAAATGTAGCATCGCGAAGTTCTACAATAGTATTTGCATCTATTCCAGGAATTTCTGATTTAATAATCAGGAACCTATATGCAATACTATTTTGAGCATAACCCAAGAAGATACCATCTACGGTCTTTAGACCAAGTTTTTTCCTTCTGTGTTCAGGTACTAGTACCTTTGCAAGGCAACCCCACACTTTAAGATATTTCAAACTTGTCCTTCGGCCTTTCCAAAGCTCTGACTTCATTGGGACTCTATTTAGCACATGGTATGCAGTGTATAGAGCCTCCCCCCACATAAAGTTGGGTAACCCAGAACTGCCTAACATGGAATTAATCATATCTTCAAGGGTTCGATTTTTTCGTTCTGCTATACCGTTGGATTGAGGACTATATGGAGCAGTTACCTCATGGATTATACCTGTATCTTGACAAAATTTTTGAAACAGGTTCGAGGTAAATTCTCCACCCCTATCAGACCTTAACCTTTTAATAGTTTTATCGGTTTGATTCTCAGCTTCAGATTTAAAAACCATAAATTTATCTAAAGCTTCATCCTTGGTTTTTAATAAATAAACATAACAATAACGAGAATGATCATCAATGAAGGTAATGAAATACTTTTTATGATCTCTCGTTATTACACCGTTAAACTCACAACAGTCAGTATGAATCAATTCTAAAAAATCAGAATTTCTATCAACTAATTTGAAGGGTTTACGGGTTTGTTTATATTGCACACAAATTTCACATTTTTTCTTATCATTTATAGCATGCTTAGGGATCATGTCAAGATTCATCATCCTTTTTACGGTATTAAAATTGACATGTCCTAATCTATCATGCCACAGATCATAAGACTCAATGTTATATGAACAACCAATATCAGAAGATTTATTTAAAGTAGCATTTTTTACATTGAGTTTAAATAAACCTTCATTAAGGTAACCTTTTCCAATAAAGGTTCCTAAATGTAATATTACAACTTTATTACATTTAAAGTTCAACTCATAACCAGCACGGACTAACTTTGATCCGCTAATCAAATTCCGACGGACCGCTGGAACGTGATGCACCTCATGCAGTGACAGGACTTTTCCAGAGGTGAACCTCAGGTCAACTTGTCCTATCCCAAACACCCTGGCTGCAGAATGGTTCCCCATGGTCACGGAAGTGCCTTCAATTACCTAATAAGTAAGGAAGGCTGAGCGATCAGCACAACAGTGTACATTAGCACCTATATCAACTAACTATTCATTGGGTTGATAGATCAAGTTTAGTTCGGGTTTGAAGGTAACAAACCTATCGCTGGTGTCGTCACTAGCAGTCACGACATTTACTTGTGCCTTGGATGTATTGCTTTGGTTTTTCTCCTTGTCCTTTCGCTTAGGGCAGAATTTGGCATAATGTCCAACCTGTCCACATGCCCAGCAAGGCTTAGGTTTGGTTCCAGTTTTCTTTTGAACCTTTGGGTTGGGTTTCATCTTGTTTTTCATTTTCTGTTTTTTGAATTTCTTCTTGTCAGATGAGACTACTACATTCGCCTTTGGAATAAAATCCATAGGCATTCTTGTATCATCATTTTTATGTTGCTTCCGATGTTCTTCTTCGATATTTAAGGCAATCATCAAATCTTCGAGAGAGATTTTACCTCTCCGATGTTTAAGAGTCATGCCAAAATCTTCACAACTCGAAGGCAATTTTTCGATGATCGACAAGACCTGAAATTTTTCAGGTAATGACATATCTCCTTCAGGAAGACCATGAATTTGGACTTGGAATTCATGTGTCTGCTCTATCACAGATTTGCCTTCAACCATTTTGAAGTTTAGGAATTTTGCCACAGTGTACTTTTCTAAACCAGAATCTTCAGAGTTGTATTTTTTATCCAAAGATTTCCACAACTCTTTAGCTGAAGCGGTTGAACAGTACACATCAAATAGTGCGCCTGAGAGGGCAGATAGGATTCTCCCATGGCAGAGATAATCTCTTTGCTTAAACCTCTCTAAGGCAGCACTACGGGCAGGTTCCTCTTCATTGAGTGAAGGAGGGTATGTTTCTATAACGGAGAATAGCCCTAGCGTAGTAAGCCAAAATTTCATTCGTTGTTGCCAACGTCTGAAGTTTTGCCCGAAAAATCTTTCGGGTCGGGCGCTAGCCTCATCAGACCCCGTTACCCTATCGTTCATCATGTTTATTAATGCTACAATCAATTCTCTAAAATTGTAGTAATTGTAATAGAACTAATTACACTAATGTAGTAATCTATAATTGCACCAATAAATGACGAGCATGCAATAAACGTTAATAACAGTAAGGGTTAAGAAATTGTGTATCTCCGGTCGAAGAGTCGGACGTGCCGACTGTCTTTAGAGAATTGATTGCCGCCCACGGTGCAGAGGCTCTCCGGCAAAATCCTCCCAAGATCCGACAACCTCTCGCGTCGCTCGTAGGTGGACTCCAAAACGAGTGTCGCACTCGGACTCAACCTCAGATCGCGAACCAAGCCTCAGAACTCAGAAAGAAGGAAGAAGAAGTAGAAAGCAAGGGAGAAGGAATGCTTTGCTTTCTGGAGTGAGTTGAGAAGGAAGTGACGAAGTGTATTTATACACTTGAAGCAGTGCAGAGGAAGGGACGCACACTCACACGTGGATGCATTGTTTCGCATCCTCACGCGATGCGGACAGAATCGAAGCGCTGCTTTGCTTTCTCACACGCAGGCCGCCCGTGAGCGCAAGGCCCACGGGCTGGGGATTTGCACCCCCCCTGCGCGCGTTAATCGCGCACGTGACGCCCGGTTTATGGATTTCCGGCTCGAACCCCCCAAATCCACTCGATTTGGGCTTGGCCCGCGCATGCGTGTAGATCCTCTTATCATTGCTAAGCAAGGATGGAAGGGCTTCCTATATAAGTCCTTCCAAACTTCTCCACTTAATAATGTGGGACTAAAACCACTAAAAAAATGCTTTGAATTTAAAACAAAATTCAACACTTTATAGGTAGAAGAATCATGCTCCTTCCTTGGTAAAAACTCAATATTGCCAAGATGAAGAATAGTAGCTAATGTGCATGGCTTCCTATATGTTAGAGACAATCATGATACTGCATTCACAAATGACAAGATTGCCTAAAGTATATGATAGAATTCCCAATGGGCTGGCAGCCTAAACTGAATCCAACTATATCAATTGCCTTTCTTGTCTTCAAATATTCTTCAACATTACTTGCTCCTTCAAGTTCGTACAATTTGCTTTGAAGGGGAGCATTGGGGTAACGATAAAGTTGTTATCATGTGACTAAAAGGTCATAGGTTCAAATCCTGAAAACAGCCTCTTGCAAAAAGTAAGGTAAAACTACGTACAATGAATCCTTCCCAGGGACCACGCATGGTATGAGCATCGTGCACCGATCTACTTTTTTTTTTTTTCAATTAATGGAAGCAGCTTGGATGGTCAAGCTTGTAACTGAGGGAGATCCTCGATTGAATAAATGTCATGGTGTGGAGGTGGAGAAATCAGTGGAACTCTCGGTTTAGAGTTTCTTAATCGAGCAATAAAAGCACTAACTTTCTTCCCAGGCAACCAACCCCCCTCATCAGGATGAACAAATAAAAGCACTAACTTAGCACCTTGTGCAATTTTAATTTCCAATTGGTCAGCATGAACAAAGAATGTTGGAGTGACACCAAATCTACCTGATGCAACCTCTAAGTGTTTCCATATTTAATTCACAGGCAAATGACGAGTTGGAAATAATTAAACAGCATAAAACATGTTGCACAACAATCAGTAAGCAAGGTTTAAAATCAGTAAGTTCTTTTTCTAATGTACCACTTCAGTAACTGATGTGAACCCAACGAGAGAGATATCTCAAGAACCCACAACGAATTGAAAACAGAAAGAAGGAAGGTCTAAGTCAATAAGATGGATGAAAAGAAACCTCCCATGTCTATAAAACTTCCCAAATGCAGTATGTTCACAAACTTCAAATACATTTCCAAAGTCAGAATCATTAAAATATAAATCTTTAATGTATTCAAATCCTAACAATTTAGTGTTTAAAGTAGAGATCAAGGTATACCATCGAGACAAAGCATCAGCAACAATGTTTTCCATACCTTGTTTATACTTGATCACATAAGGGAATGATTCAATGAATTCTACCCATTTTGCATGACGTCTATTCAACTTACTTTGGCTCTTCAAATACTTCAACGATTCATGATCAGTGTGAATAACAAACTCTTTGGGCCTCAAGTAATGCTGCCAAGTCTCTAAAGCCCTCACCAATGCATACATCTCCTTATCATAAGTTGGATAGTTCAAAGCTGCTCCGCTGAGTTTCTCACTAAAATAAGCAAGGGGTCGACCTTCTTGTATTAGCACAGCTCCAATACCTATTCCTGATGCATCACACTCAATTTCAAAAGTTTTAGCAAAGTTAGGAAATGCAAGTAATGGTGCTGAACTTAGCTTCTCCTTAAGTAAATTGAAAGCTGAAACTTGTTCACTATCCCAACGAAACCCAACATTCTTTTTAACAATTTCAATCAAGGGTGCAACTATGGAACTAAAATTTTTAACAATCCTTGTGTAGAAACTTGCTAACCCAAGAAAGCTACATAACTCAGTTATCGTTTTTGGTGTTGGCCATTCACGTATTACCTTAACCTTTTTTTTATCAACTGCTATTCCCTTAGCACTAACAATATAGCCAAGAAACTCTATCTGATTAGTGGGAAAAGAACATTTTTGAAGGTTAACATACAATTTTTGATTTCTCTAAACAAGTAGAACTTTTTGTAAATGATTAAGATGTTCATCTAAATTTTACTATAAATCAAGATGTCATCAAAATATACTACAACAAAGTTCCCAATATAAGCACGTAAAATATGGTTCATTAATCTCATGAAAGTACTAGGTGCGTTAGTTAGGCCAAATGGCATGACTAACCATTCATACAAACCGTACCTAGTCTTAAAAGCAGTTTTCCATTCATCTCCCTCACGCATGCGAATTTGATGATAGCCAGACTTCAAATCAATTTTAGAGAAAATGCAAGAACCATGTAGTTCATCTAGCATATCATCTAATCTAGGAATAGGATGACGATACTTTACCGTAATCTTGTTGATAGCCCTACAATCAACGCACATCCTCCAAGTTCCATCCTTCTTAGGCACAAGCAAAGCAAAAACTGAACAAGGACTCAAACTTTCTCGGACGTACCCTTTTCTCATCAATTCTTCAACTTGCTTTTGAAGCTCCTTCATCTCCATAGGATTGCTCCTATAGGCTGGTCGATTAGGGATAGCTGCTCCTGGGATGAAGTCAATTTGGTGCTCTATTCCCCTAAGTGGTGGCAATCCATCAGGAACTTCTTCAGGAAAGACATCATCAAATTCCTGCAAAAGAGATTTAACAACACTAGGCAAAGAAGGGTTAAGATTGTTAGTGTTGAAATAAGCCTCCTTATACAAAAGTATAATCATCGGCTGTTGAGAATAAAAAGCTCTCTTAACCTCTCTTTCTTTTGCATAAAAGCTCCCTTTTTTACTCTCTAGATTTTTTGTTTCTTTTTCATTCTTTTTTTCACTCCTCTCATCCTCACTTTTTCTTTTCTCACACTCCTTTTCTTTTCCATTTTTTTTCTCTCACAATCTTTTCTTTTTTCACTCTCATTTTTTATCCTCAATTGATCTTCATATACTTGCTTAGGAGTTAATGGTACAAGAGTTACAAGTTTACCATGCATCTTAAAAGAATATTTATTTGTGAACCCATCGTGTATGACCCTCCTATCAAATTGCCATGGTCTACCTAAAAGCAAATGACTTGCATGCATTGGTACTACATCACAAAGAACATCATCATGATACCTACCAATGGATAATGAAACCAATACTTGCTTAGTGACCTTAACCTCCCCGCAATCATTCAACCATTGTAGTTTATAAGGTCTAGGATGTTTAGTGGTTGGTAAGCATAATTTCTCAACCAAGATAGTACTAGCAACATTAGTGCAACTTCCTCCATCTATAATCATACTACATACCTTGTCTTTGATGTGGTAACGGTATGAAATATGTTGTCTCGTTGTTCTTCATCTTCTTCCTTCACTTGCACATTTAGAGCACGCCTAGTGACAAGGGCTTCACCTTCAACGGCATACTCTTCTACATCACTTTCCATCAATGGTGGCAAGGCATTATCATCTTCAGATTCACTCTCAGTTTCAATATCACCATTTTCTTTCAAAAGCATACTTCTTTTGTTTGGACATTGTGAAGCGATATGCCCTCTTCCCAAACACTTAAAGCATTTAATATCTCTATTTCTTGAAGATTGGATAGGTTCTTTACCTTTAACCAATGGAGAATCAGCATCTTTATTCTTCAAAAACTCGATCTTACTCTTTGATGCAACTTTATCATCTCTTTTGTTCCAACTAGATTTCCAAGTGGATGAATTAGAACTTTGACCATGTTTGATTGAACCCTTCCTTTTGAGTTGCCTTTCAACTTTCATGGACATATGCACCATATCTTCAAGCTCCACATAATGTTGCAACTCTACTATATTTGCAATTTCTGAATTCAAACATTGTAAAAATCTTGCCATGGTTGCTTCTCGGTCCTCCTCCACATTGGCTCGAATCATGGCAATCTCCATCTCTTTGTGGTATTCCTCCACGGTCTTGGATCCTTGGATTAGACTTTGTAGCCGTTGGTACAAATCTCGATAGTAATGTGATGGAATGTGTCACGCCCCAAAGGAGTCCCTGTCCGAAAAAATTTCGGCAACATCTCCCCTGTACGGTGGACAATCTGAAACTTTTCTACATCTCACAAATACCTCAGCCACAGGCGGCTGGAATAATAACAACAAAATAAAACATCACTACGCAGTTATATATATCTATTCAGCCTCTGGCTGTCACAACCACGCAGTTAAGATAATTAAACTGTAAAATAATACTCTGACTCGAAATCCACCCTACTCCACTACACTCGTAAAGCTCAAATCCGACGAACTCACCTCTTTTGCCGTCCAGGCAGGCATGTAGTAGAATAAAAACCAAATCCAAATCCATCGATATAATAAAATCTATACCATGTCCATAAGTAAATAAATCCAGAACATAACAAGTTCAAATAGTCTAGAATAGAAAAGGAAACCAAACGAAAAACCAATCACATCCTCGAGGTCTGCAGGGACCAGCAACTGGAACTCTCTCCTGACAGCATCAACCTGAAAATATCAACAATGGAGGCGGAGTGAGTCCAACACTCAGCAGGTACAGTTGATATGCAAAGTAAAGAAATAACACCTAGCACTAATCATGCGTACAGTCTCCTGATAAAGATAAAGGTAACTACAAACCGAAGAAGACAGGAGAGAATCTGTACTAACCAGGACCCGGTAAAAGGACAAACAGTCCGAAAGGTATGGAAGACCTGTATGCATGTCAATCAAGGTATCCAAGCAATGTGCAGCATATAAGTGCAACAAACACAAACAGTAAATGCATCATGCATATGATGCCAATGTCATGGTCACCCCTGACGCCAGTCAGTCGACTCACAACAACGGTGGGACCGAGTGGGTAGGGCTGTGACAACCGTGCACTCAGCAACACTACTCCTGAAGAGTGATCGAGTGGACGGGATGCTGTCGGTGTACATACGTACTCCTACCCCAAATCATAAATGGGGGAGCGCAATGCTCTCATCTCCCGGTACACTATGACGGAGAGGAATCTCTAACGTGCTACACGCTGCGTCACACTACCCATGAGCGGATCAACGGAGCACCGGAAGAGTCAAACTGACGTGCTACCACGCTGTGTCCCGCTACCCATGAGCGTCACAACGGAGCACCGAACAGTGATGAAACTGGCAAAGTGCTCGACAATAAAGGAGTAATCAATCACTCAGCATGCAATCATGCGAATGGTGCATGTCACTAAACATGGTAATATACTAAACCAATCTCTGGACATATCATAATGTGCACCAAAGCGAATGAATCATATCAAGGTATCTGATCATGTAAGGTATCAAACCTAGGTCCTGACATGGTAAAATATGGTTATATCACTACCCATGAGCATGTGGAATCAGGTGCATATCCATACAAGATGTAAACAAACAATCAATCAATAGGTAGCATGTATTGGGCAGTGATTAACCGAAACAAGTAAGAAACACAATTAATGCATCTTGTTAATTTAATTACTAAGCATATCAAAGATAATAAGTCAAAAGTACCCACCTCTGAAAATAGAAAGGTCCAATCTAGCAAATCCAAGTCGAGACGCCCGTCTCGAATCAGAGTCCTGCGTCAAAACAGTATATATATATTTTATTTAACTAAATCCAAATGAAATAGCTAAATAAAATTCCCAAAACTGAATTAGGACAAAACCCTAATCAATGCTACACGTGATCATGTAATCAAAAACCTACATATGATCATGAATTCAAAATGATACTATGATCCACAACCAAGATCAAATACCTACACATAAGCCAAATTCAACTTAACCAATTGGTATCAAACTTACTACACATCATGTATCAATCATCCTACACATACCTCAATCTCCAATCCCTACCAAATTTGATATCAACCACGTCTTACCCAAATTGATGTCAATCGCTTCCTCTTTAGCGATTCTTGTATCCGACCAGCAACACTCTACTGTTGCACGCGATCCGGGAAACCCACTGCCGAAATTGTGCAGTAAGCAACAATTGACCTTCATGCCATATACTCAATTTAACTCTTATATAGATCAATCTTACCCAAAGCTGAATTGGTTGCTGCGATGGATGAAGAAAGAACCCGACAGTGGAAATTCTAGGGCTCGGCAGAACCTGATGGTCGGCTAACCCTTCCCCTCCAACAAGCAGTAGTGGCGTCGGCTAGGGCTGAGAAGGAGCAGTCTTGAACAGGGAGGAAAAGGAAGAAGAAGACCCAATCCAAAAGCCTCGGCTTACAAATAGGGCAGAGGATCGGCAGTAGAAGGCGGCAGTGGCGACTAGGGCACAACTCAGCGTCGGTGGGCAGAGATCAGGCTCGAAGAAGAGGAAGCAATAGCGTCGCGGCACAGAGGAGGTCGGCGGCTTGATCAGCACTGCTTGGCTTTGGCCGGCGGTAAGAAGAAAGGAGATGGGTCGCCGGCGTTGTCGCGAGCCCAAAGAGGAGGAGGAGTCGACGCCAATTCAGAGTCAAGGAAGAAGAGGAAGCTTCGGCAGTGGCGAGAAGAAGCAAGAATAAGAAGTGGCCGAGGGGTTTTGTGCTCTCGGGGAGGAGAAACCGCCCGTGCGGCCGGTTAGGGCACGGGGGGAAGAAGTCGGGCTTGCGGGAGTGGCTCGGCAAGGAAGAAACGGCGACAAAGAGAAAAACGGAGGAAATAAAAAAAAAACAAATAAAGAAAGAAAATAAAAGAAAAAGCAAACTTTTCCTCATTTAAATGGGATAGCCTAAACAGGCTTTTCCGGACCCCGGTTTTATCCCCGTCAACTCGTCCGTACGAGCTCCGAAAAATTCCCGAAAAATTTCCAAAAATTCCGGAAATTTCCCTTATTAATATTCGCCTATTTTCCGGTATTTTACATTCTCCCCCACTAATAAAAATTTGGTCCCCAAATTTCGTTATCTACCATCAGCAAGTACTAACAACAGATATAGAGTATAAATGCTGAACGGTAAATAAATCACATACCTTAAATGAAAAGATGGGGATATCGAGCTCGGATAGTATCCTCGAGCTCCCAAGTAGCTTCCTCGTCTGAATGATGCTGTCATCCGACTTTAACCAGCGGGATAGTCTTGTTCCGCAACTGACGCTCTTTCCGGTCGAGAATCCGTACCGGAACCTCCTCATACGTAATGTCAGGCTGAACTGGAACTGGAATATCTGCCAGCACATGTTTCGGGTCAGGTACGTATCTCCTCAGCATAGATACGTGAAATACATCATGGACGCCTGACAGGGACGGTGGTAGCGCCAGTCGGTAAGCTACTGCTCCGATCCTCTCCAAGATCTCGAAAGGACCAATGTACCGCGGAGCTAGCTTACCTCTGAGGCCAAATCTCTTCACCCCTTTCGTGGGTGAAACTCGTAGAAATACATGGTCGCCAACAGAGAACTCTAGTGGTCTGCGTCTCCGATCAGCATAACTCTTCTAACGATCCTGCGCCTCTGACTTCCTCCGTCTGATAGTACGGACCAACTCTGCATCCTGCTGAACTCTATGAGGTCCCAACAACTGAGCCTCTCCAACCTCATCCCAAAGGACGGGTGTCCGACAAGGTCTACCATACAACGCCTCAAACGGTGCCATCTGGATAGCCGAATGGAAGCTGTTGTTGTAGGCAAACTCTACCAACGACAGATGGTCCTCCCAACTGCCTCCAAAATCCATAACACATGACCTCGTCCTCTAAAGTTTGAATGGTCCGCTCTGACTGTCCATCTGTCTGTGGATGGAAGGCTGTACTGAAACGGAGCTGTGTGCCCAAGGCCTGCTGCAGACTCTGCCAGAAACGAGACGTGAACCGTGGATCTCTATCCGAAATGATACTCAATGGAACACCATGTAATCTGATGATCTCCCGACAATACAGATCTGCCAATCGATCCAGGGGATCAGTCCTCCGAATCGCTAAGAAATGCGCAGATTTGGTTAATCGATCAACGATTACCCAAATCGCGTCATGGCCTCGTCGTGTCCTCGGCAACCCTACCACAAAGTCCATGGTAATGTGATCCCACTTCCACTCAGGAATAGGAATCCGCTGAAGTAACCCTGCAGGTCTCTGGTGCTCAGCCTTCACCTGCTGACAAACAAGACACCTAGCTACGAAATCCGCGATGTCTTTCTTCATCCCGTTCCACCAATAAGAACGTCTCAAGTCTCGATACATACGGGTCCCGCCTGGATGGATCGCAAATCGAGAACGGTGTGCCTCCTGAAGTAGCTCCTGTAAGACCGGATGACACTGAGGTACGCATAATCTGCCTCGGAAGTATATGATACCCTCCTCGTCTCGTGTAAACTCGGTCTGCTGCCCGGAAGCTATCTGACTGCTAATAAACTGCAAATGCTTATCACTAGCCTGTGCCTCTCGGATCCTCGTCCTGATCGACGACTGAGCAACCATGGTAACAAGAATACCTTGCTCTGTCGGTCCCTGCTCCTCAAGATCTAACTCTGAGAAAGCCTGAATCAAGTCCGTGACTGAAGTCCGGTGGCAAGCCAAAGTCCCTCTGGACTTCCTGCTGAGTGCATCTGCAACCACATTAGCTTTCCCCGGGTGGTAGCTAATGGTATAATCGTAGTCCTTCAGGAACTCCATCCATCTCCTCTGTCGAAGATTAAGCTCCTTCTGAGTGAAAATATATTTGAGACTCTTATTATCAGTGAGAATCTCAAATGTGATACCGTATAAATGATGACGCCAAAGCTTCAGAGCAAAGATGATGGCAGCTAACTCCAAGTCATGAACTGGGTAGTTCTTCTCATGTTCCTTCAACTGACGAGAAGCATAAGAGACTACTCTGCCGTGCTGCATCAGAACAGCGCCCAAACCCTGTAGAGACGCGTCGGTGTAAAGTACAAATCCATCATCTCTAGAAGGTAAAACCAAAACTGGAGCCGATACTAATCTCTGCTTCAGCTCCTGGAAGCTGGTCTCGCAATCCTCGGACCATACGAACTTCACGCCTTTCCGGGTAAGACGTGTCAGTGGCATAGCAATACGCGAGAAGTCCTCGACAAAACGTCGGTAATATCCGGCCAATCCTAGGAAACTGCGAACCTCCTGAACTGACTTCGGCTGCTCCCAACTGGTAACAGCCTCGATCTTCTGAGGATCAACTGAAATACCTCTGCTAGAAACCACGTGTCCCAGAAAACCAACTGAGGATAGCCAGAATGCACACTTGCTGAACTTCGCGTACAGCTGATGTCTCCAAGACTGTGCGAAGATGCTGTGCATGCTCCTCCTCGGAACGAGAGTAGACCAATATGTCATCAATGAAAACGATAACAAACTGATCCAGATACTCCAGAAATATGCGGTTCATCAAGTCCATAAACACCGCTGGAGCATTGGTAAGCCCAAATGACATTACCAAAAACTCATAATGACCGTATCGGGTACGGAACGCTGTCTTCTGAATATCGGAGTCTCTGACTCTCAGCTGATGATATCCGGATCGCAGATCAATCTTAGAATACACTGATGTACCTCTGAGCTGATCAAACAAATCCTCGATCCGTGGTAATGGATATTTATTTCTGACGGTCACTGAATTCAGCTGCCTGTAGTCAATACATAACCTCATGGTGCCGTCCTTTTTCTTGACAAATAATACCGGAGAACCCCATGGAGAAACACTAGGGCGAATAAACCCCCTATCCAAAAGCTCATGGAGTTGAACCTTCAGCTCGTTCAACTCTTTTGGTGCCATACGATACGGAGCTTTCGATGCCGGTGCGGTCCCCGGAATCAGTTCAATAGCGAACTCCACTTGCCTTCTGGGAGGCAAACCTGGCAGCTCCTCTGGAAATACATCTGGGTACTCCCGGACTACAGAAACGTCGGAGAGCTGCGAACTACTACTGTCCTCAGTACTGATCAACGATAACAGAAAACCATGACAGCCGTGTGACAGCAGCTTCTGCGCCTGAATCGCCGAAATAATCGAGATGCTGTCGTCTCTGATGCCAGTGAAACTCCACGAGGGTTGGTTCGGAGGCTGGAAGGTGACCACCCTCGTCTGGCAATCAACGGTAGCATGATAAACTGACAGTCAATCCATGCCAAGTATGACATCAAACTCGATCATCTCCAATACTAGAAGATCTACCGTAAGTATCATGTTGCCTAAGTCTAACGGGCAACCTCTGATCTCCTGGGTGACGTCTAAAGTATCACCGGACGGTAGGGAGACAGTCAATCGCCGTAACCTAACAGTAGGTAATGGTACCGGATATGGTGCAGCTGCTGCTACTGTAGGCACTAGGGGCACAGGTGCCACTGGTATAGGATACACTGTAGATCCAAGTGGTGGTGGCACTGAATACGCCGTAGGCTGCGCTGGAGCAGATGTCGGGTACACCAATGGTACCCCTGATGGTACGGTAAACAGGGTAGGCGTGGATACCGTCGGTGTGGCCAAAGTAGGTATCTCTACAGGAGCTATCGGGATTTGAGAGCCCGACGCTCCCGCCGCATCCTGAGTCTGTCCCTGACTGACAGGCTCACTAACAGTGGGCATCTCCGGCATATCCAGAGATCCCGTGGTCCTCGCACGTGATCGACCAGCACCACGTCTCGCAGCAATACGAGTAGATCGTCTCATATCTGTTAAATTAAATTACAGATATCAATACCAATATAACAAACATAAAATAACAACATACCTATTTGCTGTCTGGAGATGTTCCGTCGCTGTCCAGTCCCCAATTTGACCTCAAAATTCCGAACGTACATATCGCCGGAAATCCAAATAAATCCGAAACGAAAATCCGAAACATAACCATATCGAAAATCCGATAATGCCCAGTTTGACTCGCAAACCTGGCTAACCCAAATATCCAGAATACCAACAACAGGTATCCGATAAATCTCCAGAACACCCAAAAGCAGGCCCGCTCGATACCAAATAAATTGGTATCGATAAATCCGAAAATCCAAAATACGAAACAAAAGATCGTAAAACGTGGCTCGATACCACTAAATTGTCACGCCCAAAGGAGTCCCCGTCCGAAAAATTTCGGCAACATCTCCCCTGTACGGTGGACAATCTGAAACTTTTCTACATCTCACAAATACCTCAGCCACAGGCGGCTGGAATAATAACAACAAAATAAAACATCACCACACAATTATATATATCTATTCAGCCTCTGGCTGTCACAACCACGCAGTTAAGATAATTAAACAAAATACACTACACTCGTAAAGCTCAAATCCGACGAACTCACCTCTTCTGCCGTCCAGGCAGGCATGTAGTAGAATAAAAACCAAATCCAAATCCATCGATATAATAAAATCTATACCATGTCCATAAGTAAATAAATCCAGAACATAACAAGTTCAAATAGTCTAGAACAGAAAAGGAAACCAAACGAAAAACCAATCACATCCTCGAGGTCTGCAGGGACCAGCAACTGGAACTCTCTCCTGACAGCATCAACCTGAAAATATCAACAATGGAGGCGGGGTGAGTCCAACACTCAGCAAGTACAGTTGATATGCAAATTAAAGAAATAACACCTAGCACTAATCATGCGTACAGTCTCCTGATAAAGATAAAGGTAACTACAAACCGAAGAAGACAGGAGAGAATCTGTACTAACCAGGACCCGGTAAAAGGACAAACAGTCCGAAAGGTATAGAAGACCTGTATGCATGTCAATCAAGGTATCCAAGCAATGTGCAGCATATAAGTGCAACAAACACAAACATAAACAATAAATGCATCATGCATATGATGCTAATGTCATGGTCACCCCTGACGCCAGTCAGCCGACTCACAACAACGGTGGGACCGAGTGGGTAGGGTTGTGACAACCGTGCACTCTACAACACTACTCCTGATGAGTGATCGAGTGGACGGGATGCTGTCGGAGTACATACGTACTCCTACCCCCAAATCATAAATGGGGGAGCGCAATGCTCTCATCTCCCGGTACACTATGACGGAGAGGAATCTCTAACGTGCTACACGCTGCGTCACACTACCCATGAGCGGATCAACGGAGCACCGGAAGAGTCAAACTGACGTGCTACCACGCTGTGTCCCGCTACCCATGAGCGTCACAACGGAACACCGAACAGTGATGAAACTGGCAAAGTGCTCGACAATAAAGGAGCAATCAATCACTCAGCATGCAATCATGCGAATGGTGCATGTCACTAAACATGGTAATATACTAAACCAATCTCTGGACATATCATAATGTGCACCAAAGCGAATGAATCATATCAAGGTATCTGATCATGTAAGGTATCAAACCTAGGTCCTGACATGGTAAAATATGGTTATATCACTACCCATGAGCATGTGGAATCAGGTGCATATCCATACAAGATGTAAACAAACAATCAATCAACAGGTAGCATGTATTGGGCAGTGATTAACCGAAACAAGTAAGAAACACAATTAATGCATCTTGTTAATTTAATTACTAAGCATATCAAAGACAATAAGTCAAAAGTACCCGCCTCCGAAAATAGAAAGGTCCAATCTAGCAAATCCAAGTCAAGACGCCCGTCTCGAATCAGAGTCCTGCGTCAAAACAGTATATATATATTTTATTTAACTAAATCCAAATGAAATAGCTAAATAAAATTCCCAAAACTGAATTAGAACAAAACCCTAATCAATGCTACACGTGATCATGTAATCAAAAACCTACATATGATCATGAATTCAAAATGATACTATGATCCACAACCAAGATCAAATACCTACACATAAGCCAAATTCAACTTAACCAATTGGTATCAAACTTACTACACATCAGGTATCAATCATCCTACACATACCTCAATCTCCAATCCCTACCAAATTTGATATCAACCACGTCTTACCCAAATTGATGTCAATCGCTTCCTCTTTAGCGATTCTTGTATCCGACCAGCAGCACTCTACTGTTGCACGCGATCCGGGAAACCCACTGCCGAAATTGTGCAGTAAGCAACAATTGACCTTCATGCCATATACCCAATTTAACTCTTATATAGATCAATCTTACCCAAAGCTGAATTGGTTGTTGCGATGGATGAAGAAAGAACCCGACAGTGGAAATTCTAGGGCTCGGCAGAACCTGATGGTCGGCTAACCCTTCCCCTCCAACAAGCAGTAGTGGCGTCGGCTAGGGCTGAGAAGGAGCAGTCTTGAACAGGGAGGAAAAGGAAGAAGAAGACCCAATCCAAAAGCCTCGGCTTACAAATAGGGCAGAGGATCGGCAGTAGAAGGCGGCAGTGGCGACTAGGGCACAACTCAGCGTCGGTGGGCAGAGATCAGGCTCGAAGAAGAGGAAGCAATAGCGTCGCGGCACAGAGGAGGTCGGCGGCTTGATCAGCACTGCTTGGCTTTGGCCGGCGGTAAGAAGAAAGGAGATGGGTCGCCGGCGGTGTCGCGAGCCCAAAGAGGAGGAGGAGTCGGCGCCAATTCAGAGTCAAGGAAGAAGAGGAAGCTTCGGCAGTGGCGAGAAGAAGCAAGAATAAGAAGTGGCCGAGGGGTTTTGTGCTCTCGGGGAGGAGAAATCGCCCGTGCGGCCGGTTAGGGCACGGGGGGAAGAAGTCGGGCTTGCGGGAGTGGCTCGGCAAGGAAGAAACGGCGACAAAGAGAAAAACGGAGGAAATAAAAAAAAACAAATAAAGAAAGAAAATAAAAGAAAAAGCAAACTTTTCCTCATTTAAATGGGGTAGCCTAAACAGGCTTTTCCGGACCCCGGTTTTATCCCCGTCAACTCGTCCGTACGAGCTCCGAAAAATTTCCGAAAAATTTCGGAAAATTCCCTTATTAATATTCGCCTATTTTCCGGTATTTTACAGAATGAACCTCTTCCTCATAATTGATTTCATCTCTTCCCAAGTGCCAACGGGTCTCTCGTTGTTTCTTCTCCTGCTTAGAATAACTTGATCCCACCAAATAATAGCATAATCAATAAATTCGACAGCAGCAAGTTTTACCTTCTTCTCTTCAGAGTAGTTGTGACAATCAAATACTAATTCCACTTTCTTTTCCCACTCCAAATATGCGTCTGGATCACTTTTGCCTTGAAAAGAAGGAATCTTCAATTTGATATTTCCCAAGTTTCTATCAACATAATCAGTCATCCTTCCCCTTCTACCACCAATTCTGATGCTACCAGATCTGCCACTAGAAACTCTATCATCAATGTCCTCAGAAATGCCATCATCATCATCGTTGTTGTCTTCACGGTTATATTGCCTTGAAATTCGTGTGGGAACTCTACCAGCTTGGCTATTTTGCAATTCAGTAATTACAACATCTTGTCTCTCCAATCTGTCGAGGATTTGATTGAATCTGATTTCCATGCGTTCCAAGTGTTGTCTCAAGGCACGTTGTTCAAGTGTTTCTCTAGGTCTTGCTTCTTCTCCATTTGTCGCCATTAATGCAATTTGTTGTCACTCAATCACTCAACTCGCTAATGTTAGCTCTTTAAGGAACTTAGAATTGTGGCAATTCCTTGTAAACGATCATTGACTGATTGAAAATCCCAAAGGTATAGGATAAAAGAAAGGAAATGATAGAAGAATGCAAATTGCAGAATTGAAAAATTAAATTAAGTTCAGAAAGGAAATTTGCTAGAATTGAATCTAGGCAAAACTTATGCGAATGCGGGACTAAGAGATAAAGATATTTGAAATAAGAACTGAAAAGGATCTTGCCAGAACTTAATTTAGGCAGGTGTAGAATTAAATCTAGGCAAAACTTTAAAAGAAATGCGGAATAGGAAAGTGCAAGTATATTAGGCAAAACTTTAAAGGAAATGCGGAATAGGAAAGTGCAAGTATATTAGGCAAAACTTTAAAGAAATTGCGGAATTGGAAGGTGCAAATATACTAGGCAAATTATTAAAGAAAAATGCGGAATTGGAAAGTATAAATATAATAGGCAAAACTTTAAAAGAAATGCAGAATTGGAAAGTACTAGTATAGAAATAACAATTCCCTACACTCAACTTTTTTTTTATTTTTATTTTTTGATTTTTTTTTTGAATTTCGGCCCTTTTTTTTTTGCCGAAAAAATAATTTTTTTTTAATTTCGGCGTTTTTTTTTTACAATTTTTTTTTTACCGATTTTTTTTTTAAATGTCAACTCTTTTTTTTTTTACCGAAAATAATTTGCTAGCACCAAGACGAATAAAACTCACTAGGATTGAGATGATAATGATAAGCAAATAATTTTGAACAAATTGACAAAGTTTCAAGCACAAAGAGAAAAGGATAACCAAATCGATTTAGAAAAACTTGGCTCTGATACCAAATGATGTGAACCCAACGAGAGAGATATCTCAAGAACCCACAACAATTGAAAACAGAAAGAAGGAAGGTCTAAGTCGATAAGATGGATGAAAAGAAACCTCGACCCAATGCTTAGAAAAGCACGAACCTTGGTATAGAAGATGGAAGACGCCACAACCTTGGGATTGAGGTTGATAAGTCTTCGAACGCCACAAGGAGATGCCTTAATAAGTTCAAGTTCAATGAAGAACCAACAAGCGAGAGCCTCACCGTGTCTTAGATTGAAAAATATATCAAAGATACATGTGTGGCCGTCACCCCCTTTATTTATAGCTATAAGGTGACCAAAAAACCCTAAAAGGCCAAAAGAAAGCCCATTTAGTAAAGACCCATATAGACTACTTAGCCATTTTAAGCATATGGCATTATTACAACCCAAATAAAAGTAAAAATGAGTCCAAATTGAGCCAACATATCCATACTACATAGATATGAAACTTAAATACTAATTTAGCTCATCTAAGGCTCAAATTAGGTTGACTAAGCCAGATGACTTGCTCTTGGTCAAACCTTCTTCAATAGTAGCTTTGGCCTTCACATCTTCAATTAGCACATTAAGTGCTTCCTTCATTTTTTAGCTCTAGCCCTTGTAATTGGTCCTCCATTGATGCATAATGGATCATCATTAATATCTGGAGTGGATTGAGCACGACCCATATCACTAGCTTGTTGCGCAACTTGTTCTCTTTCATTTATTCCATCAGTAACCTTCCATTTATACATATTCTACTGATAGATGCAAGGTTTAAAATAACAGTTCCGTTCGGGAACTTCAGTCACCTATCATAACTAGAAGGCTTTAGTACCGTGTTGCGTCGAGCATCTAAACTAACATTGAGATAAATTTAAATGAATATTACTCTTTTAGTACGCTTTCTTTAACTGAATTTTTCTACAAACAAATAAAGCTAACAAATAGAGAAACAACTATATTTTTGTTGTACTATGTTAAATTCATACTCGACATGTCAAAAGTGTGAAGAATGAATTCAAATAAAATTTACTCAATTAATCCCCTTTCACTTACATTCTATACTTTTAATAACACTATATCATTTAGATAGTTGAGTTTTTTTTTACTTCAATGCCTTGAGATGAATTCACATTTTATGTTTATAATATTCTTTCTTTCTTTCACTTGTTTTAGAAAATGACTATAGCAATTAAATATTCAATCAAGCTACAAGCAAGTAATAAACATAATTTGAATTCATCTTTACGCATGACAAATTGTAACAAAGTGGATCCAAAATGTTGGCATGACATGATGCTCATTAGCATGATCAATATGGTTATACACGAGAGATGAATTTCATCTTTACGAACGAAATATTGTAACAAAGTAGGTCCAATGTCAGCATGACATCAACTCATTACACGATCAACATAGTAGTACACAAGAAATTGCTTGAGCTGATTAATATAAAATTTTAGTGAAATTCCAATCATGCAGCCCAGCAAGACATGAAATTTCAAAGCATGGGTTGGTTGGTGCCTCTATCATTTCATTATGATAAGATTGATCAATTTAACCATTGAGCATTTATAAATACCATAAGAACATAGTGAATTTAAAAATGACAGTAAAATTTTCTTCAAATGATAAAGAAACCTTTCTACTTGAAAACAAAGACTCAAAAATCATTATCTTATTTTTTTAAAAGATTTATCATCATAATTAAAAGGTCCAGAAGGTTGGGTATAAATATTTTTACCTGTTTTATTGTACTAGTAGCAGTATCTCCATTTTGAAGGCCCTTAAGATGAGGAAGTGTTGGAGAATACCCATCAATGACATCAATTAGAGGACTCCATCAAATGGGATCCTGGAAAATAGTTGATAATTTAATTAAAATATTTTCTTCAAATGAAATGAATTAAATTGGACAATGATACATACCATATAAACTGACCTCACCACCTTCTACAAAATCTGACTTCCCTCCTAACCTGTTCATTGCATTTGCTTCATGTGTTTTCCTTGAAATAGCTCCAAGAGACATTCTTCCAGTGTAGAAACGCTAAGCAATGGATGATGCAGATTCAACTCGTCCAATTGGTAAAGGCACTCAAGAAGATCACGGAGAGCCTAAGAAAGTGAAGTCATTGTCACTGATGCACAAAGAAACAGTTTTTATAAACATGGTAAACTATATAAAGTTTCAAATATACCATGCTTTTAGAAACAAGGTTTTAATTCTCAACAATAGATATACATAGGTTTTCTATGTAGTATGAACCATTGTGTTTGGAAGGCGTAGATCAGAATACTAGAAGATAAACCAAATCTAGTCTAGAAACAATACCATAACTAGAAGATATTTAATTAACACCAATCACAATTAATCCACCTATAATACCACAATGATATTAAGGTAACAAGTGTTATTTCGACATCTACACCTGAATATTTGATCTTATGTCATGAAACAACAAATGCAGTATGGCATGCAGTGCATAGGCGTATGCTCTAATTTTCAATAGTGATGCTTATGAAGTACTTATTGGTTTTGCTAATTAACTTCTTGCTTCAAGTCATAGATAAAACAAGCATCAAAAATGAATGCAGATTTCAAACTCACATTCACACGATGATTTGCAAGGTGCTGTTGGTAAATAGAATATGCATTCACTCTTTTGACGAATTGCTTTGTGTAGCAATTATGACATCTCTGGATTATTTCCATGGTATTCACCTGATTTTGAACAAGAGGAATATACATCGGTATGATCATTATATATTTACCGTCAGTCAGTAGATTGAATGATTAGATTCTCTATTATGCTGACAGACAAAAGAATAATTGACCTCATGTCCAACAACAAAGAATATCTCTATTATGCTAGCATAACAATCGTTCAGCTTTAAAAGATTTAGCAACATATATATATCACAAAGGAGAAGCAGCCCAAGACCATCTTTTAGCAAATCCAAAAGTGTGCTCATATAGAATAATAGACAACCACGAAGTCTAAATGAAATTAATAATAGTATTTTCAATAGTATACAAGAAAATAACCACAATAAACTAGTAAGTCGATAAAAGTATTTCCCGAGGCATGCCAAATGACAACCAAATTAATAAAAGATATGAAGGTGTGTTTGTTGATGCACAAATATACGGTGACAATATAGATTATCTAATGGAGACAATCTGCCAAATAATCCAATCATCAAATTACTAGTAACTGTATTACATATTTTTCTAGTATTATGTGTCTAGATATTAAGAGAATATAATTATACCTCCAAGTTTGAATTGAATGATCCGAAATTTTCTAATCTCTTGGTTGAATCCTTTGAGAATGCTTTCACCCAGAAGGACAATGTTTCACTTGCTAACTTTGAAAATGAAAAAAGGCTCCCTTGAAATGAGGAACAAAATAGAGAATGAAACAAAATTTCTAGAATAAATGAGGTTGTGATTATTCTCACACATAATGAATGCACATGATATGTAACTCAGCACATTCTTAAAAAACTAAGAATAACCTTCTGATGGAAATTTAGAGTCAAATAAACAGATTAGTATTTCGGGTGCAAGAAAGAATGAAAAAAATAACTAGTACCAAGTGCAAAGGGCATGTCACCACATTAGAAAATGTACAATTAGTCTAGGGAGCTAATGTAAACTAGAATGAGAAAATAGGAAATAAATGGTTGACATAACAATTAATGGTTGTGTGCTCCTTAATGGTCATATATTACTGTAGACCATAGTTATCAAAAGCGCAAGGTGCAAAAAAGCACTCAAGGGTCTTGGGGCTTAAAACGCAAAGCGCAAGGCGAAGCGCGGGCTTTACGGAATAAAAGCGTAATAAACAATAGGACTATTATATTTATTAAAAATCTTTCAAAATGTCTTTGAAATCCAAATAACCATAAACAAATATTCTTTGATGAAGTTGTAGATAATTGAAAATCATAAGTCTTTGAAAATATAATAGAGGAAATATCAAATATCAAAATAATCATCTTCTTCATCTTCATTGTCCAAATCTACGTCATCAGCTCCATCGCTTGATTTGTATCCATCAGTATCCTCTTCTTCAGTTTCATCATCAAGATTAATTTCTTCTTCATTAACAAGACTAGTTTGAGCTGAAGATTGTTTTCTTTTTGCTGATGCAGATAATGATGCCCCTTTTGAAGAAGATGCATTTCGAGATCGAAAGTCATATGCACTTTCACCAACCCCAGATGCTCGTGCTACATCACTCCAACGCAAATCTTCACCTTCGTAGACAAAATCATTATCATTGTCTTTATCACTGTCATCCAATTTACCCAACAACCATTCATTACTATCATCTATCTCTGACAAAGTAATAGGATCAATTTTTTCTCGCATGTCATATCTTCTCCTCAAAGCTCTATTATACTTGATATATACCAAATCATTCAATCGTTGTTGAGACAACTTATTTCTTTTCTTAGAATGTATCTACAAAACAAAAGTAAAAAGTAAAAGGTTAAGTTCATAATATAAATTTTAATATGTATTAAAAAAACTCCAACTTACATATTCAAAAACACTCCAATTACGTTCACAGCCTGAAGAAGAGCATGTGAGGTTTAAAATCTTCATTGCAAATATTTTTAATTCAGGCGTTGATGCACCATAAGAAAACCACCAATCAGCTTAAAATATAAAAACATATAAATTATAAGATTAACTTTATTACCATCCAATATTAATATTGAAAAATCTATTATTTATAAATTTACCTGGTGATTTTAAAGTTCTTTGTCGGATAGCCATTGACAAACCAAAAAGTCCTTCTGCTTTCTTGTATTTTTCCAATTGATTCGTGATCTTATCTTGTAAATCCTCACCTCTCACTAATCTGGATATGCACTTGTACAAACCCTCCATCACTTCTGTATCATTTTCTATGTCAGAGTTTGAGTAAAAACACTCTGGATTCAAGAAATATCCAGCTGCGTGCAAAGGTCGATGGAGTTGAATGTTCCATCTTTTGTCAATGAGTTCAAAAATGCTACGATATTTCTCTTCATTATTGTTAAATGATGCAGCGATAGCTTCTTTGGCCCTGTCCATTGACTCATAGATATAACCCATAGGAGACTTTTTTTCACCGACTACCAGCCGTAATACTTTCACCAATGGACCACCAACCTTTAATGCAAAAATCATATTTTTCCAAAAAGAATGCATCAATATCACTTCTGCTACACGTTTTCCTGCAGTCTTCTTAGAAAATCGACTATTTGCCCACTTTTCAGATGTAAACATCTTTCTCAGATTTGCTTGTTGTACATGAAACCGCTTTAAAGTCAAAAAAACTGTTGCGAAACGTGTCTTTGCAGTTCTTACCATGTCTCTCTGTCCAGTAAACTCTCTCATCATGCTCAATACTTGTGGCCTGTTGTAAATATAACCATTAACCATCAACGCTCGTTCATGCAATTTTCTGAGATGAGGAATTTTGAATATATCCTCAAGCAACAAATTTAAACAATGAGCTGCACAAGGAGTCCAATACAAGTGTGGAAATCGATTTTCCAAAAGACAACCTGAAAAAACAAATAAATTTAGTAAAAAAATATTAAAAATATAATTCAATTATAATTGAAAGTAACAAAAATTTAAAATATTACCTGCACTGATATTGCAGCTTGCATTATCTGTTACAATCTGAACCACATTTTTTTCTCCAATGCGATACACAAATTTAGAAAGTAACTCAAACATCTTGTCCGTTGTGTGAGAATAGCCTGAAGCATCAATTGATTCGACAAATACACTTCCTTTGGGACCATTCACCAAAAAATTTATAAGAGTCCTACCCTTTTTATCGGTCCATCCATCTGCTATGATTGTGCACCCAAACTTAGCATGATCTTCTTCATGGGATTTGAGAAGCGAGTTCGTATTTGTCAACTTCTTCTTCAAATACTTAACCCTCACTTCATGATATGATGGAGGTTTCATCCCCGATCCAAATTGTCCAATAGCTTCAATACAAGGCTAAAAAAAAATCATATTTTACAGCGTTGAAGGGAATTCCAGCATCATACATCCATCTTGCAAATTTCTCAACTGCAATATCTCTTAACTTCTTTTTATTTTCATCAAATTGTCCTTTATTTTTTGCACGTCTTTGCTTAACAATTTCATCGACATCTTTCATAAAATAAAGGTTAATAGGTCTAGTTTGTTTACACTTTTTACCTTGGACCGTAGGATGGTTGCTTGAATCAGATATTGGTCGTTTCCCTTTCACTTTAGTTTGATGATCATCTTCTTCATGTTCTTCCAAATCTTCCAAATTATCAACATCATCAGAATGCGGAATTTCATCCATTTGATTCTTCAAATTACTCTTTTTTTTTGCATGAACTCTCTAATTTCTTCTTTAACATGCTCGAGACATTTCGGACAAGCTTTTACATTTCTATTGCCCCCAACTAAATGTAGCTTGTGTCGATAAATTTCACCATTTGTTACTTTACCACAGAAAATACAACCAGCAACATTTGGATTTTTAGGATCTGAACATGTTGCATAATTCCAAGCAATATCCTTTCGAGTTGATGGAGTTGTTGTACTTGTATTTGACATGATTAAAAATCAATACTGCTGAAAATGAAATCAATAATAATCAATCAATCAATAAAATAAAAAAACAGGGGAAACAATTAATTATAGAATTTAAATCTGATTTATCATATAATTAAAAAATTTTATTATATTTTTAAATTTTAAATTTATTTTTTATATATTTAAAATTTTAAATCTAATTAATACAATTTATCAATTTTTTTTATTTTTAATATATTTTTTATGTATTTAAATTTTAATTTTGATTTACTGATTTATTTGAAATTTGAATTAATAATTTTTTATTTTAAATAAATTTTTTATATATTTAAATCCGATTTATATAAATTAATTAGATTTTTATATTTAAAATATATTTTTTATATATTTAAATCTAATTAATAAAATCTATCAGATTTTTATATTTTAATTTTTTAAATATTTTTTATGTATTTAAATTTTAAAACTGATTTACTGATTTATTTGAATTAATAAATTTTTTAATATATTTTTATATATTTAAATCTGATTTATATAAATTAATTATTTTTTTATATTTTAAATATATTTTTTATAAATTTTAAATCTGATTTATATTAATTAATAAACTTTATTAGATTTTTATATTTTAAATATATTTTTTTATAATTTTTAAATCTGATTTATATTAAGTAATAAAAATTATTAGATTTTTTTTAATTTAAATATAATTTATATATTTTATTGGAATAATTTAATTAGGCTTTATAAAATATATTCGAAATACCCCATTTAACTGAGGAGTTCTTTAATTTAATTAAATGCAAAAAAAAAAGTTGACGCTGCTACAGGGCTCACGCCCGACCGCAAACCGCCGCGGCGGCACCAAAACCATCACAGGACGCTGCCGGCGACACCGGAGGCGTCCGGCGACGATGCCGGAGCCGTCGGAGGAGTCCGGCGATGCTTCCGGCGCTGCCGGAGGCGTCCAGAGTCGCCGGAGGCATCGCGGGTCGCTGCCGCTGGTGTCGCTGGAATTGTCCCGCGGTGCTGGAAGTTTCGCCGGATGCTCCGATGGCGCCGGAAGCATCGTCGGACGCCGAAGAAGCTTCCCGTGAATGTGCGACAGCAAGATTTCACCGACAAAGTTGGAAAATTTCATAGGAAGAGGCGAAGCAAGGAAAAGACGAAGCTTACCTGGAATCTAGGGACGATCGCGACGTGAGGAAGATGAAGAGGCAGCAGCGATTTGAAGCAGATGAACATTAATGAGGTTCTTTAGGGCTTTAAAAACTTATAAATAAAACAAATAAAAAAAACAAAAAAAGGAAAGCAGCAAAAACTTTGCGACTCGCAGAGAAGCGCTGCGATGCGCAGGGAAGCGCCGCGACGCGCATCGAAGCGCACGCTTCTTGGAAGGCTTGCGCTTCCGAGTTCACAGAAGCGTGACGCCTGCGCCTCGCTCCGCCTCGTGCTTAAGCGATCGAAGCGACCGCTTTTTAAAACTATACTGTAGACCAAGGAAACCATGAATACTAGATGGGAGTACAACAGCAACTGCATTAACATACATGAAGCATGGTGTAATAGACATCTCAACATTTTTCTGAATAAAAACATTTGCTTCCAATTGTCTTCTACATGCAAATAAATTTCTGGCCAACCATATTAAGAAAAATAAGAAGGGGAGCCTTGGCGCAACAGTAAAATTGTTGCTTTGCTAAAAGGTCACGGGTTCGAATTTTGGAAACAGTCTCTTGCAAAAAGCAGGGTAAGACTGTGTACAATGGATCCTTTCTCGGGACCCCGCATAACGAGAGCTTCGTGCACCGAACTGTCTTTTTTTTTTTTAACATATTAAGAAAAACAAAAAAATGTCATATGCAATTTATGTTCAAAGGATATTATTATAACTTGAGGTAGTTCAATAAGACAAAGGACTTTAACGAATATGGCCAGCATAACAATAAATGTATACCTTTCCAGAGGTACATAATTGAAAAGAAAACAATGGTAATTCTTCTCCAAGTATGTGATCTTTATCACACGAGACCTTTCAAACAAGTAAGTTCTAACTGCAGCCCCCACATATTCTACTACTTGCATCAAACTGAATTTCTACAAATTTCCCAAAGCGGCTACGTAAAATTTACAAATGAGATTAGGAAAGAGAGAAAAACATATAAAATGAGGGAAAGAAAAAAAGATAATGCACAATAAATTACAGTCCTACAAGGGTAGAAAACTGCATTTAATGCATAACAATTAAATGTATGCAACATAAGGAACAATAATCTCACACATAATGAAACTCACTAATAGAAATAAAACTGAAAGATTATTAACATGCATAAATTAGAGTCCTTTTAAAGACTCTAACCCAGAAAAAAAAAGTAAAATAAATTAAAAATATCAAGCAAAGAAATAATCCTATACTTAAACAAAGGCTCCGATCAATCTTGGAATAAATCCTCCCTGAAAAAATAATTGCTACTAAATTAGCTTGTCTTATTAGGAATTGAATTTAATTAAATTTGGTTTCTTTCGTAGTTTGTAATTAGGTTTTTTTCTTAGTTGATTAATTATAGAATTATTTATTTCATAGAATATTTAATTTATTTCTAATTTTATTTGATTTGGAGTCTTAAATGAACTCTAATCCCCAAGGTTAAAAACATCTTTGTACAGTATTGTGCTTCTTTTATGTGACTGTTGTTAAAACTTTTTGAAAAACTATCACCGGTCAAAAAAATCAAAAAAGGATTTACATTTTTTTATCTTTATTTTGGTACTTCAAAGGATAGGGGAAAAATGAAAAAAAAAAGCACTTCAAAAAGAAATTAATAAGATAAAGAAGAAAAAAATATCAGAAAATGCAGCCACAAAGAAGTAAAAGAAGTATTGACTGCGTATGTTATGTCGGGATGGATCTTGAGAATTACTCACGTATATCTCGTTGAGTGCATATCTTCTTGAGAGATCATAAAAAATGCCCAGCAAACAAAAGCACCCGGAAGAACTCAAGGATACATAAAACCTAAGAAGAAGCTCTTGAAATTGACAACCAAGAAAAAAATCCGTCTAACAAGAATCGAGCAAACTTTAGAATCAAGAAAACTAGACAGAGAAAAAGCAAGCTACCTTCTTCCTCTGGAGCGGGTCCTTCTCATCGATCACTCCAGCCTCCACCCAAGCAGAGTCTTTGTCTTCGATCCATACCATGGAGCCCTTCCGATAGATCATCTTTGCCTCGAAACCGGAAAGAATAGCTTTGGAACCCTACAATGTGACCGATCGATCTGGAAGTAGAAGCAAGACGATTACACCTCGCGAAACCCTAACGAGGATCGAAAACGCAGAAGAATAAATGAAACGAAGCGGCAGAATTTTCCCTTCGAACGAATGAGAAAGCGAAAAATGAAAAGAAAAAACAGGGTAGTGGAATGGAATGAGCCCACCGCTCAAAGTTCGTTTCCCGTTAAACGGCTATTTTACAGAAAACGATCCGATCGAATGAGGTGAGTCTAAAAAAACGAATAGGAAGGTTTGTGTTATATTTATTTTTTAAAACTTAATCAAGTAATTAAAATTTATTTATAATTGAATTGAGCTCGAATTTATAATTGACTAGGTTAGAGTTAAATTAAATTAAAAAAAATTAGGTTGGTGTGAATAATTTAGAGTTCAATCAAATTAGATAATTTAAATGGGTTCACTTGTATTCTTGGTTATAGGGGTTTAAAATTTTAAAGTCAAATGAGATGATTTAAATTTGATTCAATTATATTTTTAGTTCATCGTTAGAGAATTTTAAAAGTGATTAAATATTTAAACAATTTATTACTAAAATCCATGTTGAAAAGTAACGGTGACTATTTTTTTAAAGCAATTAATACTTTTTGAAATATAAGGTGTCAGTCCCTAATTAAATATATATCGATAAATTATAGGGGGAATTAAGGGTGTAAATGAGTCAAGCCATTCGTGAGCTATTCGAAGCTTAATTCGATAAAAGCTCATTTGAGCTCGTTTAACGAGACTTGTTAAGATAAACAAACCAAGCTCAAGCTTCACAATATTCGGCTCGTTAGCTCGTGAACATGTTCGTTAAGTTCATAAATCAACTTTTAAATAAAAAAATAATAGTTTTGGTATTAAATTTATAAATTTTATACTTTACTTATGAAAAACATAGACAAATATATTAAATTTATTTATTAGAATAAAATTATAAATTTTAACAAGAATATTATAATTTTTTTAAAATATATAATTTAGTTTTAATGAATATTTAAATTTATAATTTATATTTATTAAGCTCGTTTAGGTTCGATAAAAGCTCGAATAAGCTCGTGAGCAATGAATATATTCATTAAATAAAGCTCGAGCTCGGCTCGATTATAAACGAGCCAAACTCAAACATCCAAGAGTTCGGCTCGGCTCGGCTCGATTACACCCCTAGGGGGAATTATATCATGACACGATGGCTCTTTACATAAGGGAAGTCAAGCTTCCAATGAGATATTTTACACCCGTTATGAATTAGCTTTAAAACTTATTAATATTAGAATAATCACTCATATAATGTCAACCCGTGAAAATTATCGTCATCCCAATGAGTTAATTCTCAATTTAGTCCCTCGTTATTTAACGTGGTGCTGATTTCGTCCCTAATTTTTCAATTGACCAAATTTAATCCTCCAATTTTCGAACATTTTCCCAAATTGATCCTTCCGTCTAAATCCCCGTTAAAATAAACGGGAAGACTTGTTTAACCGGTGGAAGTGACTTGGATAATTCCTAATTTAGTCCCTCAATATTTGACGTAGTACCGATTTCGTCCCTAATTTTTCAATTAATCAAATTTAATCCTCCAATTTTTGAACGTTTTCCCAAATCAATCCTTCTGTCCAAATCCCTGTTAAAATAGACGGGAAGACTTATTTAACCGGTGGAAATGATCAGTTGCTTTTATTCTTGCGCTATTTCCCTAATCCTGACATTGATTGAGTTCGAGATTTAGAAACTTGTTTCCTTTGTTGGTTTATAAGCTGCGAAGAAGAAGCACTGACCGTATCGAAGTCTTTGTTGATTGTTCTGAGAAAATGATTGGAAGGATTGCGCAGAGAAGGGCAGGCGAAACCGTTGGAAGCAAAGAATTGAGAAAAGTTTGAGCAAGGCTGAATTTCCATAGGTCGAAAGAGAGAATTCAAGCCTTAATTGAGCTTTGAGATTGAGTTGGTACCTCGGTAGCCACCGGAGTAGGGTCGAAGAAGACAGTGCTGCCATAGACGAGGAGGAAGAGGCGATCAAAGAGGTCGAACACCTCGCTGTCGGGCTGGTGGACGGTGACGACGACCGTCATCCTCTTGCGGCGGGTGAGGCGCGTGATCCGGTGGACGATGTGATAGGCGGCGGCGCTGTCGAGGCCGCTGGTGGGCTCGTCGAGGAAGAGGAGCGACGGCCGGGTGAGGAGCTTGACGCAGATGCTGACGCGCCGCCGCTGATGCCTTTGACGTGCCACCCGCCGATTCTAGTGTCCATGGCGGCCGCCAATCCCATCTCCCTCATCGTCGCCTCCGCCCTCGCCCGCTTCGCAGGCGTCGACATGGAGTCCGGCAGCTGGAGCTGCGCCGAGTAGCAGACGACCTCCATTTTAAAACTATCCTTGGACGAAATCGGGACTACGTCAAATAATGAGGGACTAAATTAGGAATTGTCCAGCAAGACATAGGTCACTTCCACCGGTTAAACAAGGCTTCCCATTTATTTTAACGAGGATTTAGACGGAAGGATCAATTTGGGAAAACGTTCGAAAATTGGAGGATTAAATTTGATCAATTGAAAAATTAGGGACGAAATCAGTACCATGTTAAATAACGAAGGACTAAATTGAGAATTAACCCTCATCCCAATTAAAAAACACTTTATCATCTCCATTGAAAAGATTCTTCAATTGAAGTGATTTTTCTTGTTTGATTCAAATTTTTTATATGAATTAAATTGATAAATCATAATAAGACTAAGTTAGAGTGAAATTAAATTAAAAAATTTAGGTTGGCGTGAATAATTTAGTACTCAACAAAATTAGATAATTTAAATTGGTTTGACTGTATTCTTCATTATATGTTTTAGAGTTTAAAAAACCGAGTTAGATAATTTGAATTTGATTCAAATTATAGTTTTAGTTCATTTAAATTAGAATCTTTTAAAAGTGATTATATGTTTAAAGAGTTTAGAGTCCAGATTTATTTTAACGTATTTTTCGTAGCAATTGATGTAGTCCATATTAAAAAGTAGTTATCACTATTTATTTATTTTTGGTGGCTATTAATGCTTTTGTTAGAAGTTATTATCGTCCAAATTAAAAAAGACAATTGAAGTGATTGATAAATTGAATATATTATTTTTAAAGAGACTTTTTTAAAATACAATATTACATAATTAAATTAGGATTAAAAATGAATAGGTTAGAATGGTTAAAAATTTTAAAACTTTATTTTAATAAGATTCTTGATTTTTTTATATGATTTAATCGTTAAATCATAATAAGACAAATTGAATATGTTATTTTTCAAGGAGTTAAAATAAAATTTTACATAATAAAATTAGAATTAAAGATGAATATGTTAGAATGATTAAAAATTAAAAACTTTATTTTAATAGTTGATCGTGTAAATATTTTGGTTAGTTTTGATATGATCAATCAAGTTAAGTTAGGTACTGTGATTTTGATGTCTTATGTCCGAGTGTGCAAGAACTTAGGAACACAAGAAATTAAGCGGAAGATACCAGAAGCGAGAAGGATGGAACGAAACGCAAGTCGACAGGCTCGGTGCATCCGATAAACGAGGAGTTGCAGAAGAGTACACTGATGGAGGAGAAAGATGTGCGTTACACATTGGAGGGACGAGAAGCTAGGGAGGAATCCTGTTTGAGAAGAAGGTCGGAGTTGAGTTCGGGTGAACTCAACTTCGGATGACAAGAGCATCACCCAAGCAAATGTGTAACACCCATAAAATCTCTAGCAATTTTATATAATTTTTGCATGGTTAGAATGAGTTTTATGTGGGTTCCTTCTTAAAAAAAAAAAAAAAAAAAAAGAGAAAATAAAACCAAAAAGAGGCATGGCCAAGGTTTGAATCTTGAACCTTTTAGTAAGTGACAAGCTCTCTGTGATATGGGATAACCAAGAGCCCCAATAGGGATGCGCTGTTAGGAAGGAAAGAGAAATTATAGTTAAGGGTAGGGAGGGTGAAGGGACACCTTTCTCCCTTCACTTAGAATGAAAAGTTTATTTTCCCTTTCTTCCTTCACTTAGAATGAAAAGTTTATTTTCCCTTTCTCCCTTTCATTTAGAGTAAATGAAGTAAGGGAATGAAAATGTTGTTTTCCCTTTCTCCCTTCATTTAGAATAAATAGGAGTAAGGGAATGAAAAGTTATTTTTTTCTTCCTCCTCCTTCCTCCCTCCACCGAAACTAGCCTCCTTCTCCCCCATGTTCGGAATCAAGCCTAGGATTCCTTCCTAGGAAGTCTTCACAAGGAGTCCTTAAGGCCTAAGTCTTCTTACAAGCAAGATACACAAGGGGGAGTCCTAGAAGCGGAAGGTCTTCTGTTTCTCTCCACAAAGGGTATTCTCCTTGTGGTAAACCAAGCGAGAGGAGGTAAGTATTCCCCTCACCTGCAGTATAAGTGGTTTTCTTCGTTGTTTTTTTTATGTTGCTTAAAAACTAGGACCATGTCCCTTGAAGTTTCGGCCAAGAAGAAATAAAGGGATTAGGAAAGTTTAAACTCCAACTAGACTTGTTTATACTTTCTCTCATGATACCTAATATGTTATGTGATGTTATTAAGATGCTATTCATAGTTGATGTTGCTTAAAACCTAGGATCATGCCCTTGTAAGTTGCGGCCAAGGGAACTACTAGAGCTAGAAGAGAACAACACTCCAATCATGCTTACTAATGGTTCCCTATTATATGCTATGTGTTGGGTGAACCTTACGTTACTATGTTATGCTTATGCAAGGCTTATGTATTTTAAAAACTAGGACCATGTCCCTTGAAGTTTCGGCCAAGAAGAAATAAAGGGATTAGGAAAGTTTAGACTCCAACTAGACTTGCTTACTAATGGTTCCCTATTATATGTTATGTGTTGGGTGAACCTTATGTTACCATGTTATGCTTATGCAAGGCTTATGTATGATGAAAGGCCTAAGAGATGCTTTCCTATAAATTGGGACTAAGAGCACTCTTTATGATATGACAAGGAACATGATATGCTATTTTACTTTTGTATGGCTTGTACCGGACCCTAGCAAGGTCCAGGGGATGGGCTCCTACGTCTCCCCTAGGTTGAAGCACGGGCCTAGTTCCCTAGTAGGTTCGGGATTAACTACCTCGGATTTATTTAGGGATGCGCACAAATCATGTATGTGGTACAATGTCGGGCCCTCATATTGAGATTTATGTTTAAGTATTTATCTTGCATATATTATTTCATGCTATGCGATTATTATGCTTTAAGATGATGTACTCTTGTGATATGCCTATATGTTGTCTAAATGAATAGGTCACTACTCTATGCTTAATTCATGATTTATGGCTTTCGTGAGTAGGAAAGGATCTTACTAAGCCTATGTGCTTATAGTTTTATTTTTCCTTGTACTGCAGAAAAGGGTAAAGAATGACTAAACTAAAGGGAGCAGCAGGAGGGGCAAAGATGTGTGTGGCAGTGGCATGGTGGAATAGATCTATTTTGTGTTTCAAGACTTATGCATGTTCTAAGTCTTGCATGTCAACTTGTTCTTTTACTTGATGCTTTTAATGGTTGCTACTTGATGTGAAACTATACTATCTTTTGTTTCCATGAAACCTTGAAATGATAAGCACTTGTTTTAGTTAAAGAATTGTTAAGAACCTCCTTATCATGCTTGAAGTGTTAAGTGATGGACGACTAGGTACTTAGTTTATGCTTCGAACCCCATATTAATGTTCATACTTGTGTTTAGACTCCTATACTTCCATCATGTTAGTTATCATGAACTTTCATTAAAGAAGTACCAAGTACCCCTTTAGAGAACAATATACATGCTCAGTAGTTCATCCTCTCTTTATTAGTACGCTTTATGCTCTAGTTTTAAACAATCATGTATCATGTTTCAAGAAATAGACACTAAACCAAGTTATATGCAAGAATGCTAAGCATGCTCACATGTGTTACATGTTTACATGCTTTAAGAGATTTACATGTTTAAATGTTTGTTTCTCCATGTTTAATTTTAAATTCTTCCGCTGAAACGATTGTATATGCATGTATGTATGTTCGCGTAGCGCCGCCTCTCCTGCCCCCCTTTATAAGTAGGAGAAGGGCGGGCGTTACAGGTTGGTATAAAAGCCGGTTTGCCTTTTCACTACACACACATCAATCCTCCATCCTGCCGCTCCAAGTAAGAAATTCTATGCCTACTCTATTTCTTTTATGTATGATAAGGAATGCTTTTGTCTAAATATGCATGAATGTAAGTAAGAATGATAATAATCTTATGCTAGCCTTGTTGTCATTCATGAAGATAAGCATGGCTAGAAGACGCAATAACAGAGTCGATGAGACAGTACCCCCACCTGATCTGATGCATGTAGTTATTGAACTCCAGCGTCAGGTTACAGAACAGCAGCAAGTGATTACTGCTCTAATGAATCAGCAAGGAAACCCTACCACCCCACTAGTGAACCAGAATACGATGCCAGTCGTGCCTACAGCTACACCAGTACCACCGATAGGCCCTACCCCAGTAGTTCGACCAGAGGCTTACCTAATCCAGTGGCAGAGGCGGAAGCCGGAAAATTTCTCCGATACTTGTGAACCATGGGACGCCCAGGCCTGGTTCAAGACTGTGGAAAGTATAGTAGAGCTACTGGACTGGCCTGAACATGAAAAGGTCAAGTGTGCATCGTTCTGCCTTTCTAGAGATGCCAGAATGTGGTGGGACAGGGTTAAAGCAAAGAGGCAAGTGAACCAAATGAGATGGACGGACTTCGAATCTGAATTTTTTGAAGAATTCTTCCATATACGGGTAACAAACAAGCATTACGACGAGTTCACCGAGTTCCGGTAAGGTGACCTATCAGTTAACGAAGCTGTGAAAAGATTCAACTGACTCGCGCGCCTATGCCCAGAGTTGGTCAGTACAGAAAGAGAAAGGGTCAGACTCATGCTGAAGATGCTCCGACCCAAAATAGCTCTGAATGTGGCCGGCGGGGTTAATAGACCGCAGACCACAGAAGAGCTGTTCAGCAGCACCCTGATCACCGAGCACTACTTGAACCATATTAATCAGCAAAAGAAGGCGCTGAGCGAGGGCAAGAGTCAAGCCCAGTTAGGAGGACAGAAACCTCAAAGCACCAAAGTTAGCTGGAAAGGAAATCACAATGGTAAGAGAAAGCAATGGAACAACTCTAAGGGCGGTCCAACAAACAAACAACTCACGTACCCTCAGTGTACTACATGTGGAAAGAGGCATCCCGGGGTGTGCCACAAGGGCACAAATAGGTGCTTCAACTGTGGACTGGAAGGGCATAGAGCCAGAGACTGCCCTACCCAGGTTCAGACACCTCCTCAGCAGTATATCCAGAACAGGGGTGCTCCCCCACAGTTACACCAGATGCAAGTTGCAATAGAAGGTACTCAGATAAGCCAAGGGAGATTGGAAGCTCCGCCAGTTATGACAAATGCCAGGGTTTTCTCTCTCACCAAGGAAGATGTGGCGAATACTTCTACGGTTGTCACAGGTTAGATATTTATTTCTGTCAGCATGCTACTGTATTATTTGATACTGGGGCAACGCATTCGTTCGTCTCTACGCCTTTCACAAAGAAGATAGACATGCCACCACAAGCTTTAGATTGCAAGTTCTTAACGACCCTGCCCTCAGGAGAAGTAATGACATCTACTCATATGCTGCGAGCCGCACCCATCAGAATCACAGACAGAGAACTCTATTGTGATCTGATAGTGCTCGACATGCAGGATTATGATCTTATATTAGGCATGGATTTCCTGAGCAAGTACGATGCTTCGATCAAGTGCCGTAAAAGAAAAGTGGTCTTCCGGCCAGAGGCAGAACCGATGTTTGAATTTATTGGAGAGCCAAGGAAAGGAACTAAGAAATTCTTATCAGCCTTAAGGGCACAAAAGATGTTAGACAACGGATGTACTGGGTTTCTAGCACATGTGGTCGATACAAGTCAAGCAGAGGACTAGAAGCTGGAAGATGTCAGATTTGTATGCAACTACCCAGGGGTATTCCCCGATGAACTACCAGGGTTAGCCCCCGATAGAGAAATTGAATTCGAGATCAAATTAATTCCTGGTACTAAACTGATCTCTAAAGCACCTTACCGTATGGCGCCGGCTGAATTGAAGGAACTTCAGGGACAGCTATGGGAGTTACTCGACAAGGGACTTATCCGCCTTAGTCACTCTTCATGGGGAGCTCCAGTACTGTTTGTGAAGAAGAAAGATGGGTATATGCGAATGTGCATAGACTACCGAGCGCTAAATAAGGTCACGATCAAGAACAAGTACCCTCTACCACGGATTGATGACCTGTTTGACCAGTTAAAAGGTGCCACCATCTTCTCTAAGATCGACCTGAGGTCGGGCTATCATCAAGTAAAAGTGAAACAGGATGATATACCGAAGACGACTTTCCGAACAAGATACGGACACTATGAGTTCGTAGTTATGCCTTTCGGAGTGACGAATGCTCCCGCGATGTTTATGGACCTGATGAATCGGGTATTCTCGGCCTTCCTCGACAAATTTGTGATCGTCTTCATCGATGATATCCTCATCTATTCGAGAACCCAAATAGAGCATGCCGAACACCTGAACATGGTATTACAGATTCTTCAGGAAAGGCAATTGTATGCGAAATTCTCCAAATGCGAGTTCTAGCTAGATCGAATATCATTTTTGGGGTCATATTATCTCCAAGGACGGAGTAATGGTAGACCCAATAAAGATTGAAGCTGTGAGTAACTAGAACCGGCCAAAGAATGCCAGTGAAATTAAAAGTTTTCTCGGGCTAGCAGACTATTACAGGAAGTTTGTAGAGGGCTTCTCTAGAATTGCAGCCCCTATGGCAGTTCTCACCAGGAAGAACAAGAAGTAAGAATGGGCAGATGACTGCGAGAAGAGTTTCATAGAATTGAAAAGGAGACTGACCAGTGCTCCAATCCTCACTCTTCCAGAAAGTAACAAAAGTTTCGATATGTATAGCGACGCTTCCAGGTTAGGACTCGGAGCTGTACTCATGCAGAACGACAAGGTCATTGCCTACGCCTCTAGGCAACTCAAGGAACATGAAAGAAATTATTCCACTTACAATCTAGAGCTAGCAGTCGTGGTCTTTGCTCTCAAAATATGGAGGTATTATCTATATGGAGCTCAGTGTAAGATTTATACGGATCACCAGAGTCTGAAATACTTCTTCACACAGAAAGACCTAAACATGAGACAACGCAGATAGCTCAAGTTAGTCAAGGACTATGACTGCGAGATCTCCTACCATCCGGGAAAAGCGAACAAAGTGGCCGATGCACTCAGCAGGAAGTCCTGTGCCACCTTGATGTCGCTATCGGTATTGTCCCAACCCCTAGAAAGGGAAATTATGTATTACGGGGTCGAAATCATTTCCGGACAGCTTTCTACCATGACGATAGCACCGACGTTGTTCGACGATATATTAGAAATGCAAGCCCGTGACCCAAGCATCCAAAGGATCAAGCAAGAGGTTGTAGAAGGAAAGAATGATGGATTTCGTCACTGACAGTGGAATACTATACCTCAGAGATCGCTTATGTATTCCTGATGACCCAGAGTTATGAAAGAAGATATTGGAGGAGGCTCACGGAACAGCTTATGCGATGCATCCTGGATCTACCAAGATGTACCAATACTTGAAAGGGAAGTTCTGGTGGTTTGGTTTGAAAAGAGATGTAGCTCGGTATGTCAGTACCTGCCTGACCTGCCAGAGGGTTAAAGCAGAACACCAGAGACCTGGAGGGTTACTGCAGCCAATTCAAATTTCAGAATGGAAATGGAAAGATATTTCTATGGATTTCATCTCAAGATTAACTAAAACGACGAACGGATATGATGCTATATGGGTAATCGTGGACAGATTGACAAAGTCTGCCCACTTCTTAGCAATCAAGATGACTTACTCGATTGAGCAATTGACTCAATTATATGCTAAGGAAATTATCAGATTACATGGGATTCCTAAGACCATCATTTCTGATAGAGATGATCGCTTTATTTCACATTTCTGGGAATGTATTCAGAAGGCCCTTGGCACGAAGCTATTATTCAGTACTGCCTTCCATCCTCAGATCGACGGACAAATAGAAAGGGTGAACCAAGTGCTGGAAGATATGTTACGAGCTTGCGCCTTAGATTTCAAGGGGAGCTGGTGCCGATATCTATGCTTAGCGGAATTCTCCTACAATAATAGCTACCAAGCTACTATTGGAATGACGCCATATGAGGCTCTATACGGGAGGAAATGTAGGTCTCCTATATGCTGGTACGAAGGTGGTGAAAAGAAGGAGATGGGACTCCAAACAGATTTCATTGACGACTCCCGAGCTATACAGAACATCCGCCAAAGAATAGAAACTACTCAGAGCCGGCAAAAGAACTATGCGGATATGCGGCGTAGGCCATTGGAATTCAGTGTCGGGGATTCGGTATTTCTCAAAGTAGCTCCTATGAAAGGAGTGATGAGATTCAGAAAGAAGGGTAAGCTAAGTCCGTACTATGTGGGACCGTATCAGATCTTGAAAAGACTCGGCAAGGTAGCTTACGAGCTAGAGCTGCCTCAGGAGATGTCGGCTATCCACAACGTGTTCCATGTTTCAATGCTCAAGAAATGTATTCCCAGTACAAACCAAGTGATCGAGCCACAGACAGTGCAAGTTCAAGAGGACCTGAGTTATGAAAATCGACCTATTCAGATACTAGATCGAGAAGTCAAAAGACTAAGGAACAAAGAGGTGCCTTTAGTAAAGGTCCTGTGGCAAAGTCAACGGTTCGAAGACGCCACCTGGGAACGTGAGGACGATATGAAACGAAAATACCCAGAGCTATTCTAAGTTCGAGGACGAACTTTTTATAAGGTATGGGGGATTGTAACACCCATAAAATCTCTAGCAATTTTATATAATTTTTGCATGGTTAGAATGAGTTTTATGTGGGTTCCTTCTTCAAAAAAAAAAAAAAAGAAGAGAGAAAATAGAACCAAAAAGAGGCATGGCCAAGGTTCGAACCTTGAACCTTTTAGTAAGTGACAAGCTCTCTGTGATATGGGATAACTAGTAGCCCCAACAGGGGTGCGCTGCTAGGAAGGAAAGGGAAATTGTAGTTAAGGGTAGGGAGGGTGAAGGGACACATTTCTCCCTTCACTTAGAATGAAAAGTTTATTTTCCCTTTCTCCCTTCACTTAGAATGAAAAGTTTATTTTCCCTTTCTCCCTTCATTTAGAGTAAATGAAGTAAGGGAATGAAAAGGTTGTTTTCCCTTTCTCCCTTCATTTAGAATAAATAGGAGTAAGAGAATGAAAAGTTATTTTTATATTCCTCCTCCTTCCTCCCTCCACCGAAACTAGCCTCCTTCTCCCCCATGTTCGAAATCAAGCCTAGGATTCCTTCCTAGGAGGTCTTCACTGTAAAATACCGGAAATAGGCGAATATGAATAAGGGAATTTTTCTGCAATTTTTGGACATTTTTCGGGAATTTTCCGTAGTTCGTACGGACGAATTAACGGGGATAAAAACGGGGCCCGGAAAAGCCTGTTTAGGCTACCCCATTTAAATGAGGAAAAGTTGAATTTCTAAATTCCTTTTTCTTTATTTATTTTTCTTTTCTTTTCTTTGTGTCGCCGTTCACTCCTTCCCCCTCGCGAACCCGAGCCCTAACCGCCGCCCTCTCCCTCGCGATTAAAGCCTCACCGACCCTTCCTCTTTTCCTTCTTTGTCATCGAGCGATTCTCCAGCAGCCACATCTTCTTCCTTCTTCCTCCCTGAAGTCTGCCCAAGCGCCGGCGAGCGCTAGCCACTGCTGGTCAAGCCGTCGGCTGTGCCCTAGTGTCCTTGTTGACGGCACCGACGCCCATAGAAGTTTCCTCTCCTCTGCCGACAGCCGCCCTCACGGAGTGATCCCGACGCCGCCGTCTTGGCCGAGCAGCAGTGTCGCTGGCTACTCCTCCGAGGAGTGCCCTAGGTGCCGACGCCGCACCTCTCTTCCTCTTCTCCTTTCGGCATCTGAGCCCTAGTAGCGGCCGACTCTCTGTGCCAGCACCCGAGCCCCAGTGCCGTTGCTGTGCCCTAGCGAGCCCGACGCCACTCCTTGCCACTGCCGCTGCACACTTTGCCCCAGTGCCGAACCGACCCTTTCTTCTGCCCTAGCCGAGCCTCACATTGGCGTGAGTTGCTGCCCTGGATTCTACCGAGCTTTGGCTTTAGGGTAAGCTGTTGGTTTAGAACTGTGGAGGTAAGGTTAGGGTTTAATTCACAGAGGTGGATGTATTGACTACAAATTTTGGGTGTTTGATGTGTAGGTCAGTGGCTCACTCTAGCTACGACCACGGTTCCAGAAACAGGTGTTCCATCGACAAATTAACGACGAAGAATACGAATTTGGGTGAGTTTGGATTGAGGTAAATGCATTGTTGCGCGTATAATTGATTTAGGTTTGAATTATTAATCTAATGGGTTGATTAGGGATTAGATAACTAACCCTAATTAACCGTTGGGTTTAATTAAGGTAGGTTGAGGGTTTATGACTAGGGTTTTATCCTAAATTGGTCCTAGGGATTTTATTTAGCTGTTCATATGAAGTTAGCTAAATAAAATATAATTGTATTGGTGACACAGGACTTTGACGCGAGACGAGTATCTTGACGTCGGACTTGGACGATTGGATTTTTCCTATTGGAGGCGGGTACTTTTGACTTATTGTCTTTGATATGCTTAGTAATTAAATTAACAAGATGCATTAATTGTGTTTCTTACTTGTTTCGGTTAATCACTGCCCAATACATGCTACCTGTTGATTGATTGTTTGTTTACATCTTGTATGGATATGTACCTGATTCCACATGCTCATGGGTAGTGATATAACCATATTTTACCATGTCAGGACCTAGGTTTGATACCTTATATGATCAGATACCTTGATATGATTCATTCGCTTTGGTGCACATTATGATATGTCCAGAGATTGGTTTAGTATATTACCATGTTTAGTGACATGCACCATTCGCATGATTGCATGCTGAGTGATTGATTGCTCCTTTATTGTCGAGCACTTTGCCAGTTTCATCACTGTTCGGTGCTCCGTTGTGACGCTCATGGGTAGCGGGACACAGCGTGGTAGCACGTCAGTTTGGCTCTTCCGGTGCTCCGTTGGTCCGCTCATGGGTAGTGTGACGCAGCGTGTAGCACGTTAGAGATCCGGGAGATGAGAGCATGGCGCTCCCTCATTTATGATTTGGGGTAGGAGTATGTATGTACTCCGACAGCATCCCGTCGACTCGATCACTCATCAGGAGTAGTGTTGCAGAGTGCACGGTTGTCACAACCCTACCCACTTGGTCCCACTTTTGTTGTGAGTTGGTTGACTGACGTCAGGGGTGACCATGACATTGGCATCATATGCATGATGCATTTATTGTTTGTGATTGTGTTTGCTGCATTTATATGCTGCATATTATTTGGATACCTATGTTTGACATGCATACAGGTCTTCTATACCTTTCGGACTGTTTGTCCTTATACCGGGTCCTGGTTAGTACAGATTCTCTCCTGTCTTCTTCGGTTTGCATTTACCTTTATCTTTATCAGGAGACTGTACGCATGATTAGTGCTAGGTGTTATTTCTTTACTTTGCATATCAATTGTACCTGCTGAGTGTTGGACTCACCCCGCCTCCATTGTTGATATTTTCAGGTTGATGCTGTCTGGAGGGAGTTCCAGTCGCTAGTCCCCACTGCACGTAGTGCTAGATCCCCTGCAGACCTCGAGGATTGATTGACTTTTGAGTTTTCTTCTCGTTTGTCTATGTTTAGACTTGATTTGTTTGATACTTGGACGTTGTATTTATTATTGTGATGTCGATGGATTTTATTTGGTCTTATTCTACTACATGCCTGCCGGGTCGGCATAAGAGGTGAGTTTCGTCGGATTTGAGTTTTACGAGTGTAGTTGAGTAGGGTGGTTTTCGAGTCAGAGTATTACTGCTTTGTTTGATTATATATAACTGCGTGGATGTTTGTGTGGTTGTGTTATATTTATTGTTATTATTCCAGCCGCATGTGGCTGAGGTATGGAGATATGTAGAAAGTTTCAGATTGTCCGCCGTACAGGGGAGATGCTGCCGAAATTTCTTCGGACGGGGACTCCTCTGGGGCGTGACAATTTAGTGGTATCAGAGCGAAGTTTACGATACTTGCTATGTGTTCTGGATTTTCGGGATTTATCTGATACCAATTTATTTGGTATTAGAGCGCCAGAGTTCGGCGACGCTTGTTGGATTTCCGTGTGTTGGATTTTCGAGATTGGGCTGATACCAATTTATTTGGTATCGGTGCGGGTTATGATACTTGCTTTTGGTGTTCTGGAGATTTATCTGTTACCTATTTTGGTATTCTGGATATTTGGTTTAGCCAGGTTTGCGAGTCAAACTGGGCATTTGCGAATTTTCGATATGGTTATGTTTCGGATCTCCGTTTCAGATTTATTTGGATTTCCGGCGATGTTTCTCGTTAGGAATTTTGAGGTCAAAAGTTGGGGACTAGACAGCGACAGAACATCTCCAGACAGCAATTAGGTATGATGTCATTTTGGTAATTGTTTATACCTGTAGTAATATCTGTAATTTAAATTTAACAGATATGAGACGATCTACTCGTATTGCTGCGAGACGTGGTGCTGGACGACCACGTGCGAGGACCACGGGATCTCTGGATATGCCAGAGATGCCCACTGTTAGTGAGCCTGTCAGTCAGGGACAGACTCAGCATGCTGCGGGCACGTTGGGCTCTCAGACCCTGACGACTCCTATAGAGGTACCTACTTTGGTGTGCCGAGCGCACCTATTCCTACTGTAGTTCCGGTACCATCAGGGGTACCATTGTCGTACCCGACATCTACTCCAGCGCAGCCTACTGCGTATTCAGTACCACCGCCACCTGGACCTACAGCGTACCCGAGACCAGTGGCACCTGTACCCCCACTGCCTACAGTAGCAGCAGCTGCACCATATCCGGTACCATTACCTACCGTACCTCCTGCTGCGGCCACTTATGTTCACCCGGCAGTACCACCGACGGCTTATGCTCCAGTTTATACAGCAGCACCGGGAGTTCCTCCTCCGGTTTATTCCGCGGTACCACCGTAGTATCAGCTCCAGTGTTTCCGCCAGTTCCTGCAGCCGTCCCGACACAGCTCACTGATATTGTCGCTGCACGAGCTAGGATTCCAGTATTGGCTGAGTCGATGAAGACTCGATTCACTCTTTTTCGAGGAGATCTCGATCCGAGTATGGCTCTGTCCTAGATAGAGATTATGGAGCAGACTTTCTTTTATATGGCTTGCTCCGAGTGGGAGAAAGCAGAGCTGGCTGCCTACCATTTACGGGATGAAGCTAATGCTTGGTGGATTACTCAGCGTTCTATTATTGGTGAGCGCAACGTCACGTGGACCAGGTTCTGAGAGGCTTTTGAGAGCCGCTTCTTTCCACTGTCTTATCAGATGGCTCGCCGACAGGATTTTATGAGTCTGAGGCAGAACAACCGCTCAGTGACCGAGTATAATACTGAATTCAACCAGTTGGCTAAGTTTTGTCCAGAGTTAGTTGCGGAGGACAGAACTCGCAGGATGCAGTCTATACAGGGACTTGATCCTTATCTGCAAGTACGGCTTGCCGGTTTAGGGATCACATCTTACTCAGATGCACTGGATCGAGCTTTGATGATGGAGTTAGCTCAGCAGACAGCATATCCGGACAGGAAGAGGAAGCATACGGGTCAGACATCAGGGCAGATCCAGCGGACACAGGCGACAGGACAACATCAGAGTAGTTACAGACGGTCAGGTCAGAGTTCTTCTGGGGTATCTCGTAGGCCTCAGAAGTCAGGACAGTCTTCCTCAGGACGTTTCCGGTCTCCTCAGCAGAAGCGATATACAGTGTTTCCGATGTGGGTCCAGAGACCACATCACTTCAGCCTGCACTCTAGGACAGTCAGTTTGCTTTTATTGCAAACTACCTGGGCACCAGAGCCGAGATTGTCAGCTGAAGGCTCAGCACACAGCTTCCGGAGGGTTTGGTCAGAGGGGACAGTCTAGTCAGTCAGGGGCTCGACGAGGAGGGCGGAGATTCTCACCCTCACAGCGTCAGCAGGGAGCAGCTCCCTCAGCAGCAGCATTTGGCATGCTTGGACAGGAGTACTCCAGTGCTTCTGTAGCACCCCAGAGTTGTGTTCCAGGACTTTATTATCCGACTCAGGGGCAGTACCAGACTCAGTCCCAGCCAGCTGCACAGTATCAATCACCATCCTCTCAGTCTTCTCTGGCACATAGTCCAACAGCACCTCAGTGGCAGGCTTCTGCCCAGCCGCAGCAGCCGCTGGCAGCGTTACCTCCTCCTCCGCCAGAGACTGGACGAGTTCATGCGATTACCAGAGAGGATGCTCAGCGGGCCGACGGATCCTTTTTCCGCGGTACGATTTCCATTCATGCATTTTCCGCTGATATTTTGATTGATACTGGTAGTTCGCATTCTTTTATATCCCGTACCTTTATGCGGGAGGTTGGTAGATTACCTACTGTTAGACTGCAGCGGTTGACCGTTTCCCTACCGTCCGGTGATACTTTAGACGTCAACCAAGAGGTCAGAGGTTGCCCGTTAGACTTTGGCAACATGACACTTACAGTAGATCTTCTAGTATTGGAGATGATCGAGTTTGATATCATACTTGGCATGGATTGGCTGTCAGTATATCACGCTACTGTTGATTGCCAGATGAGGGTGGTCACCTTCCGGCCTCCGAGCCAACCCTCGTGGAGTTTCACTGGCATCAGAGACGACAGTATCTCGATTATTTCGGCGATTCAGGCGCAGAAGCTGCTGTCTCACGGCTGTCATGGTTTTCTATTATCTCTGATTAGTACTGGAGACAGCAGCAGTTCGCAGCTCTCCGACATTTCTGTAGTCCGAGAGTATCCAGATGTATTCCCTGAGGAGCTTCCTGGTTTGCCTCCCAGAAGGCCAGTGGAGTTCACTATTGAGCTGATTCCGAGAACCTCACCGACATCGAAAGCTCCGTATCGTATGGCACCGAAAGAGTTGAACGAGCTGAAGGTTCAACTCCAGGAGCTTTTGGATAGGGAGTTTATTCGCCCTAGTGTTTCACCATGGGGTTCTCCGGTACTATTTGTCAAGAATAAAGACGGTCATGCGGCTATGTATTGACTACAGACAGCTGAATTCAGTAACCGTCAGAAATAAATATCCACTGCCACGGATTGAGGATTTGTTTGATCAGCTCAGAGGTACTTCAGTGTATTCTAAGATTGATCTGCGATCCGGATATCATCAGCTGAGAGTCAGAGACTCCGATATTCAGAAGACAGCGTTCCGTACCCGATACGGTCATTATGAGTTTTTGGTAATGCCATTTGGGCTTACCAATGCTCCAGCGGTGTTTATGGATTTGATGAACCGCATATTTCTGGAGTATTTGGACCAGTTTGTTATCATTTTCATTGATGATATATTGGTCTACTCTCGTTCCGAGGAGGAGCATGCACAGCATCTCCGTACAGTTTTGGAGATTCTTCGACGGCATCAGCTGTACGCGAAGTTCAGCAAGTGTGCATTCTGGCTATCTTCTGTCGGATTTTTGGGACACGTGGTTTCTAGCAGAGGTATTTCAGTTGATCCTCAGAAGATCGAGGCTGTTACCAGCTGGGAGCAGCTGAAGTCAGTATAGGAGATCCGCAGTTTTCTGGGATTGGCCGGATATTACCGACGTTTTGTCGAGGTTTTCTCGCGTATTGCTATGCCATTGACACGTCTTACCAGGAAAGGCGTGAAGTTTACATGGACCGAGGATTGCGAGACCAGCTTTCAGGAGCTGAAGCGGAGGTTAGTGTCGGCTCCAGTTTTGGTTTTACCTTCTGGAGATGATGGATTTGTACTCTACACCGACGCTTCTCTTCAGGGTTTGGGTGCTGTTCTGATGCAGCACGGCAGAGTGGTCTCTTATGCTTCTCGTCAGCTGAAGGAGCATGAGAAGAACTACCCAATTAATGACCTGGAGTTAGCTGCCATCATCTTTGCTCTGAAGCTTTGGCGTCATCATTTATACGGTATCACATTTGAGATTCTCACTGATCATAAGAGTCTCAAATATATTTTCACTCAGAAGGAGCTTAATCTCCGACAGAGGAGATGGATGGAGTTCCTGAAGGACTACGATTGTACCATTAGCTATCACCCGGGAAAAGCTAATGTGGTTGCAGATGCACTCAGCAGGAAGTCCAGAGGGACTTTGGCTTGCCACCGGACTTCAGTCACGGACTTGATTCAGAGTTTCTCGGAGTTAGATCTTGAGGAGCAGGGACCGACAGAGCAGGGTATTCTTGTTACCATGGTTGCTCAGTCGTCGATCAGGACGAGGATCCGAGAGGCACAGGCCAGTGATCAGCATTTGCAGTTTATTAGCAGTCAGATAGCTTCCGGGCAGCAGACCGAGTTTACACGAGACGAGGAGGGTATTATATTCTTCCGAGGCAGATTATGCGTACCTCAGTCTCATCCGGTCTTACAGGAGCTATTACAGGAGGCACACCATTCTCGATTTGCGATCCATCCAGGCGGAACCCGTATGTATCGAGACTTGAGGCGTTCCTACTGGTGGAACGGCATGAAGAAAGACATCGCGGATTTTGTAGCTAGATGTCTTGTCTGTCAGCAGGTGAAGGCTGAGCACCAGAGACCTGCAGGATTACTTCAGCGGATTCCTATTCCTGAGTGGAAGTGGGATCACATTACCATGGACTTTGTGGTAGGGTTGCCGAGGACACGACGAGGCCATGACGCGATTTGGGTAGTGGTTGATCGATTAACCAAATCCGCGCACTTCTTAGCGATCCGGAGGACTGATCCCCTGGATCGATTGGTAGATTTGTATTGTCGGGAGATTATCAGACTACATGGTGTTCCGTTGAGTATCATCTCGGATAGAGATCCACGGTTTACGTCTCGGTTCTGGCAGAGTCTGCAGCAGGCCTTGGGCACACAGCTCCGTTTCAGTACAGCCTTCCATCCACAGACAGATGGACAGTCAGAGAGGACCATTCAGACTTTAGAGGACCTGCTGAGGTCATGTGTTATGGATTTCGGAGGCAGTTGGGAGGACCATCTGCCGTTGGTAGAGTTTGCCTACAACAACAGCTTTCATTCGGCTATCCAGATGGCACCGTTTGAGGCGTTGTATGGTAGACCTTGTCGGACACCCGTTCTTTGGGATGAGGTTGGAGAGGCTCAGTTGTTGGGACCCCATAGAGTTCAGCAGGATGCAGAGTTGGTCCGTACTATCAGGCGGAGGATGTCAGAGGCACAGGATCGCCAGAAGAGTTATGCTGATCGGAGACGCAGACCACTAGAGTTCTCTGTTGGCGACCAAGTATTTCTGAGAGTTTCACCCACGAAAGGGGTGAAGAGATTTGGCCTCAGTGGTAAGCTAGCTCCGCGGTATATTGGCCCTTTCGAGATCTTGGAGAGGATCGGAGCGGTAGCTTACCGACTGGCACTACCACCGTCCCTGTCAGGCGTTCACGATGTATTACACGTATCGATGCTGAGGAGATACGTGCCCGATCCGACGCATGTGCTGGCAGATATTCCAGTTTCCGTTCAGCCTGACATTACATATGAGGAGGTTCCGGTACGGATTCTCGACCGGAAAGAGCGTCAGTTGAGGAACAAGACTATCCGGCTGGTTAAAGTCGGATGACAGCATCATTCGGACGAGGAGGCTACTTGGGAGCTCGAGGATACTATCCGAGCTCGATATCCCCATCTTTTTACTTGAGGTATGTGATTCAGTTTACCGTTCAGCATTTATACTTCCTGTCTATTGCTAGTACTTGCTGATGGTAGATAACGAAATTTGGGGACCAAATTTTTATAAGTGGGGGAGAATGTAAAATACCGGAAATAGGCGAATATGAATAAGGGAATTTTTCTGGAATTTTTGGACATTTTTCGGGAATTTTCCGTAGTTCGTACGGACGAATTAACGGGGATAAAAATGGGGCCCGGAAAAGCCTGTTTAGGCTACCCCATTTAAATGAGGAAAAGTTGAATTTCTAAATTCCTTTTTCTTTATTTATTTTTCTTTTCTTTTCTTTGTGTCGTCGTTCACTCCTTCCCCCTCGCGAACCCGAGCCCTAACCGCCGCCCTCTCCCTCGCGATTAAAGCCTCACCGACCCTTCCTCTTTTCCTTCTTCGTCATCGAGTGATTCTCCAGCAGCCACATCTTCTTCCTTCTTCCTCCCTGAAGTCTGCCCAAGCGCCGGCGAGCGCTAGCCACTGCTGGTCAAGCCGTCGGCTGTGCCCTAGTGTCCTTGTTGACGGCGCCGACGCCCATAGAAGTTTCCTCTCCTCTGCCGACAGCCGCCCTCACGGAGTGATCCCGACGCCGCCGTCTTGCGCCGAGCAGCAGTGTCGCTGGCTACTCCTCCGAGGAGTGCCCTAGGTGCCGACGCCGCACCTCTCTTCCTCTTCTCCTTTCGGCATCTGAGCCCTAGTAGCGGCCGACTCTCTGTGCCAGCACCCGAGCCCCAGTGCCGTCGCTGTGCCCTAGCGAGCCCTATGCCACTCCTTGCCACTGCCGCTGCACACTTTGCCCCAGTGCCGAACCGACCCTTTCTTCTGCCCTAGCCGAGCCTCACATTGGCGTGAGTTGCTGCCCTGGATTCTACCGAGCTTTGGCTTTAGGGTAAGCTGTTGGTTTAGAACTGTGGAGGTAAGGTTAGGGTTTAATTCACAGAGGTGGATGTATTGACTACAAATTTTGGGTGTTTGATGTGTAGGTCAGTGGCTCACTCTAGCTACGACCACGGTTCCAGAAATAGGTGTTCCATCGACAAATTAACGACGAAGAATACGAATTTGGGTGAGTTTGGATTGAGGTAAATGCATTGTTGCGCGTATAATTGATTTAGGTTTGAATTATTAATCTAATGGGTTGATTAGGGATTAGATAACTAACCCTAATTAACCGTTGGGTTTAATTAAGGTAGGTTGAGGGTTTATGACTAGGGTTTTATCCTAAATTGGTCCTAGGGATTTTATTTAGCTGTTCATATGAAGTTAGCTAAATAAAATATAATTGTATTGGTGACACAGGACTTTGACGCGAGACGAGTATCTTGACGTCGGACTTGGACGATTGGATTTTTCCTATTGGAGGCGGGTACTTTTGACTTATTGTCTTTGATATGCTTAGTAATTAAATTAACAAGATGCATTAATTGTGCTTCTTACTTGTTTCGGTTAATCACTGCCCAATACATGCTACCTGTTGATTGATTGTTTGTTTACATCTTGTATGGATATGTACCTGATTCTACATGCTCATGGGTAGTGATATAACCATATTTTACCATGTCAGGACCTAGGTTTGATACCTTATATGATCAGATACCTTGATATGATTCATTCGCTTTGGTGCACATTATGATATGTCCAGAGATTGGTTTAGTATATTACCATGTTTAGTGACATGCACCATTCGCATGATTGCATGCTGAGTGATTGATTGCTCCTTTATTGTCGAGCACTTTGCCAGTTTCATCACTGTTCGGTGCTCCGTTGTGACGCTCATGGGTAGCGGGACACAGCGTGGTAGCACGTCAGTTTGGCTCTTCCGGTGCTCCGTTGGTCCGCTCATGGGTAGTGTGACGCAGCGTGTAGCACGTTAGAGATCCCTCCCCGTCACAGTGTACCGGGAGATGAGAGCATGGCGCTCCCTCATTTATGATTTGGGGTAGGAGTATGTATGTACTCCGACAGCATCCCGTCGACTCGATCACTCATCAGGAGTAGTGTTGCAGAGTGCACGGTTGTCACAGCCCTACCCACTTGGTCCCACTTTTGTTGTGAGTTGGTTGACTGGCGTCAGGGGTGACCATGACATTGGCATCATATGCATGATGCATTTATTGTTTGTGATTGTGTTTGCTGCATTTATATGCTTCATATTATTTGGATACCTATGTTTGACATGCATACAGGTCTTCTATACCTTTCGGACTGTTTGTCCTTATACCGGGTCCTGGTTAGTACAGATTCTCTCCTGTCTTCTTCGGTTTGCATTTACCTTTATCTTTATCAGGAGACTGTACGCATGATTAGTGCTAGGTGTTATTTCTTTACTTTGCATATCAATTGTACCTGCTGAGTGTTGGACTCACCCCACCTCCATTGTTGATATTTTCAGGTTGATGCTGTCCGGAGGGAGTTCCAGTCGCTAGTCCCCACTGCACGTAGTGCTAGATCCCCTGCAGACCTCGAGGATTGATTGACTTTTGAGTTTTCTTCTCGTTTGTCTATGTTTAGACTTGATTTGTTTGATACTTGGACTTTGTATTTATTATTGTGATGTCGATGGATTTTATTTGGTCTTATTCTACTACATGCCTGCCGGGTCGGCATAAGAGGTGAGTTTCGTCGGATTTGAGATTTACGAGTGTAGTTGATTAGGGTGGTTTTCGAGTTAGAGTATTACTGCTTTGTTTGATTATATATAACTGCGTGGATGTTTGTGTGGTTGTGTTATATTTATTGTTATTATTCCAGCCGCATGTGGCTGAGGTATGGAGATATGTAGAAAGTTTCAGATTGTCCGCCGTACAGGGGAGATGCTGCCGAAATTTCTTCGGACGGGGACTCCTCTGGGGCGTGACATTCACAAGGAGGAGTCCTTAAGGCCTAAGTCTTCTTACAAGCAAGATACGCAAGGGGGAGTCCTAGAAGCGGAAGGTCTTCTGTTTCTCTCCACAAAGGGTATTCTCCTTGTGGTAAACCAAGCGAGAGGAGGTAAGTATTCCCCTCACCTACAGTACAAGTGGTTTTCCTCGTTGTTTTTTTTTATGTTGCTTAAAAACTAGGACCATGCCCCTTGAAGTTTCGACCAAGAAGAAATAAAGGGATTAGGAAAGTTTAAACTCCAACTAGACTTGTTTATGCTTTCTCTCATGATACCTAATATGTTATGTGATGTTATTAAGATGCTATTCATAGTTGATGTTGCTTAAAACCTAGGATCATGCCCTTGTAAGTTGCGACTAAGAGAACTACTAGAGCTAGAAGAGAACAAACACTCCAGTCATGCTTACTAATGGTTCCCTATGATATGTTATGTGTTGGGTGAACCTTACGTTACCATGTTATGCTTATGCAAGACTTATGTATCTTAAAAACTAGGACCATGTCCCTTGAAGTTTCGGCCAAGAAGAAATAAAGGGATTAGGAAAGTTTAAACTCCAACTAGACTTGCTTATGCTTTCTCTCATGATACCTAATATGTTATGTGATGTTATTCATGGTTGATGTTGCTTAAAACCTAGGATCATGCTCTTGTAAGTTGCGGCCAAGAGAACTACTAGAGCTAGAAGAGAGCAAAAACTCCAATCATGCTTACTAATGGTTCCCTATGATATGCTATGTGTTGGGTGAACCTTATGTTACCATGTTATGCTTATGCAAGGCTTATGTATGATGAAAGGCCTAAGAGATGATTCCCTATAAATTGGGACTAAGATCACTCTTTATTGACAAGGAACATGATATGCTATTTTACTTTTGTATGGCTTGTACCGGACCCTAGCAAGGTCCTGGGGATGGGCTCCTACGTCGCCCCTAGGTCGAAGCACGGGCCTAGTTCCCTAGTAGGTTCGGGATTAACTACCTCAGATTTATTTAGGGATGTGCACAAATCATGTATGTGGTACAATGTCGGGCCCTCATGTTGAGATTTATGTTTAAGTATTTATATAATATATGTTTTCAAAAGAACATCTTGCATATATTATTTCATGTTATGCGATTATTATGCTTTAAGATGATGTACTCTTGTAAAAAATGTGGAACTGCCACATCAGCGGCCCCCCTAGAGCCGGTCCCACGGATATGGAGGGAGGTAAATGCAGGTACACAGGTGGAAAGTGCATGGCGGAGACGTTAACCCCAGGCAGTGACACCCCGGGGATCGACCCCTGGACCTTTCAGCCACAGAACCATGCACTCCCCATCTGTACTACGCCCTGGGGACAAGATGATGTACTCTTGTGATATGCCTATATGTTGTCTAAATGAACAGGTCACTACTCTATGTTTAATTCATGATTTATGACTTTCGTGAGTAGGAAAGGATCTTACTAAGTCTATGTGCTTATAGTTTTATTTTTCCTTGTACTGCAGAAAAGGGTAAAGAATGGCTAAACTAAAGTGAGCAGCAGGAAGGGCAAAGATGTGTGTGGCAGTGACATGATGGAAGAGATCTGTTTTGTGTTTCAAGACTTATGCATGTTCTAAGTCTTGCATGTTAACTTGTTCGTTTACTTGATGCTTTTAATGGTTGCTACTTGATGTGAAACTATACTATCTTTTGTTTCCATGAGACCTTGAAATGATAAGCACTTGTTTTAGTTAAAAATTGCTAAGAACCTCCTTATCATGCTTGAAATGTTAAGTGATGGACGACTAGGTACTTAGTTTATGCTTCGAACCCCATATTAATGTTCATACTTGTGTTTAGACTCCTATACTTCCATCAAGTTAGTTATCATGAACTTTCATTAAAGAAGTACCAAGTACCCCTTTAGAGAACAATATACATGCTCAGTAGTTCATCCTCTCTTTATTAGTACGCTTTATGCTCTAGTTTTAAACAATCATGTATCATGTTTAAAGAAATAGATACTAAACCAAGTTATATGCAAGAATGCTAAGCATGCTCACATGTGTTACATGTTTACATGCTTTAAGAGATTTACATGTTTAAATGTTTGTTTCTCCATGTTTAAATTTAAATTCTTCCGCTGAAACGATTGCATATGCATGTATGTATGTTCGCGTAGCCCCAACCCTCCTGCCCCCCTTTATAAGTAGGAGGAGGGTGGGTGTTACAAAATGTGAGGAAAAGAATGGTCAATGTTGTAATTGACCATTCGATGAACAGTGCTAGAGGCGCCTCCAATGGCTTTAAAGGCACCTCGAGCATTTGCAGCATTTCTACCAAATTCAGGATATGAGGTGCCTCCGACGGACCTAAGGCGTCTTAAATAAATAGTACCTGAGGTCCCTCAGCTATCTGGAGTCGCCTCAGATAAACAGTGCATGAGGTGCCTCTAGCTGATTAGAGACACTTCGAGTGAACAATAGCCGCAGAGTTATTGTTTGGTAAGGATAAAGTTTTATCCACTTGGAGGCACCTCGGATGTCTTTGGAAGCACCTTCGAGCCACTTCAGCACAACGGTAACTTTTCTTAGGAGGCTATAAATAACCCTCTAAAGGTAGGAATTATCCATCAATCACTGTATTCATTTCTATAATAGTTCTTTAGCTTTCAAAGTCTGTAAGAGACTATTCTACTTTCACGAAGGATATTTTTAGTGGAGCTTTCAATCGTCGTAGATTAACGACCATCTACATTGTAACCAAGTAAATCTTTTATACTCTTTCAATATCTATTTTTTGCATTTCTTTTTTATTGTCTAATTGTGTATCCTTGTTAAGTTCAAAAGCAAGAAATTGATTCTAACTTTTATTGCAGAGTTATTCACCCTCCCTCTAGCCGGCCTCTAATGGTCTAATAAATCATATTTGTTATCCATTATATAATTAGATATTTATTTGTTACTATATTATTTAATTATTTTTCTCTTTGCATATGCGGGTATTTTTCTTGCTTCTTTACACATATTATGGTAATGAAAATCTTATAATAGTATTTTTAAGGAATATGAACTACCTTAAAACACTAAAAAATTAAGATATAAATAAATTTCAATTAAATTAACATAATATTAAATGAACTACTTGTAGTACAGCTCTTCAACTATACAATCTAAAAGAGATATATAACTACTTATAATTTAGAGTTTCAACTTCACCCTTTAAAATATTTGAATGACTATTTGTATTCTAAAGTTTCGATTTCGTCCTTTGACATAGTTTCATGACTACTTGTACTTTATAGCTTGACTCCAACTTGTAGAGAATTACACGACTATTGTTAGACTTTTAGCTCTATCGTATGAAAGAGTTATATGTTCATTATGCTAAATTAGCAAAATAATGAATGTCAAATCTTAACTCCGTGCTAAAAAAAAGGATATTTTAGTCATTTTACATATTTATAAGTTTCAAATATTTTACATGAAATGTCTATCCCTCGAATGGATCGTGGATCATTTATTTTATTTTTTTTGTAAGATACGTCTTTAGGTGCATTGTGAGAGATTCCCTTATATATTTCATAAGATATATTTTATATTGAGTAAATTATTGATAGTTCACCTTGCATATATATTTTGTGAATAAATCAAACCAAGAATATTAGTACCCTATTACATTCTTCAATATATTTTATTAGAATAATATCTCTTATCTTTAATACATTTTCCTATAAGCATAATTGGTCCATCAAATTATATTATTGATTGACTAAAATGGGTATATTAAATTGGATAAAAGCTAACATATTTAATTTTGTAACCCATCATATTTTGTTTAAATCGTAATTCTTTATACTAAAAGTTTTGATGGCTTCCTTTTTGTTTTTAATATTGATAGAATTATACCTCCATAAATATATTTTTATTATATTTTATTTGTCATAGTGCATAACTATACTTTAATCAAAATCTAATCATTACACATCCTACTCCTATAACAAGGTGGACGAGTGGAGGGTGGCCTAGGGTGAACACATCACTTTTTACCACAAGGTAGACGAGTGTGTAGAAAAAGTCCTCATAAGTTTGGAGATTGAATGCAAGGCAAGAAAAGTCTAAAAGGTCGAGAACTAGTTTCTTGGTAAGAAGAGTTTGTGTAGGTCGGAAGACTGGATGCAAGGCAAGGAAAGTCTAAAAAAGTTGAGGACATGATTTTTGACAAAAATAAATCCAAGTAGGTTGAAAGATAGAATGCAAGGCAAAGAAAATTCAAGAACGTCAAGGACAAGATTCTCGACAAAAGGTGGAAACCCGAGCAAATCGCGAAATCAGATGCAAAGGTAGAAGGCCCAGAAAGAAGAAAACTCCAAGCACAAAAGTCCAAGTAATAGGAGGTTCATCTAACACGAGGTACTTCGAACATGAGGGTGGAAAAGTTTAGACGAGTTTCAGTCATTTGAATGACCGAAATCAAGGTATTAGTCAATTGGTGCCATTAAGCAATTGATTGATACATTGTAATTGTGAAAGATGTTTGTGTTTAAGGATGTAAGGGTGAAATACCCTGAATAAGGGTTAAGCAATCAATTGCTAGTATAGAACAATCAATTGTTAAACCATAAACCTTGAATTAGGGTTTTGCCACATCATTCGATTGACGAGCTAAACCCAGAATTTGGGGTTTGCTCAGAAACGTCAACAATCAATTGCTATGATTACGATAAATAATGGCTAATCAATTTATTATTATTATTATAAAGAAATTTCATATGTAGAAAGGAACCATAATATAAGGGGGAACAAACCTGACCTTACTGTTGGTTGCTACTGGGAATATCGTACCGGTTCCCTTGTACAAAAATTTTGTACAAGTCCTGAACCATTCCTAACAACCTATTGTGTTCTTTAGAAATTAAATTTGGAATCATAAATGGAATTTAACATTATTGATTCCAAATTCAACTTATTTGTTCTTAGTAGTTTAGACTTGGATCGCAAACGACGTTTAACATTATTGATCCAAATCTACCCATGTTACAAATTCAATTAAATATTAATTTCAGAGATCGGCTTCCAGGTTAAACATGGCGAGGCACTAAGCCTTCTTGGGTATGGGAGCATCCACTACTTTCTAGACAAAGCCTTTCAACGAAATTTAATATTTAATTTCCTTATAGTAACCCTAGGTTTAACCAAAAAGAACAATCGAATCACAGGTTTGAAAAACAAAAGAAACACAAAATCGAAAACATAAATTCGATTACCTAGATTCATTAGCCTCTTGTATTTGATATTTCAAGATCTAAATAAAAGGATGAACTAGTTATGATGAAAAAATTAATAACTAGTTATACCTTTTATAACTTATAGACCTTACAATCTTATGTCGTATTCCTCTTCTTATCTCGGACGTCGTGTGGGCGACGATCTACCGAGACGAGAATCCACCCAAGCTTTCTTCTTCTCCAAGCAAGTTTCAGCCACCACAAGAACTCCAAGAGAAGATGAGGTTCAACCACCACCACCAAGCTCCAAGGGATGCTAGAAACAAAGCATCCTTTCTCTCCTTCTTCTCCAAGCAAGATCCAGCCACCACATGAACTCCAAGAGAAGATGAGGTTCGACCACAAGACGAAGAGAGGGGAAGGAAGAGGGCCGGCCATACCAAGGAAGAAAAGAGAGGAATACTAGATGTATATTCTTGTTGTATGAGGTGAGACACCTCTACCCTCTTTTTTATATTCCTTAGTCTTGACAAATAAGGAAAGTTTTAATAAAAACTTCCTTATTTTCCTTGCCATTCAAAAGGAAAATTTAACTAATTAAAAATCATTTTCTCTATTAATGTGGTCGACCATATCTAATCCTCCAAGGAAGGAAAGTTTTAAACACAAAATTAAAACTTTCTAATTTATTTCTGAAAATTTTTAATAAAAATTTCTCTTTTAAAAATTTCCTTCATGGTTGGTCATAAAAGGAAACTTTTATAAATTAAAATCTCTCTATTAAAACATGTGGATGATTTACAAAAAGGAAAGTTTTCTCTAAAATTAAAATCTTCCTTTCAATCTATAAATAAGGAAAGATATCAAATCTTTTCTTAATCTTTTGTAGAAACTATAAAAGGAAAGATTTAAGTTTTAAAACTATCTTTTAAAAGCATGAGGATGGTTAAAAAAGAAAGTTTTATCAAAAATTAAAATCTTCCTTTTAACTACAAATAAGGAAAGATATCAAACCTTTCTCTTAATCTTTTGTAGAAAATTATAAAAGGAAATATTTAAATTTTAAACTCTCTTTTAAAACCATGACTTCCACATAAGAAAGATTTCAAAAATAAAATCCTTTTAATTTATTGTGGCCGGCCACACAAAGCTTGAGTCAAGCTAGGGCCGGCCACCTCTTTAAACCATCTCACCTTGGTTTGGCCGACCCTAGCTTGGGCTCTAAGCTAGGCTTGGCCGGCCACCTTAAGATGGGTAAGAAGGTGGGTATGGGTGTGTATAACACTTTATAAATAAGAGGCTACGACAGGGACCGAGAGGAGGAATTAGTTTTGGTCTCCCGATGAACTTGAGCTTCCCGTGTTCGCCCCGAACACCCAACTCGAGTTCATCAATAATAACTCATACCACTAAAGAGTTATTATTGAACTACCGCACCAATCTCATATTACTATATGGGCTCCTTCTTATCATGAGTGTGTTAATCTCCTTGTGTTTAAGATATCGAATGCCTACTAATTAAATGAGTTACTGACAACTCACTTAATTAATATCTAGCTCCAAGAGTAGTACCACTCAACCTTATTGTCATGTCGGACTAAGTCCACCTGCAGGGTTTACATGACAATCCTTATGAGCTCTTCTTGAGGACATTATCAACCTAGATTACTAGGACACAGTTTCCTTCAATAATCAATAACACACACTATAAATAATATCATTTCCCAACTTATCGGACCTCTTGATTTATCGAACTAAATCTCACCCATTGATAAATCAAAGAAATAAATACTAGATATATGTGTTTGTTATTATATCAGGATTAAGAGCACACATTTCCATAATAACAAAGGTCTTGTTTTTTTATTCAGTCAGTATAAAAAGAACTTACCTTAAATGGTTCTGCTCAATACACTCACAGTGTACTAGTGTAATTTTATAGTTAAGATAAACTAATACCAAATTACACTACGACTATTCCAATGGTTTGTTCCTTTCCATCTTAGTCGTGAGCTACTGTTTATAATTTATAAGGAATTGATAACATGATCTTCTGTATGTGACACCACACACTATGTTATCTACAATATAAATTAATTAAACAACTTCACTTAGTATACAAATGTAGGCATTTGACCAATGCGATCCTTTATTTCAAAATAAATGTTTACAAAAAGCTAGGCTTTTAGTATACACTCTAACAATCTCCCACTTATACTAAAAGACTATGATGTCATAAACACTGCCATACATCTAATTCTCATTCCTTCAACATGTCGATCAAAAGCTTGGCGAAAGGATCTGCTAGGTTATCTACTGATGCAATTTTGGCGACAACAACTTCTCCTCGCTTTACGATGTCTAGTATTGGGTGGTACTTGCGCTCTATGTGTTTACTTGCCTTATGGGCTCGTGGTTCATTCGAGTTTGCTACTGCACTACTTATTATTACAATATACTGTAATAATTTTGGGCAAACCAGGAATCACATCTAAGTCCATCATGAAATCTTTGAGTCATACAACTTTTATGGCTGTCTCAGAGGCTGCCACATACTCAGCTTTCATGGTGGAGTCCGAAAAGCATCTATGCTTATCACTCCTCCATTGTTATGGCTTTACCTCCTAAAGTAAACACAAAACCCTGAGGTCGACTTACTATTGTCCCTATTTGATTGGAAGTCAGAATCCGTGTAATCCACAGGGAGCAGATCATCTGCTTGGTATACCAGCATATAATCTCTAGTCCTTCTCAGGTACTTTAATATATGCTTTATGGCAGTCCAATGTCTCTATCCTGGATTACTTTGATATCTGCTAACCATGCCCATAGCAAAACAGATATCTGGTCTCGTGCATAGCATACATTAGGCTTCCTATAACTAAAGCATAAGGAACTGTCTTCATTTCTTCTATCTCTTTTGATGTCTTCGGAGACATCTCTTTAGATAAATATACTCCATGCCCAAAAGGTACAAAAACCTTTCATAGAGTCTTGCATGCTAAAATGAGCTAGGATAGTATCGATATATGAAGCTCGGGATAAGCACAACATTCTTTTCTTGTGATCCCTTATTACTTTGATCCCGAGAATATGTGTGCATTCACCTAAGTCCTTGTTGGTGCAAGTTGCACCAGAATCAAACCTAAGTTTTGATGTTGTCAAAGGTTCAAGTTAAGTCTTGTTATGATCTAACAAGTTGACTGAGTATGCAGGATGTTTACTCAACCGAGAAAGACCTAGTTGGAGGCTAGGCAGGAGAAATCTTAGCAGATCGTAGTACCCAGATGCAAGTCCAAGTAGGTTGAGGAGACCCGAAGCTTGGTAGTGTGATCGAGAGGTCTGGAGGACCGAAGATAAAGTGAAAAGTCCTGGGGAGCCGATCAAGGCTGAGTGAAAAGTCCAAACTAGATCTGGAGGATCAAAGTTTGACAGGTAGGTTGAGGTAAACAAACTGGAGGAGCGATAGTGAGGTCGGGTTCCCGAAGCGAACAACCTTAGGTCGCTGATCCAATTGAAGAAACCGGGAAGGTATCCAAGTTGAGATCAAGACAGTTCTACTGTCTTTTTATTACTCATCCATTATTATACTATTGTGCTAACATCTGTGCTGTAGGATGTTTTTATTCTAACACTGTTTTGCAGGTTCGACACGATCAGTCGACCAAACAGGAGGATCGGTCGACCGAACCAGGTCAACTCAAAGCAGGTATCAGTTCAGACCAAAACAGAGTTTCTGATCAAAGTTTGTCGATCGACTGAACCATAGGATTGGTCGACCGAACCATGTGTTAGTTAGAGCCCTAGAGCCAATCATTTGATGATTGTATGGACTCATTGTATCATATTCTTGTATATTAATAATGTCACGCCCCAGAGGAGTCTCTGTCCGAAGAAATTTCGGCAGCATCTCCCCTGTACGGCGGACAATATGAAACTTTCTACATATCACATATACATCAGCCACAAGCGGCTGGAATGATAACAAAAAATAAAAACAAACACCACGCAGTTTATAAAGATATTCAGCCTCTGGCTGTCACAACCACGCAGTTAATAATAGTAATCAATAACAATAGGACTCTGACTCGAAATCCACCCTACTCCACTACACTCGTAAAGCTCAAATCCAACGAACTCACCTCTTCTGTCGTCCAGGCAGGCACGTAGTAGAATGAAATCCAACATCATATCAAAAATCCATCAAAAGGTATCACTCCATACAATATCCATAGGAAAAATCCAAAGACAATACTAAAACAAAGTCTGATATAGCAAAATGCCAAAATAAAACAAATAACGAACTAGTAGAGAACTAGCTCTACGTGCAGATGGGGGCTAGCGACTGGAACTGCTCCGGACAGCCTCAACCTGAAAATATCAACAATGGAGGCGGGGTGAGTCCAACACTCAGCAGGTACAATTGATATACAAAGTAGGGAAACAACACCTAGCACTAATCATGCGTACAGTCTCCTGATAAGAAAGATAAAAATGCATCTGAAGTAAACAGGAGAATACTGTACTAACCAGGTCCTGAGTATAAGGTCAAACAGTCCGAGGGATAAGAAAACCTGTATGCATAGGTATCCAAACAATATGCAGCATATAAATGCAGCAAAACACAAACACAAGCAATAAATGCATCATGCATATGATGCCAATGATGCGTCCGGTCACCCCGACGTCATCATCTCACAGAATAGTGAGGCCGAGTGGGTAGGGTTGTGACAACCGTGCACTCTGTCGTCACTACTCCTGATGAGTGACCGAGTGGACGGGATGCTGTCGGAGTACACCTATCCTCCTACCCCAAATCATAAATGGGGGAGCGAAATGCTCTCAACTCCCGGTACACGATGACGGGGAGGAATCCCTGCCGGATAACACGTTGTGTCTCACTACCCATGAGCGGACCAACGGTGCCTAACAGAGTCCCTGCTGCAACACACTCTGCCTGAATCGACCACTAACCCATGAGTCGTGGTGTGTGCAGATCCATGTAACTGGCGATGTGCTCAACAATAATGGAGCGGACTATCGCACAGCATGCAATCATGCAAATGATGCATGGCAAATATCCATAAAAACATCCTGGCCTAATCCATATATATAGAAAAGTGCACCCTAGGTCAACGGATCATATCGAATCAAAGGTACACAGAAGGTATAAAAACCTAGGTCCTGAACATGGTAAAGCATGGTATATCACTACCCCCTATAAGCATGTATAAACAAATAAAGTATACATGGGATGCAAATCAAGCAATCAATCAATCATGTGTCAGATAATGGGTAGTGACTAACCGAAACAAATAAAGGACATAATTAATGCAACTTGTTAAATTCACTACTATGTATATCAAATGACATAAGTCAAAAGTACCCGCCTCCGAAAATAGAAAGGTCCAATCTGACTCCGAGATACTCGTCTCGCGTCAAAATCCTGTGTCATGAATAGAAATATATTTTATTTAGCTACAACCATATAAATAGCTAAATAAAAATCCTTTACACTAAATTAGGGCAAAACCTTAATCCATAAACCTTAACCAACTAGGGTTAGCTTCCTAAACCCTAATTCGTTCCACTATACAATTTGATCAAGGTCTATTTATATATATATATATATATATATATATATATATATATATATATATATATATATATATATATATATATATACATCCGGCCTAACAAAATAAATTCGAATCAAATTCCATTTCTTAACCTTTCCTTCAATTCAATGCATGCTACAACAAAAGAAACCACTGCACTACATCTTACCTCAATTTCCACAACCGTTCTTGGTTGGAAATCAAAGAATTTTGCTGGAAGCAGTGACTACCGGATCCAAGAAAAACCCCACAGCAATTTATCCTCTTCTGGAATTCTAGTACCCTGTTCGGACCAAAAATGTGGTAAATAGGGGAGATCACAAATCAGATTCGAGATTCAACCACAGTACAGAATTAAATCACTATAATCTCAATACCAACCATACTTACCTCCAAGATCCGGCTAAAACACAACTCGGTATTGTCTTCGGCACTATCAAGCAGAGACACAAGAAGAACTCGTCACTGCTTGCTCCTGTCTGATACTAAACCCAAACAGATATGCACCGGCAAGAGACCCAAAACCAGATACACTATCCTGATCAAAAACAGAAATTCAAAACCAAGAATCCAACAAGGGTAGGTTGCTCACCTCACTACTGTTTTGTTCGGATCCAACAGCAAGAGAAAACCTAGGGCACAACGCAAGAAAACCAGAAGAAGGCGAGGCTAGGGCTCGGCTCTGCCCCTGGTCGAAGATGTGCGCTGGTGAGGAAAGAAATGAGGGGATCGCAAGTCCGAGAGGAGAAGTCGGCCGGAGAAGTAGGACTGAGGAGAACAGCTCGGCCGGCGGCGACGCGACAGCAACACACCGAGAGGGAGAGGTCAGGTTGTGCCAGGAGATGCCGAGCACTGCTGGGCGCTAGGGCACAGGCGCTAGGGCTTTTTGGACCGGCGGCGCTGGGTGGAGTGGCGTCGACTTCTTCCCTTGGTCACGGATTAGGCACGAGGGAGAGAGGAAAACCGCCGGGGTCGCCGATTAGAGCTCCGGCGGTTAGGGCTCGGAGATGCCTGGCGCGCGGCGAGGCTCGAGCACTCGGGTTCGGCGAGGAAGAGAGAACGGCGGAAAGAAAATAAAGAAAAGGCAAAATAAATAAAGAAAAGGAATTAAGAAATTCAACTTTTCCTCATTTAAATGGGGTAGCCTAAACAGGCTTTTCCGGACCCCGTTTTTATCCCCGTCAACTCGTCCGTACGAGCTCCGAAAAATTCCCAAAAAATGTCCAAAAATTCCGGAAAATTCCCTTATTCATATTCGCCTATTTCCGGTATTTTACAAATAAAGGCATTTGTTTGGTTATTATACTTATTTGTATTAGTGCCAAATAGACTAAGTATAATAGCGTCCTTGTGTAGAAGGTTCATACCTATATCAATCGATTAGTTGAATCGATAGTGAGATGATATAGGGAACACTACTCTAAATCATTCCTAGTCGAGTATTAACATTCAGGGACAATGTTAATACAATAAGACTAGCATGTAGGTCAGCTCGATGACTTGATCTCACAAGTCATGGATATAGAGATATCAAGCTGACACATGGGTATGCATTAGAGAATGTATACTGAATGACCCGCCATGAGAAAGTATCATGGATCGTTATATGAGTGTCATATACTTTCTCATGTGGCTATTAGTATGACTATTAGTCCTTTGACCTGAAGTCACCATGGATCCCTACATAAGGAGTTATGTACTTTAGTTTCGTCAAACGTCACCCGTAATAGGGTGGACTATAAAGGCGATTACTGGGTATGTAACAAATTATGCAGAGGGATGTGAGTGATGTAGATGGGATCTATCCCTCCCATATGACGGGAGCGACATCAATATTCTTGATAGAGTTAGACCACGAAGTGCATGGCCATGCCCAAATGAGTCAACATTAGATGTTGAGCTCATTTGATCGAGTGAGTCTACTTGGAGTTCAAGATTTAGATTGATTAGAGGATGACACGGTCTATGCCTCACATTGATCAATCTAGATGTCTAGGATAGAAGGACAATGTCATATATTGTGAGGAGTCACAATTAGTAGTCACAAGGTGATGTTGGATCTCGACATTTCTTGTAACTTGGGTAGTAATGATGTGTTGCTAGATACCGCTCATTACTTATGCTCCTAAATGGGTTTAGGGCATTGCCAACGTTACAAGAACCTATAGGGTCACACACTTAGGACAATTAGATGGAGATTTGGTTCATACGATGAACCAAGAGGATTAGATTCATTTGATGAATCAAATTGGATTAAGAGTAATCCAAATTGGGCTAATTGAGTTAGACTCAAATTGATTCATGTATTTAATGAGTCTAATTTAGATTATGACTCATTAGATCAATTTAATTTAATGAATTAGATTCATTATATTAAGTTGGCTTGAATCAAATGGTTTGATTAGATCAACCATGAGAGAGATTGAGTCAAGTTTGACTTGACTAGAGAGGAAGAGGAAGAGTCAAGTTTGACTTGACTCTTTGCCACATCATGAGTGAGGTGGCAAGATGTGGACCAATAGTGTTGTTCCACATCATCTTGTTTTGCCACCTCATGGAGGTTACAAGCCTCCATGGCATTTAATGTGGGTTGGCCACATTAAATGAGTGGAGGTTACTCATTTGCCACATCATTGTGAGGTGGCAAGATGTGGACCAATGGTAATGGTCCACATCTTTATGATGTGCCACATCATAGGAGTTACACAACACCTCTTAATGGCCTCCACTTAATTGTAATTAAGTGGAAATGTGGGGGGGGGGGGGGTTACACACTAAAATGTGGCCGGCCACTTTAGAGGTGGGAATGAAATTCATTTTTCATACAACTCCTCATTTACTCCTTCTTCTTCCTTGTGCTCTCTCCTTGCTCTCCCTCCTCTTCCTTGTCGTGACCTATCAAGGTGCTAGCACACCTTTGTTTAGGTTTTCTCCATCAAGAATTGTTCGTGTGGATACTTCTAGAGGACCGACACTTGACGGTCTCGAGATCCGGCGTACCGTTGGACGAGCGGGATTTGCGAGGGCACGCTTCGAAGGTATAACTCTCATCTAGTGTAGATCTAGAGGTTTTTTAAACTCGTACTCGTAATTTTCTTTCGGTTTTCCTTGCACGGATCTACGGCTTTGGGTAATTCGGGGTTTCCGCGACGCGAAAAGCGATTTTCGCGGCCCGAAAAACCCAACACCATGGTGACTCAGCACAGAACAGATCATCAGCATCGATCAGCTAAAAAAGGAAAAAGGCTGATCGGTCGACTGAACCAGAGGATCGGTCGACCGATCCAATCAACATTAACACCACATTAAATGAAGATCTCAGCTGATTTAGATGAATAGGGAAATAGCTTGTTCGGTCGACCGAAAAACATGTTCGGTCGACCGAACCATTCATGAGCATTTACTGCAAAAGATCGAGTCAGCTTCAGACTCCAGCCAGGAAGGAAGGGAGCGGGTTCGGTCGATCGAACAAAGAGATCGGTCAACCGAACCTTCAGTACATCTATAAAAAGTGCTCGAAGTCAGAAGCTCAAGACAATAATTCTGATCATCAAAAAGGTTCTTTTCTGCCTGTTGCTCGTGTTCCAAGCCTTCATCAAGCTAAGCAAGCTACTTCGTCCAAAAGCACCGACCACGCCTCAGCCTTTTTTATTACTGTCGGTACATTTCTTATTGCACTTAATTTCATATAAGATAGTAGGGTTGTTACTATCTTATATTCTTGTAACTGTACGATCTGCTTCTTTCCGAAGGATTTCGGAAAGAAGAGTTATAGTGATTTGCCCATCGGTGTGGTCAAGGACCACGGGCCTTCGAGTAGGAGTCGAGCTAGGCTCCGAACGAAGTAAACAATTTTGTCCTCTTTCTTATTTTCCGCTGCACAATTCTGATTTAAAAGGTTAAAGAAAAAGTTTTAAACGTGTGATATTCACCCCCCTCTATCGCTCACATCCGATCTATCAATTGGTATCAGAGCCTCATTAGCTCTGAAATTACTTAATCATTTTTCAAAGCACCTTTTTAAAACTTTTCTTTCATTTATTTATTTTTTGAATTTTCTTTCATTCTCTTTTTCCCGCACTACTAATCCCAAGATGAAAGTCTTGGAAATATTTTTCTTTTAATTCTTTGATTGTAAGAATGTCAATGCCATATCAAGAAGGGAGAAGTATCTATGACCCTCCATCATACGATTAAGTCTACTTCAATTCCTGGAGGCAAATGATGGAATGTTTCGTTGGAAGTAACAATTTTGACAACTAGATCGCACCGAGACAATCTTCTCAAAACTCTGAAGCAAATACGAAGGTAATAGAGATTTTAATTAGTGTTTTGCCTAATAATATTTTGTGTCAATTAGAAGATTACAAGAATGCATTCGAGATGTGGACCAAATTGATCAAGCTTCACTAGACTTCGTCGAGGCTAGAAAATCAAGGCGAAAATGAGTTCGAACTTGAATCCAAATCCGGAGAGCTATCCTCAGAATCATATCTAGACCAAATCAACTTCATCGCACTAGTGGCTGAGGAGGAGGCTGATGGATCTGAACCCGAGTTCGACCAAACACTAGAGCCTGAATATGAAACGGCAATGGTCAAGGGGGAGAATCCTAATGAGGATTCAAAAGGTAATATTTTAAAATTTAAAGAACACATAACATGTTTTAGTTGCAGAGAAAAAGGACACTATAAAAATAAATGCCCGATGAGTCGATCTGCACAACCGGAGGTAAAGGAGGAACCGATGCCTAGAGTCCGGAAAACGAAGGACCACATTGAATGTTTCAAGTGCAAAAAGATAGAACACTACAAATCTTAATGTCCGGAGAGAAGACCCAAGGATTCAGGGGGAGCAATTATGGTAAATAAATTTAAATTATATGAAAATTTGTATGCTCTATCCTTCTTGTTTGAATCATACTATGAATTTTAGAAAGTATGAAAATCCTACATTACTTAACAAAACTAATTTAATTAATAAAAACTTGATTAATTTGAATGTAACTAAAATCGATCAATTCAACACAGACAATAATCAAGACCTAGATCTAGTTAATCAAAACTTATTTATTCAAGATATTGAATTTAAATCAAAATAACAATTATCTAAAATTAACTAACAATAAATATAACCTAACTTAAAATTTAGAAAATAAAAATAAGAAATAAAACTATAAATTAAATACAAAATCAAATTTTAGAAAACTAGAAAAATAAAATAATGTTTTGAAAAATAAAATTAATAAATTAGAAAACATTATTAATAATTTTATCAACTCACAAAATCTAGATTTAAGTTATAAATCAAAACCAAATCTAGAACAAAACTTTCATAAACTTAATTATAATCATGTACCCTTTAATTATGAAACTAATCAATATTGATAATAATAATAACAACAATAAAATAAAACAACTATAATAAAGTAATAATAAACAATAATAAATAAAAACAATAATAATAATATGGTTTGTTTGAATTGTTTGACTTGCTATGATCATATATATATCATGTCATGCATTTTCTCTTTATGCTGTTAGAACGGTTAATTATAAAAGGTTTACCAAACCTTACAACATAGTATCGGAATGGATTGAGATGATAGTACGTCAAGGAAACTTTGTCGAAGGCATGTCTAGGTTGAATATGGAATTCTACCTGGTACACTAGACTTAGTGGATCTGACCGAAGCTACCCTAGTCAAACATGGGTTAGTTAGACAAAAATTTAGTATTAAGTTCTTTGAGCGGGAACAGTTTGGAAAGTCTTCAGCAAGTGGTCCACCGTTGATACACAAGAAGGCCATATGCCTCGCCACTGAACTGAAAGCTTATCCTTAGAACGCCTACTTGATTAACCCAAAGCTAAGTTTAAATCTAACATGGGTGTAACACCCCAAATTTCAATATTTGGAGTCCTAAAAGTCCTTATAAAAATTTAGAAATACTATAGAAATATTTTAGAGATTTTTAGAATATTTTTATGTAATTTTTGGAGGTCGTTTGATATTTTTACTAAACGAAAGAAGTTTCAGCAAAAATGTGGTCCAAGCCGAGATTCGAACTGGAGACCTCCTATTAAGCAGAACCTTATGCAAATTCGGCTAGCCAACTGTTCCGCCAATGGTTTGTGAACATATATGGAACAAAATATATATAAGCTCTATTTGAAACAGAAATACCTTAGGTTTAAAAAGGTTGCAGAAAATTTCCTGATGCCAAGGCTTGACCTGGCAACCTACGGCCGCAGCAAATGCTTTAAGCGGAGCGGCTGACCAAGTGTCCCAGCAAGCATTGCTGATTAATAAGGGAATGAAATTTATTTAAGTAATAGTTAATAGGAAACGGAATAGGAAATAAATTGGAATAAAAAGGGGGTTCGGCAGGATTCAAACCTGCGACTCCAACCATGAACCAAACACAGCCAACTAACTGGGCTACGCGTGAGTTGTTAACCAAGTATGAAGCGAGATGTATTTAAGTTATAGTAAAGAGCAGAAATAAAACCTAGGTTATAAAGGGTTAATTTCTTATTCCCGAAACCTAAACTTTTCCTCACCCTTCCCTCGCGACGGCGCCGGCTCTCGGGCGGAAACAGAGCCGAATCTAGGGCTCATCTCCGGCGGCCGACGAGGACTTTTTCCGGCGAGATCTCCACACCTTCGTGATCCCCTCGTCGAGAAGAACAAGTAGATACCAAGAGATCTTTGAGGAAACAACTTCTCCGAATCCTAGCAGCCTTTTCTCTCCGGTTGTAAGTCCAAGAACAGCGAGGTGAGTTGCTACTCACCTGCAGTAGGAGTTGTTCCGAGCTTTGATTCGTTTTCATGGCTTTCGGATTCTTGTTTTCCGTGATTTTCTTCCTTATTGCTCTAAAGGTTGAAGTAGCCATAGAACCCTAGTTTTCAGATCTAAAGCTTTGGTATTCAGCTTAAGTCTTGTTGAGGTTTTGGTTAGCATAGTAAGTTTCGGATCTTGTTTCCCTTGAATTTGAAGCATGCCGTACAGCAGTGATTTCCGTTTAGTTTGTTGCCTTGGCACATAACAAGAAGAACAATCATGCTTTGGTTCCTTGTAGGTTCTAGTGTATCATCATATCCACGTATCAACTTTAGATAGCAGCAGAATTATTTTGGTAAATGGCAATTTTTAGCAAGCCTATATGCAGAAATTCATTGGTAGTATGCAGATTATCTTGTGAGCAAATTTTGGATCGGATTCAAGGTTGTTTATGTTCCTTAGTGATGCTTTCAGATTTTGGAACAAATTGTTTTATTTGTTTATGTTCCTTAGTAGACTTATTCATTTGTAGCTTAATTAGACATGCCAATTTGATTTCCTTTATAGCTTACTGGACCAGCATGTGTTTATTAAGCATTTAAGTTTCAGTTTTGATGTATATACATATATATGCACATTGAGTATTATGAGTTAGTTTAATCTGTTGGTTTCCTTAATGATAGATTAATGGATTTATTTAGAGCAGTGTACAGGATTGACTGTACTTAATTCCTTGGGTATCTAAAGCAAGCTATTAATTCTGTATCTTTTGGAAATGAATAAGTTGATTAGATGTTAACAGCATTGTGAATTTAGTTTATATAGATATACATGAGTAGATCTTTTAGTTCCCATTTGCTATTGATTTCGGGTTCTTTTCTTTTGCTGTTTTCAAGCATGAGCAGTTTTAGTTTTCATTGCTGTTTAGTATTTCCTGATGAAGCATGATATTCTGTTAATTCCATGCAGCAACGATTCCTTTATTTTCTAGATTCTATTGCATGCCTAGTAGTTGAATTGGTTTTACTTTCACAGCATGCTTAAGTTGTTCTAGTTTCCTATTTGCTATTGGAATAACATGAGCAGTTCTATTTTTATAGCATGCAGATTTTTATAAGTAAAGTATGCAGATTTTGATAGGCTTAATATGCAGATTTTTGTTAAGCTTTGCATGCAGATTTATGTTAAGCTTTGTATACAGATTTTCAGTACGTAGGGTGTGTTCTAGTGCACACCAAGTGCTTGATAAAATGCTTAGCTCAATATAATACAACAGTAGGCATTTTAATAGCTCAGTTAATGCAGTAGAAGCATTTAAAATAACTTATTTAGTCTTGCTTCAGCTTATATGGGACTACGGTCCAATGGGTGGGCTCCCACAGTCGCCTCTAGGTTCAGATAACCTAGTTAAAGCAAGGTAAGAAAATTAGCTATGAAATCAGTATTTTATTTTCAGCAGTGGCACTGTACTGGATTAGATATCCATTGGGTTGGGCTCCCACAGTCGTCCCTAGGTTTAGATAACCTAGTAAACCCTACTAGACTCGGAACTTGCAATCCCGGGTTTAGTTAGGGATGCGCGCACAGCAAGTACAGTTGTCGGGCCCATCAGCAGCATGATTACTATTTTGATCTATTATGTAAATAGTTTTCAAAACTTCACAAATTAGTTATGTGAATACAAGTTAGACTCAGTTTAGCATTAATTAGTTCAACTAATGTATCAATTCAGTTTCCTATTGATACACATGATAGTTCTATGATTAGCTGTACATGTTTAGTATTTCAGTTAGTATGATTCCTTTGCTATTTATGAGCATGATTAGCTATACATGTTTAGTATTTCAGTTAGTATGATTCCTTTGCTATTTATGAGCATGATTAGCTATACATGTTTAGTATTTCAGTTAGCATGATTCCTTTGCTATTTATGAGCATGAGTAGCTATACATGTTAGCTTTTCAGTTAGTTGATTTCTTTGCTATTTATGAGCATGAGTAGCTTTACATGTCAGCATTCAGTTTTAGCATGTTTTTATTTATATACATGCATATCGAGTTTTTGTGAGTAGGATAGCGCTCACTAAACTTTTAGCTTATAGATACTATTTTCCTCCTACTGCAGATAAAGGAAAAGCTAAAGTATAAGGAAGAAGTCGACAAGGAGATGCTGTGACGGTGTGTGATGTGTGGACTATGGAGATCCTTGAGACTTAGCTAAAGAACTCACTTAGTTTAAGAATTTGTTTAGCTTAATTTCTTATTAAGTTGATAAGAAAATTTTGTAGTAGGAAGTTATGTTTCCGCTTTTCATTACTTGCATTGTAAAATACCGGAAAATAGAGAATAATAATAAGGGAATTTTCTAGAATTTTTGGAAATTTTTCGAGAATTTTTCGGAGCTCGTATGGACGAGTTAACGAGGATAAAAATGGGGTCCAGAAAAGCCTGGTTGGCTACCCTATTTTTAAAGAGGAAAAGTTTTATTTCTCCTTTTCTTTTATTCTTTTTCTTTTCCTCTTATTCCCGTGCCCTAACCCATGCGACGCCGTCTCCTCCTTTGCTTAACCGGCGCCACAAGCGACGGTTCTTCTTTTCCCTTCCTCTCTGGTCGACGCCGGCCAAGTGTCTGCTTCCGCGTCTCTTCCTCTCTTCCGGCAGAGCAGCGCCGATTTTCCCTTTCCCTCGCGCCGCCCCGGTTGCTACGGCCAACACTGGTCGCCAGCCGCTGGTTTCCTCTTCGCTTCTTCGCGCCACCACCCGAAGCATACCACGGCGCTAACCGATCGTCGGCCACCGAGGGTTTGAGCTCTTCCCCCTGCCCTAGTTGGATTCGCCCATCTTCCCTTCTCTCCCGTGCAACCAGCCCAAGCTTCACTGCCCTAGATGATGTCAGCATTGTCGCAGCTCTTTCATATGGTTCCAGTGCCTGCAATTGGGGGCTAATTGATCGCCGACCATCCTCACCAGGCTGCCGCCGTCGAACAGAGCAACATCGACCACTAGATCTCTCCGGTGTGCCCTGGATTGGGTCTATAGCAGCTGAATGCCCACTGATCGATCCACTACTACCTATTGCAGTCACCTCCCGATGCCTAGTGCCCTCTGCCCTAGTTTCACCACCGCAGACGCATTTGGATTTCCATCTGAGGGAAATCAGTGGACTCAGTTAGGGTTTTGTTTTGGCTGCTAGATTTGAGGGATAGCTGGATTGTCTGTTTCTCTAGCAGTGGTTCAGCAGCTGAGACATTCAGATTTAGGTAAGGTTTATAGTCATTTGAATTCTATTATTTCGTTAGGGATGTTTGTGGAGTTATTTGGCCGACCATTGTTGATCCTATTACAGTTTTTTTTTCTGGTAGCAGTTTCTCCTAGCTCCGGCCATTGTTTACCAATGGCAGGTTTTCTTCGGGTGTGAGCTTACAAAGGAGCATCCAAATTTGGGAAGTTGGTTTGAGACGAGCATCTTGACATCGGATTGGACCGGATATAATCCTCTTATCGGAGGCGGGTACATCTTGACTTATCTTTTATGATATCGTCATTTGGATATGCATAGTACTTTATAGCTGCAAACAATGAACATATTTGTCTTTGATATGTCATTGTTTGATATCCATAGCATGTTAGGATTGTCGCTTGTTATGTATCCATGCTTATATCTCGTGATTTGTTACCATGAGTATCTTATTGCCATGAGTATTGTATTACCATGAGTACCTTAGTTCCTAGAATAAGTGACATACCATGTTTTACTGAGGTTAGGACTAGGTTCTGGACTTTTGGTTTCAGTCATGTGTATCGAGACTGTTTGATACTTAGGTTTTATGCCATGACTGGCTTGTGTACCTCTATTTGTATATCATATATGATTCGTGTACCTAGACCTTGATTCTTGATATGTGCATATTGTTGGTACATATGTTATGGAAGGAGATATGTTTAGGATCTAGGTTGTTATACCATAGAGGACCTGTATGCCCTAGATCCGTGGATTGACCATCGCTTTTACAGTACCCATTTTGTATATATGGATATGGTTATGTTGATCAGTTTTTGTTATGCATAGTGACATGCATCATGATTGCATGCTGTGCGATTGTCGGCTCCACCATGGTTGAGCCCATCGCCAGTTACATGTACTGCACACACCCCCACTCATGGTTTAGTGGTATATCAGGCAGGTGTGTGGCGGTTCTGCTGTTTGGCTCCGTTGGTCATATGACCCAGCGTGGTAGCCGGCAGTCAGTTCCGTTCTGTTTGGCTCCGCATTGGTAGCGTAGTAGCCGGCAGACGGTGGACTCTGTTTGGCTCCGTTGGTCGGGTGACTCAGTGGTAGCCGAGAGATACCTCCCGTCATCGTGTCTGGGAGTTGAGAGCATTGAGCTCCCCATTTATGATTTGGGGTCACAGGACGGAGCTCCGACAGATCCCGTCCACTCGGTCACTCATCGGGAGCAGATGGCAGAGTGCACGGTTGTCATAGCCCTACCCTCGGTCTCACCATTTGTATGTGAGATGATTGACTGGGGGGTGACCAGGACGCATCATTAGCATCATATGCATTGATGTATTTTATATTACTGTGATTGTGTTTGCTGCATTTGGTTGCTGCATTTTGGTTGGATGCATACCTTTGACCTGCATACAGGATTATTGACACTTTCGATTTGACGACCCTTTTTCTGGGTAGGAGTTCCTGGTGAGTACAGCTTCCTCAGTTACCTTTCAGTTTTGCATATTCCCTATATATGATTAGGAAGCTGTATTCCATGTTTGTTGCTGTTAGATATATCTTACTACTCATGTCCATTGGTATTCGCTGAGTTGTTGAACTCACCCCCGTTGATACTATCTTTTTCAGTTACCAGGTTATTTATGGTGTCGCTTGGAGCATCCTGTCTGCTGGTCCCCACGTCACATCAGAAGACTTATCGGTTTCTCGTATGTTTTGCTTGTTTTATGTATCAGTTTGTTTAGCTCTGTACTCTGGTTTATTTTTGGAGAGTTGATGTTGTTATGTGGTGTTTTGTATTTGTTATTGGTTGTGTAAGCCTAGCTGGCTAGCAGTTTTGTGTTTTGGTTTTGGTACAGCCGAATGGGCTGCTTTATTTTTAACTGCGTGGTTGTGTCAGCCAGAGGCTGAATTTGATATTAACTGCGTGGTGTTTGTTTTCTTTTATTGTTATTATTCCAGCCGCATGTGGCTGAGGTATATAGTGCTTGTAGAAAAGTTTCAGATTGTCCGCCGTACAGGGGAGATGCTGCCGAAATTTCTTCGGACAGAGACTCCTCCGGGGCGTGACAATTTAGTAGTATCAGAGCAGGTATACGATACTTGCTATGTGTTTTGGATTTTTGAGATTTATCTGATACCAATTTATTTGGTATCAGAGATTGGCTTACGAGTCTTATTTTTCCGGTGTTTCGGATTTTCTGTTTTGGTCTTCTCGATGTGACTTTTCGGGTTTTGGGACCTGGCAGCAGCAGGACATCTCCAAGCTATAGGAGGTATGTTAGTATATACTGTTATCCTACCTTTCTGTTAGTATATGCACTGTTGAGTATTACAGTTTATGACATGTATTAGCACTCTTTACTAGTACCTGTCTAGTTGATATATCATACGTTTTATGCATTAGGTAAACCACTGATGATGATCGACCTTGATAGAGGTTAAGGGTTACAGTTTCTGGTGATTTATTATATCATACACCAGTAGTTTTTAGCTTCTATTATTATTAGTTGATTAGAAGATCGAGGCACATACCAGCCTCTGCTATTATTAGCTGGATAGTGAATAGTATCTATATATTCATGCTGACTTAGCTAGTAGAATACCATATTACCTCAGTTAATTTCATCAGTAAATATTGGTTTACTCTTGTTAGATTGGTCAGTAGAAGTCTGATTTACACTTGTTGATTTGGGTAGTCGTGTATTGATATACCTAAATTGCTTGTGGAGGATTAAGGTATTCTTGATTAGTTAGAAGATGATTGATTTAGTTTTGTTGGTTTGATCAGTAGAGGACAATTATACTCTATTTTTAGAGGTTCGAATCTTTTGATTTTTCGTGCTTAGTTGGATATTATGAGCACATTGGAGTACATGACTGTTACTGACGTGGGAAAAGACTGAATTAGCCGTATATCGTTGTTGGTTTGGTCAGTCTTTAGAGGATTGATTTATCCTATTCCGTGGGTACTTTAAATTTAGACTGTAAGTACCTTGTAGGATAACTTAGAAGGTGGCGTAGGGTTTGTGTGGTAGATTGGATTTAAAATATGTTGATTATGCATATTTATGTGGTGTGTAGATATGATTATTATGTGTTGTAGGAGTCCTGTGGTAGACTGACCGATTGCATCATTGAGCTTATGTTGATTGTGTTATGGGAGGGATCACGGTGATTTATACCTATGATGTGAGTATTTTTTGGTGTGTACTAATTGAAGGATTATGTCGATCATACATATGTTGTGTGTACACGTGTGTCAGATGTATGTTAGTAGCATCATGATGATTCTACCTATGTTAAATGTAGAATGTTAAATGTCTACATTATGATATTGGATGTTTTACGCTGTCAACTAATTCTCCCATTAGTGGGTGACCGACCCACTAGGAGGATGATAGAGTTGACTATGGATTTGATTTGCTTACTGGGTGGTTATACCCTAGGCTACCCACAGTGATCTGTGGTAGAGAGATCTCGTGCAATCTCTAGCTAGATAGTTAGGTGCTTTGGGCCCTTATGTATTGTTGTGGTAGAGCGTAGCTCCAACATGTTATGGATCGTTTGTGGTAGAGCGTAGTTTCCACATATTCTGGATTCCTACATATTGCGGATTGTTTGTAGCGGAGCATTGCTCCCATATTTATTGTGGATACATATTTTGGATTATTTGTGGTGGAGCGTTGCTCCCACATATGGAGGATTTCTTGTGGTAGAGTGTTGCTCCCACATATGTGGTATTTCGTGTGATGGAGCATTGCTCTCACACTGGAGGTTCTATTCTTTGGTGATTATATATCGTTGGTGATTAGATCTGTTTATTGTTGAGGATCTTATGGTTAAGAATGTCTGTGATACAGACATTATGTATTTTGGTTTTATCATTAGGGCTTACAGCGCCTAGATGTTATCATGGACTCGATGATATGGGTATTCCTAGGATGTTTAGATTGGTTTCCATTGTCTTTGTTGACGATGTGGTGATCTATTTTGGATCCGAGGTGAGTCACGTGCACCACCTTTGCATATATCTAGAGATGATTCGACGAGAATATCTATATGTGATTATCAGTAGTGCTGATTTGGTTGTCTTCTGTGAGATGTTTGAGACACACGGTCACCAGTAGGAGTATACCGTGGTTCCACAGGAGATCGAGGTTATTACCGTTGGGAGTAGACGGAGTCGATATAAGAGGCTCGCAACTTCCTTTGTTTGGCTCGATATTTCCGGAGATACGTTGAGGGTTTCTCACGGATTGCTATGCTACTTACACGCCGGATCAGGAAAGGCGTGAAGTTCACTTGGACTGTGGTTTGCAAGACCAGCTTATAGGAGCTGAAGCAGAGTTTAGTGTTGGCTCCGATTTTTGGTTTTACCTTCTGGAGAGGACGAATTTGTGCTCTATACCGACGCATCTCTACCGGGTTTGGACGCTGTTTTGATGCAGCACGATAGAGTAGACTCCTATGCTTCTCGTCGGTTGAAGGAACATGAGAAGAACTACCCTGTACATGATCTGGAGCTAGTCGCCATTATTTTTGCCATGAAAATTTGGCGACATTATTTATATGACGTTACAGTTGAGATTCTCACTGACCATAAGAGTCTCAAATATCTGTTTTCGTAGAAGGAACTTAATCTCCGACAGAGGAGATGGATAGAGTTCCTGAAGGATTATGATTGTACATTAGCTATCACCCAAGGAGAGCTAATGTGGTTGTTGATGCACTTAGCAAGAAGTCCAGAGGGACTTTAGCTTGCCACCGAGTGGTGGTCACGGACTTGATTTAGGGATACTCCGAATTGTGCCTTGAGGAGCGGGGACGGACAGAGCAGGGTATTCTGGTTACCATGGTTGCTCAGTCGTCGATCAGGACGAGGATCCGAGAGCCCTAGGCTGTTGTTCAGTATTTGCAGTTTATTTGCAGCTAGATAGCTTCCGGGTAGCAGACCGAGTTCACACGAGACGAGGAGGGTGTTATACACTTTTGAGACAGATTTTGCGTATTTCAGTCTCATCCGGTCTTATGGAAGTTACTTCCGGAGGCTCATCGCTCATGATTTGCTGTCCACCCTGGTGGTACCCGTATGTACCCAGAAATTTGAGGTGTTTCTGTTGGTGGAACGACATGAAGGGAGACATCGCGGATTTTGTAGCTAGATGTCTTGTCTGTCAGCAAGTGAAGGCCGAGCACCAGAGACCTGTCGGTTTATTTCAGCGGATTCCTATTCCTGAGTGGAAGTGGGATCACATTACCATGGACTTTGTGATAGGGTTGCCGAGGACACGACGAGGACATGACGCGATTTGGGTAATTGTTGATCGATTAACCAAATCCGCGCACTTCTTAGCGATCCGGAGGACTGATCCTCTAGATCGATTGGCAGAGTCTGCAGCAGACCTTGGGTACAGAGCTCTGTTTTAGTACAGCCTTCTATCCACAGACGGATGGACAGTCAGAGCGGACCATTTAGACTTTAGAGGACCTGCTGAGGTCATGTGTCATGGATTTCGGAGGCAGTTGGGAGGACCATCTGCCGTTAGTAGAGTTCGCCTACAATAACAGCTTTCATTCGGCTATCCAGATGGCACCGTTTGAAGTGTTGTATGGTAGGTCTTGTCGGACACCCACCCTCTGGGATGAGGTTGGGGGAGGCCCAGTTGGGGGAGGCCCAGAACGAAGAGTTGGTCCGTATTATCAGACGGAGAATGTTAGAGGCGCAAGATCGCCAAAAGTGTTATGCTGATCGGAGACGCAGACCCCTAGCGTTCTCTATTGGCGACCATGTATTTCTGCGAGTTTCAACCCCAAAAGGAGTGAAGAGATTTGGTTTCCGAGGTAAGATAGCTCCGCGATATATTGGACCTTTCCAGATCTCGGAAAGGATTGGAGCGGTAGTTTACCGGTTGGCACCACCACCGTCCCTGGCAGGAGTTCACGATGTATCCCACGTATCTATGCTGAGGAGATACGTACCTGACCCGACACATGTACTGACAGATATCCCAGTCCCATTCAGCCTGACGCTACCTATGAGGAGATTCCGGTACGGATTCTGGACCGGAAAGAGCGTCAGTTGCGGAACAAGACTATCCGACTGGTTAAGTCGGATGACAACATCATACAGACGGAGAGGTACCTGGGAGCTCAAGGATACTATCCGAGCTTGATACCCCCGACTTTTCATTTGAGGTATGTGATTTAATTTGCCGTTCAGCATTTTATACTCTGTACCTGTTATTAGTATTTGCTGATGGTAGATAACAAAATTTGGGGACCAAATTTTTATTAGTGGGGGAGAATGTAAAATACCGGAAAATAGAGAATAATAATAAGGGAATTTTCTAGAATTTTTGGAAATTTTCCGAGAATTTTTCGGAGCTCGTATGGACGAGTTAACGAGGATAAAAATGGGGTCCAGAAAAGCCTGGTTGGCTACCCTATTTTTAAAGAGGAAAAGTTTTATTTCTCCTTTTCTTTTATTCTTTTTCTTTTCCTCTTATTCCCGTGCCCTAACCCATGCGACGCTGTCTCCTCCTTTGCTTAACCGGCGCCACAAGCGACGGTTCTTCTTTTCCCTTCCTCTCTGGTCGACGCCGGCCAAGTGTCTGCTTCCGCGTCTCTTCCTCTCTTCCGGCAGAGCAGCGCCGATTTTCCCTTTCCCTCGCGCCGCCCCGGTTGCTACGGCCAACACCGGTCGCCAGCCGCTGGTTTCCTCTTCGCTTCTTCGCGCCACCACCCGAAGCATACCACGGCGCTAACCGATCGTCGGCCACCGAGGGTTTGAGCTCTTCCCCCTGCCCTAGTTGGATTCGCCCATCTTCCCTTCTCTCCCGTGCAACCAGCCCAAGCTTCGCTGCCCTAGATGATGTCAGCATTGTCGCAGCTCTTTCATATGGTTCCAATGCCTGCAATTGGGGGCTAATCGATCGCCGACCATCCTCACCAGACTGCCGCCGTCGAACAGAGCAACATCGACCACTAGATCTCTCCGGTGTGCCCTGGATTGGGTCTATAGCAGCTGAATGCCCACTGATCGATCCACTACTACCTATTGCAGTCACCTCCCGATGCCTAGTGCCCTCTGCCCTAGTTTCACCACCGCAGACGCATTTGGATTTCCATCTGAGGGAAATCAGTGGACTCAGTTAGGGTTTTGTTTTGGCTACTAGATTTGAGGGATAGCTGGATTGTCTGTTTCTCTAGCAGTGGTTCAGCAGCTGAGACATTCAGATTTAGGTAAGGTTTATAGTCATTTGAATTCTATTATTTCGTTAGGGATGTTTGTGGAGTTATTTGGCCGACCATTGTTGATCCTATTACAATTTTTTTTTTCTGGTAGCAGTTTCTCCTAGCTCCGGCCATTGTTTACCAATGGCAGGTTTTCTTCGGGTGTGAGCTTACAAAGGAGCATCCAAATTTGGGAAGTTGGTTTGAGACGAGCATCTTGACATCGGATTGGACCGGATATAATCCTCTTATCGGAGGCGGGTACATCTTGACTTATCTTTTATGATATCGTCATTTGGATATGCATAGTACTTTATAGTTGCAAACAATGAACATGTTTGTCTTTGGTATGTCACTGTTTGATATCCATAGCATGTTAGGATTGTCGCTTGTTATGTATCCATGCTTATATCTCGTGATTTGTTACCATGAGTATCTTATTGCCATGAGTACTGTATTACCATGAGTACCTTAGTTCCTAGAATAAGTGACATACCATGTTTTACTGAGGTTAGGATTAGGTTCTGGACTTTTGGTTTCAGTCATGTGTATCGAGACTGTTTGATACTTAGGTTTTATGCCATGACTGGCTTGTGTACCTCTATTTGTGTATCATATATGATTCGTGTACCTAGACCTTGATTCTTGATATGTGCATATTGTTGGTACATATGTTATGGAAGGAGATATGTTTAGGATCTAGGTTGCTATACCATAGAGGACCTGTATGCCCTAGATCCGTGGATTGACCATCGCTTTTATAGTACCCATTTTGTATATATGGATATGGTTATGTTGATCAGTTTTTGTTATGCATAGTGACATGCATCATGATTGCATGCTGTGCGATTGTCGGCTCCACCATGGTTGAGCCCATCGCCAGTTACATGTACTGCACACACCCCCACTCATGGTTTAGTGGTATATCAGGCAGGTGTGTGGCGGTTCTGCTGTTTGGCTCCGTTGGTCATATGACCCAGCGTGGTAGCCGGCAGTCAGTTCCGCTCTGTTTGGCTCCGCTGGCATTTATTGTAGCAGCGTAGTAGCCGGCAGACGGTGCACTCTGTTTGGCTCCGTTGGTCAGGTGACTCAGCGTGGTAGCCGGCAGAGATACCTCCCCGTCATCGTGTACCGGGAGTTGAGAGCATTGAGCTCCCCCATTTATGATTTGGGGTTACAGGACAGGAGTACTCCGACAGCATCCCGTCCACTCGGTCACTCATCAGGAGCAGTGACGACAGAGTGCACGGTTGTCATAGCCCTACCCACTCGGTCTCACCATTTGTGTGTGAGATGACTGACTGGCGTCAGGGGTGACCAGGACGCATCATTAGCATCATATGCATTGATGTATTTTATATTACTGTGATTGTGTTTGCTGCATTTGGTTGCTGCATTTTGGTTGGATGCATACCTTTGACCTGCATACAGGATTATTGACACTTTCGATTTGACGACCCTTTTGTCTGGGTAGGAGTTCCTGGTGAGTACAGCTTCCTCAGTTACCTTTCAGTTTTGCATATTCCCTATATATGATTAGGAAGCTGTATTCCATGTTTGTTGCTGTTAGATATATCTTACTACTCATGTCCATTGGTATTCGCTGAGTTGTTGAACTCACCCCCGTTGATACTATCTTTTTCAGGTACCAGGTTATTTATGGTGTCGCTTGGAGCATCCTGTCTGCTGGTCCCCACGTCACATCAGAAGACTTATCGGTTTCACGTATGTTTTGCTTGTTTTATGTATCAATTTGTTTAGCTCTGTACTCTGGTTTATTTTTGGAGAGTTGATGTTGTTATGTGATGTTTTGTATTTGTTATTGGTTGTGTAAGCCTAGCCGGCTAGCAGTTTTGTGTTTTGATTTTGGTACAGCCGAATGGGCTGCTTTATTTTTAACTGCGTGGTTGTGTCAGCCAGAGGCTGAATTTGATATTAACTGCGTGGTGTTTGTTTTCTTTTATTGTTATTATTCCAGCCGCATGTGGCTGAGGTATATAGTGCTTGTAGAAAAGTTTCAGATTGTCCGCCGTACAGGGGAGATGCTGCCGAAATTTCTTCGGACAGAGACTCCTCCGGGGCGTGACATGCATGATTTGATTTATTAAACTGCGTGGTTGTGAAAATATATGTTCCAGCCGCCTGTGGTTGAGTATACTCTGTATGTATTTACGGATATGGTCACCGGTACAGGGGAGACTCCGCCGAAATTTTTCGGTAGAGATTCCTCGTGGTTTCGATCACACCAGTTAAGTAGAGTTAGCAGTTAAGTAGCGTCCACCTCTAGAGAGTGGTAGTAGTAAGGAAGGTGGGTCGCTACAATGGGTTCAACAACCTTTTTCAAACTTAATTTAAAAATTATTTAAACTTATTTTTTTTAAAACAAAATTTAAAAATTATTTAAACTTAATCTTTTTAAAAATTATTTAAACTTAATCTTTTTAAAACTTAATTTTAAAATTATTTAAACTTATTTTTTAAAACAAAATTTAAAAATTATTTAAACTTAATCTTTTTAAAATTTAATTTAAAAATTATTTAAACTTTCTTTTTTTTTAAAACAAAATTTAAAAATTATTTAAACTTAATCTTTTTAAAACTTAATTTAAAAATTATTTAAACTTAATTAAAATCCTTTTTAAAAAATTTAAAAATTATTTAAACTTAATCTTTTTTTAAAAAAAACTTAATTATTCAAAAACTTAATTAAAATTATTTTTAAAAAAACTTAATTAAAATTATTTAAAAAAAAACTTAATTAAAATTATTTCAAAAACTTAATAAAAATTATTCTAAAAGTTAATTAAAATTATTTTAAAACTTAATTTAAATTAAAACTTAATTCAAATTAAAACTAAATTAAAATAAACTTGATTTAAACTAAACTTAAACTTAAATTAACTCAAGTGTACTTTAAGCAAACTAAAACAACTTTAAAATAAAACTAAATTAATTAACCCTAATCAACAACTAATTTACCTTAATAGACATAATCTTTAATGACTATAATCAATAAATTAATTTAACTTTAACCAATATTAAATCAATGATTAATAACATTAACTTAATTAAATTAATCATTAACTTAACTTAATTCTTAATGAATTTCAACTTTAAATCTTAACCTTAATCATCAAATAAAATACTTTAAACTTAAACAAAATTTAATTATGAAACTTATAATCAAAGTTTTAATCCTTAATTAATAATCATACTTAATTAAACTCTATTGAAACTAACTTTTAATTATTACAAATTAAGTTTAACCGGATCATTAATCTAAAAATTCAACCTATAACAATTATGATTAATTCTTAATCTAATTAATAATCATTAAATTATAAATCAACTTAATTGGCACTAAATTAAATCTTTTATTAATTAGCTAATTATCTAACTTTACAATTTCTAAACTAAAATTAATTTATAAATTCAATTAATTCACAAAATAAAAATAAATGTTATCATTATTATCAAATTAATAATCCAAAATTAATTCAACTAAAACTCAATTTTAACTTAATTACAATTAAACTCACAATCAATAAAGTTATCTCACACAACTATAGGATTACCATACTTGAAAATTTAGAATGGGTGAGATGCTAAAAAAATTAAAATTTAAAATATTTTTAAACATGTTTTGAAAACTTATATATCTATTTTCTTAAGAAATATTTTTCAAATTTTAGTTGATGATTGATTGGGTGTATTATATATAAAGTATTATTATTTACCAACCTAAGTCTATTGCTACTATCTTATGGTAGTTAGCTTTGTACAAAGGTTGGATATTTCATCATAAGGATTTTTTTTCTTAGTCCTTTTTGCTCATGCTTGGACTTTTAGGTTGTCATCAATTCTAGGGGGAGCCTTAAACTATGCATTTTTCACATTTTTGAAAATCCTAAAAAATTTTTTCAAAATATTTATATTCTTTCATATTTTTTGTTTTTTTTTAAATGTTAAAAATTATTTTTGAAAAATCTTTTTATGTTTAAATGTAAAAAAAAAATTAACTTAGTAGGATTTTTTTTTCTTTTTTTTTAAAAAAAAACCTTGGTAAACTTTTCAAAATTACTATATCTTGATAATCTTAATTATATTAGTTTGTTAGTATTCTTTTTATAAACCTAGCTAACCTTTTTAAGATGTTAATAATTTAAAACATTTTAACCAAAACATTTTCTTTACTTATTTTTCAATCACATTGAAAGTTGTTTTTAGAAATTTTAACTTAGTAATATTATTTTATTGGGCAAACTTTACTATCTTCAAAATATTTTATTTAGGAATATTTTTCAAAATATGGTCTCTTCAAAATATTTTTTAGTAAAAATTTTTTCTTTTCAAAATATTTGTTTAACTTAGAATATTATTCTTTTCAAATTTATTTTATAGCTTTTTAACTTAGTAAATATTTTCAAATTTTAACTTAGTTAAAAACATTTTTGACTATCAAAATTAACTTTTTCATTTCAAGTAGTTTTTGAACACTTAGTTAAAATTGTTATACATTTCAACTCTTCTAGTTGTTGGGTTTTTTCGGACCGCAAAAACTATTTTTTTTTGCGTTGCGGAAACCTCGAAACCCCGCCATCGGATCCGTGCGAAGAAATAAAATTTACGTAAAACTTTGAGTACGAGTTTCTAGCCTAGATCTAAACTAGATCTACAAATGAGAAGAGCTTTACCCTTGATGCGATGTCCTTCGCTAATCCCGATCGTCCAAGGTTCGCCGGATCTCGAGAGTATCAAAGTAGATACTCCTCTATGTGTATCCACACAAGCAAGAGATGTAGAAACCAAACAAAAGGTGTGCTAGCACCTTTGAAAGGTTCGACCAAGGTGGAGGAGAGGGAGAGAAGAGAGAGCTTGAGGAAGAAGATGAGAGTTACACAAAAAAATGAAACTCACCTCATGAATAAGTGGTCGGCCACATGATTGAGGTTAATAACCTCCATGGAATACCAAGAGTCACAACTCTTGGTAACTCCCATGAGGTGGCATCTCACTTAAGCAATCAAGATGATGTGGAGCATCATCATTGGCCCACTCTTTGCCAACTCACCAATGAGGTGGCAAATGGTCAAGTCAAACTTGACCCTTCATCTTCCTCTCAAGTCAAGTCAAACTTGACCACTTCTCTCCCATGGTTGATCAAATCTAATCATTGGTTCAACTCAATTAGTCTAATTTGGATTACTCTTAATCCAATTTGGTTCATCACATGGACCTAATCCTTTAGGTTCATCAAATGAACCTAATCTCCATCTAATTGCCCTTTGTGTGTGACCCTATAGGTTCTTATAACATTGGCAATGCTCCTAAACCCATTTAGAAGCACAAGTAATGAGCGGTATCTAGCAACACATCATTATAAGAATGTTGAGATCCAACATCACCTTGTGACTACTAATTGTGACTCTTCACAATATATGACAAGTGTCCTTCTATCCTTGACATTTAGATTGATCAATGTGAGGCATAGACCGTGTCATCCTCTAATCAATCTAAATCTTGAATCCCAAGTAGACTCACTTAATCAAATGAGCTCAACATCTCATATTGACTCATTTGGGCATGACCATGCACTTAGTGGTCTCACTCTATCAAGAATATCAATGTCTCTCCCGTCATATAGGAGGGATAGATCCCATTTACATCATTCACATTCCTCCGTATAATTTGTTACATACCCAGTAATCACCTTTATAGTCCACCCAGTTACGGGTGACGTTTGACGAAGCCAAAGTATGTAACTCCTTATGTAGGGAACCATGGTGACTTCAGGTCCAAGGACTAATAGTCATACTAATAGCCACATGAGAAAATATATGACACTCATATAACGATCCATGATACTTTCTCATGACGGGTCATTCAGTATACATTCTCCAATGCATACCCATGTGTCAACTTGATATCTCTATATCCATGACTTGTGAGATCAAGTCATCGAGTTGACCTACATGCTAGTCTCGTCGCATTAACATTGTCCCTGAATGCTAATACTTGACTAGGAATGATTAAGAGTAGTGTTCCCTATATCATCTCACTATCGATTCAACTAACCGATTGATATAGGTAAGAAAACCTTCTACTCAAGGACACTATTATATTTAGTTATTTGACACCAATACAAGTAAGCATAATAATCATAAACAAATGCCTTTATATATATAAGAATATGATACAACGAGTCCATACAACAATCATCAAATGATTGGCTCTAGGGCTCTAACTAACACTAGTTTGTTGGTCTTCCCCTATTTTTGATGTGTGTCAAAAGGGGAGAGATAGTGAATTCAGGGGGAGTTGTTTAACTCAGGGGAAAAATTTAAAATTAAATTGCTTGTTTATTTAATTATTGAATATTTTTAACTTAACTTTGAACCTTGGTTGCCAAACATCAAAAAGGGGGAGATTGTTGGTGTAAGTTGCACCAGAATCAAACCTAAGTTTTGATGTTGTCAAAGGTTCAAGTTAAGTCTTGTTATGATTTAACAAGTTGACTGAGTGTGCAGGATGTTTACTCAACCGGGAAAGACTTAGTTGGAGGCTAGGCAGGAGAAATCTTAGCAGATCATGGAACCCAGGTGTAAGTCCAAGTAGGTTGAGGAGACTCGAAGCTTGGCAATGTGATCGAGAGGTCTGGAGGACCGAAGATCAAGTGAAAAGTCCTGGGGAGCCGATCAAGGCTGAGTGAAAAGTCCAAACTAGATCTGTAGGATCAAAGTTTGGCAGGTAGGTTGAGGTAAACAAACTAGAGGAGCGACAGTGAGGTCGGGTTCCCGAAGGGAACAACCTTAGATCGCTGATCCAACTGAAGAAACCGAGAAGGTTTCCAAGTTGAGATCAAGACAGTTCTACTGTCTTTTTATTACTCATCCATTATTATACTATTGTGCTAACATCTGTGCTGCAGGATGTTTTTATTCTAACATTGTTTTGTAGGTTCGACTAGATCAGTCGACCAAACAGGAGGATCGGTCGACCGAACCAGGTCAACTCAAAGCAGGTATCAGTTATGACCAAAACAGAGTTTCCGATCAAAGTTTGATCGGTCGACCGAACCATAGGATCGGTCGACCGAACCCTGGTGACTCAGCACAGAACAGATCATCAGCATCGATCAGCTAAAAAAGGAAAAAGGCTGATCGGTCGACCGAACCAGAGGATCGGTCGACCGATCCAATCAACATTAACACCACATTAAATGAAGATCTCAGCTGATTTAGATGAACAGGGAAATAGCCTGTTCGGTCGACCGAACCATTCATGAGCATTTACTGCAAAAGATCGAGCCAGCTTCAGACTCCAGCCAGGAAGGAAGGGAGCGGGTTCGGTCAACCGAACAGAGAGATCGGTCGACCGAACCTTCAGTACATCTATAAAATGTGCTCGAAGTCAGAAGCTCAAGACAATAATTCTGATCATCAAAAAGGTTCTTTTCTGCCTGTTGCTCGTGTTCCAAGCCTTCATCAAACTAAGCAAGCTACTTCGTCCAAAAGCACCGACCGCGCCTCAACTTTTTTTATTACTGTCGGTATATTTCTTATTGCACTTAATTTCATATAAGATAGTAGGGTTGTTACTATCTTATATTCTTGTAACTGTACGATCTGCTTCTTTCCGAAGGATTTTGGAAAGAAGAGTTATAGTGATTTACCCATTGGTGTGGTCAAGGACCACGGGCCTTCGAGTAGGAGTCGAGCTAGGTCCGAATGAAGTAAACAATTTTGTCCTCTTTCTTATTTTCCGCTACACGATTCTGATTTAAAAGGTTAAAGAAAAAGTTTTAAACGCGCAATATTCACCCCCCCCCCCCTTATTGCTCGCATCCGATCTATCAGTCCTTCATATCGAATTGCTTGGACAACCATACCCTTACTTATGACAACACTTTGATATTGTTTTCAACTATCAAAAATGTCATCTATGTATAGTATAAGAAATACCACCACGTTTCCATCACACTTCTTGTATCCACAAGACTCATCCGGATACTGAATAAATCCATATGGCTGGATTACTTCATTAAACCGGATGTTCCAAAATCTTGAAGCTTGCTTCAGTCCATAAATCGACCGATTGAACTTACAAACTAGATGCTCTTTGCCCTTTGCTATGAACCCCTCTGGTTGCTTCAGATGGATGTTCTCTTCAAGACTTCCGTTAAGGAAAGCTGTCTTGACATCCATTTGCCAAACCTCATAATCCATATGAGCGGTAATAAATAAGAGTATCTGGATAGACTTAAGCGTGGCTACCGGTGAAAAAGTTTCCTCATAATCGATTCCCTCTTTCTTAGTATACTCCTTCGCAACAAGCCTTGCTTTGAAAGTTTCCACCTTCCCATCTGTCCCTCTTTTCCTTTTGTAGATCCACTTACATCGAACGACTTTTACACTATTTGGTGGTTCTACAAGTTCCCAGACCTTATTAGAATACATAGATTCTATTTCAGAATTCATCGCTCTTTGCCAAGATACTGCATCTTTATCTTGGAGTGCTTCGTTATATGTCTGAGGATCAGGTTCATGTTCACTAGAGATCAAGTCCGATGACTCTCCCAAAAACATGAATCTCTCAGGTTGCCTCACAACCCTCCCACTACGACGAGACACTGTCTATAACTGTGCATTATTTGTGACACGTGTTGGTACTAAAGTAGGCGTGCCCTCTCGTATTTTTTCTAGAACAATTTCACTCATGGGTTTATGGTTCATTACATAATCTTCCTCTAAAAATCTAGCGTTGGTGCTAACAATGATTTTCTGATTTTTAGGATTATAAAACAAACCACCTTTCATTCCCTTAGGATATCCTACAAATAGACAAACTTTTGTACGTGATTCCAACTTGTCAGTATCTCCCTTCAGCACATGTGCTGGACTACCCCATATCCGAATATGACTTACACTAGGCTTACGCCCATTCCACAATTTCATGGGAGTAGAGGGTACTAATTTAGAAGGTACCATATTCAGAATGTACACTGATGTTTCCAGAGCATATCCCCAAAACGAATATGGTAATTCTGAATAACTTATCATTGATCTAACCATTTCCATAAGAGTCCTATTCCTTCGTTCTGCCACACCATTCTGTTGGGGTGTACCAGGTGCAGACAATTTGGATTGAATCCCAGCCTCTAATAAGTATTTCCTAAACTCTCCAAAGAGGTATTCGCCACCATGATCAGACCTTCGTGTCTTGATACTTTTACCATGACGTTTCTCCACATCAGCCTTGTACTCTTTGAACTTATCAAAGCATTCAGACTTGCGGCGCATCAAGTAAATGTACCCATATCTTGAATAATTGTCTATAAAAGAGATAAAATATTCGAAACCACCTCTTGCCTGGATAGACATAGGAGCACACAAATCAGAATGAATAAGTTCTAACACATCTTTTACTCCATACCCTTTGGCCTTAAAAAGTCTCTTGGTCATTTTACTTTCGAAGCAAGATTCACAAGTAGGAAAATTTTCCAATACTAATGAACTCAAGAGTCCTTTAAATCCTACTCAAGTTAATATGACCAAGCCTTAGATGCCAAAGATATATTTGGTTCATTTGCGAAGGTTCCTTACTCTTATTAGATTTAGAAGATGTGTTATTAATTTTCATTTGTTGCATCGTGAGAGTTATTGGATTTAGAGTATACAAATTGCCAACGAACATACCAAAACAGATAACTTCCCTATTTATCTTAATAATACCTTTGCTATCATAAATAGACAGAATATCCATCAAGTTCTAACTTGGTACGTAAAGATAATTTCTTAAAATCAATATTTTATTCCTATAAACATCTCCCACTACAACAGCTGCTACTTTTGTGTAATTGCCCATGTAAACAGTGATTTCTCCTTCGTGTAGTTGTCGGGTTTCATGGAACCCCTGCAATGATTTGCAGACATGATCAGTGGTTATCATATCTACATGCCAGATACCGATAGATAACACTACTAAACATGTTCCAACTACTAGAGAATAAGATATACCTATATTGTTCTCTTCCTACGAGGACAGTCCGCCTACACATGTCCAGACTGCTTGCAAATGAAGCACTTGCCTTTCGGCTTCTTCATTCATGCTTTTAGTCCAGTACCTAGAGATCATACAGTCTTGCATGTCAGCCTGATTCTAGTGTCCGAAGAGTTCCTTGAGATTGTACATCATGTCATGGCCAGTAGGCATGGTCTGAAGCTGATGTTGCAACACATTTGATGTAAAAGCCAAATGTAACTCCGCACCATCTCATCTGCCTTGACCCATTTCCTATTCACATTAGGGCAGACCTCTAACAATATAAACTTATTGTTGGGAATTTCGGGCCGCAAAAACCATTTTTTCGCGTTGGGGAAACCCCGAACCCCAAGCCACCGGATCCGTACGAAGTAAAATAAAATAAAAATTTTACGAGTACGAGTTTCTTACATCTAGATCTATACTAGGAGAAGGAAGTTACCCTCGATGCGATGCCCTTCGCAATCCCGCTCGTCCAACGGTTCGCCGGATCTCGAGATCGTCAAGCGTACGATCCTCTAGAAGTATCCACACGAACAAACTAGGTGGAGAGGCCAAACAAAAGGTGTGCTAGCACCTATGAAGTGTTCGGCCAAGGAGGAGGAGAGGGAGAAGAGAAGGAGAGCAAGAGGAAGAAGATGGAATAAAATGCCTTGAATGAAAAATGAATTCCATTCATCACAATAAGTGGTCGGCCACTATTGTAACCTCCTCTCATTTAATGTGGCCATTAAAATGAGGAGGAGATTTGTAACCTCCATGAGGTGGCACACATATGTTCTAAACATGATGATGTGTAACACCATTATTGGCCACTTAATGCCAACTCACAAATGATGTAACATAAAGTCAAGTCAAACTTGACTTTTCCTGTTCCTCTCAAGTCAAGTCAAACTTGACATTATAACTCCCATGGTTGATCTAATCCAACCATTCGATTCAAGCCAATTTAATATAATGAGTCTAATTTAGATTATGACTCATTGAACACATGAATCAACTTGAGTCCAACTCAATTAGTATAATTAGGATTAATCTTAATCCAATTTGATTCATCACATGAATCTAACCCTCTTGGTTCATCATATGAACCTAATCTCCATCTAATTGTCCTTTGTGTGTGACCCTATAGGTTCTTATAACGTTGGCAATGCTCCTAAACCCTTTTAGAAGCATAAGTAATGAGTGGTATCTAGCAACGCATCATTACTACCCAAGTTATAAGAATGTTGAGATCCAACATCACCTTGTAACTACTAATTGTGACTCCTCACAATATATGACAAGTGTCCTTCTATCCTAGACATCTAGATTGATCAATGTGAGGCATAGACCATGTCATCCTCTAATCAATCTAAATCTTGAACTCCAAGTAGACTCACTCAATTAAATGAGCTCAATATCTCATATTGACTCATTTGGACATGGCCATGCACTTCGTGGTCTCACTCTATCAAGAATATCGATGTCGCTCCCGTCATATAGGAGGGATAGATCCCATCTACATCACTCACATCCCTCTGCATAATTCGTTACATACCCAGTAATCGCCTTTATAGTCCACCCAGTTACGGGTGACGTTTGACGAAGCCAAAGTACGTAACTCCTTATGTAGAGATCCATGGTGACTTCAGGTCCAAGGACTAGTAGTCATACTAATAGCCACATGAGAAAGTATATGACACTCATATAACGATCCATGATACTTTCTCATGGCGGGTCATTTAGTATACATTCTTCAAAGCATACCCATGTGTCAACTTGATATCTCCATATCCATGACTTATGAGATCAAGTCATCGAGTTGACCTGCATGCTAGTCTCGTCGCATTAACATTGTCCCTGAATGTTAATACTTGACTAGGAATGATTAAGAATAGTGTTTCCTATATCATCTCACTATCGATTCAACTAACCGATTGATATAGGTAAGAACCCTCTACTCAAGGACGTTATTATACTTAGTTTATTTGGCACCAATACAAGTAAGCATAATAACCAAAAACAAATGTCTTTATATATAAGAATATGATACAATGAGTCCATACAACAATCATCAAATGATTGGCTCTAGGGCTCTAACTAACAATTTCCCACTAGCACTAGTGCCAATCAGTGTAGGCTCTAAGGCCTAATGACCTAGTGTGACCATCATGCTTCCTCTGTGCCAAAGCCTTGGTCAAGAGATCTGCGATGATAGCCTCTGTAGGTACTCTGCAAATCTTCACATCTCCTCTCTCAATAATCTCTCGAATGAGATGGAAGCGCCGTAGTATGTGTTTGGTCCGCTGGTGTGAGCGAGGTTCCTTAGCCTGTGCTATAGCTCAATTGTTGTCACAATAGAGCTCAATAAGGTCAGCGATACTAGGAACCACCCCAAGTTCAGTGATGAACTTGCGGATCCAAACTGCCTCCTTTGCTGCCTCTGATGCAGCAATGTACTCGGCCTCTGTCGTAGAATCAACTACTGTGTCCTGCTTCGTACTCTTCCAGCTCACAGCACTACCATTTATGCAAAACACGAACCCTGACTATGATCGATAATCATCCTGGTCGGTTTGGAAGCAAGCATCACTGTAACCCTTTACAGCTAGCTCGTCATCGCCTCCATATATCAAGAAATATTCTTTAGTTCTTCTTAAGTACTTAAGAATATTCTTGACCGCTATCCAGTGACTTTCACCTGGATCTGACTGACATCTGCTCGTCATGCTCAAAGCATACGAGACGTCAGGACGAGTACATAGCATGACGTACAAGATAGATCCTATGGCTGAGGAATAAGGGATCTGATCCATGCGGTCTCTCTCCTCTCTAGAAGAGGGACCTTGAGTCTTCGAAAGACTCACGCCATGTGACATCGGCAGAAATCCCTTCTTGGAGTTCTGTATGGCAAACCGAAGGAGTACCTTGTCAATGTATGCACTCTGACTTAGGCCAAGCAATCTGTTAGATCTATCTCTATAGATCTGTATGCCTAGAATGCGGGATGCCTCACCTAAGTCCTTCGTTGAGAATCAAGTCCCTAGCCAAGTCTTGATAGACTGTAGCAAAGGGATGTCTTTCCCAATGAGTAGTATGTCATCCACATACAATATGAGGAAGACAACTATATTCCCTATAACCTTCTTGTAGACACAAGGTTCATCTTCATTCTTGATGAAACCAAACTGTTTGATTGCATCATCGAATCAAAGATTCCAGCTCCGAGAAGCTTGCTTTAGTCCATAAATGGACCTATGCAACTTGCATACTCTGCTAGTATGTTGTGGATCTACAAAACCCTCAGGTTGTGTCATGTACACATCCTCGAGCAGGTTTCCATTCAGAAAGGCGGTTTTGACATCCATCTGCCATATCTCATAGTCATGGTATGCTGCAATAGCTAGCATGATCCGAATGGACTCAAACATCGCTACTGGAGAAAAGGTTTCATCATAGTCAATACCATGAATTTGCTTGAAACCTTTGGCTACCAAGTGACCCTTATAGATAAGTCCATCCATGTCAGTCTTTCTCTTAAAGACCCACTTACACCTAATGAGTTTTACCCCTTCAGGTGGATCAACCAAAGTCCATACTTGGTTGGTGTACATGGATTCCATCTCGGATCTCATGGCCTCTAGCCTTTTCTCGGAATCTAGTCTCATCACAGCTTCTTGATAGGTGGTAGGTTCATCCTCTATGAGCACAACGTCATCATGGTCAGACAAGAGAAATGAGTATCTCTCAGGCTGACGACGTACCCTATCAGACCTGCGAAGAGGTATGTCTACTTAAACTGGTTGTTGTTCCTCAACTCTTTGTGGAATAACATTATCCACAACATTTGTGGTTCCAGTTCAACTTCCATCGAGGCTTCAGTGCTATGGTCCGCATCTTGAACTTCTTCAAGATTTAACGTACTCCCACTAGTCTTTCGAGAAACAAAGTCCCTTTCTAGAAAGACCCCAGTCTTTGCCACAACTACCTTGTGTTGACTGGGAATGTAGTAGTAATATCCCTTAGTTTCCTTGGGATATCCAATAAAGTAGCACTTGTCATATTTGGGTTCTAATTTGTCTGAGACTTAACGTCTAACGTAAGCCTCATAACCCCAAATCCTCATAAACGACACATGGGCATCTCTCCCAGTCCATATCCTATATGGTGTCTTTATCACAGCCTTGGATGGAACTCGGTTGAGTATAAAAGCTGCCGTATCTAGATCATAGCCTCAAAAGAATGTCGGAAGATCTATGTGACTCATCAGAGATCGTACCATATCTAATAGGGTACGATTCCTCCTTTCGAATACACTATTCCACTGTGGTGTTCCAGGAGGAGTGAGTTGGGATAGAATCTCACACTCAGCTAGATAGTCACGAAACTCATTGCTAAGGTATTCTCTACCTCGATCTGATCGAAGTATCTTAATATTCTTGCCAAGTTGGTTCTGTACTTCATTCTTGAATTCTTTGAACTTTTCAAAGGATTCTGACTTATGTGTCATCAAGTACACATAACCATATCTACTGAAGTCATCAGTAAATGTAATGAAGTACCTATAACTGTTGGGTTCGTCGGGCCGCGAAAACCGCTTTTTCGCGTCGCGGAAACCCCGAGTCACCCAAAGCCGTAGATCCGTGCAAAGATTCGTAAACAAAACTTTTCGAAAAACCTTTTCTTGTACGAGTTTGTAAAACCTTTAGATCTACACTAGATAAGGGTTATACCTTCGAAGCGTGCCTTTCGCTTATCCCGCTTGTCCAAGGAGTTGCCGGATCTCTAGACCGTCAAGCGCCGGTCCTCTAGAAGTATCCACACGGACACGTAGGTGGAGAAAACCTCACACAAAGGTGTGCTAGCACCTTGGTGAGATTCGGCCAAGCAAAGAGGAGAGGGAGAGCTTGAGAGGAAGAAGGAAGAAGATGCACACAAGTGAATGAAAAATGAATTGACTTTCATTCACAAAGTGGCCGGCCACTTTCTTCTAGTGTAACTCCCCATTAAATGCAATTAATGTGAAGTTAATAAGAAAATGGCTTTGTAACTTCCATGAGGTGGCATCCATGATGATGTGGAATATCATCATTGGTCCACCTAATGCCAACTCACCAATGAGGTGGCAAAAGGTCAAGTCAAAATTGACCTTTGGTCTTCCTTCTCTAGTCAAGTCAAACTTGACTCAATCTCTACCATGGTTGATCTAATCCAACCATTTGATTCGAGCCAATTTAATATAATGAATATAATTCATTAAATTAAATTGATTTAATAAGTCATAATCTAAATTAGACTTATTAAATACATGAATCAACTTGAGTTGAACTCAAGTTAGCCCAATTAGGATTACTCTTAATCCAATTTGATTTATCAAATAAATCTAATCCTCTTAGTTCATCATATGAACATAATCTCCATCTATTTGTCCTAAGTGTGTGACCCTATAGGTTCTTGTAACGTTGGCAATGCCCTAAACCCATTTAGGAGCATAAGTAATGAGCGGTATCTAGCAACACATCATTACTACCCAAGTTACAAGAATGTCGAGATCCAACATCACCTTGTGACTACTAATTGTGACTCCTCACAAAATAATGACAAGTGTCCTTCTATCCTAGACATCTAGATTGATCAATATGAGGCATAGACCGTGTCATCCTCTAATCAATCTAAATCTTGAACTCCAAGTAGACTCACTCGATCAAATGAGCTCAACATCTAATGTTGACTCATTTGGGCATGGCCATGCGCTTAGTGGTCTCACTCTATCAAGAATAGCGATGTCGCTCCCGTCATATGGGAGGGATAGATCCCATCTACATCACTCACATCCCTCTGCATAATTCGTTACATACCCAGTAATCGCCTACCCAGTTACGGGTGACGTTTGACGAAACTAAAGTACATAACTCCTTATGTAGGGATCCATGGTGACTTCAGGTCTAAGGACTAATAGTCATACTAATAGCCACATGAGAAAGTATATGACACTCATATAACGATCCATGATACTTTCTCATGGCGGGTCATTCAGTATACATTCTCTAATGCATACCCATGTGTCAGCTTGATATCTCTATATCCATGACTTGTGAGATCAAGTCATCGAGCTGACCTACATGCTAGTCTTATTGTATTAAAATTGTCCCTGAATGCTAATACTCGACTAGGAATGATTTAGAGTAGTGTTCCCTATATCATCTCACTATCGATTCAACTAATCGATTGATATAGGTATGAACCTTCTACTCAAGGACGCTATTATACTTAGTCTATTTGGCACTAATATAAATAAGTATAATAACCAAACAAATGCCTTTATTAATATACAAGAATATGATATACATGAGTCCATACAATCATCAAATGATTGGCTCTAGGGCTCTAACTAACAATCTCCCACTAGCACTAGAGCCAATCAGTATAGGCTCTAAGGCCTAAAGACCTAGTGTGACCATCATGCTTCCTCTGTGCCAAATCCTTGGTCAAGGGATCTGCGATGTTAGCCTCTGTAGGTACTCTGCAAATCTTCACATCTCCTCTATCGATAATCTCTCGAATGAGATGGAAGCGTGATATATGCTTGGTCCGCTGGTGTGAGCGAGGTTCCTTCGTGCTATAGCTCCATTGTTGTCACAATAGAGCTCAACTGGGTCAGCGATGTTAGGAACCACCCCAAGTTCGAATGAACTTGCGGATCCAAATCGCCTCCTTTGCGCCTCGATGCGAATATACTCGTTGTAGAATCGCTCATCGATCCCGAACTCTTCGGTGGCACCACCATTAATGCAAAATACGAACCCCGATTGCGATCGGTAATCATCCCGATCGGTCCGAAAGCTGACATCACTGTAACCCTTTCCAGTTAGCTCATCAGTGCCTCCATATATTAAGAAATATTCTTTAGTCCTTCGTAAGTACTTAAGAATATTCTTGACCGCTATCCAGTGACTTTCACCTGGATCTGACTGGTATCTGCTCGTCATGCTCAAAGCATACGAGACATCAGGTCGAGTACATAGCATGGCGCACATGATCGATCCTATGGCTGAGGCATAAGGGATCTGATCCATGCGGTCTCTCTCCTCTCTAGAAGAGGGACCTTGAGTCTTCGAAAGACTCACGCCATGTGACATCGGCAGAAATCCCTTCTTGGAGTTCTGCATGGCAAACCGAAGGAGTACCTTGTCAATATATGTACTCTGACTTAGGCCAAGCAATCTCTTAGATCTATCTCTATAGATCTGTATCCCTAGAATGCGGGATGCCTCACCTAAGTCCTTCATTGAGAAGCAACTCCCTAGCCAGGTCTTGACAGACTGAAGCATAGGGATGTCCTTCCCAATGAGTAGTATGTCATCCACATATAATATGAGGAAGACAACTATGTCCCCTACAACCTTCTTGTAGACACAAGGCTCATCTTCGTTCATGATGAAACCAAACTGTTTGATCGCATCATCAAATCGAAGATTCCAGCTAGGGGTGAGCATTCGGTTAATTCGGTTTATTTGGTTAATTTGATATTAATTGTGTATAAATTCTTTTTATTGTTATTTTAATCAAATTTAATTAATTCGGTGTTAATTGAAATAACTAATTCAATTAATTCAGTTTTAGTAAAATTTTGATTTAATTCGGTTAGCCAACACTAAATCGGTTTTCGGTTAATTCGGTTAATTTATGGACCGAATTAACCGAATGCTCACCCCTAATTCCAGCTTCGAGAAGCTTGCTTTAGTCCATAAATGGACCTATGCAGCTTGCATACTCTGCTAGTATGCTGGGGATCTACAAAACCCTCAGGTTGTGTCATGTACACATCCTCGAGTAGGTTTCCATTCAGAAACGCGGTTTTGACATCCATCTGCCATATCTCATAGTCATGGTAGGCTGCAATAGCAAGCATGATCCGAATGGACTTAAACATCGCCACTGGAGAAAAGGTTTCATCATAGTCAATACCATGAATCTGCTTGAAACCTTTAGCTACCAAGCGACCCTTATAGATAAGTCCATCCATGTCAGGCTTTCTCTTAAAGACCCACTTGCACCCAATGGGTTTTACCCCTTCAGGTGGATCAACCAAAGTCCATACTTGGTTGGTGTACATGGATTCCATCTCGGATCTCATGGCTTCTAGCCATTTCTCGGAATCTGGTCTCATCACAGCTTCCTGATAGGTAGTAGGCTCATCCTCTATGAGCATAATGTCATCATGGTCAGACAAGAGAAATGAGTATCTCTCAGGCTGACGACGTACCCTATCAGATCTGCGAAGAGGTATATCTACTTGAACTGGTTGTTGTTCCTCAACTCTTTGTGGAACAACATCATCCACAACACTTTATGGTTCCAGTACAATTTCCATCGAGACATCAGTGCTATTGTTCGCATCTTGAACTTCTTCAAGATCGAACGCGCTCCCACTAGTCTTTCTAGAAACAAAGTCCCTTTCTTTGCCACAACTACCTTGTGCTGACTGGGAATGTAGAAGTAATATCCCTTAGTTTCCTTGGGATATCCAATGAAAAAGCACTTGTCGGATTTGGGTCCTAATTTGTCTGAGACTTGACGTCTAATGTAAGCCTCATAACCCCAAATCCTCATGAAAGACACCTGGGCATCTCTCCCAGTCCATATCCTATATGGTGTCTTTATCACGACCTTTGATGGAACTCGGTTGAGTATGAAAACTGCCGTGTCTAGAGCATATCCCCATAGATATGTCGGAAGATCTGTGTGACTCATCATAGATCGTACCATATCTAATAAGGTACGATTCCTCCTTTCGGATACACCATTCCATTGTGGTGTTCCAGGAGGAGTGAGTTGAGATAAAATCCCACACTCAGCTAAGTAGTCACGAAACTCATGGCTTTATTCACCACCTCGATCTGATCGAAGTACCTTAATACTCTTGCCAAGCTGGTTCTGTACTTCATTCTTGAATTCTTTGAACTTTTCAAAGGATTCAGACTTATGTGTCATCAAGTACACATAACCATATCTACTGAAGTCATCAGTAAATGTGATGAAGTATCTATAACCGCCTCTAGCAGCAACATTGAAAGGGCCACATACATCACTATGTATGAGTCCTAACAAATCAGTTGCTCTCTCGCTATGCCCACTAAAGGGGGTCTTGGTCATCTTGCCTCGTAGGCATGACTCGCATATCTCATATGATTCTAAATCAAATGAGTCCAGCAAACCATCCTTATGGAGCTGGGATAAGCGCTTGTCATTTATATGACCTAAGCGACAGTGCCAGAGGTATGTTTGGTTCATGTCATTTGTCTTGAACCTCTTGGTACTAATGTTATAGATAGGGCTCTCAAGGTCTAGAATATAGAGCCCGTTTATTAGTGGTGCACTACAATAGAACATATCTTTCAAATAAACAGAACAACATTTGTCGTTTATTATAAAAGAGTATCCTTTCTTGTCTAAACAAGAAACTGAAACTATGTTCTTAGTAAGAGCAGGTGCATAACAACAATCATCCAAATCTAGTACAAGCCCGGTGGCAGAGATAGCTGATAAGTTCCTACAAGCAATAGCAAGAACCCGTGCTCCATTGCCTACTCGTAGGTCCTCCTCGCCCTTGCCAATGCTCTCAGCGCCTGCACATCGGTACAAATGTGAGAAGCACATCCAATATCTAATACCCATGATGTAGAAATAGATAGATTGACTTCTATAACATATATATCTGAAGTGGAAGTCTCACTTCGCTTCTTTTAAGATCCTCCAAGTTCCTCTTCCAGTGCCCGGTCTGACCACAGTGGAAGCAGGTAGCATCCTTGGCGACCCCTCCTTTAGGCTTCAGTGCCTTGCCTTTGCCCTTGGTTTGGGACTTTCCCTTACCTTTGGGCTTGCCCTTGCCCTTGTGCTTCTGGACCATCAGAATGGGCTTAACCTTCTTAAGGTTAATCTCAGCAGTTCGTAACATACTAAGTAGCTCGGGCAGTGGCTTGTCAATCTCGTTCATGTTATAGTTGAGAACGAATTGACTATAGCTATCCAGCAAGGACTGCAAGATCAAGTCAGTGGCCAGCTCTTGGCCAAGTGGGAACCCCAGTCTTTGTAGGTTCTCTATGTACCCAATCATCTTGAGTACATAAGGACCTACAGGAGCCCTGTCTGCACTGAAACAGTGCCTTCGAGATCTCAAATCTCTCATGCCTCGCTTGTCCTCGATATAGTTGGCGAAGATGCTCAACCATATCAAAAGCGCCCATCAACTCATGATGCTGAAGCTCGAGTTCATGGTCGCGAGCATTAGACAGAACACATCTAATGCGTCGTCTTGATGCTTCTTGTAAGCATCTTTGTCGGCTCATGGGCATTGGCGGAGGAGCCTCGAATGGGCCGCCCAACGCATGCCACGCCTCCGGTGAGAACTATTCTCAAGTTCTGCATCCCAGAAATTTGCTCCGTTGAGCTTGTCCTTCTAAAGGACAGATCGCAGGGAGAAGGAATTCGTGTTCGACGTCATGGTTATCTACAACAGAAAATTTGCAGAAATAAATATCATATTCTTTAAAAATCATTTAATTAGGCCTTTTAATTAAATGATGCTCCCATTGAATTCTATAATTCTTGTGGGACAAGATCCACATCATACTAACCCTTGAGTTAGCTTTGGCTAATACGCCCAAGGCTTAGTATGATCGGTAGGTAACGATTACCAATTACATCTATATGCAACTCTTGTTTATAGAATCAATATCCGCATTTATATTAAAACTCGAGTTAGCTTTGGCTAATACGCCCGAGAGTTAATATAGATGTGATATTGACCTATCTTTCCAACTATTGGAAGAATGCCTATAGTTGACTCGATCCAACCGAGTAACTATGAATACTCAATCTAATTGAGTTTGTATTCACCCATGCGTTGATAGACGGGACCAAGATTGTCCCTCCGTACCCTACCAAGATAATATGTATTGCTCTGCTTTGGCAGATTCAACAATACATGTGATCGAGGTAGTGATAGGTATCACGGCACGGTTAGGCATTAGAGTTGAGTCGATTGAGATCTAATCTAATCGAAAAGGGATGCATCTTGTGCACGACTTAGATCTAATCTAATCGCAAGGGTGCATCATGTGCACGAGAACATATGGCACAAGCCAGATCGGCACAAAATCGGAACACACTAATGGCACGAAAGTCGGGAACACAATAGTGGCACACAGGTCGGAGGCCGCGTCGCAAAGACCTTGACTCTGAGGGTGAACAGTAGTGCCGGCAACGACTCCGACGAATACGAGAAGGAGAAAGGGCTGCCGGCGTTCGCAGTGAGGGTCGTGATGCGCAAGGGGAGCAGAGAGGAAGCTGGAAGTTGCTGCCGGCTAGAGAGGAGGGTGGTGGCTGGAAGTTGCTACGGGCGGGAGAGAAAGGAGAGGGGAGCAGTGGCTGGACAGGCGGCGCCGGCGCGAGGAGAGAAAAGGCGCTCCTGGTCCTGGCCGCCCGTGAGGAGAGGAAAGAAGATGAGCGGGAGGGAGGAGGCAAGGTGGGCGGCCGGCGCCGGCGAGCAGCGTGAGAGAGGAAGGAGTTGGCCTCGTTCCTCTGGCGGCCGAAACGCGAGCGAGGAGAGGGAGTCCGGCGGCGATGTCGCGAGGAGGAGGAGAGAGAGTGGAGAATAGGGAGAAGCCGGCGGAAGAAGAGGAAGGGGATGACCGGAGGCTGGAGTCGGCGCCGGCGAGTAGCGTGAGGGGACGAAGAAACTATTTCTTCGTCTCTGTTGGCTGCGGAGAGAAAGAGAGGAAGAGGGAGGGGCGGTGGAGGCCGACGGACGGCGTCGGCACCGGCGAGGGTGCCGCGAGAGGGAGGAAGAAGGATCTCCTCCTTCTGTCGGCGGCGCCAACCAAAACGTGAGCCCCGAACCCCGCTCGAACCGTGTCTGCTCTCCTCCCTAAATCCCTAAACAGTGATCTCCCCCTATTGCCCTTCTTCCCCCTCCTATTTACTACTTTGCCATCAGCCATCAAAGCATATCAGTATCGCAAGCCTCCCTTTCAAGTCTAGTCGAAGGAGGCGCAAGTCCGACTGACTAGACCCATCCAAATGAAACATAGAATCACTACTGAATGCAGAGTCATATCGCGGGGTTTGTCATATAACCTCGAATGAGTAGCTATGGACGACGAGTACCCAGCATAGCGACGAAAAGAACAAGCGCTGACCGAGCGACAAAAGACATATCGAGCGAATGTCAAAAGAGAGATCTAGCAAGCCTCCCTTTCAAGTCTAGTCGAAGGAGGCGCAAGTCCGACTGACTAGACCCATCCAAATGAAACATAGAATCACTACTGAATGCAGAGTCATATCGCGGGGTTTGTCATATAACCTCGAATGAGTAGCTATGGACGACGAGTACCCAGCATAGCGATGAAAAGAACAAGCGCTGACCGAGCGACAAAAGACATATCGAGCGAATGTCAAAAGAGAGATCTAGCAGATGTCGAACGATATCGAGTAGACAATCGAGAGATGCTGAGTAAAATGATCGAGCGACAATCAGGCGACCGAAAAGTGTCGACTGAGTGATCAAGAATGTCGAGCGAGTGGTGTCGAGCGTGCGATCTAGCGACAATAAATCACGATCGATCCCTAAAGAGAAAGATGGGCGAGCAAAGCCGTGAGCGCGACCGAGAAAAGTACTGCCCGAGCCGTGAGCGCGACTGAGAAAAGTACTGACCGAGCGTCAATAGATCGTGACCAGGATATAGAGGGAATGATCGACGAGCAAGGCCATGAGCACGACCGAGAGAATGCCGACCGAGCGATAGTGACTCACGACCGGGCGATAATGAATCGCGACCTGGTAATAAAGAGTGTGACCGAGCGAGTGCCGACCGAGAGAGTGCCGACCGAGCGATAATGAATCGCGACCTGGTAATAAAGAGCGTGACCGAGCGAGTGCCGACCGAGTGATAATGAATCACGACCTGGTAATAAAGAGCGCTGAGCGAACAGAGCCGTGAATGGAACCGAGGAAATATCGACCGAGTGACAATATAGTCGTGACCGGGCAATAAAGAGTATGATGGGCGCGCAAAGTCGTGAGCGCGACCGAGTGTCAATAAATCGCGACCAGGCAATTGAACAATGCCGACCAGGAAACAGAGAGAAGGTCTATTGGGCAAAATAAGAACGAGCGAGCGATGTCGAGTACACAACCTAGAAAGCCAGTAAGCGATAAGCCGGTTGGCGTAAAGTGAGTAGCCGAGTGGTACCAGTGAGCGATTGAGCAAACGGCCAAACAACCGCGATGGGCGAAACGCGAATGATAAGTGCCGAGCAGAGCGACAAGTGAAGCGATGAGTGCCGACCGAGCGACGATAATAGCGACCGGAAAAATAGAGAGTGAGGGACGCGCCAAGTCATGAGTGCGACCGAGCGAGTGCCGACTGAGCGACCGCAAATCTCGACCTGGTAATAAAGAGCGTGACCGAGCGAGTGCTTACCAAGCGTCAATAGATCAAGACTGACCGAACAATAGGAGCGCGACCGGGAAAGTACTGACCGAGCGTCAATAGATCTCGACTGGGCAATAGAGAGTGATGGGCGAGCAGAGCCGTGAATGCGATCGATCGAATGCTGACCGAGCGAGTGCTGATCGAGCGACCATAAATCGTAATTAGGCAATAGGGAAACCGATAGTTGAGCAATATCATGAGCGCGACTGAGAAAGTGTCAACTGAGCGATGGTAAATCGCGACCTGGCAATAAAGATCGTGACGGGACTAGTGCCAACCGAGAAAACCCCTTAAGTGAGAGGCCGGTCAGCATAAAGCGAGTAGCCAAGTAGTATCAGCGAGTGATCGAGCAAACGGCCAAGCAACAACGATGAGCGAAATACGAATGACGAGCGTCGGGCAGAGCGGCGAGCGGGGCGAGTATGTCGAGCAGAGCGACAAGTAAGCGATGAGTGCCGAACAGAGCGGCGAAGCGTGCACGATGAGTGCCAAGCATAGCGGCGAGTGAAGCGATGAATTCCGACCGAGCAACAGCAGTGAGCGGAACGTGGGAGCTGAGTGCCGAGCAGAGCGGCGTGTAAAGCGAGTATGACGAGTGTCATGCAGAGTTGCGAGTGAGTGATGAGCGCCGACCGAGAGGTCGTTGGGCGTGAGAGCATGCTCACTTATAACTTGCACTGGGACGAGAGTCTGGGACAGCCGACCGAGCAGCTCGGTCGTTGGGCATGAGAGTAGAGCTCACTTATAACTCGCACTGGGGCGAGAGTCTGGGACAGCCGACCGAGCAGCTCGGTCGTTGGGCGTGAGAGCAGAGGTCACTTATAACTCGCACAAGGGCGAGAGTCTGGGATAGCCGACCGAGCAGCTCAGTCGTTGGGCGTGAGAGCAGAGCTCACTTATAACTCGCACTGGGGCGAGAGTCTGGGACAGCCGACCGAGCAGCTCGGTCGTTGGGCGTGAGAGCAGAGCTCACTTATAACTCGCACTGGGGCGAGAGTCTGGGACAGCCGACCGAGCAGCTCGGTCGTTGGGCGTGAGAGTAGAGCTCACTTATAACTCACACTGGGGTGAGAGTCTGGGACAGCCGACCGAGCGGCTCGGTCGTTGGGAGTGAGAGCAGAGCTCACTTATAACTCGTACTGGGGTGAGAGTCTGGAGCCCGCTCGGGAGGTGATCTGAAGGCCTGACCAAGAAGCACTCTGGAGGTCTGACCAGTTTTTGATATGGAGACCTGACCAAGAAACAATCTGGAGGTCTGACCAGTTTTTTATATGGAGACCTGACCAAGAAATAATCTGGAGGTTTGACCAGTTTTTGATATGGAGACCTTACCAAGAAACAATCTGGAGGTCTGACCAGTTTTTGATTTGAAGGTCTGACCAGGAAATAATTTGAAAGCCTGATAAAGAAGCCATTTGGAGGCAGGGCTAAGAATTGATCTGAAGATCTGACCAGGAAACAATCCGAAGTCCTGACCAAGAATTAGTCTAGAAGCCCGACCGGGAATTGGTCTGGAAGCATGATCGGGAATTGGTTCAGGAGCCCGACCGAGGATTAGTCAGACCCCGACCGAGTGATCGCTAGCAATACTCAGATCCGAGACTGGTGGTACTACTCTGGTCCGAGACCCGTGGCGATAGCTCGACCCCGAACGAGGGAAGTTAAGCCGCCGATAGCAACATGAGGAGATAGAGCTTTTATCATACCTGATCGCGGATGTCAACTGGCTGACTCGGCTCAACTCCCAAATGCCCATACAGTTAGTGAGATAAATAGTGTCGATCCCTTGACTCCCAAATATTCGCGGAGTCAGGGAGAGAATAATCTGAGCCTTGACCGTCAAAGGAATTGAAGTCCATAGCCCTATGAGGGAGCAGAGTCAGTAATAATAGAAGGAAGCAGAGCACTGTGGATGTAGGTAGCAGCACCTGTAGATGTAAGAGACTGCAAAACAGGTGAATGATGCAGAGCATATAATAATAATAGAGTGAAGCGCCTATAGTAGTAAGAGAATGCAGAGCCTCCTGGCGAAGGGTGCAGAGCCTGTAGCAATAAGAGGATGCAGAGCCTCATGGTAAAGGGTGCAGAGCCTGTAGCAATAAGAGGATGCAGAGCCTCATGGTAAAGGGTGCAGAGCCTGTAGCAGTAAGAGGATGCAGAGCCTCATGGCGAAGGGTGCAGAGCCTATAGTGCAGAGCCGGTTGTAGTAATCGGATGCAGAGCCTCATGGCGAAGGGTGCAGAGCCTATAATGCACCTGATCGGGGAGCTGGACCCTTGGTCCTTGATTAGAGAGTAAGACCCCTAGCCTGTAATCAAAGAGCGAGGCCCTTAGATCCTGATCGGGAAGTCGTACTGCGAGTCAATGATCGGGGAGCTGTGCCCCTAGTGCATGAGAGGGGAGCTGTGTCCCAAGTGTATGAGCGGGGAGCTGTGTCCCAAGTGTATGTGCGGGGAGCTGGGCCCCTAGTGTCCGATCAAAAATCGAAGGCCCTAGTATTTGACCAAGGAACTAGGATTTTACTCTCTTATCAGGGAGCTATATCAGTTCCTATAATCGTGAAAAGGGAGCAGAGCTTGTAGCGTACCTGATAGGGAAGCCGTGCCAACCGGCTAAGGGTTTGTCTCAGTCCCTTAACTCCCGAATACCCGTGGAGTCAGGGAAAAAACATAACGGAAAAACTAACCTGTAAGCCAGCTTAAACTCCACTCGATCCCTCGACTCCCGAATACCGGTGGAGTGAGGATAGAAAATAATATGTGCATCGAGATCCTCCGGGATTGTGATAATAGCAGAGAACCTCCCGACGTCGTCCATCTTCACGTTCCAGAACAGGCTGTTGTGTTCCCACAGACGACGCCAAATTGATCCGGTCCGGAAGATGAGTCGGATGGACCATCGGGTGAGGTGGATGGAATGTTGACGAAGTCGCGGCGTCCCGGAGGGGGGTGTGCTGAGATGGCTCCCGTGTTGACCAAGTCTTCAGAAGTCCTCTTGTCAACGCTACCTACATCCAGCGACCGGGTTGACCCGGCCCCCGGTACCCCGATACTCGAGGCAAATCCAACGAATATATGAGTACCCGACTAAGCCATAAAATAATGAAATGAGTATAAAGAATATGAACGGAGAACGTACCCTGTGTTAGTTAGAGCCCTAGAGCCAATCATTTGATGATTGTATGGACTCATGTATATCATATTCTTGTATATTAATAAAGGCTTTTGTTTGGTTATTATACTTATTTATATTAGAGCCAAATAGACTAAGTATAATAGCGTCCTTGAGTAGAAGGTTCATACCTATATCAATCGATTAGTTGAATCGATAGTGAGATGATATAGGGAACACTACTCTAAATCATTCCTAGTCGAGTATTAACATTCAGGGACAATGTTAATACAATAAGACTAGCATGTAGGTCAGCTCGATGACTTGGTCATCGAGAATGTATACTGACACATGGGTATGCATTAGAGAATGTATACTGAATGACCCGCCATGAGAAAGTATCATGGATCGTTATATGAGTGTCATATACTTTCTCATGTGGCTATTAGTATGACTATTAGTCCTTAGACCTGAAGTCACCATGGATCCCTACATAAGGAGTTATGTACTTTAGTTTCGTCAAACGTCACCCGTAACTGGGTGGACTATAAAGGCGTTTACTGGGTATGTAACGAATTATGCAGAGAGATGTGAGTGATGTAGATGGGATCTATCCCTCCCATATGACGGGAGCGACATCGCTATTCTTGATAGAGTGAGACCACTAAGCGCATGGCCATGCCCAAATGAGTCAACATTAGATGTTGAGCTCATTTGATCGAGTGAGTCTACTTGGAGTTCAAGATTTAGATTGATTAGAGGATGACACGGTCTATGCCTCACATTGATCAATCTAGATGTCTAGGATAGAAGGACACTTGTCATTATTTTGTGAGTAGTCACAATTGGTAGTCACAAGGTGATGTCGGATCTCGACATTCTTGTAACTTGGGTAGTAATGATGTGTTGCTAGATACCGCTCATTACTTATGCTCCTAAATGGGTTTAGGGCATTGCCAACGTTACAAGAACCTATAGGGTCACACACTTAGGACAATTAGGTGGAGATTAGGTTCATTTGATGAACCAAGAGGATTAGATTCATTTGATGAATCAAATTGGATTAAGAGTAATCCTAATTGGGCTAACTTGAGTTCGACTCAAGTTGATTCATGTGTTAAATGAGTCTAATTTAGATTTTGACTCATTGAATCAATTCAATTTAATGAATTAGATTCATTATATTAAGTTGGCTCGAATCAAATGGTTGGATTAGATCCACCATGGTAGAGATTGAGTCAAGTTTGACTTGACTTGAGAAGGAAGACCAAAGGTCAATTTTGACTTGACCTTTTGCCACCTCATTGGTGAGTTGGCATTAGGTGGACCAATAATGATGTTCCACATCATCATGGGTGTCACCTCATGGAAGTTACAAAGCCACTCTCTTAATGGTTTCATATTAATTGCAATTAATTGGTAATGGTTTCATATTAATTACAATTAATGCAATTAATTGGTGAGTTTTTGAAAGTGGCCGGCCACTTGGTTTTTGGGGGTGAATTTCATTTTTCCCATTCAAGTGGTGTAACTTCTTCTTCTTCCTTGTGTTCTTCCTCTCAAGCTCTCCCTCTCCCTCTCCTCCTCCCTTGGCCGAACCACATAGATGCTAGCACACCTTGGTTTTTGGTCATCTCCATCTAGTGTGTCCGTGTGGATACTTCTAGAGGACCGGCGCTTGACGGTCTTGAGATCCGGCATCATTTGGACGAGCGGGAACGCGAAGGGCATCGCTACAAGGGTAAACATTTTTCTCGTAGATCTAAGTAGTAGATCAGTTTTTGAACTCGTACAAGAAATAGTTTTTCGAATTTTGTATACGAATCTTTGCACGGATCTACGGCTTTGGTTCCTTCGGGGTTTCCGCGACGCGGAAAAGCGGTTTTCGTGGCCCGAAGAACCCAACAGTGGTATCAGAGCCACGTGCAAAGACTTGCACGAGTTAGTTTTTGGTTTTTGGAAAACAAAACTTCTGTGATTTTCTGTAAAAATTCAATTTTTATGTTTTTATGGGTAATTTTTCCTTATAGGCGAAGCACAAGTGTCCCGGCACTTGTAGGCTTCGGCTATCGGGAAGAATTTTCCCAAACGGCTTCGTTTCGACCCAAAATCTTTTGGGACAGCGGACTCGGGTGCCTTATAGATCGCAACGGAGCAACTCACGATGGTTAGATCGTGGGTAGGGGCGCTGCCCCTAACCCCGCAAGGGGATTTGCTCCGCGATCGCACCCGAAATCGCTAAAAACGAACCCGTCGGGAAGATTTTTCCGAAACGGTAATGTCTCGGTCCAAATCGTTTTGGGACAGCGGGTTTAGGCGCTGTTGGATCGCAAAGGAACCCTCGCGATGGTTAGATCGCGGGTAGGGGCGCTGCCCCTGGGCCCCGCATGCGCCTGAAACCGCTAAACGGGACCGCCGGGAAATTTTACTTGTAAAATTGTAAAAAAAATTATTTTAAAATTACAGAAAATAAGAAAATATATAATTTTGAATTATATATTAATTTTGTGATAGTCATGGCCCAAAACCCAATATGATTGGTTGTGTTGTAATTCATAATATGGCCTGCGTGCCGTGATGTGTTTTCGCGTGTTGTATTTATTTTATTATTCGCGACCTGCCTCGTCTTTTATTCTTGTTGTAAATTAGATTTAGACTCGAATGTAACTCGAGTTTCAAATTGTAATGTACAAATTGGAGCGGTGGAGGGTCCACACGAGACGGAGTTCCGAGGCGAGCACGAGCAACACAAGGTGGTCAAAGGGAGGAGCTTGGAGAAGCTGTTGACCCTAGGTTGACCATTCGATCTTCTCATTGGCTTGAGAAGATCGTAGTAGGGCCATGACTAAATCACAAATAGATTAATTAATTAATTATTATGTATCTGATGCATGTTTAATAGTTAATTAATTAATTAGTGCCTTAACGATTAGATTAGATCTAAGTCGTGCACATGATGCACCCTTGCGATTAGATTAGATCTAAGTCGTGCACAAGATGCATCCTTCTCGATTAGATTAGATCTAGATCGAACCAACTCTAAATGCCTAACCGTGCCGTGATACCTATCACTACCTCGATCACATGTATTGTTGAATCTGCCAAAGCAGAGCAATACATATTATCTTGGTAGGGTACGGAGGGACAATCTTGGTCCCGCCTATCAACGCATGGGTGAATACAAACTCAATTAGATTGAGTATTCCTAGTTACTCGGTTGGATCGAGTCAACTATAGGCATTATTCCAACGGTTGGAAAGATAGGTCAAAATCACATCTATATTAACTCTCGGGCGTATTAGCCAAAGCTAACTCGAGTTTTAATATAAATGCGGATATTGATTCTATAAACAAGAGTTGCATAGAGATGTAATTGGTAATCGTTACCTACCGATCATACTAAGCCTTGGGCGTATTAGCCAAAGCTAACTCAAGGGTTAGTATGATGTGGATCTTGTCCCACAAGAATTATAGAATTCAGTGGGAGCATCGTTTAATTAAAGGCCTAATTAAATGATTTTAAAGAATATGATATTTATTTCTGCAAATTTTTGTTGTAGATAACCATGACGTCAAATACGAACATTTTCTCTCTGCGATCTGTCCTTAAGAAGGACAAGCTCAACGGAGCAAATTTCCTGGACTGGTACAGGAATCTGAGAATAGTTCTCACCCAAGAACGGAGGCCCCTCCTGCCACTGCCACGCGAGCAGACCGAGATGCTTACAAGAAGCATCGAGATGACGCATTAGATGTGTCTTGTCTTATGCTCGCAACCATGAACTTTGAGCTTCAGAAGCAACATGAGTTTATGAGCGCTTACGATATGGTTGAACATCTTTGTCACCTATATCAAGGACAAGCAAGGCACTGGAAGAGGAACTCCAAAGAATACCTGGAAGATCTTAAGAAGAAGAGAAATAAGATTTCTACTTCAGGTATAAATGTTATAGAAGTCAACCTCTCTATTTCTTCATCGTGGGTATTAGATACTGGATGTGCTTCGCACATTTGTACTAATGTACAAGCGAGGAGAGCAGAGCATTGACGAAGGGTGAGATAGACCTACGAGTAGGCAATGAAGCACGAGTTGCTGCTTATTGTAGGAACTTATCATCTATCTCCGCCCTGGGCTAGTACTAGAATTAGGCGATTGTTGTTATGTGCCTGACAAAGAACATAATATCGGTTTCTTGTTTGGACAAGAGAGGATACTCGTTTATAATAAAGAACAAATGTTGTTCCGTCTTTTTAAACGATATGTTCTATTGTAGTGCACCTCTGATAAACGGACTCTACATTCTAGACCTAGAGAGCCCTGTCTATAACATAAATACCAAGAGGATCAAGTCGAATGACTTGAACCAAACTTACCTCTGGCACTGTCGCTTAGGTCATATAAATGACAAGCGCTTATCCCAGCTCCATAAGGATGGTTTGCTGGACTCATTTGATTTTGAATCATATGAGATATGCGAGTCATGCCTACGAGGCAAGATGACCAAGACTCCCTTTAGTGGGCACGGCGAGAGAGCGACTGATTTGTTAGGACTCATACATAGTGATGTATGTGGCCCTTTCAATGTCGCTGCTAGAGGCGGTTATAGATACTTCTGATGATTTCAGTAGATACGGTTATGTGTACCTGATGACACATAAATCTGAATCCTTTGAAAAGTTCAAAGAATTCAAGAATGAAGTACAGAACCAGCTTGGCAAGAGTATTAAAATACTTCGATCCGATCGAGGTGGAGAATACTTAAGCCATGAGTTTCGTGACTATTTAGCTGAGTGTGGGATTCTATCCCAACTCACTCCTCCTGGAACACCACAGTGGAATGGTGTATCCGAAAGGAGGAATCGTACCCTATTAGATATGGTACGATCTATGATGAGTCACACAGATCTTCCGACATATCTATGGGGATATGCTCTAGACACGGCAGCTTTCATACTCAACCGAGTTCCATCCAAGGCCGTGATAAAGACACCATATAGGATATGGACTGGGAGAGATGCCCAGGTGTCTTTCATGAGGATTTGGGGTTGTGAGGCTTACGTACGACGTCAAGTCTCAGACAAATTAGGACCCAAATCCGACAAGTGCTATTTCATCGGATATCCCAAGGAAACTAAGGGATATTACTTCTACATTCCCAGTCAGCACAAGGTAGTTGTGGCAAAGACTGGGGTCTTTCTAGAAAGGGACTTTGTTTCTAGAAAGACTAGTGGGAGCGCGTTCGATCTTGAAGAAGTTCAAGATGTGAACAATAGCACTAATGCCACGATGGAAATTGAACTGGAACCACAAAGTGTTGTGGATGATGTTGTTCCACAAGAAGTTGAGGAACAACAACCGGTTCATGTAGACATACCTCTTCGCAGGTCTGATAGGGTACGTCGTCAGCCTGAGAGATATTCATTTCTCTTGTCTGACCATGATGACATTGTGCTCATAGAGGATGAGCCTACCACCTATCAAGAAGCTGTGATGAGACCAGATTATGAGAAATGGCTAGAAGCCATGAGATCCGAAATAGAATCCATGTACACCAACAGAGTATGGACTTTGGTTGATCCACCTGAAGGGGTAAAACCCATTGGGTGCAAGTGGGTCTTTAAGAGAAAGACTGACATGGATGGACTTATCTATAAGGGTCGCTTGGTAGCTAAAGGTTTCAAGCAGATTCATGGTATTGACTATGATGAAACCTTTTCTCCAGTGGCGATGTTTAAGTCCATTCGGATCATGCTTGCTATTGCAGCCTACCATGACTATGAGATATGGCAGATGGATGTCAAAACCGCGTTTCTGAATGGAAACCTACTCGAGGATGTGTACATGACACAACCTGAGGGTTTTGTAGATCCAAAGCAAGAGTATGCAAGCTGCATAGGTCCATTTATGGACTAAAGCAAGCTTCTCGGAGCTGGAATCTTCGATTCGATGATGCGATCAAACAGTTTGGTTTCATCAAGAACGAAGATGAGCCTTGTGTCTACAAGAAGGTTGTAGGGGACATAGTTGTCTTCCTCATATTATATGTGGATGACATACTACTCATTGGGAAGGACATCCCTATGCTTCAGTCTGTCAAGACCTGGCTAGGGAGTTGCTTCTCAATGAAGGACTTAGGTGAGACATCCCGCATTCTAGGGATACAGATCTATAGAGATAGATCTAAGAGATTGCTTGGCCTAAGTCAGAGTACATATATTGACAAGGTACTCCTTCGGTTTGCCATGCAGAACTCCAAGAAGGGATTTCTGCCGATGTCACATGGCGTGAGTCTTTCGAAGACTCAAGGTCCCTCTTCTAGAGAGGAGAGAGACCGCATGGATCAGATCCCTTATGTCTCAGCCATAGGATCGATCATGTACGCCATGCTATGTACTCGACCTGATGTCTCGTATGCTTTGAGCATGACGAGCAGATACCAGTCAGATCCAGGTGAAAGTCACTGGATAGCGGTCAAGAATATTCTTAAGTACTTAAGAAGGACTAAAGAATATTTCTTGATATATGGAGGCAATGATGAGCTAGCGTAAAGGGTTACGGTGATGCCAGCGACCGATCGGGATGATTACCGATCGCAATCGGGGTTCGTATTTTGCATTAATGGTGGTCTGTCGGTGGAAGAGTTCAGCAGGATCTGATGGCGATTCTACAACAAGAGTATATTGCCGCATCGAGGCGAAAGGAGGCGATTGGATCCGCAAGTTCATCAACGAACTTGGGGTGGTTCCTAACATCGCTGACCAGTTGAGCTCTATTGTGACAACAATGGAGCTATAGCACTGCGAAGGAACCTCGCTCACACCATGGACCAAGCACATACTACGGCGCTTCCATCTCATTTGAGAGATTATCGATAGAGGAGATGTGAAGATTTGCAGAGTACCGACAGAGGCTAACATCGCAGATCCCTTGACCAAGGCTTTGGCACAGAGGAAGCATGACGGTCACACTAGGTCTTTAGGCCTTAGAGCCTATACTGATTGGCACTAGTGCTAGTGGGAGATTGTTAGTTAGAGCCCTAGAGCCAATCATTTGATGATTGTATTGACTCATGTATATCATATTCTTGTATATTAATAAAGGCTTTTGTTTGGTTATTATACTTATTTATATTAGTGCCAAATAGACTAAGTATAATAGCGTCCTTGAGTAGAAGGTTTATACCTATATCAATCAATTAGTTGAATCGATAGTGAGATGATATAGGGAACACTACTCTAAATCATTCCTAGTCGAGTATTAGCATTCAGGGACAATGTTAATACAATAAGACTAGCATGTAGGTCAGCTCGATGACTTGGTCTCACAAGTCATGGATATAGAGATATCAAGCTGACACATGGGTATGCATTAGAGAATGTATACTGAATGACCCGCCATGAGAAAATATCATGGATCGTTATATGAGTGTCATATACTTTCTCATGTGGCTATTAGTATGACTATTAGTCCTTAGACCTGAAGTCACCATGGATCCCTACATAAGGAGTTATGTACTTTAGTTTCGTTAAACGTCACCCGTAACTGGGTGGACTATAAAGGCGATTACTGGGTATATAACGAATTATGTAGAGGGATGTGAGTGATGTAGATGGGATCTATCCCTCCCATATGACGGGAGCGACATCGGTATTCTTGATAGAGTGAGACCACTAAGTGCATGGCCATGCCCAAATGAGTCAACATTAGATGTTGAGCTCATTTGATCGAGTGAGTCTACTTGGAGTTCAAGATTTAGATTGATTAGAGGATGACACGGTCTATGCCTCACATTGATCAATCTAGATGTCTAGGATAGAATGACACTTGTCATTATTTTGTGAGTAGTCACAATTGGTAGTCACAAGGTGATGTCGGATCTCGACATTCTTGTAGCTTGGGTAGTAATGATGTATTGCTAGATACCGCTCATTACTTATGCTCCTAAATGGGTTTAGGGCATTGCCAACGTTACAAGAACCTATAGGGTCACACACTTAGGACAATTAGGTGGAGATTAGGTTCATTTGATGAACCAAGAGGATTAGATTCATTTGATGAATCAAATTGGATTAAGAGTAATCCTAATTGGGCTAACTTGAGTTCGACTCAAGTTGATTCATAGGTTAAATGAGTCTAATTTAGATTTTGACTCATTGAATCAATTCAATTTAATGAATTAGATTCATTATATTAAGTTGGCTCGAATCAAATGGTTGGATTAGATCCACCATGGTAGAGATTGAGTCAAGTTTGACTTGACTTGAGAAGGAAGACCAAAGGTCAATTTTGACTTGACCTTTTGCCACCTCATTGGTGAGTTGGCATTAGGTGGACCAATAATGATGTTCCACATCATCATGGGTGCCACCTCATGGAAGTTACAAAGCCACTCTCTTAATGGTTTCATATTAATTGCAATTAATGCAATTAATTGGTGAGTTTTTGAAAGTGGCCGGCCACTTGGTTTTTGGGGGTGAATTTCATTTTTCCCATTCAAGTGGTGTAACTTCTTCTTCTTCCTTGTGTTCTTCCTCTCAAGCTCTCCCTCTCCCTCTCCTCCTCCCTTGGCCGAACCACATAGATGCTAGCACACCTTGGTTTTTGGTCATCTCCATCTAGTGTGTCCGTGTGGATACTTCTAGAGGACCGGTGCTTGACGGTCTTGAGATCCGGCATCATTTGGACGAGCGGGAACGCGAAGGGCATCGCTACAAGGGTAAACATTTTTCTCGTAGATCTAAGTAGTAGATCAGTTTTTGAACTCGTACAAGAAATAGTTTTTCGAATTTTGTATACGAATCTTTGCACGGATCTACGGCTTTGGGTCCTTCGGGGTTTCCGCGACGCGAAAAAGCGGTTTTCGTGGCCCGAAGAACCCAACACCCTGGCCCAGGGGGGCGCCCTCGGATGGGACGCAGCTCGAGTTGTCGCGACCCGGAAGAGTAGATGACTTCGATCAGGCTGGAGAGCTGGATCTGATGACGAGAAGCTGAACGAAGCACGGACCTAGAGGACGAGCTGCAGGTCGGGATATAATACCAGCACGCAGACCGGGATAAGGCACCGGCACGCAGACCGGGACACGAGATCGGCACACAGGCCGGGAAACGAGATCGACACACAGGCCGGGAAACGAGATCGGCACGCAGGCCGGGAAATGACATACAAACAGGCACAGCGCCTAGGTTGGAAACACATGGCACAAGCTAGATCGGCACAAAATCGGAACACACTAATGGCACAAAACCCAGGAACACAATAGTGGCACACAGGTCGGAGGCCACGTCGCAAAGGCCCTGACTCTGAGGGCGAACAGTAGTGCCGGCAACGACTCCGACGAATACGAGAAGGAGAAAGGGCTGCCGGCGTTTGCAGTGAGGGTCGTGATGCGCAAGGGGAGCAGAGAGGAAGCTGGAAGTTGTTGCCGGCTAGAGAGGAGGGAGGTGGCTGGAAGTTGCTGCCGGCGGGAGAGAAAGGAGAGGGGAGCCATGGTTGGACAGGCGGCAGCGGCGCGAGGAGGAGAGAAAAGGTGGGTGCCTGCGTCAGCGTCAGCGCCGGTGAAGAGGAGGAAGTCATAGTCGTTCGATGGTGGTGACGGCGTCCTCCCAGCGCTCCTGCTCCTGGTCGCGTGTGAGGAGAGGAAAGAAGATGAGCGGGAGGGAGGAGGCAAGGTGGGCGGCCGGCGCCGGCGAGCAGCGTGAGAGAGGAAGAAGGAGTTGGCCTCGTTCCTCTGGCGGCCGAAACGCGAGCGTGGAGAGGGAGTCCGGCGGCGGTGTCGCGAGGAGGAGGAGAGGGAGAGGAGAATAGGGAGAGGCCGGCGGAAGAAGAGGAAGGGGATGACAGGAGGCTGGAGTCGGCGCCGGCGAGTAGCGTGAGAGGAAGAAGAAACTGTTTCTTCGTCTCTGTTGGCTGCGGAGAGAAAGAGAGGAAGAGGGAGGGGCGATGGAGGCCGACGGACGGCGTCGGCACCGGCGAGGGTGTCGCGAGAGGGAGGAAGAAGGATCTCCTCCTTCTGTCGGTGGCGCCAACCAAAACGCGAGCCCCGAATCCCCCCTCGAACCATGTCTGCTCTCCTCCCTAAATCCCTAAACAGTGATCTCCCCCTATTGCCCTTCTTCCCCCTCCTATTTACTACTTTGCCATCAGCCATCAAAGCATATCCGTATCACTATGTATAAGTCCTAACAAATCAGTCGCTCTTTCGTTGTGCCCACTAAAGGGAGTCTTGGTCATCTTGCCTAGTAGACATGACTCGCACGTCTCATAAGATTCAAAATCAAATGAGTCCAGCAAACCATCCTTATGGAGCTGGGATAAGCGCTTGTCATTTATATGACCTAAGTGACAGTGCCAGAGATAGGTTTGATTCATGTCATTTGACTTGAACCTCTTGGTATTTATGTTATAGATAGGGCTTTCAAGGTCTAGAATGTAGAGTCCGTTCATCAGAGGTGCACTACAATAGAACATATCTTTTAAATAAACAGAACAATATTTGTCCTTTATTATAAAAGAGAAACCTTTCTTGTCCAAACAAGAAACTGAAATTATGTTCTTAGTTAAAGCAGGCACATAACAATAATCATCCAACTCTAGTACAAGCCCAGAGGGAAGAGATAGAAAATAAGTCCCTACAGCAACAGTAGCAACCCGTGCTCCATTGCCTACGCGTAGGTCCACCTCGCCCTTTGTCAATGCCCTGCTATTTCTTAGCGTCTGCACATTAGTACAAATGTGAGAAACACATCCGGTATTTAATACCCATGATGAAGAAATAGATAGATTGACTTCTATAACATATATACTTGAAGTGGAAGTCTCACTTCGCTTCTTCTTAAAATCTTCCAGGTACACCTTGCAGTTCCTCTTCCAATGCCTGGTCTGACCGCAGTGGAAGCAGGTAGCATCCTTGGCGACCCCTCATTTAGGCTTCAGTGCCTTGCCTTTGCCCTTGGCTTGGGACTTTCCTTTGCCTTTGGGCTTGCCCTTGCCCTTTCCCTTGTGTTTCTGAACCATCAGAATAGAGTGGGGCTTAACCTTCTTAAGGTTCAGCTCAGCAGTTCTTAACATGCTAAGCAGCTCGGGCAGTGGCTTGTCAATTTCGTTCATGTTGTAGTTTAGAACGAATTGACTATAGCTATCCGGCAAGGATTGCAAGATCAGGTCAGTGGCCAGCTCTTGGCCAAGCGGGAATCCCAACCTCTGTAGGTTTTCTATGTACCCAATCATTTTGAGTACATATGGGCCTACGGGAGCCCCATCTGACATCTTGCACGGAAATAGTGCCCTTGAGATCTCAAATCTCTCGTGCCTCGCTTGTCCTTGATACAGTTGACGAAGATGTTCAACCATATCGTAAGCGCCAATCAACTCGTGTTGCTTCTGAAGCTCAGAGTTCATGGTCGCGAGCATTAGACAGGGCACATCTAATGCGTCATCTTGATGCTTCTTGTAAGCATCTTTGTCTGCTCGCGTGGCATTGGCAAGAGGAGCCTCCGGAATGGGCTGCTCCAGAACGTACAGTTTACGTTCCTGGGTGAGAACTATTCTCAAGTTCCTGTACCAATCCAGGAAATTTGCTCCGTTGAGCTTGTCCTTCTCAAGGACAGAACACAGGGAGAAAGAGTTCGTATTCGACGTCATGGTAATCTACAACAGAAATTAAAGCAGAAAGTAAATATCATATTCTTTTAATCATTTAATTAGGCCTTTAACTAAATGATGCTCCCACTGAATTCTATAATTCATGTCGGACAAGATCCACATCATACTACGCCCTGAGCTAGCTTTGGCTAAATCGCCCAAGACTTAGTATGATCGGTAGGTAACAATTTACCAATTACATCTCTATGCAACTCTTGTTTATAGGATCAAGATCTGCATTTATATTAAAACTCGAGTTAGCTTTGACTAATACGCCCAAGAATTAATATAAATGTGATTTTGACCTATCTACCAACCATGGGAAAATGCCTATAGTTAAACTCGATCCAATTGAGTTAACTAGTTACTCAATCTAATTGAGTCGTACTCACCCATGCATTGATAAGCGGGACCAAGATTGTCCCTCCGTACCCTACCAAGATAATATGTGTTGCTCTGCTTTGGCAGATTCAACAACATATGTGATCGAGGTAGTGATAGGTATCACGGCATGGTAGGCATTTGAGTTGACGCGATTGAGATCTAATCTAATCGAGAGAGTGCATCTTGTACACGATTTAGATCTAATCTAATCGCTAGGCACTAATTAATTACTAATTATGCATCACATACACTCAAGCAATTAATTAAATTATTTGTGATTAGTCATGGCCCTACTACGATTTTCTCAAGCCAATGAGAAGATCGGATGGTCAACCTAAGGTCAATAGCTTCTCAAGCTCCTCCCTTTGACCACCTTGTGTTGCTCGCGCCCTCCTCGTAACTCCGTCTCGAGTGGACCTTCCACCGCTCCAATTTTGTACATTACAATTTTTGAAACTCGAGTTACATTCGAGTCTAAACTAATTTACAACAAGAATATAAAATAGAGAAAGGCACGACAAGCAGGTCGTGAATCAAATATACAACACGCACATCACATGACGGCACGCAGGCCGTATTATGAATTACAACATATTTCCAATCAAATTGGGTCTTTTTGGGCCATGACTATCATAAAATGATACATAATTCTAAATTATGTATTTTCTATAATTTTTTGTAATTTTTACTATAATTTTTACAATTTTTATGAGTAAAATTCCCGGCGGTTCCATTTAGCGGGTTTTCGGGCGCAATCGTGGAATGAATCCCCTTGCGGGGCCAGGAGCAGCGCCCCTACCCGCGATCTAACCATTGCGAGTGTTCCTTAGCGATCCTACAGCACCTTAGCCTGCTGTCCCAAAAAGATTTGGGGCGAAGCCTTGTCGTTTCTAAAAAATCTTCTCGGTAGTCGAAGCCTACAGGTGTCGAAACACTTGTGCTTCGGTTCTACGAGAAAAATACCCATAAAAACTATAAAAATAGGAAATTTACAGAATATTACAGAACTGCTATTTTTCATAAAAATACAAAATAAACTCGTACAAGACTTCGAACCTAGCTCTGATACCACTGTTGGGAATTTCGGGCTGCAAAAACCATTTTTTCGCGTTGTGGAAACCCCGAACCCCAAGCCACCGGATCCGTGTGAAGTAAAAAACAAAAATTTTACGAGTACGAGTTTCTTACATCTAGATCTACACTAGGAGAAGGAAGTTACCCTCGATGCGATGCCCTTCGCAATCCCGCTCCTCCAACGGTTCGCCGGATCTCGAGATCGTCAAGCGTACGATCCTCTAGAAGTATCCACACGAACAAACTAGGTGGAGAGGCCAAACAAAAGGTGTGCTAGCACCTATGAAGTGTTCGGCCAAGGAGGAGGAAAGGGAGAAGAGAAGGAGAGCAAGAGGAAGAAGATGGAATAAAATGCCTTGAATGAAAAATGAATTCCATTCATCACAATAAGTGGCCGGCCACTATTGTAATCTCCTCTCATTTAATGTGGCCATTAAAATGAGGAGGAGATTTGTAACCTCCATGAGGTGGCACACACATGTTCTAAACATGATGATGTGTAACACCATTATTGGCCACTTAATGCCAACTCACAAATGATGTGACATAAAGTCAAGTCAAACTTGACTTTTCCTCTTCCTCTCAAGTCAAGTCAAACTTGACATTATAACTCCCATGGTTGATCTAATCCAACCATTTGATTCAAGCCATTTTAATATAATGAATCTAATTCATTTAATTAAATTGATTCAATGAGTCATAATCTAAATTAGACTCATTGAACACATGAATCAACTTGAGTCCAACTCAATTAGTACAATTAGGATTACTCTTAATCCAATTTGATTCATCACATGAATCTAACCCTCTTGGTTCATCATATGAACCTAATTTCCATCTAATTGTCCTTTGTGTGTGGCCCTATAGGTTCTTATAACGTTGACAATGCTCCTAAACCCATTTAGAAGCATAAGTAATGGGCGGTATCTAGCAACACATCATTACTACCCAAGTTATAAGAATGTTGAGATCCAACATCACCTTGTGACTACTAATTATGACTCCTCACAATATATGACAAGTGTCCTTCTATCCTAGACATCTAGATTGATCAATGTGAGGCATAGACTGTGTCATCCTCTAATCAATCTAAATCTTGAACTCCAAGTAGACTCACTCAATCAAATGAGCTCAATATCTCATATTGACTCATTTGGAGATGGCCATGCACTTCGTGGTCTCACTCTATCAAGAATATCGATGTCGCTCCCGTCATATAGGAGGGATAGATCCCATCTACATCACTCACATCCCTCTACATAATTCGTTACATACCCAGTAATCGCCTTTATAGTCCACCCAGTTATGAGTGACGTTTGACGAAGCCAAAGTACGTAACTCCTTATGTAGGGATCCATGATGACTTCAGGTCCTAAGACTAGTAGTCATACTAATAACCACATGAGAAAGTATATGACACTCATATAACGATCCATGATAATTTCTCATGGCGGGTCATTCAGTATACATTCTCCAATGCATACCCATGTGTCAACTTGATATCTCCATATCCATGACTTGTGAGATCAAGTCATCGAGTTGACCTACATACTAGTCTCGTCGCATTAACATTGTCCCTGAATGTTAATACTCGACTAGGAATGATTAAGAGTAGTGTTCCCTATATCATCTCACTATCGGTTCAACTAACCGATTGATATAGGTAAGAACCCTCTACTCAAGGACGCTATTATACTTAGTTTACTTGGTACCAATACAAGTAAGCATAATAACCAAAAACAAATGCCTTTATATATAAGAATATGATACAATGAGTCCATACAACAATCATCAAATGATTGGCTCTAGGCCTCTAACTAACACTTATAGCTTTCAGCAGTTAGGACAATGTCCAGGTTTCTTTTCCAATCTATGTAGTTGGGACCATTAAGTTTGTTCTCTTTTAGTATAATAGCTAGTGGGTTGAAAGCCATCCTAAGAATCACAAAATAAACTTTTGGCCAAGACTCTAAATTTAGAATAATATTGATTCCTCAAAGAATATTATTTAAATTTACCAATATCTCAAAAAACCGTGAATTTTGCATGCCACGTTAGTGTGGACGTATACAAAATTAAACATTTGTAAGAGGAGGGTCTTACCCATTAATTTTATTATCTTGTCATCCTAAATTTATAACAAATAAAATTAATAGTTGGTATTTCTTTGGTCACACAAATAATAGCAGTGACTCCGTTGGGGAGGATACTGTAAATGTGCCTAAGTGTATACCATTACTTGATACTTAGTCCATTAAATATGATTGTGCCCCTTCAGTTGGAGAAGATCACAGGCTCTTAAATAATTTCCTATAACCATCCATAAAGGAAGTTTGATCTAGTGATCCGCAAGCAAACTCATCCGTTGTGGAGAGAGGCACTCAGAGCCAACACACAAGTTTGTTGTATCACTTACAAACCAGTAATGGAGACTGTGGAATTTATTTACTAATCACTTTCCCACTTAGTTATTTAAGGTGAGGAATTATAACATGCACACACACATCACAACAAATAAAGCAATAAATATGGGAAAACAATTTTCCAACTATTATGGTCTTTTCCATCACTGTCCTCCGTGTGCTGCCAACCCTAGCTGCTACCATCTTTAGCCACCGCAATCAGGTCTAGTCGCCGCATCTATCTTGCCTTTTTTTTCCACTACGCCTCTGGTCCACAAATAGTACCACGCCTCGCAAGGATATGATCCGCGATAAAAATAGAATTTTACATATATCGATCCTATATTCCACAAAGGAATGTACATGTAATCTAAATCAAAACAAAAATGTAAAATCCTAAAACTAATACAGCTCCTGCTGTATTTAATACATACAATCATGCACATAAATAAAATGCCATGACATGCCCAAGGGTCCAATCACACACAATCTCTATAAGCCATAATAGTTGAAGTCTACAACCACAGAGTTAGCATATTCTACTATTATCCTGCCTAAATTATATATGACATATGCATAATTAAACTGAAAACCAAACACACAGAGGCAAATCCTAGCTCTGATACCAATTGTTGGTTGCTACTAAGAATATCATACCGGTTCCCCTGTACAAAAATTTTGTACAAGTCCTGAACCATTCCTAACAACCTATTGTGTTCTTTAGAAATTAAATTTGGAATCGTAAATGGAACTTAACATTATTAATTCCAAATTCAACTTATCTGTTCTTAGTGGTTTAGACTTGGATCGCAAACGATGCTTAACATTATTGATCCAAATCTACCCATGTTATAAATTCAATTAAATATTAATTTCAGAGATCAACTTCCAGGTTAAACATAGCGAGGCACTAGGTCTTCTTGGGTATGGGAGCATCCACCACTTCTTAGACAAAGTCTTTCAACGAAATTTAATGTTTAATTTCCTTATAGTAACCCTAGGTTTAACCAAAAAGAACAATCGAATCACAAGTTCGAAAAACAAAAGAAACACAAAATTGAAAACATAAATTCGATTACCTAGATTCATTAGCCTCTTATGTTTGACATTTCAAGATCTAAATAAAAGGATGAACTAATTATGATGCGGAAATTAATAACTAGTTATACCTTTTATAGCTTATAGACCTCATAATCTTCTGTCGTATTCCTCTTTTTATCTCAGACGTCGTGTGAGCGACGATCTACCGAGACGAGAATCCACCCAAGCTTCCTTCTTCTCCAAGCAAGTTTCAGTCACTACAAGAACTCTAAGAGAAGATGAAGTTCGGCCACCACCACACCAAGCTCCAAGGGATGCTAGAAACAAAGTCTCCTTTCTCTCCTTCTTCTCCAAGCAAGATCCAGCCACCACAAGAACTCCAAGAGAAGATGAGGTTCGACCACAAGAAGAGGAGAGGGGAAGGAAGAGGGCCGGCCATACCAAGGAAGAAAAAAGAGGAATACTAGATGTATATTCTTGTTGTGTGAGGTGAGACACCTCTACCCTCTTTCTTATATTCCTTAGTCTTGCCAAATCAGGAAAGTTTTAATAAAAACTTCTTTATTTTCCTTGCCATTGAAAAGGAAAATTTAACTAATTAAAAATCATTTTCTCTATTAATGTGGCCGACCATATCTAATCCTCCAAGGAAGGAAAGTTTTAAACACAAAATTAAAAATTTCTAATTTATTTCCGGAAATTTTTAATAAAAATTTCTCTTTTAAAAATTTCCTTCATGGTTGGTCATAAAAGGAAACTTTTATAAATTAAAAATTTCCTTCATGGATGATTTACAAAAAAAAAGTTTTCTCTAAAATAAAAATCTTCCTTTTAATCTATAAATAAGGAAAGATATCAAATCTTTTCTTAATCTTTTGTAGAAACTATAAAAGGAAAGATTTAAATTGTAAAACTCTCTTTTAAAAACATGAGGATGGTTAAAAAGGAAAGTTTTATCAAAAATTAAAATCTTCCTTTTAACTACAAATAAGGAAAGATATCAAACCTTTCTCTTAATCTTTTGTAGAAAACTATAAAAGGAAAGATTTAAATTTTAAACTCTCTTTTAAAACCATGGCTTCCACATAAGAAAGATTTCAAAAATAAAATCCTTTTAATTTATTGTGGCCGGCCACACCAAGCTTGAGTTCAAGCTAGGGCCGGCCACCTCTTTAATCCATCTCACCTTGGTTTGGCCGACCCTAGCTTGGGCTCCAAGCTAGGCTTGGCCGGTCACCTTAAGGTGGGTAAGAAGGTGGGTATGGATGGGTATAACACTTTATAAATAAGAGGCTACGACAGGGACCGAGAGGAGGAATTAGTTTTGGTCGTCCGATGAACTTGAGCTTCCCGTGTTCGCCCCGAACACCCAACTCGAGTTCATCAATAATAACTCATACCACTAAAGAGTTATTATTGAACTACTGCACCAATCTCATATTGCTATATGGGCTCCTTCTTATCATGAGTGTGTTAATCTCCCTGTGTTTAAGATATCGAATGCCCACTAATTAAATGAGTTACTGACAACTCACTTAATTAATATCTAGCTCCAAGAGTAGTACCACTCAACCTTATTGTCATGTCGGACTAAGTCCACCTGCAGGGTTTACATGACAATCCTTATGAGCTCATCTTGGGGACATTATCAACCTAGATTACTAAGACACAGTTTCCTTTTATAATCAACAACACACACTATAAATAATATCATTTCCCAACTTATCGGGCCTCTTGATTTATCGAACTAAATCTCACCCATTGATAAATCAAAGAAATAAATACTAGATATATGTGTTTGTTATTATATTAGGATTAAGAGCACACACTTCCATAATAACAAAGGTCTTATTTTTTTATTCAGTCAGTATAAAAAGAACTTACCTTAAATGGTCCTACTCAATACACTCAGAGTGTACTAGTGTAATTTTATAGTTAAGATAAACTAATACCAAATTACACTAGTTTGTTCCTTTCCATCTTAGTCGTGAGCTACTGTTTATAATTTATAAGGAATTGATAACATGATCTTCTGTGTGTGACACCACACACCATGTTATCTACAATATAAATTAATTAAACAACTACACTTTGCATACAAATGTAGACATTTGACCAATGTGATCGTATGATACATCCAACAATACATATCGAACACGTGTGCAAAATCAACATCGGTAAAATCAACAATACACCTCAAACAGCACTCACATAACATATCATATAACCGACATATGCTTCCAATAAAACATACTAAACCCAGGTGCACTCACATATCAAACATAATCCAAAAAGATACCTCAGATACCACATCAAACACATATGTACATATCACAGCTCAGATTAAATCGACAAAATGCCTCCATTAAAACACCACCGATGTACTTATACTACATCTCGGATTTAATCAACAAGCTATCTTCAATAATACCTCCGGATACATACTCCGAACTACCTATCTATGATCCAAATTATCGGGCCTATTGATTTATAGATCTAAATCTCACCCTTTGATAAGTTAAAGAAATAAATACTAAATATATGTGCTTGTTATTATATTAGGATTAAGAGCACACACTTCCATAATAACTAAGGTCTAGTTCTTTTATTAAGTCAGTATAAAAAGAACTTACCTAAAATGATCCTACTCAATAGACTTAGAGTGTACTAGTGTAATTTATTAGTCAAGATAAACTAATACCTAATTACACTACGACTATTCCAATGGTTTGTTCCTTTCCATCTTAGTTGTGAGCAACTGTTTATAATTTATAAAGAACTGATAACATGATCTTCTGTGAGTGACACCACACACCATGTTATCTACAATATAAATTAATTGAACAACTATACTTAACAATTAAAATATAGACATTTGACCAATGTGATTTTTTTATTTCAAAAATAAATGTTTACAAAAGCTAGACTTTTAGTATACACTCTAACAGTAATAAAGCCATAAGCTTAAAATGACTAAGTAGTCTATATAGGCCTTTACTAAATGAGCTTTCTTTTGGCCTTTTAGGATTTTTTGGTCACCTTATAGCTATAAATAAAGGGGGTGATGGTCACACATGTATCTTTGATATATTTTCAATCCAAAGCATGGTGAGGCTCTCACTTGTTGGTTCTTCATTGAATTAGAACTTATCAAGGCATTTCCTTGTGGCGTTTGAAGACTTATCAACCTCCATCCTAAGGTTGTGGCGTCTTCCATCTTCTATACCAAAGTTCATGCTTTCCTAAGTATTGGGTCGATGTTCTTTTTATCAATCTTATCGATTTAGTTCTTTCTTTCTTTCTTCTTCCATTCGTTGTGGTTTCTTGGGATATCTTTCTCATTGGATTCACATCATTTGGTATCAGAGCTTGGAGTTTTCTAAATCGATTCCGTTATCCTTTTTCTTTTGTGCTTGAATCTTTATTTATTTTATTCAACATTATCTACTTATCGTTATCATCTCAATCTTAGTGAGTTTTAGTCGTCTTGTTGCTATAAAAAAAAAGAGGCCGAAATTTAAAAAAAAAGGAAAAAATATTTTCAGTAAAAAAAAGGGCCGAAAAAAGGAGAGAAAAAAAGAGAGAAGGTGGGTATAGAGAATTGTTATTTCTATACTTGCATTTTCTAATTCTGCATTTCCTTTAAAGTCTTGCCTAGTATACTTGTATTTTCCAATTCCGTATTTTCTTTAAAGTCTTGCCTAGTGTACTTGCATTTTTCCAATTTCGTATTTTCTTTAAAGTCTTGCCTAGTATACTTGCATTTTCCAATTATGTATTTTCTTTAAAGTCTTGCCTAGTACACTCCGCATCTCCTTTAAAGTCTTGCCTAGTACACTCCGCATCTCCTTTAAAGTCTTGTCTAGTACACTCCGCATCTCCTTTAAAGTCTTGCCTAGTATACTTGCATTTTCCAATTCCATATTTTCTTTAAAGTCTTTCCTAGTATACTCTGCATCTCCTTTAAAGTCTTGCCTAGTATATTTGCATTTTTTAATTCCATATTTTCTTTAAAGTCTTGCCTAGTATACTCCGCATCTCCTTTAAAGTCTTGCCTAGTATACTTGTATTTTCCAATTCCATATTTTCCTTTTAAGTTCTGCCAAGATTTAATTCTGGGAAAGTTCCTTTCAGTCCTTAATATCAATTTTCAATTCTGTAACTTGTATTTTTATATCAATTCCTATCTTTTATCCTAATAATCTTGGGAGTTTAAATTAGTCAACCAACGCTTATAGGGAAATTGCCACAATTCTAAGTTCTTTAAAGAACTAACATTAGTGAGTTGAGTGATTGAGTGTCAGCAGATTGCATTAATGACGACAAGTGGAGAGGAAGCAAGACCTAGAGAAACACTTGAACAATGAGCCTTGAGATAACACTTGGAACGCATGGAAATCATATTCAATCAAATCCTAAACAGATTAGAGAGACAAGATGCTGTAATTTCAGGATTGTAAAATAGCCAAGTTGGTAGAGTTCCTACATGAAATTCAAGGCAATATTACCGTGATGACAACAATGATGACGATGATTGATGGCGTATCTGAGGACATTGATGATAGAGTTTCTAGTGGAAAAATCTGGTCATGCTAGAATTGGTGGTAGAAGAGGAAGAATGAATGATTATGTTGATAGAAACTTGGGAAATATCAAGATGAAGATTCCTTCATTTCAAGGCAAAAGCAATCCAGATGTATATTTGGAGTGGGAAAAGAAAGTTGAATTAGTGTTTGATTATCACAACTACTCTGAAGAGAAGAAGGTAAAACTAGCTGCTTTTGAAGAAACAAAAGACCCGTTGGCACTTTGGAAGAGATGAAATCTATTATGAGATAGAGGATTGTGCCATCACATTACTATCGAGATTTGTACCAATGACTACAAAGTCTAACCCAAGGATCCAAAAATGCGGAGGAATATCACAAGGAGATGGAGATTGCCATGATTCGAGCCAATGTGGAGAGAGCTGTTAACGATATGGATCATGGTCAACCCACTCTAGATGTTAATGATGATCCATTATGCATCAATGGAGGCCCAATTACAAGGGCTAAGGCTAGAAAGATGAAGGAAGCACTTAATGTACTAATTGAAGATGTGAAGGCCAAAGCTACCATTGAAGAAGGTTTGACCAAGAGCAAGTCATTCGACATAGTCAACCTAATTCAAGCCTTAGATGAGCTTAATTAGCACTTAAGTCTCATGTCTATGTAGTAGGTTGTCACGCCCCGAGAAAGTCCCTGTCCGAAGAAATTTCGGCAGTACCTACCCTGTACGGGTGACAATCTGAAGCATTTCTACCGACACAATCTACATCAGCCACATGCGGCTGGAATATATACACAACCACGCAGTTAATAATCTCAGCCTACACGGCTGGACAAGTATAACAACAAGCACGCAGTTATATATATTTTAAACAGCCCACTCGGCTGAAATCAAAACCAATACAGCGAAAAAACATAAAATACTAGCCCATACAAAATCAAATAAATCACTGCTAGCCGGCTAGGCTTACACCACACAACAACACAACACAACAATATAACAATTCCAGAAATAAAAATCGGAACACAAAGCTAAATACACCAATTATAAATACCGGAGTAAAAGTACACAAAACGCGTAGACATGTCTTCTGATGTGATGTGGGGACCGACAGCCAGGATACTCCGAGCGTCTCCATAAACAACCTGGTACCTGAAAAAGATAGTGTCCACGGGGGTGAGTTCAACAACTCAGCAGATACCTAGTTGACATGTATAGTAAACTATAACAAATAGTAATAACTATGGAGTACAGTCTCCTGAACAAAAGAAGGTAATGCATAATAGAAAAGGCTAAAGAGTACTGTACTCACCAGGGCCACCTATAAGAATAATCAGGTCGTCAGATCGGAAATGTCATAAATCCTGTATGCATGTCAAACATATGCATCCATCCAAATGCAGCATATAAGTACAGCAAACACAAGCAGTAAATGCATAAATGCGTATGATGCCAATGATGCGTCCTGGTCACCCCTGACGCCAGTCAGTCATCTCACACAATAGTGAGGCCGAGTGGGTAGGGCTGTGACAACCGTGCACTCTACCATCACTACACCTGATGAGTGAGTGAGTGGACGGAATGCTGTCGGAGTACTCCTGTCCTGTGACCCCAAATCATAAATGGGGGAGCTCAATGCTCTCATCTCCCGGTACACGATGACGGGGAGATATCTCTGCCGGCTACCACGCTGAGTCACCTGACCAACGGAGCCAAACAGAGTCAACCGTCTACCGGCTACTACGCTGCTACACTAAATGCCAGCGGAGCCAAACAGAGCGGAACTGTCTGCCGACCAGACCAACGGAGCCAAACAGCAGAACCGCCACACACCTGTCTGATATACCACTAACCCATGAGTGGTGGTGTGTGCAGTACATGTAACTGGCGATGTGCTCAATCATAGTGGAGCCGACAATCGCGCAACATGCAATCATGATGCATGACACTAAGCATGGTAATAAACTGATCAGCATAACCATATCCATATATATAAATTGAGTACCGTAATGTCGATGGTCAAATACGAAGATCTAAAGTACACAGGTCAAATAGGATATCAAAAACCTAAGTCCTGAACATAACAAACATGGTATGTCACTACCTCACTGAGCATATATATAATCATATGGATACTAGCATAAAATGCATAACAGTTGAGCAAACAAGCATGTAACGAGTATCCGGTAGTGACGTACCGAAATAAGGACGAACATAATTATTACTAAAAGCTATAACCTATTAGACATATCAACAAGACATATCAAAAAGATAAGTCAAGGTACCCGCCTCCAATCGCAGGTTCAATCCAGTCCAATCCAACGCCGAGATGCTCGTGTCACTCCCCGGAGGAGTCTTTGTCCGAAGAAATTTCGGCAGCATCTCCCCTGTACGGCGGACAATCTGAAACTTTTCTACAAGCACTATATACCTCAGCCACATGCGGCTGGAATAATAATAATAAAAGAAAACAAACACCACGCAGTTAATATTAAATTCAGCCTCTGGCTGACACAACCACGCAGTTAAAAATAAAGCAGCCCACTCGGCTGTACCAAAACCAAAACACAAAACTGCTAGCCGGCTAGGCTTACACAACCAATAACAAATACAAAATACCACGTAACAACATCAACACTCCAAAAATAAAACCAGAGTACAGAGCTAAACAAACTAATACATAAAACAAACAAAACATACGTGAAACCGATAAGTCTTCTGATGTGACGTGGGGACCAGCAGACAGGATGCTCCAAGCGACACCATAAATAACCTGGTACCTGAAAAAGATAGTGTCAACGGGGGTGAGTTCAACAACTCAGCGAATACCAATGGACATGAGTAGTAAGATATATCTAACAACAACAAACATGGAATACAGCTTCCTAATCATATATAGGGAATATGCAAAACTGAAAGGTAACTGAGGAAGCTGTACTCACCAGGAACTCCTATCCAGACAAAAAGGGTCGTCAAACCGAAAGTGTCAATAATCCTGTATGCAGGTCAAAAGTATGCATCCAACCAAAATGCAGCAACCAAATGCAGCAAACACAATCATAAGAATATAAATGCATCAATGCATATGATGCTAATGATGCGTCCTGGTCACCCCTGACGCCAGTCAGTCATCTCACACACAAATGGTGAGACCGAGTGGGTAGGGCTGTGACAACCGTGCACTCTATCGTCACTACTCCTGATGAGTGACCGAGTGGACGGGATGCTGTCGGAGTACTCCTGTCCTGTGACCCCAAATCATAAATGGGGGAGCTCAATGCTCTCATCTCCCGGTACACGATGACGGGGAGGTATCTCTGCCGGCTACCACGCTGAGTCACCTGACCAACGGAGCCAAACAGAGTCCACCGTCTGCCGGCTACTACGCTGCTACACTAAATGCCAGCGGAGCCAAACAGAGCGGAACTGACTGCTGTCATATGACCAACGGAGCCAAACAGCAGAACCGCCACACACTGCGATATACCACTAAACCATGAGTGGGGGTGTGTGCAGTACATGTAACTAGCGATGGGCTCAACCATAGTGGAGCCGACAATCGCACAGCATGCAATCATGATGCATGTCACTATGCATAACAAAAACTGATCAACATAACCATATCCATATATACAAAATGGATACTGTAAAAGCGATGGTCACATACCAAAATCTATAGTACACAGGTCAGATAGAATATCAAAACCTATGTCATGACATAATAAGTATGAAAAACTGATCAACATAGAAAATCCATATATACATAAATGGGTACCGCAAAAGCGATGGTCAATCCACGGATCTAGGGCATACAGGTCCTCTATGGTATAGCAACCTAGATCCTAAACATATCTTCTTCCATAACATATGTACCAACAATATGCACATATCAAGAATCAAGGTCTAGGTACACGAATCATATATGATATACAAATAGAGGTACACAAGCCAGTCACAGCATAAAACCTAAGTATCAGATAATCTCGATACACATGACTGAAACCAAAAGTCCAGAACCTAGTCCTAACCTCAGTAAAACATGGTATGTCACATATTCTAGAAACTAAGATACTCATGGTAATACAGTACTCATAGCAATAAATCACATGATATAAGCACGGATGCGTCACAGGCAATAAACCTAACATGCTATGGATATCAAACAGTGACATACCAAAGACAAACATGTTCATTGCTTGTAGTTATAAAATACTATGCATATCCAATGACAATATCATAAAAGATAAGTCAAGAGGTACCCGCCTCCTATCGGAAGGTCTAAATCCAATCAAATCCAATGTCGAGATGCTCTTCTCGCATCAAGATCCTGTAATACATGATATACAGATTTAGCTAATTACATATAAATTAATTAGCTAAATCATATCCCCGAGAAATTAACCTAAATCCAAAATCCAATTATATATGTATCAATTCATACCTAAAACAACATGTATCAAGAGCGTGCCAACTAAATCCATAAACTATACCCTTACCTTACTGCTGCTGGACCAAGATGCTGCTTGAAAACAAAACTTACTGCTAGCAAAGATAAATTGCTGCTGTAAATCAAAAGATTGCTGCCCAAACAAACACATGTACCCAAGTTAACAATTCTTGCTAACACTTCTCATTTACCACAAAGATCAATTCCTACACTATACCTCAACCACAGTCGCTGTGGCTCTATAGCAAGGATCGTTGCTGCTGAAGTTTTACAGCTTTGCTGCTAAAATCCACCGCACAGATTCTGTCCAGAACAGGATCAAGAACAAAACAACACTTAGTTGGAAACGATTTACATTGTTCGGATCAAGAACAGAAGATGCAAAATCGACATTCCAAACTTACCTCAACCGGAACCTAAAACACAAAGGAAGGCTCGGCCGCACCTAAACTAGGCACGGCACAGTAAGGGGAGGAATGGTGCTCTTGCCGGGATGCTCTGCCGTGAGGAGGAAAGGAGGATCGGTCGCCGGCACAAAGAGAGCCAGAGAGGTGGCTCGTCGCCGACGGCAGAGGGGTCAGCGTCGCGGAAGAAAACCGGCGATAGGGCACAGGAAGTCGCTGTGAAGAAGGCTCGACTCTGATGAGAGGAGACCGGGGAATTAGGGCACAGTGTGGAGGAGGCCTACACAGAGGAGATCGGAGAGGGGCGGCAGCGCTAGGTCGAACCTAGTGGCCGGCGAGGTCTCGGGAGAAGGCGCCGCGAGGTTTTAGGGCAAGGGTCGGCTCGCGGTGTGCAACGGGGAGGAGCGGCGGTGGTGGCTCGCTGCTGCTCTCTAGGGCACAAGATCACTCGGCTGTGGAGAGGAAGAAACCGCCGGCGTCGGCGCCGGTTAGGGCAAAGAAGGAGAAGCATGCGTCAGCGTCGGGGAGAAGAAGGAAGGGGTGCGAGGGCTTTGGCTCGGTTTCGGCGACAACAAAACGAAAAAAAACAAAGAAAATAAAAAGGAATAAGATATATAAATAAAATCTTTTCCTCGCTTAAATCGGGTAGCCTAAACAGGCTTTTCTGGGCCCCGTTTTTATCCCCGTTAACTCGTTCGTACGAGCTCCGAAAAATTCCGGAAAATTCCCTTATTAATATTCGCCTATTTTCGATATTTTACATTCTCCCCCACTTATTAAAATTTGATCCCCAAATTTCGTTTATCTACCATCAGCAAGTACTAACAACAGATAAAGCATAAATGCTGAACGATAAATAAAATCACATACCTCATGTGAAAAGGTGGGGATATCGAGCTCGGATAGTATCCTCGAGTTCCCAAGTAGCCTCCTCATCCGAGTGATGCTGCCATCCGACTTTAACCAGCCAGATAGTCTTATTCCGCAACTGACGCTCTTTCCGATCGAGAATCCGCACCGGAACCTCCTCATATGTAATGTCAGGCTGAACTGGAACTGGGATATCTGCCAGCACATGTGTCGTGTCGGGCACGTATCTCCGCAGCATAGATACGTGGAATACATCGTGTACGCCTGACAAGGACGGTGGTAGTGCTAACCAGTAAGCTACCGCTCCGATCCTCTCCAAGATCTCGGAAGGGCCAATGTACCGCGGAGCTAGTTTACCTCTGAGGCCAAATCTCTTCACCCCTTTCGTGGGTGAAACTCGCAGAAATACATGATTGCCAACAGAAAACTCTAGTGGTCTGCGTCTCCGATCAGCATAACTCTTCTGGCGATCCTGTGCCTCTAACATTCTCCGTCTGATAGTACGGACCAACTCTGCGTCATGCTGAGCTCTATTAGGTCCCATCAACTGGGTCTCCCCAACCTCATCCCAGAGGGTGGGTGTCCTATAAGACCTACCTTACAACGCTTCAAACGTGCCATCCGGATAGCCAAAAGAAAGCTGTCGTTGTAGGCGAACTCTACAAATGGCAAGTGGTCCTCCCCACTGCCTCCGAAATCCAAGACACCCAAACTCAGCAAGTCCTCTAGAGTCTGAATGGTCCGCTTTGACTATCCATCTGTCTGAGGATGGAAAGCTGTACCGAAACAGAGCTGCGTGCCCAAGGCCTACTGCAGTCTCTGTCAAAACGAGACGTGACCCGGGGGTCTTTATCCGAAACAATAGTCAACGGGACACCACGTAATCTGATGATCTCCGAGCAAAACAGATCTACCAATCGATATAGGGAATCAGTCTTCTGGATCGCGAAGAAATGCGTGGATTTGGTTAATTGATCAACGATTACCCAAATCGCGTCTAGGTCTCGTCATGTCCTCGACAAACTCACCACAAAGTCCTTAGTAATATGTTCTCATTTCCACTCGGGAATAGAAATCTGCTGAAGTAAGCCGGCAGATCTCTAATGCTCGGCTTTCACTTGCTGACAGACGAGACATCTAGCTACAAAATCCGTGATGTCTTCCTTCATGTCGTTCCACCAATAGAAACACCTCAAATCTTGGTACACACGGGTACCGCCTGGGTGGACAGCAAATCATGAGCGATGAGCCTCCGGAAGTAACTCTTATAAGATCGGATGAGACTGAGGTACGCATAATCTACCTCGGAAGTATATAATACCCTCCTCGTCTCGTGTGAACTCAGTCTGCTGCCCCGAAACTATCCGGCTGCAAATAAACTGTACATACTGATCAGCAGCCTAGGGCTCTCCGATCCTGTCCTGATCGACGACTGAGCAACCATGGTAACTAGAATACCCTGCTCTGTCTGTCCTTACCTCTCAAGGCCCAAATCGGAGAAACCTTGAATCAAGTTTGTGACCACAACTCGGTGGCAAGCTAAAGTCCCTCTGGACTTCCGTCTAAGTACAACGACAACCACATTAGCTTTTCCCCAAATGATAGCTAATGGTACAATCAAAATCCTTCAGGAACTCCATCCATCTCCTCTATCGGAGATTAGGTTCCTTCTAAGTAAAACAGATATTTGAGACTCTTATGGTCAGTGAGAATCTCAAATGTAACGTCTTATAAATCAATGTCGCCAAATCTTCATGGCAAAAATAATGGCGACTTGCTCCAGATCATGTACAGGGTAGTTCTTCTCATGCTCCTTCAACCGACGAGAAGCATAGGAGACTACTCTATCGTGCTGCATCAGAACAGCGCTCAAACCCTGAATAGATGCGTCGGTGTAGAGGACATATCCATCCTCTCCAGAAGGTAAAACCAAAATCGGAGCCGACACTAGTCTCCGCTTCAGCTCCTAGAAGCTGGTCTTGCAATCCTCAGTCCAAGTGAACTTTACGCCTTTCCTGGTCAGACGTGTCAGTGGCATAGCTATCCGAGAGAAACCCTCAACGTATCTCCGGAAATATCGAGCCAAACAAAGGAAGTTGCGAGCCTCTTCTATAGACTCCGTCTACTCCCAACGGTAACAACCTCAATCTCCTGTGGAACCACGGTATACTCCTACTCATGACCGTGTGTCTCAAACAACTCACAGAAGACAACCAAAATACGCACTACTGATCTTCACATCTAGACGTTTCCATCGAAGCATCTCTAAAACTATGCAAAGATGAAGTGCGTAACTCATCGTGGATCCGAAATTGTAAAATACCGAAAATAGGCGAATATTAATAAGGGAATTTTTGGAAATTTTTCGGGAATTTTTCGGAGCTCGTACGGACGAGTTAACGGGGATAAAAACGGGGCCCGGAAAAGCCTGTTTGGGTTTCCCCATTTAAATGAGGAAATGCTTGATTTCTTTTTATTTTCTTTTCTTTTTCCTTATTCTTATTTCCTCCGAACCCTTACTGTGCCATTTCCTTTCTCGCATACCCGTGCCCTTCCCTCACCCGATCTGTGCCCTACGGCGCCGACGCCGACCAACTGACGTCGCCAACGCTTGCGACGGTTTGCTCTCTTCCCCTCCGGTACAAGAGAGTGGCCAAAGGAAGCCCTAGTGATCTTCCCCACTGCCATTTCCCCTCTTCCTCACTTCTGCCGACGCTGACTTCATTGCCGGCACCAACTCCGATCGCCTCCTCTTTCTTTCCGAGACATCGCCGGCCACAGGAGTCCTAGCGCCGGCCCTCCTTCTCCTCATCCACGCCGCTTCCCTCTCCCTCACCGCCGAACCCAAAGTCGCGTGCCCTAACCGTCGCTGACCCTCTCCGCAGTCCCCCTCTGCTGCCGGTGCGGGGCAGCCAACCTCAACACCTTATTCCTCTGTTCCCTGTTTCCGTGAGCAACTAGGTTGAGGTAAGTTATGTTTTGTGAATTAGAGTGTGATTGGTGATGATTTGGAGCGGTTTGTAGCTCTGATGTGCAATTCAGTGGGTAAATCTCAGACATTGCCGCACTACATCCTTTGTCGGGAGTGCATCGCAGCCATCATCGCTAGAACTTGTAGTGTTTTCTTGCCGGCACTCATAAGGTAAACTGCTACCACTTATTTTGTGGATGTTAAGTATGATTTTAGCACTAATCTGAGGTATTTTAGGTTGGTGGACAGCCGCTTGATCAGGGCAGTGCGGTTAGGAGAGGTTCTGTTCTGTTTTGTGGGATATTCTTGTTCCGGCAGCAACCCTTCCAATAGCAATAGCCACTTAGTTCCAACATCTTGTTCGACTGTGAATCAAGGTAAGTGTAGGAATCTTAATACAGTTTGTAATTGATGTGGTCTATGAATTTATAGTGGAACATGTGGTTAATCATGTTTTAGATTCATGTATAATTGGATTTAGACTTTGGATTAATCAAAAAAACGATTGAGGAGTTAGATGATCCAATTAGGGTTTATGATTGGATCTGGATTTATGTTAGTTTCTTGAGGATTTGATTTAGCTAATTTATTCATATGTACTTAGCCAATCTGTATATCATGTATTACAGGACTTTGATTTGAGACGGTGTCTCGACGAGGATTTATTCGGATATGATCTTCTTATTGGAGGCGGGTACCTCTTGACTTATCTTTTATGATATCGTCATTTGGATATGCATAGTACTTTATAGCTGCAAACAATGAACATGTTTGTTTTTGGTATGTCATTGTTTGATATCCATAGCATGTTAGGTTTGTCTCTTGTTATGTATCCGTGCTTATATCTCGTGATTTGTTACCATGAGTATCTTATTGCCATGAGTACTGTATTACCATGAGTACCTTAGTTCCTAGAATAAGTGGCATACCATGTTTTACTGAGGTTAGGACTAGGTTCTGGACTTTTGGTTTCAGTCATGTGTATCGAGACTGTCTGATACTTAGGTTTTATGCCATGACTGGCTTGTGTACCTCTATTTGTATGTCATATATGATTCGTGTACCTAGACCTTGATTCTTAATATGTGCATATTGTTGGTACATATGTTATGGAAGGAGATAGTTTAGGATCTAGGTTGCTATACCATAGAGGACTTGTATGCCCTAGATCCGTGGATTGACCATCGCTTTTACAGTACCCATTTTGTATATATGGATATGGTTATGTTGATCAGTTTTTGTTATGCATAGTGACATGCATCATGATTGCATCTTTGTCGCGATTGTCGGCTCCACTATGGTTGAGCCCATCACCGTTACATGCGCACACCCCCACTCATGGTTTAGTGGTATATCGTGCAGGTGTGGCGGTTCTGTTGTTTAGCTCCGTTGGTCATATGACCCAGTGTGGTAGCGTCAATTCCGCTCTGTTTGGCTCAGCATTTAGTGTAGCAACGTAGTAGCCGTGACGGTGGACTCGTTGGCTCCATTGGTCGGTGACTCGGTGGTGGCCGAGATATCCTCCCGTCATCGTGTCTGGGAGTTGAGAGCATTGAGCTCCCCATTTATGATTTGGGGTCACGGGACAGGAGTACTCAGCATCCGTCCACTCGGTCACTCATCGGGAGCAGTGACGTGCACGGTTGTCACAGCCCTACCCACTCGGTCTCACCATTTGTGTGTGAGATGACTGACTGGCGTCAGGGGTGACCAGGACGCATCATTAGCATCATATGCATTGATGCATTTATATTTTTATGATTGTGTTTGCTGCATTTGGTTGCTGCATTTTGGTTGGATACATACTTTTGACCTGCATACAGGATTATTGACACTTTCGGTTTGACGACCCTTTTGTCTGGATAGGAGTTCCTGGTGAGTACAGCTTCCTCAGTTACCTTTCAGTTTTGCGTATTCCCTATATATGATTAGGAAGCTGTATTCCATGTTTGTTGCTGTTAGATATATCTTACTACTCATGTCCATTGGTATTCGCTGAGTTGTTGAACTCACCCCCGTTGATACTATCTTTTTCAGGTACCAGGTTGGTTTTGGTGTCGCTTGGAGTATCCTGTCTGCTGGTCCCCACGTCACATCAGAGGACTTATCGATTTCACGTATGTTTTGTTTGTTTATGTATCAGTTTGTTTAGCTCTGTACTCCGGTTTTATTTTTGGAGTGTTGATGTCGTTATGTGGTATTTTGTATTTGTTGTTGGTTGTGTAAGCCTAGCCGGCTAGCAGTTTTGTGTTTTGGTTTTGGTACAGCCGAGTGGGCTGCTTTATCTTTAACTGCGTGGTTGTGTCAGCCAGAGGCTGAATTTGATATTAACTGCGTGGTGTTTGTTTTCATTTATTGTTATTATTCCAGCCGTATGTGGCTGAGGTATATAGTGCTTGTAGAAAAGTTTCAGATTGTCCGCCGTACAGGGGAGATACTGCCGAAATTTCTTCGGACAGAGACTCCTCCGGGGCGTGACAATTTAGTGGTATCAGAGCAGGTATACGATACTTGCTATCTGTTTTGGATTTTCGAGATTTATCTGATATCAATTTATTTGGTATCAGAGATCGACTTACGTGTCTTATTTTTCCGGTGTTTCGGATTTTGTGTTTTGGTCTTCTCGATGTGACTTTTCAGATTTTGGGACTGGCAGCAGCAGGACATCTCCAAGCTATAGGAGGTATGTTGGTATACTGTTGTCCTACTTTTTTGTTAGTATATGCCCTGTTCATTATTACAGTCTATGACATGTATTAGCACTCTTTACTAGTACCTGTCTGGTTGTTGTAGCATATATTATATGTGATGGGTTAGCCATTGATCTTGATTGACCTTAATAGAGATTAAGGATTATAGGCTTGGTGATTTTACATATCATACCCCTAGTAGCTTTAGTTTCTGTTACTACTATTTGGTTAGCAGATTGAGGCACATACCAGCCTCTTTATTAGTTATGTAGTGGATAGTATTTACCTATTTATGTTGACCTAGCCAGTAGTATATCATGTTATCTTAGTTAATTTCATCAGTAAATATTGATTTACTCTTGTTAGATCAGTCAGTAGGAGTCTGATTTACACTTATTGATTTGGGTAGTCGTATATTGATATACCTTAGTTGCTTGTGGGGAATTAAGGTATTCTTGATTAGTTAGAAGATGATTGATTTAGTTTGGTTGGTTTGATCAGTAGAGGACAATTATACTCTATTTTTTTAGAGGTTCGAATCTTTTGATTTTTCGTGCTTAGTTGGATATTATGAGCACATTGGAGTACATGACTGTTACTGACGTGGGAAAAGACTGAATTAGCCGTATATCGTTGTTGGTTTGGTCAGTCTTTAGAGGATTGATTTATCCTATTCCGTGGGTACTTTAAATTTAGACTGTAAGTACCTTGTAGGATAACTTAGAAGGTGGCGTAGGGTTTGTGTGGTAGATTGGATTTAAAATATGTTGATTATGCATATTTATGTGGTGTGTAGATATGATTATTATGTGTTGTAGGGGTCCTGTGGTAGACTGGCCGATTGCATCATTGAGCTTATGCTGATTGTATTATGGAAGGTATCATGTTGATTAAATCGGTGTTATGTTAGATGCAGATGTGTTGGATGTAAGATTCGAGGTATCTTGTTGATTATATTTGATTTGTGGATACACTTGTGTCAATTAGACTTTATTGGAAGTATTATGTTGATCATACTCAAGGTGTATGTATATATATGGGGTGAGTATTATTGGAGGTATATTGTCGATTATACCTACGTTGATTTAAGCACACGTGTACGGTATGTGATGTTGGAGGTATTATACTGAATACACCTGAGTTGTGTATATGTTTAGTGTACAATAATTGGAGGATTATGTCGATTATACCTATGTTGTGTGTGCACGTGTGCCAGGTGTATTGTTGGTAGTATCATGAGGATTCTACTTATATTAAATGCAGGATGTGGAGTGTCTGCATTATGTCATTTGTTGGACTACCTAGTCAACCCATTTTCTTATCAGCGTGTGACCCACTACGATATTGATAGAGTTGACTATAGATTTGATTTGCTTACTGGGTGGTTATACCCTAGGCTACCCACATTGATCTGTGGTAGAGAGATCTCGTGCAGTCTCTAGTGTGATAGTTAGGTGCCTTGGACATTTATGTATTGTTTGTGGTGGAGCGTAGTTCCCACATATTTTTTTTTGTTTGTCGTAGCTCCCACATATTTTAGATGGTTGTGGTGGAGGGTAGCTCCCACATATTCTGGATTATTTGTGGTAGAGCGTTGCTCCCACATATGTAGTATTTCGTGTGATGGAGCATTGCTCTCACACTGGAGGAGCTATCCTTTGGTGATTATATATCGTTGGTGATTAGATCTGTTTATTGTTGTGGATCTTATGGTTAGGAATGTCTGGGATACGGACATTATGTGTCTTGGTTTTACCATTCGTGCTTGCGGTGCCCTAGATGTTATCATGGACTCGATGATATGAGTATTCCTAGGATGTTTAGATTGGTTTCCATTGTCTTTGTTGACGATGTGGTGATCTATTTCGGATCCGAGGTGAGTCACGTGCACCACCTTTGCATAGATCTAGAGATGATTCGACGAGAATATCTATATGTGATTATCAGTAGTACTGATTTGGATTGTCTTATGTGATGATGTTTGGGACACACGGTCACCAGTAGGAGTGTACCGTGGTTCCACAGGAGATCGAGGTTGTTACCGTTGGGAGTAGACGAAGTCTATAGAAGAGGCTTGCAATTTCCTTTGTTTGGCTCGATATTTCCGGAGATACGTTGAGGGTTTCTCACGGATTGCTATGCTACTTACACGCCTGACCAGGAAAGGCGTGAAGTTCACTTGGACTGAGGAGTGCAAGACCAGCTTCTAGGAGCTGAAGCGGAGACTAGTGTCGGCTCCGATTTTGGTTTTGCTTTCTGGAGAGGACGGATATGTCCTCTACACCGACGCATCTATTCAGGGTTTGAGCGCTGTTTTGATGCAGCACGAAAGAGTAGTCTCCTATGTTTCTCGTCGATGGAAGGAGCATGAGAAGAACTACCCTGTATATGATCTGGAGCTAGTCGCCATTATTTTTGCCATGAAGATTTGGTGACAATGTTTATATGACGTTACATTTGAGATTCTCACTGACCATAAGAGTCCCAAATATCGGTTTACTTAGAAGGAACTTAATCTCCGACAGAGGAGAGGGATGAAGTTCCTGAAGGATTTTGATTGTACCATTAGCTATCACCCAGGAAAAGCTAATGTGGTTGTCGATGCACTTAGCCGGAAGTCTAGAGTGACTTTGGCTTGCCACCGAGTTGTGGTCACAGACTAGTTACCATGGTTGCTCAGTCGTCGATCAGGACGAGGATCCGAGAGCCCTAGGCTTCTGATCAGTATTTGCGGGTTATTTGCAGCCAGATAGCTTCCGGGTAGCAGACCGAGTTCACACGAGACGAGGAGGGTGTTATACACTTCCGAGGCAGATTATTGCGTACTTCAGTCTCATCCGGTCTTATAGGAGTTACTTCCGGAGGCTCATCGTTCATGATTTGCTGTCCACCCAGGCGGTACTCGTGTGTACTAAGATTTGAGGTGTTTCTATTGGTAGAACGACATGAATGGAGACATCGCGGATTTTGTAGCTAGATGTCTTGTCTGTCAGCAAGTGAAGGCCGAGCACCAGAGATCTATCGATTTATTTCAGCGGATTTCCTATTCCCGATTGGAAATGGGAATATATTACTATGGACTTTGTGGTGAGATTGTCAAGGACATGACGAGACCAAGACGCGATTTGGGTAATCGTTGATCAATTAACCAAATCCGCGCACTTTTTAGCGATCCGGAAGACTGATTTCCTGGATCGATTGGTAGATCTGTTTTGCCGGGAGATCATCAGATCACATGGTGTCCCGTTGACTATTATTTCAGATAGAGGCCCCTGTTTCACGTCTCGTTTCTGGCAGAGTCTACAGCAGCCTTTAGGCACTGAGCTCTGTTACAGTACAGTTTTCCATCCGCAGACAGATGGACAGTCGGAGCGGACCATTCAGACTTTAGAGGACTTGATGAGGTCATGTGTATTGGATATTGGAGGCAGTTGGGAGGACCACTTGCCATTGGTAGAGTTCGCCTACTACAGCGGTTTGCATTTTGCTATCCAGATGACACCGTTTGAAGCGTTGTAAGATAAACCTTGTCGGACACCCACCCTCTGGGATGAGGTTGGGGAGGCTCAGTTGTTGGGACCTTACAGAGATCAGTGTGAGGCAGAGTTGGTCCGTACTATCAGACGGAGGATGCCAGAGTCGCAGGACTGTCAGAAGGGTTATGTTGATCGGAGACGCAGACCCTAGAGTTCTTTATTGGCGACCATGTATTTCTGCGAGTTTCACCCACGAAAAGGGGTGAAGAAAATTTGGCCTCAGAGGTAAGCTAGCTCCGCGATACATTGGACCTTTCCATATCTTGGAGAGGATTGGAGCGATAGCATACTGGCTAGTACTACCACCGTCCTTTGTAGGCGTGTACTAGGTATTCCACGTATCTATGCTGAGTAGATACGCACCCGACCCGATGCATTGTGCTGACAGATATATCAGTTCCCGTTCGGCCTGACGTCACTTATGAGGAGGTTCCGGTATGGATTTTGGACCGGAAAGAGCGTCAGTTACGGAACAAGACTATCCGGCTAGTTAAAGTCGGATGACAGTAACATTTGGACGAGGAGGTTACTTGGAAGCTCGAGAATACTATCCGAGCTTGATACCCCATTTTTCATTAGAGATATGTGATTATATTTACCGTTCAGCATTTATACTCGTTGCCTGTTGTTAGTACTTGCTGATGGTAGATAAACAAAATTTGGGGACCAAATTTTTATAAGTGGGGGAGAATGTAAAATACCGAAAATAGGCGAATATTAATAAGGGAATTTTTGGAAATTTTTCGGGAATTTTTCGGAGCTCGTACGGACGAGTTAACGGGGATAAAAACGGGGCCCGGAAAAGCCTGTTTGGGTTTCCCCATTTAAATGAGGAAATGCTTGATTTCTTTTTATTTTCTTTTCTTTTTCCTTATTCTTATTTCCTCCGAACCCTTACTGTGCCATTTCCTTTCTCGCATGCCCGTGCCCTTCCCTCACCCGATCTGTGCCCTACGGCGCCAACGCCGACCAACTGACGTCGCCAACGCTTGCGACGGTTTGCTCTCTTCCCCTCCGGTACAAGAGAGTGGCCAAAGGAAGCCCTAGTGATCTTCCCCACTGCCATTTCCCCTCTTCCTCACTTCTGCCGACGCTGACTTCATTGCCGGCACCAACTCCGATCGCCTCCTCTTTCTTTCCGAGACATCGCCGGCCACAGGAGTCCTAGCGCCGGCCCTCCTTCTCCTCATCCACGCCGCTTCCCTTTCCCTCACCGCCGAACCCAAAGCCGCGTGCCCTAACCGTCGCTGACCCTCTCCGCAGTCCCCCTCTGCTGCCGGTGCGGGGCAGCCAACCTCAACACCTTATTCCTCTGTTCCCTGTTTCCGTGAGCAACTAGGTTGAGGTAAGTTATGTTTTGTGAATTAGAGTGTGATTGGTGATGATTTGGAGCGGTTTGTAGCTCTGATGTGCAATTCAGTGGGTAAATCTCAGACATCGCCGCACTACATCCTTTTGTCGGGAGTGCATCGCAGCCATCATCGCTAGAACTTGTAGTGTTTTCTTGCCGGCACTCATAAGGTAAACTGCTGCCACTTATTTTGTGGATGTTAAGTATGATTTTAGCACTAATCTGAGGTATTTTAGGTTGGTGGACAGCCGCTTGATCAGGGCAGTGCGGTTAGGAGAGGTTCTGTTCTGTTCTGTGGGATATTCTTGTTCCGGCAGCAACCCTTCCAATAGCAATAGCCACTTAGTTCCAACATCTTGTTCGACTGTGAATCAAGGTAAGTGTAGGAATCTTAATACAGTTTGTAATTGATGTGGTCTATGAATTTATAGTGGAACATGTGGTTAATCATGTTTTAGATTCATGTATAATTGGATTTAGACTTTGGATTAATCAAAAAACGATTGAGGAGTTAGATGATCCAATTAGGGTTTATGATTGGATCTGGATTTATGTTAGTTTCTTGAGGATTTGATTTAGCTAATTTATTCATATGTACTTGGCCAATCTGTATATCATGTATTACAGGACTTTGATTTGAGACGGTGTCTCGACGAGGATTTATTCGGATATGATCTTCTTATTGGAGGCGGGTACCTCTTGACTTATCTTTTATGATATCGTCATTTGGATATGCATAGTACTTTATAGCTGCAAACAATGAACATGTTTGTTTTTGGTATGTCATTGTTTGATATCCATAGCATGTTAGGTTTGTCTCTTGTTATGTATCCGTGCTTATATCTCGTGATTTGTTACCATGAGTATCTTATTGCCATGAGTACTGTATTACCATGAGTACCTTAGTTCCTAGAATAAGTGGCATACCATGTTTTACTGAGGTTAGGACTAGGTTCTGGACTTTTGGTTTCAGTCATGTGTATCGAGACTGTCTGATACTTAGGTTTTATGCCATGACTGGCTTGTGTACCTCTATTTGTATGTCATATATGATTCGTGTACCTAGACCTTGATTCTTGATATGTGCATATTGTTGGTACATATGTTATGGAAGGAGATATGTTTAGGATCTAGGTTGCTATACCATAGAGGACTTGTATGCCCTAGATCCGTGGATTGACCATCGCTTTTACAGTACCCATTTTGTATATATGGATATGGTTATGTTGATCAGTTTTTGTTATGCATAGTGACATGCATCATGATTGCATGCTGTGCGATTGTCGGCTCCACTATGGTTGAGCCCATCGCCAGTTACATGTACTGCACACACCCCCCACTCATGGTTTAGTGGTATATCAGGCAGGTGTGTGGCGGTTCTGTTGTTTGGCTCCGTTGGTCATATGACCCAGCGTGGTAGCCGTGATCGATTCCGCTGTTTGGCTCATGGCATTTAGTGTAGCAGTAGTAGCCGTGACGGTGGACTCGTTGGCTCCATTGGTCGGTGACTCGGCGTAGTGGCAGGAGATATCCTCCCGTCATCGTGTCTGGGAGTTGAGAGCATTGAGCTCCCCATTTATAATTTGGGGTCACAGGACAGGAGTACTCCAGCATCCGTCCACTCGGTCACTCATCGGGAGCAATGACAGAGTGCACGTTGTCACAGCCCTACCCACTCGGTCTCACCATTTGTGTGTGAGATGACTGACTGGCGTCAGGGGTGACCAGGACGCATCATTAGCATCATATGCATTGATGCATTTATATTTTTATGATTGTGTTTGCTGCATTTTGGTTGGATACATACTTTTGACCTGCATACAGGATTATTTACACTTTTGGTTTGACGACCCTTTTGTCTGGATAGGAGTTCCTGGTGAGTACAGCTTCCTCAGTTACCTTTCAGTTTTGCGTATTCCCTATATATGATTAGGAAGCTGTATTCCATGTTTGTTGCTGTTAGATATATCTTACTACTCATGTCCATTGGTATTCGCTGAGTTGTTGAACTCACCCCCGTTGATACTATCTTTTTCAGGTACCAGGTTTGGTTTTGGTGTCGCTTGGAGTATCCTGTCTGCTGGTCCCCACGTCACATCAGAGGACTTATCGATTTCACGTATGTTTTGTTTGTTTATGTATCAGTTTGTTTAGCTCTGTACTCCGGTTTTATTTTTGGAGTGTTGATGTCGTTATGTGGTATTTTGTATTTGTTGTTGGTTGTGTAAGCCTAGCCGGCTAGCAGTTTTGTGTTTTGGTTTTGGTACAGCCGTGTAACGACCCGCCTTCTACTGAATAAGCTGTAAGGCGAATCGCTACAATACTGCTGTACTGACTGTGCGGAAAACCGAGCTAATTTAAATTTTCACTAACTGACTCTGTTAATCTGACAACTGATACACCCATACTGTTATAAGGAAGGATTCAGGACCCTTTCCGGTTGGTATACATTTGCTAATGAGGATACTTGACCCCCCCATCTGAGCTAGGAACTCAAAATTTACTTCTCTGCTAGCTGCTGATCGATCCACGGATCGATCAAACTTACTGCGATTCTGTGCCTGGCTGGATCGGTCTGCGGACCGATCCAAGTATGTCTGGATCGGTCGGCTGACCGATCCAGGCACCTGGGAAACTCCTCCGAGGCTACTGTGTTGAGCTGGATCGGTCGGCTGACCGATCCAGGCACCTGGAGATCTTCTCCAAGGCTACTGTGTTGAGCTGGATCGGTCTGCTGACCGATCCAGGCACCTGGAGATCTCATCCGAGGCTACTGTGTTGAGCTGGATCGGTCGGCTGACCGATCCAGGAGGATACAGTAGCGTACCGTATCTCGCTGGATCGGTCGGCTGACCGATCCAGTGGAACAGCCCAGACCCTGATCGGTCTGGAGACCGATCAGTGTCTGATTTCACTCGGGAGTTCTGATTTCAGCACTCTGACGTGCCAAAACCCCACATAACATCTATCTAATGCATCATAAACTATTCTAACAACATGTAGTAACATTCTAATAACATAAACCAAAAGCACGATTCGTTAGCTTGTTAAACATGGAAATACTAAAGGTTCTATGCTGAATTGAAATTTGCTAATGAGTTCTAAAGCATAAATAAAGCTTGTTAGAGCCCTGAGATCTTTCATTCCAGTTCCACACACACACCATTTCCGCATTGACCTCCAGCCTCCACTGCTAGTCTATCTTCCTTTTACCTGCATCTGCAGTATAAGAAAAATAGTATCTGTAAGCTTAAAGCTTAGTAAGAAACCATTTACCTCACTAAATCATGCATACGATGCAAATATGATTTTAAATCATGTTGTTTGAAAACATACTGAACATGCAAGCATGACATGGCATATCAAACAAAGCATAAACTGCAACTGAAACATGGCATAACATATCAACTGAGCCTGAAACTGAACTAGTCATGCATATGTCTAAATCTGTACATGAACTCCAATCATGTAAACTGGACCTGAATTGAACTGAAAGCTAAATTAGTGTTCTCATCACTGGTTTCAAGTTTGAAAACTATACATATAATAGATGAAAATACTAAACATGCTGCTGGGGCCCTGGCAACTGTGCTTACTGTGCGCGCATCCCTACGAGACCCGGGATTGTACCTAGGGACGACTGTGGGAGTCCAGCCCATGGATATCTGATCCAAGCACGATGCCAACTGAATAAAAGTAAAATACTGAATACTATTTCATTTTGCTGTTCTAGGTTATCTGAACCTAGAGCTAGGTTATCTGAACCTAGAGGCTACTGTGGGAGCCCACCCAATGGATATCTGATCCATATAGCTGTAATAACTGATAATAAACTGGGTAAAATGTTTCTAATACATTTTACATATTGTTAGGACGCTCATTGGTGCATCCTTCTGAACTGAGCATTTTACCGAATGCTTAGTGTGCACTAAAAGCACACCCTATAACTGAGAACTGTAAAACTATTGAACTAACGCTAAAACTAACAAGCGAGAGCAATTATACTGCAGGTGAGGGGTTTCTTACCTCAATCGCAAGGTTTTCTTACGATTCTATCCGCTAGGTCTTCCGGAAAACTGCTCCTCTCGACGATCCGTTCACGTCTTCGCGTTCCTCTCGCGGAGATGGACCGTCTTCGTATTGGAGTCGCTGCCGGAAGGTGCACCTATGGCCCTAGGAGAGAAGCCCTAGGTTGGCTTCTGCTTGGGTGCGCCGAGAGAAGGAGAGGAAGAGAGGTGCGGCGTTTTTGGGTTTCGGGTGAGGAAAACTACGGTGAGAAAATAGTCTAAAACTTCTCACTTAAATCCTTGTTTAGATTTACTAATTAATTCACCCAAAATCAATTATAAATATAATTGATTCCCTCTTCTTTCAGCACGGCCCTGCTGGGTTCACTGGTTTCTAACATTATCCGCAAACCGAAGGTCTCGGGTTCAATTCCCGATTAGGCCGTTTTACGATTCTATTTATTTTTGCTACTTCCGCTACTCGGAAAATTCCGGAAAAATATCTAATAATTCCAGAAAAATCGTACCATAATTCTAATATAGTTTTGAGAATTTTCGGGCGTTACAAGCCGAGTGGGCTGCTTTATCTTTAACTGCGTGGTTGTGTCAGCCAGAGGCTGAATTTGATATTAACTGCGTGGTGTTTGTTTTCTTTTATTGTTATTATTCCAGCCGTATGTGGCTGAGGTATATAGTGCTTGTAGAAAAGTTTCAGATTGTCCGCCGTACAGGGGAGATGCTGCCGAAATTTCTTCGGACAGAGACTCCTCCGGGGCGTGACAGAAATAGATCACAACACCATCAACAAAGACAATGGAAACCGATCCAAACATCCTGGGAATACCAAAATCATTGAGTCCATGATAACATCTAAGGCTCCGCAAGCCTTACTGGTAAAACCAAAACACATAATGTCCGTATCACAACATTCCTAACCATAAGATCCTCGACAATAAACAGATCTGATCACTAACGATATAAATCACCAAGCATAGATCCTCCAGTGTGAGAGCAACGCTCCATCACAGAAAATACCACATATGTGGGAGCAACGCTCTACCACAAGAAATCCTCAATATGTAGGAGTAACACTCCACTACAAATAATCTATAACATGTATCTGCAATAGATATGGGAGCAATGCTCCGCTACCAGCAATCCGAAATATGTATATGTGAGAACTCCGCTCCACCACAACCGATCCATAAGTGTCCAAGGCACCTAACTATCCAACTAGAGGCTGCACGAGATCACTCTACCACAGATCACTGTGGGTAGCCTAGGGTATAACCACTCAGTAAGCAAATCAAATCCATAGTCAACTCTATCATCCTCCAAGTGGGTAAAACAACCAATATCATAATGTAGACATTTTACATTCTACTTTAAACATAGGTAGAATCATCATGATGCTACCAACCATACATCTGACACACGTGCACACACAACATATGTATGATCGACATAGTCCTCCAATTAGTACACACCAAAAATACTCACATCATAGGTATAATTCACCATGATACCTCCAAAAATGTATACCGAACCCGTGTGCACATATCATGACACAGATTTAAATCAATAAGATACCTCCAACATGTCAATCAGGCACGTACAGCTAACTAAATAGTTATAATCCACAAGGAACCTACAATAACCACATCAAGATGGGAATACTCACACTATCTGCAAATGAACTATCCATCATAGAATTCCTTCAACTCATAACAATCATATCTACACACCACATAAATATGCATAATCAACATATTTTAAATCCAATTTACTCCACAAACCCTACGCCACCTTCTAAGTTATCCTACAAGGTACATACAGTCTAAATTTAAGGTACCCACGGAATAGGATAAATCAATCCTCTAAAGACTGACCAAAATCAACAATGATATACGATCAACTCAGTCTTTTCCACGTCAGTACAAAACATGTACTCAAATGTGCTCTAGATACCAAACTAAGCACAAACAACCCAAAGATCAGCATCTCCATAAAATAGGGTATGATGGTCCTCTACTGATCGGTCCAACAAAACTAAATCGGCCATCTACCAACTGATCAAGATTACATTAATCCCCTTCAAGCAACTATGGTAAATCAAACTTCTACTGACCGATCTCACAAGAGTAGATCAATTATCTACTAATGAAATTAACTAAGATAACATGGTATACTACTGGCTAGGTCAACATAAAGATATAAATACTATCCACTACCCAACTATTAAAAGCAGAGGCTGGTATGTGCCTCAATCTGCTAACCAACTAGTAATAACATAAGCTAAAATCTACTACTGGTGTATGATATGATAATCACCAGAAACTGTAACCCTTAATCTCTATCAAGGTCGATCATCATCAGGGTTTTACCTAATACATAAAATATCTACTATCTTAAACTAGACAGGTACTAGTAAAGAGTGCTAATACATGTTATAAACTATAATAGTCAACGGTGCATATACTAACAAAAATGTAGGATAACAGTATACCAACATACCTCCTATAGCTTGGAGATGTCCTGCTGCTGCCAGGTCCCAAAACCCGAAAAGTCACATCGAGAAGACCAAAACACGAAATCCAAAACACGGGCTATAAAACACGTACCGTACTCTGATACCAAATAAATTGGTATCAGATAAATCTCGAAAATCCAAAACACATAGCAAGTATCGTATACCTGCTCTGATACCACTAAATTGTCACGCCCCGGAGGAGTCTCTATCCGAAGAAATTTTGGCAGCATCTCCCCTGTACGGCGGACAATCTGAAACTTTTCTACAAGCACTATATACCTCAGCCACATGCGGCTGGAATAATAACAATAAAAGAAAACAAACACCACGCAGTTAATATAAAATTCAGCCTCTGGCTGACACAACCACGCAGTTAAAAATAAAGCAGCCCACTCGGCTGTACCAAAACCAAAACACAAAACTGCTAGCCGGCTAGGCTTACACAACCAATAACAAATACAAAATACCACGTAACAACATCAACACTCCAAAAATAAAACCAGAGTACAGAGCTAAACAAACTGATACATAAAACAAACAAAACATACGTGAAACCGATAAGTCTTCTGATGTGACGTGGGGACCAGCAGACAGGATGCTCCAAGCGACACCATAAATAACCTGGTACCTAAAAAAGATAGTGTCAACGGGGGTGAGTTCAACAACTCAGCGAATACCAATGGACATGACTAGTAAGATATATCTAACAGCAACAAACATGGAATACAGCTTCCTAATCATATATAGGGAATATGCAAAACTGAAAGGTAACTGAGGAAGATGTACTCACCAGAAACTCCTATCCAGACAAAAGGGTCGTCAAACCGAAAGTGTCAATAATCCTGTATGCAGGTCATAAATATGCATCCAACCAAAATGCAGCAACCAAATGCAGCAAACACATACATAAGAATATAAATGCATCAATGCATATGATGCTAATGATGCGTCCTGGTCACCCCTGAAGCCAGTCAGTCATATCACACACAAATGGTGAGACCGAGTGGGTAGGGCTGTGACAACCGTGCATTCTGTCGTCACTACTCCTGATGAGTGACCGAGTGGACGGGATGCTGTCGGAGTACTCCTGTCCTGTGACCCCAAATCATAAATGGGGGAGCTCAATGCTCTCAACTCCCGGTACACGATGACGGGAGGTATCTCTGGCTACCACGAGTCACGACCAGCGGAGCCAAGCGAGTCCACCGTCTGCGGCTACTACTGCTACACTAAATGCCGTGAGCCAAACAGGCGATCCGGCTACCACTGGGTCATATGACCAGGAGCCAAGCAGTAACCGCCACACACACGATATACCACTAAACCATGAGTGGGGTGTGTGCAGTACATGTAATCGGCGATGGGCTCAACCATAGTGGAGCCGACAATCGACATGCAATCATGATGCATGTCACTATGCATAATAAAAACTGATCAACATAACCATATCCATATATACAAAATGGGTACTGTGTAAAAGCGATGGTCACATACCAAAATCTATAGTACATGGTCGATAGAATATCAAAAACCTATGTCCTGAACATAATAAGTATGGAATATCCTGATCAGCATAGAAAAATCCATATATACATAATATGGGTACCACAGTATCAGTAGGTCAATCCACGGATCTAGGGCATACAGGTCCTCTATGGTATAGCAACCTAGATCCTAAACATATCTCCTTCCATAACATATGTACCAACAATATGCACATATCAAGAATCAAGGTCTAGGTACACGAATCATATATGATATACAAATAGAGGTACACAAGCCAGTCACAGCATAAAACCTAAGTATCAGATAATCTTGATACACATGACTGAAACCAAAAGTCCAGAACCTAGTCCTAACCTCAGTAAAACATGGTATGTCACTTATTCTAGAAACTAAGATACTCATGGTAATACAGTACTCATGGCAATAAATCACATGATATAAGCACAGATGCGTCACAGGCATAAACCTAACATGCTATGGATATCAAACAGTGACATACCAAAGACAAACATGTTCATTGCTTGTAGTTATAAAATACTATGCATATCCAATGACAATATCATAAAAGATAAGTCAAGAGGTACCCGCCTCCTATCGGAAGGTCCAAATCCAATCAAATCCAATGTCGAGATGCTCTTCTCGCATCAAGATCCTGTAATACATGATATACAGATTTAGCTAATTACATATAAATTAATTAGCTAAATCATATCCCCGAGAAATTAACCTAAATCCAAAATCCAATTATATATGTATCAATTCATACCTAAAACAACATGTATCAAGAGCGTGCCAACTAAATTCATAAACTAAACCCTTACCTTACTGCTGCTGGACCAAGATGCTGCTTGAAAACAAAACTTACTGCTAGCAAAGATAAATTGCTGCTGTAAATCAAAAGATTGCTGCCCAAACAAACACATGTACCCAAGTTAACAATTCTTGCTAACACTTCTCATTTACCACAAAGATCAATTCCTACACTATACCTCAACCACAGTCGTTGTGGCTCTATAGCAAGGATCGTTGCTGCTGAAGTTTTACAGCTTTGCTGCTAAAATCCACCGCACAGATTCTGTCCAGAACAGGATCAAGAACAAAACAACACTTAGTTGGAAACGATTTACATTGTTCGGATCAAGAACAGAAGATGCAAAATCGACATTCCAAACTTACCTCAACCGGAACCTAAAACACAAAGGAAGGCTCGGCCGCACCTAACCTAGGCACGGCACAGTAAGGGGAGGAATGGTGCTCTTGCCGGGATGCTCTGCCGTGAGGAGGAAAGGAGGATCGGTCGCCGGCACAAAGAGAGCCAGAGAGGTGGCTCGTCGCCGACGGCAGAGGGGTCAGCGTCGCGGCAGAAAACCGGCGATAGGGCACAGGAAGTCGCTGTGAAGAAGGCTCGACTCTGATGAGAGGAGACCGGGGAATTAGGGCACAGTGTGGAGGAGGCCGACACAGAGGAGATCGGAGAGGGGCGGCGGCGCTAGGTCGAACCTAGTGGCCGGCGAGGTCTCGGGAGAAGGCGCCGCGAGGTTTTAGGGCAAGGGTCGGCTCGCGGTGTGCAACGGGGAGGAGTGGCGGTGGTGGCTCGCTGCTGCTCTCTAGGGCACAAGATCACTCGGCTGTGGAGAGGAAGAAACCGCCGGCGTCGGCGCCGGTTAGGGCAAAGAAGGAGAAGCACGCGTCAGCGTCGGGGAGAAGAAGGAAGGGGTGCGGGGGCTTTGGCTCGGTTTCGGCGACAACAAAACGAAAAAAAACAAAGAAAATAAAAAGGAATAAGATATATAAATAAAATCTTTTCCTCGCTTAAATCGGGTAGCCTAAACAGGCTTTTCTGGGCCCCGTTTTTATCCCCGTTAACTCGTTCGTACGAGCTCCGAAAAATTCCCGAAAATTTTCCAAAAATTCCGGAAAATTCCCTTATTAATATTCGCCTATTTTCGGTATTTTACATCTCGTCTCGCATTAGAGTCCTGTATCACCAATATAGATATACATTTTTATTTAGCTACAACTTAAATGAACAGCTAAATAAAAATCCTTAAGAACAACAAAATAAATTGGGTTCTTCATACGGTATGGTACATCATGTCAAACCCCCAAGACAATAGGTTTTGGATAACTATCCACAATAGTCCTCTTCACTACATCCACAAGCCAACTCAAACCTTATAGTTTCCACATTATTCAAAATTCTCAATTAAAACAACTCAAACCTCATTCAACAATTTAATTTATCTATTTGACCAAATCATCCCCAATAATAACCTCAAGCCAAGCAATTACAAACTGGAATCAATTCTCCAAACCAAAAGCCCCTTCAATATTCCTTACAAATCTCATCATAGTCAATCATTTAAGAATAACAAAATGATTGTCCCTAGTAATCACATTCACACTGTTACACTCTAAATAATCCTCCACAATAATTCATTTTGATCTAGCCTAGCTTATTAATAACATTTCTAATTTCCACACAAAAATCTATCATCTTTGATTAGCTCTGCAACCTCAATCACCTCTTTAGTGCAACACAAATTAATATCATTCTTACCAAACTAAATTCAAAGTCATCGAGATTAAATTGTTGCTCTTCAACATCATCCAGCATACCTACACCTCCAAACACAGATATTACAGATGCCACCCACAACAAAGCAACATGGAATAAAAGTCTACACTACCACACTCCAAAGAGATACTTTCCAAATCAAACAGTTCTCAATCGATCCTTAATCGACTGCTTCGAAACAAAAACAAAAACTGAAATTTATTACCAAGTCAACAGTCGGCAACAACGGCAGCTTCGAAAATGAGTCACAGCGGCCGTAAGGGAAGCAATACGCTTGGCAGATGACAACCAGTCGTGGATCCCCAGCGGTCGGCAGTGGCGCAGTGAAGACCATGCGGAACAAATCTAAGGCAGAGGAATTCGGCGGGCTAATCGGTGCTCGGAAGAGGAGAGGAAGGGCTCTGCTCAGTGATTGAAGGAAAGGCCTCGGATGGGCGGCAGGAGTCGACGCCAACTATAGCGACCGGAGCGACGCGAGAGGGCTACGGCGCGTCCTGATCTCCATGGCCGAGACAGGTCTAGGGCTCAAGGGAGTGGCCGGCGCTAGGGTAGAAGCTAGGAGTCGGCCCGAGGAGAGGAACGGAGACCCTCTGTTGGCTCTTGTCGGCCGGCGATGAGAAGCTCCACGTGTGGTTTGTTCCGGCAGAGGAAGAGAAGAAGAAAGATGCTTTGGCGTCGCGGAGGTTAGGGCACAAGCGGTTCGGCAGGGAAGAAGAGAAGAAGAAGAAGTGCGGCGCCGGTTAGGAGGAGACGACGTCAAGGGATTAGGGCACGCACAGATTCGGCAGGGAAAGAAAGAAATAAGAGTAAAAGAAAAATAAAATAAAAAGGAAAAGAAAAACAACTTTTCCTCACTTAAATGGGGTACCTTAAACAGGCTTTTCTGGGCCCCATTTTTGTCCCGGTTAACTCGTCTATAAGAGCTCCGAAAAATTCCCGAAAATTTTTTAAAAATTCCGGAAAATTCCCTTATCATTATTCGATATTTTTCTGGTATTTTACATAGGTATTTGTAGGCTCAATTTAGACTCAATTTCTACTTTTATTTGGGTTGTAATAAAGCCATAAGCTTACTAAGTAGTCTACATAGACCTTTACTAAATGAACTTTCTTTTGGCCTTTTAGGGGTTTTTTGTCACCTTTTTGGGGTGACGACCACACATGTGTCTTTAACATATTTTCAATCTAAAGCATGGTGAGGCTCTCACTTGTTGGTTATTTATTGAATTAGAACTTATCAAGGTATTTCCTTGTGGCGTTCGAAGACTTATCAACCTCCATCCCAAGGTTATGGCGTCTTCCATCTTCTATACCAAGGTTTATGCTTTTCTAAGCATTGGGTCGAGATTCTTTTCATCAATCTTATCGATTTAGTTCTTTATTTCTTTCTTCTTCCATTCGTTGTGGGTTCTTGAGATATTTTTCTCATTGGATTCACATCAAGTTACCTTTGGAAATAATGGTAAACTCAAGGTAATTGGGATAGGTAATATTCAACTCAAAACTGATTTCATTATTAAGAAAGTATTACTTGTTGAAAAACTTAATTACAACTTTCTTAGTATAAGTCAATTGTGTGATTCTGGATATAAGGTTAGATTTCTGTCCTCTGAATGTTTAATTAAGCACTTAAATAACCCTACTTTAAGCCTAAAAGCGTTTAGAAAGGATAATATCTATGTAATTAACCTAACCTCTTCTTCACTTATGTGTTACTTACCACAAAAAGAAGAAACCTGGTTATGACATAGAAGAATGCCACACACAAACTTTAGAAATCTAAGTAAATTAAATGGATTAGTTAGAGGCCTACCAAAGTTACCTAACTTAGACTCAACAATCTGTAATGCTTGTCAACAAGAAAAACAAACACAATCTATTCACAAATCAATTAATCAACTTCAAATAGATTCAATACTAGAATTGTTACACTTAGACCTATTTAATTCTGATGGGGTCAAATCAATAAATGGATGCCTATATTGTCTAGTAATAATATATGACTACTCTAGGTTCACTTGGGTGAAATTCTTAAAAAATAAAGATGAAACATTTGAAATCTTTACTAATTATTGCAAACAAGTTGAAAATGAAAAAGACTTAAAAATTAAAAGAATTAGAAATGACAATGGAGGTGAATTTAAAAATCATAATTTTGACCAATTTTGCCTTGAAAACAATTATCATCATGAATATTCATGTCCTAAAACACCTCAACAAAATGGAATAGTAGAAAGAAAGAACAGAGCCCTACTTGAAGCCTCTAAGACAATGCTAAATGAATAAAACCTACCAAAATACTTTTGGGTAGAAGCTGTTAGCACAACCTGCTATTTACAAAACCAAACCACAATAAATAAAATACATAATAAAACTTTATTTGAAATATATTATAACAAACAACCTAATATTGAATACTTTAAAGTATTTGGATGCCCAACCTACATACTAAATACAAAAGAATACTTAGGAAAATTTACATCAAAAATAGAAAATGGGATCTTTGTAGGATACTCATTAAACAATAGATGTTATAGAATATATAATAAAGTTACACTAAGAATTGAAGAAACCTCAAATGTAAAATTTGAAGAGTCCAACCAAAACTTAGAACAAACCCAAATTCAACCAACTAATTTTGTTCAAAGTAACACTAGTCAAGGGGGAGACAACGAAAATCTAAGTCAAGAAGAAGAAGATCAACCTCAAATGAATAAACCTACGAGAATCATAAGAGACAACTTAAATCATCCACTTGATCAAATAATTGGTGACCCAATCCTAAGAGTTCAAACTAGATCGTCTTTCAGAAACTTAAGTCAGATATCCCTAATCTCAAAAATTGAACCCAAAATAATAGATGAATCTTTACTTGACCCGAACTGGATCATAGCCATGAAAGAAGAATTAGCCCAATTTGTGAGAAATGAGATTTAGGACTTAGTACCACCACCTAAAAATAAAAAGATAATAGAAACAAAATGGGTATTCAGAAATAAATTAAGTGAAAATGGAGAGATTATTAGAAATAAGGCTAGACTAGTTGCTAAAGGGTTTAGTCAAGTAGAGGGACTTGGCTATGATGAAACATATGCCCCAGTAGTCAGACTAGAGTCCATTAGAATACTACTTATCTATGCAGCCCATAAGAGATTTAAACTTTATCAAATGGATGTAAAATCTACCTTTTTAAATGGGCTAATAAAAGAAGAAGTTTATGTAGGTCAGCCACCTGGGTTTGAGAGTTTAGATCATCCTGACCATGTATTTAAACTTAAGAAAGCCTTATATGGTTTTAAACAAGCACCTAGGGCATGATATGAAAGGTTAATCTCTTACCTAATTTCCAAAGGGTTCAATCAAGGACAAATTGACCCAACTCTATTTGTCAAATCAATCAACCAAGATATTTTTATAGCTCAAGTATATGTAGATAATATAATCTTTGGGAACCAATTCAAAATTTTACAAGAATTTATAACCCTAATGGAACAAGAATTTGAAATGAGCCTACTAGGCAAACTAACTTACTTTTTAGGGTTACAAATTAAACAAACAAATGAAGGTAATTACATTTATCAATAAAAATATATTAAGGAATTACTTAAAAAATTTGGAATGGAAAACACTAAAGAAATAAAGACACCTATGACAACTAACACAACCTTAGATGATGACCCAAATGGAAAATCAGTTGACCTAAAATACTATAGAAGTGTCATAGGTAGCCTTCTATACTTAACTATAAGTCGACCTGATATTTTATTTGCAGTTAGTATGTGTGCTAGATACCAAACCTGTGCTAAAGAATCACATTGGACTAACGTCAAAAGAATTTTTAGATATCTCAAAGGGACTTCAAATGTAGGAATCTGGTATCCTAGAACACCTAATTTTGAACTCATAGGCTATTTTGACTCAAACTATGTTGGCTGTAATGGACCGTAAAAGTACAAGTGGTGGGTGTCAGTTACTTGGCCCATCACTTGTCAGTTGGTTTAGTAGGAAGCAACACTGTGTTGCCTTATCTACTATTGAGGAAAAATACATAGCTATAGAAGAATGTGTTGCCCAATTATTATGGATGATGCACACTTTAAAAGACTTCAACTTAAACTTTACAAATACAAAAGTACTAATTGATAATGTTAGTTCAATTAATTTAACCAAAAATCCTGTGCATCATTTAAGAACTAAACACATCAAAATTAGACATCACTTTATTAGGGATCATGTCACTAAAGGCGACATTAAACTCAAATACATTGAGTCCAAGTCAAATCTAGCTGACATATTCACTAAACCCCTCCTTGAAAGTGAATTTAGTAACTTGCGTCAACAATTAGGAATATGCCTAATAGACTAAAACTATTACATTCAAAATTATTTTCAAAACTATTCTTTAAACTTCTAGGATAAATTTCTTTATTTATTTTTCTCAAAACTTCCCTTATTTTTATAATTTTGAAAATTACTTTAGCCTTAGTCTAGATCAAACCCTTAGAAAGAATGTTCCTATAGATATAGGACTTGGAGCATACTAGGGCTACCTTGTTTGTGTATTGCTAAACTTAGAAAGGAGTGAGATGCATAGGCAAATTGCCTGGACTTAAGATGCGGATATCAGTGCATCAATATAAGTCTAGGTGTTAAAAATCAAACCAATAGTAATCGGATTAAGTTTTTCAACTAAGTTAAATACTAACTGGATAAATTATCTTAACCTGACTAACAAAGTGAAAACTGCTATCTTCTGATAGTTAGTAAGTGACAAATGGTTAGACAGTTAAGGACACTTTTTAGTTGATTATTTTGAAATAATGTCAGGTTTAGGGGGGGGATTGATAACTTTAAATATATTTTTAAGAGTTTTCAAAGCTGTAAGCTTTTAGCCTTACAAATTTTAAAAGTGTTTTAAAAAGATAACTTTTAAAAATCAGTTTGACAACTCTTTAAGTTTTGAAATATTGCTTTAAAAGATATTTTTGAAAGCAACTTGTCACAGTTTTCAAAAAGTTTAAAAATCTTACTTCAGTTTTACCATTTTATTCGTCCTTTATATCTTTTTCAAAAATTCCATTTCTTGAAAAAGGTTTTCAAATTTTTTCCTACCTATTTTTCAAAATATTTAAAAAATAATAATTTTGAATTTTCTAATCTTTAAAGTTATTTTTGTAAAGTTTAGAATTATCAAATTTTTGTATCTTTTGGAAATCTTATTTTTTGAAAACTTAGTAGATTTTGAAAATAATTTCAAAATCACCTTATTTTTAGAAATCTTGACATAAAATTTTTGCTTTTGAAAATCACCTTATAAGTTGTCTTTAAAAATTAGAGTCCCAAGTTATCTAGAAAGCCAAAACAAAATAAATGCATGCACAATTAAAGTCCCAAGTTGCATGCTTCATTAAACAATCTAAAATACTTAAGTCTTCATGCATGAACGAATTCCCATGCTTTGCATGCTTATTAGCGTTCTTCCGTTAAGCGCGGCCAATCATGGATGGTTATGCCCGATTACGTGGATTAGGCCACGACTAGCAGTTGCGATTATCTTGGTTTCTTCTTGCTCATAGTCCTCCCAATGTTTTTTGATTAGCCCATTTAGTGCTTCCTTGAAACGCTTTGCCCGTAGTATTGTAATTGGGTCTTCCAGAAGTGATAACTGATCTCTCTCCTATCATCAGCCCTTGGGCATACATCATTCTCCCCTTCTTGAAAAGGATTTGTCCTCAAATCATCACCTGGTAGTTCAAGTTTGTAGGCATTATCATTGATGCGCTCTAATACTTGAAATGGGCCATCCCCTCGAGGTAGAAGTTTAGAACGACGTTTGTCCGGAAATCGCTCCTTTCGGAGGTGCAACCAAACCCATTCTCCTAGTTCAAACACAATTTTCTTGCGCCCCTTGTTAGCTTGTTGCATGTATTGCAGAGTTCTTTTTTCAATATTCAGTCGTGTTTGTTCATGAATCTTCTTTACGAATTCGGCCTTCTGTTACCATCTAAGTTTATATGCTCACTTACAGCTAAAGGAATCAAATCTAATGGTGACAAGGGATTGAAACCATAAACAATTTCAAATGGAGAAAATTTAGTCGCAGAATGTATGCTCCTATTGTAAGCAAATTCAACATGAGGTAGACAATCTTCCCATATTCTCAAATTCTTGTTAATGACCGCACGAAGTAAAAAGGACAAGGTTCGATTGACCACTTCAGTTTGTCCATCAGTTTGGGGGTGACAAGTAGTATGATGGAATAAATGAAAGAGAACAAGTTGTGCAACAAGCTAGTGATATGGGTCATGCTCAATCCACTCTAGATATTAATGATGATCCATTATGCATCAATGGAGGACCAATTACAAGGGCTAGGGCTAAAAAGATGAAGGAAGCACTTAATGTGCTAATTGAAGATGTGAAGGCCAAAGCTACTATTGAAGAAGGTTTGACCAAGAGCAAGTCATCCGGCTTAGTCAACCTAATTTGAGCCTTATATGAGCTAAATTAGTATTTAAGTTTCATATCTATGTAGTATGGATATGTTGGCTCAATTTGGACTCATTTTTACCTTTATTTGGGTTGTAATAATGCCATATGCTTAAAATGGCTAAGTAGTCTATATGGGCCTTTACTAAATGGGCTTTTCTTTTGGCCTTTTAGGGTTTTTTGGTCACCTTATAGCTATAAATAAAGGGGGTGACGGCCACACATGTATCTTTGATATATTTTTCAATCTAAAACACGGTGAGGCTCTCGTTTGTTGGTTCTTCATTGAACTTGAACTTATCAAGGCGTCTCCTTGTGGCGTTCGAAGACTTATCAACTTCAATCCCAAGGTTGTGGCGTCTTCCATCTTCTATACCAAGGTTCGTGCTTTTCTAAGCATTGGGTCGAGGTTTCTTTTCATCCATCTTATCGACTTAGACCTTCCTTCTTTCTGTTTTCAATTCGTTGTGGGTTCTTGAGATATCTCTCTCGTTGGGTTCACATCATTTGGTATCAGAGCCAAGTTTTTCTAAATCGATTTGGTTATCCTTTTCACTTTGTGCTTGAAACTTTGTCAATTTGTTCAAAATTATTTGCTTATCATTAACATCTCAATCCTAGTGAGTTTTATTCGTCTTGGTGCTAGCAAATTATTTTCGGTAAAAAAAAAAAAGAGTTGACATTTAAAAAAAAAATTATAAAAAAAAAAACGCCGGAATTAAAAAAAAAAAATTATTTTTTTCGGCAAAAAAAAGGGGGCCGAAATTCAAAAAAAAAAATAAAAAAAGTTGAGTGTAGGGAATTGTTATTTCTATACTAGTACTTTCCAATTCTACATTTCTTTTAAAGTTTTGCCTATTATATTTACACTTTCCAATTCCGCATTTTTCTTTAATAATTTGCCTAGTATATTTGCACCTTCCAATTCCGCAATTTCTTTAAAGTTTTGCCTAATATACTTGCACTTTCCTATTCCGCATTTCCTTTAAAGTTTTGCCTAATATACTTGCACTTTCCTATTCCGCATTTCTTTTAAAGTTTTGCCTAGATTTAATTCTACACCTGCCTAAATTAAGTTCTGGCAAGATCCTTTTGTTCTTATTTCAAATATCTTTATCGCTTAGTCCCGCATTCGCATAAGTTTTGCCTAGATTCAATTCTAGCAAATTTCCTTTCTGAACTTAATTTAATTTTTCAATTCTGCAATTTGCATTCTTCTATCATTTCCCTAAACCCTAAACCCTAAATCCTATACCTTTGGGATTTTCAATCAGTCAACGATCGTTTACAAGGAATTGCCACAATTCTAAGTTCCTTAAAGAGCTAACATTAGCGAGTTGAGTGATTGAGTGACAACAGATTGCATTAATGGCGACAAGTGGAGAAGAAGCAAGACCTAGAGAAACACTTGAACAATGTGCCTTGAGACAACACTTGGAACGCATGGAAATCAGATTCAATCAAATCCTCGACAGATTGGAGAGACAAGATGCTGTAATTACTGAATTGCAAAATAGCCAAGCTGGTAGAGTTCCCACACGAATTTCAAGGCAATATAACCGTGAAGACAACAACGATGATGATGATGGCATTTCTGAGGACATTGATGATAGAGTTTCTAGTGGCAGATCTGGTGGCATCAGAATTGGTGGTAGAAGGGGAAGGATGACTGATTATGTTGATAGAAACTTGGGAAATATCAAATTGAAGATTCCTTCTTTTCAAGGCAAAAGTGATCCAGACGCATATTTGGAGTGGGAAAAGAAAGTGGAATTAGTATTTGATTGTCACAACTACTCTGAAGAGAAGAAGGTAAAACTTGCTGCTGTCGAATTTATTGATTATGCTATTATTTGGTGGGATCAAGTTATTCTAAGCAGGAGAAGAAACAACGAGAGACCCGTTGGCACTTGGGAAGAGATGAAATCAATTATGAGGAAGAGATTCATTCCATCACATTACTTTCGAGATTTGTACCAACGGCTACAAAGTCTAACCCAAGGATCCAAGACCGTGGAGGAATACCACAAAGAGATGGAGATTGCCATGATTCGAGCCAATGTGGAGGAGGACCGAGAAGCAACCATGGCAAGATTTTACAAGGTTTGAATTCAGAAATTGCAAATATAGTAGAGTTGCAACATTATGTGGAGCTTGAAGATATGGTGCATATGTCCATGAAAGTTGAAAGGCAACTCAAAAGGAAGGGTTCAATCAAACATGGTCAAAGTTCTAATTCATCCACTTGGAAATCTAGTTGGAACAAAAGAGATGATAAAGTTGCATCAAAGAGTAAGACCGAGTTTTTGAAGAATAAAGATGCTGATTCTCCATTGATTAAAGGTAAAGAACCTATCCAATCTTCAAGAAATAGAGATATTAAATGCTTTAAGTGTTTGGGAAGAGGACATATCGCTTCACAATGTCCAAACAAAAGAAGTATGCTTTTGAAAGAAAATGGTGATATTGAAACTGAGAGTGAATCTGAAGATGATAATGCCTTGCCAGCATTGATGGAAAGTGATGTAGAAGAGTATGCCGTTGAAGGTGAAGCCCTTGTCACTAGGCGTGCTCTAAATGTGCAAGTGAAGGAAGAAGATGAAGAACAACGAGACAACATATTTCATACCCGTTGCCACATCAAAGACAAGGTATGTAGTATGATTATAGATGGAGGAAGTTGCACTAATGTTGCTAGTACTATCTTGGTTGAGAAATTATGCTTACCAACCACTAAACATCCTAGACCTTATAAACTACAATGGTTGAATGATTGCAGGGAGGTTAAGGTCACTAAGCAAGTATTGTTTTCATTATCCATTGGTAGGTATCATGATGATGTTCTTTGTGATGTAGTACCAATGCATGCAAGTCATTTGCTTTTAGGTAGACCATGGCAATTTGATAGGAGGGTCATACACGATGAGTTCACAAATAAATATTCTTTTAAGATGCATGGTAAACTTGTAACTCTTGTACCATTAACTCCTAAGCAAGTATATGAAGATCAATTGAGGATAAAAAATGAGAGTGAAAAAAGAAAAGATTGTGAGAGGAAAAAAAATGGAAAAGAAAAGGAGTGTGAAAAAAGAAAAAGTGAGGATGAGAGGAGTGAAAAAAAAATGATGAAAAAGAAACAAAAAATCTAGAGAGTAAAAAAGGGAGCTTTTATGCAAAAGAAAGAGAGGTTAAGAGAGCTTTTTATTCTCAACAGCCGATGATTATACTTTTGTATAAGGAGGCTTATTTCAACACTAACAATCTTAACCCTTCTTTGCCTAGTGTTGTTAAATCTCTTTTGCAGGAATTTGATGATGTCTTTCCTGAAGAAGTTCCTGATGGATTGCCACCACTTAGGGGAATAGAGCACCAAATTGACTTCATCCCAGGAGCAGCTATCCCTAATCGACCAGCCTATAGGAGCAATCCTATGGAGATGAAGGAGCTTCAAAAGCAAGTTGAAGAATTGATGAGAAAAGGGTACGTCCGAGAAAGTTTGAGTCCTTGTTCAGTTCCTGTTTTGCTTGTGCCTAAGAAGGATGGAACTTGGAGGATGTGCGTTGATTGTAGGGCTATCAACAAGATTACGGTAAAGTATCGTCATCCTATTCCTAGATTAGATGATATGCTAGATGAACTACATGGTTCTTGCATTTTCTCTAAAATTGATTTGAAGTCTGGCTATCATCAAATTCGCATGCGTGAGGGAGATGAATGGAAAACTGCTTTTAAGACTAGGTACGGTTTGTATGAATGGTTAGTCATGCCGTTTGGCCTAACTAACGCACCTAGTACTTTCATGAGATTAATGAACCATATTTTACGTGCTTATATTGGGAACTTTGTTGTAGTATATTTTGATGACATCTTGATTTATAGTAAAAATTTAGATGAACATCTTAATCATTTACAAAAAGTTCTACTTGTTTTGAGAAATGAAAAATTGTATGCTAACCTTCAAAAATGTTCTTTTTGCACTAATCAGATAGAGTTTCTTGGTTATATTGTTAGTGCTAAGGGAATAGCGGTTGATGAAGAAAAGGTTAAGGCAATACGTGAATGGACAACACCAAAAACGATAACTGAGGTACCTAGCTTTCATGGGTTGGCAAGTTTCTACAGAAGGTTTGTTAAAAATTTTAGTTCTATAGCTGCACCCTTGACTGAAGTTGTTAAAAAGAATGTTGGGTTTTGTTGGGATAGTGAACAAGTTTCAGCTTTCAATTTACTTAAGGAGAAGCTAAGTTCAGCACCATTACTTGCATTACCTAACTTTGCTAAAACTTTTGAAATTGAGTGTGATGCATCAGGAATAGGTATTGAAGCTGTGCTAATACTAGAAGGTCGACCCCTTGCTTATTTTAGTGAGAAACTCAGCGGAGCAGCTTTGAACTATCCAACTTATGACAAGGAGATGTATGCATTGGTGAGGGCTTTAGAGACTTGGAAGCATTTGAAGAGTTTGTTATTCACACTGATCATGAATTGTTGAAGCATTTGAAGAGCCAAAGTAAGTTGAATAGACGTCATGCAAAATGGGTAGAATTCATTGAATCTTTCCCTTATGTGATCAAGTATAAACAAGGTATGGAAAACATTGTTGCTGATGCTTTGTCTCGAAGGTATACCTTGATCTCTACTTTAAACACTAAATTGTTAAGATTTGAATACATTAAAGATTTATATTCTAATGATTCTGACTTTGGAAATGTGTTTGAAGTTTGTGAACATACTGCATTTGGGAAGTTTTATAGACATGGGGGGTTTCTTTTTAGAGTGAATAGGTTGTGTGTGCCTAATTGTTCATTAAGGGAATTATTAATCCAAGAATCTCATGGTGGGGGACTAATGGAACATTTTGGAGTTAAAAAAACTCTAGAAGTGTTGGTAGAGCATTTCTTTTGGCCACAAATGAAACGGGATGTAGTTAAATTTTGTGAGAAGTGTATTACATGTAGGCAAGCGAAATCTAGATCTTTACCTCATGGACTGTATACACCTTTACCAATTCCTAGTGAACCTTGGGTTGATATTTCCATGGATTTTGTTTTAGGACTACCAAGGTCTAAACGAGGTATGGATTCTATTTTTGTGGTTGTGGACAGATTTTCTAAAATGGCTCATTTTATTCCTTGTAGGAAAACAGATGATGCTAACCATATTGCTGATCTATTTTTTAGGGAGATCGTGCGACTTCATGGAGTACCGAGGAGAATAGTTTCTAAGCTACTTTTGGAAGACATTGTGGGGAAAGTTAGGAACAAAGCTTTTGTTTTCCACAACTTGTCATCCACAAACAGATGGACAAACTGAGGTAGTAAATCGAACTTTATCTACTTTGTTGAGAGCTATCATTCAAAAGAATTTAAAAGGTTGGGAAGATTGTTTACCACATGTTGAATTTGCTTATAATAGATCTATGCATTCTACTACTAATTTTTCTCCTTTTGAAGTGGTATATGGGTTCAAACCTTTAATTCCTTTAGATTTATCGCCTTTGCCTATCTCTGAGCGTGCCAGTTTAGATGGTACCAGAAAAGCTGAGTTTGTGAGGCAACTGCATGAGAAAGTTCGATTGCAAATTGAAAAGAGGACTGAACAATATGCTGCGCAAGCCAACAAGGGACGAAAGAAAGTGATCTTTGAACCCGGAGATTGGGTTTGGGTTCATATGAGGAAGGAAAGATTTCCAGCTAAACGTCGTACTAAGTTGCATCCACGAGGAGATGGTCCATTTCAAGTCATTGCTCGAATCAATGATAATGCATACAAGCTTGACTTACCAAGTGAGTATAATGTGAGTGCTACATTTAATGTTTATGATCTTTCTCCTTTTGATGTAGGTGATCAAGATTCGAGGACGAATCCTTTTGAGGAGAGGGGGAATGATGGAATAAATGAAAGAGAACAAGTTGCGCAATAAGCTAGTGATATGGGTCATGCTCAATCCACTCCAGATATTAATGATGATCCAATATGCATCAATGGAGGACCAATTACAAGGGCTAGGGCTAAAAAGATGAAGGAAGCACTTAATGTGCTAATTGAAGATGTGAAGGCCAAAGCTACTATTGAAAAAGGTTTGACCAAGAGCAAGTCATCCGGCTTAGTCAACCTAATTCGAGCCTTAGATGAGCTAAATTAGTATTTAAGTTTCATATCTATGTAGTATGGATATGTTGGCTCAATTTGGACTCATTTTTACCTTTATTTGGGTTGTAATAATGTCATATGCTTAAAATGGCTAAGTAGTCTATATGGGCCTTTACTAAATGGGCTTTCTTTTGGCCTTTTAGGATTTTTTAGTCACCTTATAGCTATAAATAAAGGGGGTGACGGCCACACATGTATCTTTGATATATTTTTCAATCTAAAACACGGTGAGGCTCTCGCTTGTTGGTTCTTCATTGAACTTGAACTTATCAAGGCATCTCCTTGTGGCGTTCGAAGACTTATCAACCTCAATCCCAAGGTTGTGGCGTCTTCCATCTTCTATATCAAGGTTCGTGCTTTTCTAAGCATTGGGTCGAGGTTTCTTTTCATCCATCTTATCGACTTAGACCTTCCTTCTTTCTGTTTTCAATTCGTTGTGGGTTCTTGAGATATCTCTCTCGTTGGGTTCACATCATAGTAGAGAACAACAATTTAATTCCTAATTTCCTCCACAAAGTCTTCCAAAAATAACTAAAAAATTTTGCATCTCTATCAGAGAGAATGGTCCTAGGCATGCCATGCAACCTAATAACCTCTTTAAAGAACAATTCAGCTATATGCGATGCATCATCGGTTTTATGGCATGGAATGAAATGCGCCATTTTAGAGAATCTGTCTACCACAACAAAAATTGAATCTCTCCCTCTCTTGGTCCGGGGTAATCCCAAAACAAAGTCCATTGAAATATCAGTCCAAGGTTCACTAAGTATAGGCAAAGGAGTATACAAGCCATGGGGTTTCAATTTAGATTTAGCTTGTTTGCAAGTGATACACTTCTTACAAATTCTTTCCACGTCGCATTTCATATGAGGCCAAAAGAAATGATCCTGTAAAACCCCTAAAGTCTTAGTAAAGCCGAAATGACCCATCAATCCACCACCATGGGCTTCCCTAGTGAATAATTCACGTAACGAACACATAGGCACACACAATCTATTTTCACGAAATAAAAACTCATCATGCCTATAGAACTTACCAACCTTATCGCATGCTTTGAACACCTCAGAAAAATCAGTATCGTTAGTATATAAATCCTTGATATATTCAAATCCAAGTAACTTCGTATCTAAAGTGGACAGTAAAGCAGACCTTCGAGATAGTGCATCAGCTGCCACGCCCCAGAGGAGTCCCTGTCCGAAGAAATTTCGGCAGCATCTCCCCTGTACGGCGGACAATCTGAAACTTCTACATAACCCATATACCTCAGCCACAGGCGGCTGGAATAATAACAATAAATACAAACAATCACCACGCAGTTTATATAGATATTCAGCCTCTGGCTGTCACAACCACGCAGTTAATAGTAATCATAATACTACTCTGACTCGAAATCCACCCTACTCCACTACACTCGTAAAACTCAAATCCGACGAAACTCACCTCTTCTGCCGTCCAGGCAAGCATGTAGTAAAAACATATCGAATAGAACATCCATCAATATCAAAAGAAAACATACGATGTCCAAGTATCCAAATAACCAAGTACACACATAAGAAAATAAAAACCTAACCAAATGGTAAATAAATCCTCGAGGTCTGCAGGGATCTAGCACTACGTGCAGTGAGGACTAGCGACTGGAACTCCCTCCGGACAGCATCAACCTGAAAATAACAACAATGGAGGCGGGGTGAGTCCAACACTCAGCAGGTACAATTGATATACAAAGTAGGGAAACAACACCTAGCACTAATCATGCGTACAGTCTCCTGATAAGAAAGATAAAAATGCATCTGAAGTAAACAGGAGAATACTGTACTAACCAGGTCCTGAGTATAAGGTCAAACAGTCCGAGGGATAAGGAAATCCTGTATGCATGTCAAACATAGGTATCCAAACAATATGCAGCATATAAATGCAGCAAACACAAGCACAAGCAATAAATGCATCATGCATATGATGCCAATGATGCGTCCTGGTCACCCCTGACACCAGTCGATCATCTCACACAATAGTGAAGCCGAGTGGGTAGGGCTGTGACAACCGTGCACTCTGTCGTCACTACTCCTGATGAGTGACCGAGTGGACGGGATGCTGTCGGAGTACACCTATCCTCCTACCCCAAATCATAAATGGGGGAGCGCAATGCTCTCAACTCCCGGTACACGATGACGGGGAGGAATCCCTGCCGGATAACACGTTGTGTCACACTACCCATGAGCGGACCAACGGTGCCTAACAGAGTCCCTGCTGCAACACACTCTGCCTGAATCGACCACTAACCCATGAGTGGTGGTGTGTGCAGATCCATGTAACTGGCGATGTGCTCAACAATAATGGAGCGGACTATCGCACAGCATGCAATCATGCAAATGGTGCATGGCAATAACCATAAAAACATCCTGACCTAATCCATATATATAGAAAAGTGCACCCTAGGTCAACGGATCATATCGAATCAAAGGTACACAGAAGGTATAAAAACCTAGGTCCTGAACATGGTGAAGCATGGTATATCACTACCCCCTATAAGCATGTATAAACAAATAAAGTATACATGGGATGCAAATCAAACAATCAATCAATCATGTATCAGATAATGGGTAGTGATTAACCGAAAGAAATAAAGGACATAATTAATGCAACTTGTTAAATTCACTACTATGTATATCAAATGACATAAGTCAAAAGTACCCGCCTCCGAAAATAGAAAGGATCGTATCCGGTCAAATTCCGACGCCGAGATACCCGTCTCGCGTCAAGGTCCTGTGTCACCAATATAAACATAATGTATTTAGCTAACTCAAATGTATAGCTAAATAAAATCCTTAAGGCTAAATTAGGCAAAACCCAAATCCACTCAAGCCACATATCACGATTAAATAGAATTAGGGCACCCTAACAAGTCCACAACTAGAATGAAATCTAGTACATATACAAACTTACCTCTACAACTTGTCCAAATCTGGTTGGAAACGTTGCTACTGTAAATCAACAGTCGGAGCAAGATTAAATTGCCAATCTCCCAAACCGATAAACCTAAATCACAATTCCAACACCTTCATTAATCAAATTAAACCCAAACTCAGTAAAAATTATACCACCTACACCTTACCTAAATTCACAGCAAGTATCACTGATCCACTGAAGGTTTGTTACTGCCAACAAGGGTTGATTGCTGCTGGAAACCTCAAATTTACACTGCCGAATCACTGCTGAAATCACTTGTTGTTACCTCATCCGAACAACCTTACTCTGAAGAGGAGATGAAGCTCAGGCACGGGAGAACACCGGCAGTGGTACTCGGTTGCCAGCGAGATGGAGGACTAGGGCACGGTGTAATCTCTGCGCGTCGACGTCCAGTGGCTACTGATCACCGCGATGGGGTCGAGAGCAAAGGTGTCCGACGGTGGCTCGTCGGACCAGAGAAGAAGAGAGGAAGTCTCAGTGGCCACGCTGCTTCGGTCCAAAGAGGGCAGCGGCAAGGGATCGGCAGAGGAAAGGCAGCCGGCTGCCGGCGCTAGGCTGAGGAGGAGCGACGTCGGCGAGGCGCTAGGGCAGAAAAAGAGAAGATGTAAGAGGAGAGGAGGAAACCGAGAAGAGGAAATGGAGAAAACCGCCGTGAGCGCCGGTTAGGGCTCGGCGTCGGGAATGGCTCGGGCGTGCAGGGGCTTTCAGCGAGGAGGAGAGGAAGTAAAGAAAAGGAAAAATAAATAAAGAAAAGGAATTTAGAAATTCAACTTTTCCTCATTTAAATGGGGTAACCTAAATAGGCTTTTTTTTTTTTTTTCGGAACCTCGTTTTATCCCCGAAAACTCGTCCATACAATCTCCGAAAAATTCCAGAAAAATTACCAAAAATTCCGGAAAAATCCCTTATTAATATTCGCCTATTTTCCAGTATTTTATATTCTCCCCCACTAATAAAAAATTTGGTCCCCAAATTTCATTATCTACCATCAGCAAGTATCAACAACAGATATAAAGTATAAATGCTGAACGGTAAATAAATCACATACCTCAAGTGAAAAGATGGGGATATCGAGCTCAGATAATATCCTCGAGCTCCCAAGTAGCCTCCTCGTCTGAATGATGCTGCCATCCGACTTTAACGAGCCGGATAGTCTTGTTCCACAACTGACTCTCCTTCCGGTCTAATATCCGTACCGGAATCTCCTCATAAGTGACGTCAGGCTGAAAGGAGAACTGAGATTTTCTATCAACACATGTATTAGATCGGGTACGTATCTCCTCAGCGTAGATACGTGGAATACGGCGTGAACGCCTGCTAAGGACGGCAATAGTGTCAACCGATAAGCCACTGCTCCAATCCTTTCCGAGATCTGGAAATGTCCAATTTATCGCGGAGCTAGCTTACCTCTGAGGCCAATCTCTTCACCCCTTTCGTGGGTGAAACTCGTAGAAATACCTGGTCGCAAATGGAGAACTCAAAGGGTCTCCGACTCCGGTCAACATAACACTTCTTGCAGTCTTATGCCTCTGACATCCTCTGTCTGATAATATGGACCACTTTGCCTCACGTTGAGCTCTATGAGGTCTCAACAACTGGGTCTCTCGGATTCTCGTCCTGATCGACGACTGAGCAACTATGGTAAAAAGAATACCTTGCTCTGTCTGTCCCTGCTCCTCAATGTCTAACTCGGAGAAATCCTGAATCAAATCTGTGACCACAACTCGGTGGCAAGCTAAAGTCCCTCTGGACCTCTAGCTAAGTGCATCGGCAACCACATTAGCTTTTCCCCGGTGATAGCTAATGATACAATCATAATCCTTCAGGAACTCCATCTATGTCCTCGGTCGAAGATTAAGTTCCTTTTGAGTGAACAGATATTTGAGACTCCGATGGTCAGTGAGAATCTCAATGTAATATCATACAGGTACTGCCGCCAAATCTTCAGGGCAAAAATAATAACGGCCAACTCCAGATCATGAACTGAGTATTTTCTTCTCAGGCTCCCTCAACTATCGAGAAGCATATAAGAACGCTCTACCGTGCTACATCAGAACAGCACCCATACCCTGTAGAGACGCGTCGGTGTAGAGGACAAATTCGTCCTCTTCTGAAGGTAAAAAAACCAAAAATCAAAGCCGACACTAGTCTCCGCTTCAGCTCCTAGAAGCTGGTTTTGAAATCCTCAGTCCAAGTAAACTTCACGCCTTTCATGGTCACGCGTGAAAGTAGCATAGCTATGCAGAAGAAACCCTCGACGAAAGGTCTGTAATATCCTGCGAGTCACAAAAGACTGCGGATCTCCTACATTGATTTCGGCTGCTCCCAACGGTAACAACCTCTATCTCCACGGTACACTCCTACTAGTGACCGTGTGTCCCAAACATCATAACAAAAGACAATCCAAACCAGCACTACTGATAATCACATATAGATGTTCTCGTCGAATCATCTCTAGATCTATGCAAAGGTAGTGTACATGACTCACCTCGGATCCGTAATAGATCACAACATCGTCCACAAAGATAATGGAAACATATCCAAACATCTTCGACATACCAGGATCATCGAGTCCCTGAAAACATCTAAGGCACTGTAAGCCTATATGGCAAAACCAAGACACCTAATATTCGTATCACAGACATTCCTATCCATAAGATCTCTGACAATAAGTCTGAAATATGATCACCAACGATAAAAATCACCTAAGCATAGATCCTCCAGTGTGAGAGCAACGCTCCATCACAGAAAATACCACATATGGGGGAGCAACGCTCTACCACAAGAAATCCTCAATATGTAGGAGTAACACTCCACTACAAATAATCCATAACATGTATCTGCAATAGATATGGGAGCAATGCTCCGCTACAAGCAATCCGAAATATGTATATGTGGGAGCTCCGCTCCACTATAAACGATCCATAAGTGTCCAAGGCACCTAACTATCCAACTAAAGGCTGCACGAGATCACTCGACCACATATCACTGTGGGCAGCCAAAGGTATAAACAACCTAGTAAACAAATCAAATCCATAGTCAACTCTATCATCATCCTAGTGGGTTGGTCACCCACTAATAGGAGAATTAGTTGACAGGGTTATACAACCAATAACATAATGTAGACACTCAGCATTCTACATTCAACATAGGTAGAATCATCATGATGCTACCCACCATACACCTGGCACACATGCACACACAACATATGTATGATCGACATAATTCTCCAATTAGTACACACCAAACATACTCACAACATAGGCATAAATCATCGTGCTACCTCCAACAATGCATACCGAACCCGTGTGCATATATCAACATAGGTATAATCGACATTACACCTCAAACAACCTCACATGGCATATATACACCTATGCCAAGAGTATAACCAACATATACTTCCAATAAAGCATACTAAACCCAGGTGCACTCACATATCAAACATAATAAAAAAAATACCTCAGATACCACACCAAACACATATGTACATATCACAACTCAGATTAAATCGACAAAATGCCTCCATCAAAACACCACCGATGTACTTATACTACATCTCGGATTTAATCAACAAGATATCTTCAATAATACCTCCAGATACATACACCCAACTACATATCTATGATCCACAAGGAACCTTCAAACCATATCAGAACATGGATACATATACTACTTGCAAATGGACAGTCTACCACAGGACTCCTACAACCCAAAACAATCATGATATACATGCAAAATCAGCATACCAGCTCAATCAAAGAGACCAACCTTATGCAACCAACACTCATGGGTTACCGTATATCTAAACAAAATTCATGCATATGTATCAAGCATGATTACATCAATCAAAGGCAACCCAAAATAAAGCAGCATAATCATCCAGTAACAACCCTGCTATAGGTTCAAAGGAACCGGTATCGGACAAGAAAAATATACACACCGTGGTATAACATTGCCAGTCAATGTGATACACTACCAAGACTATATCCAATGGGAAAAATTTTATCATCATAAATCCAAATGTACTCTCCCAGTTTACACTAGTAACGATTGTATCCCATAAGTGTTAAGCAATTAGCTCTACACTTCCTTACACCAGCGGGGTCACATATCCCAACGCACCCTCTAAGTTATCCCACCAGGTATATACAGTCCACGGTCAAAGTCTTCATGGAACAGGATACATCGATCCTTTATAAACTATCCAAGCTGAAAATGATTTCTGACTAAATCAGTCCTTCCCACGTCAGTACAAAACATGTACTCAAAGGTGCTCTAGATACATAACTAAGCACAAATAACCTAAAAGTTCGAACCTCTAAAAATAGAGTATGGCAATCCTCTACTGATCAACGAACCAAACTAAATCATTCATCTACTAACTAATCAATAATACCTTAATCCTCCACAAGCAACTAAGGTATATCCAACCACATAATATCATATGTATAAATGTGTACGACCCAAAAGAAAAAGTCAGAATTTAAAAACATCATGACACTCTCATCTTCATCCTCAAAAATATCAGCCCACACTATATCAGATGAATAAATCTCTACTCCCCATGAGGGCAAGTTCGCATTCAAAACATCAATCATTATTTATCCACATAGTCCCATATCAGAGGAAGCATATATCATTTTTTTTTTATATCATCCTGTTAACTATCCATAACCAACTAGGTTTATTAAAATCTCATAGGCACATTCAACCGTAAAACTCTCCAGCACCCAATTTATAATCTGATCACCAACCATAATCATCAAACCTGTGAATATCATAAATGACACTCACTATGTCACCATCAATGACAACCCAAATATAAATCATTAAAATAGTTATCCACTAATAGATCATCAAAACAAATATCTAGTAATTGATCATCAAACAACCACATAACATTTACTCTCATAAATCGTTAGAAATCAACATATCATAATATCTTATCTCACAATATCCCTCAACCTCAAACCATTCCCAACAATGATCAAACATGGTAACCCCCAAATGACCAATTTCCATCGTACCTGGTATCCTAATATCCAAAAGATATGAGTATAAAACTCTCTTGGCTAAGTCAACAGAAATATGTAGGTATCATCCACTACCCAGCTAACAATAGCAGAGGCTGGTATGTGCCTCCATCTCCTACGAGTAGTAACAGAAGCTAACACTACTGATGGTATGATAAGAAAAATCACCAGAGATTATAATCCTTTATCTCTATTAAGGTCAACCATCCTCAATGGCTAACTCATCACAAGTAATATGTGCTACAGCAACCAGACAGGTACTAAATAAAGAATGCTAATACCTGTCATAAACTATAAAATTAAACATCATACCTATATGCCGTCTGGAGATGTTCCGTCGCTGTCCAGTCCCCAACTTGACCTCAAAATTTCCGATCATAAAAATCACCGGAAATCCATATAAATCCGAAACGGAAATCCAAACACAATCGTAATGGAAAAAATCCATGTCACTCAAACAACTACCCAGTTTGACTCGCAAACTTGGGCTAATCCAAAAATCCAGAATACCAAAAGCAGGTGTCATAACCCACTCTGATACCAATAAATTGGTATCAGCCAAATCTCAAAAATCCGTAACACGAAAATAAATCAAACAAGTATCGCCAACCTCGACACTCTGATACCAAATAAATTGGTATCAGGTTATCCCAAATGTCCAAAATACGAAATCAAAGAATCGTATAACCTCGCTCTGATACCACTAAATTGGTATCAGATAAATCTCGAAAATTCGAAACCCGAAGGTCAACAAGTATCGCCAACTTGGCTCTGATACCACTAAATTGTCATGCCCCAGAGGAGTCCCTGTCCGAAGAAATTTCGGCAGCATCTCCCCTCTACGGCGGACAATCTGAAACTTCTACATAACCCATATATCTCAGCCATAAGCGGCTGGAATAATAACAATAAATACAAACAATCACCACGCAGTTTATATAGATATTCAGCCTCTGGCTGTCACAACCACGCAGTTAATAGTAATCATAATACTACTCTGACTCGAAATCCACCCTACTCCACTACACTCGTAAAACTCAAATCCGACGAAACTCACCTCTTCTTCCGTCCAGGCAAGCATGTAGTAAAAACATATCGAATAGAACATCCATCAATATCAAAAGAAAACATAGGATGTCCAAGTATCAAAATAACCAAGTACACACATAAGCAAATAAAAACCAAACCAAATGGTAAATAAATCCTCGAGGTCTGCAGGGATCTAGCACTACGTGCAGTGAGGACTAGCGACTGGAACTCCCTCCGGACAGCATCAACCTGAAAATAACAACAATGGAGGCGGGGTGAGTCCAACACTCAGCAGGTACAATTGATATACAAAGTAGGGAAACAACACCTAGCACTAATCATGCGTACAGTCTCCTGATAAGAAAGATAAAAATGCATCTGAAGTAAACAGGAGAATACTGTACTAACCAGGTCCTGAGTATAAGGTCAAACAGTCCGAGGGATAAGGAAATCCTGTATGCATGTCAAACATAGGTATCCAAACAATATGCAGCATATAAATGCAGCAAACACAAGCACAAACAATAAATGCATCATGCATATGATGCCAATGATGCGTCCTGGTCACCCCTGACACCAGTCGATCATCTCACACAATAGTGAAGCCGAGTGGGTAGGGCTGTGACAACCGTGCACTCTGTCGTCACTACTCCTTATGAGTGACCGAGTGGACGGGATGCTGTCGGAGTACACCTATCCTCCTACCCCAAATCATAAATGGGGGAGCGCAATGCTCTCAACTCCCGGTACACAGTGACGGGGAGGAATCCCCGCCGGATAACACGTTGTGTCTCACTACCCATGAGTGGACCAACGGTGCCTAACAGAGTCCCTGCTGCAACACACTCTGCCTGAATCGACCACTAACCCATGAGTGGTGGTGTGTGCAGATGTCACGCCCCAGAGGAGTCCCTGTCTGAAGAAATTTCGGCAGCATCTCCCCTATACGGCGGACAATCTGAAACTTCTACATAACCCATATACCTCAGCCACAGGCGGCTGGAATAATGACAGTAAATAAAATCAATCACCACGCAGTTTATATATGTATTCAGCCTCTGGCTGTCACAACCACGCAGTTAATAAAATAAACAACATAGTAATACTCTGACTCGAAATCAACCCTACTCAACTACACTCGTAAAGCCCAAATCCGATTTTTTTTTCTTACCTCTTCTGCCGTCCAGGCAGGCATGTAGTAGTATAAAATCGAAAACAAATCCATCAACGAGACAAATTATATAATATCTAAGTATTCAACATCCAAATCCAAATATAGTCAAGTGAGAATCAAAAACAATACAAACGATAGCAAATAGCTGGAGGTTTGCAGGGGACTAGCAACTGGAACTCCCTCCTTACAGCATCAACCTGAAAATAATAATGGAGGCGGGGTGAGTCCAACACTCAGCAGGTACAATTGATATGCAAAGTAAAGAAATAACACCTAGCACTAGTCATGCGTACAGTCTCCTGATAAAAATAAAGGTAAATGCAACCGAAGAAGACAGGAGAGAATCTGTACTAACCAGGACCTGAGTATAAGGACAAACAGTCCGAGTGGTATAGGAATCCTGTATGCATGTCAAACATAGGTATCCAAACAATATGCAGCATATAAATGCAGCAATCACAATCACAAACAATAAATGCATCATGCATATGATGCCAATGTCATGGTCACCCCTGACGCCAGTCAGCCAACTCACAACAAAAGTGGGACCAAGTGGGTAGGGCTGTGACAACCGTGCACTCAGCAACACTACTCCTGATGAGTGATCGAGTGGACGGGATGCTGTCGGAGTACATACGTACTCCTACCCCAAATCATAAATGGGGGAGCGGACTATCGCACAGCATGCAATCATGCAAATGGTGATGTAACTGGCGATGTGCTCAACAATAATGGAGCGGACTATCGCACAGCATGCAATCATGCAAATGGTGCATGGCAATAACCATAAAAACATCCTGACCTAATCCATATATATAGAAAAGTGCACCCTAGGTCAACGGATCATATCGAATCAAAGGTACACAGAAGGTATAAAAAACCTAGGTCCTGAACATGGTGAAGCATGGTATATCACTACCCCCTATAAGCATGTATAAACAAATAAAGTATACATGGGATGCAAATCAAGCAATCAATCAATCATGTATCAGATAATGGGTAGTGACTAACCGAAAGAAATAAAGGACATAATTAATGCAGCTTGTTAAATTCACTACTATGTATATCAAATGACATAAGTCAAAAGTACCCGCCTCCGAAAATAGAAAGGATCGTATCCGATCAAATTCCGACGTCGAGATACCCGTCTCGCGTCAAGGTCCTGTGTCACCAATATAAACATAATGTATTTAGCTAACTCAAATGTATAGCTAAATAAAATCCTTAAGGCTAAATTAGGCAAAACCCAAATCCACTCAAGCCACATATCACGATTAAATAGAATTAGGGCACCCTAACAAGTCCACAACTAGAATGAAATCTAGTACATATACATACTTACCTCTACAACTTGTCCAAATCTGGTTGGAAACGTTGCTACTGTAAATCAACAGTCGGAGCAAGATTAAATTTCCAATCTCCCAAACCGATAAACCTAAATCACAATTCCAACACCTTCATTAATCAAATTAAACTCAAACTCAGTAAAAATTATACCACCTACACCTTACCTAAATTCACAGCAAGTATCACTGATCCACTGAAGGTTTGTTACTGCCAACAAGGGTTGATTGCTGCTGGAAACCTCAAATTTACACTGCCGAATCACTGCTGAAATCACTTGTTGTTACCTCATCCGAACAACCTTACTCTGAAGAGGAGATGAAGCTCAGGCACGGGAGAACACCGGCAGTGGTACTCGGTTGCCAGCGAGATGGAGGACTAGGGCACGGTGTAATCTCTGCGAGTCGACGTCCAGTGGCTACTGATCGCCGCGATGGGGTCGAGAGCAAAGGTGTCCGGCGGTGGCTCGTCGGACCAGAGGAGAAGAGAGGAAGTCTCAGTGGCCGACGCTGCTTCGGTCCAAAGAGGGCAGCGGCAAGGAGCGACGTCGGCGAGGCGCTAGGGCAGAAAAAGAGAAGATGTAAGAGGAGAGGAGGAAACCGAGAAGAGGAAATGGAGAAAACCGCCGTGAGCGCCGGTTAGGGCTCGGTGTCGGGAATGGCTCGGGCGTGCAGGGGCTTTCGGCGAGGAGGAGAGGAAGTAAAGAAAATAAAGAAAAGGCAAAATAAATAAAGAAAAGGAATTTAGAAATTCAACTTTTCCTCATTTAAATGGGGTAACCTAAATAGGTTTTTTTTTTTTCCGGAACCTCGTTTTATCCCCGAAAACTCGTCCATACAAGCTCCGAAAAATTCCAGAAAAATTACCAAAAATTCCGGAAAAATCCCTTATTAATATTCGCCTATTTTCCGGTATTTTACATCAGCAACTACGTTCTCGTTTCCTTGCTTGTATTTGATCACATAAGGAAATGTCTCAATGAATTCTACTCATTTAGCATGGCGTCGGTTCAACTTATGTTGGCTCTTCAAATGCTTTAGAGATTGATGATCTGTGTGAATCACGAATTCTTTGGCCATAGGTAATGTTGCCATGTCTCCAATGCTCTCACCAATGCATACATTTCCTTGTCATATGTGGGATAGTTGAGAGTGGCTCCACTCAACTTCTCACTGAAATAAGCAATGAGTCTCATTTCCTGAATAAGCACAACACCTATACCAACACCAGAAGCATCACATTCGATTTCAAAGCTTTTAGAAAAATCTGGTAGGATTAGTAAAGGAGCAGAACTTAGCTTTTCTTTCAAAGTGTTGAAGCCCTCTCTTGCTCCTCTCCCCACTTGAATGACTCATTTTTCTTGATGACTTTAGTAAGAGGAGCTGCAATATTGCTAAAATCATGAACAAATCGTCGATAGAAGCTGGCCAAACCATGGAAACTCCTCACTTGGCTAATTGTTGTCGGTGTTGGCCACTCTTGGATTGCTTTCACCTTTTCCTCATCCATCTCAACGCCTTTAGTACTAACAACAAAACCAAGAAACACGACTTTCTCCGTACAAAAGGAGCATTTAACAAGGTTAGCAAAAAACTTTTCTTCTTTTAGCACACTCAAAACTAACCTTAAATGTATAACATGCTCTTCTAAGCTTCTGCTATAAATCAAAATATCATCAAAATACACAACTACAAATTTTCCTAAGAAAGCACGCAAAACATGGTTCATCAAACGCATAAAAGTGCTAGGAGCATTAGTTAAGCCAAAAGGCATTACTAACCATTCATATAAGCCATGTTTAGTTTTAAAACCAGTTTTCCATTCATCACCTTCCTTCATCCTAGTCTGATGATATCCACTCCTAAGATCAATTTTTGTGAACACACAAGAATCATGCAATTCATCAAGTATATCATCAATCCTAGGAATTGGATGACGATACTTTACCGTGATGTTGTTGATGGCTCGACAATCCACACACCTCCTCCATGTTCCGTCCTTCTTCGGAACTAGTAACACAGGCACGACGCAAGGACTCATGCTTTCTCGAACATACCCCTTTTCTAATAATTCATTAACTTGCCTCTGAAGTTCCTTTGCTTCCTCCGGATTGCTTCTATAGGCAGGTCGATTCGGAATGGAGGCACCAGGTATGAAGTCAATTTGGTGCTCAATTCCTCTAATGGGAGGTAAACCATGCAGAACCTCTTCAGGAAAGACCTCCTCGAATTCCTGTAAGACAGAAACAATAACACTAGGCAAAGAATTGTTAAGGTCGTTAGTGCTCAAGAGTGCCTCCATATACAAAAGGATAAGGGGCAGCTAATTTGAAAACAAAGTTCGCTTAATCTCACTTTTTTTTGCATAAAAAATATTTTCCTTTCTATCTCCTTTTTTTTCCTTGCCCACTCCTTTTGTCTCTTTCCTCTCATCTTCTTTCCCACTTCTTCTTTTTTCTCAATTTTTTTTATCTCAATTTCTTTTGCTTTCTTCTTTTCATTTGCTTTTTGTAGTCTCAACTGGTCCTCCATAACTTGTCTTGGAGTCAACGGTACAAGAATAATAGGTTGTCCTTTCAAAGTAAAACTATACTTATTTGTGAGGCCATCATGTGTTACCTTTCGATCGAATTGCCAAGGTCTTCCCAACAATAGATGGCATGCATGCATGGGAACTACGTCACACAACAGCTCATCTTCATATTTGCCAATGGAGATTGCTACCAAGACTTGTTTTGTTACCTTGATTTCTCCGCAATCGTTTAGCCACTGGTGTCGATAAGGTTGTGAATGTTTCCGAGTTGGTAGTGATAATTTCTCCACCAAATCAGTACTTGCCACATTGGTGCAACTCCCCCCATCAATAATAACACTGCAAACCTTGTTATTGACAAAGCAACGGGTATGAAACAAATTCTCCCTTTGATTACCTTCTTCCTCCTTAGCTTGTAGATTGAGAACTCGTCGGGCCACCAATAAGTCTCCAATAACAGCATGTTGTTCATCATCACTGTCCTCTTTTTGTGGCACTTCTTCAACTATTTCATCCTCATCTTCCGACTCAAGTTCACCTTGAGCGTTTATTACCATCACCCTTTTGTTCACACATTGACTAGCTATATGACCATGCCCTTGACATTTAAAACACTTGATATCACGAGTTTTGGAAGAAATGGGCTCGCGATTACCTTGAGTAGTTGATGGTGTGGGTTTGGGCTTCTTGAAGGGTTCAAACTTTGGCTTAATTTGAGGTCTGCCATGTGTCATGAGTATTGGTTGCCCCCTCCTAGCCAATCCTCTCCTCTTGAGTTGTTGTTCCACTTTTTGTGCTTGGTGGACCATGTCTGATAGCTCAACATAATGCTGCAATTCAACAATATCAGCAATTTCTGGGTTTAAACCATGTAAAAACCTGGCCATGGTGGCTTCCCGATCTTCATCGATATTAGCTCGGATCATGGACAACTCCATCTCCTTGAAATATTCATCCACACTTTTGGAGCCTTGAGATAACCTTTGAAGCCGCTGATATAAGCTTCTATAATAATGGTTGGGTACAAACCTCCTTCTCATGAGCACTTTCATCTCCTCCCAAGTGGACACAGGTTGCTCTCTATTCCTTCTTCGAGTCATCACCACTTGATCCCACCAAACAATAGCATAATCAGTGAATTCAATGGCAGCTAACTTCACCTTTTTAAACTCTAAGAATTCATGACAGTCAAACACCATTTCCATCTTAGTTTCCCATTCCAAGTAAGCTTCTGGGTCATTTCTTCCTTGGAAGGTTGGAATTTTCATCTTAATCCCTCCTAAATCATTATTTCTTCTAGTTCCGTTTCTATCTCCTCGATGTCCAATCCTGCCCCGACTGTAGGTTTGCTCATCAAAGTCTTCCACAATAACCTCTTCATCTTCTTCGACATCAATCCCTTGGGCATGCCTTCGTTGTGGTCTAGTAATACGGTCTTGTTGATGTCTTCTTGGTATCCCATCCTCCACCCGATCCAACCTCTCATGGATAGATTCTAATTCCGCCCTCATCATCCGTCGCATCTCCCCCATCAATGCTTGAAATTGCAGGTTCGGAAGTGGCCTAGCCCCCTCATTTGCTCCATGCTCCTGGTTGTTGGACATGGCTGCAAAATGAAAGAAAACCTCACAAGCACTCAACTCACGTTTGGGTGGTAGCTCTCAATTGATGATATCTCTCAGTTCTTGATCAAACTCTAGAACAAATCAGAATATCACGTAGCAATTCAAAAGATACCACCGAAACTTATGATGGCAGAATTTTAAGAGAAAATGAAAGAGTAGAAGTTTGAGAATAAGGAAAACAAGAAAAGAATTGTTGAAGACAATTTATTTCGATTCACATAAGCAGCTTTTTTTTTTTTGCGCTTCTTCTTCTTATTTTTTTTTTGTCTTTTCGATGCACTCTATTTTTTTCTTTTTTTTCCACGATTTTTCTTTTTTGCTTTTGGCTGAACAACAAGTAAAGATAGATAGATTTGCACTTGCCTTTGAACCAAAGCTCTGATACCAGATGATACGAACCCCACCAACAAATGTGATGGAACCCGAAACAAAGGTGGATAGTGTAAAATACCGGAAATAGGCGAATATTAATAAGGAAATTTTCCGGAATTTTTGGAAATTTTTCGGAAATTTTTCTGAACTCGTATGGACGAGTTAACGGGGACAAAAATGAGGCCCGGAAAAGCCTGTTTAGGCTACCCTATTTTAAAGAGGAAAAGTTTTTAAATTCTCATTTTCTTTTATTCTTTTTCTTTTCCTCTTATTCCCGAGCCCTAACCCATGCGACGCCGTCCCCTCTTTGCACGCGACAGATCTTCCTCCCTCTCCTCTGCCGACGCCGGCGACGCTATGGAACAGAGAGCCGGCGGTTGAGAATCCCTTCTTCTCCCTCGTGTGCACGCCCTCACTCCCGATCCGCCGGCGTCCGAGCCCTAGCGTCGGCAACTTCCTTCTCTTCTCGGTGACGCCGACCACAGAAGCCGACACCGACCACAACAGCCGGCGCCGACCTCTCCACACTGAGCCCTAGACGCCGTCGTCGCACGGAGCAGAGCCGCTCCTTCTCTGCCCGAGTGCCGGCGCCACCGCCGGCCACCCCGTGCCTTAGCCGAGCCTTCTTCCCGCATAGAGCATAGACGACGCCGATCAAGTCGTCCAATTTCGTGCCCTAGATTGGTTCACAGTCACCTCGCTCGTCGGAAGGAAGGATCAACACCATTGTTGTTGTTCTTGTGGTGCCCTAGCCTTGGTCTTTCAGTTGGGCTCTCTCTTCTCCATCACTGACTTAGGGTTTCGGAAGTGGGCTGATAGAAGAGCATCCCAGCCACTGCTGCTTGCTACCATTGTCGGAGAAGAAGGACAGGTGATGGTTTTGTTAATTACAACAGTGATGTAGAATTTTTGTATGCTACTGTAAAGATTTCCTATTTGATAGATTTGGAAATGTTGGTCCAATTGGCAGTGGACAGTAGTGTGAAGTTGCTGGATTTCCGACCACCACAGCACGGAACGCTTGGTTGTTTTCTTGATTTCCATCTTGGTCTGATCAGTGTAAGTGTTCCAACAAGTGAGTTTTTGTTTCGTAGATCATGTGTATTGGATCTTGTTAGATGATTAGGTTTACATGATGAATTAGGAAGGGTTAATGTTATATGATTAGAGTTTTTACCCTAAATTAGTTTAGGGGATTTTATTTAGCTATTTATTGAGTTGTAGCTAAATAAAAGAATGTGTATAAATTGGTGATACAGGAATTTGACGCGAGACGAGTATCTCGACGTCCGAGTTGGACCGGATTGACCCATTCTATTGGAGGCGGGTACTTTTGACTTATTGTCTTTGATATGCTTAGTAATTAAATTAACAAGATGCATTAATTGTGTTTCTTACTTGTTTCGATTAATCACTGCCCAATACATGCTACCTGTTGATTGATTGTTTGTTTACATCTTGTATGGATATGTACCTGATTCCACATGCTCATGGGTAGTGATATAACCATATTTTACCATGTCAGGACCTAGGTTTGATACCTTATATGATCAGATACCTTGATATGATTCATTCGCTTTGGTGCACATTATGATATGTCCAGAGATTGGTTTAGTATATTACCATGTTTAGTGACATGCACCATTCGCATGATTGCATGCTGAGTGATTGATTGCTCCTTTATTGTCGAGCACTTTGCCAGTTTCATCACTGTTCGGTGCTCCGTTGTGACGCTCATGGGTAGCGGGACACAGCGTGGTAGCACGCCAGCTCTTCGGTGCTCCTCTGGTCCGCTCATGGGTAGTGTGACGGTGTAGCACGTTAGAGATCCCTCCCGTCACGGTGTATCGGGAGATGAGAGCATGGCGCCCCCATTTATGATTTGGGGTAGAGGATATGGACAGCATCCGTCCACTCGGTCACTCATCGGGAGTAGTGTTGCAGACGGTTGTCACACCCCTACCCACTCGGTCCCACTGTTGTGAGTCGATGACGTCAGGGGTGACCATGACATTGGCATCATATGCATGATGCATTTATTGTTTGTGTTTGTGTTTGTTGCACTTATATGCTGCACATTGCTTGGATACCTTGATTGACATGCATACAGGTCTTCTATACCTTTCGGACTGTTTGTCCTTTTACCGGGTCCTGGTTAGTACAGATTTTCTCCTGTCTTCTTCGGTTTGTAGTTACCTTTATCTTTATCAGGAGACTGTACGCATGGTTAGTGCTAGGTGTTATTTCTTTACTTTGCATATCAACTGTACCTGCTGAGTGTTGGACTCACCCCGCCTCCATTGTTGTTATTTTCAGGTTGATGCTGTCAGGAGGGAGTTCCAGTCGCTGGTCCCCACAGCACGTAGTGCTACTCCTCTGCTGGTTTTTGAGTTGTTGTTTTATTTTAGCTTTTCGCTATCAGACTTTGTTTTAGTTATGTTTTGGATTATTCTGCTTATGGATATTGTATGGATTTTATTATTGCGATGGATTTGGATTTTGGATTTTATTCTACTACATGCCTGCCTGGAGGGCAGAAGAGGTGAGTTCGTCGGATTTGAGCTTTACGAGTGTAGTGGAGTAGGGTGGATTTCGAGTTAGAGTATTATTTTTACTGTTTGATTATATATAACTGCGTGGTGATGTTTTATTTTGTTGTTATTATTCCAGCCGCCTGTGGCTGAGGTATTTGTGAGATGTAGAAAAGTTTCAGATTGTCCACCGTACAGGGGAGATGCTGCCGAAATTTTCTCGGACAGGGACTCCTCTGGGGCGTGACAGATAGAACCCCCAAGAACTAAACGACAAGAGTGTGAGCCTTGACCCGTAACCAAGAATTGGCACGAACCAAGCCTACGAAGGAAAGAAACACCACACCTAGGGGTGATAAGTTTCGATGGGTTGAACGCCACGAGAGTAGACTCGATAAGTTCAGCAAGTCCTTTCAGGAACTAAGAGAGCACACAATCTCACCAAAAACTAAGTTGTTTCATACTAAGATGTCCCTCCCTTATATAATGGGAGTGAACAAGGAAAAATACAAGATAAGTACATGCACAATTAGAGTCCCAATGTTGCATGTCTCATGCAAGCTATCTAGAAACCCAAAACAAAATAAATGCATGCACAATTAGAGTCCCAAGTTGCATGCTTCATTAAACAATCTAAATACTTAAGTCTTCATGCATGAACGAATTCTCATGCTTTTCATGCTTATTAGCGTTCTTCCGTTAAGCGCGGCCAGTCATGGATGGTTATGCCCGATTACGTGGATTAGGCCACGACTAGCAGTTGTGATTATCTTGGTTTCTTCTTGCTCATAGTCCTCCCAATGTTTTTTGATTAGCCCATTTAGTGTTTCCTTGAAACGCTTTGCCCGTAGTCTTGTAATTGCTTACTAAGACTAACATAGAGCTTTATTGTTGCATTCTCAAAGTTTTCTTTCGAAAAATGTCTTTGCAAAGTGATTAGTACTTGGTTTTACTAATATATTATTTATGTGTTTTTACAGTTTACAAATCTCAAGTACTCTATAATTGAAATTGATAAAGTGTGGTTCGAGTGGGCTGAATATATGCTAGATTACATTTGATTATAAAAGGTATTCGATTTTTGAAAGCTTTGGAGGATGCAAGCATTTTTATGGAATTTGTGGATATGGACTTGATGTGTACAATATATGTTACCTTTTGATGTTGTAAGAAGAATAGTTATGTGTAATTTGTGGATACTGACTTGATGTGCACAATATCTATTCTCTTTTTATATTGTAAGAAGAATATTTATGTGTTGGTTATATGGATATTGACTTGGTGTGTTTAGATACATCGGTGCATTTTTATTTATGATTTTCTTAGTGAATTAATAATATTAACTTAATTTTATGATTTGCTTGGTGATAATATTGGTTTTTCACTATTTCGGAAATCGAATTTGTGTCGTTAAACAATACTGATATTACATCGGTTTTCCACCGCTGCAAAACCAGTGTCATTAACTAATATTACATCGGTCGTATACCGCTGCCAAAACTGGTATTAACATATAATATTACATTGGTTTTACACCCGATGTCGTTAAGTGATACTACACTGGTTATAACCCGATGTCTAAAATGACAGACCTTTTACATCGCCTTCATAGACATCGGTCGAAAATGTAATAGACAGCGGTGGAAAACCGATGTCTATGAGGGTTTTTCTTGTAGTGCAGGAAAGTCCTAAGTATTTTTAGACAAAAGTCCTAGCTGTGGTTAGGCAAGAGGAAAACACTAGGGGTGGTAACCCTAGGTGGAGGAAAATCCTAAGGAGAGGGAACCTTAGGTCCTAGGGGGTGGTAACCCTAGGTGGAGAAAAACCCTAGGGGCGGTAACCCTAGGTCCTAGGGGGTGGTAACCCTAGGCGAAAAGTCCAATCAGGTCTGGAGGATTGTACTGGCATCAGGTAATCTCTCTTGAGGGGAGTAGGTGAGGATGCGTTCCCCGGAAGAGGGAACAGTAGGCGTCTGTTCGATCTAGGGTTTCCGGTTGGAAATTCGAAGTCAGAACCGAACTGTTGGGAGACTGTCACACTTTCATATTCTTACTATTGTTATGTGCTAACTCTGTGGTGCAGGGTATTTTGGGACTAACATAGTTCCAGGTACCAAAATAACAAAGTTTGTCTCGGATGAACAGTGTCTGAGGCGCCTCCATGGAGCTTGGAGGCGCCTCGGGTGCAGAGTATTAGCCGATTGCGAAGAGGAGTTGGAGGCGCCTTGGACCGCAGCTTGGAGGCGCCTTCAAGTGGATCAAAGGAGACTTTTTCAGTGTTGATCCAAGCAGCTGACTCGGGGTGTTGGAGGCGCCTTGGGTGGTGTTTGAGGCGCCTCCAGCACTATTTAAAAGGAGGCTTCGAGCAGTAGTGTTCTTCATCAATTCACAAGCAACCATTCTACAACAAGCTGCTAACGAAACATTCCGACAAAACTACTACTTGACGCCGATGACCCGGAGCTTCCGAATTTCTGTTTTCTACTGTCGTTGCTATATTTTACTATTGTTGATTGTACTTCACTTGTAAACATTTTATCGATATTATAGTTGTTGCCCATCGAAAGTGATCAACAATTGCGGGCCTTGGAGTAAGAGTTGCTCAAGGCTCCGAACCAAGTAAATAACTTGTGTTCGTGTTTGCTTTACTTAATTCCGCTGCTTTACTCGTCAAGTTTTACGAATCTGAAATGCGTGAAAGCCACGAGCGCTATTCACCCCACCCCCCTCTCTAGCGCTTTCGATCCAACAGAATATTTATTTGTGAAGCCATCGTGCATGACCCTCCTATTAAGTTGCCATGGTCTACCTAAAAGCAAATAACTTGCATGCATTGGTACTACATCACAAAGAACATCATCATGATACCTACAAATGGATAATGAAACCAACACTTGCTTAGTGACCATAACTTCCCCGCAATCATTCAACCATTGTAGTTTATAAGGTCTAGGATGTTTAGTGGTAGGTAAGCATAATTTCTGAACCAAGATAGTACTAGCAACATTAGTGCAACTTCCCCCATCTATAATCATACTATATACCTTGTCTTTGATGTGACAACGAGTATGAAATATGTTGTCTCGTCATTCTTCATCTTCTTCCATCACTTGCACATTTATAGAGCACTCCTAGTGACAAGGGCTTCACCTTTGACGGGATACTCTTCTACATCACTTTCCATCAATGGTGGCATGACATTATCATCTTCGGACTCACTCTCAGTTTCAATATCACCATTTTCTTTCAAAAGCATAATTCATTTGTTTGGACATTGTGAAGCAATATGCCTTCTTCTCAAACATTTAAAGCATTTAATATCTGTATTTCTTGAAGATTGGATATGTTCTTTACCTTTGACCAATGGAAAACCAGCATCTTTATTCTTCAAAAACTTGGTCTTACTCTTTGATGCAAATTTATCATCTCTTTTGTTCCAACTAGATTTCCAAGTGGATGAATTTTGATCATACTTGATTGAACCCTTCCTTTTGAGTTGCCTTTCAACTTTCATAGACATATGCACCATATCTTCCAACTCCACATAATGTTGCAACTCCACTACATTTGTAATTTCTGAATTCAAACCTTGTAAAAATCTTGCCATTGTTGCTTCTCGGTCCTCCTCCACATTGGCTTGAATTATGGCAATCTCCATCTCCTTGCGATATTCCTCCATAGTTTTGGATCCTTGGTTAGACTTTATAGTTGTTGGTACAAATCTCGATAGTAATGTGATGGCACAAACCTCTTTCTCATAATAGATTTCATCTCTTATTTCTCCAATGGGTTTCTCGTTGTTTCTTCTCCTGCCTAGAATAATTTGATCCCACCAAATAATAACATAATCAATAAATTCAACAACAACTAGTTTTACCTTCTTCTCTTCAGAGTAGTTGTGACAATCAAACACTAATTCAACTTTCTTTTCCCACTCCAAATATACGTCTGGATCGCTTTTGCCTTGAAATGAAGGAATCTTCATCTTGATATTTCCCAAGTTTCTATCAACATAATCATTCATTCTTCCTCTTCTACCACCAATTCTAGCATGACCAGATCCACTAGAACCTCTTCATCAATGTCCTCAAATACGCCATCATCATCATCATTGTTGTTGTCATCATGGTTATATTGTCTTGAATTTCATGTAGGAGCTCTACCAGCTTGGCTATTTTACAATCCCGAAATTATAGCATCTTGTCTCTCTAATCTGTCAAGGATTTGATTGAATCTGATTTCCATACGTTCCAACTGTTGTTTCAAGGCTCGTTGTTTAAGTGTTTCTCTAGGTCTTGCTTCCTCAAAACTTGTCGCCATTAATGTAATCTGTTGACACTCAACCACTCAACTCACTAATGTTAGCTCTTTAAAGAACTTAGAATTGTGGCAATTTCCCTATAAGCGTTCGTTGACTAATTTAAACTCCCAATGGTATTAGGATAAAAGATAGGAATTGATATAAAAATACAAGTTACAGAATTAAAAAGTGATATTAAGGACTAAAAGGAAATTTGCCAGAATTAAATCTTGGCAGAACTTATATAGAAAATATGGAATTGAAAAATGCAAGTATACTAGGTAAGACTTTAAAGAAGATGCGGAGTATACTAGGCAACACTTTAAAGAAAATATGGAATTGGAAAATGCAAGTATACTAGGCAAGACTTTAAAGGATATGAGGAGTATACTAGGCAAGACTTTAAAGAAAATACTGAATTGGAAAATGCAAGTATACTAGGCAAGACTTTATAGGAGATACGGAGTATACTAAGCAAGACTTTAAAGAAAATACGGAATTGGAAAATGCAAGTATGCTAGGCAAGACTTTAAAGAAAATACGGAATTAGAAAATGCAAGTATACTAGGCAAGACTTTAAAGAAAATGCAGAATTGGAAAATGCATGTATAGAAATAACGATTCTCTATACCCACCTTCTTTTTCTTTTATTTTCGGCCTTTTTTTTACCGAAATTTTTTTTTTCCTTTTTTTTTGATAGCAACAAGATGACTAAAACTCACTAAGATTGAGATGATAATGATAAGTAGATAATGTTGAACAAAATAAATAAAGATTCAAGCACAAAAGAAAAAGGATAACGAAATGGATTTAGAAAAACCAAAGCTCTGATACCAAATGATATGAATCTAATGAGAAAGATATCTCAAGAACCCACAACGAATGGAAGAAGAAAGAAAGAAAGAACTAAATTGATAAGATTGATGAAAAGAACCTCGACCCAATGCTTAGAAAAGCATGAACCTTGGTATATGATGTATGCCCAAGGGCTGAAGATAAGAGATATCAGTTATCACTTCCGGAAGGCCCAATTACAAGACTACGGGTAAAGCGTTTTAAGGAAGCACTAAATGGGCTAATCAAAAAACATTGGGAGGACTATGAGCAAGGAGAAACCATGATAATCACAACTGCCAGTCGTGACCTAATCCACGTAATCGGGCATAACCATCCATGACTGGCCGCGCTTAACGGAAGAACGCTAATAAGCATGCAAAGCATGGGAATTCATCCATGCATGAAGACTTAAGTATTTTAGATTGTAAAATACCGAAAATAGGCGAATATTAATAAGGGAATTTTCCAAAAATTTTCGGAATTTTTCGGAGCTCGTACGGACAAGTTAACGGGGATAAAAATGGGGCCCGGAAAAGCCTGTTTAGGCGACCCATTTAAGCGAGGAAATGTTTATTTTATATTTCCTTTTTCTTTGTTTTTTTTTCTTTCCGCCGTTCCTTTTTCCCTCTCCCTCGCGCACCCGAGCCTCACCCGCGCCTGCTCTCGTGTGCCCTAACCAGCGCCGGCGGTTTCTTCTTCTTCATCCTCTCCTTTGCCTCCCGACTTCCTTCTTCCCTGCAGCACAGCGCCGACGCCTCCTTCCTCTTGTGTCTCCCGATCGTCACGGCCGACGCCGGCAGATGAGAGCCGCCATCCGAGCCCTAGCCTCTCCGATCTCCTCTTTGGGCCAGCCGTCCCCTAGATCCATCGTCGGCCTTCTCCACGCTGAGCTCTGCACAGAGCCACTGCTGACCTAGCACCGCCGCCTTCTTTTGCCGACTCTGCCGATCCCTTGCCGTTGCCCTCTCTGGACCGAAGCAGCGTCGGCCACCGAGACTCCCTCTCTTCTCCTCTGGTCCGACGAGCCACCGCCGGACACCTTTGCTCTCGGTCCCATCGCGGTGATCAGTAGCCACTGGACGTCGACGAGCAGAGATCATACCGTGCCCTAGTCCTCCATCTCACCGGCACCCGAGTACCACTGCCGGTGTTCTCCCTTGCCTAAGCTCCATCTCCTCTTCAGAGTAAGGTTGTTCGGATGAGGTAACAACAAGTGATTCCAGCAGTGATTCAACAGTGTAATTTAAGGTTTCCAGCAGCAATCAACCCTTGTTGGCAGTAACAGACCTTCAGTGGATCAGTGATTCCTGCTGTGAATTTAGGTAAGGTGTAGATGATATAATTTTTGCTGAGTTTGGGTTTAATTTGATTAATGAAGGTGTTGGAATTGTGATTTAGGTTTATCGGTTTGGGAGATTGGCAATTTAACCTTGCTCCGACTGTTGATTTACAATAGCAACGTTTCCAACCAGATTTGGACAAGTTGTAGAGGTAATTTTGTATATGTACTAGATTTCATTCTAGTTGTGGACTTGTTAGGGTGCCCTAATTCTATTTAATCGTGATATGTGGCTTGAGTGGATTTGGGTTTAACCCTAATTTAGCCTTAAGGATTTTATTTAGCTATACATTTCAGTTAGCTAAATAAATTATGTTTATATCGGTGACACAGGACCTTGACGCGAGATGGGTATCTCGACGTCAGAATTGGACCGGATACAATCCTTTCTATTTTCGGAGGCGGGTACTTTTGACTTATGTCATTTTGATATGCATAGTAATGAATTTAAGCAATAGCAACGATTATGTTTTTTTTATCTATTTTGGTTATTCACTACCCGATACCTGTTATCTGCTTGATTGATTGTTTGTTTTACATCTCGTGTTGTTACGTACCTGATTGCACATGCTCATAGGGGTAGTGATTTAACCGTGTTTCACATGTTCAGGACCTAGGTTTGATACCTTATTGATCAGTATATCTTGATATGATTTATTCACTATGGTGCCCATTGTTATATGTCCAGAGATTGGTTTAGTATATTACCATGCTTAGTGACATGCACCATTCGCATGATTGCATGCTGTGTGAGAGATTGCTCCATTATTGTCGAGCACTTTGCCAGTTTCATCTCTGTTCGGTGCTCCGTTGTGACGCTCATGGGTAGCGTGATGCAGCGTGGTAGCACGTCAGTTTGCTCTTCCGTGCTCCGTTGGTCCGCTCAGGGGTAGTGTGATGCAGCGTGTAGCACGTTAGAGATCCCTCCCCGTCACAGTGTACCGGGAGATGAGAGCATTGCGCTCCCCCATTTATGATTTGGGGTAGGAGTACGTGTGTACTCCGACAGCATCCCGTCCACTCGGCTACTCATCAGGGGTAGTGATGCAGAGTGCACGGTCGTCACAGCTCTACCCACTCGGTCCCACTTTTGTTGTGAGTTGGCTGACTGGCGTCAGGGGTGACCATGACATTGGCATCATATTCATGATGCATTTATTGTTTGTGATTGTGTTTGCTGCATTTATATGCTGCATATTGTTTGGATACCTATGTTTGACATGCATACATGTCTTCTATACCTTTCGGACTGTTTGTCCTTATACCGGGTCCTGGTTAGTACAGATTCTCTCCTGTCTACTTCGGTTTGCATTTATCTTTATTTTTATCAGGAGACTGTACGCATGATTAGTGCTAGATGTTATTTCTTTACTTTGCATATCAATTGTACCTGCTGAGTGTTGGACTCACCCCGCCTCCATTGTTGTTATATTTCAGGATGATGCTGTCAGGAGAGAGTTCTAGTTGTTGGTCCCCTGAAGACCCGAGGACTTACGGATTTACTGGTTTTGTTTGTTTCCTCTTTGACTATGTTATAGACTTGATTTGTTTGGATACTTGGACTTTGTATGGATTTTTGAGATGTTGATGGATTTTTGGTATGATTTGGATTTTATTCTACTACATGCCTGCCTGGACGGTAGAAGAGGTGAGTTCGTCGGATTTGAGCTTTACGAGTGTAGTGGAGTAGGGTGGATTTCGAGTCAGAGTACTATTGTTTTTTTTGTTTACTATTATTAACTGCGTGGTTGTGACAGCCAGAGGCTGAATAAATTATATTAACTGCGTGGTGTTTGCTTTTATTTATTGTTATGATTCCAGCCGCCTGTGGCTGAGGTATTTGTGTTATGTAGAAGTTTCAGATTGTCCGCCGTACAGGGGAGATGCTGCCGAAATTTCTTCGGACAGGGACTCCTCTGGGGCGTGACATAGATTGTTTAATGAAGCATGCAACTTGGGACTCTAATTGTGCATGCATTTATTTTGTTTTGGGTTTCTAGATAGCTTGCATGAGGCATGCAACATTGGGACTCTAATTGTGCATGTACTTATCTTGTATTTTTCCTTGTTCACTCCCATTATATAAGGGAGGGACATCTTAGTATGAAGCAACTTAGTTTTTGGTGAGATTGTGTGCTCTCTTAGTTCTTGAAAGAACTTGCTGAACTTATCGAGTCTACTCTCGTGGCGTTCAACCCATCGAAACTTATCACCCCTAGGTGTGGCGTTTCTTTCCTTCGTAGGCTTGGTTCGTGCTAATTCTTGGTTACGGGTCAAGACTCACACTCTTGTCGTTTAGTTCTTGGGGTTCTATCCACCTTTGTTTCGGGTTCCATCACATTTGTTGGTGGGGTTCGTATCAGTATAGAAGATGGAAGACGCCACAACCTTGGGATGGAGGTTGATAAGTCTTCGAACGCCACAAGGAAATGCCTTGATAAGTTCTAATTCAATGAAGAACTAACAAGTGAGGGCCTCACCATGCTTTGGATTGAAAATATGTCAAAGATACATGTGTGGCCGTCACCCCCTTTATTTATAGCTATAAGGTGATCAAAAAACCCTAAAAGGCCAAAAGAATGCCCATTTAGTAAAGGTCTATGTAGACTACTTAGCCATTTTAACCTTATGGCTTTATTATAACCCAAATAAAAGTAAAAATTGGATCTAAATTGAGACTACAAATCTCTACTATATAGACATGAGACTTAAGTGTTAATTAAGCTCATCTAAGGCTTGAATTAGGTTGATTATGCTGAATGATTTGCTCTTGGTCAAATCTTCTTCAATGGTAGCTTTGACCTTCATATCTTCAATTAGTACATTAAGTGCTTCCTTCATCTTTCTAGCCTTAGCCCTTATAATTGGGCTTCCATTGATTCATAATGGATCATCATTAACATCTAGAGTGGGTTGACCATGATCCATATCGTTAGCTTGTTGCTCTCTTTCTTTGACTCCATCAATTTTGGACAACAACGGACTACTAGAAAAGTATTAGAGTGTGGTTTCTATTAGCCTATCCTTTTTTGTGATGCTTATGTTTTTTTATAGATAATGTGATAGGTGTCAACAAACTGGGAACATAGGACCTAGAAATGAAATGTCTCAACAATTCATTTTATTTTGTGAAATTTTTTATGTTTGGGGTATTGACTTTATAGGTCCATTTCTTGTCTCTTTTGGATTTGTATATATTTTATTGGTAGTTGATTATGTTTCCAAATGGGTGGAGGCCATTTCCACTAAGACCGATGATTCTTCAGTTGTTGTTAGTTTTCTTAGGTCATACATTTTCTGTAGGATTAGAGTATTCAGGACGATCATTAGTGATCAAGGGTCATATTTTTTTAACAGACACATGAAGGCTATGCTAAGAAGGTATGAGGTTTCACATAGAGTTTCTACTCCTTATCTGTAACGCCCGAAAATTCTCAAAACTATATTAGAATTATGGTACGATTTTTCTGGAATTATTAGATATTTTTCCGGAATTTTCCGAGTAGCGGAAGTAGCAAAAATAAATAGAATCGTAAAACGGCCTAAGCGGGAATTGAACCCGAGACCTTCGGTTTGCGGATAATGTTAGAAACCAGTGAACCCAGCAGGGCCGTGCTGAAAGAAGAGGGAATCAATTATATTTATAATTGATTTTGGGTGAATTAATTAGTAAATCTAAACAAGGATTTAAGTGAGAAGTTTTAGACTATTTTCTCACCGTAGTTTTCCTCACCCGAAACCCAAAAACGCCGCACCTCTCTTCCTCTCCTTCTCTCGGCGCACCCAAGCAGAAGCCAACCTAGGGCTTCTCTCCTAGGGCCATAGGTGCACCTTCCGGCAGCGACTCCAATACGAAGACGGTCCATCTCCGCGAGAGGAACGCGAAGACGTGAACGGATCGTCGAGAGGAGCAGTTTTCCGGAAGACCTAGCGGATAGAATCGTAAGAAAACCTTGCGATTGAGGTAAGAAACCCCTCACCTGCAGTATAATTGCTCTCGCTTGTTAGTTTTAGCGTTAGTTCAATAGTTTTACAGTTCTCAGTTATAGGGTGTGCTTTTAGTGCACACTAAGCATTCGGTAAAATGCTCAGTTCAGAAGGATGCACCAATGAGCGTCCTAACAATATGTAAAATGTATTAGAAACATTTTACCCAGTTTATTATCAGTTATTACAGCTATATGGATCAGATATCCATTGGGTGGGCTCCCACAGTAGCCTCTAGGTTCAGATAACCTAGAACAGCAAAGTAAAATGAAATAGTATTCAGTATTTTACTTTTATTCAGTTGGCATCGTGCTTGGATCAGATATCCATGGGCTGGACTCCCACAGTCGTCCCTAGGTACAGATAACCTAGTAACCCTGCTGGATTCGGAACTTGCAATCCCGGGTCTCGTAGGGATGCGCGCACAGTAAGCACAGTTGCCAGGGCCCCAGCAGCATGTTTAGTATTTTCATCTATTATATGTATAGTTTTCAAACTTGAAACCAGTGATGAGAACACTAATTTAGCTTTCAGTTCAGTTCAGGTCCAGTTTACATGATTGGAGTTCATGTACAGATTTAGACATATGCATGACTAGTTCAGTTTCAGGCTCAGTTGATATGTTATGCCATGTTTCAGTTGCAGTTTATGCTTTGTTTGATATGCCATGCCATGCTTGCATGTTCAGTATGTTTTCAAACAACATGATTTAAAATCATATTTGCATCGTATGCATGATTTAGTGAGGTAAATGGTTTCTTACTAAGCTTTAAGCTTACAGATACTATTTTTCTTATACTGCAGATGCAGGTAAAAGGAAGATAGACTAGCAGTGGAGGCTGGAGGTCAATGCGGAAATGGTGTGTGTGTGGAACTGGAATGAAAGATCTCAGGGCTCTAACAAGCTTTATTTATGCTTTAGAACTCATTAGCAAATTTCAATTCAGCATAGAACCTTTAGTATTTCCATGTTTAACAAGCTAACGAATCGTGCTTTTGGTTTATGTCATTAGAATGTTACTACATGTTGTTAGAATAGTTTATGATGCATTAGATAGATGTTATGTGGGGTTTTGGCACGTCAGAGTGCTGAAATCAGAACTCCCGAGTGAAATCAGACACTGATCGGTCTCCAGACCGATCAGGGTCTGGGCTGTTCCACTGGATCGGTCAGCCGACCGATCCAGCGAGATACGGTACGCTACTGTATCCTCCTGGATCGGTCAACCGACCGATCCAGCTCAACACAGTAGCCTCGGATGAGATCTCCAGGTGCCTGGATCGATCAGCCGACCGATCCAGCTCAACACAGTAGCCTCGGAGGAGTTTCCCAGGTGCCTGGATCGGTCAGCCGACCGATCCAGCTCAACACAGTAGCCTCGGAGGAGTTTCCCAGGTGCCTGGATCGGTCAGCCGACCGATCCAGCTCAACACAGTAGCCTCGGAGGAGATTTGCAGGTTCCTGGATCGGTCAGCCGACCGATCCAGACATACTTGGATCGGTCCGCAGACCGATCCAGCCAGGCACAGAATCGCAGTAAGTTTGATCGATCCGTGGATCGATCAGCAGCTAGCAGAGAAGTAAATTTTGAGTTCCTAGCTCAGATGGGGGGGTCAAGTATCCTCATTAGCAAATGTATACCAACCGGAAAGGGTCCTGAATCCTTCCTTATAACAGTATGGGTGTATCAGTTGTCAGATTAACAGAGTCAGTTAGTGAAAATTTAAATTAGCTCGGTTTTCCGCACAGTCAGTACAGCAGTATTGTAGCGATTCGCCTTACAGCTTATTCAGTAGAAGGCGGGTCGTTACAAATAATGTTTTTGAATTTTTGCAACCACAAAGGAAATAAAAATAAAAGAGAAAATAGAAAAATAATTCTAAGAAAATAAACACCGCTACTTCTCCCTAGCAATGACGCCAATTTTTTGATATCATCGTGAAAATGATATCAAAAGAATTTTTGTTCTCCCAACGAAAGCAAGGATAGGATGGTAATCTAGCATTGTATGTTATTCCTATTTTTGGGATTTTTAATATGGAAATGGGGGGTTTTGGATTTTGATTCTAAAGCTAACAAATGAAAAGTGAAGTAAGTAGGAAACTAATCTAATGCTGGAATGAAATCAAAGTGTCAACAATTAATCCACAACGTATTGTCACTCACGTTATGGTTTAAACATCAACACAATTAAATTAAGGAAGGAAATAGAAGAGCATTAAATGAAACTTAATCTAATAAATGAAAGATAATGCAAGTAATAAATCTAAAACTAACCTAACTACAATTGTAGAAAATAAAAGACAACATGAAGTAAAGCATAAAATGAAACATAAAACATGAAATGAAACCTAAGCTAATCTATCCTAATTGCATTCAAATGAAGAACTAGAACTTAAAGAAATTGGAAGAACAAGACAAGCAAGAATTAAACAAAGTAGAATGCATTAAATTAAACCTAACTATTTAAAGAGACATTTAACCGAACACCTACTATGCATGAAACAAATTAAGCAAAATTAGTGCAATTCAAACATGGAATTAAACTCAATATAAGCATTCAATCTAAATTAACAAACACAAATGAACAAAATTAAATGTGTTCCAACCACAATTCAACCTCAACTTCTAATTCCAAAGACTACCCTTCACCGTCACACAAAAGACCCGGCTCCGGAACCCCCAAAGCCGGTGAACAACAGCTCACTGTCGGTTGCTGCACGCTTCGACAACGATGATGTGATGAATGAATCCTCCCCCGAAGAACCCCCTCGGATGGAAGTTGACCGGAAATGGAGATGCTATGTAATGGGATGAACCGCCGTTGTTGCCTCCTTGCTCTACCACCTGAACACCAGAACCCAAGAGTGAAGGAAGAACGTCGGAAGGTGAAGGATCTTGTCAAAGAACCCCTCCGGCAAGGTGGATGATCGAATCTGTCGCCGCTGCTTGCAACTTCCTCCTGTGTTGTCGTTGCCATAGCCACTTGGAATCAAGAAGATGAGGTGGACTATGGATGGCCGGCCGACGGTAGTAAAGAGAAGAAGAAGGGCCGACGACCGATGGTGAGGAAGAAGAAGGAAGGGGGAAGGTGGCACCAGTGAAGCTTGTCGCATGCCCTAGCCCCCAAAATGCGAGATAAGACATGGCTATTGTGCCGTCCGCGTGAGAGAAGAAGGGAAGAGTTTTCTTAAGTGGATAGGGTTTCGGGTTGAAGAAAAGGGTTGACGAGGAATCCAAATTTGATAAGGAGTGAAATTGGGTTATAAAATTGGGCTTTAAGAAGGGGCTTGAGGATTGGATTGAGTTTTTGAAATTGGACTTGGAATCACATTGATTTTGGAGCTCCATTTCTTGATGAACTCTTGGATTATTTGATCCTGATCAATGGTCCAAATTACTCCCCTACAAAATAAGATGCACCTTTTAGATAAAAAACCAGAAAATATAGATCAACGCTCCAAATAAATCTCAACTCATAAAACATGATATAAATGCAGAATTAAACATACAAAAGCATAAAAATGCTAAGTATAAAAGCCAAAATAGTGCATCAAAATGCTAGTTATCAGCTACCCAAAGGAAGAAGATCTTCCTTTTGCTTCTTCTTCCTCTTCTTAATCCTTCTCCTTGGCTCGTGATTAGTACCTTCCAAAGGCAAAGTTTATTCTCTTGGAGTTACTTTGAAGAGCTCGGCATGGATATGAACAAAGGCGAGGTTTGATAATATTGCAAAAGGTCGATGGCTGTAAAGCCCGAAAAATTCCCAAATTTATTTTAGAATTATTCTATGATTTTTATAGAATTATTAGATATTTTCCGGAATTTTCCGAGTAGCGGAAGTAGCAAAAACAAATAGGTCGCAAAATAGCTTAGGCGGGAATCGAACCCGAGACCTATGGTGTAAGGGATAATGTTAGTAACCAGTTGAACCCAGCAGGGCCGTGCTGAAAGGAAGGAGAACCAAATATATTTATATTAGAGTTGGGTTCATTAAACCACTTAATATAAATAATAAACTTAAGTGGGGTTTGGTTTATTTTGGTTCGGCACCTCTTCACCTCACGCCACTTTCTCTTCCAAAACCTCACCGCCGCCTCTCCCTTCTTCTCCTCTTCCTCACGCACGGCACACCAAGGCAAGGGTCCATAGGATCATCTTCCGGCGACGACCCCAACACGAAAGGGGTTCTTCTCCGCGAGAGGAACGCGAAGACGTAAGCGGTTCGTCGAGCGGACAGTTTTCCGGAAACACCTAGCGAATAGAATCGTAAGAAAACCTTACGATTGAGGTAAGAAACCCCTCACCTGCAGTATAATTGCTCTCGCTTGTTAGTTTTGGCGTTAGTTCAGTAATTTTATAGTTTTCAGTTTTAGGGCATGCTTTTAGTGCACACCAAGCATTCGGTAGAATGCCCAGTTCAGAAGGATGTACCAATAGGCGTCCTAACAGCATAAAAAATGTAATAGAAACATTTTATTCAGTTTATTATTAATTATTACAGCTATATGGATCAGATATCCATTGGGTGGGCTCCCGCAGTAGCCTCTAGGTTCAGATAACCTAGCTCTAGGTTCAGATAACCTAGAATAGCAAAGTAAAATAAAACAGTATTCAGTATTTTACTTTTATTCAGTTGGCACTGTACTTGGATCAGATATCCATGGGCTGGACTCCCACAGTCGTCCCTAGGTTCAGATAACCTAGTAACCCCACTCGGAACTTGCAATCCGGGTCTCGTAGGGATGCGCGCACAGTAAGTACAGTTGCCAAGGCCCCAAAAGCATGTTTAGTATTTTCATCTATTATATGTATAGTTTTCAAATTTGAAACCAGTGATGAGAACACTAATTTAGCTTTCAGTTCAGTTCAGGTTCAGTTTACATGATTTGAGTTCATGTACAGATTTAGACATATGCATGACTAGTTCAGTTTCATGCTCAGTTTATATGTTATGCCATGTTTCAGTTCCAGTTTATGCTTTGTTTGATATGCCATGCCATGCTTGCATGTTCAGTATGTTTTTCAAACAACATGATTTAAAATCATATTCGCATCGTATGCATGATTTAGTGAGGTAGATGGTTTCTTACTAAGCTTTAAGCTTATAGGTACTACTTTTCTTATACTGCAGATACAGGTAAAAGAAAAGTGGACTAGCGGAGGCTGGAGGGCGATGCTACGATGATGTGTGTGTGCAAGGGGTCTGGAATAAAGATCCTTGGGATCTACACGCTTTTATTTCAGTTTTAGTACTTAACATGTCTAGTTTTATGAATTAGTCTTGTTACAGCTTAGTAAACTATATCTTGTTTAGTCATCATGTTTAGAACATTAGTACTTACATGCTGGAATGTATTTCCATTGTTTTAGAACTGTTGTGTAATGTTTTGGCACGCCAAAGTGCTGAAATCAGAACTCTCGAGTGAAATCAGACACTGATCGGTCTCCAGACCGATCAGGGTCTGAGCTGCCCCACTGGATCGGTCAGCCGACCGATCCAGCGAGATACAGTATGCTACTGTATCCTCCTGGATCGGTCAGCCGACCGATCTAGTTCGATACAGTAGCCTCGGAGGAGAGTTGCAGGTTCCTGGATCGGTCAGCCGACCGACCCAGGCACGAACAGAGAGTTGGCAAGGGTTATGGATCGGTCAGCCGACCGATCCAGAGGCGAACAGAAGCATAGAAAGTGTACTGATCGGTCTACTGACCGATCAGGGTACTCCTGGATCGGTCTGTAGACCGATCCAGCTGCGTACAGAACGCAGCAGAAGCACGGAGGCTCACTGATCGGTCTCCCGATCGGTCAGGGTGTTCCTGGATCGGTCGGTAGACCGATCCAGCTACGTACAGAAGCGAGGTAAGCTTGTGGATCGGTCAGCCGACCGATCCAGAGGGTGCCACCGTGCCAGTATCAGCTGGAACGATCTGTGAATCGTTCCGACGCCTCAATCGACTCACGGATCGGTTGAAATGTCTGATTACAGCTAGCAGGACATCCAAGAGGCATAGATTGTCTCTCCTAGCATGTGTACAACACTCAGGTACTCTTAGAATGTCAGGTTAAGACTTTACAGTAATTAGTTTAGCAAATTTCAAATTTGCTCAGTTTTTCGCACAGTAGTTTCAGTAGTTAATGTAGCGATCTAGCTCACAGCCTAGTACCCAGGAGTTGGGTCGTTACAGAGTGGTATCAGAGCAGTGTTCCATACTTCCTACACACACATCAGCATTGTACCTGCAGCTTCCAAGTAAGAACATCTCTCACTCAGTTTTGTTTTCAGCTTTCATATCAGTTATATGTGCTTTCATGTTTTCTCGCATGTTGGTAGTTAATTAATTCATGTTTACAGTGATAGTATTTAGCATGTTACCAGTAGTTAACTATAACATGATAGCCTAGTTATATATATATGTTCTTTTCTATTTAGAAAATGGTACGAGGACGTCCAGCTAAGAAAGCAGCAGCGGCTGAGCCCCAGTATGAGGCAGGCAGTTCAGTGCCTCCCCCAGACCTTACAGCATTAGTGGCTCAGCTACAACAGCAGTTAGCTGAACAGCAGCAGGAGATAGCCTCCTTAAAGGCTAACCAGCAGACTACTCCCCCAGTCACTCCAGTACCGAACCTCACGACTCCAGTAATCACAGAGGTAGTACCAACTCAGCCTGCAGTACCAGTCCCAGTAGCCCCAGTAGCAGGGGCTAAGAGAGAAGCTTACCTTATCCAGTGGCAGAGAATTAAGCCCGAGAACTTCTCAGGCACCAGCGAACCATGGGATGCTCAGGCATGGTTTAAAACACTGGAGAGCACGATGGAGCTTCTAGATTGGCCAGAGCACGAAAAGGTGAAGTGTGCCTCCTTCTGTTTAACAGGAGACGCACGCATGTGGTGGGAGCGGATTAAACCGAAGTGGCCAGTAAACCAGATGACATGGGCCAACTTTGAGAAAGAATTCTTCGAGGAATTCTTTCATATGCAAGTCACAAACCGACACTATGACGAGTTTACAGAATTTCGTCAGGGCAACCTATCAGTTCAGGAGGCCGTGAAGAAATTCAACAGGTTGGCCCGTCTGTGTCCAGAACTAGTCAGCTCAGAGAAAGAACGAGTACGCTTGATGCTGAAGATGCTCAGACCAGAGATCGCAATGAATGTGGCTGGTGGTGTTCATAGGCCACAAACCACAGAGGAGCTGGTGAGTAGTGCTCTGATCACCGAGCACTATCAGCACAGCATCACCCAGCAGAAGCAGGTTTCCACAGAACCCAAGGGACAAGCTGGCTCAGGTACTCAGCAGAAACAACAAGGGCATAGCTCCAACTGGAAGGGGAAACGCAAGGCAAGCAGTGATCCAAAAGGAGGACCAGCTGGAAAACATTCCAGACATCCCAAGTGTGCTACTTGTGGGAAACATCATCCAGGAGTTTGCCGCAAGGGTACGCGAGGTTGTTTCGAATGTGGACAGGAAGGGCACATGGCTAAGCAGTGCCCGAACAAGAACCTCAGCCTCAGCCGATACAGTATGGAGCTCAACCAGCCCAGTTACACCAGATGTATGCTGTCTTAGATGGTCCACAGATCAGTCAGGGCAGATTAGAAGCCCCCACAGCTACCACAAATGCCAGAATTTTCTCACTGACCAGAGAGGACGTAGCAAATGCCTCGACAGTTGTCACAGGTCAGATCAGTATTTTTCAGCATAATGCAACTGTCTTATTCGATACTGGGGCAACCCACTCTTATGTATCCAGGGCATTTGCCGAGAAACTAGCAACACCTCCAGAAGTACTTAATAGTCAGTTTCTGACAACGCTACCCTCAGGAGACATTATGGCGTCTACGCACTGGCTCAGAGCAGTACCAGTCATTATAGCAGACAGGGAGCTTTTTGGTGATCTGATAGTGCTAGAAATGACTGACTACGATGTCATCTTTGGAATGGATTTTCTGATCAGATACGGCGCTTCTATAGAGTGCCGTAAACAGAAAGTCATATTCCAACCTGAAGCAGGAGTACAGTTTGAGTACACGGGGAAGCCAAAGAGGAAAGCCAGGAAGTTTCTCTCAGCATTGAAAGCACAACAGCTATTGGATTCAGGATGCATGGGATTTTTAGCAAATGTAGTCAACACCAGCCAGGACAAGAACCAACAGCTATCAGAGGTTCGAGTCGTTTGTGACTACCCAGCAGTCTTCCCTGAAGAGCTACCAGGCTTAGCACCAGACAGGGAGATTGAATTTGAGATAGAGCTCATTCCCAGCACAAATCCAATTTCCAAGGCACCGTACCGCATGGCTCCAGCAGAACTGAAGGAACTTCAGGAGCAATTACAGGAGCTTCTTGACAAGGGTTTCATACGCCCTAGTCACTCACCATGGGGAGCACCTGTGTTGTTCGTGAAGAAGAAGGATGGAAGCATGCGCTTATGCATAGACTACCGTGCTTTGAACCAGGTCACAATTAAAAACAGGTACCCTCTTCCCAGGATAGATGACCTGTTTGACCAGTTAAAGGGAGCCACAGTGTTCTCTAAAATCGACCTCAGATCAGGATATCATCAGGTTAAAGTCAAGGAAGGTGATATACCTAAAACAGCCTTCAGGACTAGATACGGACATTATGAGTTCGTAGTCATGCCTTTCGGCGTGACAAATGCCCCAGCTACATTCATGGACCTCATGAACAGAGTATTCAGAGAATACTTAGACAAGTTTGTCATCGTGTTCATCGATGACATTCTTATCTATTCAGGCACTCAGGAGGACCATGCAGAGCATCTGAAGACAGTTTTGCAGATCCTTCAGCAAAACCAGCTGTACGCCAAATTCACGAAATGTGAATTCTGGCTAGACCAGGTAGCCTTTCTAGGTCACATCATCTCCAAGGATGGTGTTATGGTAGATCCCAGCAAGATAGAAGCGGTAAGTAACTGGAAGAGACCCAGGAACGCCAGTGAAATCAGAAGCTTTCTGGGATTAGCAGGCTACTACAGGAAATTCGTAGAGGACTTCTCCAGGATAGCCTCCCCACTGACAGCTCTCACCAGGAAGAACAAGAAATTTCAGTGGACAGAGGAACAGCTTCAATGAACTAAAACGGAGATTGACCAGTGCTCCTATTTTAGCTATACCAGAAAACACGGACAACTCGACATCTACAGTGACGCCTCTAAATTGGGATTAGGAGCAGTACTGATGCAACAGGCAAGGTGATCGCCTATGCCTCGACAACTCAAGGATTATGAGAGGAACTATCCTACTCACGACCTTGAGCTTGCATGGTGTTCGCTCTCAAGATTTGGAGACATTATCATGCGAGCTCAAGGCAGAGTGTATCTGAGATCATCAAAGTCAAGTACTTCTTTACTCGTAAGGATCCGAATATGCGAGATGGTTAGAACGGTCAAAGATTATGACATAGATATCCTCTACCATCCGGGGAAAGCTAATAAGGTAGCAGACGCACTCAGCAGGAAGTCCAATGCTACCTTATTATCTTTAGCAGCTATGTCACCACCCCTAAGGAAGGAGATTACAGCCTTTAGTCTCGAACTTATAGTCGGACGGCTTTCCACTATGTCCTTAGCATCTACCTTGCTTGATGATATCCAGACAGCTCAGAGGCAGGATCCCGAAATCCAAAAATCAAGCAAGGGTTAGCAGAATCGAAAATGGAGAGTTCAGTGTCCGCCAGTGGCTGTGGTGACAGACTTTGTGTTCCAGATCAGGAGGAACTACGAAAACAGATTCTAGACGAGGCTCACAGGACTCCTTATGCGATGCATCCTGGTTCCACCAAAATGTATCAAGATCTAAAGAAACTATTTTGGTGGCCTGGGATGAAGCGAGATATCGCCAGATACGTCAGCATCTGTCTAACCTGTCAAAGGGTTAAGGCAGAACATCAGCGACCAGGAGGAGTTCTGCAGCCGATCCAGATTCCAGAATGGAAGTGGGAGGATATCTCTATGGACTTCATAGTGGGGTTACCCAGAACCACGAATGGTTTTGATGCCATTTGGGTAATAGTCGACAGGTTGACTAAATCAGCCCACTTCTTAGCTATCAGAATATCCTATTCCATGGAGCAACTAGCTCAGTTGTATCTCAAGGAGATAGTCAGGCTGCATGGAGTCCCACGAACCATTATATCAGACAGAGACAGCAGATTTACATCACACTTCTGGAAGTGTGTGCAGTCAGCTATGGGCACCCAGTTAAAATTCAGCACAGCCTTCCATCCTCAGACAGATGGTCAGACGGAGCGAGTGAATCAGGTACTCGAAGATATGCTCCGAGCTTGTGCCCTAGATTTCAAGGGAAGTTGGTGCAAATATCTGAGTCTAGCAGAATTTGCATACAACAACAGTTATCAGGCCACTATCGGCATGGCACCTTATGAGGCACTCTATGGGCGGAGGTGCAGATCACCAATCTGCTGGTATGAGAGTGGTGAACAGAAGGAGCTAGAGCTTCAGACAGATCTAGTAGTAGATACCACAGCCGCCATACAGCAGATTCGCCAGAGGATAGAGACAGCACAGAGCCGTCAGAAGAGCTATGCTGATACACGACGCAGACCCCTAGAGTTTTCAGTTGGGGATACAGTTTTCCTCAGAGTAGCTCCCATGAAGGGAGTCATGCGTTTTGGGAAGAAGGGCAAGCTAGCTCCCAGATATGTGGGACCATACCTTATCACGAAGAGAGTGGGCAAGGTAGCATATGAGCTAGAGCTACCTCAGGAGATGTCAGCAGTCCACAACGTATTTCATGTTTCCATGCTGAAGAAGCATATTCCAGACGCCACCCAGGTGATTGAGCCCCGGTCGGTACAGATCAGCTATGATAGTCGGCCTATTCGGATAATAGACCGAGCAAGTAAAGAAATTACGAACAAGGAAGTACCAATAGTTAAAGTCACGGCAAAATCACATAGCAACAGAGGCGACTTGGGAGACAGAGGCCAGCATGAGACGAAGTACCAGAGTTTTAAGTTCGAGGACTAACTTTTATAAGGTATGGGGATTGTAAAGCCCGAAAAATTCCCAAATTTATTTTAGAATTATTCTATGATTTTTCTAGAATTATTAGATATTTTTCCGGAATTTTCCGAGTAGCGGAAGTAGCAAAAACAAATAGGTCGCAAAATAGCTTAGGCGGGAATCGAACCCGAGACCTATGGTGTAAGGGATAATGTTAGTAACCAGTTGAACCCAGCAGGGCCGTGCTGAAAGGAAGGAGAACCAAATATATTTATATTAGAGTTGGGTTCATTAAACCACTTAATATAAATAATAAACTTAAGTGGGGTTTGGTTTATTTTGGTTCGGCACCTCTTCACCTCACGCCACTTTCTCTTCCAAAACCTCACCGCCGCCTCTCCCTTCTTCTCCTCTTCCTCACGCACGGCACACCAAGGCAAGGGTCCATAGGATCATCTTCCGGCGACGACTCCAACACGAAAGGGGTTCTTCTCCGCGAGAGGAACGCGAAGACGTAAGCGGTTCGTCGAGCGGACAGTTTTCCGGAAACACCTAGCGAATAGAATCGTAAGAAAACCTTACGATTGAGGTAAGAAACCCCTCACCTGCAGTATAATTGCTCTCGCTTGTTAGTTTTGGCGTTAGTTCAGTAATTTTATAGTTTTCAGTTTTAGGGCATGCTTTTAGTGCACACCAAGCATTCGGTAGAATGCCCAGTTCAGAAGGATGTACCAATAGGCGTCCTAACAGCATAAAAAATGTAATAGAAACATTTTATTCAGTTTATTATTAATTATTACAGCTATATGGATCAGATATCCATTGGGTGGGCTCCCGCAGTAGCCTCTAGGTTCAGATAACCTAGCTCTAGGTTCAGATAACCTAGAATAGCAAAGTAAAATAAAACAGTATTCAGTATTTTACTTTTATTCAGTTGGCACTGTACTTGGATCAGATATCCATGGGCTGGACTCCCACAGTCGTCCCTAGGTTCAGATAACCTAGTAACCCTGCTGGATTCGGAACTTGCAATCCCGGGTCTCGTAGGGATGCGCGCACAGTAAGTACAGTTGCCAGGGCCCCAACAGCATGTTTAGTATTTTCATCTATTATATGTATAGTTTTCAAATTTGAAACCAGTGATGAGAACACTAATTTAGCTTTCAGTTCAGGTTCAGTTTACATGATTTGAATTCATGTACAGATTTAGACATATGCATGACTAGTTCAGTTTCATGCTCAGTTTATATGTTATGCCATGTTTCAGTTCCAGTCTATGCTTTGTTTGATATGCCATGCCATGCTTGCATGTTCAGTATGTTTTTCAAACAACATGATTTAAAATCATATTTGCATCGTATGCATGATTTAGTGAGGTAGATGGTTTCTTACTAAGCTTTAAGCTTACAGATACTACTTTTCTTATACTGCAGATACAGGTAAAAGAAAAGTGGACTAGTGGAGGCTGGAGGACAATGCTATGAAGATGTGTGTGTGTGCAAGGGGTTTGGAATAAAGATCCTGGGGATCTAAACGCTTTTATTTCAGTTTAGTGCTTAACATGTCTAGCTTTATGACTTAGTCTTGTTACTAGGTGTTACTGTTTAATAAACTATGTCTTAGTTAGTTTCTCATGTTTAGAACATTAGTACTTACATGCTAGAATGTATTTCCATTGTTTTAGAACTGTTATGTGATGTTTTGGCACGCCAAAGTGCTGAAATCAGAACTCTCGAGTGAAATCAGACACCGATCGGTCTCCACCGATCGTGGTCTGAAGCTTGGATCGATCGGCCACCGACCGATCCAATGAGATAAGATGCCATCAGATCCTCCTCGATCGGCCACCGACCGATCTAGTTCGACTGATAGCCTCGGAGGAGAGTTGTTCTGGATCGGCCACCGACCCACCTGCACCAACGAGAGTTGGCAAGGGTTATGGATCGGTCACCGACCGATCCGGAGGAACAGAAGCATAGAAAGTGTACCGATCGGTCTACCGACCGATCAGGTACTCTGGATCGGTCAGACCGATCCACCGCGCATGTAACGCAGCAGGCGGAGGCTCACCGACGGTCTCCCGATCGGTCAGAGTGTTCTGGATCGCGGTAGACCGATCCACCACGCATGTGACGGTAAGCTTGTGGATCGGCCACCGACCGATCCAGAGGGTGCCACCGTGCGATGTCGGTGGAACGATCGTGAATCGCTCCGACGCCTCAATCGACTCACGGATCGGTTGAAATGTCTGATTACAGCTAGCAGGACATCCAAGAGGCATAGATTGTCTCTCCTAGCATGTGTACAACACTCAGGTACTCTTAGAATGTCAGGTTAAGACTTTACAGTAATTAGTTTAGCAAATTTCAAATTTGCTCAGTTTTTCGCACAGTAGTTTCAGTAGTTAATGTAGCGATCTAGCTCACAGCCTAGTACCCAGGAGTTGGGTCGTTACAATGGCCTTCTTGTTACAGGTCTTTTGTAAGGAATACTTAGAATAATTATTATTCGATTTCATTTTATTTTATGATATTGTCTGTGTGATTGCATCTTGCATGTGTGTGGTGTGTGTGATGTAATAGATTAGTTTATCATTAAGTCTTCCATTGTACATATTTACGAAACATATTTTTAGCGCACACCGTATCAGGCATATCCCAACACTGTATGGACTAGGGTTGGACTGATATCGACTTGTGACACTTCTAGAATACATTATATCAGGTCTTGTAGATATCATACTATACATGATACTGCCGATGGTTGACACATAGGGAATGTGTGTCATCATCTCTATCTCTTCGTTTGTCTTGGTGAACAAAGACTTGGATAAAGTTGTACCATGACACATTGGTAAGTATCCTCTCTTAGATTCTTCCATTGAGAATCTTTTGAGTATGACATCAATATATATGGATTAGCTTTGCCCCAACATCCTCTTTGACCTGTCTCTACATATATGTATTCGCAATACGTAAGATGCTTCATCCAAATCCTTCGTGGAGAATTTACTGTCTAACCATACTTTTGTTGACTGAAGCATTCTTACATCACCAATGAGTAACCTTCTTGTATGCACATGGTTCCTCAGGATTTTTAATAAAATTGAACTCTATGATTGTATCATTAAATCTGAGGTTCCAATTTCTCGATGCCTATTTGAGACCATAAATTGATCTCTAAAGTTTGCATACCTTATGTTCACTTCCCACAGATGTGAAACTTTCAGGTTGAGACATGTAAATCTCTTCCTTAATATTACCATTAAGGAATGTCGTCTTCACATCCATTTGTCATATCTCATAGTCATACCATGCAACTATGACAAGAAATATCCAAATGGACTTAAGCTTTGCGATTGGTGAAAAAGTTTCATCATAGTCAATTCCTTGTCTTTGATTATATCCTTTTGCCACCATCCTAGCTTTGAAGGTCAATACTTCCCCTCAACTCCAAGTTTCCTCTTGTAGATCCATGTACATCATATAGAAATGATTTCTTCAGCTGAATCCATTATTGACCAAATTTGGTTTGAGTGTATGGAGTCCATTTCGGATTTCATGGTCTCTAGCCATTTCAACGAGTCTATATCTGATATCTCCTTAAAGGACATTAGATCACATCCATGATCAGGGTCATTCTGATATCCTTCATGGAGTAGACCATAACTCACAGATACTCTTGAGACTATATTAGATCTCCTTAAGGTGTGTACTTGTTCTACTGGCTGTTGGGGTGTAGATTCTATTATTTCAATTATGGAATCGTCTCAAACCTTTTTAAGTTCTATCATCTTGCATTTTCTGTCTAATAGAAACTCTTTCTCCAAGAAGGTGGCATTTATTGAAACAAATACTTCTGTTTTCTTAGGATTATAGAAATAATATCCAATAGAATTCTTTGAATATCCCACAAAATAGTACAAAGTGGGCCTACTTTCCAATTTGTCTCCCACTGCCTTCTTTACATAAGCAGGACATCCTCATATCTTCAAATATAAATACTTGGGAGGTTTTTCCATCCATGTTTCATACAGTGTCTTTTCTACTACTTTTGTATAGACTTTATTCAATAACATTGCCGCAGTTTCGACTGTATAGTCCCAAAAGACAATGGCAAATTAGTGAATCCCATCGTAGATCAAACCATGTCCATTAGCGTTCGATTATGATGTTTTGATACACCTGTGGTGTTGCAGGAGGAGTCCATGTGAGAATCCCATTCTTTTTTAGATTGTCCTTAAACTTAGTACTCAAGTATTCTCCACATCAATCTGATCAAAGTTTCTTAATACTTTTTCGTAGTTATTTTTCTACTTTATTTCTAAATTCTTTAAACTTTTCAAAAAGTTCAGACTTATGTTTCATCAAATATATGTACCCATACCATGAATAGTCATCAGTAAAAGTAACAAAGTAGTAATGACCATGTTTAGTGCTAGCACTTAGCGAGCCACACACATTAGTATGGATAAAATCCAACATATTATATGCACGTTCCACTTGACCTTTAAAAGGGATCTTAGTCATTTTTCCTTTCAGACAGGATTCACAAGTTAGTAGGGAGTTTATGTCCAACGAATCAAATAATCCATCAACTATTAACTTAGTCATCCTTCTTTGGAAAATATGACCCAATCTAGCATGTCATATGTGTACTTGATTTGAACTATCTACTTTTCTTTTCTTGGTTATTGATTGTGCTTAGATATTGTTTACTAGAATATCTTTTAATTTTAAGTTATAGAGATCATTTTCTAATTTGCAAGTCCCAATTAAACATTTATCCTTGTAAATATTACAAACACCTTTTGTAAAAAGACAAGAGTAACCATATCTATCAAGCATAGAAATAGAAATAATATTTTTAACTAAGTCTAGAACAAATAAAACATCTCTTAAATACAACTTAAAATTATTGCTCAAAATATAGGTAACATCTCCAATAGCTTTTGTAGCAACTCTAGTTCCGTTTCCAAGTCTCAAGAAGGTCTTCACCCTCTTTCAGTCTTTTACTTCTTGTCATAGTCTACAAATCATTGAAAAGATGAGAACCACATCAAGTATCCAATACCCAAGAAGTAGAGTTAATAGAGACATTAACTTCTATATAGAGCATACCTTTTCCAGAATGCTTATGGACAAGATACTTCTTGCAATTATGCCTCCAATGTCTAGGCTTGTTGCAATGGAAACAAACATTTTCTGATTGATCAGGCTTTGTGGGCCTTAGCTTCTTATTAGACTTGATCTTCTTTATAGAGGTATAGAACACTTCTTTCCCTTTTTATTAGGTCCTTTCTTGGATCTAGAAGATGAACCCAACAGGAAAATAGATTTTTCCTTTTCGTGGTAGCTTTATAATTTGCAAGCATGTTGACTAGCTCTTTAAGGGTAGCCTCAAGATTATTTATATTGAAGTTGACCACAAAATTATCAAATGAGGAGTGGATAGACAACAATATGATGTCTATCGATAACTCATGTGGAATAACCAGGTCAAGGTTCACTAACTTTTCAATAAGCCCAATCATCTTGACCCCATGCTCATGGACCAAAACCCATCTCGCATACGAGCCATCATGAGTTCCTTGATAATCACGTGCTTGATTGAATGAGTCGGTGTACCATATAACTCTTGTAGATGTATGTGAATATCTTTAGCATTCACTGTCTTCTCGAACCGCGTTTGCAATTCATTTGACATTGAAGCCAGCATATAATATCTTGCTTGAAGATTATGGTCCGACCATTTTTCAAGGTCTGCCAACTCATTAAGTGTAACATTGATAGAAGCCTCTTTTGGAGGTACCTTATTTAACGTATATGTGATCTTCTTATAAGCCAGAACAATTTTTAAGTTTCTTAGCCAGTCAAAATAGTTAAATCCAGTTAATTTGTTTTGATCAAGTATTACAGATACTGGATTCTGAAATGCTATATCGAAGATATACTAGAATGAAAAATATATAATTAATATTACTGACTATTTTAAATAATTTATAAGACAAAATATGTGGACTTTTATATTTTGAATTTACTCTCACTATTTTGAACATTTCCATCACCCTCTAATAGAAATGGGAAATTATATTTCCTTAGTGAGCACATAGAGCCCAATTAGCTAATTATAATCCCTGAATGATATCAACTGATCACACTTTCCTAAAGATAAAACTCAATTACATTATATGCAACCTCTATGTATTTTGCCTCATGTTTCATAAGGGCCTAATAATATGACGTCAATTATCTTTGCGTGTCAAGCTGACCCATCAATGTTAGATTAAAATGGACGGTCTCCATGCATTCCCCCAATGATATGAGCCAAAGGTAGGGGAGTTCCACCCAATCCACATCACTTATGTCAGTGGAAGACAACTTTCCATTATCCACTACAAGGAAATTCTCATTCAACAACACTCAAACGACAACAGTTTTATACCAAATCGTTGTTCTTTTGGCTTTTAACAATGATTTTAACAAAAACCGTTGTCTTTTAGCAATTTTTTTTGGCCTACGACAATGGTTTTTAAAAACCGTTGTCTATTTATACTTTTTTGGGGCTATGACAACTGTTTTTAAAGGCTATGACATCGGTTTTGAAAACCGTTGTCTATGTGCGCTTTTTTAGGGTTACGACAACGATTTTTAAAAATCGTTGTCTATTAAGTGTTGTTGAATACCATTAATTTTCCCTAGCCATTTTTTTCCCTTCGCCATTTTTTGCCACCGAGTTTTTCTTTCCCTCTCCTCGAAATTTTTTGTCGCCGCGTCTCCCTTCTCCTTTGCCTTCTCAAACCCTAAGCATTTCCATCCATGATCTCTTCACATTTTTCTTTCTTTATCTCTTCACGCTGCCGAACCCCCTTTATGCCGGCGATCCCCTCTTTACGAACTCCTCTTCGCCTAACCTCTCCTCTGAACTCCTTTCCGCATAAACCTTTTAAGTTGAATCCTTCTTTCGCTGAACATCTCCGCCGAACCACCCACCTTCATTCCCTCTTCATAGCAGGTTGACCCAGCGCTCTTCGTTTCCTCTTCATTTACCAACTCTCGTCGGCGAATTCGTCGCCGCAGCTGAGCGGTGGCGAGAGCGTTCGATTTTTCATGGTAGTTTGAGGAACCCATAGCCAGCCGTTTTATTGTTGTTCTACAGCCGATGCCAACGGTGAGCGTCGGGAGGGACCACCTTTTTGCTGCCCTCAGTGAAACTTATAGTAACTCCCATTTGATTCTCCCTGTCTCCTTCTTTCTCGCCGTCTATGTTGCTGCTTATTTTTCGTTTTTGATGATCTCAGCGCAGGAGGAGTTCGAGGAACTATGCTTCAAATTCGGCATCGAGCTCGATGATGTTGTGAGTCATCATAGATTTGATTTTATCTTACTCTTTCATAGTATTCGTTGACTTTATTGTAATCGACTTATTTTATCTATTCCCTTTCTGCGAAGACTACGGAGAAAGCCGTTATTCGAAAAGAGAAGCATGAAGAAGAAGAAGAGGCAGAAGCTGGTGATGAGGATGAGGAATTCATTTATAAGATCAAGGTCACAGCCAATAGGTAAAATTTGAATCTTTCTAGTAGGTCTCTAAATCTTTATTAATATTCTGTCTAGTCAACTTGTGTTATTGAGGTGCAAAGGGAAATCGTTGCATTAGTTGTTTTCTTTTTTAAATTCAGAATGTATTTAACATGCAGAGATGATTAACATCGTTGTCTCTGTACTGTTGCTGTATTATTAGAAACATTTTATAGATACATGGTGAAGAAGAGCCACATAGATCATTATTTTTATCTACATATTTTATAGGAATTTTCTCTAGATCCTGTGCTTCATCCTCTAACTGTTCGGCTTGATCATGTTGAAAGAGCGCTTTCAGCACGCTATCATGATGCAATGACTATACTCCAACCTTAGGGAAAGGAGCTTGATTTGCTCATTGTAATATTGCCTGATAATGATGGTTCTCTTTATGGTATGATGTCTTTCTTGCACTTGATCTTGTTCGACACAACTTGATGACAAATATCAATTGGTTGAACCTTTTAGCTTTAATTTTTTCCCTTTCCTTGTTCGCTTTATTATTATATGCCATAGTTATTATATGTGAGACTGGCCTTGGTTTAGTTTCACAATGTTACTTGATAAAGCATGTTTTCAAGATGAGTAAACAGTACCTTGCCAATGTTGGCCTCTAGATCAATGGAAAGGTGAGTACGTGGAAGGTGGATCTATTTTTTCTTGTTATGCTTTGTGTTACTTAGACTTGATTCATAGGTTGGAGGAAGGGACACAATCCTTCTCGATGCATTATCAAGGCACATTCCTCTTGTTAGCAACTGACCAACTATAATATTTAGTGCTGACGTAACACATCCTCATCCTGGGGAAGATTCTAGCCCTTCTATCGTAGTTGTAAGTAATTTTGTCAATCTTCATTTCTTAGTCTATGTATAGTTGCCTTGATGTCAATCCTTACTATCACATGCAATGTATTAATATTTCATTTAGACAAGAGATTGCTAGAATCAATATAAAACTTCTGTTAGCTTAATGTAAAGTTTGTTCTTTATATTCAAATTTAATTGCATGATTTATTATCCTTTCTCTTTTTTATCAAATACAATTACTTAAATGAGGGTTAGTTTACATTGTTTAAAGTTCAGACATGTTTGTATTGTAATGCTTCATAGTAGAATAAAAAACCTAACTAGTTGAGGGGATAATGACATTGTTTTGTATATTTTTATCTTCAAATATATGTTTATAGTTTGCAGGTTCTATTGACAAAGTTTCCTAGCGTGCCACCAACGTTCCAAGTAACATCAAATGTTGTCCAGGATTTGACAATTACAAGTAATATTCACTCAACAATCTATATTTCTTTATCTAAATTTTTCATAATTAATTAAATGCATTAGTTGAACATAACAGTTAAAATAGACTTATATGGAACATGTTGGTCTATGTTCCCGTATGAATTGCACTTTTATTTGAAGCAAAAATTCTTATGCGCATGTTGATCCTTGTTACTAGTGTTGTCAAGCACTAACATTGCAAAATAGTGTGACAACTGACAATCAAGACTACATGGAATAGTATCATCCTCAAAGGTACACGCACTTGCTGTATAAGGTTATGGTCAGTAAAATTATAAAGTTGCAACCATTAGCCATATCACTAAAAATTGGCAGGATATAAAAAATTTACATTTCCAACTTCATATAGCATTAGTATTATGCATTGAAATTGATAATAAGAAAATATAAGTAGATTAACAGCTAGGGTTGTTTTTCTTTAAATTGTTAATTTCCTTATCCTGAGTCCAATTACTCTCAACTCCCTAAACTAAATCAAGTAAATGACAAGAAGTTCTATTATTTTCTTAATATTGTCTATTTGTCATATGTTAGTAAATTGAGGACTCACAATGTTCTTCATTAATTATTGTTAATGCAAACCAGTATGGTTAACCTAAAATTGGATCTATTGGTATAGACATAGATACCAGCTAGTATGTGATAAGGTGGTTGCACATGTTGTTTCCATCAAATCTATATGATTAGTCTCCTTAACTCTATATATCTGGAGGTGGAGATTAGGAAGAGGGCAAGAAAAAAATATGAGGTCTTGTTTTACTTTTGCCCCATAGGAGATGAGTCTTTTTAGTAGGAATCTTGCTATTTTACATAATGTGGATACAAAAAGTTTTTTATTATCATGTTGTGCACACACTTTTAATCTCATATTCATTTAAATATTGTATTAGGTGTTATGGATGAATTGTTTAAGGTTCTTGAAAACCTATAATATAATAGCTTGGGAACAAGATGCACTTATTCCATGTAAAATAAATGGTGGATGCTGAAAATTTCAGTGTTTTTCAGTAGAATCATATTCAAGTTTTCAAATTTACTTGTTCCAGATATAAATACTGTTTTTCTTGTTATTCCACATACTTTGAGGAGGCTCGGTGATGGAACCATGCAAAGCAAAAAGTAGCTAGCTAATTAATTAATGTTTCGTCAATGGCAAACCACGCATTCATGATTCTAATTCTTTATCTGTAATACATTATTTTGTTCTCAAGCATCCATGACCACATCATCAAATTATGTCTATGCATGTTTACTAAATGCATCTTTCTTTCTATTATTAACAGGTATCATGCTACACATTAAGCTAAAATTTAGCCACTGCCCTACTGTTTCATACACTTGCACTAACATGATCTCATCTACCAATTCTCTTTAAATGCTCTCCGATGTCGATCTCTCTGTTCACTCATTTCAGCACCAACAAAGAGCTAGCTTCATATACATCAACAATCACCCTATTCTTCAGGTAAGATATATAGATAGACTTTTGTTTTTAAAATTGTCTTGTATACCTGTGCTATCGACTTTGTTTTCTTACATGTAGAACTACAATGAATGGAAAGAAAGGTAGCAGTATTCAGATCGACATTTGCTTGCCGCCAAATGCAACACCACAATTAGAAAGAATGAAGAAGTCTACCAAGGATCATAATGGCAAAGCCATGATACCAATGAGGAAATTGATGATGGAAGTGTTGGAGTTTGCCAGAGAGGACACAGACAGGGTGGCCTTTTCCCTCAAGGTTGGCTTGGCTTGCCTCCTCGTCTCCCTTCTCATTCTCATCCAAGCACCTTATCAAGTCTTCGGCACCAACTTCATATTGGAAAAGGTTGGTATGAAAAAATAAGCAAGTGAGAAAGAGGAGTCCAATGAAATTCTGCAAGTTAAAGATTGTGATGAGACTTGGGTTGATAATAATTAAGTACAATCCTACATGGTATGAACCACCATTAAAAGTTTCTAGTCTTTTGGCTATTGTTCATTAGTTGTAAATAGAGTTTATTTGTTTATTTGTATTAGGATAAATTTTATTTGAACATGAGATATGTTTCTTCTTTTGTGATTGTAATTCTTGTATAACTAACATTTTTAATGATATTGATGTGGGGAATATTCTTTCTTGATTATGATTCTTTATTATATATTTAAATTGAAATCTGATATATTGGTATTAAAAGATAATAATTTAAAAGACAACTGTTTAAAACTATTATTGTTGTCTATCATCCTCAAAGACAATGGTTAAAAACCGTTATCGTAGCCCCAAAAATGATTGTAACTGGCAGTGTTACGTTATTAAAAATGCTCTAAATAACAACGGTTTAAAATCATTGTCATAACCCCCCACTTTTAACAACACTGCTAATTACAACGATTTTAAAGGGCCTACGACAACGATTTTTAACCGTTGTCTTTTAATGTTTTTGTTGTAGTGATCCAGGCCTCCTCAATGATATGAGCCAGAGACTAACCGTGAGTAGTGTTCATCATGCAACCACTATTGATGGAAGACAGTGAAAAGTATACTCTTTTATTTTTCCCTTTATGGTTTGATCTAAATTTTGAATCATATTCAAAATGAGAGATTTTAAATTTAAACATTATATATATATATATATATATATATATATATATATATATATATATATATATATATATATATATATATATATATATATATATATATATATATATATGTATATATATATCATAATCACATAATCTTAAGGACAAGAATCCGTGAGAGCCATTGAATCATCCTTTTTGTATAATATACATTTATATTAATTAATTAACAATTAAATAATTGATCAATTTATGCTACTTGTTGATTCTTTATATTTGACCTCAAGATTATCTAATAAATTGACAAAATAATTTATCTATAATCAATTTGGATAAAACAATTATTATAGGTAAAATCATATTTTTACCATAATATATTACCAAATATTTTACGTGGTCAAACAAATTAAAAGGAGTATATATTCTTTTATCTTGAAATACATATGACAAATAATGATAACTTGACTCTGATACCACTGTCGAAACAGAATTTGAAATTCACGTATTATGTTTCTACACCCCTATGCACAGCAAAAGTTCAAAATTTAATTTTTGATTTAATAATTAAATCAAAGGGATGTTCATATAGATTTTCAAAAATAAACATGAGCATGATCTTTAAACTATGTAGCATTATAATCTAACCATTCAAGTAAAATCCTTAAAGTATAACAAAGATAAACTATCATTTGAATGATTCATCTAATATCATTTTATTTAGACATGCAAAACTATCCAATTTAAATATATTAGATCTTTTAGAAAAATTTAAATAAAACTATTAACACATGCTGTAAAATACCAAAAAAAATGGTGAATAATGATAAGAGAATTTTCTGAAATTTTTAGAAATTTTTCTGGTATTTTTTCAGAGACCGTGTGGACGAGTTTACGGGGATAAAATTAGGTCCCGGGCAAGCTTGATTAGGCTACCCCATTTTAGCCAGGAAATATTGATTTTTCTTTAATTCCTTTTTTTTTTCTTTTTTTTTTTCTTTTCTTTCCTCCGTTTCTTTTCTCATCCCCGCGTGTCCGACGCCTTCTCCTCGCGCCGAGCCACCGTCCCCTCTCATGCCCTAACCGTCATCAGTTCCTTCTCCTCCCGCTGCATAAAGCCGTGACTAAGAGAAAATCGGCACTTCTCTTCCTCTTTCTTCCTTCGCCCAATCTCCACCTCTCTGTGCTGCCACCGACCATCAAAGTCGACGTCGACTCCTTCGCACAAATTTTTAGTTGTGTTGTGATTTTTTTTTTCAAAAATTGAAGAAGTCAAGTGATTAGTATTGAAATGCTGAATTAATTGATGGAATTTGAATGTGATCACTAAATAAGAATTGTGGTTTTAGTGGAACTTGAAGTGAGGATAGTTTTCGGAATTTATATGTTCTGGATTTCTGGAAGTTGTTTTGTAAGCTGTTTCAAGTGCATTTCTCATGTTGAATGATTCTGGATTATGATAAGGAATTGACGAAGATTAGTTTTCAATGTTGAAATGAAAATGGAATTATTGTTAGTATAAAATGCAGTATGTTTTAGGAGCTAGAATTTTGCAGAAATGCAGAAATTTAGAGATGGAGGTTTAATATTTGTGAAGCTCTATTAGTTTGTTATCTTTATTGAATTCAGAAATGTTGTGGATTCACATTTGAATACATAAGTTTTGTTGATCAGATGCTAGTGAGGCTTAGAAATGCTAAAGTTGCTGAACTGCAGAAATCACAGCATATCAGGCCCTGCCATTGGGCCTGATATTTAGCATATCAGGCCTAACACTACAACATATCAGGCCCATGCTACAACATACCAGGCCCAAGCTGAAAATTTTGTTCTGGAATTGCAGAACCAGGAATTGTAGAATTGGAAGTTTTGATTGAATTTTGTGGATTGAATTGGCAGCAGTGATCTTCGAATCTTCTTATAGTAATCAGAATTTCTTTGAACAAAATGAAGGGAGTTTAAATAGATTTTTAAGCTACATCATAAGCTATTTTGAAGGGTAGAGAATATAGTAAACATAATCAAGATTTGAAGAGTATCAATTGTGTACCAACTTAGCATTGTTAGTTCTTAAAGTCAGTAAAGAGTCATTATAAGATTGTGTATTGCTTAAATCAAATGTGTTTACAGGTTCTTTATTTTTCTGAAGTGTTAAGTGGTACAAGAATTTTGAACTTGAGGTGCTAAAGTGAATCTGTAATGTGTAGTAATTCTGTAGCTGATGAATAATTGATCAAGAAATAGAATTGGTTCAGAATTGTTGCTCTATTCATGAAGTATGGAAGAAATTTTAAGTATTGGAGATTAGGAAGCTATGGAGTTAGTAAGGAAGAACAAGTTGGCAAAAGTAAATCAGAAATGTTGAAACTACTGAAAGGAAGAAATCAACAGGATTGAGTCTGTAATGCTACTGGAAAGAATTTTATTAGAGTCTAAAACTATTGGTGAAAAGAAAAATACAAAATGCAGAAACTACAATTTGTAATGGTGGGAATTTTAGTAGGTATTGTTTAACTAAGCTCCTAAATTGGAATTGATTATGTTCAAGCTTGAGTTTGAGAAGTGAATGAGAAAGATAATTGAAGATTTGGAAGCTTGATTTTGGAAGGGAGATCAGTAGTAAGAGTTTTGAAGGAAATTGCCAATTCAGAAATGAAATGGAAGGTGTGTTGTCACGTTAGGCCTAATATGTGAAATATTAGGCCCAACGACAAGGCTTGATATGCTAAACATCAGGCCTAATGGCAGAATTGGTATAGGTACATTAGGCCTGATATGTTAAACATCAGGCCCGAAGTAAAAATTCAAGAAAGGAAAGTTAAAAGCTTTATATAGAAATAGTTTCATAAGCTGGGACAATAAAGATGAAGAGATGTAGTACTGGTTTAATTTTGAAAATGCAGGTTTTATGCTAATTTATGGAAGAATGGAATATGACAAACGGTGAATTAAGTATATAGTAGTAAGAGTGAACGAAATGATTCTATAGGCTCAGCTTTGAGAAGATTTGAAAGCTCAATTTTTGGAACAGAAAGAATCAATAAAGTTCACATTGAGTTTTGAAGAAGAGTTGATCGAAATGAACTTGAAGCTAAATTTCTCAATAGGGTGATGCATATGAAAGTAAGTTAAGGAAGAAGAGAAGTAAGGGAGTATGACCGGAATTCATTAGATAGCATCTTTTGTATCCATGCCTTCCACTAGTATTGAGCTAATTCTTTCTTATCTTGCATTGTAATTAATACTTAGATCTGCACGTAATTCATATCTTCTTTTTCTTCACAATTCACCTTCATAATGTGATATGATATCCATTATCATGGTGGAGAGTAGAAGATAAGCAAGCATATGATAGTACAAGAAGCATAAGTAGCATGAGTGCCCTCTATTTTTGTGAATGTAAAATACCGAAAATAGACAGATAATAATAAGGGAATTTTTCGGAATTTTTGAAAATTTTCCAGAAATTTTTCGGAGCTCGTATGGACGAGTTCACGGGGACAAGAACGAGGCCCGGAAAAGCCTGTTAGGCTACCCTAATTAAAGAGAGGAAATGTTTATATTTCCTTTTCTTTTTATTTTATTTCTTTTCCTTTAATAGTGTCGCCGTTCACTTCTTTTTCCCCCTACACCCGACGAGTCTTCTCCTTTGCCCTAACCGCCGAGCGCCTCTACTTCTTTCCCGAGCCCTAGGTGCCGACGACGCCGACACCCTCTGCGATCTTCCTCCTCGCCAAGCGACGGCACCGATCGCCACCTTAGCCGACGACCCCAATCGCCGGTGCCCTAGCCTCTGCCCCGACGCCAGCGACGCCGACCTTCTCCACCCGACGCCTCCGCCAGCCACCGAGAGTCCTCCGACCGCCGCCGACTCTTGACCCGAGCACCACGGCAGGCTTTGTCTTCTTTTCTCGGAGTCGTCCTCTGCACGGAAGAGGCACGCCTAGTTGAGCCTTTGCCGATCTCCTCTGTGCCGGCCTCCTCCACTGTGTCGTGCCCTAGATCGCTGGAATCCAGAGGTTTGAGTAGGTTTTCAGTTGGGAGCAGCAACCCTAGCCTTGGTGTGTTCGTCCGTGCCCTAATTCCACTGTTGTGTCTTCCTTCAGCCACCTCCTACAGTGAAGTCTTGGCAGAGGAAGCAACAGGCAGTCACTTTCTAGTGGCGGACAGCCCAATTCGGCCACAAGTCTTGGTCCAGCAACAACAATCTTTGCTATTGAGCCGTAGTGGCTGTGATGAAGGTGAGGTGCACAGATTGATCTAGAATTATGTTCAAAAAATTATTAGAGCCAAGTATGATGAATGAGGTTTATGTATAGAATTGGATTGGTATTGAATTTAATCCATTGCCTGTTTTGTTACATGGGATCAATCCATTTCTAAGGAAGGGTAAGGTTATTAAATAGGTTGGAGATTTTTATTTAGCTATATAGCTAAATACATTATCTGTTTGATAACGCAGGACTCTGATTCGAGACCGTATCTCGACGGGTATCTTGATTACCGGATTGGACCATTTTATCGGAGGCGAGTACTTTTGACTTATTGTCTTTGATATGCTTAGTAATGAAATTAACAATTTGCATTAATTGTGTTTTCTTATTTGTTTCGGTTAATCACTGCCCGATACATGTTACCTGCTTGATTGATTGTTTGTTTGCATATCGTGTTGATACCTATCTGATTTCACATGCTCATGGGTAGTGATATAACCATGTTTTACCATGTCAGGACCTAGGTTTGATACCTTATTTGATCAGTATACCTTGATATGATTTATTTACTTTGGTGCACATTATCATATGTCCAGAGATTGATTTAGCATATTACCGTGCTTAGTGACATGCACCATTCGCATGATTGCATGCTGTGTGAGAGATTGCTCCATTATTGTCGAGCACTTTGCCAGTTTTCATCACTGTTCGGTGCTCCGTTGTGACGCTCATGGGTAGCGTGACACAGCGTGGTAGCACGTCAGTTTGACTCTTCCGGTGCTCCGTTGATCCGCTCATGGGTAGTTTGACGCAGCGTGTAGCACGTTAGAGATTCCTCCCCGTCATAGCGTACCGGGAGATGAGAGTATTACGCTCCCCCATTTATGATTTGGGGTAGGAGTACGTGTGTACTCCGACAGCATCCCGTCCACTCGGTCACTTATCAAGGGTAGTGATGCAGAGTGCACGGTCGTCACAGCCCTACCCACTCGGTCCCACTTTTGTTGTGAGTTGGCTGACTGGCGTCAGGGGTGACCATGACATTGGCATCATATGCATGATGCATTTATTGTTTTGTGATTGTGTTTGCTGCATTTATATGCTGCATATTGTTTGGATACCTATGTTTGACATGCATACAGGTCTTCTATACCTTTCAGACTGTTTGTCCTTATACCGGGTCCTGGTTAGTACAGATTCTCTCCTGTCTACTTCAGTTTGCATTTATCTTTATTTTTGTCAGGAGACTGTACGCATGATTAGTGCTATGTGTTATTTCTTTACTTTGCATATCAATTGTACCTGCTGAGTGTTGGACTCACCCCGCCTCCATTGTTGTTATTTTTCAAGTTAATGCTGTCAGGAGAGAGTTCCAGTTGCTAGTCCCCTGCAGATCTCAAGCTGTATTTATCTTTTGGGTTTCTTATTTAGACTGTGTTAGACTTATTCTATTTGAGGATTTGGATATTGTATGGATTCATATGATCGATGGATTTTTGTATGTTTTGGATTTGTTCTACTACATGCCTGCCTGGACGACAGAAGAGGTAAGCTAATCTTATCGTCGGATTTTGAGATTTACGAGTGTAGTTGAGTAGGGTTGTTTTTGAGTCATATGTTCATTGTTACAGTGTGTTTATTATTAACTGCGTGTGATCGTTATATATATGTTTGTTTATTTCTGTTATTATTCCAGCCGCATGTGGCTAAGTATGTGGCTATGTAGAAAGTTTTAGATTGTCCGCCGTACAGGGGAGATGCTGCCGTAATTTCTTCAGACAGGGACTCCTCTGGGGCGTGACAGTGATAATATGCTGAAATAGGATGAGGGCCACCAAAAATTTTTATCTTGTGAGTTTAGTGTTCTATCATTCTCAATTCATTCATGATGGATGGAAATCATTATGTTGGTAATCAAGAGTTAAGTTTGATGTACATGAATGCTTGAGTTTTTGGAATTTGACAATTTTAGATGGTTTTCCTTTCTCTATTTTCTAATCATGTTTAGGAATGTGTTTAGGGGGTACCATTAAAGTAGATTCTTTAGTTTTCTTGACTTGCATGAGACATGCAAGAATAAGTGTGGGGGATTTTGATAGTTGATTTATTAGATATATTATTTTGTTGGTTTCTAGATGATTTTTGGAGAGCTATTGTGTTGATGAATTGATTTGTGATATGGTTTAGAAAGCATGGATTGATTCAAGCTAACCATAATTATTTTATTTAATTCATAAATTTTTGTATCACAAGTGTAATTTGGTTGTGTAGGTAACTCATGAGGTTATTCAGCAAGGAATTAAAGATCATTTGAGGAAAAGTTGGGTTTGTGCAATCAAGTAGGGAGGCAAATTAGCATAACCATTTGGACCCATTCCATGTGGCTCAATCAATTGGACTACACCAAGTTACTATTGAATCGATTGGAGTCAACCAAGTCACTGTGAACCGTTTTGAACCAGAGGTATTTAAGCTACTACCTGGTACGGTGAACAGTGGCTTCACTACTGTTCATCGTGCTAGCGTCTTCTCGAGAGCACGAGGCGGACATCCGTTCCCTTTCTCAGATCTGAGATCCAATTTCCTTCATCAATGGCAAGACCTGAGCAACCGATGATCAGGGTTTGAGGGTCAGAGCACGATAGAGGCATTTCCCTATCCGTAATTTTGGCTTTCAAATTTCCCAGCTAACCACAGATCAAAGGGTGTTTCCCCGATTTGAGCTTCCACCATTCAACTGAGGTGTCAGCGGTGTTTCTTCGGCATTTCAGATTCCATTTCATCTTCGAATTCATCCGCGACTTCTGAATCAATTAGATTAATCGATTAGAACAAGTGATTACGGATTTCATTCCTCTGTTCCCCAAGTGTCAAGAGTTTCAGTTGACCGCGAGCTTGAAGGGTGATTCCCAAGAGCTGTGAGCATCATCTGTACTAGCTGAGAGTTCAGATCTTCTTCATCGATTGCTTGAAGGGCGTTTTCCAGGAGCATCTTTGTGTGACGGCAGAGAGAAGGGATTAGTTCGCTGATCTAAGTTTGTGGAATGTTATGTTACTTAGATTTGAAACTTGTTGGCTAAATCAAATGCTTAGTTTACTTTCTTCTCATTGCAATTTTGATCTTTTTTTAATTCTACAATTTCGAGTAGTTTAAATTAGGAAGTTTATTTTAGATCTACATTTCCGATTTTGCAATTTCATTGTTGCAAATTTAAATCCTGCAACTAGGCTCTTGATTTTGGCTTTCATTGCTTAGCTTTTGCAAGTTAGCTATCCAACTCATTTGAATAAACTCTATTTCTGCAATTTTAATTTTTAAGTCATGTTCAGTAAGTCCAATTTAACAATTCTGTTGTTTGTTCCTTAGAGAGTCAATTAGCTTCGTGTGGGTAAGAGTAGCTTGAGTTAAGTCTCTTAATTCACTGTTTTCAGTTTTCTTCAAGGAGTGAACTTCTTCTTAGTTGAGTTATGGAGTTTAGTTAAGTTGTTTTACAACTTGCTAATGAATAAATTTTCTTACAGACACTTAGTTTAGTTACAGCTAGGACTTGATTTCTGTTTTAGGTTAGATTTTGTTAAGTCTCTTAATTCATTATTTTCAGTTTTATTCAAGGAGTGAACTTCTTCTTAGTTGAGTTATGGAGTTTAGTTAATTTGTTTTATAAGTATAGTTGTTCTTTAACTTGCTAGCAAATAAATTTTTTTATGGACAGTTAGTTTAGTTACAGCTAGGACTTGATTTTTGTTTTAGGTTAGATTTTGTTAAGGGGCATTTACTTATCTAGATTGCATTTCAACATTCATTTAGCAAGAAAACTAAAAATCAAGCTCACATTTCTTATTAGAAAAACCAAAAAAAGTAATTTCAATCTAGAGTACGTGACATTTGCTAGTTGTCCTTGGAAAAATATGACTTTGGACTCTTTACTACATCTTTATTTTGGATTTATAAAGGTTTTCAATCTTAATTAATTTAAAGTACCACGTGACATGCAATATAATCCACATCAACCATACATAAGACAAATATGAAAATATTTGTCGGAATGGAAGCACGGATGAGGTAGATGGGCCACATCTCTTATGAAAGAGTTGGACCCTATTTGGCTTAGACATGAACCAATTTGATTTAGTTGTGAACCAAACCAAGAGATTAATGGGCTAATTTTTGGTTAAGGCATAATGGGTTGGATTTTGGCATTCTAATCCAACTCATTAAAGAAGACTATATATTGATATGGTTAAGAGAGAATTAACACACAATTCATTGTTAGCTTGATTAGGTTTTGGAAACCTAAACTCAATTCCTCTCTCTCCCTCTCCCTCTCTCTCGCCATCGGCCACAACAAGAGGTTCTCCTCTTGTTGCCGTGAGCCATTGATTTCGTCGTGAAAACGATATTAAAAGAAATTTTGTTCCAAACCCTCTCTAACTACACAAATGTAGTATAGAAATGACTCAGGTCGTCTCCCAACGAAAGCAACGATAGGATGGTAATCTAGGATTGTATGTTATTCCTATTTTTGAGATTTTTAATATGGAAATGGGGGTTTTGGATTTTGATTCTAAAGCTAACAAATGAAAAACGAAGCAAGTAGAAAACTAATCTAATGCTGGAATGAAATCTAACTAAATGTCAACAATTAATCCACAACGTATTGTCATTCTACGTTATGGTTTCACCATCAACATAATTAAACTAAGGAAGGAAATAGCAGAGCATTAAATGAAACTTAATCTAATAAATGAAAGACAATGCAAGTAATAAAGCTAAACCTAACCTAACTACAATTGTAGAAAATAAAAGGCAACATGAAATGAAACCTAAGCTAATCTATCCTAATTGCATTCAAATGAAGAACTAGAACTTAAAGAAATTGGAAGAACAAGACAAGCAAGAATTAAACAAAGTAGAATGCATTAAATTGAGCCTAACTATTTAAAGAGACATTTAACCGAACACCTACTATGCATGAAACAAATTAAGCAAAATTAGTGCAATTCAAACCTGGAATTAAACTCAATATAAGCATTCAATCTAAATTAACAAACACAAATGAACAAAATTAAACTAAGTGTTCCAACCATAATTCACCCTCAACTTCTAATGCCAAGGACTACCCTTCGCCATCACACGAAAGACCCAGCTCCAGAACCCCCAAATCCGGTGGGCAGTAGCTCACTGTCGGTTGCTGCATGCTTTGACAACGATGATGTGATGAATGAATCTTCCCCCGAAGAACCCCCTTGGATGGAAGTTGACCAGAAATAGTGATGCTGTGAAATGGGATAAACCGCCGCCATTGCCTCCTTGCTCTACCTCCTGAACCCCAGAAGGCAAGAGTGAAGGAAGAACATCGGAAGGTGAAGGATCTTGCCGAAGGACCCCTCCGGTAAGGTGGATGATCGAATCTGTCGCCGCTGCTTGCAACTTCCGCCTGTGTTGTTGTTGCCATCGCCACTTGGAATTAAGAAGATGAGGTGGACTGTGGATGGTCGGCCGGCGGTAGTAAAGAGAAGAAGAAGGGCCGACGACAGATGGTGAGGAAGAAGAAGGAAGGGGGAAGGTGGCACCAGTGAAGCTTGTCGCGTGCCCTAGCCCCCAAAATGTGAGAGAAGACGTGGCTAGTGTGTTGTCTGTGTGAGAGAAGAAGGGAAGAGTTTTCTTAAGTGGATAGGGTTTCGGGTTGAAGAAAAGGGTTGACGAGGAACCCGAATTTGATAAGGAGTGAAATTGGGTTATAAAATTGGGCTTTAAGAGTGGGCTTGAGGATTGAATTGAGTTTTTGAAATTGGACTTGGAATTACGTTGATTTGGAGCTCCACTTCTTGATGAACTCTTGGATTATTTGATCCTGATCAACGGTCCAAATTACTCCCCTACAAAATAAGATGCACCTTTTAGATAAAAAACCATAAAATATAGGGAAAATTAGATCAACGCTCCAAGTAAATCTCAACTCGTAAAACATGATATAAATGCGGAATTAAACATACGAGAGGGTAAAAATGCTAAGTATAAGAGCCAAAATAGTGCATCAAAATGCTAGTTATCAACTCCCCCACACTTATTCTTGCTCGTCTTGAGCAAATCAACAAAAGAAGAAAACAACTTTAATGCATTCCCCTAGCAATTCTCAATCATGCTTTAGAACATAGTGAAAAGAAAGTTACCTAGGATTGTCAAATCTCAAAGACTCAAGCATTCATGGATTCAATTCATACACTAATTGACAAACATGATATTTTCAATTCATACTAGATAAACTAAAAATGATAACGAAATAACCTCACAAGGTAAGTGATGGTGGCTCTCCTCTCATGTACATGTAATAGTGGAGCTCACTCAAGCTACTCATGAATTCATGCACTACCATATGCTTGCTTTGCTTCTAATCTCCACCACTATATGCATAAAAGTGCACAATAAAATAATGAAGGCATTATTTAAAATGTAAGGGAAACATGAATCAAAGCAAATGATAGTGTAAGAAAACTAATAACAAAGATTAAGCAAGGTAATGGTGGAAGACATGGATATATTGGAATGTTACATAGATAAGTACAAGTAAACAATGGTCAAAAATATTTCTCATCCAAACTTCCAAGCTAGCTCTAAAACTCAATAAAAATGTGAACAATCCCTACTATAACTTTTACAATAAAAATTGACTCATGATATACAATAGAATCCAAATGTTGCTACAATAAAGATTGTCACTCACAAAAATTCTACCACAAACAAATTCAAAATAGCACATGTTAAAGTTTTTCCATAAATCCAATAAATATGTAGACAACCTCTACTATAGCCTTTCAATAAAATACCACTTATGATAGGCAATAAAATCTAAATGTTGCTACAATAAAGATTGTCTCTTCTAAAAATTCTATCACAAAGGAATATAAAATAGCACAACATGTCAAAAGTATTTTTTCTTTTTCTATATTTTTTTTGTCTTTTGTTTTTTTTAGTTTCTGATTTGTTTTTTCTTTTTCTTTTTTTTCAACATATTGTGCAATCAATATACAACATCATCAATAGCTCAAATAAAAAGATAAATAGCATGGTTTACCTATGGTGATCAAGCATGGTTTACCTATGCTTCCCCTAAATTTCACTAAGCTATCCCCCCCCACTTAAATTTTTGTCCGTCTCGGACAAACCACTCATCATGTAACATCCAAAAATATCCACATCCCAAGAGAGTAAGAGAGTGAAATAAATGAAAAGAATGATATGATAAATGATATGGATTTTATTCAAGAAACATGTGATAACAAAAGGAATGAATAAAAGAAAGTGAGATAGCCTTCATAAAAATTATGCAAACCTATGATAATGTGGTCTCGAAAGAAATAAGCAAGTTCTAGAGTAACATTAACCACAAGTGCATCACACATCAATAGGAATAATAGGCTCACAACTATCCTCACTAGGTATATCAAAAATGATCATCTCAACCTATCAACATAGAATCCATCATCAAGTTGTAACCACATGCAATCCAAGAATCCAATCATGACAATAAATCATCAAATTCGACAATCAAATTTTAACTAACTTTTATAATTTCTAAGATGATAAAAAGAATGCATAGGGAATTTATTTTGAAAACTGACGAGACGAACTAAAAATGAACTGCCAAGCAAAAGAAAATAACGTAAACAAAGCAAAGAAAGTAAAATATATATACAAGCAGAAAGAAAAAGAAAGAGTAAGATGGAATAGACTCCCCTAAGATTTGGCAGTCAGAGCCGATTTAGTTTCAATAGCCAATCTAGAAGTGGTAAGAGATGGTTCATTTGAAATATACACTCCAGAAGCTTGATTATTGCATAGAGTGTTAGGGCTTTCATTAAGTGATAGAATGCATCCTTTGTGAATGATGCAAATGAAATATATGAAAAAATCCTGTGTACTAAAAAGAGGATGCAATTCTTTCACGCATACTATGTAAGATGTACTATAAACAATATCAATATAAATAGAGCATGAATTAAAAAATGTGTCATATTCAATACAATCAAACTTAATTACCTCCATAGAATTTTCTAAGAATTCAGAAGAAATATTGAACTTACCATCCTGATAGGTACCTAGAGGCTCTAAAACAGTGAATGTGGCATCATCTTGATCAGGTAAAAGATCTGGATCTAGATTAGGAACAATCAACGAAAGTGATTCTTGAGTTTCCCCTACACTTCCATCGTCATTACGTAGAATAGTAGAGTCAACTAGCTTAAATGGTAAAATAGTCATTGGAAGCGATTCTTGGGTCTCCCCTACACTTCCATCATCATCTCCTATACTTGTAACATCAAAACTATCTGGAACAACAATATCATCAACAAGAATAATATTAGAATCAAGTACAACATCATGATACAAAAAACTAGAAGAGTCATATAGAGTAGCAGAATAAAAGTCAGGAATATCACAAACTCTACAATCCATCTCCTCAGGAATTGATACAGTAGGTTGATCTGAATGCAACTGTAACTGTGTCAATGAATGTGTTCTTTCCTGGAATTGTGTTTCTTATTGTTGCCAATATTGTTGTGACTGCTCCTTACAATGCTGCTCAGGCTGATGGTGCTAAAAGTAAGGCTAATAATGATGGGACCACTTAGAAATCCCTTGTTGTGTGTTCCCATACCCGAATCCTATAAATAAATTGTACATGTCCTGCTGATGAGTCTGATAATGCTGAGGATTAGGTTGCTGATACTGGATCCTGGTCAAGAATACACTGACAAAGGAATGAACATCTTTAGCAATCATCAGTCTAGTCTCATACTGTGGATAATTTACCGTCATAATATCAACCATACTACTGTCCATGGAAAGCAATCTCTCATAGAAGTATACAATCAGTAGTTGATCGCTTATTTGGTGTTGAGGGCAACTAGCAACAAGTCTTTTAAATCTATCCCAATAATCTTGAAACAGTTCTCTTGCGAATTGTTGGATTCCACAAATACTCCTCCAAATAGCTATAATCCTAGAAGCAGGAAAGAACCTCACCAGAAATACTTTCTTCATCTCGATCCAGCTAGTGACAGAGTTGGGTGGGAGACAATACAACCAATCTTTTGCTTAATCAACTATTGAGAAAGAAAATGCTCTAAGTCTAACATCTTCTTCTGATACACCATGTGGATTCCATATAGAGCACACCATATCCAATTCTTATAGATGTCTATTGGGATCATCACCAGATAATCCATGAAACTTTGGTAATAAATGAACAATTTTCTATAACTCGAAGTCTGCCTCTAAATCAGAATATCTAATGTAAAATGAATTAACTAACAAATTTGGTGTCCAAAGCTCTCTGAGAGTCTTTTCAGTATCCTTCTCCATGTTGCTCATCAAGTTTGAGATCCATGAACACAATGAAACTCTGAAACTACTGATAACACATAGATTTCCTGGTCTTACCTGAAACACTCATACAAATACAATTAAAAGACACAGGAAATAGACAAGATAGCACACATGCATACAAGATATGAAATAATTAAACCCTAAAATGTAACGCCCGAAAATTCTCAAAACTATATTAGAATTATGGTACGATTTTTCTGGAATTATTAGATATTTTTTCGGAATTTTCCGAGTAGCGGAAGTAGCAAAAATAAATAGAATCGTAAAACGGCCTAAGCGGGAATTGAACCCGAGACCTTCGGTTTGCGGATAATGTTAGAAACCAGTGAACCCAGCAGGGCCGTGCTGAAAGAAGAGGGAATCAATTATATTTATAATTGATTTTGGGTGAATTAATTAGTAAATCTAAACAAGGATTTAAGTGAGAAGTTTTAGACTATTTTCTCACCGTAGTTTTCCTCACCCGAAACCCAAAAACGCCGCACCTCTCTTCCTCTCCTTCTCTCGGCGCACCCAAGCAGAAGCCAACCTAGGGCTTCTCTCCTAGGGCCATAGGTGCACCTTCCGGCAGCGACTCCAATACGAAGACGGTCCATCTCCGCGAGAGGAACGCGAAGACGTGAACGGATCGTCGAGAGGAGCAGTTTTCCGGAAGACCTAGCGGATAGAATCGTAAGAAAACCTTGCGATTGAGGTAAGAAACCCCTCACCTGCAGTATAATTGCTCTCGCTTGTTAGTTTTAGCGTTAGTTCAATAGTTTTACAGTTCTCAGTTATAGGGTGTGCTTTTAGTGCACACTAAGCATTCGGTAAAATGCTCAGTTCAGAAGGATGCACCAATGAGCGTCCTAACAATATGTAAAATGTATTAGAAACATTTTACCCAGTTTATTATCAGTTATTACAGCTATATGGATCAGATATCCATTGGGTGGGCTCCCACAGTAGCCTCTAGGTTCAGATAACCTAGCTCTAGGTTCAGATAACCTAGAACAGCAAAGTAAAATGAAACAGTATTCAGTATTTTACTTTTATTCAGTTGGCATCGTGCTTGGATCAGATATCCATGGGCTGGACTCCCACAGTCGTCCCTAGGTACAGATAACCTAGTAACCTATTTGGATTGAACTTGCAATCCGGGTCTCGTAGGGATCGCGCACAAGAACACATTGCAGGCCCCAAAGAAGATGTTTAGTATTTTCATCTATTATATGTATAGTTTTCAAACTTGAAACCAGTGATGAGAACACTAATTTAGCTTTCAGTTCAGTTCAGGTCCAGTTTACATGATTGGAGTTCATGTACAGATTTAGACATATGCATGACTAGTTCAGTTTCAGGCTCAGTTGATATGTTATGCCATGTTTCAGTTGCAGTTTATGCTTTGTTTGATATGCCATGCCATGCTTGCATGTTCAGTATGTTTTCAAACAACATGATTTAAAATCATATTTGCATCGTATGCATGATTTAGTGAGGTAAATGGTTTCTTACTAAGCTTTAAGCTTACAGATACTATTTTTCTTATACTGCAGATGCAGGTAAAAGGAAGATAGACTAGCAGTGGAGGCTGGAGGTCAATGCGGAAATGGTGTGTGTGTGGAACTGGAATGAAAGATCTCAGGGCTCTAACAAGCTTTATTTATGCTTTAGAACTCATTAGCAAATTTCAATTCAGCATAGAACCTTTAGTATTTCCATGTTTAACAAGCTAACGAATCGTGCTTTTGGTTTATGTTATTAGAATGTTACTACATGTTGTTAGAATAGTTTATGATGCATTAGATAGATGTTATGTGGGGTTTTGGCACGTCAGAGTGCTGAAATCAGAACTCCCGAGTGAAATCAGACACTGATCGGTCTCCAGACCGATCAGGGTCTGGGCTGTTCCACTGGATCGGTCAGCCGACCGATCCAGCGAGATACGGTACGCTACTGTATCCTCCTGGATCGGTCAGCCGACCGATCCAGCTCAACACAGTAGCCTCGGATGAGATCTCCAGGTGCCTGGATCGGTCAGCCGACCGATCCAGCTCAACACAGTAGCCTTGGAGAAGATCTCCAGGTGCCTGGATCGGTCAGCCGACCGATCCAGCTCAACACAGTAGCCTCGGAGGAGTTTCCCAGGTGCCTGGATCGGTCAGCCGACCGATCCAGCTCAACACAGTAGCCTCGGAGGAGATTTGCAGGTTCCTGGATCGGTCAGCCGACCGATCCAGACATACTTGGATCGGTCCGCAGACCGATCCAGCCAGGCACAGAATCGCAGTAAGTTTGATCGATCCGTGGATCGATCAGCAGCTAGCAGAGAAGTAAATTTTGAGTTCCTAGCTCAGATGGGGGGGTCAAGTATCCTCATTAGCAAATGTATACCAACCGGAAAGGGTCCTGAATCCTTCCTTATAACAGTATGGGTGTATCAGTTGTCAGATTAACAGAGTCAGTTAGTGAAAATTTAAATTAGCTCGGTTTTCCGCACAGTCAGTACAGCAGTATTGTAGCGATTCGCCTTACAGCTTATTCAGTAGAAGGCGGGTCGTTACAAATAATGTTTTTGAATTTTTGCAACCACAAAGGAAATAAAAATAAAAGAGAAAATAGAAAAATAATTCTAAGAAAATAAACACCGCTACTTCTCCCTAGCAATGACGCCAATTTTTTGATATCATCGTGAAAATGATATCAAAAGAATTTTTGTTCTCCCAACGAAAGCAAGGATAGGATGGTAATCTAGCATTGTATGTTATTCCTATTTTTGGGATTTTTAATATGGAAATGGGGGGTTTTGGATTTTGATTCTAAAGCTAACAAATGAAAAGTGAAGTAAGTAGGAAACTAATCTAATGCTGGAATGAAATCAAAGTGTCAACAATTAATCCACAACGTATTGTCACTCACGTTATGGTTTAAACATCAACACAATTAAATTAAGGAAGGAAATAGAAGAGCATTAAATGAAACTTAATCTAATAAATGAAAGATAATGCAAGTAATAAATCTAAAACTAACCTAACTACAATTGTAGAAAATAAAAGACAACATGAAGTAAAGCATAAAATGAAACATAAAACATGAAATGAAACCTAAGCTAATCTATCCTAATTGCATTCAAATGAAGAACTAGAACTTAAAGAAATTGGAAGAACAAGACAAGCAAGAATTAAACAAAGTAGAATGCATTAAATTAAACCTAACTATTTAAAGAGACATTTAACCGAACACCTACTATGCATGAAACAAATTAAGCAAAATTAGTGCAATTCAAACATGGAATTAAACTCAATATAAGCATTCAATCTAAATTAACAAACACAAATGAACAAAATTAAATGTGTTCCAACCACAATTCAACCTCAACTTCTAATTCCAAAGACTACCCTTCACCGTCACACAAAAGACCCGGCTCCGGAACCCCCAAAGCCGGTGAACAACAGCTCACTGTCGGTTGCTGCACGCTTCGACAACGATGATGTGATGAATGAATCCTCCCCCGAAGAACCCCCTCGGATGGAAGTTGACCGGAAATGGAGATGCTATGTAATGGGATGAACCGCCGTTGTTGCCTCCTTGCTCTACCACCTGAACACCAGAACCCAAGAGTGAAGGAAGAACGTCGGAAGGTGAAGGATCTTGTCAAAGAACCCCTCCGGCAAGGTGGATGATCGAATCTGTCGCCGCTGCTTGCAACTTCCTCCTGTGTTGTCGTTGCCATAGCCACTTGGAATCAAGAAGATGAGGTGGACTATGGATGGCCGGCCGACGGTAGTAAAGAGAAGAAGAAGGGCCGACGACCGATGGTGAGGAAGAAGAAGGAAGGGGGAAGGTGGCACCAGTGAAGCTTGTCGCATGCCCTAGCCCCCAAAATGCGAGATAAGACATGGCTATTGTGCCGTCCGCGTGAGAGAAGAAGGGAAGAGTTTTCTTAAGTGGATAGGGTTTCGGGTTGAAGAAAAGGGTTGACGAGGAATCCAAATTTGATAAGGAGTGAAATTGGGTTATAAAATTGGGCTTTAAGAAGGGGCTTGAGGATTGGATTGAGTTTTTGAAATTGGACTTGGAATCACATTGATTTTGGAGCTCCATTTCTTGATGAACTCTTGGATTATTTGATCCTGATCAATGGTCCAAATTACTCCCCTACAAAATAAGATGCACCTTTTAGATAAAAAACCAGAAAATATAGATCAACGCTCCAAATAAATCTCAACTCATAAAACATGATATAAATGCAGAATTAAACATACAAAAGCATAAAAATGCTAAGTATAAAAGCCAAAATAGTGCATCAAAATGCTAGTTATCAGCTACCCAAAGGAAGAAGATCTTCCTTTTGCTTCTTCTTCCTCTTCTTAATCCTTCTCCTTGGCTCGTGATTAGTACCTTCCAAAGGCAAAGTTTATTCTCTTGGAGTTACTTTGAAGAGCTCGGCATGGATATGAACAAAGGCGAGGTTTGATAATATTGCAAAAGGTCGATGGCTGTAAAGCCCGAAAAATTCCCAAATTTATTTTAGAATTATTCTATGATTTTTATAGAATTATTAGATATTTTCCGGAATTTTCCGAGTAGCGGAAGTAGCAAAAACAAATAGGTCGCAAAATAGCTTAGGCGGGAATCGAACCCGAGACCTATGGTGTAAGGGATAATGTTAGTAACCAGTTGAACCCAGCAGGGCCGTGCTGAAAGGAAGGAGAACCAAATATATTTATATTAGAGTTGGGTTCATTAAACCACTTAATATAAATAATAAACTTAAGTGGGGTTTGGTTTATTTTGGTTCGGCACCTCTTCACCTCACGCCACTTTCTCTTCCAAAACCTCACCGCCGCCTCTCCCTTCTTCTCCTCTTCCTCACGCACGGCACACCAAGGCAAGGGTCCATAGGATCATCTTCCGGCGACGACCCCAACACGAAAGGGGTTCTTCTCCGCGAGAGGAACGCGAAGACGTAAGCGGTTCGTCGAGCGGACAGTTTTCCGGAAACACCTAGCGAATAGAATCGTAAGAAAACCTTACGATTGAGGTAAGAAACCCCTCACCTGCAGTATAATTGCTCTCGCTTGTTAGTTTTGGCGTTAGTTCAGTAATTTTATAGTTTTCAGTTTTAGGGCATGCTTTTAGTGCACACCAAGCATTCGGTAGAATGCCCAGTTCAGAAGGATGTACCAATAGGCGTCCTAACAGCATAAAAAATGTAATAGAAACATTTTATTCAGTTTATTATTAATTATTACAGCTATATGGATCAGATATCCATTGGGTGGGCTCCCGCAGTAGCCTCTAGGTTCAGATAACCTAGCTCTAGGTTCAGATAACCTAGAATAGCAAAGTAAAATAAAACAGTATTCAGTATTTTACTTTTATTCAGTTGGATCAGATATCCATGGGCTGGACTCCCACAGTCGTCCCTAGGTTCAGATAACCTAGTAACCCTGCTGGATTCGGAACTTGCAATCCCGGGTCTCGTAGGGATGCGCGCACAGTAAGTACAGTTGCCAGGGCCCCAACAGCATGTTTAGTATTTTCATCTATTATATGTATAGTTTTCAAATTTGAAACCAGTGATGAGAACACTAATTTAGCTTTCAGTTCAGTTCAGGTTCAGTTTACATGATTTGAATTCATGTACAGATTTAGACATATGCATGACTAGTTCAGTTTCATGCTCAGTTTATATGTTATGCCATGTTTCAGTTCCAGTTTATGCTTTGTTTGATATGCCATGCCATGCTTGCATGTTCAGTATGTTTTTCAAACAACATGATTTAAAATCATATTCGCATCGTATGCATGATTTAGTGAGGTAGATGGTTTCTTACTAAGCTTTAAGCTTACAGGTACTACTTTTCTTATACTGCAGATACAGGTAAAAGAAAAGTGGACTAGCGGAGGCTGGAGGGCGATGCTACGATGATGTGTGTGTGCTTTTTT